>NC_133524.1:95732500-97020357 GCF_049354715.1 Callithrix jacchus
TCTCTCTCTCTCTCTCTCTCTCTCTCTCTCTCTCTCCCCTTTCTCTTTCTCTTTCTTGCTCCTCCTTCTAGGATCCCAATTGCCCTTATATTAGACAGTTATTTATAGTTTCACAGTTACTGGATAATCTGTTTTTTTATTTTTTTAGTCTTTTCTCCTCTCTGTGTTTCAGTGTTGAATATTTCTATAGGCCTATACTCAAGTTCACTAATTCTTTCCTTAGCTATATTGAGCCTACTAATGCATTTCTAGAAATCATTGTTTTTTAATTGTTTAATTTTTTTACATTTTTATTTTTTATTATTAAGGTACATAATATTTATACATATTTATTGGGTACATATGATGTTTTGATACAGGCATAGAATGTATAATAATCAAATCAGGGTAATTACAGTATCCATCACTTCAAGCCTTTATCATTCCTTTGAGTTAGAAACATTCCAATTCCACTCCTAGTTAATTTAAAACATATAACAAACTATTAACTATAGTGCTCTTATTGTGCTATAAGTATTGTATCTTATTTATTATATCTTTCTGTATTTCTGTACCCATTAACCATCCCAACTTTGTTCCCCCATCTCTGCAACCCTTCACAACCTGTAGCAACCATCATTCTACCCTCTGTCTTCATGAGTTCAGTTTCTTTAAGCTCCTACATATGAGTGAAAGCATATTATACAACCTTTTCCCTTCTGTGCATGGCTTGTTTCCCCTTAACTTACTTTCCACCGATTCCATCTATTTTGTTGCAGATTACAGGATTGTATTCCATTTTTATGGCTGAATAATATTTCAATATGTGTATGTAACACATTTTCCTTACCCATTCATCTGCTGATGGAAACTTATGTTGCTTCCATATCGCAGCTGTTGTGAATACTGCTGCAAGAAACATGAGAGTGCAGATACCATGCTGAAAAAAATGGGTTTCTTTCTTTTGAATATATACCCAGTAGTGGAATTGCTAGATCATGTGGTAGTTCTAGCTTTAGGTTTTTAAGAAACCTCCATATAGCTTTCCATGGTGTCTGTACTAATTCACATTCCCCTAAACAGCATGAGAGGGGCCTCTTTATTCCACATTCTTCCTAGCATTTATTAATCCAAGGCTTTGCAATAAGAGACATTTTAATTTGGGTGAGATAATATCACATTGTAGTTTCAATTTGCCTCTCTCTGATGAATAATGCTTTTGAACATTTTATATACCTGTTGAACATTTGTATATCTTCTTTTGAGAAACGTTTCTTAAGATAATTTGCACAATTTAAATCAGATTATTTGCTTTTTATTAAGTTGTCTGAGTTTTTTTATATTCTGGTTACTAATCCATCATTATGTGGGTAGTGTGCAAATGTTTTCTTCCATTTTGTGGGTTATTTTTTCACATTATTTATTGTTTCCTTTGCTATTAAGAAGCTTTTTTAGCTTGATGTGAAATTAAATTATTCTTTATCAAAGTTATTGTTATATATATATAATATTTCCATTTGATTGTTTAGCGATAGCCTACATTTATAATAAGTTTGTTTGTAAGTGAATTTTATTTTCCAATGTCAGCTCTACTCTTAGCCTTAAGTCTTTCCTTTGGATTCTGCCTCAGAGGGAATACCTGTCTTGCAAATTACTTGTTCTTTAATGGTTTTTAGCCAAGTGGACATGTGTAGTGGGAAATATTCTCTGTTGTTTTGAGTATCCTTCAGTTTTAGGCAGGTACTTTGTCCTTAGAACCCATGGAGACCACTGTCAGTGGTGTTCCTCTTCTTGCATAGTTCTGAACATAGAATTTATTTCTGTCTTTTTTTAATACCCCACTGATCTGTCTCCTTCCTATAGCTGTAATCAGATTACACTAGTACTCTAAATATTACAGTGTTTGTTGTCCCACCCACCACAAATTTAAGTTAGTATTTGCTGGAGTAAATAAGGACGAGGAGTCCAGATGAAGTTTTTTGTCCCTCCTACCATGCCTACTGTTCCCATTCTTAATTTATGAAGATGAGGAAGACTTTTTCTTTTTCTTTCTTTCTTCTTCTTTTTTGTTTTTTGAGTCTTGCTTAGTTGCCCAGGCTGGAGAGCAGTGGTGCAATCTCAGCTCACTACAACCTCTGATTCCTGTGTTCAAATGATTTGAGGGAGATTTTTTTTCAAGACTTTTTCAACCTCTCTGTGATCACAAAGTGGGATCTTCAAAGAAAAAGCAAGAAAGAGGATGCAGACTTCCTTTGTACACGCAACCATTAGGGACTTAATCCTGTATCATGAATTTACTTTTTACTGACCTTCACTAGTTTGCCAATCACCTTAGCAGAATTCCTCGCACTAATGTCCAGTTGCATCTTGTCCATGCAATCCAGGGGTCAAGTCTCTTCTCTTCCAGTAAGTGCCTGTCTCTCCCAAGATTCTAGTTGTTTTCTCATTTTGAAATGTCAGTACTATGATGGGTTCCGGAAATGTTATAAACTTGCTATTGGTCCAGCATTTTATAGAGCTGTAAGATCTGGAGCAATGCTCTCTCCAACTTCCCTTATTTCCAAGTAAAATCAAAATTGTCACTCTAATCATTTTTATTCTTATGTTTTGTAACACCAAGATTTGAAAATTCAATCAGGTTTTACAATCTTTGATAAACCTGACAAAAACAAGCAAGGGGGAAAGGATTCCCTGTTTAACAAATGGTGTTGGGAAAACTGGCTAGCCATGTGCAGAAAGCAGAAACTGGACCCCTTCCTGACACCTTACACTAAAATTAACTCCAGATGGATTAAAGACTTAAACATAAGACCTGGCACCATAAAAACCCTAGAAGGAAATCTAGGCAAAACTATCCAGGACATAGGAGTAGGCAAGGACTTCATGAACAAAACACCAAAAGCATTGGCAACAAAAGCCAAAATAGACAAATGGGACCTAATCAAACTCCACAGCTTCTGCACAGCAAAAGAAACAGTCACTAGAGTGGATCAGCAACCAACAGAATGGGAAAAAATTTTTGCAGTTTACCCATCTGACAAAGGGCTGATATCCAGAATTTACAAAGAACTCAAACGGATTTACAGGAAAAAAACAAACAAGCCCATTCAAAAGTGGGCAAAGGATATGAACAGACACTTTATGAAAGAAGACATATATGAGGCCAACAATCATATGAAAAAATGCTCATCATCACTGGTCATCAGAGAGATGCAAATCAAAACCACATTGAGATACCATCTCACGCCAGTTAGAATGGCAATCATTAAAAAATCTGGAGACAACAGATGCTGGAGAGGATGTGGAGAAAAAGGAACACTTTTACACCGTTGGTGGGAGTGTAAATTAGTTCAACCATTGTGGAAGACAGTGTGGCGATTCCTCAAGGCCTTAGAAATAGAAATTCCATTTGACCCAGCAATCCCATTACTGGGTATATATCCAAAAGACTATAAATCGTTCTACTATAAGGACACATGTACACGAATGTTCATTGCAGCACTGTTTACAATAGCAAAGACCTGGAATCAACCCAAATGCCCATTGATAATAGACTGGATTGGAAAAATGTGGCACATATACACCATGGAATATTATGCAGCAATCAGAAATGATGAGTTTGTGTCGTTTGTAGGGACATGGATGAATCTGGAGAACGTCATCCTCAGCAAACTGACACAAGAACAGAAAATGAAACACCGCATATTCTCACTCATAGGCGGGTGATGAAAAATGAGAACACATGGACACAGAAAGGGGAGTACTAAACACTGGGGTCTATTGGGGGGAAAAGGGGAGGGCCAGTGGGAGGGAGAGGTGGGGAGGGATAGCCTGGGGAGAAATGCCAAATGTGGGTGAAGGGTCGAAGGAAAGAAAAGCACACTGCCATGTGTGTTCCAATGCAACTGTCTTGCATGCTCTGCTCATGTACCCCAAAACCTAAAATCCAATAAAAAATTAAAAAAAAAGAAAATTCAATCAGATGTAATTAGGTGTATCCTTATGCACAAATAGCTCTTCTTGTTTCTCAGATATATCTATATATATATATCTCCTTTCTGAACATCACCATTGGTTCAGTCAGCAGCAACCTCAAAAACAAAACAATAATATTTTCATTTCTATGTAAGTGCCTATATTCCCAAATTTATTTGTGCTTCTATATTTTAAAAAGAATATAGTATCATATGTATATTATGCATTCTAAAATATATTATATTTTTTCAATTTATATCTCAATTATGACCATTTTGGAAATAGAATATAAATGCAAATAAGATTACTACAGTCTAGAATGTTAGCTTATTAAAGGTTGCTTGTAATATCATAATTTTAATGCTATCTATAAAGCAAAACAAAAACCCATATTTATTTATTCATGTTGCTAACAAGTGTGTGCATCCTTGTTTCTTGATTTTTGTAACAATCTACAGAAAAAAATAGAGGCTGTAAAATCAGACAATTATTAGTTGTGCTGTCTTAGGCAACTACTTTATGTATTCTCTGCTTTAGTTATTATAAACATATAGTAGTTCCAACTGACCATGGGCTGCAGTAACAGGTAAATGTTTATGCTCAAAATAACATGGAATTAAGCTTTTCTCTACTTAGCAGTGCACCAAGAGCACTGTCGAGTCATACAGATATCAAGTTCTCAATTCAATAAATGTGTTTTGGAGCTGGCTTATACTGGCTCATGAGATCTGATTGTTAAACTTTTAGAAATTTTGCAAGTTTGTTTTTACATTATTGGTAACTTGAAATTGTCTTCACAGTATAATTATTTATATTAGAGAATGCTACAAATCACCTCTAATTTCTTTTCCACCACTGGAGAACTGCTTTACCTGGATACCATTGCATATGCCAGGGCAACTCAATCATATGACACCCATAAGACGTCAGATGGATTGAAACTTCTGAGCTCTGCACGTAACAGATTATTTGCGATCAGAAAATGGATCAGTTAGTTAATGAGTAAAAGCAACCATGGATCATTAGTCCATCTAGTTTACAATGTAATAACAATGTATGGAGATGTATGACAAGATAATGCAGTGTGGATTTTTATTCTTTGATGTTACTAAGCAACTTCAGAAAAACAAACATTTACAAGTAATAACAGAAGCATGAAACAATTGACCAAACTACCTTATTTCTGTAAATTAACTAAAAACCTGAGATGTGCAAAATAAGGGAGGAATTAAAAGTGTAGAATACTTTAAATCGTTAGTTACTTTAACTTTTCTGTAAGAGAAAATTTAATGGTTTTAATTCTTAAGAATCTTATTAAATTACAGGAAAATAACAACATTGTCTCTCTCTTAAAAGAAATAAAGATTTTACACCAGTTAGAGTGACAATCATTAAAAAATCTGGAGACAACAGATGCTGGAGAGGATGTGGAGAAATAGGAACACTTTTGCACTGTTGGTGGGAGTGTAAATGATTTAAGTCATTGTGGAAGACAGTGTGGCAATTCCTCAAGGATCTAAAAATAGAAATTCCATTTGACCCAGCAATCCCATCACTGTGTATATACCCAAAGGATTATAAATTGTTCTATTATAAAGACACATGCACATGTATGTTCATTGTGGCACTGTTTACAATAGCAAAGACCTCGAACCAACCCAAATGCCCATCGATGATAGACTGGACAAGGAAAATGTGGCACGTACACACCATGGAATACTATGCAGCCATAAAAAATGATGAGTTCATGTCCGTTGTAAGGACATGGATGAATCTGGAAACCGTCATTCGCAGCAAACTGACACAAGATCAGAAAATCAAACACCACATGTTCTCACTCAAAGCGGGTGTTGAACAATGAGAAGACATGGACACAGGGAGGGGAGCATCACACACTGGGTTCTTTTGATGGGGGGAGGGACAGCAGGCGGAGGGGAGGTTAGGGGGAGATAATATGGGGAGAAATGCCAGATATAGGTGATGAGGGGATGGAGGCAGGAAACCACTTTGCCATGTATGTACCTATGCAACAATGCTGCATGATCTGCACATGTACCTCAGAACCTAAAGTACAATAAAAAAGAAAGAAAGAAATGTTGGTGTAATGTAAATTTAACACCATACTTATTATGAAAATATTGGAATATAGAGAAAAGCAGAAAGAAAATAAATCATTCAATCTTTACCCACAAAGATAACCATTTTATTTCAAATTGTTTCCTTCAAAATTTTGCTCTAGTACTTTTGTCTTTTTTTTTAAACTTGTATTTCTTTTTATGCATTATATTTGCATTTAATATACTTATCATGATATGAAAAATTTCATAACACACTTATATAAGACATATATCCTTATGTACAGATATTTTGAGATTCATTCACACTATAAATGTAGATTCTTAGTGCAGAAAACAAAAAAAAGCATGTTAAATAGAAGTATATTTAAAAAGAAGAAAAAAACACAAGTTAAATTATGTTAATTACATTTCAAAACTTTTAGGATAATGCACCAAAATGTTAACAATGTTTGTATCTGGGTGGAGATTCTTTTTATCTTTTAAAAATATATACCATAAAAATACATTAACATGATTAAAACTAAATTGTACATAGAAATGTTTAAGCATGGTAAACATGAACATTCACAAGTATTTGATAAAAAATGGTAAGAAGAGACTTGTTAAAATAGGAAATTATTTGCCTTGTTTAATTAAATAAAACATCCCTCAATGTAATTCATAAAATGCAAAAAACACAACTGTTTTTAATTGATACATTATATTTTAAATATTTGCAAAGTATATGTGATATTTTGTTCCATACACAGGATGTGTAATGATCAATTCAGGGTACTTAGGGTATCCATTACCTCTAGTGTTTATCATTTCTATATGTTGAGAACATTTCAAGTCTTCTTTCTATTTTGAAATATACAATACATTGTTATTAAATATAGGCACCCTACTCCAATCAAATATTGGAACTTGTTTCTTCTGTCTGACTATAAGTTTCCCATTAACCTCTCTTCCCCAATACCCCTACCACCACACACACACCTTTCCTAGACTCTGATATTTATCACTCTACTGTACCTCCATTAGATCAAAGTTTTTAAGTCCTGTGAGTAGTAATATAAAACATTCAACTTTCTGTGTCTGGCTTATTTTACTTAACATAATACCTCCAGTTACACCCATGTTGCTGCTAACGACAAGATTTCATTTTTTATGGCCATATAGTGCTTTGTTGTCTATATATACCACATTTTATTTATCCACTCATCCATTGATGGACACTTAGATTTCATATCTTTACTATTGTAAATAGAGTGGCAATAATTGTGTGGGTGTAGATATCACTTTTATATACTGATTTTTTTTCTTTAGATAAATATCCACTAGTGGGATTGTTGTACAGTATAGTGGTTCTATTTCTAGTTTTTTTAGAAATCTGTGTACTATTTTTCATTGTGGCTGTACTAATTTACACCCCTTTTCTCTGTGTCTTCACCAGCATCTCTTAATTTTTATCTATGTAATAATAATAGCCATTCTATCTGGGGTAAGATAATATCTCATTGTCATTTTAATTTGTATTTGGTTAGTAAGGTTGAACATTTTTTCAATATACTTGTTGGCCATTTTTATATTTTTGAGAAATTTTGATTTATGTACTTTCTTTACTTTTTAATGGGATTATTAGATTATTAACTTTTGGGTGGTTTGAGATTCTTATATATTCTGGATATTAGTCGCTAGTTAGATCAATAATATGTAAATATTGTCTCCCTTTCAAATGATTTTTCTCTTCAATCTATTGTTTCCTTTGCTGTGTAGTGGCTTTTTAGTTTCATATACTTCAATTTTTCTATTTTGTTTTTGTGCCCTGTGCTTTTGACTTCTTAGCCATAAATATCTGCCTTAACAAAATTCCTAAAGTGATTTTTCTGTATTTTCTTTTACTAGTTTTACAGTTTTTGGTCTTACATTTAAGTTTTTAAACCATCTTGAGTTGATGTTTGCATATAGTAAGAGATAGCAGTTCACTTTCATTCTTCTGCATATAGATATACAATATTTCAGCATCATTTATTAAATAGTGTGTCTTTTCTTCAATGGATGTTTGTGGTCCTTTGTCAAAAATCAGCTGGCTATAAATATGTGGATTTATTTCTGAGTTATTTATTCTGTTCCTTTGACTTACATGTCAGTATTTACAGTAATACCATGTTGCTTTGGTGAAATGGTTACTTTATTATTAAGCAATTTTGCTTTTGTGTTGTACTAAAAATTACTTAAAAAATTTTTTTTAACAAAGTGTATTCAAAGTGTTGTAATCACTGTTAACAAATATTAGAGCAAAATACTACTTATTCCAATGGTCAAAGCATGTGAAGAGATTCTAAATGGGTTTGGATGAATATTTTAGTTAAAATAACTCACATTCCAAGAAAAGACAAAATCAATTTGGACCACAGATGAATCCTAAAAATCCTAAATGTCCATGCCAAATTTAAAGCAAAAGTTACTCCAGTCTTTTGGCAATTTTGTGGCCAGCTAAACACATTATGCTGCATATTCTACTTTTCTTGGTCACCTTCTGTGGTAGGCAGAATCGTAAGATGGCCCTAAAAAATCCCATCATCTGGCATACACACGCCTTCTCCTTATTGTTCAATAAAACACTAATCTAAGTACTACTGTGAAGATATTTTGTAGATGTTATTAAGGACACAAATTGGTTGATTTTAAGTTATGGAGAAAATTCAAGTGGGCCTAACCTAATAACATCAGCACCTTAAAGACAGAATGTTCTACAGCTAGTGATGGGAAAGCAAGACTCCAGTTGATGATGAAAGAAGATGCACTCTTTTCTTCTGGGAGTAAAGTAATTATCCATGTTGTTATCTGCTTATGAAGGTCACATGACAAGGAACTGTGGGGGTACTGTAGAAGGCTAGAGTAGTCCTTGCTGAGAGTTAGAAGGAAAGCAGAGCTTATGTCCTTGTATCACAAAGACCAGAATTCTGCCAACAGTGAGCTTGAGAGAGGACTCTGGGCCAAGACAAGAACTGCAGCCCCAGCTAATACTTTGATTTCAGCCTGGTGAGACCTTAAGAAGAAAACCCACCCATTCTGACATCTCAAACCTAAAGAAATTAAGATAAAAAATGTATGTGGTTTTAAGTGGCTAAGTTTGTAGTATTTTGTAACACAGCAATTAAAAACAAAAACAAAAACAAAACTAGTACACACTCTAAAATGTAAGACATTCCAGTTATTTATCCTCTCACATATCCTTCTCTCTTGCCTTGCTCCATGATTTCATTTCCCGATCAAAATTCATAATCCTTTCTTCTCTTCCAGAACTTTTACACTGTGTAAAGTTGACAGTCATCTCTGTTTTAAATATATTCAGTAAAATGTTTTTTTTAATTTCTGTCCCTTAAATTAAACAGGCTTTTCTCAACAGGCAAGTTTCACCTATAACCTTATCAAAGCAAGGGTTTTCATTCTATCATACGCTACAAACCTCAGGGTCAGGAGTTGAGAATAATGATAATAATCAAGAACGTTTGCTGAATGTTCATGCATCAGTTACTTTGTGCCACAAATATGTGCTGGCACACATCCTTACACAAATATTTATGTGTAAAAATGTGTGCCTTTACACACATCCTTTGCTTTACAAAACAAATTTATGAGTAAGGATATGTGCCAGAAAATGATACCCACTTCATAGCACTCTCTCCTTCCTCCTGAACATCAATGTTGTTTGAAGAACTAAGTTCCCAACTACAAACTGCATTTCACAGCCCACCTTACAGATAGATATCTATGTAACAGAGTTCTGGTCAATGATATGTTAATAAAAATAAAAATTGGTTTGGACTTCCTGGAGAGCTCCTTAGAAACATAAAGAATTCAATTGGCATGTAGTTTTGCTATTTGTTCTTCTTCCTTGTCAGCTTAAGCCTAGTTGCATTGCCTTTTGGGAGGAGATTTGGAAGGAATTAGCCATCTGACAATCCTGAAGTCTAGACTCACTTTCAAAGACAGGTGGTGGACCCCCAAAACACATGGAGATTGAGAACACTACCACTAGAGTCACAAGAACAGTGACAGGGGAATGATGTTAGACCAATAAAAACCATGTCTGGCAGCTGAGCACAGTAGCTCACACTCGAAATCCCAACACTTGAGGAGGCCAAGGCTAGTGAATTGCTTGAACCCAGGAGTCTGAGATCAGCCTGGGCAACATAGCAATATCTCGTCTTTACAAGAAAAAAATTTAACTGGATATGATGGCATGTGCCTGTTGTTCCAGCTATTTGGGAAGCTGAAGCAGGAGGATCGCTTTAGCCCAGGAGGTGGAGGTTGTAGTGAGCCGAGATTGTGCCACTGCACTCCAGCCTGGGCCACATAATGAGAATCTGTCTCGAAACAACAACAAAACACACCCCTGATCCAATCACCTTCCACCTGGTTCCACTTCCAGCACTAGAGACTACATTTCAACACGAGATTTGGGTGGGCACATAGATCCAAACCGTATCAGAAGGCCACCATTTTTATCACACTGCAGCCTTTGCCACTGTTGTCCTCAGGCTCCAGAAAGTGTACTGTGATTAGGTACTTTTGTAGATCCCAAGTACAGTGTAGTTGTTCTACAGAAAGGTAATCAAACTGTTTTGCATGAAGATCTCTGTTCCTGCTTCTCCTCACTGGGTACGGCCTCCCAACCTGGGACTCCAAATCAACTACTCTGTCCCTGCCTGAACACTTCAGTTGGAGGTGGCTTTGCATTTCTCTGAGGAGGAATTCCTAGACAAACCACAGTCACTCAGCCATTGCATCTGCAGTGATACCATCCTAACTCTCCTTGGGCTAGGGAAAAAAAAAAACAAAGGGCCTGGTTGCTGTGCTGGCACCTCCAGCACACTGTAGCCACCATACAGAAAGGAGCACAGTCTCTCTTCCCTGTAACTCCTCATCCTCCAATCTTTGCCAAGCAAGGCCCCTGGCTCATAATACAACAGCTGCTCCAACCCTACCTAAGCAAATCCACTGGTAGTGGCTCCCAGAGGCAACTGAAAGCCCCTCTGCCACTGCCACAGCAGTGGATCTAGCCCTGCTACCCTGAGTCTGGGAAAGAAACAAAGAGCTTGAAGGCTTCATGTACACTTCTAGCACACCACAGTTGCCATACAGAGAGGTGCCCAGTCTTTCCTCTCTGTTATCCCTCAACTCCCTGCTTTTCAACAAACAAGCCCCAAACTTGAGCCAGAGAGTGCAGCACCCCATACTACCGCTGAACATTCCCAGTAGCACTGGATCTGTATTTCTTTGAGGTAGAGTTCCCAGAGGAAAGCAAAAGTCTCTCTGCCACTACTCTTGGAGTTGTACTGCCTTTGCTGACCTTGGACTGGGGAAGGAGCAAAGACCCTGAGTGCTTTAACCACATCTCTAGCAAGCCAGAAAAGTTGCCCTAAGGAAAAGAAGCCAGTCTGTCTCCCTCATCACCTCCTTACCTTCCTTGCTCACCACCAGGTCGGGCCCCTGTGGCTTGGGCACACAACAGAACCACCCCAGTCTGGGATAATTGCACTGATTGAAAGTGGCTCTGCATCTCTCTGTGGTGGATCCCAAAGTGACAAGTAAAAGGCCCTTTGCCACAATCACCACCATGATCTCTTCCTCTGCTGCCCCCAAGCTGGGGAGGGAGCATAAAGCCTGAGCTCACCCCAGAGCTGTGGTGTGGAGCCCATAAATGCCAAGCCAAGATCTACAGCCAGCACTAGAGCGGGAGAGGAGCCCGCATTTTCAGACCACTGAGAGGGTGCCTGGTTGCAATCTTGAGGAAATACAGAGGAGTCATGTGGCTGAGCAAGAGCCTACCTACTGACCATAACGCTTAAATGCCATCTACTGGATAATAGCCCAAACTTCAACACTAAAAAATGCTTTGCTAGTATACTCCCTTGTGAAACCAAGAACAAGAGCTCCCCTACAAATAAAGACCTTACGCAAACCTCAGACCTCTGAAAACATTCAAGACGTCTACTGACTGTATTCTAATTACATTGAAGTTAAAGGAACATCAGCCCACACAGATGAGAAAAAAACCAACGGAAGAACTCTGGCAACTCAAAAGCCAGAGTGTCTTCTTTCCTCCAAATGACCGTTTGACTTCTCCAGCAAGGGTTCTAAACTAAGCTGAAATGGCTGAAATGACATAAATCAAATTTAGAATGTGGATAGGAATGAAATCTTTGAGGTTCAGAACAAAGTCAAAACCCAATCCAACGACTCTAAGAATGATAATAAAACAGTACGAGAGATGATAGACAACATGCTCGTTAGGAGAAAGAACCAAACTCATCTGACAGAACTATAAAACATACTACAAGAATTTCATAATGTAATCACAAATATTCACAGCAGAACCACCTGAGGAATAAATCTCAGACGTCTAATACTGACTCTCTTAACTAACTCAGTTAGACAAAAAGAAAGCAAAAAGCATAAAAATAGTAACTGAAACTTACAAGAAATAAGAGATTGTATAAAGAGACCAAATCTATGTCTCATTGGTGTCCCTGAAAAAGACTGGGGGAAAGCAAGCAACTTGGAAAACATATTTCAGGGTATCATTCAAAAAAATCTTCCCTAACCTCAGTAAAGATTCTAACATTCAAATTCAGGAAATTCATAACCCCTGTGAGATACTACACAAGAAGACCTCCTCCAAGACATATAATCGCCAGATTCTTCAATGTGGAAATGAAACAAAAAATGTTAAAGGCATATTAAGGGAGCACATTACCTATAAAGGGAACCCCATCAGGATAACAGGGAACCATTCAGCAAAAACCCTATAGGCCAGAAAATATTGAGGGCCTATATTCAGCATTCTTTTTCTTTCTTTCTTTCTTTCTTTCTTTCTTTCTTTCTTTCTTTCTTTCTTTCTTTCTTTCTTTCTTTCTTTCTTTCTCTTTCTTTCTTTCTTTCTTTTTCTTTTTCTTCTTTCTTTTTCGTTCTTTCTCTCTTTCTTTTCTTTCTTCCTTTCTTCCTTCCTTTCTTTCTCTTTCTTCTTTCTTTCATTCTTTGTTTCTTTCTCCTTCCTTCCTTCCTTCCTTCCTTCCTTTCTTTTTTTTTTAAATGGAGTCTTGCTCTGCTGCCCAGAGTGAAGTGGCACAATCTCGGCTCACTGTAACTTCTGCCTCCTGAGTAGCTGGGACTACAGGCATGTAACACCATGTCCAGCTAATTGTTTTGTATTTTTAGTAGAGATGGGATTTCACCATGTTGGCCAGACTGGTCTTGAACTCCTGACTTCAGGTTATCTGCCTGCCATGGCCTCCCAAAGTCCTGGGATTACAGGTGTGAACCACTACACCTGCACCTGGCCTCAGCATTCTTAAAGAAAATAATTTTCAACCAATATTTTTATATCTAGTCAAACTAAACTTTATAAGTGAATGAGAAATAAGGTCATTTCAGACAAGCAAACGCTGAGAGAATTTGTTAGTACCAGACCTACCTTATAAGAGGCCGGAAGGAAATGCTAAATATGGAAAGGAAAAACAGTTACTAACCACTACAAAAACATACTTAAATAAACAGACCATTGACACTATAAAGCAACCATTCAAACAAGTATGCATACTAACCAGCCAACAGCATGATAACAAGATTAAACCTGAACATATGAATATTAACCTTAAATAGAAACAGGCTGATTGCCCCAATTAAAAGGCTCAGAGTGGCAAGCTGCATAAAGAAGCAAGACTCAACTGTCTGTAGGAAACCCAGCTCACATGCAATAACACCCATAAGCTCAAAATAAAGGGAGAAAAAAAAATCTACCAAGAAAATGGAAAAGAGGAAAAAGCAGGGAGTGCTATCCACATTTCAGTCACAACATACTTTAAACTAACAAAGAGCAAACACTACAAAGAAAGACATTACATAATGATAAAGGGTTCAATTAAATAAGAAGTCCTAACTATCCTAAATATATATGCACCCAACACCAACATAGGAGCACCCAGATTCATAAAACAGAGACATAAGAAAAGATTTTGATAACCACACACTAATAGTGGAAGACTTAAATACTCCACTGACAATATTAGACAGATTATTGAGGCCAAAAATTAACAAAGATGGTCAGTATCTGAAGTCAGCACTGTATCAAAAGCACTTGACAGATATCTATGGAACTCTCTACCCCAAAACAACAGAATATACATTCCTCTTATCACCACATAACACAGACTCCAAAATCCACCTACAATCAGACATAAAGCAATTATCAGCAAATTCAAAAATCTGAAATCATACCAACCACACTCACAGACCACAGTGCAACAAAAATAAAAATCAGTACTAAAAAATCCCTTGAAATGTAAAAATTAGACAGAAATTAAACAATGTGCTCCTGAGTGACTTTTGGGTAAATAATGAAATCAAGGTAGAAATGAAGAAATTCCTTGAGTCTAACGAGAAAAAGGATACAACATCCCAGCATCTCTGGGGCACAGCTAAGGTAGTTTTCAGAGGGAAGTTTATAGCACTATAGGCCCACGTCAAAAAGTTAGAAAAATCTCAAATTAACAACCTCATATCACAACTAGAAGAACTATAGAAACAAGAGTAAACCAACTCAAAGCTACAGAAGGAAAAAAAAAAAACACCAGAGCTGAACTGAATGAAATTGAGAAGTGAAAAAACATACAAAATATCAATGAATCCATGAATTGGTTCTTTGAAAAAATTAGTAAAAAGGTAGACTGATGGCTAGACTAATAAAAAAATGGGAAGATCCCATTAAACACAATCAGAAATTACAAAGGGGACAGTACCAATGTCCCCAGAGAAGTACTAAAAGCTCTCAGAGACTATTATAAGCACCTCTATGCACACAAATCAGAAACCTAGAAGAAATGGATACATTCCTGTACACAAACAACCAGACAAGCCTGAATGTGTAAAAAATTGAATCCCTGAACAGAGCAGCAACGTGTTCTGAAATGGAATTGGTAACAAACACCTGCCAACTAAAAGAAGCCCAGGACCAGACAAATTAACAGTTAAATTCAACTACATGTATAAAGAAGAGCTAACATCATTCATAGTAAAACGGTTCCAAAATATTGAGGAGGAGCAACTGCCCCCTAACTTACTCTATAAGGCAAGCATCATTCTGATACCAAAACACGGTTGAGACAACAAAAAAAGTTAACTTAGGGCCAATAGCCTTGATAAATATAGATGCAAAAATCCTTAACAAAATACTAGCACATTGAATGTAAAATACTAGCAATACATAAAAAAGCTAATACACCACAATCAAGTAGGTTTTATCCCAAAAATGCAAGATTGGTTCAATATACCCAGATCCATAAATGTGATTCATCACATGAAAACAAAAAGCACATCATTATCTCCATAGATGCAGAAAAGCCTTTCAATAATATTCTATATTTATTCATGTTTAAAACTCTCAGCAGACTAGTCATTAGAGGAACATCCTTCAAAATAATAAACCCACTTGTGACAAACTCACAACCAACATCAAACTAAATAGGTAAATGCTGGAAGAATTCTCCTTGAAACCAGAACAAGACAAGGATGAGCTCTCTGACAACTCCTCTTTAACATAATTCTGGATGGCCTAGCCAGAGCAATCAGGCAAGGAAAAGAAATAAAACACATTTAAATAGGAAGGGAGGAAGTCAAACTATCCCTGTTTGTGAATAATATAATTCTATACATATAAAAACCCATAGTCCCTGTCCAAAAGCTCCTCGAACTGGTAAACAATTACAGTAAAGTTTCAGGATATAAAATCAATGTATGAAAATCAGTAGCATTTCTATGCACCAACAACCTCTAAGCTGAGAGCCAAATCAACAACACAATCTCATTCATGATAGCCACCAGAATAATAAAATACCTAGAAATACACTTAACCAGGGAGGTGGAAGATATCTCCAATGAGAACTAAAAATGCTACTCTAAGAAATCAGAGATGACACAAACAAATAGAACAACATTCCTTGGTCACGGATAGGAAAAATCAATATTGTAAAAATGGCCATGCTGCCCAAAGCAATTTACAGATTCAAAGGTATTCCTATCAAACTACCAATGACACTTTTTAACAGAATTAGGGAAAAAACTATTATAAAATGTATATGGATCCAAAAAGAGCCCAAATAGCCAAGACAATCCTAAGCAAAATGAACAGAACTGGAGTCATCACAGTACCCAACTTCAAACTACACTATAAGGCTGCAGTAACCCAAACAGCATGGTATTGGTACAAAAACAAACACACAGACCAATGAAAAAGAATAGAGGACCCAGAAATAATTCCACACACCTACAACTATCTACTTTTCAAAAAAGTCTACAAAAATAAGCAATGGGGAAAGGACTAGCTATTCAAAAAATGATGCTGTTATAACTGACTAGCCACATGCAGAAGATTGAACCTAGACTCCTTCTTTGTACCATATATGAAAATAAATTCAAGATTAAATGTAAAACCTAAAACTATAAACATCCTGGAAGATAACCTAGGAAATATCATTGTGGACATAGGCCCTGTTAAAAAATTTTATGATGAAGATGCCAAAAGCAATTGCAACAAAGACAAAACTTGACAAGTATCAACTAATTAAATTAAAGAACTTCTGCACAGCCAGAGTAATAATCAACAGAGTCAACACACAACCTACAGAATAGGAGAAAACATTTGCAAACTATGCATCCAACAAAGGTCTAATATTTAGAAATTTTTAAGAACTTAAGCAAATTTATAATTAAAAACCAAACAACCCCATTAGAAAGTGGACAAAGCACATTACCACTTTTCAAA
This sequence comes from Callithrix jacchus, assembly GCF_049354715.1. Classification (NCBI taxonomy): domain Eukaryota; kingdom Metazoa; phylum Chordata; class Mammalia; order Primates; family Cebidae; genus Callithrix; species Callithrix jacchus. Next base: position 95,749,343 of record NC_133524.1, read on the forward strand.
AGAAGACATACATGCAGCCCACAAGTGTATGAAAAAACGCACAACATCACTAATCATTAGAGAAATGCAAATGAAAACTGTAATGATATACTGACCCATACTAATAAAAATGGACTATTATTTAAAAGTAAAAAATAACAAATGTTGGCAAGGTTGTAGAGAAAAAGGAATGCCTATACACTGCCAGTAGTAATTTAAATTAGTTGAGCCATTGTGAAAAGCAGTGTGGTAATTCCACAAATAAATTAAAACAGAATTACTTTGTGACTCTGTAAACCCATTACTGAGTATGTAGCAAAAGGAATATAAGTCATTTTCCAATAAAACACATGCATGTGTATGTTCATTACAGCATTATTCACGATAGCAAAGACATGAAATCCACCTATGTGCTCATCAGTGATAGACTGGATAAAGAAAATATGGTACATATACACTGTGGAATACTAGACAGTCATAAAAATCAGTGAGATTATGTCCTTTCCAAAAATGTGAATGGAACTGAAGGCTAATATCCCAAGCAAACTAATGCAGGAACAGAAAACCAAATATTGGATGTTTTTACTTATAAGTGAGAGGTAAACAATGTGTAAACATGGACACAAACAGGGGAAAACCAGACATTGGGGCTGACTTGAAGGCAGAGGGTAGGAGGAGGCAGAGAGTTAAAAAAAACTACCCATGAGAGTGACTATAGTTAAAAATAACTTAAATGTATGTTTTAAAACACTTAAGTGGTGTAATTGGATTGTTTGTAACTAAAAGAATAAAGGTTTGAGGGTATGGATGTATAAAAAATAACCTACCCATTGGGTACTATGCTTATTACCTGGGTGACAAAACAATCTGTACATCAAACCCCATGACACACATTTTATCTATATAACAAACCATCACTTGTACCTCTTAACCTAGAATAAAATTATAGAGAAAAATAAGAATGAAAAACTAAACACTAATTTGGCTATGTTTCATTAAATTAGGTTCTCCATTACATATGGCTAGTCCTATTTTAACCTAATATTGCATACTTTACATTAATTAAATGAATAAGTGCTATAACAGGGAAAGGTGAGTAAAATTATTACTTAATTTTAGAAATGAAGAAACAGAGCCACAGTGAATATATGTAAATTTTCCAAGGTTACACAGCTTTGGAGAGAGTCACCATTTGATCCTAGGCAATTTGGTGTTAGATTCCACACTCTTAACGCCAATGCTTTACTGTTGTGTCCCACCTTAACACTTCCAAATCCATTGTTTCCCACCAACACATTAAATTCCTACTCTTTTGAGGTTTCTGCCATGTGGCTATCTGTATTAACCACCAAATAGCCACTTTGATGTCATATACACAGCTTCTGATAATTTATCCACAATTATTGAAGCCTTTGTCATGTTTTATAATCTTTATCTCCAATTCAGGTTTTGCATGGTTTGAAATTTTCATCTTCAAACAGCTTCATTACACTATTTTAGCCATATACTCTCCAAACCCAATGGATATACTGTGCACCTAGTAGGCCTAGATAATGGCATTGCCTCTAAAATTTTAAACTCAGGTGTTCCAATGTGTAATCATAACGCTCTACTCATATATTTCATCATTCAGTCCCTTTTGATATACCTGTTCCTTTAACCCAGGTCACTCAAACCCTCCACATTCCTCCCATCTGTTGACCATCCATTCTTTTTTATTTTCAGATTCCATCAAGATTATTTTCAATTCAACTCCTGAAATCTCAGCACCTACATACAGGCTGCTTATCAGGAATAGAGAAAATTGCATAACTATGAAGGTTAGAACCACTATAAACCCATAGACAACAAACCCATCTTGGACTTTTCATTCCTTATAATGACTCATTCAAAGTATATATTTTTTCCCAAATTCCAACCTATTAATTACCTTATAGCTTTCAACACATACATTTTCACTGGTTTCAGAGAGAAAATTGAATATGCAAAACAAGAATTTCCTTAATTTTCTTAAACCCAAACTATTGATGTGTACCATTCTGAAATGGTTCATGCACCATCTCAGCTGGGATTTAACTGTATCCCCAAAAGTATTCTCCACCTACATGCCCTCACACATTTTCTCATTCTCTGAGGTAATGGAATTGTAGTTTAACTACCTGTTCCCTCTTTTAATTTTATTAAAGTTGTATTACATTAAGGAAATACTCTTCCTTGTTTATAATATAAATTTGGGGATCATCACCTTATTCTACTGTAAGTTTTTTCTTTTATTGTTGGTTTCTTTTTGCAAAATTCAGAGGCTAGATGTTGAATGTACATTCCTATAATACTATTTTTTCAAAATGTCCCAGCTGTTTTAAATTTTTAATTAGGAAAGTTTTTTTATGATTACAGTTGTAATAAAACATTCTCATTTTTCTTGTACTGGATCTCATTCATTTTCTTTCTCATTCTTTAATAATAAATAAACACATATGATATTAACATCCCACTAATATCATATGTATTTATTTATTATTAAATAGTGAATTCTTGAGCTTCTCAAGTTAGGTCTCAATATCGCTGATTTAATTGTCTACACAATTATAACTTTAATGCCTTCAATAGAGATCTTAGTACTCATTTAGTTTTCCTAATTTCCTTCTTGTTTTCATCTTAATCAGTTGTCTATTCATCTCAGATTTTTCTTTCCATTTAGGTTTCCACTCCCTATTCAGGGGACTTGAATGTATTTTATTTTCGTGGAGACTGTAACATTCTTCTAATTGTTTCCTGGTCCTTTTAAGAAGTTATTTACAAAACTCATTTTTTACCCTTTAAGCCCTTAGATCTGTATTAGGATCCTTTTTGCAGCTTTGTTTTAGCAAATAAGTTAGATATGCCCAACTTCTCATGCAATTTTCTGTCATTCATCTGGGATTGATGTATCATACTGAAAAAAAATGTTCTACCTCCATTGACGATCTCCGATACCCTAAAAAATAAATATAATGAAAAATACTGTCCCCAGCACATATCTTTCTCCAGTCTTTTCTTGTCATTGTGTCTTTTCTGCAATGAACCTCCAACATGGGTTGGTATATTTCATTTGAGAATCTAAAATGCAAGCTGCCTGATTCATTTCTCCCTTTACTTACAGCTCAATTGTTTTATGCAGTCATTGAATTTTGATGGCAGATTCACAGGAAACGAAAATGTGACTTCTTCAAAGATGGTATGCATCAAAGGTGTGGTGTACTACTGATACAGACCTAATGTAGCTAACAAAATGATTTTTCTAAAACATTGCTTTCACCATATTGTACCCTATTCAAAAACTTATACGATAAAATCTAATTCTCTTAGTTTGGCATTCACAGGTCACCTGAATAAGAACAATTTATAGTCATCTCAGCATTTTTACTTGTACTGCTCCTCTCCTTTCTCTCTGCCTACCCTTGAATTTTCAAGTCAAGCTACAAAGCCTATCAATGTTGGAAGGACTCTTTCTCTGAAAAGCCTAACACTTATTTCCACACTCTATGCTTTGTAGTCAGTAAGTTCCAAGAAAGCAGGTACTGTGCATAACTTGTTCTTTTTATCCTTTGATACTGTTTTATTTTTCAAAGCCTAAAAACTGTATCTTATGTTCATTTTTATCTTAAATGCATGCCATTGTGTAATTCTTATATGGAGTTGTCAACAAATGCTTGTTAACTATGTGGATATTTATTGATTGATTGAATGAATGCCTCTGTCACAGACTCTGAAGACTTTTTCTATTATGTATTTATGAGAAGTAACCTATATCTAATCTCCTTATTCATTTGCCACCTATAAAGATAGATTAATATCATAACTCAAGTGGCATTTTTTCTATAATTAAAATAGTATTTCAGAAAACATAAATTTATAATTACATGTTCCTATTAGAAATAAGTAGTACATTAGTATAGGAAATGTGAAAAGAGAAAATGTTTCAATTTGTATGAAGAAAATATGTATGGTATATTACGTACTTAAGAAATATGTCTGAAAATTGCTCAAGTAAAAGGGTCAGTTTTGTTTATGCTTTCTATTTGATAATTAGGAAACTGCAACATATTTTACAAAGTGTGCTCTGAAGTGTTATTCAAACCTGATATTTGCTACTAACAGAACGTGTGACTGCAGGAAAGTCAGAGAGCTTCTATGAGTTCAGTTTTATTATTTATAAAGTGCATTTACTGACCAACCTCAAAGAGTTTTATGAGGGTCAAATGAAATAATAAATGCAGAATATATTTGTTAAGTATTGCTTAAATAAAAGAGGATATTAATATTACCAATAAATGGCCAGAAGGAAATCTCCTCAGTAAAACAAAATGAAAAGATATGCAAAGACATGCGATATCAAATGTCATGTCATACCTTTTTAAAATCTTGCATGGCAAGAGTTAAGAAATCTATTAATTTAGAGTTGCCAGATAAAATATAGTATGCCCAATTAAATTTAAATTTCAGATAAACAAAACATACGTGTTTCAGTATAAGTAAATTATACTTATGGGCTCTTGCCTCCAAAGTATATTAAAGACACTGCTAAATATTTGTTAATTTGGAATGTGATTACTATGGAATAATAAAAAAGTAGTTATCTTTTCCTAACACAGTTACTGGTATCGAAGAAGAAACATAGAAGGAGATTGAATGTAAGTTAAAGATTGAGAAAATACTATATTTTTCAACTTAAGTGCAGCAAATATTGGTGTTCCATCGGTTTATTTTAATTTGTGTGAATTCATAGAACATCAAACATATCTATGTTCAAGTGCAAAAACATAATCACTTCTCAAAGCCTAATATAAGTGATTTCTGCCTCATTCACTGTTTTAGATTTTACGATATAGCATATGTAACTGAAAGTAATCACTGCATGTCTATGGTGGTTTTATAGTACCTTAGAACTAAGAATGGTGCTGAAAGTATATGAATTATTCTAAGAGAACTGAAATAATCCTAATAAACTTAGAGAAAGAAAAAGAGAACAGCTGGACATGGTGGCTCGTGCCTGCACTTTGGGAGGCCAAGGTGGGCGGATCAAGAGGTCAGGAGATGGAGACCATCCTGGCCAACATGGTGAAACACATCTCTACTAAAATACACACACACAAAAAAAAAAATTAGCTGGGTATAGTGGCACACGTCTACAATCCCAGCTACTCAGGAGGTTGAAGCAAGGGAATTGCTTAAAGCCAGGAGGTGGAGATTGCATGAGATCTCACCACTGCACTCCATCCTGGTGACAGGGTGTGACTCCATCTCAAAAAGAAAGAAAGAGAGAAAAAGAGGAAAGAAAAGAAAGAAAGAAAGAAAGAAAGAAAGAAAGAAAGAAAGAAAGAAAGAAAGAAAGAAAGAAAGAAAGAAAGAAGAAGGAAGGAAGGAAGGAAGGAAGGAAGGAAGGAAGGAAGGAAGAAAAAAAGAAAAAGAATAAACGATTGACAACAAATGACCAAAATAGACTAGACTGAGGTTAAAAACAAAGGCATACCAATTGATTTAGTTTATCAATTATAAATTATTATGCTAGAAATAAAGACATGAAAACATTAGGACAATATAGGGGAAATTTTTTGTTCATGTTAAGGTATTACATGAATTTTCACCTTCCCTCCCTATGAACTTCTTAACTCATAAATTCCATTTTAAAACTCTTTCTGCCAAGCTAGCCAGTCTCTTCTCTAAAATGATACGCTTTTATTTTCTTATATGCACTTTCTTTAGAAGAGTTCATCTTAAGGCACACTTTTAAACAAAATATGTCTTTGACAAATCTAAAAGCTTGACTATTAACTTTCACTTCTCTCTTCGAAAGCTAAAACGTGAATGAAAGAAAAAAGTTAACATCCTGAGGTCTTAATTTTCCGTCTATAATTTAGAAGTTACTAAAGGCTAAAGATTCTATGTTTCTACAATATTTATTATTTATTTTCCAAATCGATTATAAAACCCTTGGAAGGTTGTTCTCCAGGCCTCATATATATATATATATATATATATATATATTCAATCTAGGAAGATAGTGCAACTTTGAATTAACCGTGTTAAGTGTATATATATATTTGCTTCTGTATCCTATAGGAGAAAATTTCTAAACCACTCATATAGATTAAATTTCTATGAATGATGGTTTCTTCCACTATTTATTATCTCCACTCTTACAGGCTATAAATTCTTTGGTAAGTTACTTGAAATCTCTTAGTCTATATTCAAATAAGTAAAATGTGACTCCCCAATGACTCAGTGTCTCCGTGACCTAACTTCATATTCCCTCAGGAGAAAAGGTCATTGATTCTAGTCCAAGCAATGTACTACTAATTTCTTCAGCATAGTCCCAGGTAGGTTTGTGTAGGAGGCTATCAAACATTCAGAAGATTTGACTCAAATCTCTCAATCTTAGTGGGTTCTCAAAGCATGCCCAGTGTATACATCTTTTTTAGGTTGTCCTTGTTCTTGTAAGTGGAATGTTTTCACTAAATGCATTTGTATAGGGCACTCTTTTAATGATTGATGCATGAAAAAAGAATAATTGATTACTATATTAACATTGTAATGAATACCCCCACTTCCACATAAACAATATCCTGTAATATACATATATACAATAGGTATACTATACATGTGCAATTGCAATAAACATTTTCAATTTATGTTCTTTAAGAACTGAGAATGTGAATATGCACAAAAATCGTGGGAGTAACCTACAGAAAAATTGAATGCATTAAGAATCTAGTCTCATATGTGCATGTACTATTATAGATGCATTCACTTACTCATGCATAAATAAAAGCATATTTTTTTGTGCAGAACCCACTGCATTTTTTTAGTTTAAATAATTAAAAAATTAAGTCAACATTTCATACAAAGCATCTTTCCAAGGATTGAATATTATGCATTGTGAATTGCCGTTTACCTTTTGTTAAATCAGTGATTTGAAATGAAGATAACCTCATAACTAAGTTTATTATCTGATTAACCACATTGAAGCTATTAAAATCAAATATGTACATATTCAAATACACACAGGACAGCACATACTTCCTCCATGCAGGTGACAGATGGATTTTATTAATATTAAAAACTATTAACATGTAAATTATCAATCTTCCAGCACCATTTTTATTTCTTTAGCTTATTACTCTATTGTCTCTTAGAAGTACTGACCTGGAGCAACTGCCTTGTCTTCCTATCTATTCTGGAGTAGTGAGCCTTTGTTTATAAACCAATACGAATGTTTCCATTTATTTATAGTCAGGTGTCAGCCATTTCAGGCTACATACACTTACCTGTACTCAGGAAAGTTTGGCCACCTGAGTTTTGTTTGTTTTTAACTACAGCTGAACTTAACGTTTATAAACACACAGTCAATAACTTCACACAATACATTCATATTATTTTGTTCCATTCTGTACATGTAATAAATCACCCCAGTCACAAACATATGAAAAAATCACCAGTGAGTGTTAAAGTTTGAAATATTTATTCTGTGTAGGACACTGTACTAGGTATTTTGGGAACTGCAAAGATAACTATTTTCTACCTTCTTAAAGACACACAGTGTATAATTGGTAGGAGTCAGGATTCCCAAGAGAAGAGTTTGTTTCGAATAAAGAAAACTTTTGGCTTAATTTAATTTTTAAAATAATTATAATATATATCAAAAATACATAAACTAGATGATAAAATATAAAGTACTCAATTTTATATTACCCATATTAAACAGATAATGTTTTACTATTTTTGTTTCAGGTTTATCTAAAGATATATAAATCATTACAGGTAGAATAGTGCCCTTTTATGTTAATGATTCCAAATCACTTCCTTTAGAAGTAATCACTAAACTTGTGGTGTGTTCTTTCTGTCAAAGTTTTAATAACTTTCTATATAAATATGAATTCATAAACAGTATACATATATTTATAATTGGTATGTACAACCATAATAGTTACATAATTAATCATATCTATTTTTATAATTTGATGTTTTACTCAATTTTCTTTTTAGATTTAGGGGGTAAAAGTTCAGTTGTATCACATAGATATGTTGGATAGTAGTGAATTCTTTTAATGTGCAATTGCTTGAATATTATTCATTGCTCCAAATGATTAGTATTTTATCTGTCACATCCACCATCTTCCTCCTATCTTTTGGTGTCTTTAATGTCCATTATTCCACTCTGTTATGTCTATGTGTATTCATTGTTTAGCTTTCACTTGTGAGAACATGCAGTTTTTTGACATCCTGTTTCTAAGTTATTTCATTTAAGACAACCGCCTTCAGTAATACTAGTGTTGCTGAAAAAAGACATAATTTCATTCTTTTTACAGTTGAGTGGTGTTCCACAGTGTGTGTGTATGTGTGTGTGTGTGTGTGTACACACTTGACATATTTAATCCACTCACCTATTGATGGATCTTCAGGTTGAGTCCATGACTATGTTATTGTGAGGAGTGCTGTAATAAACATACTAGTGCAGCTGTCTTTCAGATATTATGACATCTTTTCCTTGGGTAGGAACCCAGTAATTGAATTGCTGAAATGAATAGTAGTTCTATTTTTAGTCCTTTGAGAAATATCCATACTGTTTTCCATAGAAGTTGTACTAATTTATATTCCCACCAACAGTGTATAAGCATTCCCACTTCTCCACATTCTTGCCAACACTGTTTTTATTTTTATTTTTTTACTTTTTAACCATAGGCATTTTGAATTGGTGTAAGATGGTATCGCATCATGGTTTTAATTTGCATTTCTCAGATGATTAATGATGTTGAGCACTTTTTGAAGTAAATTTTACTTTAAGTTCTGGGATACATGTGCACAACATGCAGGTTTGTTACATAGGTATATATGTGCCATGGTGGTTTGCTGTACATATCAACCCATCATCTAGGTTTTAAATCCTGCAGGCATTAGGTATTTGTCCTAATATTCTCCCTCCCCATCTCCCACCAACCCCTGACAGGCCCTGGAGGGCAATGCTACCTTCCCTGTGTGCAGGTACTCTCATTGTTCAACTCCCACGTATGATTTAGAACATGCTGTGCTTGGTTTCCTGTTCCCATGTTAGTTTGCTGAGAATGATGGTTTCCAGTGTCATCCATGTCTCTGTAAAGGACAGGAACTCATTATTTTTTATGGCTGCAGAGTATTCCATGGGGTATATGTGCCACATTTCCTTTATCCAGTCTGTCATTGATGGGTATTTGGGTTGGCTTCAAGTCTTTGCTATTGTGAACAGTGTGGCAATAAACATACATGTGCATGTGTCTTTATAGTAGAATGATTTATAATCCTTTGGGTATATACCCAGTAATGGGATTTCTGAGTCAAATGGTATTTCTGATTCTAGCTCCTTGAGGAATTGCCACATTGCCTTCCACAATAGTTGAACTTATTTACACTCCCACCAACAGTGTAAAAGTGTTCCTATTTCTCCACAGCCTTGCCAGCATCTGTGGTTTCCTGACTTTTTAATAATCACCATTCTAACTGACATAAGATGGTATCTCAATGTGGTTTTGATTTGCATTTCTCTAATGATCAGTGATGATGAGCTTTTATTCATATGTTAGTGGGCTGCATAAATGTTTTCTTTTGAGAAGTGTCTGTTCACATCCTTCGTCCACATTTTTAAGGGGTAGTTTGCTTTTTCTTGTAAATTTGTTTAAGTTGCTTATAGATTCTGGATATTAGACCTTTCTCAAATGGAGAGATGTTAGGATTCACTCAGGGTGGCTGGCAAAATATTAGAAAAATATTAGGGAAAGTTATAAGATTATATTCTCGAACCTTTTGGAAGTCCAAAAGATTTTAATGGAATGGACTGAAGGCAGCCAGTTCATTACATTAGAACTTAAAGTCATAAGGTAAAATTTTAGGATAATCAAAGTTTCCTCAGTTAAGTCTGTTTACCCCATATTCCTTTGTCCCTACTCTAATTTGTTTGCTCATGTAAACTTTATCCTGGATATCCCTCTCAGGGGAAGGTCGAAGAGGAATTACCCATTAATGGTGTGTATTCTTGGCCCCAGAATCAAAACCTTTTATCATTTGTAAAATAACTCTTTTAACCATATTAATTATCCACAAGTGTGTTGACTTAGAACCTCTGTTATTAAATCTTTGCTGATTAAATGCAAGGAGGTACAGGGAGTTGTTGTCGGTTAGCTGCAATCACCCTCTGAAAGCAGCTGACAACCATTCCTAGCCCACTCAGATTCACTGTATTCTAGTGTGTGTGAGTGCATTTTATTCATCCATTGTCAAGTCAGCGTCTGCAGGACAGACCTCCACAGGTGGTGATCAGCGTCTCAGGTGGTGATCTTGATGTGTATGAGGTCTCAGATGACAACCCCAACATGATACTCATTGCAGCTGGTGCCTGTACAGGAACTTGATGTGATCAACGCCACAGCTGGAGACCCAGTGTGAGGAGGCCCAACCGAGACAATGTCACAGCAGGCACCTGAATGTGGAGTGAACTGACATAATCATCACTGCAAAGAAGGAAAGCAAAGGACCTCCTGAAAATGAAGGAGCACAGGACTGTGCAGTCAGATGAAGTAGTAAGTCATTGGTACCCATTAGGGATTACCAAGTTTGGGGAGGGATTGTTTCAGGCTAGGGATTTATCATGGGACAGCAGTTATCACCTCAACAAATGAACGTACAGGACATAATACAAACTGCTGTTTCCCAAAGCCGAGAGAGAGAGCACACTGGACATAAGCAAGCAACATTACAGAAAGAACTCAGCCTGCCCAGTAACTGATGGTCAGCAAGGCAATCAGGTGTATGTTTATAAAAAGATAAGAAAAATAGCATTGCAGGCCATAACCGTGCACCTGAGTGAAAGAAAAAAAAATAGGGAAAAAAGGCACCAGCAGGGAAGCTCTGCCCAAGCCAGCAACCGTCTGGGCAGGGGGGAGCAAGCAGCACAAGTGGAAAGCAGTGAGCAGCACCTACGTGGGGCCAGCATGGCTGCCATCCTGAAACCCTGGGCTGCTCTCTACAGGTGTCCCACCGTGAAATTTCATATGTTCCTTGTTTCCCAAGCGATTTCGCAGATCATAATCCTCTGCTAAGATTTAAGTAATATTTAAGGACTTGTAAGACCTTTTTGTGATATTAGTCACTGTTGTTATTCCAAGCTTACTCTTAATGTGGCTCTTTTAAAATCCAGCTTAAGTGAAACGGTAATCTCTGAAAGGGGAGAAATTACAGAAGGCCCACTAATTAGTTGAAAAGCAATTAAAAGCTAGGCATGTAAAACCACACATTACCCTTTAAAGGAGAACTTTAAACCAAATTAAATAATATTTGTTGAATTAAGAAGTAAAAATGTGCCCATTTCTCAGAAAATGAAAGAAATTTGTATGTAAGTGTAGTAAAAACAAATACATAAAACATTGATTTCAGATAGTCTTTGCTCAACTGGTGAGTCACTGTTTTCACAACTGCTTGCCAGTTTAAAGTCCATAAATTTGGTCAGCCTGAAAACTCAATTGTAAGATTTAAGCTATTCTACCTGTGGCTTTAAGCACATGGTTAAGGTATATTATTTGAGTCTCTGCTTCTAGAGATATTTTCAGATTTCCTTTTAAATTTCATGTTACCAATTTCAACTTGACATCTTAATGAATTATACAGTCAATTGCTAAGTTATGATCCTAATATCATCAAGATTTATTTAAGGAAAGAGCAATTCGAAGCAGTATTACACTCCTCTTTACCTACTTCTTTATCACTGTTTACTGATAGATCAGGTAAACAAGGAAAAGCTGCAGTCTGACAAAGACAACATAATTCAATCACCCGATCTATGTTTACTGCGAGTTAGAGAGCTGAGATTAAAGCCATGTTGCTAGCCTTAAAAACTTTTCCCACTCAGCCCATAAATACAGTAAGTGACTTGGCTTACTCAGTTTATCTACTACAAAATCTTGAAACAGCTTTATTAGTCTAATCTCAAGCTCACAGCTCACTGCCTAGCCCATTAGCTTATGACAGTGAACAAGCAGATTATAAGTGATGACATCACTACTTGACCAAGACAGACAGAAACAGAAAAATTAAAGAGATAAATAGAAATATAGAATAAGTAAGAAAACAAGACTAGGAAAAGACAGTCAGAGAGCAAGAGAGAGAAAGAGATACAGAGGTAAAGAAAGAAAAAGAGACACAGAAAGTAAGACAAAAGAGATAAAGATATAGAGAAAGAAATATTAAGAATTTATAGATATAAGAATGTACCTTTAGTAAGGAAAGTTATAAAACAAAGAAAGTTAAGGCATGTCTGAGTTTGTCAGTGAAAGCTGGGAAAAATGTTATAGAAAATAATTTATGCAAGTAGATTATATACATTTTGTTTTGAAGGTCTAAGCAAGTTTTAACACATTAATCATGAAAGAAAGTCTGTATGTAAACATATTAGTTAAAAATTAAATAAGTATCATCCAGTTTTTCAGTGAACTGAAAATCAAAATAAAAGCACAACTGATTTTTCTTAAAGCACTAACCTGCTACTTTGCAAAGATTATAAAAGATCTCTTAGAACAGGCACAACCACCAGAATTTCCAGTACACCAGCAGCAGCCAAGAGACTGCATCCTCATCAAAGGATGGAAAGGAGAAAAAACTCAAGCCAGCAGGACACTGCAGCTTCCTTAGAAGAAAGAATTCAGAAGGCTAAGCAAATCGTGCTTCAATTTTTATTCTTTCATTCTGCCTGCAACCTGTACTTGCTACACTCTATCAAGCCCATCTACTAATCTACATTTTTCTGCCCTGTAACTTAAACAGCCCCTTCATAACTTCTAATAATACAACTGCTTGATTAAAAAGAAATTAACCTACCTCTAGTGAAGTTCCTCATTAATGGCATACAGTAAACTAAAATGTCAATTAACACTACAGGTCAAACACAAAGGATTTATAGTTAGACTCTTATAGTCTCAGTCATAGTCATAGTGGCAACTGCCAGCATGGAAGTGACATCTATTACTGAGGCAGTACAAACAGCTGCTTTTGTAGATAATCTGGCCAAAAATGAAGGGAAGATATGCAAGATCATCTCTCCTAGTTAGACGCCCGTCCTTAGGAGTCACTCTTTGACTGGAAGAGAATGTTGCTGATTGTAATCATAATTGTTTTATGTTATTTGTTAATCCTAGAATGCAAAGCCAGAATAAAAGCAAGGGCTGCCTCACCTGACAGACCTAAGGCTGAATGCATCAGTAGCCAGCAGACAACAGAGCCTGATATTGTTAACTGAGAAGGGGGAGATTTTGGAATTCACTTGTGATGGCTGGCAAAATATTACAGAAATATTAGAGATAGTTATAAGATTATAGTCTCAAACATTTGGGAATGCTGAAAAGTTATAATGGAACAGGCTGAAGGCATCCAGTTCATTATGTTAGAACTTTGTTATCAGGTAAAAGATTAGGATAATAAAAGCATCCCCAGTTAAGTTTGTTTATGCCACATTTCTTTGTCCCCACTCTAATTTGTTTGTTCATGTAAACTTTGTGCTGGATGGTCCTCTCAGGAGAAGGTTGAAGAGGAATTACCCACTAATGGTGTTTATTCTGGTCCCTGGAACCAAAACCTTTCATCATTTGTAAAACCACACTTTTAACCATGTTAAGTATTCACAAGTGTATTGACTTAGCACCTCTGTTATTAAATCTATACTGAATAAATGCGAGGAGGTACAGGGAGTCATGGTTGGTTAGCTGCCATTGCCCTCTGAAAGCAGCTGATGACAATCCTTAGCCCACTCAGATTCAATGTATTCTAGTGTGTATGAGTACATTTTATTCACCCATCATTAAGTCCAGGACTGTAGGACGGACCTCCGCAGGTGGTGATCAACATCTCAGGTGGTGACCCCATGTGTGAATGACGTCTCAGAGAGATTGCAAAAATTTTCTCTAATTCTGAAGGTTGCCTGTTCACATTGATGATAGTTTCTTTTGCTGTGCAGAAGCTCTTTAGTTTAGTTAGATCCCATTTGTCAATTTTGGCTTTTGATACAATTGCATTTGGTGTGTTAGTTATGAAGTCTTTGCCAAATCATATGTCCTGAATGATACTGTCTAGGTTTTCTTGTAGGGTTTTTATGTCTAAATGTTTAATCTATCTTGAGATAATTTTTGTATAAAGTGTAAGGAAGCGGTCCAGTTTCTGTTTTCCGCATATAGTTAGCCAGTTTTCCAAGCACCATTTATTCAATAGGGAATCCTTTTCCCGTTGTTTGTTTTTGTCAAGTTTGTCAAATATCAGACAGTTGAAGACATGTGGTGTGATTTCTGAGACCTCTATACTGTTCCATCAGTCTATATATCTGCTTTGGTACTATTACCATGCTGTTTTGGTTACTGTAGCCTTGTAGTATAGTTTGAACTCAGGTGGCATGATGACTCCAGCTTTATTTTTCTTGATTAGGATTGTCTTGGCTATATAAGGTCTTACTTGGTTCCGTATAAAATTTAAAGTGGTTTTATTTTTCTAATTTTGTGAAAAAAGTCAATGGTAGACTGATGGGAATAGCATTGAATCTATAAATTACTTTGGACAGTATGGCCATTTTCATGATATTGATTCTTCCTATCTGTGAACATGGAATTTTTTTTTTCGGTTTGAGTCCTCTCATTTTCTTGAGCAGTGATTTGTAGTTCTCCTTGAAGGCATCCTTCATGTCCCTTCTAAGTTGTATTTCTAGGTATTTTATTCTCTTTATAACAATTGTGAATGGGAATTTACTCATTATTTGGCTCTTTGTCTATCACTGGGGTATAAGAATGCTTGTGATTTTTGCACATTACTCTTGTATCCTGAGACTTTGCTGAAGTTGCTTATCAGCCTAAGGAGTTTTGAGGCTGAGATGATGAGGTTTTCTAAACATACAATCATGTCATCTGCAAAAATAAACAATTTGACTTCCTCTTTTCCTCTTTGAATACTCTTTATTTCTTTCTTTTACTTCATTGCCCTGGCCAGAACTTCCAATACTATGTTGAATGGAAGTGGGGAGAGATGGCATCCTTGTCTTGTGACAGTTTTCAAAGGAATGCTTCCAGATTTTGCCCATTCACTACGACACTGGCTCTGGACTTGTCATCAATAGTTCTTATTATTTTGAGATATGTTCCATCAATTCCTAGTTTATGGAGAGTTTTTAACATTGGGGGTGTTGAATTTCATCTAATTCCTTTTCTGCATCTATTGCAATAATCATGTGGTTTTTGTCATTGGTTCAGTTTATGTGATGCATTATATCTATTAATCTGTGTATGTTGAAGCAGCCTTGCATTCCAGACATAAAGTCGACTTGATAGTGGTGGATAAGCTTTTGATGTGCTGCTTGGATTTGGTTTGCCAGTATTTTATTATTTTCCCATCAATATTCATCAAGGATATTATTCTGAAATTTTCTTTTTTTGTGGTGTCTCTGCCAGGTTTTGATATCTGGATGTTGCTGGTCTCATAAAACAAGTTAGGGAGAAGTCCTTTTCATACTGTTTGAAATAGTGTAGGAAGAGACAGTACCAACTCCTCTTTGTACCGCTGGTAGAATTTGGCTGTGAATGCATCTGGCCCTGGGCTTTCTTTGGATGGTAAGTTATTAATTACTGCCTCAATTTCAGAACTTGTTATAGGTCTATTCAGGGATTCAACTTCTCACTGGTTTAGTCTTGGGAAATTATGTGTCCAGAAATAACACAGAAATAACTTCTAGATTTTCTAGTTTATTTGTGTAGAGGTGTTGATAGTATTCTGTGGTGGTAGTTTTTATTTCTATGGGATCATTAGTGATATCCCCTTTATATCGTTTTATTGTGTCTATTTTATTCTTCTCTCTTTTCTTCTTTATTAGTCTTTCTAGTGATCTATCTATTTTGTTAATCTTGAGAAAGGGGAAGAAAAATAATCTCTGACTGAGAAGCACTGAACTAGAGAAACTTGAAAAACTCTCACATACAGATGAGATATACCATTATGTTTTGAACTGTGTCTTCCACCAATTTACATGTTAAAGTCCTAATGCTCAGTATATCAGCATGTGACTTTATATGGAAAGAGGGTCATTACAGATCAATTAGATAATATTAGGTCATTAGGATAGGCTCTAGTCCAATAGAACTGGTGTTTTTACAAGAACAGAAAATTTGGAGAGAGATAGGTATAAATAGAAGACAATTTCAAGAGATAAAGGGGAAAAAATGGCCATCCACAACCCAAAAACAGACGATGGAACAGATCTTTCTCTCACAGTCCTCAAAAGCAGCCAAGTCTACCAACATCTTTGTTTTGAGCTTTCAGCCTCCTAATTTTTGCTTTTGAAAAGTAAAAAAAGAGGAGGAGGACTCAAGATGGCGTCATGAGAACAACCCAGAACTGAATCTCTCGCTGGATGCACGGAGAGGGTGAGTTGGGGACGCATTTCCAGACGGATCTTAGTTGCCCACAGAACGGGGAAATTCCCAGGTATAAAAGAGACATGGGATGCCAGGCAGAGGTCTCGGCTGGTGCAGCCGGCAGCCGGTGCGGCTCTGGCCCGTGCCGGAACGCAGAGGTGCTCCACAGCGCTCCATACAAAAGCGCACTGTTACGGGAGCCCTGTTGAACCAGCAAACTGAGACCTGGGAGGGTAAACTTGAGACTAAACGGGACTTGGGCAGTGAGTCAGCCCAGGAAATCCCAGGGACAAAGCGTTTGGGCTAGCGCAGTGCGACAAACAAAACGGCGATTCCAAACCCTCCCAGTGAGGAGGTTTTCTTAAAGCGCAGCTCCGCAGGGGAGGGGCGTCCGCCATAACCGAGGCAATCAGTCCCCACTGAGGTACACACCTATTGCTGACATAGCCTGCCATTGCTGAAGCAACCCGGTACAACAGAGAGACTCTGCTACAGGGCGTAGCCCGTGGCAACAGGGTGGAGACCGCAGCAGAAGGGCAGAGCCTGCAGCAACAGGGAAAACCTCACACCAGCAGGGCGGAGCTTCGGCAGGCAAATAGTGATTTGACTGTCTCCTAACTGGGCAGGACAGTGAGGCGGACACTCACAAGGAAAGCCTCAACCCCCCACCCCAGACAGAGCATCAGAGGAAAAAAGGGTTTTTTTTCAGACTATCAGCCCTGAATGAACAACAGAGCTCACAGCTCAGCAATTGAGCTCCTACAAAGTACAGACTGTCTCCTCAAGCAGCTCCCTGACCCCACTATATCCAAAAGACTGAAATTTGGCAGGCATCATTCTGGGATGAAGATAGCAGAAAAACAAGCTGGTAGCATCCCTCACTGTTCCACAGCTGCTATAGGTGCACCCCAGACAAGCAGGGCCTGGAGAGGACCTCAGCAGTTATACAGCGAAGGGGCTAGACTGGTAGAAGGAAAACCAAGTAACAGAAATACTTCATCACCAACAATCTGGGTGTCCACTCAGAGACCCAATCGAACAGTCAGCAACTACGCAGATGACAAGTCGATAAATCCACAAAGATGGGAATAAACCAGTGCAAAAAAGAGGAAAACACCCAAAACCAGAACACCTCGCCTCCTAGAAAGGACCAAAACTCCTCACCAGCAAGAGAACAAAGCTGGATGGAGAATGACTGTGATGAAATGACGGAATTAGACTTCAGAAGGTGGATAATGAGAAACTTTTGTGAGCTAAAAGAACATGTATTAAATCAACGCAAAGAAACTAAGAACCTTGAAAAAAGATATGAAAAAAGATTTGAGGAAATGATAACAAGAATGGATAACTTCGAGAGGAATATGAATGAATTAAAGAAGCTGAAAAACACAATACGAGAACTTCACGAAGCATGCACAAGTTTCAATAGCCAAATTGACCAAGCAGAAGAAAGAATATCTGAAGTCGAAGATCAACTCAATGAAATAAAATGAGAAACCAAGATCAGAGAAAAAAGCACAAAAAACAATGAACAAAGTCTCCAAGACATGTGAAACTATGTGAAAAGACCTAACCTACGTTTGATAGGTGTACCAGAAGGGGACGAATAGAATGAATTCAAGCTGGAAAATACTCTTCAGGACATCATCCAGGAAAATTTCCCCCACCTAGCAAGACAGGCTAAAACTCAAATGCAGGAAATACAGAGAACACCCCAAAGATATTCCGCAAAAGGAGCAACCCCAAGGCACATAATCGTCAGATTCGACAAGGTTGAAATAAAGGAGAGAATACTAAGGGCAGCCAGAGAGAAAGGTCGGGTCACCCACAAAGGGAAGCCCATCAGACTCACAGCAGATCTCTCAGCAGAAACACTACAAGCCAGAAGAGAGTGGGGGCCAATATTCAACATTCTTAAAGAAAAGAACTTTCAACCCAGAATTTCATAACCAGCCAAACTGAGCTTCAAAAGTGAAGGAAAAATAAAATCCCTTGTGAACAAGCAAGTACTCAGAGATTTTGTCACCATCAGGCCTGCATTACAACAGCTCCTGAAACAGGTACTACACATAGAAAGGAACAACCAGCACCAGCCATTCCAAAATCACACTAAATGCTAAAGAGCATCAACATAATGAAGAATCTACAACAACTAACAGGCAAAACAGCCACTTAGCATCAAAATGGCAGTATCAAATTCACACATAACAATATTAACCCTAAATGTAAATGGACTAAATGCACCAATCAAAAGACATAGACCTGCAAATTGGATAAAAATCCAAAACCCATCAGTGTGCTGTATCCAGGAAACCCATCTCACATGCAAGGATACACAAAGACTCAAAATAAAGGGATGGAAGAAGATTTACCAAGCAAATGGAGAGAAAAAAAGCAGGAGTTGCAATTCTCCTCTCCGATAAAATAGACTTTAAAGCAACAAAGATCAAAAGAGACAAAGAAGGCCATTATATAATGGTAAAAGGATCGATAGAACAAGAAGAGCTAATGATCCTAAACATATATGGGCCCAATGCAGGAGCACCCAGATACATAAGGCAAGTTCTTAATGACTTACAAAGAGACTTAGACTCACACACAATAATAGTGGGAGACTTTAACACTCCACTGTCAATATTAGACAGATCAACCAGACAGAAATCAAAAAGGATATCCAGGTCTTGAACTCAGACCTGGAGCAAGCAAACCTGATAGACATTTACAGAACTCTTCACCCCAAATTCACAGAATATACATTCTTCTCAGCACCACATCACACCTACTCTAAAATTGACCACATAATTGGAAGTAAAGCACTGCTCAGCAAATGCAAAACAACTGAAATCAAAACAAACAGCCTCTCAGACTACAGTGCAATCAAGTTAGAACTCAGAATTCAGAAACCAACCCAGAACCACACCGCTTCATGGAAACTGAACAACTGGATCTTGAACGTTGACTGGGTAAACAATGAAATGAAGGCAGAAATAAAGAATTTCTTCGAAACCAATGAAAATGAAGACACAACATGCCAGAATCTCTGGGACACATTTAAAGCAGTCACTAGAGGAAAGTATATAGCAATAAGTGCCCATATGAGGAAAATGGAGAGATCCAAAATTGACACCCTATTGTCAAAATTGAAAGAGCTAGAGGAGCAAGAACAAAAAAACTCAAAACCCAGCAGACGACAAGAAATAACTAAGATCAGAGCTGAACTGAAAAAGATTGAGACACGAAAAACCCTTCAAAAAATCAATAAATCCAAGAGGTGGTTTTTTGAAAAGACCATCAAAATAGACAGACCACTAGCAAGATTGATTAACAAGAAAAGAGAGAACAACCAAATAGATGCAATAAAAAATGATAAAGAGGAAATCACCACAGATTCCACAGAAATTCAAACCATCATCAGAAAATATTACAAACAACTCTATGCAAATAAACTAGTAAACCTGGAAGAGATAGATAAATTCCTGGATTCCTGTGTCCTCCCAAGCCTAAACCAGGAGGAAGATGAAACTATGAATAGACCAATAACAAGGTCAGAAGTTGAGGCAGCAATTAAGAGCCTACCACACAATAAAAGCCCATGTCCAGACGGGTTCACAGCCGAATCCTACCAGACACACAAAGAGGAGCTGGTACCATTTCTTCTAAAAATATTCCAAATAATCCAAAAAGAGGGAATCCTTCCCAAATCATTTTATGAGACCAACATCATTCTGATACCAAAACCCGGCAGAGACCCAACAAGAAAAGAAAACTTCAGGTTTATCCTGATGAACATAGATGCAAAAATCTTCAATAAAATATTGGCAAGCCGATTGCAAAAGCAAATCAAAAAACGTATTCATCATGATCAAGTAGGATTCATCCCAGGGATGCAAGGCTTGTTCAACATACGCAAGTCTATAAACGTAATTCACCACAGAAAAAGAACCAATAACAAAAACCACATGATTATTTCAATTGACGCAGAGAAGGCATTCGACAAAATTCAACAGCCCTTTATGCTAAAAACCCTCAATAAACTCGGTATCGATGGAACGTATCTCAAAGTAATAAAAGCTATTTACGACAAACCAACAGCCAATATCATACTGAATGAGCAAAAACTGGAAGGATTTCCTTTGAAATCCGGCACTAGACGAGGATGCCCTCTTTCACCACTCCTATTCAATATAGTACTGGAAGTTCTAGCTAGAGCAATCAGGCAAGAAAAAGAAATAAAGGGTATTCAAATAGGAAAGGTGGAAGCCAAATTGTCTCTATTTGCAGACGACATGATAGTATACCTAGAAGACCCCATCGCCTCAGCCCAAAAACTCCTGAAACTGATAAGCAACTTCAGCAAAGTCTCAGGATATAAAATCAATGTGCAAAAATCACAAGCATTCGTCTACACCAATAACAGACTTAAAGAAAGCCAAATCAAGAACGAACTGCCATTCACAATTGCTACAAAAAGAATAAAATACCTAGGAATACAACTCACAAGGAACGTAAGGGACCTCTTCCAGGAAAACTACAAACCACTGCTCAACGAAATAAGAGAGGACACAAACAGATGGAGAAACATTCCATGTTCATGGATAGAAAGAATTAATATCGTGAAAATGGCCATACTGCCCAAAGTAATTTACAGAATCAACACTATCCGCATCAAGCTACTATTGACTTTCTTCACAGAACTGGAAATAACCACCATGAACTTCATATGGAATCAAAAGAGAGCCTGCATAGCCAAGTCAATTCTAAGCAAAAAGAACACAGATGGGGGCATCACACTACCGGATTTCAAACTATACTACAAGGGTACAGTAATCAAAACAGCATGGTACTGGTACCAAAACAGAGATATAGACCAATGCAACAAAACAGAGGCACCGAAGGCAACACAACATATCTACAACTATACAATCTTTGATAAACCTGACAAAAACAAGCAATGGGGAAGGGATTCCCTGTTTAACAAATGGTGTTGGGAAAACTGGCTAGCCATGTGCAGAAAGCAGAAACTGGACCCCTTCCTGACACCTTACACTAAAATTAACTCCAGATGGATTAAAGACTTAAACATAAGACCTGGCACCATAAAAACCCTAGAAGGAAATCTAGGCAAAACTATCCAGGACATAGGAGTAGGCAAGGACTTCATGAACAAAACACCAAGAGCATTGGCAACAAAAGCCAAAATAGACAAATGGGACCTAATCAAACTCCACAGCTTCTGCACGGCAAAAGAAAGAGTCACTAGAGTGAATCGGCAACCAACAGAATGGGAAAACATTTTTGCAGCTTACCCATCTGACAAAGGGCTGATATCCAGAATTTACAAAGAAATCAAACAAATTTACAAGATAAAAACAAACAAGCCCATTCAAAAGTGGGCAAAGGATATGAACCGAAACTTTACAAAAGAATACATATATGAGGCCAACAATCATATGAAAAAATGCTCATCGTCACTGGTCATCAGAGAGATGCAAATCAAAACCACATTGAGATACCATCTCACAGCAGTTAGAATGGCGATCATTAAAATATCTGGATACAACAGATGCTGGAGAGGATGTGGAGAAAAAGGAACACTTTTACACTGTTGGTGGGAGTGTAAATTAGTCCAACCGTTGTGGAAGACAGTGTGGCGATTCCTCAAGGCTTTAGAAATAGAAATTCCATTTGACCCAGCAATCCCATTACTGGGTATATATCCAAAAGACTATAAATCATTCTACTATAAGGACACATGCACAGGAATGTTTATTGCAGCACTGTTTACAATAGCAAAGACCTGGAATCAACCCAAATGCTCATCGATGATAGACTGGATTGGGAAAATGTGGCACATATACACCATGGAATATTATGCAGCAATCAGAAATGATGAGTTCATGTCGTTTGTAGGGACATGGATGAATCTGGAGAACATCATTCTCAGCAAGCTGACACAAGAACAGAAAATGAAACACCGCCTATTCTCACTCATAGGCGGGTGATGAAAAATGAGAACACATGGACACAGAGAGGGGAGTACTAAACACTGGGGTCTATTGGGGGGAAAAGGGGAGGGCCAGTGGGAGGGGGAGGTGGGGAGGGATAGCCTGGGGAGAAATGCCAAATGTGGGTGAAGGGGTGAAAGCAAACAGAACACACAGCCATGTATGTACCTATGCAACTGTATTGCCTGCTCTGCACATGTACCCCAAAACCTAAAATGCAATAAAAAATAAGAAAAAAAAATAAAAATAAAAATAAAAACCACAACACTGTAAAAATAAATAAATAAATAAATAAATAAATCGTTTTGCCATGAAGACACATGCACACGTGTTCACTGCAGCCCTATTCACAATAGCAGAGACAAAGAATCAACCTAACTTTCCACTGACAATAGATGGGATAATGGAAACGTGTAGGTGTACAGCATGGAATACTATGCAGCCAAAATAAAGAACAAGATCATGTCCTTCGCAGAAACATGTATGAAGCTGGTGGCCATTTTTTCCCAGCAAACTAATGTAGGAACAACAACAACAACGACGAACAAATACTGCGTGTTCTCACTTGTAAGTAGGAGCTAAATGATGAGAACACACGGACACAAAGAGAAACAAGGGCACTTGGGCCTGCCTCAGGGTAGAGGGTGGGAGGAAGGAGAGGATCAGAAAAAAAGTAATTATCAGGTACTATGCTTAGTACCTGGGTGAGAAAACTGATCTGTACAGCACACTCCCATGACACAAGTTTACTTATATAACAAACTTATACATGTACCCCTGGGCCTCAAAGTTTTTTAATATAAAAATCGTAGTAAACATTTAAAAATAAAAATGCTCATCGTCACTGGTCATCAGAGAGATGCAAATGAAAACCACATTGAGATACCATCTCATGCCAGTTAGAATGGCGATCATTAAAAAATCTGGAGACAATAGACGCTGGAGAGGATGTGGAGAAAAAGGAACACTTTTACACTGTTGGTGGGAGTGTAAATTGGTTCAACCATTGTGGAAAACAGTGTGGTGATTCCTCAAGGCCTTAGAAATAGAAATTCCATATGACCCAGCAATCCCATTACTGGGTATATATCCAAAGGACTATAAATCATTCTACTATAAGGACACATGTACACGAATGTTCATTGCAGCACTGTTTACAATAGCAAAGACCTGGAATCAACCCAAATGCCCATTGATAATAGACTGGATTGGAAAAATGTGGCACATATACACCATGGAATATTATGCAGCAATCAGAAATGATGAGTTTGTGTTGTTTGTGGGGACATGGATGAATCTGGAGAACATCATCCTCAGCAAACTGACACAAGAACAGAAAATGAAACACCGCATATTCTCACTCATAGGAGGGTGATGAAAAATGAGAACACATGGACACAGAAAGGGGAGTACTAAACACTGGGGTCTATTGGGGGGAAAAGGGGAGGGCCCGTGGGAGGGGCACGTGGGGAGGGATAGCCTGGGGAGAAATGCCAAATGTGGGTGGGGGGAGAAAGGAAACAAAACACACTGCCACGTGTGTACCTACGCAACTGTCTTGCATGTTCTGCTCATGTACCCCAAAACCTAAAATGCAATAAAAAATTTAAAAAAAAAGTAAAAAAAAATTGAAATTATTTTGAAATTATTTTGCTTTAATTTGTAAATGATCTTCATAGACTAATAGTAACACAATGCATTTCTGTGATTTAATCCACCCAGTTTGTGGTATTTTGTCAGAAGCAGTGACAAAGTAGATCATAAGCAGATCTTAGTAAATCAATATTAATGTGTAAGAATGTTTATTGGATCATTATTTGTAAAATTTAGCACCTGTACAAAGTCTATCCAAGAAAGAAAAATATTACTTGTAGCATATTTATAGTTTTGAAAAGTATGCAGAAATTATAATAAATGAAATAGCACTACATATATTAAAATATGTGCATTTAAATAATATTGAGTAAAAATATAATGTGCAAAATAACTTTTACATTATTACATAATATATATAAAGCAGAGAGATGTGCAAGGCCTCAAACAAACAAAAACAAATTGAAAGAGTAAACAGCAAATTCTAGAAAGTGGCTAACATGTGGGGAAAGAAGAAAGGGAATAAAATTATAAAGGAGCAGATACCAAATAAAACCATCTTTTTTTAATTTTGATACTTTAAGTTCTGGGGTACTGTTTACAATAGCAAAGACTTGGAACCAACCTAAGTGCCCATCAATGATAGACTAGAAAAAGAAAATGTAGCACCATGGAATACTATGCAGCATAACAAAGGATGAGTTTATGTCCTTTGCAGGGACATGGATGAAGCTGGAAACCATCATTCTCAGCAAACTGACACAAGAACAGAAAAACAAACACCACATGCTCTCACTTATAAATGGGTGTTGAACAATGAAAACCATATTTACTTTTCTTATATTAAAAAATTTATAGGAAGTGTGAAATGTTGAGATTTGTTAAGGCTATGTGATGATTCTATCTGTGTTCATTTATTTTTCTTTATATTTTAAATTATCAACTTCTCACATAAGTGTTTCTCATTTAATCCTTAATCAAAACTTCTATAATTATTATAGTTGAGTCAAAACTGATAATTATATTTCATACTTTTGATACACATTTTCAAATTGCCATTTTTAAGTTTGCATCAACTTATATTTTTAGTAACAATTCATGGGAGAGATGGTTTTATTTATTCATTATCATAATAGTATTATCAGTATGTTTAGATTTCATAATTTAATTAATCAAATGGCAACTAAAAGGTTTTATCAATTTATATTTTAATGTTACTTTACATTCTGGTAATATTTGATGTGTGTATTTTAACAGAGGTCATTTGTACATTTTATAAGTTGTGAATGTATATACTGTGGTTATTGGTTAATAAACTTTATTAAAATTTGGTTTATGTTTAAAGAACTGTGTTATTTTCAGTTTACAGTTCTATGAGTTTTGACAAATATGTTTACACATATTATCATAACAACACTTAAAACATAAAACATATCTACCACCCTATAAAATTCCCTCATGTTCCTTTGCAATTATCCTTCACCCTACCCCCAGCAACTATTGATGTTATATCATTATGAATTAGTTTTGCCTCTTCTTGAACTTTGTATAATGGGATCATACTCTGTGTGCTCTCTAGTTTCTGACGTTTTTCTGCATTCTAATGTACCAATTTTAAAATCTGGGTGTTGATTATGCTTTAATTTGTAAATGCTCTTCATAGACTTAAATGTTAAACTTTGGCAACAAAAGCCAAAATAGACAAATGGGACCTAATCAAACTCCACAGCTTCTGCACGGCAAAAGAAACAGTCACTAGAGTGAATCGGCAACCAACAGAATGGGAAAACATTTTTGCAGTTTACCCATCTGACAAAGGGCTGATATCCAGAATTTACAAAGAACTCAAACAAATTTACAGGAAAATCAAGCCCATTCAAAAATGGGCAAAGAATATGAACAAACACTTTACAAAAGAAGACATACATGAGGCCAGCAAACATATGAAAAAATGCTCATCATCACTGGTCATTAGAGAGATACAAATCAAATCCACACTGAGATACCATCTCACACCAGTTAGAATGGCGATTGTTAAAAAATCTGGAGACAACAGATGCTGAAGAGAATGTGGAGAAATAGCAACACTTTTACACTGCTTGTGGGAATGTAAATTAGTTCAACCATTGTGGAAGACAGTGTGGTGTCCTCAAGCCTTAGAAATAGAAATTCCATTTGACCCAGCAATCCCATTACTGGGTATATATCCAAAGGACTATAAATCCTTCTACTATAAGGACACATGCACACGAATGTTCATTGCAGCACTGTTTACAATAGCAAAGACCTGGAACCAACCCAAATGCCAATCGATGATAGACTGGACTGGGAAAATGTGGCACATATACACCATGGAATATTATGCAGCAATCAAAAATGATGAGTTCGTGTCATTTGTAGGGACATGGATGAATCTGGAGAACATCATTCTCAGCAAGCTGACACAAGAACAGAAAATGAAATACCGCATATTCTCACTCATAGGCGAGTGATGAACAATGAGAACACATGGACACAGGGAAGGGAGTACTACACACTGGGGTCTATTGGGGGGAATAGGGGAGGGATAGCGGCGGGGGAGCTGTGGAGGGATAGCACGGGGAGAAATGCCACATGTGGGTGAAGGGGAGGAAGGCAGCAAAACACACTGCCAAGTGTGTACCTATGCAACTATCTTGCATGTTCTGCACATGTACCCCAGAACCTAAAATGCAATAAAAAATAATAATAAAAATGTTAAACTTTTTAATGTTATATGTGTTATAAAATTTATCCAAATTTGCCCTTGCCCTCTTATATTTTCTTAAGATTACTGTAAATGTTTAGATGTTTATAATACATACATAATAAATTGTTAACATTTTCTATTAGAGATATTGTCTTTTCATAGAATGTGCTTAGATACTTTACAAAACCTAAAATTAGCATTTTATCAGTGTGAAAAAGTGTGAGTAAAGACAATGACATCAGTGCACTGTGTCTCACCAAATGTGAATAATGCTTTCTAAAGATTTTTGAAGAGGTGACCTTGTATAGGGAATGCTCTTTTCTCATATTAAGGTCAATGGAAGAGTTTTCAACTTCATCAGGGTACCTAATAAGAATTGTCTGTCACTTGGGGAAACACAGAGGACTGATGCTTGATTCATACCTAAGAAATATAAATGATGAGAATTTGACTAAAATGTTTGTGGCAGAAGAATAGAGGACTTCAAATTAGGAGAAATTATGCACCTACCAATAACAAAGCAAATACATGTTAGTGAAAAGACACCAAATATGTATGAGAAAACCCCATAAACCTAAGGAGCCCTAATGCTGGTGCAGTGTAACACCAGTCACATATAAGGCTTTGTTGCATACTTACTTCTCTACTGCATGAGGACTTCAACACTAGAATATTCAGAAACCACAGTTTGTTAGCTGTACAAGAAGCAGTAAGAGTTCAAAGCATAAAATCAGAAAAGAATTAATTAATCATGCCTCTGAATTTGTCAAGACAAGCCAACTTATATTAAACTATTCCCAAATTTCAGTGGCTTACCACAATCAAAGTTTATTTTCCACTCACACAAAGTCTGATTCAGGAGTTGCTGGTTTGGATGTTCTCCTGCTCAGCTCTTCTTCAGGTGAGGAACTCAGGGACCTGGGCCCCTTCAGCCCTGTTGTCCTGACATCTTGAGGTTCTTTACTTTCAGGATTATCTATCATTCCATTTATAGTCCTCTATTAGCTGTATCTATATTCATATATTATACAAATGAAATCCTGCGTATTATCAAGAGTCTGAGCTTTAAAAATTCTAAAAGAAAAGCTAAATTTCAACACTTTTTCTCTCAAGATAATCTTAAAATACCAATTTTTATTTGCAGGTATTTCTTTGCAATTATCAGAGGAAGTGTCCACTTACTACAACCAGAGATATATAGAGGTTAATGAATATAACCAGAAAACAATAAATCAGACAGCAGTTGAAGAAAATGAACAATATGAAAGAGAAGTAGTGACCTCAATAGAAAACTAAAGAATTAACCTCCAGGAAATAAAGTTAATACAGGAAATGGAAGAAAGCTTACAGTAAGTCCATTTTATGTCCATAGAAAAATTTTAGTATATTTTATCCATTTAAACAAGGTACTATGAAATAAAATATAAAAATTAATGGTAAAAATCAAATATATGATCACTGAAATTATAAAAACACTTCAATACATGTAGATGAATAACAGAATGGGTTCAGCTAAGGATGTATAAATTTATCTAGACAACATAACAGATACTGTACAAGAATGCACTACAGAAGGACAAGGATTATATAAGAGTACTCTTATTTCATCACCTATCTAATCAGACATCCATAAAGACGGAATAAAAGGAAATAATTTAATTGACAGCTAACAATCTGCCATTATTGTGGATATATACAAGTCACACGTTCTACTTATCTCTTATATCCAGTTTATGAATGAATATCTTATTTCCAGCTAGTAATCAGAGTCGACTTTTAAAGTATAAATGAAAACACTTTATCCTTGTTTTAGTCATCCATTGCTTCTCATTGCAAGTAGGAAAAATAATAATCTCCTTCAAACCTCCCATTATTCCACTCTTTTTTTCTTTACAATATATCCATTACAATGACCATTTGTTATTTCCCAGAAAATCTCAAGATGCTTTCTATCTCTTGGTCTTTGGTATTACTGTTCCTCTTGCCTAGACTACTCTCCCCAACTTATAACCAAGCTTTTCACAAATCTTCCTCTTAGGTATTCTTCAGACTAATATTATGTACCTACTTCTTAGGGATACTTACGCTCATAACAGTAAATATTTAAGCACTTTGGCTATTCTTTATCATAGCTTACCCCATATTTTTAAATAAATTTATTAAGATACGTAGGTTAAAAATTTTTGCATACTTGTTGTCTAACACGATAAAAATATAATTTCCAAGAGACTACAGATCTTTTCTATCCAATTCCCTGTTGCATTTCCAGCATTCTTATAGTGCCTAGTCTAGCACAAGCAAAGTGCTTACTGTATTTGCTAAGTGAATATATGAACTACTTCATTTGAAAGGATCCACTAAGAGTTTAAAGCAATTAAAAATAGTGTGCATCTTCATTTACATAGTTATTGTAAAATTTAAGAATTCAAAGGACAGAGAGAAGAATTTTTTTAAAAAAAGAGAGTAAATTAACAATGAGCTGTCAAAGACTGGACACTTTCAGGACTGAAATATAATTCAAAATGCAACAAATAGGAATTTGCTTACTAAAGTAAAGGATAACTGAATTTCAATAAGACTGCTTGGTGACATTTTTAATAAACATCCTATAGCCCCTATTTTTCAGTATTGTGGCAGTGGCTATGAATATGATGACCTACTTTTAGATGTGGCTTGCTAGAGACAGGAGGCTAATAATACAAAACTTGTTCTTAAAATACTGTGTTCATGTGTTTTCACCCCTCTGGTGGTTCCTTGAGGGATCAAAGAGACTCACATTTGTTTTGCCCCAGTCTCAGGGCTCGAGTAAATTTCTAGGTTGCAGAGGTATCTGTCAAAATATTTTAGAACATATATTTTCATAACTACCAAGGAAGTAGGTGACAGATGGGGCAAGCAGATGATAAATCCAAAAGCCTGGAAAAAAGAAGACTGAAAAGGCTCAAAATGAAGATAGGACTATTAAGTCACTTAAGGAAACCTTTTAGGTCACTGATTGATCACTGACACAATGGAAAACATAGACTTTAGGTAATATACACAAGAAACAGTCATCATAAAATGTTTTTAAAAGTTGCTGCAAAAATGGATAACTACAGGCCTCAACAATCAAAAACAGCAAACCCTGAGGAAAGGAGATTTAAATTCCAAAATACTCATTGGGATGCCAAGTTTAAAGTAGAAAATTTCAAGACGTACAAACAGAAATATAAATTCCATCAACAGGTAATAAAAAAAAAAAAAACGACTTAAGCTATTAGTTGGGGACCTAGATATTCAATTAACTAAACAAATTTTTTTTTCCAAATGCTATGTTCTGTTATCTAATTATATATTTATTTATTTATTTATTTTAATTTTTTATTGGATTTTAGGTTTGGGGGTACATGAGCAGAGCATGCAAGACAGTTGCGTAGGAAACAAATATTTTAAATTAACCTTCCAAAGTATGGTTAAAGAGCTTAAGGAAACTGTGGGCAAATAACTAAAGAAAAGCAGGAAAATTTTGTACAAACACATAAGAACATCCATAGAAATAGAGACTATAAAAAGAAATCAAAGTAAAATTCTGAAGATGTAAAATAGAATAACTCCAATGAAAATCTCACTGAAGGATTCAAGAAATTTAAATAGGTCATAGAAAATATCTGTGAACTTGAAGGCAAAAAGTGGAAATTATCCACTCTGATAAGCAAAAAATGAAAAGAATGAAGAGAAGTGAACATAGCCTAAGGCTTTTGTGGGACACCATCAAAAATACCAACATACACATAAGCGTCTCAGAAGAAGAAGAGATAAAGAAATGGGAAGAAAACAAGATTTGAGGTCATAAATGTCAAAAACATTTTAAATTTTATTACAGATACACATCTAAGAAGTTCAATTAACTTCAAAAAGGATAAATTCAAAGTGATCAACAGAGACACATTATAATGAAATTGTCATAAGCCTAGAAGAAGCGATCTTGAGCACCACAAGTGACTACTTGTCTACAAAGAATTTTCAGAAATATTAACAGCACATTTCTCATTAGAAAATATGGAAGCCAGAAGGCAATGGAATGCCATATTAAAAGTGATGTAAGAAAAAAATCCTGTTAAGAATTCTGTATCTTTCAAAATTGGCAAAAATAGAAAATATTAGAATATTTACTATAAATGAAAGCTGAGAAAGATTGTTACTTGAGTACCTGCCTTACAGGAATTATTTACATGAATTCTTAAGACTGAAAAAAAATACTGGACAGTAAATCAAAAGAATACAGAGAAATGAAAAAGCTTGATAGAAGTAAATACATAAGTAAATATAAAAGCCAGTATTATTATATTTCTGGTTTTTAACTTTTTATTTTCTATGTGATTTAAAAAGTAATATGTTAAAAGATTGTTATAAATATGTATTAATAGAAAAACAATGTACAAAGATGTAATTTATGAAAACAACTTAAAAGGGTGGTAGAGCTCTATAAAATCAGGGCTTTTATATGTTATTTAAACTAAGTTAATATCAAATAAACTAGATTGTTATTTACTTAGTATGTTAATTGTAGCTTTCATAGTAACTATTAAAAGAATATCTAGGGGGGTTTTCAAGATGGCTCAGTAAGAACAACTCGGGATCGCAGCTCTCAGCGAATGCTCAGAGGGTGAGTCAAAGCCGCATTTCCAGACGGATCTTTGTTGTCCACAGAACAAAAAAAGTCCCAGGTGTAGGAAAGACACGGAACGCAAGCGCAGCCGGTTTGGCTGTTGTGGCCGCTTAAGCTGGTGCCGCATTGCAGGCACTCCCCAACAATCCGCACAACACACAAGGGCCTGGGTGCCCTGCTAAACTGGCAATCTGAGATTTGGGAGGGCAGATTAGCATATCCATCTGATTAAACGGGACTTGGACAGTGAGCCAAACCAGGAGATTCCTGGAAAGTGGCATTTCAGCCAGCGCAGTGGCTAGCTGCATGGGAAATCACACAGATCCTGGTGCTCTAACAATGGGCGACTGAAACACCTGGGAGAGAGCCATCCGTTCAACTTAAGGAAAAAAAAAAGAAAGGTGCTCTGAGGCAGGGAGCCAGGCGAGCGGGCTCAGTGGGTTTCATCCCCACAGGCACTAACAAAACGGCAACTTGAAACGCTCTGGGTGGAGAGTTTCACTGCGAGGACAGCTGAACCCAGGATGGTGCAGCTCGGTGGGGGAGGAGCATTCGCCATTACTGAGGATATCCACCCCTATGGAGGTACACTCCCATTGCTGACGCAGCCTCCCATTGCCGAGGCAACACACCATAACAGAGAGAATCCACTGCAGGGAGGAGCTGGTAGCAGCAGGGTGGAGCCTGTCACGAAGCCCATGGCTGCAGGGCAGAGCCTGCAGCAACAGGGCCCACACCACATCAGCAGGGCGGAGCCTTGGCAGGCAAATAGTGACTAGACTGCCTCCTAGCTGGGCAGGATAGTGCCACGGACACTCATAAAGAAAGCCCCAACCCCCCCCAGACAGATTATCTGAGGGAAAAAAAGGGGTTCTAAGAGTTGTGCTGCAGCAGAATTAAACGCACCTGCCTAACAGCCCTGAATGAACAACAGAGCACACAGCTCAGCACTTGAGCTCCCATAAGGAACAGACTGTCTCCGTAAGCAGCTCCCGGACCCCTGTATATCCAGAGTCATCTCAAAAAAGACTGATCAGACTGACATTAGGCAGGCACCATTCTGGGACAAAGATAGCAGAAGAAGAAACTGGTAGCATACCTCACCGTTCTGCAGCTGCTAAAGGTGTACCCCAGAGAAGCAGGGCCTGGAGTGGACCTCAGCAGTTGTACAGCAGAGGGGCTAGACTGGTAGAAGAAAATCCAAGTAACAGAAAGACCTTATCATCAACAATCTGGGTGGCCACTCAGAGACCCAATCGAAAAGTCAGCATCTACTCAGATGACAGGTGGATAAATCCACAAAGATGGGAAGAAACCAGCGCAAAAAGGAGGAAAACACCCGAAACCAGAACACCTCGCAACCTACAATGGACCAAAACTCCTCACCAGCAAGGGAAGAAAGCTGGATGGAGAATGACTGTGACGAAATGATGGAATTAGACTTCAGAAGATGGATAATAAGAAACTTCTGTGAGCTAAAAGAACATGTTCTAAATCAATGCAAAGAAACTAAGAACCTTGAAAAAAGATTTGAAAAAAGATTTGAGGAAATGATAACAAGAATGGATAACTTAGAGAGGAATATGAATAAATTGAAGGAGCTGAAAAACACAATATGAGAACTTCGCAAAGCATGCACAAGTTTCAACAGCCGAATTGACCAAGCAGAAGAAAGAATATCAGAAGTTGAAGATCAACTCAATGAAATAAAATGAGAAACCAAGATTAGAGGAAAAAGCACAAAAAGGAATGAACAAAGTCTCCAAGAAATGTGGGACTATGTGAAGAGACCTAATCTACGTTTGATAGGTGTACAAGAAGGGGACGAAGAGAATGAATCCAAGCTGGAAAATACTCTTCAGGATATTATCCAGGAAAATTTTCCCCACCTAGCAAGGCAGGCCAACTCTCAAATTCAGGAAATACAGAGAACACCAAAAAAATAATCCGCAAGAAGAGCAACCCCAAGGCATATAATCGTCAGATTCACCAGGGTTGAAATAAAGGAGAAAATACTAAGGGCAGCCAGAGAAAAAAATCGAGTCAACCACAAAGGAAAGGCCATCAGACTCACAGCAGATCTCTCGGCAGAAACTCTACAAGCCAGAAGAGAGTGGGGGCCAATATTCAACATCCTTAAAGAAAAGAACTATCAACCTAGAATTTCATATAAAGCCAAACTGAGCTTCATAAGTGAAGGAAAAATAAAATCCTTTGTGAACAAGCAAGTACTCAGAGATTTTGTCACCACCAGGCATGCTTTACAGGAGCTCCTGAAAGAGGCACTACACATAGAAAGGAACAACCAGTACCAGCCATTCCAAAATCACACTAAATGCTAAAGAGCATCAACAAAATGAAGAATCTACATCAACTAAGGGGTAAAACAGCCAGCTAGCATCAAAATGGCAGTATCAAATTCACACATAACAATATTGACCCTAAATATACATGGACTAAATGCACCAATCAAAAGACACAGACTGGCAAACTGGATAAAAAAAAAAAAAACAAACCCATCAGTGTGCTGTATCCAGGAAACCCATCTCACAGGCAAGGATACACAAAGGCTCAAAATAAAAGCATAGAGAAAGATTTACCAAGCGAATGGACAGCAAAAAAAAAGCAGGAGTTGCAATTCTCATCGATGATAAAATAGTCTTTAAAGCAACAAATATCAAAAGAGACAAAGAAGGCAATTACCTAATGGTAAAAGGATCGATAGAACAAGAAGAGCTAACAATCCTAAACAAATATGGACCCAATACAGGAGCACCCATATACATAAGGCAAGTTCTTAATGACTTACAAAGAGACTTAGACTCCCACACAATAATAGTGGGAGACTTTAACACTCCACTGTCAATATTAGACAGATCAACCAGACAGAAAATCAACAAGGATATCCAGCGCTTGAACTCAGACCGGGAACAAGCAAACCTGATAGAAATTTACAGAACTCTCCACCCCATATCCACAGAATATACATTTTTCTTAGCACCACATCACACCTACTCTAAAATTGACCACATAATTGGAAGTAAAGCACTACTCAGCAAATGCAAAACAACGGAAATCATAACAAACAGCCTCTCAGACCATAGTGAAATCAAGTTAGAACTCAGAATTCAGAAATCAACTCAGAACCACACAGCTTTGTGGAAACTGAAAAACTGGCTCTTGAATGTTGACTGGATAAACAATGAAATGAAGGCAGAAATAAAGAAGTTCTTTGAAACCAATGAGAACGAAGACACAACATGCCAGAATCTCTGGGAAACATTTAAAGCAGTCTCTAGAGAAAAATATATAGCAATAAGTGCCCACGTGAGAAGAGTGGAGAGATCCGAAATTGACACCCTATAGTCAACATTCAAAGAGCTAGAGGAGCAAGATCAATAAAACTCAAAACCTAGCAGAAGACAAGAAATAACTAAGATCAGAGCTGAACTGAAGGAGATAGAGACACGAAAAACCCTTTAAAAAATCAATAAATCCAAGAGCTGGTTTTTTGAAAAGATCAACAAAATAGACAAACCGCTAGCCAGACTGATAAAAAAGAAAAGAGAGAACAACCAAATAGATGCAATAAAAAATGATAAAGGGGAAATCACCACAGATTCCACAGAAATTCAAACCATCATCAGAGAATATTACAAACAACTCTATGCACATAAACTAGTAAACTTGGAAGAAATGGATAAATTCCTGGACTCCTGTGTCCCCCCCCCCCACCTAAACCAGGAGGAAGCTGAAACTATGAATAGACCAATAACAAGGTCAGAAGTCGAGGCAGCAATTAAGAGCCTACCACACAAAAAAGCCCAGGTCCAGATGGGTTCACAGCCAAATTCTTCCAGACACACAAAGAGGAGCTAGTACCATTCCTTCTGAAACCCTTCCAAATAATCCAAAAAGAGGGAACCCTTCCCAAATCATTTTATGAGACCAACATCATTCTGATACCAAAACCCAGCAGAGACCCAACAAGAAAAGAAAACTTCAGGTTTATCCTGATGAAAAGGTACAAAAATCTTCAATAAAATATTGGCAAGCCGATTGCAACAGCAAATCAAAAAACGTATCCATCATGATCAAGTAGGATTCATCCCGGGGATGCAAGGCTGGTTCAACATACGCAAGTCTATAAACGTAATTCACCACATGAACAGAACCAAAAACAAAAACCACATGATTATCTCAATTGACGCAGAGAAGGCATTCGAAAAATTCAACAACCCTTTATGCTAAAAACCCTCAATAAACTCGGTATCGATGGAACGTATCTCAAAGTAATAAAAGCTATTTACGACAAACCAACAGCCAATATCATACTGAATGGGCAAAAACTGGAAGGATTTCCTTTGAAATCGGGCACTAGACAAGGATGCCCTCTTTCACCTCTCCTATTCAATATAGTACTGGAAGTTTTAGCCAGAGCAATCAGGCAAGAAAAAGAAATAAAGGGTATTCAAATAGGAAAGGTGGAAGCCAAATTGTCTCTATTTGCAGATGACATGATAGTATACCTAGAAGACCCCATCACCTCAGCCCAAAAACTCCTGAAACTGATAAGCAACTTCAGCAAAGTCTCAGCAAATAAAATCAATGTGCAAAAATCATAAACATTCCTGTACACCAATAACAGACTTAAAGAAAGCCAAATCAAGAACGAACTGCCATTCACAGTTGCTACAAAAAGAATAAAATACCTAGGAATACAACTCACAAAAAACGTAAGGGACCTCTTCAAGGAAAACTACAAACCAGTGCTCAACGAAATAAGAGAGGACACAAACAGATGGAAAAGCATTCCATGTTCATGGATAGGAAGAATTAATATCGTGAAAATGGCCATACTGCCCAAAGTAATTTACAGAATCAACACTATCCGCATCAAGCTACCATTGACTTTCTTCACAGAACTGGAAAAACCGCCATGAACTTCATATGGAACCAAAAGAGAGCCTGCATAGCCAAGTCAATTCTAAGCAAAAAGAACACAGTGGGAGGCATCACACTACTGAATTTCAATCTATACTACAAGGCTACAGTAATCAAAACAGCATGGTACTGGTACCAAAACAGAGATATAGACCAATGGAACAAAATAGAGGCATCGGAGGCAACACGACATATCTACAACCACACAATCTTTGATAAACCTGACAAAAACAAGCAATGGGGAAAGGATTCCCTGTTTAATAAATGGTGTTAGGAAAACTGGCTAGCCATGTGCAGAAAGCAGAAACTGGACCCCTTCCTGACACCTTACACTAAAATTAACTCCAGATGGATTAAAGACTTAAACGTAAGACCTGGAACCATAAAAGCCCTAGAAGATAATCTAGGCAAAACCATCCAGGACATAGGAGTAGGCAAGGACTTCATGACCAAAACACCAAAAGCATTGGCAACAAAATCCAAAATAGACAAATGGGACCTCATCAAACTCCACAGCTTCTGCACAGCAGAAGAAACGGTCACTAGAGTTGATCGGCAACCAACAGAATGGGAAAAAATTTTTGCAGTTTACCCATCTGACAAAGGGCTGATATCCAGAATTTACAAAGAACTCAAACAGATTTACAGAAAAAAACAAACAAGCCCATTCAAAAATGGGCAAAGGATATGAACAGACACTTTACAAAAAAAGACTTATATGAGGCCAAAAATCATATAAAAAAATGCTCATCGTCACTGGTCATTAGAGAGATGCAAATCAAAACCACATTGAGATACCATCTCACGCCAGTTAGAATGGTGATCATTAAAAAATCTGGATACAACAGATGCTGGAGAGGATGTGGAGAAAAAGGAACACTTTTACACCGTTGGTGGGAGTGTAAATTAGTTCAACCACTGTGGAAGACAGTGTGGCGATTCCTCAAGGCCTTAGAAATAGAAATTCCATTTGAGCCAGCAATCCCATTACTGGGTATATATCCAAAGGACTATAAATCGTTCTACTATAAGGACACATGCACACAAATGTTCATTGCAGCACTGTTTACAATAGCAAAGACCTGGAACCAACCCAAATGCCCATTGATGATAGACTGTATTGGGAAAATGTGGCACATATACACCATGGAATATTATGCAGCAATCAGAAATGATGAGTTCGTGTCGTTTGTAGGGACATGGATGAATCTGGAGAACATCTTTCTCAGCAAACTGACACAAGAACAGAAAATGAAATACCGCATATTCTCACTCATAGGCGGATGATGAAAAATGAGAACACATGGACATAGGAGGGGAGTACTAAACACTGGGGTCTATTGGGGG
This sequence comes from Callithrix jacchus, assembly GCF_049354715.1. NCBI lineage: Eukaryota > Metazoa > Chordata > Mammalia > Primates > Cebidae > Callithrix > Callithrix jacchus. The sequence goes on from NC_133524.1 coordinate 95,787,032, forward strand.
GAAAAGGGGAGGGCCGGGGGGGGAGCTGGGGAGGGATAGCCTGGGGAAAAATGCCAAATGTGGGTGAAGGGGAGAAAGGAAGCAAAACACACTGCCATATGTGTACCTATGCAACTGTCTTCCACGTTCTGCACATGTAACCCAAAACCTAAAATGCAACAAAAAATTAAAAAAAGAATAAATAAAAAAATAAAAGAATATCTAAAACTAAAAAAAAAAATAGGAGAGAACAAAATGAATTAAAGACAAATAAGGCAGTAATGGAGGAAATGAAGGAAAAAAAGAGTTATGACACACAGAAAACAAATAGCAGACAGACGACATACACAAGATGACTGAATAGGAATACTTGTACTCTCCCACACGGACACACCAATTGAAAAGCAACCACATGAATTATTTCCCTTAGTGAGAAACCAGGAACTAGATGATAGGTTTTTACAGCTTCATCTTCATGGGTGAGTATGAAACTATAGACATTGAAAGTAGTTGGAAAAATAAATAGATCCTCTAGGCATAATTCCCACTATCTGGCACAGTAACATAGGTTCAGAGTGGAACTCCCAGCTCCCAGCTTTTCTGTGAGAGTGAAAGAGATAGACCATACATCTAGCATACTAACACTTCCAGGTGCTTCCTGAGTAACTGACTTCTCTCTCACCAGTTTTGGAAATCTGATGGAGAATGACATATGTGTGTCTCCTGGGGGCTACAGAGAACAAAGAAATGGTTTGAACTAGTTTGTGGGTACTTGCTACTGCTCTTCTACCTGGCTCAGCATAGAATTACAATGTGATAAGTACCAACTCTCTGCATCTCCCTGAGGAAGAAAAGAGTTGCATTGCATATGTTATGCCTCAACTTTTCCAAGTGCTATATGAGAGACTCGCTTCTATTCCACCTATCTCTGAGAGTTTATGGGGCCTGACATACTCAAATACGCTGGGGACTACAAAGAAAACATTGATAGTTTGAGCTGGCATATTAAGCTCTTGCCACAACTCCTCCCTTAAAGTTGGCACAGAGGAAGTAGGTAATAAAATCAGCCAAGATTCCAGCTTCAAGCAGAAAGGTAAAAGAGATTGACCATGCACCCAATGCCCTAAATTTTCTGAGGACTGCCCAAATAACTGGTTTATTACATTTTTTTGGAGTAATAATGTGACCCACTATACCCTAGTCATCTGAGGGCCAATGAAGACAAATATTGCAGTATGAACTAGAATAAAACTGTAATGCCCTTTTCCCAGATCAACACAGAGATAAAAGGCAAATTTTCCAAGTTCTCAGCTTCTTCCTGGAGATAGAAAGATTGGAGCAGAGTGCCTAATGATGCACCTTCTATAAAGGCTTCCCAAGAAACTGGCTTCATTCCTGCTTGTCTTGAAGCTCCAAGGAGACCCACAATACTCTAAATGCTAGGGAAAAAGATAGTGGTATGGCCTAGCATAAAGGTTTGAGAGGCCTCCAGAATGTCTGAATGGGCTAATTGGAAGAGTTTTCTCCTGTGTAAGGTCAGTGCTTGAAGATTGAGAAAAATGACTGTTGTCTAATGTGTTAACAGCAACACAGAGAATCAAAGAAATGATGGAACAAGAAAATATATTCCAAACAAAGAAAAAAGAAACATTTTAAGAAACCAATTTTAATGAAATGAGGATATGTGAAACACCTGACAGAATTGAAAATGACCATTATAAAACTGTTCACAAATGGAAAACACTATTTTTAAAGAAATACAGCTAATAAGCCGAGAAAGAAAATAGAATAGTATTAATTTTTTAATAAAAACCATAAAAGACAGAATGAGAAAAATAGGAACTAAGAACAAAGGCAACAAATAGAAAACAGTAAAAAATATGGGGCTTGACATATTCTAGTCTCCTGGGGGCTAGAAAGAACAAATTGTTGGTTTAACTAGCATAGGAAAATTTGCTACAACATTTCCCCCAAGCTTAGTACAGATACTAATACAACTATACTAGTAATCTCACTGGATGACAGTGGTCCAAAAACCTGAAATGCAATAAAACATAAAAAAAAATAAATGAAAAAAATGGAAAATATATTAAATTGCTAAGCTCTCATACTCATTCATCAATTTGATTTTATTATTTAAAAAGTAATTACTAATCTGAGCTGATATTTTTCAAAATTTTATATATAAAATTTTGAATTAAGGGTGTTTACCAAGTGGCCATTATCACATATTTAGTAAATTGCAGTTCTAAATGTCCTAAAAAGATAGACCAAAGGTATTTGTTATATTTATATGAACCAATTCAAAGTTTCACTTTCAATAGTTATGGTGGGAAATAAATCTGGTATTTAATTAACTCATATAATAATAGTAAACATATAGAAATGCTAGAAATTACTAATTCATTTAATTAAAACTTAACTATTTATTTTGTATTTTTTAGAAACAAGATCTTGCTCTGTCACCCAGGCTGAAGTGTAGTAACATGATCATAGCTCACTGCATCCTCAAACCTCAGCCTGCCAAGTAGCTAGGACTATAGGCATATGCCACCCTACTTGGCTAACCTCTTTGTCTTTCTTTCCTTCCTTCCTTGCTTCGTTCGTTCCTTCCTTCCTTCCTTTGTTCCTTCCTTCCTTCTTTCCTTCCATCCTTCCCTCCCTCCTTCCTTCCTTTTTTCTTTCTTCCTTTGTTCCTTCCTTCCTTCCTTATTTCCTCCCCCTCACTCCCCTCCCTCCCTCCCTCCCTTCTTTCCTCCCTTCCTTCCCTCCCTCCTTCCTTCCGTATTTTCCTTCTTTCTTCTTTTTTATTCTTTTTTTCAGACGAAGTCTGTCTATGTTGCGTGGGCTGGTCTTGAATTCCTAAGCTCAAGCAATTCTGCCTCAGCCTCCTGAAGGGCTGCGATTATAGTTGTTAACCACTATGCCTGGCCCACAAATATCTATTGAATAAATAATTTTTAAAGTAATGAAAAACTCATTCATTGAGTCCAAGAATTTTTTGTTGTGATTTAAAATAAGATTTAAAACTATTGTCATATCCATATGGAAATGAAGCAAGTAAAGGTGTTTCGTATTATGGCTTTTTTTTCCTGCCGTATAAGAAAATTTAAATTCTTAGCCTGAAGCAGCAAATTAAGCCTCTCAAATAGAAACCAACATGTAATAAAATAATAATAATTAGTAAATTTATGGTGCTTGGTTCTTAAACTTTGTGTACTAAGGCATTGAAAATCTTTAGAACATGAAACAGGGAAAATTCATCCTTTTGAAAGAAAAAATTCAATCCTGAAGCCACAAATTTTAGCAGGAGGAGCACAGGATTAGCCTTCATATCCCAACTCTCTTCATTGTATCGCTTTAAAGAAATGTCTTTAAAAATTGTGATTAGTTTTTATCACTGTGGGGATATTAATATTCATACCATAATTAAATAAGAAAATAAATATAACAAAACTGTTGTAGCCCTGACTTAATAAAGTTGTATTTACTATAAAAAAAATAACTAAAAGAGTATAATGGAATTGTTTGTAACAAAAAGGATAGATACTTGGGTGGATACCCAATTTTCCATTATGTATTTATTATGTATTTTATGCCTGAAAGAAAATATCTCATGTATCCGATAAATATATACAACTAATATGTACCCACAAAAATTAAAAGTAAAATAAATTAATAAAATGGGACATTACATAATGGTAAAGAGATCAGTGCTTCAAAGAGATGTAACAATCCTTAACGTGTATGAGTCTAAAAACAGAGCATCAAACTACATAACACAAAATCTAATAGAATTTCAAGGATAAATGGATGAATCTACTATTATAGTTGGAGATTTTAACTTTCATCATTTGGAAATGAACAACATAAACAGGCAGAAAATCAGAAAGAGCATAAACTCAAAAACTCAATCAACTGAATGAAATGCAAATATCTAAGCTACTTTGTCCAGCATCAGAATACACATTCTTCTCAAGCTCATATGAAACATTCACCAGGATAGATAACATTCTGGACAATAAAACACATATTTAAACAATTAAAATATGAGACATTATGCAATGTCTCCTCTTACACCACAGTGAAATACAATTAGATGTCAATGACAAGATACTCATTGAAGTCAGGTGAAAAATCTGTGAACATATCTTAAGCAGTGAGACATGGCATGAGAACATCAATGAAGATATTTTTTAAAATGTTTTAAAAAGTATCAAATGGAAATTATGCAGCTTAACTAAACTGAACTGAAAATTTCACTAGAGGGATTCAAGAGCAGAGTAAGCGCAAGAAAAAATTAGCAAACTCAAAACAGTTTATTGAAAATAATTAAGTCAGAGAAATGAAAAGAAAAAAATGAGTGAAAAAAGCTTAATGGATTTATGGGACAGTATAAAGTGGACTAATATATAGGTACAGTATGGAGTCCCAGAAGGAGGAAGGACCAGAATTTTATTCAAACAAATAATGGTTTATAACTTCCCAAATCTGGGAAAGAAAATGGACATACAAATTTAGGAAGTCAGAGGACTTAAGAAAAATACAGTGCAATTTATACCCAGAAATATAATCAAATTGTCCAAAATCAAAGACATAGAGTTTCAAAAGAAGCAAGAGAAGAGTGACTTATCACATACCTCTATAAGTTTATGAAAAGACTATTCTGCAGAAACGTTATAGGCCAGAAGAGAGTGGAATGATATGAAGAGAGAAAAGAAAAAAGAAAACTGTGTATCAAGAATGCTGTACTTGGCAGAACATTCCTTCAAAAATGAAGGAAGAGAGAATTTCCCTGACAAAAAAATTAAGTTTATTCACCACAGCTAGACTTGCTCTGCAATAAATACTAAATTCCCAATCCAAAGACACAGGATGGCTGAACAGATTTTTAAAACACAAAATTTAACTGTATGCTGTCCACAAGAGATTGACTTTGGATTTTAGAAGACACATAGGCTGAAAATAAAGGAATGAGAAAAGATATTACATGCATATAAAAACCAACAGAGAATGAGGGTGGCTATATTAATACCTGAAAAAAAATACATTTCAAGCCCAAATCTTTAACAAAAGCAAAGAAGAACATTATATAATAAAAAATGGATTAGCCCACCAAAAATAGTTGACAATTAAATATGCACCAAACCTCAGAGAACATAAATATATAAAGCGAACATTGATGGAACTGACAAGATTAATGGCAATACAATAAAAGGAGGAGATTTCAATACTCCATTTCAGAAATGGAAAACAAAATTCAGACAGATGATCCATATGGAAACAGAGTACTTGAATAACACTATAAAACAAGTGAAACTAACAGACATATAAATAATATAACACAGAGCAGTAGCAGAATGCACATTCTTCTCAAGTTTACATGAATCTGTCACCAGGATAAAGTACATGTTAGGTGACAAAATAATTTTAATAAACTTAAGAAGAATAAAATCATCAGAGGTATACCTTACATCAAAATTGAGTGAAAAAGAATCATGACCCTTTGGATTTTTTAATTTTTAATTTTTATGAGTACAGGGTAGTTGTATATATTTATAGGTGAGATGGTTGGGATTTGTGTCCCTGCCCAAATCTCATGTCCAATTGAAGGAGGTGTGTGGTGGGTGGTGATTGGATTATGGGGTCAGACATGCCCTTTCTCTTCTCATAATAGTGAGTGAGTTATCATGAGACATGATGGTTTAAAAGTGTATGGCACTTCCTTCCTAAGTCTTGTTCTCTCCTGCCAACATGTGAAGAAGGTCCTTGCGTCTCATTCACCTCCTGCCATGCTTTTAAGTTTCCTGAGGCCTCTAAGTCATGCTTTCTGTTAAGCCTGTGGAACTCTTTTCCTTGTAAATTACCCAGTCTCAGGTAATTCTTTATGGCAGTGTGAAACAGACGAACACATAAAATTGGTACCAGGAATGGGGCAATACTACAAAGATATCTAAAAATGTGAACGTGACTTTGGAACTGGGTAACGAGCAGTAGGGATGGAACAGTTTAGAGGGCTCAGAAGAAGACAGGAAGATGAGGCAAGGTTTGGAACTTCCTAGAGAGTTGTTGAATGGTTTTGATCAAAATGCCAATATAGTGATATAAACAAGGAAGTCCAGGCGGAGCCGCTCTCAAATAGAGATGAAAACTTATTGGGAACTGGAGTAAATGTTGTTAGGCTTTAGCAAAGAGATTGGCAGCATTTTTCCCCCATTCTAGAGATCTGTGGAAACTTGAACTTGAGAAAGATGATTTAGGGTATCTGGTGAAATCAATTTCTAAGCAACAAAGCATTCACAATGTGACCTCGCTGTTTCTGAATGTGTACACTCTTATGTGTGTATGTTATCTGATACTGGAACTTGCATTTACAAGAGAAGTGTAACAGCAGTTTGGGAAATTTGTAGCCAAGTCATGTGGTAAAAATGAAAAATACATTTTCTGGGGGAAAAATCAAGCCTGCTGCAGAAATGTGCATAAGTAAAGAGTAGCCAAATGTGAATAGTCAAGACAGTGGGGAAAATGTGTCCAGAACATTTCAGAGACATTCAAGGCAGCCCCTCCCATCATAAGTCTGGAGGTCTAGGAGGTAAAAATTATTTCCCAGGCTAGGCCCAGGGCCCTGCTGCTCTGTTCAGCCTTGGGACATGGTACCCTGTGTCCCAGCAGCTCCAGCTGCAACCATAACTAAAATGGGCCAAGATATGGCTCAGGTCATGGCTTCAGAAGAGTCAAGCTCTAAGCCTTGGTGACTTTCCTGTGGTGTTGGGCCTGTGTGTGCACAGAAATCAAGAGTTGAGATTTGGGAACCTCCGTCTAGATACCAGCACATGCATGAAAATACCTAGATGTCCAGACATAAGTCTGTTGCCATGGCAGAGTCCTCACAGAGAACCTCTACTAGGAATGTGCAGAGTGCAAGTGTGGGGTTAAAGCCCCCATGCAGAGTCCCCACTGGGGTACTGCCTAGTAGAGTTGTGAGAAGAGGGCCACCACCATCTTTCAGAACCCACAGTGATAGATCAACCAACAGTTTGCATCATGCACCTGGAAAGGTGCAGACAATCAATGTCAGCCCACAAAAGCAGCCATGGGGGCTGTATGCTGCATAGCCCCCCATGGCTGGAGGCAGTGGAGCTGCCCAAGACCACGGGAGACTGCCGTTTGTGTTGAAGTGGCCTGATGTGAAACAGAGTGTCCAATGAGATTATTCTGGAACTTTAAAATTTAATGACTGTTCTGCTGGGTATCTTGGAAGCAACTATGAGCCAGTATAATCAATAATTTGTTTTTAATTTCACATGCTCATAGGCAGAAGGGACTTGCCTTGTCTCAGATGAGACTTTGAACATGAACTTTTGGGTTAATTCTGGAATGTATTAAGACCTTGGGGGATTGTTGGGAAGGCAAATTGTGTTTTGAAATGTGAGAAGGGCAAGAGATTTAGGAGGGACAAAGTGTGGAATGTTATGGTTTGCATGCGTGTCCCCACTCAAATCTTACATTGAATTGAAAGTGGGGTCTGGTGAGGGGTAATTAGATTATGTGGATAGATTTCCCTTTTGCTGTTATCCTGATAGTAAATGAGTTCTCATGAGATCTGATGGTTTAAAATTGTGTGAAACTTGCCCCCTTGATGACTTTCTCTCCTGTAAACCTGTGAAGAAATTCTAGCTTCCCCTTCACCTTCTGCCATGACTGTAGGTTTCCTGAGGCCTCCCAGTTATGCTTCCTGTTAATCCTGTGGAACTGTGAGTCAATTAAGCCTGTTTTCTTAATAAATTACCCAGTCTCAGGTAGTTCTTTACAGCAGTGTGAAAATGGACTAGTACAATAGGTTACATGAGATATTTTGATGCAGACATACAATGCATAATAATCACGTAAGGGTAAATAGAAAATCAAAGTTCTCGAACATTCATCCACTTTTTGTGTTACAATCAATCCAATTATATCTTATAGTTATTTTTAAATGTACAGTAAACTATCATTGACTGTAGTCACACTGCTGTGCTATCAAATAGTAAGTCTTACTCATTTTTTCTATTGCTTTTTGTGCACAGTATCCATTCATATTTCCCCCTCCTCACTACCCTTCCTGGACTCTAGTAACCTTTCCTCTATTCTCCATCACCAGAAGATTAATTATTTTAACTTTTAAATCCCATGAATAAGTGAGAATGTGTGGTTTGTCTTTCTGTGCCTGGCTTATTTTACTTGACAAAATGACCTTCGATTTCATCCAAGTTGTTGCAAAAATGATAATATTTCATTATTTTTTTACAGCTAAATAGTTCTCTATTGTGCATATGTACCACATTTTCTTTTCCATTCATTTGTCAATGGACACTTACATTGCTTTCAAATCTTGGCTGTTGTAAATAGTGCTACAATAAACATGAGAATGCAGGTATCACTTTGATATATCAAGTTCCTTTATTTTGGATTTATACCTAGCAATGGAATTTCAGAATTACATGGTAGCCCTATTTTTAGTTTTTTGAGGAACCTCCAAACTGTTCTCCATAGTGGTTTTAGTAATTTGCATTCCCACCAATAATGTATGAGGGCTCCTTTTTCTCTGCATTCTCACCAGTATTTGTTATTGACCTTCTTTTGGATTTAAGCCATTTTCATTGTTGTGAGGTAATATATCATCATAACTTTGATTCTCATTTATCTTATGATTAATGATGTTGAGCACCTTTTTATATACCTGTTCTCTATTTGTATGTACATGAGCAGGTTTGTTACAAGGTGATATTGCTGAATACTAATGTTTGATGTGGATGGTCTTCTCACCCATGTAGTGAGCATGGTACCCTATAGGTAGTTATTCAGCCCATGCCCCCTTCTTTTGCTTCCCCCACATGCCCATGAGCATTCAGGGTTTAGCTCCCACTTACAAGTGAGAATATGATGTATTTGGTTTTCTGTTACTACAATAATTTGCTTAGGATAATGGCTTTCAGCTGCATCTATGTGGCTGCAAGGGACATAATTTTATTCCTTTATATGGCTTTATAGTATTCAATGGTGTATATGTATCATATTTTATTTACCCAATCCACCTTTGATGGGCACCTAGGTTGATTCCTTGACTTTGTTATTGTGAATAGTGCAATGAACATACGAATGCATGAGTCTTTTTGGAAGAAGGATTTATATTCCTTTGGGTATATCCCAGTAATGAGATTGCTGGGTCAAAATGTAGTTTCATGTTATTTGAGAGATCTCTTAACTGTTTTTCACAATGGATAGACTAATTTGCATTCTCATTAACAGTGTATAAGCATTCCCTTTTCTTCATAGCCTCACCAGCATCTGTTAAATTTTGACTTCTTAACAAATGCCATTCTGGCAGGTGTGAGATGGTGCCTCATTGTGATTTTGATTTGCATTTCTCTGATGATAAGTGATATAAATCATTTTTTCATATTTGGCTGCTTATGCATCTTCTTTTGAGAAGTGTCTGTTCATGTTGTTTTTCAATATTTAAATTGAATTACTTGCTTTATGTTTGCTGATTTGTTTAATCAATTTCAACATAATAAAAATTAACAAGTAGACCTAATCAAACTAAAGAGGCTCTGTACAAAAAAAGAAATTATTAAGAGAGTAAACAGCTGATAGAAAGTGAGAAAATATTTGGAAACTATGCATCAAACAAAGGCCTAATATCCAGAATTTACAAGATATTTAAATCAACAAGTTCTGTGTTTTTAATTGCTGAGAGTAAAGCATTTATAATTGTATTGCGTGGATATACTTTAGTATGTTTATCCATTCATCTGTTAACATGCATTTGGATCGTTTCCAGTTGGGGATGATTACCAATAAAACTGCTAGGAACATTTATATACAAGTATTTTAGTGGGCAGTATGCTTTTATTTCACTTTGGTAAATGCCTATAAATGAAATTATTGGAATGTATGGTAAGTTTATTTATAGCTTCATATGAAACTGACTAATTGTTTTACTAAGTGACTGTAATGCATCTTCTTTGTTGGAAATTTGGAAAACATAAGGATATATATAGATATATGAAAAGAAGAAAAGAAAGTCTCTCTGTACCCATATCCAGACATAAAAACTGTATCCATATCCAGAGATAACTATTAGCATTTTGGTGAATATCCAATCTTTCATTTTCAGTCTCTCCTTTTATCTTTTCTTCCTCTTCCTTCTCCTCTTGCTTTATCCTTCTAATTTCCTCTCTGTCTCGCCCCTTGCACATATACATAATACACACATCTATATATATATAAATCCTAAGATAATTAGTGCAGAATATATATGTATGTTTGTGTGCATATCAACTCTATCAACTCTAAATTTAGATCATCTTCATAAATACATTTGACAAAATGTTGATCAAACTCTATATATGGCTTTAATAGTCCATATTTATTGAATTTATCATGAATTTCCCCATGTTTTAAATTTAACTTTAAAATTATGAAACTTTAGCCTTTCCCCTTTTATCAAGATCCCACTTTGTTTAATATTACATCACAATGTAACCCACTTACATTGAATTTTTAATAAACTTCATTATTTGACTAATATGTATATATTCCCTATTCTCTTCATGAGGGTTGCCTTGTCACTGTTTTCCCAGTACCTAAGGGCTAGCATGTATTAAGTTTGTCATTAATAATCATAAAATAAGTTTGACATTCGTATTTAAAGAAATATCACCTCAAGTATATCTTATTTTTAAAAATGTAAGGAAACCATGTAATGTGGTGTATCACATTTATGGATTTGTGAATTTTGAAACATCTTTGGATTCCAGGGATATATATCACTTGTTCGTGGTGAAAGATCCATTTAATGTGTCATTGAATTTGCGTTGCTAATATTATGTTTAAAACTTCTGAATCTATACGAATCAGGGATAATGATCCTGTAATTTTCTTTTTTGTTGTGTTTTCATTTGGCTTTGGTATCAGGATAATGCTGTCCTCATAAGATGAGTTTGGAAGTGTTCCTGCCTCTGTAGTTTTTAGAAAGACTTTGATAGGTTTATCATTTTTTTTTCTTTTAAACTTTAATTTTAGATTTGAGGGGTATATGTACAGGTTTGTTACATTGGTAAATTGCATATTGTGGAGGTTTGATTACAGATAAATTTGTATCCAGGTGAACAGCATAATACCTGATAGGTACTACAATCCTCCCATCATCCCAACCTCCACCCTCAACTACGCCTCAGTGTCTGTGTTTTCTTCTTTGTGTCCATGTGTGCTCAATGTTTAACTCACACTTACAAGAGAGAACACGTCATATTTAGCTTTCTTTTTTATTTTATTTTTTATTGCATTTTAGGTTTTGGGGTACATGTGCAGAACATGCAAGACAGTTGCATAGGTACACACATGGCAGTGTGGTTTGCTTCCTTTCTCCCCTTCACCCACATTTGGCATTTCTCCCCATGCTATTCCTCCCCAGCTCCCCCACCCCCGCTGGCTCCCCTTTTTTCCCACCAATAGACCTCAGTGTTTAGTACTCCCCTCCCTGTGTCCATGTGCTCTCATTTATCATCACCCGCCTATGAGTGAGAATATGCAGTATTCCATATTCTGTTCTTGTGTCAGTTGGCTGAGAATGATGTTCTCCAGATTCATCCATGTCCCTACAAACGACACGAACACATCATTTCTGATTGCTGCATAATATTCCATAGTGTATATGTGCCACATTTTCCCAATCCAGTCTATCATCAATGGGCATTTGGGTTGGTTTCAGGTCTTTGCTATTGTAAACAGTGCTGCAATGAACATTCGTGTGCATGTGTCCTTATAGTAGAACAATTTATAGCCCTTTGGATATATACCCAGTAATGGGATTGCTGCGTCAAATGGAATTTCTATTTCTAAGGCTTGAGGAATCACCACACTGTCTTCCACAATGGTTGAAATAATTCACACTCCCACCAACAGTGTAAAAGTGTTCCTTTTTCTCCACATCCTCTCCAGCATCTGTTGTCTCCAGATATTTTAATGATCGCCATTCTAACTGGCGTGAGATGGTATCTCAATGTGGTTTGATTTGCATCTCTCTAATGACCAGTGATGATGAGCATTTTTTCATATGATTATTGGCCTCATATATGTCTTATTTTGTAAAGTGTCTGTTCATATCCTTTGCCCATTTTTGAATGGGCTTGTTTGTTTTTTTCTGTAAATCTGTTTGAGTTCTTTGTAAATTCTGGATATCAGCCCTTTGTCAGATGGGTAAACTGCAAAAATTTTTTACTCTTCTGTTGGTTGGTGATTCACTCTAGTGACTGTTTCTTTTGATGTCCAGAAGCTGTGGAGTTTGATGAGGTCCCATTTGTTTATTTTGGCTTTTGTTGCCAATGCTTTTGGTGTTTTGTTCAAGAAGTCCTTGCCTATTCCTATATCCTGGATGGTTTTCCCTAGATTATCTTCTAGGGTTTTTATGGTGCCAGGTCTTATGTTTAAGTCTTTAATCCATCTGGAGTTAATTTTAGTGTAAAGTGTCAGGAAGGGGTCCAGTTTCTGCTTTCTGCACATGGCTAGCCAGTTTTCCCAACACCATTTCTTAAACAGGGAATCCTTTCCCCATACTTTTTTTTCTTTTTGTCAGGTTTATCAAAGATTGTATGGTTGTAGATATGTTGTGTTGCCTCCGGTACCTCTGTTCTGTTCCATTGGTCTATATCTCTGTTTTGGTATCAGTACCATGCTGTTTTGATTACTGTAGCCTTGTAGTATAGTTTGAAACCCGGTAGTGTGATGCCCCCTGCTGTGTTCTTTTTGCTTAGAATTGGCTTGGCTATGTGGGCTCTCTTTTGGTTCCATATGAAGTTCATCGTGGTTTTTTCGAGTTCTGTGAAGAAAGCCAATGATAGCTTGATGCAGATAGTGTTGATTCTGTAAATTACTTTGGGCAGTATAGCCATTTTCACGATATTGATTCTTCCTAACCATGAACATGGAATGTTTCTCCATCTGTTTTTGTCCTCTCTTATTTCGTTGAGCAGTGGTTTGTAGTTTTCCTTGAAGAGGTCCCTTACATTCCCTGTGAGTTGTATTCCTAGGTATTTTATTCTTTTTGTAGCAATTGTGAATGACAGTTCGTTCTTGATTTGGCTTTCTTTAAGTCTGTTATCGGTGTAGAGGAATGCTTGTGATTTTTGCACATTGATTTTATTTGCTGAGACTTTGCTGAAGTTGCTTATCAGTTTCAGGAGTTTTTGGGCTGAGGCAATGGGGTCTTCTAGGTATACTATCATGTCGTCTGCGAATAGAGACAATTTGGCTTCCACCTTTCCTATTTGAATACCCTTTATTTCTTTTTCTTGCCTGATTGCTCGGGCTAGAACTTCCAGTACTATACTGAATAGGAGTGGTGAAAGAGGGCATTCTTGTCTAGTGCCGAATTTCAAAGGGAATGCTTCCAGTTTTTGGCCATTCAGTATGATATTGGCTGTTGGTTTGTCGTAAATAGCTTTTATTACTTTGAGATACGTTTTGAATTTTATTGATCTTGCTCCTCTAGCTCTTTCAATTTTGATGATAGGGTGTCAATTTTTGATCTCTCCATTCTTCTCATATGGGCACTTATTGCTATATACTTTCCTCTAGAGACTGCTTTAAATGTGTCCCAGAGGTTCTGGCATGTTGTGTCTTCGTTCTTATTGGTTTCAAAGAACTTCTTTATTTCTGCCTTCATTTCATTGTTTATCCAGTCAACATTCAAGAGCCAGTTGTTCAGTTTTCATGAAGCTGTGTTTTTCTGGTTTGGTGTCTGAATTCTGAGTTCTAACTTGATTGCACTATGGTCTGAGAGACTGTTTGTTATGATTTCCGTTGTTTTGCATTTGCTGAGTAGTGCTTTACTTCCAATTATGTGGTCAATTTTACAGTAGGTGTGATGTGGTGCTGAGAAGAATGTATATTCTGTGGTTTTGGGGTGGAGAGTTCTGTAAATGTCTATCAGGTTTGCTTGTTCCAGGTCTGAGTTCAAGCCCTGGATATCCTTGTTGATTTTCTGTCTGGTTGATCTGTCTAATATTGACAGTGGAGTGTTAAAGTCTCCCACTATTATTGTGTGGGAGTCTAAGTCTCTTTGTAAGTCATTAAGAACTTGCCTTATGTATCTGGGTGTTCCTGTATTGGTTCCATGTATGTTTAAGATTGTTAGCTCTTCTTGTTGTATTGATCTTTTTATTATTATGTAATGGCCTTCTGTGTCTCTTTTGATCTTTGTTGCTTTAAAGTCTTTTTTATTAGAGATGAGAAATGCAACCCCTGCTTTTTTTTGCTGTCCATTTGCTTGGTAAATCTTCCTCCATCCCTTTATTTTGAGCCTTTGTGTATCCTTGCATGTGAGATGGGTTTTCTGGATACAGCACACTGATGAGTTTTGGTTTTTTATCCAATTTGCCAGTCTGTGTCTTTTGATCGGTGCATTTAATCAATTTACATTTAGGGTTAATATTGTTATGTATGAATTTGATACTGCCGTTTTGATGCTAGCTGGCTGTTTTACCCGTTAGTTGATGTAGATTCTTCATTATGTTGATGCTCTTTAGCATTTAGTGTGTTTTTGGAATGGCTGGTATTGGTTGTTCCTTTGTATTTGTAGTGCCTCTTTCAGGAGCTCTTGTAAAGCAGGCCTGGTGGTGACAAAATCTCTGAGTACTTGCTTGTTCACAACGGATTTTATTTTTCCTTCACTTATGAAGCTCAGTTTGGCTGAATATGAAATTCTGGGTTGATAGTTCTTTTCTTTAACGATGTTGAATATTGGCCCCCACTCTCTTCTGGCTTGTAGAGTTTCTGCCGAGAGATCTGCTCTGAGTCTGATGGGCTTTCCTTTGTGGGTGACCTGAACTTTCTCTCTGGCTGCTGTAAGTGTTTTCTCCTTTATTTCAACCCTGGTGAATCTGACAATTATATGCCTTGGGGTGGCTCTTCTTGCAGAATATTTTTGTGGTGTTCTCTGTATTTCCTTCATTTGAGTGTTGGCCTGCCTTGCTTGGTGGGGAAAATTTTCCTGGATAATATCCTGAAGAGTATTTTCCAGCTTGGATTCGTTGTGTTCGTCACATTCTGGTACACCTGTCAAACGTAGGTTAGGTCTCTTCACATAGTCCCACATTTCTTGGATACTTTGTTCATTCCTTTTTGTGCTTTTTTCTCTAATCTTGGTTTCTTATTTTATTTCATTGAGTTGATCTTCGATTTCTGATATTCTTTCTTCTGCTTGGTCAATTCGGCTGTTGAAACTTGTGCATGCTTCGCGAAGTTCCCATATTGTGTTTCTCAGCTCCTTCAATTCATTCATATTCCTCTCTAAGTTATCCATTCTTGTTATCATTTCCTCGAATCTTCTTTCAAATTTTTTTCAGGGTTCTTAGTTTCTTTGCATTGATTTAAAACATGTTCTTTTAGCTCACAAAAGTTTCTCATTATCCACTTTCTGAAGTCTAATTCCATCATTTCATCACAGTCATTCTCCGTTCAGCTTTGTTCCGTTGCTGGTGATGAGTTTTGCTCCTTTGTACGATTCGCGGTCTTCTGGTTTCGGGTGTTTTCCTTTTTTTTGCGCTGGTTTTCTTCCATCTTTGTGGAGATATCCACCTGTCATATGAGTAGTTGCTGACTTTTTGATTGGGTCTCTGATTGGACGCCCAGACTGTTGATGATGAAGTATTTCTGTTACTTGCTTTTCCTTCTACCAGTCTAGCCCCTCCACTGTATGATGCTGAGGTCCACTCCAGGCCCTGCTTGTCTGGGGTGCACCTATAGCGGCTGTGGAACAGTAAGGGATGCTACCAGTTTCTTTTTCTGCTATCTTTGACCCAGAATGATGCCTGCCAAATGTCAGTCTTCTGGTTATAGAGGGGTCAGGGAGCTGCTTGAGGAGACAGTCTGTACTTTACAGGAGCTCAAGTGCTGAGCTGTGAGCTCTGTTGTTCATTCAGGGGTGTTAGGCTGCTGCATTTAATTCTGCTGCAGCAGAACTCATTAAAAAGAACCCTTTTTTATCAGATGCTCTGTCTAGGGGGGTTGCAGTTTTCTTTATGTGTCTCTTCCGCTGTCCTGCCCAGCTAGGATGCAGTCTAGTCACTATTTGCCTGCCGAGGCTCCGCCCTGCTGGTGTGAGGTTTGCTCTGTTGCTGCAGGCTCTGCCCTGCTGCTGTGGTCTCCGCCCTGCTGCCACAGGCAACGCCCTGCTGCGGAGTCTCTCTGTTGTGGTGGGTTGCCTTGGCAATGGCAGGCTGCGTCAGCAATGGGAGTGTACCTCAGTAGGGGCTTGTTGCTTCGGTAATGGCAAATGCCCCTCCCCCACCGAGCTGCACCTTCCTGGGTTCAGCTGTGCCCGCAGTTAAACTCTCCACCCGGAGAGTTTGGAATCGCCGTTTCGTTTGTCCCACTGCCCTGGCCCAAATGCCATTTCCCTGGACTCTCCTAGCCTGGCTCACTGTCCAAGTCCCGTTCAATCAGATGAATACGCCAATATGCCCTCTCATTTCTCAGATTGCTGGTTCAACAGGGCACCTAGACCAGTGCGCTTTGTGCGGAGTGCTGTGGAGCGCCACTGCGCTGCAGTGCCGGCCGCTGGCTGCACCAGCCAAAACCACTTTGCTGGCGTCCCACGTCTTTTTTATACCTGGAATTTACCCGTTCTGTGGGCAACCAAGATTTGTCTGGAAATGCGGCCCTGACTCACCCTGCGCACGTTCACCAAGAGCTTCAATCCTGGGTTGGTCTCACCGCACGATCTTGAGTCAGTCTCCTCGTATTTAGCTTTGTGTTCCTGCATTAATTCTCTTAGGATAATGACTCCAGCATTTCATGTCTTTGCTATTGTTTGTTAGATGTTTTGTAGAATTCATAAGTAATGTCATAGGCTCTTGAGTTTTTCTTTGATAGGAGATTACTTCTTTTTTAATTAAATTTCCTTTCTCATTTAGAATCTGTTCACGTTTTCTATTTTTTAAAAATTCAGTCTTGGTAAGTGGTATCTTTTCTGACCACAATGGCACAAAACTAGAAATCAATAATATAAGTTTTTTTTTTAATTTTTTATTGGATTTTAGGTTTTGGGGTACATGAGCAGAGCATGCAAGACAGTTGCATAGGCACACACATGGCAGTGTGCTTTGCTTTTCTTCTCCCCTTCACCCACATTTGGCATTTCTCCCCAGGCTATCCCTCCCCACCACCCCTCCCACTGGCCCTCCCCTTTCCCCCCCAATAGACCCCAGTGTTTAGTACTCCCCTCTCTGTGTCCATGTGTTCTCGTTTTTCATCACCCACCTATGAGTGAGAATATGCGGTGTTTCATTTTCTGTTCTTGTGTCAGTTTGCTGAGAATGATGTTCTCCAGATTCATCCATGTCCCTACAAACAACACGAACTCATCATTTCTGATTGCTGCATAATATTCCATGGTGTATATGTGCCAGATTTTTCGAATCCAGTCTATTATCAATGGGCATTTGGGTTGATTCCAGGTCTTTGCTATTGCAAACAGTAATTTTTAAAAATCTAAATATAGACAGGTGTGAGTACATCAAAGTAAAAAGTTTCTGAACATCAAGAAAAATAGTCAACTAAGTTCAAAAGCAACTGATGGAATGGGAAAAATATTTGCAAACCGCATTTCTGATAATAAGTTAATATACAAAGTATATAAAGAAATTCTGAAACTCAATAGCAAGAAATAACAGTAATAATAATACAGTTTTTAAAAGGGAAAACAACCACACTCTCAGACAACAATGTAATAAAAAGTAACAGAAAAGTTTATGGTGTTAAATGCCTGCACCAGAAAATTAGAAATATCTTAAATTAACAACCTAACATTAGACCTAGAGGAATTAGAGAAACAAGATCATATCAACCATAGGACAGAAATAAATACCAGATGGAAATAAATAACCATAATCAGAGCCAAACTCAATAAAACTGAGACATGAAAAACTATACAAAAGATCAATGAAACCAAAAGTTTATGATTGTAAGGAATAAATAAGATTGACAGACTACTAGCTAGACTAATAAAGAAAAAAGAGATTCAAATAAACACAATCAGACAGGGCAAAGGAGATATTATCAACATCCCTATGAAATACAAAAAAAAAAAAACCCTCAATGACAATTATGAAAACCTACATGCACATAAAATAGAAAACCTAGAAGGAATGGATACATTCCTGGAAATATACAATCTCCTAAGATTAAATTAGAAAGTAAAGGAAACCCCTAAAAGATCAATGGGTTCCAAAATTGAGTGAGTGATAAAAATTGACCAACCAGAAAAAAAACAAGGATCAGACAGATTCATAGCCCAATTATACCAGATGTATAATAAAGAACTGGTACCAATCCTTCTGAAACTAATCTGGAAATCATCATTCTCAGCAGACTGACACAGAACAGAAAATCAAGCACCACATGTTCTGACTCATGGGCAGGTGTTGAACACATGGACACAGGAAGGGAACATCACACACTGGGATCTGTTAGTGGGGGATAGCAGAGGGACAGCAGGGGGTGGGGCAAGATGACATGGGGAGAAATGCCAGATATATGTGATGGAGGGATGGAGGCAGCAAACCACATTGCCATGTATGTACCTATGCAACAGTCCTGCATGTTCTGCACATGTACCACAGAACCTACAGTACAATTAAAAAGAAAAGATTGAGGAGAAGGGACTTCTCCCTTACTCATTCTAAAAGGCCTGCATCATTCTGTTTACAAAAACCTGGCAGATACAAAGTAAAAAAGGAAAACATCAGTCAATATCCCCAATGAACATAGAGGCAAAAATTCTTTTTTTTCTTATACTTTAACTTCTGGGGTACATGTGCAGAATGTACAGGATTGTTACATAGGTATACACATGCTATGGTGATTCGTTGCATCTTTCCCCCTCCTATCATATATATTAGATATTTCTCCTAATATTATCCCTCTCCAATCCTTCCACCCTCTGCTATCCCTTCCCTAGCTCCCCTACCCCCGAACAGGCCCCAATGTGTGATGTTCTTCTCCCTGTGTCCATGTATTCTCGTTGTTCAACACCCATTATGAATGAGAACATGCGGTGTTTGGTTTTCTGTTCTTGTGTCAGTTCACTGAGAATGATGGTTTCCAGCTTCATTGATGTCCCTGCAAAGGACATGAACTTATCCTTTTTTATGGCTGCATAGTATTCCATGGTGTATATGTGCCACATTTTCCTTATCTGGTCTATCACTGATGGGCATTTGGGTTGGTTACAAGTCTTTGCTAGTGTAAACAGTGCTGCAATGAACATACATTTGCATGTGTCTTTATAATAGAATGATTTATAATCCTTTGGGTGTATATCCAGTAACAGGATTGCTGGGTCAAATGGAATTTCTATTTCTAGGTCCTGGAGGAATCGCCACATTGTCTGTCACAATGATTGAACTAATTTACAATCCCACCAACAGTGTAAAAGTGTTATTTCTCTACATTCTCTCCAGCATCCGTTGTCTCCAAATTTTTTAATGATTATCATTCTAACTGGCATGAGATGGTATCTCAATGCGGTTTTGTTTTGCATTTCTCTAATGCCCAGTGATGATGAGCCTTTTTTCATATGTTTGTTGGCTGCATAAATGTCTTATTTTGAAAGTTGTCTGTTTTTATCCTTTGCTCACTTTTTGATAGGGTTGTTTGTTTTTTACCTATAAATTTGTTTAAGCTCTTTGTAGATTCTGGATATTAGTGGTTGGTCAGATGGTGCACTGCAAAAATCTTTTCCCATTCTGTTGGTTGCCAGTTCACTCTAATGATAGTTTCTTTTGCTGTGCAGAAGCTCTGGAGTTTAATTAGATCCCATTTGTCTATTTTGGCTTTGGTAGCCATTGCTTTTGGTGTTTTAGTAATGAAGTCCTTGCCTATGCCTATGTCCTGAATGCTATTGCCTAGGTTTTCTTCTAGGGTTTTTATGGAGTTAGGTCTTGTGCTTAAATATTTAATCCATCTGGAGTTAATTTTTGTATAAGGTGTAAGGAATGGGTTGAGTTTCAGCTTTCTGCATATGCCTAGCCAGTTTTCCAAACACCACTTATTAAATAGGGAATCCTTTCCCCATTGCTTTTTTTTTCCAGATTTGTCAAAGATCAGATGGTTGTAGATGTGTGACATTACTTCCAAGGCCTCTGTTCTGTTCCATTGGTCTATATATCTGTTTAGCTTGATGGGATTAGCATTGAATCTATAAATTACTTTGGTCAGTATAGCCATTTTCACAATACTTATTCTTCCTAACCATGAGCATGGAATTGTTTTCCACCTGTTTGTGCCCTCTTTTATTTCCTTGAGCAGCGGTTTATAGTTGTCCTTGAAGAGGTCCTTCACATCCTTTGTTAGTTGTATTCCTAGGTATTTTATTCTCTTTGTAGCAATTGTGAATAAGAGTTTGCTCATGACTTGACTATTATTGGTATATAGGAATGCTTGTGATTTTTGCACATTGATTTTGCATCCTGGGACCTTGCTGAAGTTGCTTATCAGCTTAAGGAGATTGTGGGCTGAAATGACAGAGTCCTCTAAATATACAATCATGTGGTTTTCAGATAGAGACAATTTGACTTCCTCTTTTACTAAGTGAATACCCTTTATTTCTTTGTCTTGCCTGAGTGCTCTGGACAGAATTTCCAATACTATGTTGAATAGGAGTGGTGAGAGAGGGCACCTTTTTCTTATGCCAGTTTTCAAAAGGAATGCTTCCAGTTTTTGCCCATTCAGTATGATATTGGCTGTGGGTTTGTCATAAATAGCTTTTATTACTTTGAGATATGTTCCATTGATACCTAGTTTATTGAGAGGTTTTAGCATAAATGGCTGTTGAAAAACTCTTAACAAAGTACCAGCAAACCAAATCCAAACAGAACTACAAACAAAATACACTTGACCATCTCAATAGATGCACAAAAATCTGATGATAAAGTTTCATATTCATTAATTCTAAAAACACTCAACCAACTACATATTGAAGGAGCATAAATTAAAATAATATGAGCTTCCTATGGCAAACACACAGTCAGTGTCATACTGAACTGCCTGGAAGCAATCCCATTGCTTCCAGGGAACAAGACAATGATGGAAGAGATGGAACAAGACAATGATGACCTCTCTCCCCACACCTACTCAGTATAGTTCTGGAAGTCCTAGCCATAGCAATCAGGCAAGAGTAAAAAATAAAAGGCATCAGCTCAGGAAGAGTGGAAGTCAAATTATTTCCCTTTTTAGACAATATGATTCTATTTCTAGGAAACCCAATAGTGTCTATTCAAAGGCTCCTAGATTTTATAAACAACTTCAGCAAAGTTTCTGGATACAAAATCAACATTCAAAAATCACTAGGATTTCTATACAACAATGACATCCAAGCCAAAAGCCAAATCAAGAACATTATTCAGGCTAGATGCAGTGGCTTCTGCCTGTAATCGTAGCACTTTGGGAGGCTGAAGCTGGCAGATAACTTTAGGCAGGGATTAAAGACCACCCTGGCAAACATGGTGAAGTTCCATTTATACTAAAAATACAAAAAATTAGCCCGGCATAGTGGTAGGCTTCTGTAATCCCAGTTACTTGGGAGGCTGAATCAGGAAAATCACTAGAACCTGGGAGGCAGAGGCTGCAGTTAGCTGAGATTGCACCATTGTACTCCAGTGTGGACAACAAGAACAAAACTCCATCTCAAAATAATGATAATATCCAATTCATAATAACCAAAAAAAGAATAAAATATCTGGGGATACAGCTAAGCAGGGGAGTGAATGATCTCTACCACAAAAGTTACAAAATATTGCTGAAATAATTCATAGGTTACACAAATGAGCAGAAAACATTTTATGTTCATGAATAAAAATAATTAATACTGTTAAAATGGCCCATGCTCATGAATGGGTAGAATCAATATTTTGAAAATGACCATACTGTCAAAAGCAATCTACAAATTCAGTGCAATTCTCATCAAAATACCATCATCATTCTTCACAGAACTAGAAAAAACAATTTGCTTCAATGCTATTTGTATCAAAATACCAATGACATTTTTTGTGGAATTAGAAAAACTACTGTAAAATTCATATGGAGCAACAACAAATAGCCTAAATTGCCAAAGCAATCCTAAGCAAAAAGAAAAACCCTGAGCCATCACACTACCCAATATCAAATATACTTCAAGGCTACAGTAATCAAAACAATAGAGTATTAGCACAAAAACAGACACATAGAAATCAATGGAACAGAATAGAGATCCCAAAAACAATGCCACACATGCCTACAACCACCTGCTCTTTGACAAAGTTGACAACAACAAGCAATGGGGAAGGGACTCTCTATTTAATAAATGGTGCTGCCAAAATGCCAAAGATTGACACCAGACTCCTTCCTTTCATTGTATTTAAAAATCAAATTAATATAGATGAAAGACTTAAATGTAAAATCTAAAACTACAGAAACGCTAGTAGAAAACCTATGAAATACAATTCTGGATATAAGCCCTGGCAAAAAAAAAAAATATGGCAAAGACTTAAAAAATAATTGCAACAAAGGTCTGACAAGTGGGACATAATTAAGCTATAGAGCTTCTGCACAGTAGAAGAAACTATCAACAAAACAGAGAGACAGCCTATAGAATGGAAGTAAATATTCACAAACTTTACATCCTATTAAGGTATACTATTCAGAATCTCTGAGAAACTGAAACAAATCAACAAGCAGAAAAAAAAACACATTGCAAAATGGCCAAAAGACATCAATGAACACTTTTGAAAAGAAGATGCACATGTGGACAACAAACAAAGGAAAAAACACTCAAGATCACTAATCATAAGAGAAATGTAAACAAAACCAAAGTTATATACTATCTCACACAAATCAGATTGGTGATTATGAAAATGTCAAAAAATAACAGATGATGGTAATATTGCAGACAAATGGGAATGCTTATACACTGCTGGTAGAAATAAAAATGTGTTCAGCCATTGTGGAAAGCAGCCTGATTATTTCTCAAATAACTTAAAACTGAACTACCATTTGACACAGAAATTTTATTATTGGGTATTTATCCAAAGGAAATCTCTCTACCATTAGGACACAGGCAAGCATATGTTCATCACAGCATTAGTTACCATAGCAAAATCATGGAATCAACCTACGTGACCATCAACAGGAGACTGGAGAAAGAAAATGTGATACATATACACCATGGAATACTATGTAGCCATGGAAAAGAACAAGATCATGTCCTTAGCAGCATCATGGATGGTCCTGGTGGTCAAGATCTTAAGCAAACTACTTCAGAAATAGAAAATCAAAATACTACATCTTCTCACTGATAAGTGGAAGCTAAACATTGAGTACACATGAATACAAAGAGGGGAAAAGCAGACACTGTGTATTTCTTGAAGGTTGGGGGTGAGAGAAGGGAATGAATCAAAAAACCTATTGACAATTGTAAAATTCATATAGAACCAAAAAAGAGCCCAGAAAGCCAAAGCAAGATCAAGGAAAAACAACAAATCTGGAGGCATCACATTACCTGACTTCAAACTATATCATAAGGCCATAGTCAGCAAAATGACATGGTACTGGTATAAAAATAAGCACACAGACCAATGGAAGACAATAGAGAACCAATAAATAAACCCAAATACTTACAGCCAACAAAAGCAAACAAAAACATAAAGTGGGAAAAGGACACCCTATTCAACAAATGATGCTGGAATAATTGGCAAGTCACACATAGGAGAATAAAACTGGATCTTCATCTCTCACCTTACACAAAAATCAACTCAACATGGATCAAATTCCTAAATCTAACTGGATTCTGTCAATGGTTCTAAATAATTGCATCTAAGAAAGTAGCATAAAATAAGAAATGTACATTTTAAATTTATATACATATTAATTCTTACTAATATTATCTGTTGATATACTTTATATTTTCAGAACATAGTAGATGGCCACTGCTTTCAATTGCAAACTCAAAATTCAGTATAAAAATACCATTTGATTCAAAGCTTAGAGGTTGAGGGAGGGATGGTATAATTACATATAGTGATTATAGTATAAGTAAATATATATTTATTAGTTGACAGTTTACTATATATAATACATTTTCTTTCTGCTTTATTCATGTACAGTCATGCATCACTTAACAAAAGGGATACATTTTGAGAAATGTGCCCTTAAGCAATATTATGGTGCAAACATCATAGAATTTATTTACACAAACATAGATGGTATAGCCTACTATACACCTAGGCCAGGTGGTACAACCTATTGCTCCCAGGATGCAAACTTGTATGGCATGTTACCTTATTGAATACTGTAGGCAATTGTAAATCAATGGTCAGTATTTGTGTATCTAAACATATCTAAAGCTAGAAAATATACAGTAGAAATATAACATAAAAGACAGAAAACAGTACATCTGTATATGGCACTGACCATAAATGGAGCTTGCAGTATTGGAAGTTGCTCTGGGTGAGTGGATGAAACTGAAGGCCTGGGCACTACCGTAGACTTTATAAGCACTATACACTTAGCCTACACTAAACACTCACAAAAATTTCTTCAATAATAAGTTAACCTTAGCTTAATTTAACATTTTTTAATTTATAAAGTTTTTATTTTTTTAACTATTGGATCTTGTAATATCACTTAGTTTAAAAAACAAACACATTGCATAGATTTATAAAAACATATTTCTTTACATCCTGATTTTATAAGCTTTTTTTCTAGTTTTAAACTTTTATCTTTCTACTCTCATACCTTTTTGCCAAGAACTAAGAGACAACCACATACATTAGCCTAGGCCAAAAGAGGGTCAGGATCATCAATATCACCAACTTTCATCTACACATCATTTTTCATTGGAAGGTCTTCAGGGACAGTAAGACACATGGAGCTGTCATCTCTAATGATAACAGTGCTTTCTGGAATACCTCCTGAAGAACCTGCCAGAGGGAGTCTTAGGGTTAACTGTGTTTTTCTAATATAAGTAGAATAAATATACTCCAAAATAATGATAAAAAGTATATTATAGTAAGTAGTAAGCAATAGAAATATTTCTGCTCCATTATAATCTTACGAACCATCATCTTATATGTGGTTTGTTAATGATCAAAATGTTGCTATGCAGTGCATGATGGTAGTTATTTATTACTTTATTCACTCATTAGTATCAACTGTGAGTTGTTATTTTATTTGGTGAATTATAATATCACATTGTACTAGTTTTTTTGACTAACGATACAAATTTTTTTCTGTGCTCATTGAAAATATGGATATCTTCTTTTATAAAGTGTCTTTTTAATCTTGTGCCATTTTTGTATTTGTGTTTTGTCTTTTTACTTTTTACATGTGGAGGCTTTTTGCAATCTGTTTTGTACGTGATTCCTTTCATTCATTGATATAAATGAGAAAGAAAAATAGAGCTATGTTGATTCAGAAAAAGTAGATTAATTATAGCTAGGAGAACGTTTAGAGAACTAAATTCAAACTAAGAATGTGGCAACCAAGAGAATCATTTGGTGTCACTCTTTTTTCCAGAAGGAAAAGTGGGTCATTTAAGAACTTTTAATCCTGGATCTTTTCAACTTTCTCTCCCTAATGCCAATCTCTTACTTCCTTGTGGATAATTCTAGGTCTCATTATCTTTCCTCCCTCCAGTATTTCAAAAACTTGTAGTGAAGAGGTTTAAGTTGTTTTTCAATTAGTAACCTAATTGAAGGCCAGGTATGGTGAACGAGATTTCACTTATAAATACTAGGAGTAGCTTTTCATAACATATTATTAAATAAAAAAACAACTTGTAGAGTTGCCTGCTATATGATACCATTTATGTGAAACACACACATTTATATATTCTAAGTGTCCTTAAAACACTTTAATAATGTCAATGGCATCTTTTAGGAAAGGACATTATGGTGATGAAACAGAAGAAGATTAGTGTTGTTGAACAAGTTATTTAAAACTGTTTATAATGTTCTATTATTTCATTAATTATAATGGATACAAATGCTTTTATGTAACTAATAATTCATGTAAATGTAAGAAGAGATATAGAGAGGGAGCATCATCAACATGACAGAATAGGAAACATCAATAAATTGTCACTCTACTGAAGAAACCATTCAGCAGGCAACAATTGGCAAAATACTCTAGATTTAAACAAATACAGCAAACAGGCGAATGCTTAATGAAAAAATAACTAGCTAAATTTCGGTAAGAAAGTATGCTAATTTTGCTTATCTGCTTGCCTATCGCTCTATATTCCATAGCTCCGCAGGCTGCAGTTTTTGTATAGCTTGCTGGTATCATGTGATAATGCGTATATTTTTCTCAAAATATTGTGGATGTGCATTTTGACCTGTGTGGAGATTCCCTGAAGAATGAGTGCAAAATCTGATCTTAGTTTCACACACCACGTCAGGCTAGAGTGCTAGCTGATAAGTGTCTGATGAAAGCATTTAATGACATATATTACTTATAGACGACTTGGGCAATTGATGGAAGAAAACACAGTCATTCGACTAAAAACTCTGTAAAGAAAAAGACTAAGGAGAAAGATTCTTGGGGCAATATGGCTTTGAAAGGCTACCAGATATATTAGGAAATGTGGAGTGCAATTCATATACCTAGGGACAGATACATGTTCAGTAAAGGCATAGGAGGAATCTGAGCTCACATTTCTTGTTGATCTTTAAGGCCTGAACTAACAGGAGGTAAAGGTTAACACAGGGTTACATGTGGCCTGCCTTAGCATTGATGGTGTACTCAAATAAAAGTCAATTTGGAAAGACTGAGAGAGCTTTTTCTCTCTGTTAGCTCCAGGCAGTCACACACATCTCTGAACAGATCACTTCCTGACCAGTGAGATATATACAAAGAGACATCAGTGACCACACCTAAAAAATAGCATAAATGTTGCAAACCTAGTTAATAGAAGTTGCTAAACAAATGGAATGTCACAGCCCTCAACAATCAAGCACAATAAGCCCCGGGGAGGGGGATAAATCTGATTTCTAGAGATATTACATTCTAATATTTAATATATACAACTTATAAGCAAAAATACAAGGCATACGAGTATGGTATGTAAAGTATGGAATGTGTGATTTTATTCACTGGGAAACAACCCCAAACTGATAGAAATTATCCATGAAAAATCCAGTGAATTAAATATACTAGACTAAGTTTTTTTTATTTACACTTTTTTAAAATTTAAGTTCT
Organism: Callithrix jacchus; assembly: GCF_049354715.1. Lineage (NCBI taxonomy): Eukaryota > Metazoa > Chordata > Mammalia > Primates > Cebidae > Callithrix > Callithrix jacchus. The sequence goes on from NC_133524.1 coordinate 95,814,287, forward strand.
GTGATACATGTGCTGAACATGCTGGTTTGTTACATAGGTATACACGTGCCATGGTCGTTGGCTGCACCCATCATCCCATCATCTACATTAGGTATTTCTGCTAATGCTATCCCTTCTCTTGCCTCCCACCCACTGACAGGCCCCAGTTTGTGATGTTCCACTCCCTGTGTCCATGTATTCTCATTGTTCAATTCCCACTTATGAGTGAGAACACACAGTGTTTGGTTTTCTGTACCTATGCTAGTTTGCTGAGAATGATGGTTTCAGCTTCATCCATGTCCTTGCAAAGGACATGAACTCATCCTTTTTTATAGCTGCATAGTATTCCATGGTTTATATGTGCCACATTTTCTTTATCCAGTCTATCACTGATGGGCATTTTGGTTGGTCCCAGTCTTTGCTATTGTGACTAGTACTGCAATAAACATATGCTTGCATGTGTCTTTATAGTAGAATGATTTATAATCCTTTGGGTATATACCCAGTAATGGGATTGCTGGGTCAGGGAGGAGTCCCTCTTTTTTCATTGTTTGGAATAGTTTCAGAAGCAATGATACCAGCTCCCTTTTATACCTCTGGTAGAATTTGGCTGTGAATCCATCTGGTTCTGGTCTTTTTTTTAATTGGTAGGCTATTATTTACTGCCTCAATGTTAGAAGTCTTTATTAGACTATTCAGGGATTCAATTTATTCCTGGTTTGGTCATGGGAGGGTGTATGTGTCCAGGAATTTATCCATTTCTTCTAGATTTTCTAGCTTGTTTGCATAGAGGTGTTTATAGTATTATCGAGATGGTAGTTTCTATTTCTGTGGAATCTGTGGTGATAACCCCTTTATTATTTTTTATTGCAGCTTTTTGATTCTTTTCTCTGTTTTCGTTTATTAGTCTTCCTAGTGGTCTATTTTGTTAATCTCTTCAAAAAAGCCAGCTCCTGGTTTTATTAATTTTTAGAAGGGTTTTTCGTGTCTCTATTTCCCTCAGTTCTACTCTAGTCTTAGTTATTTCTTCTTTTCTGCTAGCTTTTGAATTTCTTTGCTCTTAGATATCTAGTTATTTTAATTGTGATGTTAGGCGGTCAATTTTAGATCTTTCCTGTTTCTCCTCTGGGCATTTAGTGCTATAAATTTCCCTGTAGACACTGCTTTAGCTGTGTCCCAGAGATTCTGCTATGTTCTGTCTTTGTTCTCGTTGGTTTCAAAGAACTTATTTATTTCTTTCTCAACTTCGTTATTTACCCAGTAGTCATTCAGCAGTAGGTTGTTCAGTTTCCTTGTGGTTTTGCAGTTTTTAGTGAATTTCTTAATCCTGAGTTCTAGTTTGATTGCACTGTGGTCTGAGAGACTGTTTGTTTGATTTCTATTCTTTTGCATTTGCTGAGGAGTCTTTTGCTTCCAATTACATGGTCAAGTTTAAAATAAGTGGGACTAAGAACGTACATTCTGTTGATTTGGGATGGAGAGTTTTGTAGATATCTATTAGGTCTGCTTGGTCCAGAGCTGAGTTCATGTCCTGAAAATCCTTGATAATTTTCTGTCTCGTTTATCTGTCTAATATTGACAGTGGGATGTTAAAATCTCCCACTATTACTGTGTGGGAGTCTGTCTCTTTGTATGTCTCTAAGAACTTGCTTTATGAATCTGGGTGCTTCTGTATTGGGTACATATATATTTTGGATAGTTAGCTCTTCTTGTTGCATTGATCCCTTTACTGTTATGTAATGCCCTTCCTTATCTTTTTTGATCTTTGTTGGTTTAAAATCTGTTTTACCAGAGACTAGGATTGCAATTCTTGCTTTTTTTCTTTCAATTTGCTTGACAAATATGCTTCCATTTCTTTATTTGGAACCTATGTGTGTCTTTGCAAGTAAGATGTGTATCCTGAATACAGCACACCTATGAGTTTTGACTCTATCCAATTTGCCAGTCTGTGTGTTTTAATTGGGGCATTTAGCCTGTTTACATTTAAGGTTAATATTATTATGTGTGAATTTGATCCTGTCATTATGATGCTAACTGGTTATTTTGTCCATTAGTTGATGCAGTTTCATCATAGTGTCAATGATCTCTAGAATTTGGTATGTTTCTGCAGTGACTGGTACCGGTTGTTCCTTTCCATGTTGTGCTTCCTTCAGAAGCTCTTGCAAGGCAGGCCTTGTGGTGACAAAATCTCTCAGAATTTGCTTGTCTGTAAAGCATTTTATGTCTCCCTTGCTTATGAAGCTTAGTTTGGCTGGATATAAAATTCTGGGTTGAAAATTCTTTTCTTTAAAAATGTTGAATATTGGCCCCCACTCTCTTCTGGCTTGTAGGGCTTCTGCAGAGAGATCCTCTGTTAGTCTGATGGGCTTCCTTTTTTTGTGTAACCTGACCTTTGTCTCTGGCTGCCCTTAAAATTTTTACCTTCATTTCAATCTTGGTGAATCTGATAATTAAGTGTTTCAGAGTTGCTGTTCTCAAAAAGTATCTTTGTAGTGTTCTCTGTATTTCCCGAATTTGAATGTCAGCCTGTCTTGCTAGGTTGGGGAAGTTCTCCGTGATAATATCCTGAAGACAACTTGGTCCCATTCTCCCCATCACTTTCAGGTACACCAATCAAATGTATGTTAGGTCTTTTCACATAGTCTGACGTTTTTTGGAGGCTTGGTTTGTTCCTTTTTATTCTTTTTTCCCTAATCTTGTCTTCACACTTTATTTCATTAATTTGATCTTCAATCTCTGATATCCTTTCTTCTGCTTGATTGATTTGGCTTTTAATACTTGTGTATGCTTCATGAGGTCTTTGTGCTGTGTTTTTCAGCTCCATCAGGCCATTTATGTTCTTCTCTAAATGGTTATTGCAGTTAGCAATTCCACTAACCTTTTTTCAAGGTTCTTAGATACCTTGCATTGGGTTACAACATGCTCCTCTAGCTCAGAGGAGTTTGTTATTACCCACTTTCTGAAGACTACTTCTATCAATCCATCAAACTCTTTCTGAATCCAGTTTTGTTCCCTTGCTGGCGAGGAGTTGTGATCCTCTGGAGGAGAAGAGGTTCTCTGGTTTTTTGAAATTTCAGCCTTTTGCACTGTTTTTTTCTCATCTTCATTAATTTATCTGCCTTTGGTCTTTAATGTTGGTGACCTTCAGATGGGATCTCTGTGTAGATGTCCTTTTTTAATGTTGATCCTATTCCTTTCTTTTTGTTAGTTTTCCTTCAAACAGTCAGGCCCCTCTGCTGTAGGTGTGCTGGAATTTGCTGGAGGTCCACTTCAGACCCTATGCCTCGGTATCACCAGCTGGAAATGCAGAAATTACTCATCCTCTGTGTTGATCTGACTAGGAGCTGAAGATCTGAGCTGTTCCTATTCGGCCATCTTGCCTACCGTCTTCTATACTAAGATTTTAAATAAACTGATTTGAATATGTCCATAGAACTACAGAAAACCATAACAAAGAAATAATCAAAATCAGGAAGTGCTGTGTGAATAAATAAAAACATAAATAAAGAGAAATTATTAAGAAAAGGAACAAAAAAAATTTAAAGCAAAAAGGTACAATGTTTTTGAATTCGATGATAGGACATTTGATATTATCTAATATGAGAAGGAAAAATGAAAAATAGTTAGAAAAGCAAATAGTGTCAGAGAGACCTGTGGAAGGCCATCCTGCTTATTTAAAAACACATTATGAGAGTCCCAGAAAAATATGAAGGGGAAGAATTCTTTTTTAAAATTATATTATTTTAAGCTCTGTGATGCATGTGCAGAATGTGCAGGTTGGTTACATAGGTATGCATGTGTCATGGTGGTTTCCTCCGCCTTTCAACTCATCATCTAGGTTTTAAGCCCTGCATGCATTGGGTATTTGTCCTAATTATCTTTCTCCCCTTGCTCCCCACACCCCAACAGGCCTCAGAGTGTGATGTTCCCTTCCCTGTGTCCATGTGTTCTCATTGTTCAGTTTCCACTTGTGAGTGAGAATATGCAGTGTTTGGTTTTCTTTTCCTATGTTAGTTTGCTGAGAATGATAGTTTCCACCTGCATCCATGTCCCTGCAAAGAACAGGAACTCATTCTTTTGTATAGCCGCATAGTATTTGATGTGTATAAGTGTCACATTTTCTTTATCCAGTCTATCATTAATGGGCATTTGGGTTGGTTCAAGTCTTTGATATTGTAAATAGTGCAAAAATAAACATACATGTGCATGTGTCTTTAGAGTAGAATGATTTCCCATAAGGAACACCAGTCATACCACAGAAGGTCTTTTCTTTTGCCTTTGTATAACTGGCCTAATAAACGATATTATGCTGAAAATCATCTATGATTTTCTTCAGCAGTGTTTTGTAGCTTTCCTTATAGGGCTCTTTTGCATGTTTGGTTAGGTACATTCCTGTGTTTTATTTATTTATTTAATCTTTGCAGGTATTGTAAAAGAGGTAGAGGTTTTTTATTTGATGTTCAACTTGGTCAATGCTGGTGTATAGCAGAGCTACATATTCATGTACATTAATTTGTATCCATAAGTTTCTCTGAATTCATTTATCAGTTCTAGGAGCTTTTTGGAGGAGTCTTTAGGGTTTTCTAGGTATACAATTATATTACCAGTAAATAGTGACAGTCTGACTTCCTCTTCACTGATTGGGATACCTGTATTTTCTTCTCTTGTCTGATTGCTGTGGCAAGAAATTCCAGTACTACATTGAAGAGGAGTGGTGAGAGTGGGCATCCTTGTCTTGTTCCAGTTCTCAGAGAGAATGCTCTCAACTTTTTCTCATTCAGTATTCTGTTGACTTTGGGTTTGTCATAGATGGCTTTTATTACACTGAAATATGCCCCTTGCATGCTGGTTTTGCTGAGTGTCTTAATCATAAAAGGATGCTGGATTTTTTCAAAAGCTTTTTCTGCATCTATTGAGATGATCTTGTGATTTCTGTTTTTAATTCTGTTTATGTGGTGTATCAAATTATTGACCTGCATATGTTAAACCATCCCTGCATTTCTGGTATGAGGAGTCTTCAAAACCGTGCTAATACATAGATATTAATTAATCTGCTCCTGAATGATCATTGGATCAACAATGAAATCAAGATAGAAATTAAAAAATTATTTGAACTGGATGATAATAGTGACACAACCTATCAAAACCTCTGGGCTACAGCAACGGCAGTGGTAAAAGGAAAGTTCATAGCCTCAAACGTCTACATCAAAAAATTTGATAGACTACAAATAGACAATCTAAGGTCACACCTCAAGGAACTAGAGAAACAAGAACAAACTGAACTCAAACCCAGCAGAGGAAAAGAAATACCCAAGATCAGAACAGAACTAAATAAAATGAAAACAAAAATACAAAAGACAAATGAAACAAAAAGCTGATTCTTTGAGAAGATAAATAAAATTGATAGACCATTAGCAAGATTTGCCAAGAAAAGGAAAAGATGCAACTAAGCTCAATTAGAAACAAAATGGCTGATATTACAACTGGCACTTCAGAAATATAAATGATCATTCAAGGATGCTATGAATATCTTTGCTGCATGAACTAGAAAACCTAGAGTAAATCAGGAAGAATTAGAAACCCCACAAAGACCAATAACATGCAGCAATATTGAAACGGTAACAATAATTTACCAACAAAAGAAAAAAAGTCCAGGACCAGAGAGATTCACAGCTGAATTCTATCAGACTTTCAAGGAAGAATTTATATCAATCCTATTGACATTCTTCCATAAGATAGAAAAAGAGGGACTCCTCCTAAATCAATCTATGACACCAGTATCACCCTAATACCAAAATTAGGAAAATACATAAAAAAAGAAAACTACAGGTCAATATCCCTAGTGAATACAGACGCAAAATTTCTTAACAAATGCCAACTAACTGAATCCAACAGCGTATCAAGGAGATAATCCATCATGATCAGTTGGGAAATACATAACATTCTGTGCATATGTAGGGAGCTGTTTCTCTTCTGCGTGCTTCATCCCCAATCTTCTTTGCTTCTGGCCTGAATATCTAAAATTGTATGTGACTGAGAGTGGCCTTTCTGAATATTCATTGGCTTCTTTGACAAATCTCTCATTTCCTGAAACCTCTGTGATTTTATTCTTTATTAATATTTCTAGAATTTTTTCTCCCTCCCAGAGGGAAAAGTTGTGCATAATTTTAGATCCCTGGCTTTCATTTTTCATTTTCTTTTTTGTTTTAAATTTGTCTTGTGTTTCAATAAATACTTCCCTTTCTCTAATGAGTGATTAAGAAATTTCACATTTCCATGATGAAAGCATTAATCTCCTCTACCAGCTTTTTTGAGATTGTAGGTGGCTGTAATGCATTAGTCAGATAATACTATCCGTTGTGGTTTTTACGGATCCTTGCCACCTTCATTACCCTCCTGCTTCCTTTTGTTCTTTTATACTATTCATTGTTCTAACAGCCTCCATTTCTTCTTTTCTCTTTGCACACTTTCTTTAAAACGTCCTAGATATTAGATTGAATTTGGAGTGTAAAGCTCTCCTTTTTTCTATTTTTTCCCCTGACAACATTTTTGGTCCTAATTGGGAAGTAGATTAAGCCAAGTGTCAATTCATCTAATTGCTACGTAAATCCTGATGGATTATTAAGTTTCAGTTCATTTCTGCCTGTAACATTAGGTCTTAATAATTTTGTTATGTGGCCCAATTTTATTTTGTACAGTAGCTGTCATACAAGACAGACCACCAGGAACTATAAAGAATAAAGTAATACCAGATGATTTATCAACTCAAACTAGTTCTTATCAAACTCTGGACTTGACAATTCTCATAATCTGGAGCAATTAGAGACATGGGTAAGAGAAATTAAATAAAGACAACATGATCTAACCACACTCCAAAAGAGTTGCTATGGCAGGAAGTGAAGAAACTCCTTCCTTGGCATCTTTACTGCCCAATAGGGCGCCGTGTTCTTGTCTTCCCTAAGTTACAGAAAAGGCTTGCAGATGAAATGTGAAATTAAAGAATGTGCCCACTTGCCCTAGCACTTTAGATAGATGGTAAAATTTAGATTACTATATCCAAATTTCAAGTTGCTTCACACAGCAATGTAGAATTTTTCAGCCTGAAGTATCTGTGGCTCAAAAACTTGGCTTTAACTTTCATCTCAACTGGCCAGCCCGTGGTATCAGCAGCTGAGAACCAAGGGTGCCTGCCAATTCTGCCTCTATGTATGCACACTGCAGCTGATTGGACCTCCCCAAATTTTTGTGAATGCTATATTGCTGTTGAGTGTGTATGTGCATTCCAAATGTCCATGGATACTGATATCTAAAATTCAGAGAAGTTCTATTCCTTGAGCATTAAAAGGCAACAGCCAATGAATTTAAATGAGGATAAGAAAACATGGTATTATTCTAATGGTTCAAACTTTTTGTGTGTCTTAATTGAAGCCTCCAGTAAATTACCACTTTGCTTTGATGTCATTATCTTAATATCCTGGGAAGAATTCTTATAAGAATATTTCTCAAACATTCCTGGTAAGGATACATGACAATAGGGAATATAAGGATATTATTACATTAGAAAAAAGTTTATATATTTTATCCTAGTTATACACTGGGGTGATATTTTGATGGAATTACAATAACCAATTTGTTATCATTATTATACAAGAGGTGAACAGATTAAACAAGCTACCTTGCTGTCTACCAGATAACAGAGAAATGTATTTTCATTTTTCCAGATTACTATCTCTGCAGGTAATCAAACTACTTCTTTACACATAATTAAAGTGAAGGTTGTTTTCAGTCCATTCTTCTCAGTGGTAAAATTATCAAATTTGTTCTCAACTAATCATTTTCTATGACATAGCACTGTTTTAGATCCCTGCCATATTCCATTTAGCAAACACAAAATAGCTCTGAATTAGAGTTATCACAGGCTAAGACTTTTGTAGTGTTAATTTCTGGGGGAAAATCTTTAGATGGATGTTATCCAAGCTGAAAATAAATTCTTTTGAAAGAATCCAATTGATTTTTGCTTTTCCTTCATCTGGTTCTAAAATCTCTAGCCCTTTTACAATCTCTTTTGTTAGGTTTTTATTTTTATAATTTAAGGTCACTTCGTTTGTTCTAGTCAAACAGCCTTTTTGCACCAACCAGTGAAGTTGAACAATTTATCATTACTCTGGTTGTGCACTGCATAGTTTTTCAAGCTTATAGGGGCAAGATGCTTATTTTGGGGGATAAGAGAAGCTTCTGCTGATATGGCAGAGTAGAAATAGGTACATAGTTAAAAAACAGTTTCTAATCATGGAGAATTAGTGAACTCTCTCTGAAGAGATGCTTTACATGCTAATTATGTCCATGATGCAGGGGACCCATTATAAAAGATTATTTGCCTTACAGAAGGAGCCAGTACCATTGAAGTTCCCTTATGAGATACATTTCCATGATGAACTATGAATAAGATTTTTATGGTAAAAATTTAGCATATACACTCTTTTTTCAGTATTGGCTCACCCTGCAACACTTAAATGCCCTATACTCTTAGAAAGCTGTGCAAGATTAGACTAACTATAAAATGAATTTAAAGATAATTGACTTTGTGAATACAACTACTATATGCTCATTACACTGAGCATCTCTGATATTAATTGTCAATTCAGCTTGATGCTGCTGATTACTTTTAGTGGTCCATAGTGCCTTGTTCTTAATAGTTGCTAAAAAATGTTTGCTTAAATTAATCATGTATATTCAATTTGCTCTGTGACAGATGCACTATTACAGTTTGTTTGTTTGTTTGTTTATTTAGTTGTTTATTTGGGATTATTTGGCTATGGACCTGTAAAGGATGTAGAGTGAAATAGTGAAGTGATCTTTCTAACTTTCTTACAGCTCCAATACTGCATGGTGGCCAACTTGTTTTCCCATCCCATTCTCATTTCCTAAGCTTTTTTAATAGTCTATTTAATATATTCCATTTTTCTATTTCCTACTACCACTATAAATAATCTTTTGTTTCCTCTTATCCTTCTTTCCTTTATCCAAAGACTTAGTTTACCAGCAAACTTTACTACTACAACTTTAGAGTACCTCTCATTGTCATTTATTTTTAACAATTGATTTAATGTTTTATTATAAAGATGATACCTGCACATGGTAAAGAGTTCAAGCAGAAACAATGTTCTTATATTTCCTTTCCTCCTGTGACACTCAGTTGTTTCATACTGAAAGGCAAATGCTGCTTACATTCACTTATCCCAAAGATAGTTCATTATAAATGGCCATACATGAACATGTGCCATTTTTATTGATGAAAATTCACGATATTAAATTAATTATTGTAAAGTGAACAGTTTTTGCTTACCGCAGCATCAAATATAATAAAATGAAAAATTCAGTGGTATATAGTACACTCACAATGCTATTAAATGGTTAACTAATCAACTTCCAAAAAAAAGTCATATTCATTGAACAGTTATTACTTATTCTTCTCTCTCCTCAGCCCCTAGCAACTATCAATCTGCCTTCTGTTATGAATTTATCTATTCTGGATAGTTTATATAAATCAAATAATGAAACATGTGCTCATTTGTTTCTGGATTCTTTGAAATGGTATAACGTTTTTGAGTTTCATTTATTTTGTAGTATGTGTCAGTAATTCATTTCTTTTTATGACAAAATATTTTATTGCATAAATATGCTACAAGTTATTTATCAATTCATCCATTGATAGATGGATAATTTTCACCTCTTTGTTCTTGTGCAGAGTTCTATTATGAACATTCACATATAAGGATTTGTTTCAGTATTTGTTTTCAATTCTTAGAGACATAGCTTCAGAAGGAGAACTACTGGCTTGTATGGTAAGTCTATGTTTAATTTTAGGAATAATCAACATAAATCACACTGTATTAGTCCATTTTCATACTGCTATGAAGGAAAACCCAAGACTGGGTAATTTATAAAGAAAAAAGGGTTTTAATGGACTAAGAGTTCCATATGGCTGGGGAGGCCTCACAATCATGGCAGAAGGTAAAGGAGGGAAAAGGCATGACTTACATGTTGCAAGGGAACATGTGCAGGGGAACTGCCCTTTATAAAACCATCAGATCTCATGAAACTTATTCACTATTATGAGAAGTGTATGAAAAAAACCTGCCTCCATAATTCATTTACCTCCCATTGCATCCCTCCTACAACACAGGGGGATTTTGGGAGCTAAAATAAAAATGAGATTTGTGTGGGGACACAGACATACCATATCACACACAAAATTGCCCCACAGCATCTGAAAAATTTTACATTCCCATCATCTTTTACAAAGACCAAAATTTCTTTAATTTTCATAAATACTTGTGATTTCCTGGATTAGAAAAATCAGAATTGTTAAAATGTCCATGTTAACCAAAGCAATTTATAAATTCCTTGCAACCCCTATCAAAATACTAATGACATTCATGACAGAAATAGAAAAAAAAATCTCGAAATTTATGTAGAACCAGAAAAGACCCAGAGTACTTAAAGGAATCCTAAGCAAAAAGAATAAGCCTAAAGGCATCATAATACCTGATTTCAAATTATGCTACATTTCTTACTGTTGTTGGATTACTCTGGCTAGGACTTCCAGTAACATGTTGAATAGAAGTGGTAAGAGTGGGCATAATTGTCTTGTTGCAGTTATCAGAGGAAATGCTTTCAACTTTTCCCATTCAGTATTATGTCGGCTGTAGGTTTCTCATATGTGGCGTTTATTATATTAAGGTATATCCCTTGTATGCTGATTTTCTTGAGTGTTTCAATCGTTAAAAAAAATGCTGGATTTTCTCAAATGCTTTTTCTGCATCTATCGGGATGATCAGGTTATTTTTGTTTTAATTCTGTTTATGTAGTGTATCACATTTATAGATTTGCATATGTTAAACCATCGTTGCATGCATGGTAGGAAACTCACTTGATCATGAGGGATTATCTTCTTAATATGCTGTTGGATTTGATTAGTAGGCATTTTGTCAAGGAATTTTGCATCTGTGGACAACAGAGATATTGGCCTGTAGTTTCCTTTCTTTATGTCTTTTTGTAATTTTGGTATTAGTGCGATGAATTAGGGAGGATTCCCTCTTTTTCTATCTTGAGAAATGGTGTCAGTACAAACAATACCAAATCTTCTTTGAATGTCTGATAGAATTCAGCTGTGAATCTCTCTGGTCCTGGACTTTTTTCTTTTGTTGGTAAATTGTTGTTACCGTTTCAATCTTGCTGCATGTTATTGGTCTTTGTGGAGTTTCTAATTCCTGATTTACGCTGGGAGGCTTGCATATTTTCAGGACCTTATTCATCTAATCTAGATTTTCTAGTGCATGCATGTAAAGATATTCATAGTATCCTTCAATGATCATATGTATTTGTGCAGTGTCAGTTGTAATTTCAGCCATTTTGTTTCTAATTAAGCTTAGTTAGATTTTCTTTCTTTTCTTACTTAATCTTGTTAATGGTCTATCAATTTTATTTATTTTCTCAAAGAATCAGCTTTTTGTGTCATTTATCTTTTGTATTTTTTTTTTCATTTTATTTAGTTCTGTTCTGATCTTGGGTATTTCTTTTCCTCTGCTGGGTTTGAGTTCAGTTTGTTTTTGTTTCTATAGTTCCTTGAGGTGCAACCTTATATCTATTTGTGGTCTATCAAACTTTTTGATGTAGATGTTTAAGGCTATGAACTTTCCTCTGAGTTCTGCTTTTGCTGTATTCCCGAGGTTTTCATAGGTTGTGTTACCATTATCTTTCATTTCAAATATAATTTTTAAATTTCCATCTTGATTTCATTGTTGACCCAATGATCATTCAGGAGCAAGTTGATTAATTGTCATGTGTTGGCATGATTTTGAAGACTCCTCATACCAGGAATGCAGGGATGGTTTAACATACACAAGTCAATAACATGATATACCAAATAAACAGGATTAAAAACAAAAATCACAAGATCATCTCAATAGATGCAGAAAGAGCTTTTGATCATAAATCCCTTTATGATTAAAACACTCTGCAAAATCAGTAGGCAAGGGACATACCTCAGTGTAAAAAAAGCCATCTATGACAAATCCAAAGCCGACATAATACTGAATTGGAAAATGTTGAGAGCATTCTCTCTGAGAACTGGAACAAAAGAAAGATGTCCACTCTCACCACTCCTCTTCAACATAGTACTGGAAGTTCTCACCACAGCAATCAGACAAGAGAAGAAAATACAGGTATCCCAATAAGTGAAGAGGAAGTCAAACTGTCACTATTTGCTGATAATATGATTGTATACCTACAAAACCCTAAGGACTCCTCCAGAAAGCTCCTAGAACTTGTAAATAAATTTAGAAAAACTTATGGATCCAAAAATAATGTACACAAATAAGTAGTTCTGCTATACACCAACAGTGACCAAGCTGAGAATCAAATAAAAAACCTCATCCTCTTTTGTGATAGCTGAAAAAAAAATAAATAAAATACCCACAAATGTACCTAACAAAGTTGTAAAAGAGCTCTAGAAGGAAAGCTACAAAACACTGCTGAAGAAAATCATAGTTGTCACAAACAAATGGAAACACATCCCACACTCTTGAATGGCTAGAATCAATATTTTTAAAGTGACCATACTGTCAAAAGCAATCTACAAATTCAGTGCAATTCCCATCAAAACACCATCATCATTCTTCACAGAAGTAGAAAAATCAATTGTAAAATTCAAATTGAACCAAAAAGAGCCCAGAAAGCCAAAGCAAAATCAAGGAAAAAGAACAAATCTGGAGGTATCACATTACCTAACTTCAAACTATATTATAAAGCCATAGTCAGCAAAATGGCATGGTACTGGTATCAAAATAAGCATGCAGACCGATGGAACAGAATAGAGAACCCATAAATCAACCCAAATACTTACAGCCTACTGATCTTTAACAAAACAAACAAAAACATAAAGCGGGAAAAGGACACCCTATTCAACAAATGATTCTGGGATAATTGGCAAGCCACATGTAGGAGAATAAAACTGGATCTTCATCTCTCACCTTAAATGAAAATCACCTCAAGATGGATCAAAGACTTAAATCTAAGACCTAAAGCAAAATTTTAGAATATAACATTGTTGAAACCCTTCTAGACATTGGCTTAGTCAATGATTTCATAACCAAGAACCCAAAAGCAAATGCAACAATAACAAAGATAAATAGGTGGGACTTTATTAAACTAAAGAGCTACTGCACAGCAAAAGAATCAGTTAGCAGAGTAAACAGAAAACCCACAATGTGTGAGAAAATCTTCATAACTCATACTTTCAACAACAGACTAATATCCTGATTCTACAAGGACTCAAACAAATTAGGAAAAGAAGAACAAACAATCCCATCAAAAAGTGTGCTAAGGACATGAATAGACAATTCTCAAAAGAAGATATACAAATGACCAACAAATATTTGAAAAAAAATGCTTGACATCACAAATGATCAGGTAAATGCAAATCAGAACCACAATGCAATACCACCTTACTCCTGCAAGAATTAGTCTAATTAAGAAATAAAAAAATAATAGATGTTGATGTGGATGTGGTAAAAAGGGAACACTTCTACACTGCACTACTGTTGGGAATGTAAAGTAGTACAACCACGGTCTAAATCAGTGTGGAGACTCCTTAAATAACTAAACATATAACTACCATTTGATCCAGCAATCTTACTACTGGGTATCTACCCAGAGGAAAAGAAGTCCTTATACAAAAAAAGATTCTTGCATACACATGTTTATAGCAGCATAATTCGCAATTGCAAAAATATGGAACCATCCCAGATGCCCATCAATTGATGAGTGGATAAAGAAATTGTGGCATATACATATAATAAAGTACTACTTAATCATAAAAAGTAATGAATTAATGGCATTCACAGTAACCTTGGTGAAACTGGAAACTATTATTCTGAGTGAAGTAACTCAGGCCTGAAAAACAAAACATCATATGTTCTCACTCATATGTGAAAGGTAAGCTATGAGAATGAAAAGGCATAAGAATAATACAATGGACTTTAGGTACTTGAGGGAAAGGGTGAGAGGAGGATAAGGGATTAAAACACTGCAAATTGGGTTCTGTGTATACTGCTTGGGTGATGAGTGCACCAAAATCTCATAAATCACCACTAAAGAACTTACTCATGTAAACAAATACAACCTGTTCCCCAAAAACTTATGGAAAATTATTTTAAAGAAAGATTATATATTTTCCAAAATTATAGGTAGAATGAGTGATTGGAGAAAGAATAATTTGGTTAGAGAGGACTGCAAGTCCAGGGGCAATATAAGGACTCAACTCTTCGTATTCCACAAGTCGTATTATGATCTAGAGAAATGCAAGCCGTTGGTAGTAGTCTCAGGAAAAGTAGGAGAGCAGAGCAAAGGTAAAGGTTAGTACAGAATTATTTCTCTGGCAGGTCATATCAGAATGTTTCAAATGAAAAGATCAAAATCAAACTAACCAACCAAGCAACAAACAAACAAACAAACAAAAACAGATCAGTGTGTCAAATATTTGAAGTCAAATGTCTTCCTATGTACCTATTTATTTGCAACATTATCTGTTGCTTATAGTTTTTCCTTCTTAATTCTGAGTCTTGTTCTCCAGTGTCTGGTATTGATCACTATCTCATGTTACATTGATACTCCACCAGCCTAGATAGATAAATATTTCAGTGAACTATGTGAAGAAAATCCAAAGAGATGTGATGAAAAGTTAGATTACAATTTCATATATAGACCAGATGGAGAATAAAGCCAAGTACACCTGCTGGATTCTAGACAGCAGTTCTTTTTAAAAATAAAATGTGACACTTTATGTATAAGATGATATCACCAATGATTCCAAAACCAAGTACATGATAAAAAAAGAGACCTGCATTTATTTCTCTCATAAAAAGTGGGTGTCAAGAAAACATAATTAATTATGAGAATATGTGAAATTAATAGGACCATTAATTTTACATCTGGACAGTTAAAATAACCTTATTTTGCACTTAGATTTATGTCAACTGCAAGGTAAAGAATATATATTTTATATATATATATATATATATATATACACACACACACACACACACACATATATATATATATATATAAGTGTTGTAAGGAACAATAAATATGTGCAAAATTTATATAAAAATCTAAGTGCTATAAACAAAAATATCATTGGTGACAAAAGTTTATTCATTAAAAATATTCATAGGTTACTTATGTCAGATATTGCTTTTAACAAATATAATGGGGGGGAAGAGTAGTTTCTGTACCCTATAACTTTCTTTTGTTTTTTATATTTTCAAAAACTTAAATAATTTTAAACTTACAGGAAAGTAACAGGATTGGTAAAGGAAACTCCCACCTACATGTAACCCAGAGTTTCCAAACATTTAAATTTTGTTTCATTTGCAATTGTTCTCTGTGTGTGTGTGCGTGTGTGTGTGTGTGTGTATGCAGGAATCAACAGTGGATTCAAAATTGAGGGAGAAGTATTATTGAAGAGCAGGGTAGTGGTATGGCCTGAAAGTGTCTTGCACATAGAGGCATTATTAATTGCAAGGTAAAAGCTAATAACTAAATATCTACACAATGAAGAAACCTGAGAAGAAACTACAATGCAGTAACTATACAGTAGAGAAATCTTGCAACTAGTAATACACACACACACACACACACACACATACATACATACATATATATGTGTGTGTGTATATATATACAGAGAGAGGGAGAGAGGAGCCTTCAACATTATATAATATATTATTACTTACAATTATTATAATAACTTTACTATTAGTTGTAATTATATTACCCATTAATTCATTATAATTATGTATTATTAGTTGCAAGATTTCTTCATTGAATAGTTACTATGTTGGATAGTTACTATGTGGTATAGTTTCTCAATTCTCAGGTTTCTCCATTCCCTATACTGCAGGGAAGCATCTTCTCACTCCTCTTAATTTATGCATTTATTAATCACATATTTTTATGACCAGCATAAACTCATGGATTCCACTTTTTGAAAATAAATCAATGAGTTATAATAAATTGCTCTTCTTTTTTATTTTGATGCTATAATTGCTCAAGATTTGACCAGTGGGGACCCCTTCAAGCTGTATTTTGGATACGGTTAATGTCACTTTTTTAATACTTTCTTACTTTCTGGCAAAAATGTTCCAGGCTTATCTTGTGTTTTACCTATGCTAATGCTGGAATTAGACATTTCTCTAAGAAGCTGTGATTCTATAGTGTGGGTTGATATTTAGAAACCATTATCAGGGTGATAAGTGTAATATATTTACTTGTAGAACCTTTCCTCTGACAGAGCTAGAAAATCATAACTTTATACTGGTATATTCAATTACAGTTTACCCCCATATAGTTCTTGCACTACTCTATTCCATAGTCATATTCCCCATATTCCATAAGAACTCAAGCTCTTCCTCCAAAAGAAAGAGCTTTTACATATTTCCTGGATCCTGCAATATATAAAAACTTCAGGGTATATTCATCATCTATCTATGTCTATATGTGGTTCTATGTATCATCAATGAAAAGGAGTTCAAGAGTTAGTTGCAGTTCCATTTGCAGTCTTTTTGTCCCCAAAAATGATGGTATATAGTGAACATACTCTTTTTAAATGTTGCATGGATTAGTTAAGTTTTTCTCTCCTTAAGTTTGATTATGTAATCTATTTGAAATACATTTGGGCACGTTTTTTTCTATCTAGATGTAGTTTTAGAGGGTTTTTTTTCCTCATTCTGGTTTACTTCATTTTATTCCTTGTACATGTAGAGCACCACAATAATTATTACTTCCCTTCCCCTCCCTTCTATACTGTCCACCCACACACACATGATTTGTAGGTAACTAATTTCATATTTTCTGATTCATCCATATATGTTATATTTTGCAGATAAATGCATCCTCTCAATTTCTCCTTTTTTATTGGTAAGCACCATATCATATATAAAGAGCGAGACATTTAACCTACCCTGTTATAAGTTTTCTGTAAGCTACAGTAATAATGACAATCAATATGACATAATTGTTAGGTTTATATATGGTGTAAATTATTAGATGAGGTTAAAATACTGTCTACCATAACTATTTGTATACTTGATAATGTCATAATACAAAAGGAAGAGTGGAATAATTTATATATAGGCAGCAATTGAGCAATTGACCTTCCTTCATTAGATATTTTTTCTATTCTAATTTGAAGATGAACTAAAGGCATTACTATGAACCATCAGGTATTTCCATGGTTATATTACATTTACTAGGCTGTAATCCCAGCAACTCAGGAAGCTCAAGTAGGAGAATCATTTGAACCCGGAGGCACAGGTTCCCATGAGCAGAGATCGTGCTACTACACTCCAGCATGGGTGACAAAGCAAGACTCTGTCTCAAAAAAGAGAAAAAAAACTTACTATGTACACTATCATTATAACAAAATTATATATTGTATTTTGTTGCAGCTATATAGATAACCCTCTGGAAAGTACAGTAAATAAATGAAGTTAAAACTACTGGATTCTAATACCAAAGGAATCTCAGATTTTCCATGGTTGTTAGTACTCCTGAAGTTGTAACTTTAAAAATCTCTTTGAAGTTATAGAGTCTCTAAGAACAAATGTACATATGACACATCAAAACATGCTTCTAATTTTGAGGTTTCACAAACACCCCAGAGTAAGAATTTCTGATGTCCTTTATTGCTATTGCTAACTATTGTGAGATTCTTCAGAACTTATGTTGAGTCTTGCTGGATACTTATTTCTTTTTACAGGCTACAACACATTATTATTATTTACTTCATTACTTAAGTTGTTCAAATGTTGGCCATTTGAAGATTCTTCAAGTTGGATTCTATGTCATTTTAATAAGTTCTCATTTTTTTTTAGCATTTTCTTAATTTCTTTTTTTTTTTTTTTTTTGAGGTGGAGTTTCGCTCTTGTTACCCAGGCTGGAGTGCAATGGCGTGATCTCGGCTCACCACAACCTCCGCCTCCTGGGTTCAGGCAATTCTCCTGCCTCAGCCTCCTGAGTAGCTGGGATTACAGGCACAAACCACCGTGCCCAGCTAATTTTTTGTATTTGTAGTAGAGACGGGGTTTCACCATGCTGACCAGGATGGTCTCGATCTCTTGACCTCGTGATCCACCCGCCTCGGCCTCCCAAAGTGCTGGGACATTTTCTTAATTTCTTACACAGCAAGCAATATGTTCCAGGGTTATTTTGTACTTCCCTTGACTTAATCTATTAAGCCAATTAAGTCTATTAAGTCTATTAAGCTATTTCTCTAAGGAATATTGCTTCCTTGTAGTGAAGAAGAGGGAAGAGGGGAGGATGAAAAAAGTAGGTTAAAGGGTATACTCATACAGTAAGACAGAAGGAATAAATTCAAAGTCTGATAGCAGGATAAAGTTAATATACTTAAAATTGTATCGTATTTGGATCATGGACATCCTAAATACCCTGATTTGATCACTATGCATTATATACATATAACAAAATTTTATAGGTAACTTTGTTTCTAAAATGAAAAATAAACCATCCATTACTACTATAAGCAAAGAGCCCAAACCTCCAAACCTTCTTCTGACGACTGCTATATAAGGAAAATCGACAAAATGACCAATTGAATAATAATTCATTATACTCTTCAATTATCCAGACACTTTCTTTTGATTAGATCAAAAAACATAATATTGTACAGTACAATCACTTTAAACTAAATTTGATAATCACATTATTTCTTCTTACAAAACTCTAAAGCAGGTAAGTTTCTAATCAGCAAAGAATATATGCACCGTTAAAAGTTATTTTTCCCTACAAAGGGAATTGTCTGTTTCATCTAAAATAAACTGACTATTGTGTGTGAAATATATAGTTTAAGGATTTTGAAGGAGATATAATAAATCCTAGCATGTTTCATTACTTACTTTGTCACCTGCAGAATTCGCTACATTTTTTTTCTTTATGAGAACTAATCCCCAACCCCCTTCACAGCTCTTTTTACAAGGCATGTAGAGTTCTGCATTACCACAACAAAAGAAAGCCATGTAGAAAAAAAAGGAAGAACAGAAAAGAAAATGTTTACAGAGGGAAAAAATTCCCTCTCCCTCTTTTTGGTTTTCTGTGTAAAATCTTAGTTTAGCAATCATAATATTATCCATTAATTTCTTGATGGATAAAATGTGTCACTCATAAACACTTCCAGAAGTGTCTTAATAGTTGTCAGAAAAGTATTTGCCAGCTATTCAAATAAAGACAGATTACTTGTATAGCAAAGACAATCTGGTATTCAATACCAGCATCTGGCCACTTCCTAATATCTTTATCTCCCCAAAATCTCAAGAAGATTAAAGTTTTCCTGAAGTCTCAGGTGTTCATTTTTGTAAGCTTGCCCAGATTCCAAGCCTTTATTTTCCCAGCCCAGGGTTCTATGTAAGAGTGTCTGCTATGTTCATCAGAGCTCATTGGACATGCTCATAAATAGATGGCATTTCAACTAAGCATAAACTTCCAATTTTATATTAAATTTAAACAATCTCCCTTTTAGAAAGGAAAAACTACATTATTTTGGTAACACTAAAATATGTGGCCTAAACACAGGCTGTAAAAGAATTTTTCTAATGCTCTAATTAATGGGTTTATTTTTCATGAGGGACGTGTGTAAGGAAACCACCATGTTTTTCCTTCATCCAGCTGCATAGCATACTGCAGTGTTTGGGATCCAATCTGAGCCTATCTAAAATTAATACTTTGCTTTTGAAAGTATGTTGGGTTTCCTAAAAGGTTCTTAATACTATTTCTCTCTCTCTTCAAGGTATAACACAGGGTGATTTCCTAGACAATACATTTAGGAATGGTGGAGGAGATGAAGGAGTGAGCTATGGTCTTTGGTCACTTTGAAACTTGATTTTTAACGTTTCCTTTCTCTTATCTTTGTCTTTATGACACTGGATCTCTGCTTCTACTAGTGTGTCTTCTTCTTTCACAAACAGACAATTGCCTTAATATAAAAAAAAACTCTTTAATGGCTGACCAAATCTTCCAAAGCTGTTCACATATTTTAACTGTAATGCAGACTGTAAGTGTCAACAGTACATAGACAAAGAGAACAAGAACATACACAACAGTTTATCTTTATATAGAGATGGATACTTGCTATATTGTTTAGACTTTAACAAATTCCACTAGGACTATAGGTTAACTATAGGGTGTTTGGTAGCATTAATACATACATTTACCCACTCCTTAAAATAATGTGGAAGGTAAAACGTGGTTGAGACTGTGTTGGTTGACCAATTATACATGCTTTACTAAATAATATATGAGAACTTTGCACTAGATATGGAGGGATGGAAGACATCCAATTAACTGTCTTTTTTCCCGTAAGCTGCAAGGGTCTGATCATAAGAATAATTGGGAACTTCCAGTAGTGTGGTATAAATGCCTGAGGCATTAGTGCCAACCATGAGAAACCCCTCCT
Organism: Callithrix jacchus; assembly: GCF_049354715.1. NCBI lineage: Eukaryota > Metazoa > Chordata > Mammalia > Primates > Cebidae > Callithrix > Callithrix jacchus. The sequence continues at coordinate 95,834,796 of NC_133524.1, forward strand.
TTAGAAGTGCCCAGAGAGGGTGAAAAGCAAGAGTGAGACTGTGAATGCAGACCGTGAAAGGTCTTTTACTGTCAGTTCCCCCTCTGTTTTGCCAAAGGGAAGGGACAGGCACTAAAAAAAAAAATTTCAACTTGCAAAGGATACAGAAACTGCTAGGACCTTGTTAAAAACAAGAACCCACATTAGTGGTCTTTCATGAAATATCTGAGTCCTAAGTCATTCCACATACATTAAAAGCATCTTCTTAGCATTATAACACATCCTGCTGTCACTTCTGGAGGCCCTGAAAAGTTTTCTCAGGGAAGGTATTGCTAAGTTCCACTATTTTTCAATAATATTCTTTATTGGGTTCTTTTTTGCCCTCCCCCCGCCTTCATTTCTTCCTTCATTCTCTCCTTCTTTTCTTCCTTCTGTCCTTCCCTTCCTACCTTTTGTCTCTTTTTTCCCCAGGTTGATACCTGTTTAAAAAGCCATGAAGCTAATAATGAAGAAAACAAAAAATAATAGCAGATACATAAGTGCATGCTTGCATTAATAAATTACATGAGTCCTAAAGAATTGGAGCATCAAGAAATGTTACAGTTTAGGATTGTGGAAGAGAGTATTTGTCTCATTTTTCTAAGAGCAGAAAACTTGAAAGAGAATACAAAATCAACTACTACTGGTGCTGTTACTCCAGGATTTTCACTAATAATATGGCTCTCTGCCCTTTCTTCCTTCAGCATCTGATTTATGCTTCTTGTTTTATTTTGTAGTTCAATATTTTTCTTTCCTCAGTGGAATGTTGTTGGTGGTGTTGTTTATTAAGGGTGCAGTGCTATTTAACCATTTTGATCCTTTCCATTTTGTGAGAATCACTGAAAGGAAAGTCTTTGAAAGCCCAATGGGAGTGGAAGTTCATCCAAATACTTCAAGCCAATTTCTTACAAGTAGCAGCCTATACTGAAAAAAAAAACCTTTATTCAAAAAAGTTATCTTTTCTATATCATTAATTTCTATTTGCCACACCAGATACATATTTTCAATATTTGTGTGTTTGTCAGGGGAGGAGAGAGATCAGTGAACATAGATTTAAAACAAATACATAAATAATATTTGAAGAAGAAATCTATCAACTGAGATATTCAAATTAGGAGATAGGCAGTTCTCCATGGTTCCAAAGTACATCTATTCTTCACAAAACCTACAAACAGATGAGAACAATGTTGACTATGGATACATAATGCTATCATTGAAAATCACAAAAGTCAAGAAGTGCAGAAAGACACAGAATGTGATTGCGGTAGACATCATCATTTCAATGTTTTCTTATTCCATTTTCTAGAACTAAACATTCTCATATTTAACCAAATCTCTGACCTGAACTAAAATATAAATCTAAATAATAATCTTCAGTAAAGCATTAAATGAAAAGGGTTTCCACAGCCTTCCATTGACAGGCTTCAAAACCTGAGACAATATAAAAATAAAATCACTATTTTTTAATCATATAAATGTCCAAATAAAATTATAAAAGGGAACTCAAATTTTTCAGTTTTGTGAACAGCATTCTTGCTTGCATCTTTACTTTTAAGGATTTTTCTCCTATGGTACATTTTTAATGCATTATCTAATTTTAAATAAATGTCTCCAGAACTGAGACATCTACTTTTTCACAATTAATTAGAAATATGGAATTTTTATTTAAAATCATATTCATCCTAAAATCTCCCTTTTTTTCTTTGAGTCTTAGTTATATTTTTAAGCCTTCCTAACTGCTTTTATTTTTCACCTTACTTTTCTGTAACTTTCATAGATGTGATTAAAATACTATATTCCAATGTTTTATGCTTAATACCAATAGTAATTCGTCAGAGCTGTGTGTTACAAGAAAAGGCAGTATGCTGTAGAGGTGAAAAAAAGAAAGCTCAGGTCCCAGAATCAAACTATTTGATTTTGAGTCCCAACTTTGCCACTTGCATTCCTGTATTTCAATTTCTTTATATGTAACAATCATAGCACATATAAAGTCTATGGAATAGTATTTAACACATACATACTCACTTAATATTCATGCTTTTTATTATGATCTTCAGAGTATGCAACAAAATATGGATTTCTCAAAGGAAATTGGTTATAGATATGATATACATATATGATACTTGGCTTTAAATAAAACAAAATTTTAATAAAGTAATCTATAAATTGTTTACATAACTGGCATTGTTTACAACTACTTCTCATTAAACAGAAAATTACCCCAATCACTTCGAACTACATTTGAGGCACTATGATAAAATGAGAAGGCAGTATGGTACAAAGGAAAGAGCAGGCTTTTGATTTAGAAAATGTGTATTGAAATTACAACTCTAACATTTACTTGTTGCATGATGATAGACAAGTTTCTTACCTTCTCTGAGCCTTCATTTGTAAAGTAAGGATAAAATAGTAGTAACCTCATAAATTGTTGTGAGCATTAAATAGCACACAGGAAATACTTAATGCCAGACATTTATATATTAAATACTCGAATATGTTAAGACATCTTAAGTCAGATTTCTGGGTTTAGGTCTGTGATGGTTAATTTTATGTGCCAATTTGAAGGTGTTTGTTTCTGGATGGTATTAACATTTGCATTCCTGAACTTTGAATCAGCAGATTGCCCTCCACAATGCGGATGGGCTTTATCCTGACCAGACCAGAAAGAAAGAGCCTCCCTGGATAATAGGGTATTCTCCAAAAGACTGCCTTTAGATATTATCTGCACATTAGCTCTTCTGGGTCTCTAGGAAGCCTGGCTTTGGACTGGATTTGCACCATTTGGATCTCCTGGGTCTCAAGCCTACATTGCAAATTTGGACTTGCTAGCCTTCATAATCATGAGAAATAACAACTCCATATAACAAATCTTTTTCTATAAATATATGCATCCTATCTGTTTCATTTTTTTGGAGAACTCTGACTAAATAATATCACAGCTCTGCAACTTAGTACTTAGGTGACGTTGTACAAGTTGCTTAACTACTTTGAGACTCTTTTCTTCATCGACCAATTAGAAATAGCAATGCTGGACCCTCATTTGATAGTTAGGAGAATTAAATGAGTTAAAGTCTATACATTGCCTACCAGATTATTTGGAACCCACCTAGGAAGCTCTCAGAAATGACTTCATAGAGTACCTAAAAACAGGAGACACTGACTATTTCCCCAGACAAGGATATGGCTGATTCTGGTTCTTTGTTTTGTTCAAGAACTAAGAGAACACAGGGTTTGTAAACATTCTCTTTAAAGCAAAACGTAAAGATTTCCAGTGTAAATTCTTTCAGAAAGGAGAGTTACGTTCAAAAGATAAAAGATTTGGGGTATACAAAAAACTTTACTATTTTGTGAGATCCAGTGATTTCTCAGCTCTAACAGGGCCCATCCAATGTGGACAATGTAACCTATAATCACACATTCCCTCAGGCAACTGGAAGCATGAGAAAGCTATGCCAAGATATGTTGCATCTTGTTTTGCCTTGTGGGGTTCCCTGCTTCTGACAACATTTTGTATTCTATTAAGAAACTGTAGGTGTGGTCATATGGTATATTCTCATCAACTTGAAACCATTCTTAAAACACTGTTAGATTAATGACGAAAACCTGTTTACTGCTCTGTTACTCTGCCATAAATTGGGCAAGGTGTTCTCTTCTCAGTTTCATTATTTGAATATGCTTATGAAGTGGGTGCAATTTTAAGCCATATTTGATAAGTGTGGAAATTGGGGCTTTTTAAGATTATGCACTTTGTCATAGTGCAAACCCTGCACAGAGGGAGATCTTGCCAAAAAAAAAAAAAAAAAAAAAGAAAGAAAAGAAAAGAAAAGAAAAGAAAATTCCTGCTCTATTCTAATAGTTCTCAAACTTCACTGCAATCAGAATCACCTGTGGACTGTTCAAAAATATGATCAGACCCACCCTCCAGAAATTTCAATTAATTTGTGGTGGAGTCAAAGAACCAGTAATACATAATTTAAAAACTTCTCTTCAATTTTTTCTAATGTGCAAATTTGAGAAGCCTTTTTCTAAACCATTACACTGTATCAATGTTTTCCAAAATTGTTTGACTGAAATCTTCAGTAAGAAACATTTAACATCATCAACCAGTATACATAGACATAAACATAGACATAGACATAGACATAGACATAGACATAGACATAGACATAAACATAGACATAGACATATAAAACTCAAATGAAAGTTTTACCAAACAATGCACTTATTACCTGCAAGCATTCTGTTAATTTATCTTCTATTCTATTATATACAGTATCTTTTATTGCTAATTGCAACCTTCTCAATTGATTTCATAACCCATTGGTTGGTTACCAGCTACAGTTCAAAAATCACTATTCAAGGCCATACAGTGGTGGCTCACACCTATAATCCCAGCATTTTGGAAGAGAAGAGACAGATGGATCACTTGAGCCAAGGAGTGCAAGACCAGCCTTGAAAACATGGCGAAACCCTACCTCTACAAAAAATACAAAAATTAGCCAGGCTTGGTGGCACACCCCTGTAGTCCTAGCTACCCAGCTACTCAGCAGGCTGAGCCTAGGTGAGAGAGCAAGACCTTTCCTTAAGAAAGAAAAAAAAGAAAGAAAGGAATAAAGAACCAAAAAGAAAAAATAAAGTAAAATAAAATAAATAAAAACATTGTATGCTCTGTACAATGCATAATAAAAATATGCTCCAATTTCCTACCTTCCCTGATATATATTCTATTTTTGCCTCCTCTCCACATTGGAGACCATTTATTCGTAAGTGTTGAGAGACCATTCTACCCCACTTCCTTCTTGGAAACACTCTGCTCGCTCTATATCCTCTTCCTACAGCTGAATACCTATGCATGAAAACTGTTCTGACATACTTTCTTCAAATATATGACCCTTAAAGCAAATTGTGCTATGGTTCAAGAAATATGACCATTTTTAGATCCAAGAACGTGTGACAAGTCCATACATTTTATTATATTCTGAATGACTAATTGCATTTATAACATTCTATTGCTACGTAACAAATTACCACGAATTTAGTGGCTTGAAACAGCACAGAGACCATGAGTCAGATGGCCAGGAACAGGATGGCTTGATCCTCTGCTCAGGGTCTCACTAACCTGAAATCAAGGTGTTGGCTGGGGCTGTGATCTCATCTTAGGCTCGGGGTCCTTTTTCCAGCTCACTGGTTATTGGCAGATTTCAGTTACTTGTGGCTATTGAGAACTAAAAATAAAACCCGATTGACTAAAACCTCTCTTGACCAAGGGGACGCCAGAAAAACTTTGGAAGGTGTGTGTCTGGCCATGATAGGAAGGAAGATCAGACACACCTTATTACATCCCCTCCATTTTGTGGTTTAGACGCAAAAACTGACCAGCAATTATGTTAAAACAGAAATCATAGAACTAACAGAAGAGACTCTTTATAGCTGTAAGATATCAAATTATAAACACGACCTAGGGCCACGCCAGGCAGAGGTTAAGTCACACACCCTGCACTTAAGAATCAGCTGTGTTCTAAGTGTTATAAGATTTTCTTAATTTTTTTTCTCTTGGGCAGCTAAACAATCACTGGCCTTGAGATAAGCAATATGTAAGCAGTTGCAGCATCCCCACCACCAGTTCCTGACTAACTGAGGCCCCCCTGTTCCACAAACTTTAACCATAGCATTGACTGGACAAAAGACAGAGTTCTGTAACCTTTTCTGATAAAAGACCTCTGACCATGGATTGGTTATGGCCAGTTTACAGAGTCTGCCCACTTGAGTGCCTCTGGATCCCTACTTCACCTTTTTCTGTGTGGGTCCTAACTGTAGTACATTTAAATCTTAAGACTCCACCCCAAAATGAACATGGATCACATGTCATATGTGTGTTTACTTATGACACATATTCATGACCTATTTTCATGAATATTCATAGTTTTCCCTATATCCTCTTAAATATGGCCATTCAGCTTAAATGCCCTATTTACTCCTCACTCCCTCAAAGTTCCTGCCTTTCAGGCTCTACCAGAGGCTACATTTCTCAACCTGTCAGAATGGCTACCTCTTATAAACAAGAAATAAAGCTCTTCTTTCCAACTATAAATTGTGTAATTTTTAAGCTAATGCTGTAAAACTCATGGCGGATGGCTTTAGGTCAGCAGGAGAATCCCCTTTTAGGGATGGCTTGGTGCCTTTTATAAAGCATCGCCAGATGAGGTCACACTCACATAGAATAATCACCTTCATGATAAGTCTTAACCCACAGATTAGTAGCCTAATCACAACAGTGTTACCCCATTCACAGGTCCTGCTTCGGGGGTGAAAGTCATACAGATATGTACATCAAAATCTTAAGTACCACTGCAGATGTCAGCCTACCACATCAGCCATCACAATGTTCTTCATTATGTTCTGGTTTTAGCACTGAAAGTTCCACAACTCTAGGGAAAATCTGAGGCAAACTGGTACAGTAGTCACTTTACCAGTGGAAAGGAAAGTATCTCACCTAGCATCCTTTATGTCACACACCTAATATAAGTCCAATTTCAGAAAACCTTAACATGGTGTTTATTCCTAGTCTCCTCTGATATAAAACTTGTAAAGATGAGTTAACAAGTCATGTGCCTATAGTCAGATGCCTTAATGTGAGCACCATAGAAAAATTACTTGACCAATAATTGACCAAATTACTTGACCAATAGTTTATTTTTCTTTTGGGGCATGTCCCATCCACTACACACAAAAAACAATGTTCATGAATGAAACTATGATGCAAAGGGAAAAGGATTGCACTTTCAATGTTCCTTCATGTCACATGCTATGTGTGTCAGTTAGTAAATACAGTATAATCCCAGGGGTGTGATATAAAACTCTAAGTGCAGGCACCAATGCTAAAGTTAGCAGTGCTTTCAGAACAAGCCTAATTCAAACTTCAAACTTCACTAATTAGCATATTTATCCCTGACAAATTTTGGTTTACAAATTCCTGCTTAAATTTGAAAATCATGGCAGCTTAATAATCATAGAATTGTAGACTAATAAACATAGTACTGAGGACACCATTGAATTGCAGTTTCTTAACACTTTTGCTATATTATTGGTTCTCCTTTTTGAATATTTTAAGGCAAATAAACTCCAGAAAAGTGACTTTCTGATAAGAAGAAAACCTAAATCATATATGTTATGCAATTTGCTTTCTTCCCATGATTGAAAAATTCTTCTTCTACGCTAAAATCTGAAACCAAGACAACTGTCTGTTTTGTATCAATTTATTTCGACTTATTCTAAAGCATTTAGAAATGGAAATTCCAAGGGAGAAAACTCAAGAATATCTCTTCCCACAGTCTAATATAAGTTTTCAGCTTCTATAAATATTAGTGCCCTGTAGTTCTTGACACTGAAATGTGATACTTTGTATTACTTTTGTCTATTTACAAGGATAGATCAATGGCCAATTTTTATCATTTGATTCTAGCTTGAATTTTGCTTTTTCTCTTTCCTCTACTTGGAACAAATTTGGTTGCATAAAAAGGCAGTCCTTAGGCACCCACCCATTATAAATAACTTCTCATTCTACTTTACTCATGGTTTACTATCAGTTTAAGAAGATTCTTCAGAGTATTAACAGATTTAGGACAGTATCTCTGAAAATGGAATTGGATTTTCTTTTAAATTTCAGATAATTTTGTTTTTCATATGGATATTTGTTGCCCACGTCCCATTTCATTTATTTTCCTAAGGTATGCCGCAGTGTAGCTTGCTTCACCCTAAACATTTCCAATATAATGGGCTTCTATATTGGTTGTTTATACCTGTGTATGAAGAATTGCTTCAGCTTTCTAGTTTTACTAGTAAGCAAACATCAGAAAGACAATAGTTCACTGTCTTACTTCCCTGGAATCATGAGGGAAAAAGCCATTTCAGCATCCCAAACGTGGGAAATCTTTTATCTCCTTTCCATTTTTATAGGTTTAAGGTGATTTATTTGATGAAGCACTTAGGAGAAAAGAGGGCAAAAATGTAGTACACTTCACAGGATTCTGCACTATATGCCTTACTATATCTTAGTCAAACATATTTTGGCATAATTGGTGGCACTGGAATCTTTCCCAGAAGCATAGAATTGTCTACAATTGGGGTAAAACTGAACTGTCTATGCTAAATCCAGACAGTCATTTCAGACTGTTAATTCCACCATATGAAAATGTCTTTTCAGGCCTTAAAGATGAAAAAAAAAAAAAAAACTTCATTCAGAATGTTTAAGTATATCAAAGAGTACTGTTTCATGGCTAGTGCCAATGTTCACTGTTAAACATAGGGGCCTCAAAGGAAAAACAGACTGCTTAGAAATAGAATATGCATCAAGTTATAATCGTTGATCATTATATTGCTACATTCTCCAGTTGTTTTCTAAAGAAGGCGGAAAGCAACATTTACATGTTGGCATCATATCACCACCAACTGGCCAAGAGTGTTTACTAGGAATGTTTACTAGGAAGAAAATCATCAACTTCTAAAAACAAAACAAACAGGAATAGACAAACACATACAGTATTTGATAAACTCATGGGGAAGCTAAATACTCCTAAATTTGCTTTATTTTTTAATTGTCAATTGAGATTGAATTTTGACATCAAATCTGAGAAATACTGGCAGCTGAGATTCTGTTACTTTTGTGAGTCCACCACTTGTCAATCTGTGTTTTAGCCTTGAAAAATTTCCAAGAGTTGGTTGACTAAATCTGTTTACTGCTTTACGAACCTGGTCCAAATAAACTATTTTATGCAATTGTTCAGTGACAACATTAGATGAATATCCAGTATTTTAAAAAGTAATAGCCATTCCTTGTGGTAAATCAAGCTTTATCTAGAACACCCAGATATTACAGTTAGGGGTATTTCTTCTCTACTCTGTATGGTGAGGGGTATTTTCTCTCCACTGTCTGATATAAATAATGTATGCACACCGGATTAAACTACTTGATTTAGCAGTGAGAAATTCTAACACCTTGCTTCCCAAAGAAACTGTCAACTTATAAAACTGGAAACCTGACTGGATTTATTATTAATCTAAGTGCAGTTCTAACAGTATTTAGTAGCTTCTAGTACTTACCCAGTAATAATATAGTTCTAGCTCTTGTCAAACCCTCAAATTCACCTTCTCAATTGCAGAGCTCATCATAGAACACAGCATAGAACTTGTAGATGTGTGTATGTGGTCAAAGGTGATTGGACTCCATTCTATACATATGTATATGGAAAACTATATCCCTTCCACAGTGATGATCCTTTTAGCTTTGTTTAGATGATTATGTCAGCTCTTTCCCCTTAATTTTTGCCTCATCACCAATACAATTATTTGACTATGGACAGGGGGAATGAGGCTTCTAAGTGGCTAACTCTTCAGCATAGATACATTCCTAATAATTATATACACAATTTGACCACTTTCCTATGTCCCTGTTAACATTAGTATTTTTCATTCACTACTAAGGAAGCATGGTATCTAATGGCATTCAGATTTGGCCCTTTGTCTCAACTCTGACTGCTGCTACTCTTATCATCTTCTTATTTACAATACCACAACAATTTCCAAACTAATTTCTTAGTCTCAAGTCTCTTTGCTCTCAAATCCATTTTGTGCACCACTGTCAAATTCACCATTTTCAAAGACCACTTGCAACTTGTAGTCTTATAATTACAAGCTACTAGAAAGGTACCCTGTCGTCTACTGGAACAAATCTAAACTCATCAATTGGCAAAGCAAACCTCCTATAATCTAACATAACACTCCTTCTCACTAGCCACAAATATTGACCTTTAGTTCTGGCCAGGTGACTCCTCTTTTTATCCTATTCCAACTTCCACAAAAGTCATGACACATTTTTATAATTTAACTATTTTTATGGTGCAAAATGAGTATTATATTAAAATAACAGAAAAATACAACAGAATTCTCACAGTTTCATAACAAATACTTTTTTCTTTTGTCCATAAAATAATAATAGCAATTAGTAATAGTGATATAGTGTTTGCTATGGATTAAATGTTTGTGTCTCCCTAAAATTCATACAATGAAATCTTAACGTCCAATGTGATAGTCTTAGTAAGTGGGGCCCTTGGGAGATAATTAGATCATGAAGTTGAAGCCTTCATTAGTGAGATTAGTGCCTTATAAGAAGAGACATGAAAGCTTGCTCTTTAGGCCAGATGCAGTGAATCATGCCTGTAATCCCAGCATTTTGGGAGGTCGAGGTGGGCGGATCACCTGAGGTCAGGAGTTTGAGACCAGCCTGACCAACATGGTGAAACCCCATCTTGAGTAAAATACAAAAAAAAATTAGCCAGTCATACGCCTGCAATCCCAGATACTTGGAAGGCTGAGACAGAAGAATTGCTGGAAACCGTCCCCCCCAAAAAAGAAGCTTGCTTTTTGTCTCTTCTCTCTGCCATGTGGGGATACAACAAGATGGCCAATTGCAAAACAGGAAGCACGCCCTCAAAGACACTGGATCTGCTAACGCTTTAATGCTGGATTTCTCAACCTCCGGTACAATGTTAAATAAATTTCTGTTGTTCAAGCCACCTAATTTATGATATTCTGTTATAGAGGCCTGAACTGTTTAAGACAGTTCTTATCAGGTTTCAAGCCCTGTTCTAATGTCCTTAAAAATATGACCTCTATACCCAGCATCTGTTTTGGCTGGTTGGTGCCAGTGTCATATTGCTTATTAAGTACCTGTATGGTAAATATTATTCTGGGGAGCAGAAGTGGTCAGAGAAGGCTTTCGTCTGTGCTAAGTTAGAAGCAGAAGAACTGAATAACATTTCAGTCAGAGGAAGTGACATGCCAAGGGGCACCTGGGCTCACCAAAACATAGAAAATTTGGGAAACTGCAAGTGTGGCAGTATGCTTGGGCTTATGAGAGTATATGGAATTGAGAAAGAAGGCTAGGAAGACACACAAGAGCCTAATTACTAAGGGCCTTAAAAATCATGAAAGCAAAGAAGGGACTAAAGTTAAGAAATTGCCTGTTCAGACTAGTATTTCAGAAACTACTTGATATGATTTGGATTTATGTCTCTACCCAAATCTCATGTCAAATTGTAATCTCCAATATTGGAGATGGGGCCTGGTGCAAGGTGATTGGATCCTGAGGGTAGACTTCCCGCTTTGTGTTCTCTTGATAATGAGTGAGTTCTCATGAAATCTGGTTATTTAAAAATGTGTACGACCTCCCTTTCACTCTGTTTCTCCTAATCTCGCCATGTAAGACATGCCTGCTTCCTCTTTGCCTTCCACCATAATTTTAAGCTTCCTGAGGCCTCCCCAGCCATGCTTCCTGTACAACCTGCAGAACTGTGAGTCAATCAAACCTCTTTTCTTTACAAAGTATCCAGTCTCAGGTAGTTCTTTATAATAATGTGAGAATGGACTAATACACTACTCCTGCAGCAGTGTGGGAAATAGACTTCAGAGATTAAGTTGCAGGGGGAAACTCTCTTCTGACTCTGTCACATTTGGCTGTCTCAAACTGTATTCTGTAAAGAGTATTAAGTTTTACATGTATTTATCCATTTATACAGTCAACAAACATATGAAAAAAATCTCATCATCACTGGTCATTAGAGAGATGCAAATCAAAACCACAATGAGATACCATCTCACACCAGTTAGAAAGGTGACCATTAAAAAATCAGGATACAATAGATTCTGGAGAGGATGTGAAGAAATAGGAATGTTTTTACACTGTTGATGGGAGTATAAATTAGTTCAACCATTGTGGAAGACAGTGTGGTGATTCCTCAAGGGTCTAGAACTAAAAATACCATTTGACCCAGCAATTCCATCACTGACTATATGCCCAAGGGATTATAGAACATTCAGTTATAAAGGCACATGCACACATATGTTTCTTGTGGCACTGTTGACAATAGCAAAGACTTGGAACCAACTCAAATGCCCATCAATGATACACTGGACACAAAAAAAAATGTGACACATATACACCATGGAATACTATGCAACTATAAAAAATCATGAGTTCATGTCCTTTGCAGGGGCATGAAGGAAGCTGGAAACCATCATTCTCAGCAAACTGACACAAGAACAGAAAGTCAAACACCGCATGTTCTTACTCGTAAGTGGATGTTGAACAATGAGAACACATAGACACAGGGTGGGGAACATCACACATCAGGGTCGGTTGGGGGTGGGGGGACTAGGGGCAGCAGTGGGTGGGAGTATTATGGAGGGATAACATTAGGAGAAATACCTAATGTAGATGGCGGGAGGATGGAGGCAGCAAACCACCATGGCATGTGTATACCTATGTAAAAATCTTGCGCAATCAGTCATCTTTGATTGACTCTTGTTGGGTACTTAAACAGCTGGTTGGTGCCCATTATGTAACTCTCACTTATATATACATGACTCACTCTATTACTTTATTTAAGTATCTATTCAGAAGTCACCTAATCAGAGATTCTTTTCCTGACTTCTCTCTATATAATATTAGCATTTTCTATCACTCTTTATTTCCTTACCCATTTTATTTTTTTCTTAGCATTTATAACCTGACATTTTGTTTTTTATTCATTGAGACTTTCATCAGTAGCAGACACACTCCATAAAATCATAAACATTGTCTGGTTTGTTCAACATTGTACCCATCATCTAAAATGATATCTGGCATAATATATGTTCAATAAAGTTTTGTTGAATTGATATATTTTTTGAATATATAGAATACTAATGGAGGTATAGGTTAGAAAAAAAAATCAAAGTTTTGGCCCTGGAAGGGTATCCTTGACTCTGAAAAAAAAGAAAAATAATTAAAGTTTCCATTATTTGAAGTTTGAGCAATTACACATCCAAGTAGAGATAATGAGTAGGCAGTAGATCTACAATTACAAAGGTCAGGAAGAGGTTAGGAAGAATATAAATTTATCAGCATATTTATTTCTTCTAAAATGGTTGAACATCATGGTGTCATGGTGCTAGTTTGAGGCCATGGAATTTTGCTCTTGCCCCTAGGAATGCTGTTCTGAGACTACCATGTTAAGAAACTGGCGTAGCATATTAGAGAATGAGAGACCACATGAAGAACCAAGGTGTCACAGCCAACGCTGGCACCAACTGCAAAATTTATGAGTGATACCCTCTTGATCCCTAGAGTCATTATAGCTGCCACCTAACTATAACCATACAAATAAGATGGATGAGAAAGATAGAATAGTCAGCTTACAGGTTTTAAGTAATAGTAATTTGGTGTGTCTTAAGCAAATAAAATTTGGGATAGGGTGCTAAATAGCAATAGCTAGCTGGAGCCGTCAACCCGGCTGAAACTGAAGAGAAGAGAAACATGCAGTTAGATGAATAAATTGGAGAAATATTGAGACACATTTTGATGCATATATTTGGGTGGCAGAATGGTTCAGAAGGCAATGGAATGAGTGTGTGATAAATGACAAGAAGCCCTAAATGAATTTAACATTCTATGATTTGGCAGCAAAAGTAGTACCAGAAAAGGAGAGTTAGAAGAAGCAGCCAAGGGGATAGGAGAAAAAGCAGAAAAATAAAATGTCACAGAACAAAATAAAATAGTTCACATAGAGAGTGATAAATTGTAGGAAAAACTTCTGATAGATGAAAAGTACATGAACATTCTAAAGTAATCATTATATATAGGGGGATCACAGAAACAAAAATAAATGCAATATATATTATATTGAACTAGAATGGATATATAAATTATTCAAAAAGTTTAAACTCAACATTATACAATATATAACAACATGTATTTTGACAGACTCAACATTATATACACTCAATATATAACATTATATAACTCAACATTATATATTTTGATAATCATTGATAATTGATTTAATATATTGGTAATCATTTTTATTTTTAAATGTATGTTTATTGTGCCCTTTACTTACTATGTAATCTCTTAGTATGAAACTGTTTCTAAGAGGAAATAATAGTGTTCCTAAATTATTTCATCTTGAGGGTTTTTAATAGGAAAAACTAAGTTACAACTTTGAGTATTTTATTTGATTACAAAAAAGTCTGGTACCCAAGAAGGGTAGCATACCGTTTGTCATTGTTGAAATAATATTAGCCTGACAAACATACCTCTCAGAATTCTTTCATGAAAATTTACCTTTAAATCTAACATTTATTGAGTTTTCTGCTGTCCAATTTTAAAGAAAATAATCTCATTATTTTCTTTAAAAGTCAATAGTGAAAATAATCTCATTATTTTCTTTAAAATTGGACAACAGAAAACTCAATTACTTGATTTTTCAAAATTTACTTTTAAATATATTCCATAAATCTTAACAATTTATAATGAACTCAAAGAGTACAGGAAATTAAACACAACTTTATATTGAAAACACCTGCAAAAACAAATCTAAGAACCTATAAAATGAAAGCGTCTTGAATATGTCCATTTGATTATTTTTCACTGTTGACTCTTGTGAACATCAATATAAGGCTGTAATTGAGACTAACCTACAAATATGCTGCTTCTCTTACTTGTTTACATTTGAGCTTTGCATTGTGTTACTTCTCTACGCACTCACTCTTACTATTGTTTAATTGTCAGAAGTATACATGAAGCCAGAAATGTACAGACATTTCCAGGTTACTAAATTACTGTACATGGCCTCACATTTAAGTGAGATTACTGATGTGAATAAAATTATTGATATAGCAGAAACATTTTATACCTCTGTGTGCTGAGCTTTTATAATTACTTCAACTGAAACTCAAATAGAAACAAACACACACAAACAATTATCACTACATACTCTTCAACCCTTTAATTCTAATGCAAGTTCCCATAACATTCTCAGGTGCAATTAAAAGTGTATGGAAAGATTTATAGTTGAAAATAATTAAGTTAACTTGGCATTTTTCTCTGTTTTTTTCCTCATAAATCACTAAAAAGCAAACAGTGTGAAAGAAAAAAAATACAAACTGTATCTGCAAAGAAACTAAAAGGCGCCTTAAATTTCAAAGGCCAAAATAAGAGGATATCTGCCAAAATATTGATGGGCAAGTAAAATTGAGGGGCTTAAAGATGATGGAATGCAGACCTTAGTAAAGTCTGGCAAGTAAACGGCATACCCTAAGATATAAAATCAATGTTCACTTGTTTGACATATCAGAAAAATTGGGCAATGGTAATAACTGAAGCTTTTCTGGGCGACACTAAACATAAAGTTTTGAGAAGCTGTGACAATGAAGCTGAATATAATATAAATATACAACATTTACAGGAAATTACCAATAATTCAGGGGAAAAAAAGAAAGATTCTGCTGACTCTTGTTATAGTTTCTTGACTGAAAAAACCACACTCATAACACTTTGGCATCAGGAGAATATTTCAGAACTTAGTTTATTATTTTCTGCAGACCTCATTCAGGTTATCTAAATAAACTTAGGAAAAATGTAGCTTATTAAGAACTTTTTTTAAAAAATTAAATTTTGGTTCAAATTCTGACATATATAGCACTTAGAAGTTGTCACGCCTGTCCTTATAAGAAAAACCTGAATACACTGAAAAAAAAGTAATTTTGATGAATTGCAAGAGGCTAAGTGTGGACCACCATTAAGAGTAACAAACTCCTGGGGATATAATCTTTAGGGTGTATCCAGACTATTGTAGATTTTGCCTCCAGGAATCTGATGAGGTTTTCATATGCAGAAGACGACTTATCCTCATTCTGCTGAAAGAGGAAAAGAGTAACCACTTTGAAATATACCCAGATACATTTTTTGTAACAAAATCCTACCAAACTTTAGCAGAGCCTTAAGCCACTGGGGAGAAGGGTATTCCTTTTTTTTTTTTTTTTTTTTTAATCGTGGTACTTTTTTTTAAAAATTTTTTATTGCATTTTAGGTTTTGGGGTACATGTGCAGAACATGCAAGACAGTTGCATAGGTACACACATGGCAGTGTGTTTTCCCTCCTTTCTCCCCTTTACCCACATTTGGCATTTCTCCCCAGGATATCCCTCCCCAGCTCCCCCCACCACTGGCCCTCCCATTTTGCCCCCAATAGACCCCAGTGTGTAGTACTCCCCTCCCTGTGTCCATGTGTTCTCATTTTTCATCACCCGCCTATGAGTGAGAATATGCGGTCTTTCATTTTCTGTTCTTGTGTCAGCTTGCTGAGAATGATGTTCTCCAGATTCATCCATGTCCCTACAAATGACACGAACTCATCATTTCTGATTGCTGCATAATATTCCATGGTGTATATGTGCCACATTTTTCCAATCCAGTCTATCATCCATGGGCATTTGGGTTGGTTCCAGGTCTTTGCTATTGTAAACAGTGCTGCCATGAACATTCGTGTGCATGTGTCCTTATAGTAGAACGATTTATAGTCCTTTGGGTATATACCCAGTAATGGGATTGCTGGGTCAAATGGAATTTCTATTTCTAAGGCCTTGAGGAATCGCCACACTGTCTTCCAAATGGTTGAACTAATTTACACTCTCACCAACAGTGTAAAAGTGTTCTTTTTTCTCCACATCCTCTCCAGCATCTGTTGTCTCCAGATTTTTTAATGATCGCCATTCAATCTGGCATGAGATGGTATCTCAATGTGGTTTTGATTTGCATCTCTCTAATGACCAGTGATGAGCATTTTTTTATATGATTGTTGGCCTCATATATGTCTTCTTTTGTAAAGTGTCTGTTCATATCGTTTGCCCATTTATGAATGGGTTTGTTTGATTATTTTCTGTAAATCTGTTTGAGTTCTTTGTAAATTCTGGATATCAGCCCTTTGTCAGATGGGTAAACTGCAAAAATGTTTTCCCATTCTGTTGGTTGCCAATTCACTCTAGTGACTGCTTCTTTTGCCGTGCAGAAGCTGTGGAGTTTGATTAGGTCCCATTTGTCTACTTTGGCTTTTGTTGCCAATGCTTTTGGTGTTTTGGTCATGAAGTCTTTGCCTACTCCTATGTCCTGGATGGTTTTGCCTAGATTTTCTTCTAGGGTTTTTATGGTGCCAGGTCTTATGTTTAAGTCTTTAATCCATCTGGAGTTCATTTTAGTGTAAGGTGTCAGGAAGGGGTCAAGTTTCTGCTTTCTGCACATGGCTAGCCAGTTTTCCCAACACCATTTGTTAAACAGGAAATCCTTTCCCCATTGCTTGTTTTTGTCAGGTTTATCAAAGATTGTATGGTTGTAGATATGTCGTGTTGCCTCCGATGCCTCTGTTTTGATCCATTGGTCTATATCTCTGTTTTGGTACCAGTACCATGCTGTTTTGATTACTGTAGCCTTGTAGAATAGTTTGAAATCCGGTAGTGTGATGTCCCCTGCTGTGTTCTTTTTGCTTAGAATTGACTTGGCTATGTGGGCTCTCTTTTGGTTCCATATGAAGTTCATGGTGGTTTTTTCCAGTTCTGTGAAGAAAGTCAATGGTAGCTTGATGGGGATAGGGTTGATTCTGTAAACTACTTTGGGCAGTATAGATATTTTCACAATATTAATTTTTTCTAACCATGAACATGGAATGTTTCTCCATTTGTTTGTGTCCTCTCTTATTTCATTGAGCAGTGGTTTGTAGATTTCCTTGAAGAGGTCCCTTACGTTCCTTGTGAGTTGTATTTCTAGGTATTTTATTCTTTTTGTAGCAATTGTGAATAGAAGTTCATTCTTGATTTGGCTTTCTTTAAGTCTGTTATTGGGGTAGAGGAAGGCTTGTGATTTTTGCACATTGATTTTATTTCCTGAGTCTTTGCTGAAGTTGCTTATCAGTTTCAGGAGTTTTTGGGCTGAGGCAATGGGGTCTTCTAGGTATACTATCATGTCGTCTGCAAATAGAGACAATTTGGCTTCCACCTTTCCTATTTGAATACCCTTTATTTCTTTTTCTTGCCTGATTGCTCTGGCTAGAACTTCCAGTACTATATTGAATAGGAGTGGTGAAAGAGGGCATCCCTGTCTAGTGCCGGATTTCAAAGGGAATGCTTCCAGTTTTTGCCCATTCAGTATGATATTGGCTGTTGGTTTGTCATAAATAGCTTTTATTACTTTGAGATACGTTCCATCGATACCGAGTTTATTGAGGGTTTTTAGCATAAAGGGCTGTTGAATTTTGTCAAATGCCTTGTCTGCATCAATTGAGAAAATCATGTGGTTTTTGTTTCTGGTTCTGTTTATGTGGTGAATTACGTTTATAGACTTGCATATGTTGAACCAGCCTTGCATCCCCAGGATGAATCCCACTTGATAATGATGGATAAGTTTTTTGATTTGCTGTTGCAATAGGCTTGCCAATATTTTATTGAAGATTTTTGCATCTATATTCATCATGGATATTGGCCTGAAGTTTTCTTTTCTTGTTGGGTCTCTGCCGGGTTTTGGTATCAGCATGATGTTGGTCTCATAAAATGATTTGGGAAGGATTCCCTCTTTTTGGTTTATTTGGAAGGATTTCAGAAGGAATGGTACCAGATCCTCTTTGTATGTCTGGTAGAATTCGGCTGTGAACCCATCTGGACCTGGGCTTTTTTTGTGTGGTAGGCTCTTAATTGCTGCCTTGACTTCAGACCTTGTTATTGGTCTATTCATAGTTTCAGCTTCCTCCTGGTTTAGGCTTGGGAGGACACAGGAGTCCAGGAATTTATCCATTTCTTCCAAGTTTACTAGTTTATGTGCATAGAGTTGTTTGTAATATTCTCTGATGATGGTTTGAATTTCTGTGGAATCTGTGGTGATTTCCCCTTTATCATTTTTATTGCATCTATTTGGTTGTTCTCTCTTTTTTTTTTTATCAATCTGGCTAGTGGTTTGTCTATTTTGTTGATCTTTTCAAAAAACCAGCTCTTGGATTTATTGATTTTTTGAAGGGTTTTTCGTGCCTCTGTCTCCTGAAGTTCAGCTCTGATCTTAGTTATTTCTTGTCTTCTGCTAGGTTTTGAGTTTTTTGATCTTGCTCCTCTAGCTCTTTCAATTTTGACGATAGGGTGTCAATTTTGGATCTCTCCATTCTCCTCATATGGGCACTTATTGCTATATACTTTCCTCTAGAGACTGCTTTAAATGTGTCCCAGAGATTCCCGCATGTTGTGTCTTCGTTCTCATTAGTTTCAAAGAACTTCTTTATTTCTGCCTTCATTTCATTGTTTGTCAAGTCAACATTCAAGAGCCAGTTGTTCAGTTTCCATGAAGCTGTGCGGTTCTGGTTTGGTTTCTGAATCTGAGTTCTAACTTGATTGCACTATGGTCTGAGAGACTCTTTGTTATGATTTCAGTTGTTTTGCATTTGCTGAAGAGTGCTTTACTTCCAATTATGTGGTCAATTTTAGAGTAGGTGTGATGTGGTGCTGAGAAGAATGTATATTCTGTGGATTTGGGGTGGAGAGTTCTGTAGATGTCTATCAGGGTTGCTTGTTCCAGGTCTGAGTTCAAGCCCTGGATATCCTTGTTGATTTTCTGTCTGGTTGATCTGTCTATTATTGACAGTGGAGTGTTAAAGTCTCCCACTATTATTGTGTGGGAGTCTAAGTCTCTTTGTAAGTCATTAAGACAAATGGGACCTAATGAAACTCCACAGCTTCTGCACGGCAAAAGAAACAGTCACTAGAGTGGATCGGCAACCAACAGAATGGGAAAAAATTTTTGCAGTTTACCCATCTGACAAAGGGCTGATATCCAGAATTTACAAAGAACTCAGTCAGATTTACAGGAAAAAAACAAACAAGCCCATTCAAAAGTGGGCAAAGTATATGAACAGACACTTTACGAAAGAAGACATATATGAGGCCAACAATCATATGAAAAAATGCTCATCGTCACTGGTCATCAGAGAGATGCAAATCAAAACCACATTGAGATACCATCTCACGCCAGTTAGAATGGCGATCATTAAAAAATCTGGAGACAACAGATGCTGGAGAGGATGTGGAGTAAAAGAAACACTTTTACACTGTTGGTGGGAGTGTAAATTAGTTCAACCATTGTGGAAGACAGTGTGGCGATTCTTCAAGGCCTTAGAAATAGAAATTCCATTTGACCCAGCAATCCTATTACTGGGTGTATATCCAAAAGACTATAAATCGTTCTACTATAAGGACACATGTACACGAATGTTCATTGCAGCACTGTTTACAATAGCAAAGACCTGGAATCAACCCAAATGCCCATTGATAATAGACTGGATTGGAAAAATGTGGCACATATACACCATGGAATATTATGCAGCAATCAGAAATGATGAGTTTGCATTGTTTGTAGGGACATGGATGAATCTGGAGAGCATCATCCTCAGCAAACTGACACAAGAAGAGAAAATGAAACACCGCATATTCTCACTCATAGGCGGGTGATGAAAAATGAGAACACATGGACACAGAAAGGGGAGTACTAAACACTGGGGTCTATTGGGGGAAAAAGGGGAGGGCCAGTGGGAGGGGGAGGTGGGAAGGGATAGCCTGGAGAGAAATGCCACATGTGGGTGAAGGGGAAAATGAAAGCAAAGCACACTGCCATGTGTGTACCTACGCAACTGTCTTCCATGTTCTGCTCTTGTACCCCAAAACATAAAATCCAATAAAAAATTAAAAAAAAAAGAACTTGCCTTATGTATCTGGGTGCTCCCGTATTGAGTCCATATATGTTTAGGATTGTTAGCTCTTCTTGTTGTATCAATCCTTTTACCATTATGTAGTGGCCTTCTTTGTCTCTTTTGATCTTTGTTGCTTTAAATTCTATTTTATCAGAGATGAGAATTGCAACTCAAGCTTTTTTTTTTTTTGCTCTCCATTTGGTTGGTAAATGTTTCTCCATCCCTTAATTCTGAGCCTCTGTTTATCCTTGCATGTGAGATGGGTGTTCTGGATACAGCACACTGATGGGTTTTGGTTTTTTATCCAATTTGCCAGTTTGTGTCTTTTCATTGGTGCATTTAGTCCATTTACATTTAGGGTTAATATTGTTATGGGTGAATTTGATACTGCCATTTTGATGCTAGCTGGCTGTTTTGCCCATTAGTTGATGTAGATTCTTCATTATGTTGATGCTCTTTAGCATTTAGTGTGATTTTGGAATGGCTGGTACTGGTTGTTCCTTTCTATGTGTAGTGCCTCTTTCAGGAGCTCTTATAAAGCAGGCCTGGTGGTGACAAACTCTCTGAGTACTTGTTTGTGCGCAAAGGATTTTATTTTTCCTTCACTTCTGAAGCTCAATTTGGCTGGATATGAAATTCTGGGTTGAAAGTTCTTTTCTTTAAGGACGTTGAATATTGGCCCCCACTCTCTTCTGGCTCGTAGTGTTTCTGCCGAGAGATCTGCTGTGAGTCTGATGGGCTTCCCTTTGTGGGTGACCCGACCTTTCTCTCTGGCTGCCCTTAGTATTTTCTCCTTTATTTCAATCCTGGTGAATCTGACGATTATGTGCCGTGGGGTTGCTCTTCTTGCGAAATATCGTTGTGGTGTTCTTTGTACTTCCTGCATTTGAGTGTTGGCCTGCCTTGCTAGTTGGGGGAAATTTTCCTGGGTAATATCCTGAAGAATATTTTCCAGGTTGGATTCATTCTCTTCGTCACATTCTGGTACACCTATCAAACGTAGGTTAGGTCTCTTCACATAGTCCCACATTTCTTGGAGACTTTCTTCATTCCTTTTTGTGCTTTTTTCTCTAATCTTGGTTTCTCATTTTATTTCATTGAGTTGATCTTCGACTTCTGATATTCTTTCTTCTGCTTGGCAATTCGGCTGTTGAAACTTGTGCATGCTTCGCGAAGTTCTCGTGTTGTGTTTTTTAGCTCCTTCAATTCATTCATATTCCTCTCTAAGTTATCCATTCTTGTTATCATTTCCTCGAATCTTTTTTCAAATCTTTTTTCAAGGTTCTTAGTTCTTTGCATTGATTTAAAACATGTTCTTTTAGCTCACAAAAGTTTCTCATTATCCACCTTCTGAAGTCTAATTCCGTCATTTCGTCACAGTCATTCTCCGTCCAGCTTTGTTCCCTTGCTGGTGAGGGGTTTTGGTCCTTTGTAGGAGTCGAGGTCTTCTGGTTTCATGTGTTTTCCTCCTTTTTGTGCTTTTTTCTTCCCATCTTTGTGGATTTCTCCACCTGTCGTCTGAGTAGTTGCTGACTTTTCGATTGGGTCTCTGAGTGGATGCCCAGATTGTTGATGATGAAGTATTTCTGTTACTTGGTTTTCCTTCTATCAGTCTAGCCCCTCCACTGTACGAATGCTGAGGTCCACTCCAGGCCCTGCTAGTCTGGGATGCACCTATAGTGGCTGCGGAACTGTGAGGGATGCTACCAGTTTCTTTTTCTGCTATCTTTGTCCCAGAATGATGCATGCTAAATGTCAGTCTTCTGGATATAGAGGGATCAGGGAGCTGCTTGAGGAGACAGTTTGTACTTCATAGGAGCTCAAGTGCTGATCTGTGAGCTCTGTTGTTCATTCAGGGCTGTTAGGCTGCTACATTTAATTCTGCTGCAGCAGAACTCATAAAAAAACCCGTTTTTTCTCAGATGCTCTGTCTCGGGGGGTTGGGGTTTTCTTTATGAATGTCCATTGCACTTTCCTGCCCAGCTAGGAGGCAGTCTAGTCACTATTTGCCTGCTAAGGCTCTGCCCTGCTGGTGTGAGGTTCGCCCTGTTGCTGCAGGCTCTGCCCTGCTGCTGTGGTCTCCGCCCTGCTGCCACAGGCAACGCCCTGCAGCGGAGTCTCTCTGTTGTGGTGTGTTTTCTCTGCAATGGCAGGCTGCATCAGCAATGGGAGTGTACCTCAGTAGGGGCTTGTTGCCTCAGTAATGGCAAACGCCCCTCCCCCATTGCGCTGCACCAGCCTGGGTTCAGCTGTGCCTGCAGTGAATCTCTCCACCGGGAGCATTTGGAATCGCTGTTTTGTATGTCCCACTGCCCTGGCCCAAACGCTGTTTCTTTGGAATCTCCTGGCCTGGCTCACTGTCCAAGTCCCATTCAATCAAATGGATATGCCAATCTGCCCTCTCAAGTCTCAGATTGAGATTATTTTATAATCCTTAAGTTGCAGAGAATAAAGAAATAGAGTAAAGAAATAAATAAAATAAAGAAAAAAGTTACAGAAATAAAGAATTTATTAGATGAACTAGTTAGTAGACTAGACACTGCTGAGGACAGAATCAGCGAGTTTGAAACAGGTCAATAAAAACTTCCAAAACTTAAATTAAAAGGGAAAAAACAATTAATAACAGACTCAGAACATCAAGAACTATGAGACAATAAGAATAGGTTTATCATATGTATAATGGGAATATCAAAACAGAAAGAATAAAATAATTAATAATGACTGAGAATTCTCCAGACACCAAACCACAGATCCAGGAGGCCAGAGAATATAAAACAGAAAAAAAAAAATAGCAAAAAAACTAAACTACACTTAGGCAAATCATAGTCAAACTAAAAAAAAAAAAAATGAAACAATAGAAAACCTTAAAGAGGACTCCCACCAGGATGGCTGAATAGGAACAGCTCCTGATCACAGTTCCCAGAGAGAGAGACACAGAAGGCCAGTGATTTCCACATTTCCAACTGAGGTACTAGGTTCATTTCAATGGTACTGGTTGGATACTGGGTTTACTCCAAGTACGGCAAATCGAGGCAGGGCAGGGTGCTGCCTCACCAAGGAAGTGCAACCGACTAGAAAATTGGGAACTTCACCCCCTTGGCACTCCACTTCAGATACTGCATTTCTCCCATGCTCTTTGCAACTCACAGTCTGGGAGAATGCCACTGGACTAAAAAACTCACTCAAAACTGCACAACTACATGGAAACTGAACAACTTGCTCCTGAATGACTACTGGATAAACAATGAAATGATGGCAGAAATAAAGAAGTTCTTCAAAACCAGTAAGAACAAAGACACAATGTACCAGAATCTCGAAGACACATTTAAAGCAGTGTCTAGAGGGAAATATATAGCAGTAAATGCCCACATGAGAAGTGAGGAAAGATCTAAAATGACACCCTATCATCAAAGTTGAAAGAGCTAGAAAAGCAAGATCAAAAATACTCAAAAGCTAGCAGACGACAAGAAATAACTAAGATCGGAGCAGAACGGAAAGAGATAGAGACACAAAAAAATCATCAAAATTCAATAAATCCAGGAGCTTGTTTTTTGAAAAGATCAACAAAATAGCTAGACTGCTAGCCAGACTAATAAAAAAGAAAAGAGAGAAGAATCAAATAGATGCAATAAAAAATGATAAAGGAGATATCACCACTGATTCCACAGAAATACAAACTACCATCAGAGATTACTAAACACAACCCTATACACATAAACCAGTAAATCTGGAAGAGATGGATAAATTCCTGGACACTTGCACTCTCTCAAGATTAAGCCAGAAGAAGTTGAATACCCAAATAGACCAGTAACAGGGTCTGAAGTTGAGGCAATAATTAATAGCCTACCAACAAAAAAAAAATCCAGGTCAGACAGGTTCCAGCCGAATTGTACCAGATGTACAAAGAGAATTTGGTACCATTCCTTCTGAAACTATTCCAAACAATACAAGAAGAGGGAATCTTCCCTAACTCATTTTATGAAACCAACATCATCCTGAAACCAAAACCAGGCAGACACAACTAAAAAAGAAAACTTCAGGCCAATATCCATGATGAACATTGATGCAAAAAATCTTCAATAAAATACTGGCAAACCGACTGCAACAGCACATCCAGAGCTTGTCCATCACAACCAAGTAGGCTTCATCCCTGGGATGCAAGGATGGTTCAATATACACAAATCTGTAAATGCAATCCATCACATTAACAGAACCAAATAAAAAAAAAACACGATTGTCTCAATCGAAGCAGAGAAGGCCTTCGACAAAATCCAACAGCTATTTGTGCTAAAAACCCTAAATAAATTAGGTATTCATGGAATGTATCTCAAAATGATAAAGCTATTTATGACAAGCCAACAGCCAATATCATACTGAACAGGCAAAAACTGAAAGTCTTCCCTTTGAAAACTGGAACTAGACAAGGATGCCCTCTTTCACGACTCTTATTCAATATAGTATTGGAAGTTCTAGCCAGAGCAATCAGGAAAGAAAAATAAGTAAAAGGTACTCAATTAGGAAAAGAGGAAGTCAAATTGTCTCTATTTCCAAATGATATAATTGTTTATTTAGAAGACCCCATCATCTCAGCCCCAAATCTCCTTAAGCTGATAAGCAACTTCAGCAAAGTCTCAGGATACAAAATCAATGTGAAGAAATCACAACCATTCCTATACATCAATAATAGACTTAAAGAGGGCCAAATCAAGAATGAACTGCCATTCACAACTGCCACAAAGGGAATAAAATACCTAGGAATATAACTAACAAAGGATGTAAATGACCTCTTCAAGGAGAGCTACCAACCACTGCTCAAGGACACAAGAGAGGAAACAAACAGATGGAAAAATCATTCCATGCTCATGGTTAGGAAGATTTAATATAATGAAAATGGCCATACTGCCCAAAGTAATTTATAGATTCAATGCTATCCCCATCAAGCTACCTATGACCTTCTTCACAGAACTGGAAAATCACTTTAAACTTCATATGGAACCAAAAGAGAGCTGGCATAGCCAAGACAATCCTAAGCAAAAAGAACAAAGCTGGAGGCCTCACACTACCTGACTTAAAACTATACTACAAGGCTACAATAATCAAAACAGCATGGTACTGGAACCAAAACACAGATATAAACCAGTGGATCAGAACAGAGGCCTTGGAAGCAATGCCACATGTCTACAACCATCTGATCTTTGACAAACTTGACAAAAACAAGCAATAAGGAAGGATTCCCTTTTTAATAAATGGTATTCGCAGAACTGGCTAGCCATGTGCAGAAAGCAGAAACTGGACTCCTTCCTAACACGTTACACTAAAATTAATGCCAGATGGATTAAAGATTTAAACATAAGACTTAACACCATAAAAACTCTGGAAGAAAACCTAGGCACAACCATTCAGAACATAGGTGTAGTCAAGGACTTCATGACTAAAACACTATAAGCAATGGCAACAAAAGCAAAAATAGACAAATAGGATCTAATTAAACTAAAGAATTTCTGCACAGAAAGAAAAAAAACCATTAGAGTGAACTGGCAACCAACAGAATGGCAAAAAATTTTTGCAATCTACCCATCTGACAAAAGGCTAATATCCAGAATCTACAAAGAACTAAAGCAGATTTACAAGAAACAAACAAACAAACCCACTCAAAAGTGGGTGAAAGATATGAACAGACACTTTTCAATAGAAGACATTTATGAGGCCAAAAAACATGCAAAAAGGCTCATCATCACTTGTCATTAGAGAAATGCAAATCAAAACCATATTGAGATACCATCTCATGCCAGTTAGAATGGCGATCATTAAAAAATCTATAGACAACACATGCTGGAGAGGATGTGGAGAAATAGGAACACTTTTACACTGTTGGTGGGAGTGTAAAAATTAGTTCAACCATTGTGGAAGACAGTGTGGCGATTCCTCAAGGACCTAGAAATAGAAATTGCATTTGACCCAGCAATCCCATTAGTGGGTATATATCCAAGGGATTATAAATCATTCTATTATAAAGACGTCTGCACACTTATGTTCATTGCAGTACTGTTTACAGTAGCAAAGTCCTGGAACCAACCCAAATGCCCAACAATGATAGACTGGACAAAGAAAATGTGGCATATATACACCATGGAATACTATGCAGCCATAAAAAATGATGAGTCCGTGCCCTTTGTAGGAACATGGATGAATCTGGAAACCATCATTCTCAGCAAATTGACACAAGAACAGAAAATCAAACACCGCATGTTCTCACTCATAGGTGGGTGTTGAACAATGAGAACACATAGGCACCAGGAGGGGAATATCACACACTGGGGTTGGGTGGACAGTAGGGGGCTAGGGGAGGGACAAGGGAAGGCAGGGAGGTTCGGTAGGGATTAAGCTGGGAGAAATGCCTGATGTAGGTGACAGCGGGGATGGAGATAGCAAACCACCAGGGCATATGTGTACCTATGCAACAATTCTGCATGATCTGCACATGTACCCTGGAACGTAACTACAATTTAAAAAAAAAGAAAAGAAAACCTTGATGAAAACCAAAGAAATAAAATGCCTTTCCAATTAATGGACAAATAAAACAATTCCAATGGATTTATCACCTGAAATCATGCAAGAAATAAGAGAGTGAAATAAAATATTTAATATAATGAAAGAAAAAAGAAACAGCAATCCAGAATTATTTACTCAGTGAAGTTGTTTTTCCAAAGTGAAGGAGAAATAAAATATTTTTCAGATAAACAAAAATGAAAAACTTTATCGCTAACATTTCTGTCCAGAAATAAATGTTAAAAGTAGCTATTCAGAGAAGATGAAAATGATATAGATCAGAATGGTGAATCCACAAAAGAAAGGAAAACATCAGGAAATGAATAAAGGAGAGTAAAGCAAAAACTTCAAGTTAATCTTATTCTTAATTGAGATAACATAACTTTTTTGAAATCAATAATAATAATGTATTGGATGATTTTAGTATACGGATAAATGAAATAAATGACAGCAACATTGCAAGGGGTGGGAGGGATGACTTCAAATTATTCTTTAGAATTTATCTAAAGTGTATAAAATGACTCAGAGTTATGTGATACTGGACTTAGTTAAAACTACGCACTGCAAACTCTAGGGCAACCACTGAACACTTTTTTTTTTTTAAGTTGAAACTGGTATGTGAACAAGGAGATAAAATGAGTTCATCTAATATTTTCTATTATAACCATAGAAGGCAGAAAATAATAAAAAATAAATGCAATAAATAAAATAATTATATATTGGTAGATATTAATCCAAATCTATCAATGATAACTTTACATGTGGGTGGACCAAAATACACCAATTCAAAGACAGACACAATCAGAGTGAATAGACAACAAGAATCATCTCTACAAGAGTCTCACCTTAAATACAAAGACACAAATATGTTGAAAGTTAATAAATGGAGGACTGTATACCATGTTAATTCTTATCAAAGGAAAGCCTAGATAGCCATATTAATTTCATACAACGCAGACATGAAAAGGATGATAAACAGGAATACAAAAAGCCATTTTACAATGAAAAAGAGGCCAATTATCCAAAAAGTCCAAACAAGTCTATGTGTATGAACCTAGAAACTGTGTAAAATAAAACACCCCTTAACAAATTTTTTAAAAATAAAAATCATAAAATTATGTTCTCAGACCACAATAGAATTAAGCTAGAAATGCATGCCATAAAGATAGCTGGAAAATCTGCAAGTATCTAGATATTTAACAACACATTTCTAAATAACACAAAGACCAAAGAAGAAAACTAAAGAGAAAAAAAATTTTAATGAATATAAAATTATAGGCTATCAGAATTTGAGATGTACAATGAAAATATGGCTTAACTGAAAGTATATGGCACTAAATTGGTATATGAGAAGAGAAGAAAGACATAAAGTCAATAATCTAAGCTTCCACCTTAGGAAACTCAAGAGAAAGTCAAATTATCCCTGTTTTCAGACCATATGATTTTATATCTAGAACAGTTTATAGTCTTAGCCCAAAGTCATCTTAAGCTGATACACAACTTTAGCAAAGTTTCAGAATACAAAATCAGCATGCAAAAATCACAAACATTCCTATATACCAACAACAGTCAAGCTGAGAATCAAGGCACAAATTCAATCCCATTTAAAGTTGTCACACACAGAAAAAAAAAAAATAACTAGGAATACGGCTAAACAGGGAGGTGAAAGATTTCTACAAGGAGAACTACAAACCATTGCTCAAAGAAATCAGAGATGACATAAACAATGGAAAAACATTCCATGCTCATGGATAGAAGAAATCAATATTGTTAAAATGACTATCATGCTCAAAGCAATTTATAGATTCAATGCTATGTCTATTAAATTACCAGTGACATTTTTCACAGAACTAGAAAATAAAACTGGAATCAAAGAAAGGCTGAATAGCCAAGGCAGTCCTAAGGAAAAAAAAGTGGGAGGCATCATGCTATTCTGCTACCAGACTTCAAACTATACTATGGGGCAGTAGCCAAAACAGCATGGTACTGTTATAAGAACAGACACATAGATCAATAGAACAGAATAAAGAACCCAGAAATAAGACCACACACCTAGAACTATCTGATCTTCAACAAACCTGACAAAAACAAGCAGCAGGGAAATTAATCTCTATTTAATAAATGGTGCTAGGAAAACCAGCTACCCATATACAGAAGATTGAAACTGGATTTCACCCTTATACCGTATACAGAGACTAACTCAAGATGAATGAAAGACTTAAATGTAAAACCAAAAACTATAAATACCCTGGAGGAAAATCTAGATGATACCATTCCAGATGTAAGAATTGACAAAGATTTCATTATGAAGACACAAAAAGCAATAGCAACAAAAACAAAGATTGACAAATGAGATGTCATTAAATTAAAGAGCTTCCACATGGCGAAGAAAACTATCAGCAGATTAGAGAACCTACAAGATGGGAGAAAATACTTGCAAACTATGCATCTGAAAAAGGTCTAATATTTAGCATGTATAAGGAATGTAAACACATTTACAAGAAAACTAAATAAAAAACATTAAAAATTGGCCAAAGGACATGAACAATTTTCAAAAGAAGACATGCATGTGGCTGACAATCATATGAAAAATGCTCAACATCATTGATCATTCTGGAAATTCAAATCGAAACCACAATGAGATACAATTTCACACCAGTCAGATTGGCTTTTACTAAAAAGTCAAAAAATAGCAGATGCTGTTGAGGCAGTGGAGAAAAAGGACATTTATACAGTGTTGGTGGGAGTGTAAATGAATTCAACCATTGTGGAAGATAGTGTGGCGATTCCTCAAGGGTATAAACACAGAAATACTATTCTGTTATGGAAAGAATTGTAATAACTTTCTAGTATGTCTTTCAGACAGTAGAAGCAGAGGGAACATTTCCAATTTATTTTTTGCTATCATTACTCTAATACCAAAACCAGATAATGATATTACAGGAAATAAAAATTATAGACCTAATTTTTCACAAATATAAATGCAAAAATCCCAACAAAGTATTAGTAAATTAGATCCTACAATGTATAAAAATAATTAGACATCATGAGCAAATGGGATTTATTTTAAGCATGCAAGACTGGAATTTATTTTAAGTATGCAAGACTGGGACTTACTTTAAGTATGCAAGACTGGTTAAACATCCAAAAGTAAATCAATATATTCTACCATATCATTAGGCCAAAGAAATACAAGTCATATAACTATATAAATAAATGCAGAAAACACATATGACAAAATCAAATACTACTCATTATCTCATCTCTGATAAAAGAAATTATAGAAAGTCTACATAAATAGAAAACTATTTCTTGTTGTAAGAGTGGTAAATTTAATATTGTTAAATGTCACTTCTTCCTAACTGTATATACAGATTTAGTGCAATACAAATCAAAATTCCAAGCTATTTTGCAAAGAGGAATGAATTTATTCTAGTAGAAGTTGTATAGAACCTGATATGGGTAATTTATAAATAAAAGAGGTTAAGTCAATTCACAGTCCCACAGGCTGTGCAAGAGACACAGCTGTGGAGGCCTCAGGAAACTTAGAGTCATGGGAGAAGGGCAAGTGGGAAGCAACCATGTCTTTACATGGTGACAAGAGAAAGAGAGAATGGGAAAGCACTACACACACTTGGAAACTACATGATCTTATGAGACCTCATTCACTATAACAAGAATAGGAAGGGAAAGACTGCCCCATGATTCAATCACCTTCTTTTAGGACCCTCCTCGAACACATGGGGATTGCAATATAACATGCAATTTGAATGGGGACACAAAGCCAGGCAATACTATTCCAGAACTGGAATGATCCATCCCAAATCTCATGTATTTCTTACATTTCAAAACACAATCAGGCCTTCCCATCGATCTCCCAAAGTCTTAACTCATTTCAACATTAACTCAAAAGACCATGTCCAAAATCTCATCTGAGACAAGGCAAGTCCCTTCTGCCTATGAGCCTGTAAAATCAAGAACAAGTTAGTTACTTCCAAGATACACTAGGGATACAGGCATTTGGAAATGGCCCCATTTCAAAAGGGAGAAACTGGCCATTACAAAGGGGCTACAGGTCACATAAAAGTCTGAAGCCAGCAGGGCAGTCATTAAATCTTACAGTTCCAAAATAATCTTCTTTGATCCCATGTCTCAAATCCAGGCCACACTGATGTGAGGAGTGGAATCCAAAGGTTTTGGGCAGCTTAGTCCCTGGGGCTCTGCAGCATACAGACCTCATGGCTACCTTGGCTACCTTCATTGGCTGGTGTTGAGTGACAGTGACATTTTCAGGTGCACAGTCCAAGCTGTTGGTGGATCTACAATTCTGGGGTCTGAATGATGGTGGCCTTCTTCTCACAGCTCCACTAGGCAGTGCCTCAGTGGGGACTCTGTGCAGGGGGTCCAACCCCACATTTCCCTTCTGTACTGCACTAGTGAAGGTTCTCCATGAGGGGTCAAGCCCTGTAGCAGACCTCTGCCTGTACAAAACATTGAGGTATTGTAAATCCTCTGAAATCTAGGTGGAGGCTCCCAAACCTCAACTCTTGCTTTCTGTGTACCTGCAGGTTCAGCACCACAAGGAAGCCATCAAGGTTTGGGGCTTGCACCGTTTGAAGCAATGATCCAAGATGTACCTTGTCCCCTTTAAGCCATGGCTGGAGCTGGAGTTGCTAGAATGTGGAATGCCATGGCCCAAGGGTGCACAGAGCAGCAGCATTCATGAGACCACTTTTTCCTCCTAGACCTCTGAGTCTGTGATGGGAAGGACTATAATGAAGGTATCTGAGATGCCCAGAAGACATTTTCCCCATTGTCTTGGATATTAACATTTGACTCCTCTTTACTCATGCAAATTTCTGCAACTGGATTGAATTTCTCCCTGGAATTTTTTTTCTTTTTTTACCACATGGATAGGCTGCAAACTTTCCAAACATTTATGCTCTCCTTTCCTTTTAAATTTCAGTTTCAGATAATCTCTGTTTATTCACATAAGCTTATGCTGTGAGAAGCAGCCAGGTCATTTATTGAGTGCTTTGCTGCTTAGAAATTTCTTCTGCCAGATATCCTAAATCATCTCTCTTAAGTTCAAATTTCCACAGATCTCTAGAGCAGGGACATAATGTCTCCAGTCTCTTTCCTAAAGCATAATCAGAGTAACCTTTACTGCACTTTTCAAAAACCTCCTCATCTCCATCTGAGACAAACTCATTCTGGACTTCACTGTCCATATCACTAATAGCATTTTGGTTACAACCATTGAACAAGTCTCTAGAAAGTTCCAAACGTTTCCTCATCTTCCTTTCTTCTTCTGAGCCCTCCAAACTGTTCCAAACTCTGCCCATTACATAGTACCAAAGTCAATTCCACATTTTCAGCTATCTCTATAGTAATGCCCCGTTTCTCTAGTACCAATTTTTTTATTAGTCTGTTTTCAAGCTGCTATAAAGAGCTACTAGAGACTGGGTAATTTATAAAGAAAAGAGGTTTAATTAACTCAAAATTTCATACACTGTACAGGGGACATCGCTGGGAACACATCTTCACATGGTGTGAGGAGAGAGAGAGCATGAAGGAGGAAGCACTACACACTTTAAACAACAAGATTTTATAAGAACTCAGTCACTATCATAAGAACAGCAAGGAGAAGTCTGCCCCATGTTTCAACTACCTCACAGCAGGCCACTCTTACAACACCTGGGGATTACAATTTGACATGAGATTTTGGTGGGTATACAAAACCAAATCACACCAGAGTCCTGTTCCCCTTGCTTATTATTTTCAATTTTGTCAGAGATCACAGGTGTGTGGCTTTCTTCTAAGTTTCTCTGATCTTCTCCATTGGTTTATGTGTCTGTTTTTGTACAAATATGCCATTTTGATAGCTGTAGCCTTGATAAATAGTTTGAAATTAGGTAATGTGATTACTCCATATTGTTCTGTTTGCTTAGGATTGCCCTGACTATTCAGAATTTATTTTTTTTTGGAATTCATATAAATATCAGAATAGTATTTTTCTAATTATGTGAAAAACGACATTGTTAGTCTGATAGGAATACCAGCATGAACATTTTAACAATATTGATTCCTCCTATCCATTAGCATGAAATTTTTTCCCATTTTTGTTTGTGCCATCTCTGATGTCTTCAAATAATGTTTTGTAACTTTCCTTGTATGGACCATTCAACTCCTGGATTAGCTGTATTCCTAGGTTTTTGTTTTTATTTATGTATTTATAATTGTGAATGGGATTGCATTCTTGATTTGGCTCTCAGCTTGGACTATATTGGAGTATAGAAATGAACTGATTTTTGTACATTGATTTTGTATCCTAAAACTTTACTGAATTT
Source organism: Callithrix jacchus (assembly GCF_049354715.1). Taxonomy (NCBI): domain Eukaryota; kingdom Metazoa; phylum Chordata; class Mammalia; order Primates; family Cebidae; genus Callithrix; species Callithrix jacchus. The sequence continues at coordinate 95,868,304 of NC_133524.1, forward strand.
TATCAATTCAAGGATCATTTGGGCAGAGGATGGGTTTTCCAGTTATAGAATCATATCATCTTTGGAGATATATTTTTACTTTCTTTATGTAGGAGTGGTGAGAATTGGGATCCTTGTCTTGTCCTAGTACTTAAGGGAAATGCTTCTGCCTTTCACCTGTTCAGTATGACATTGGATGTGGGTTTGTGAAGAATAATTCTTATTATTTTGAGGTATGATCCTTCAACGCCTAGTTTTTTGGAGGGTTTTTAACATGAGGAAATGTTAAATTTTTATCAAAAGCCTTTTCTGCATCTGTTGAGATGGTCACATGGTTATTGTTTTTAGTTCTGCTCATTTGATGAACCACATTTATTGATTTGCTTACGTTGAACCAGCCATGCCTCCCAGAAATAAAGCTTATTTATTTGTGGTAGATTAGCTTTTCGATATGCTGCTGGATTTTGTTTGCTAATATTTTGTTGAGAATTTTTGCATCTATGTTCAACAGGTATACTGATCTGAAGCTTTCTTCTTTCATTGTGTCTGCCAGGTTTTAGAGGAAACCTAGCTAAAATAAAAAGACACAAATAGGTTAAAAGTGAACAGACAGAGGGCTAGGCGTGGTGGCTCATACCTATAATCCCAGCACTTTGGGGGGCTGAGGTGGGTGGATCACAAGGTCAATAGATCAAGACCATCCTGATCAACATGGTGAAACCCAGTTTCTACTAAAAATACAAAAATTAGCTGGGCATGGTGGTGCACACCTGTAGTCCCAGCTACTTGGGAGGGTGAGGCAGGAGATTGCTTGAACCCAGGAGGCGGAGGTTGCAGTGAGCCAAGATCGTGCCATTACACTCCAGCCTGGGTACCAAGAGTGAAACTCTGTCTCAAAAAAAAAAGTAAACATATAGAAAAAGATATTCCATGCAAATGGTAAACAAAAGAGAACACAGATGGCTACACTAATATCAGACAAGATACACTTTATGTCAAAAACATTTACAAGATAAGGAACATTAATAAAAGTGTTAATTTTTCAAGAAGATATACAAATATAAATACATATGCATCAAACATTACAGCTCCAAAAAATAAGTGAAATTAGCAAAATTGAAGTGAGAAATAGTTAGCTCTGCAATAATGGTAAAAGCCTTTACCTTCAATAATAGGTAGAATAACCAGAGATAAAATCAGTAAGAGAATAGAGGATGTAAACAGCACTGTAGACCACTAAGATCCAACAAACATATATAGAACACTTCATGCAACAACAGGGTTGTTGTTGCAACAACATGCAAATTTTTCTCAAGTGTACATGATAAATTCTCTAGTATAGATTATGTTAGGTCAAAAAACAAGTCTTTCTAAATTTTAAAAGATTTAAATCATACAAAATATCTTTCCCAAAACCTATAAAATAAACCTAGAAATCCATTGCAGAAAGAAAACTGAGAAATTCCCAAATATGCGAAAATTAAGCAGCATAGTCTTAAATAGCAAATGGATAAATGAAAAATTGCAAGGAAAGTTGGAAAATATCTTGAGACGATTAAAATGAAAATACAACATACCAAACTTTAATGGATGCAGTAAAAACAGTGCTATGAAAAATATTTATGGCTGTAAATACTTAGATTAGAAGAGAAGAAATATCTCAAATAAACCACTAGTTGCTCAAGGTACTAGAAAGAAAGGAGCAAATTAAACATAAGGTTAAAAAAATAGATAACATAAAAAAGCTTATATAAATAAAATAGACAATATGAAGGCAATAGAGTTAGTTAATAAATCACTAATTTGTTCTTTGTTAAAAATTAATAAGATGGCATATTTGTAGACATATTGAGTGATAAAAAGAGAAAATTGTCAAATAACTATAATCAGAAATAAAGTTTTGGTCATTACTAGTAATTTTACATAAATAAAAATGATTATAAAAGAGTACTATGAATGATTCTACATCAAATTGGATTACCTAAATGAAAGTGACAAATTCCATACACACATGGTCTACCAAAACTAAATGTTTTTGTAAAAGACAGAAAATCTGAATGCACCTGTAACTAATAATGATGTCAAATCAGTAATCAAAAACTTTCTAACAAAAAAAAGTCCAAAATCTGATGGCTTCACGTGTCAGCTTTACCAAACATTTAAAGAAGAATTAACAGAAATATATTTCAAAATCTTCCTAAAGATTGAACAAGAAGGAATACTTCTAAACTCATTCTATGAGGGCAACATTACCTGATACCAAAGCGAGGCAAAGACAGAAGAATAAAACCACAGACTAACAATCCTTATGAATGTTTATGCAAAAACTCTAAAAAAACTTTGTAAACCAAATTCAACAGCACATTAAAAGAATTTGTTACTGTGATGCAATGATGGTTCAACATAGATAAATCAATCAATATTAATACATCACATTGACAGAATGAAGAAAAAACAAAACGATCATGGATATCCACATGAAAAATAATGAAGTTAGACCCTTAATTTATACCATAGACAAAGAAAATTGATCAAAGACCTACCTTTAAAAGCAGAAACTGTGAAACTCCTAGAAGGAAATACAGGGGGAAACTTCATGACATTGTGTTTGGCAATAATTTCTTGGCTATTATACCGAAAGCACAGGCAATAACACAACAAAAATAGATAAGTTTAATTTCATTAAAATTAAATACATTTGTGCATCAAAAGACACTATCAAGAGAGTAAAACATCAATGCACAGAATAGGAGAAAATATTTGAAATCATATATCTGGTAAAGGCTTAACATTCAGGATATATAAAGGACTCCTACAAGTCAACAGTAATAAAGCAGCAACCCAATTCAAAAATGGGTAAATGACTTTAATAGACATTTCTCTAAATAAGTAAAAAGATGATCAATAAGCATATGGAAATATACTCCACATCACTACTTATTTGAGAAACACAAATTAAAGCTACAATGAGATAGCACTTTGCATCTATTAGAATGTCTATTATCAAAACCACAGAAATAATAAGTGTTGTCAAAGATGAGGAGAAATTGAAATTCATGAAATGCTTGGGGGGTGTAAAACGGTGTAGCTACTGTAGAAAACAGTTTCTCAAATAATTAAACATTAAGTTAACAAAGGCAACAGCAATTTCACTTCTGTCTATGTAAGCAAAAGAAATAAAAGCAGTGACTTGAATAAAAACAGGCACACTTATGTTAATAGCAGTATTATTCGTAATAGTAAAGAAATGGAATCAACCCAAATAGCTATAAATGGATGAGTGGATAAGAAATTCATGGCCTATCCATACAATGAATATTATTGAAACTTAACAAGGAAGGAAATGTGGACACTCGCTACAACATGGATGAATCTTGAAGATATTATGCATAGTAAAATAAACCAGACAAAAAAAGAACAAATATTGTATGATTCTACTTACACAGAGTTCCCAAAGTTGTCAAAATCATAGAGCCAGAAAACAGAATGGTGTTGCCGAGAGCCAAGAAGGGGGAATGGAAAGTTACTGTTTAATTGGCAGAGTTAGTTTGCTGAGAATTATGACTTTCAGCTTCATCCATGTCCCTGTGAAGGACATGATCTCAATCTTATTCATGGCTGCATACTATTCCATATTGTATATGTGCTACATTTTCTTTATCCAATCTATCATTGATGAGCATTTGGGCTGGTCCAATGTTTTTGCTATTGAAAATACTGCTGCAACTAACATACATGTGTATGTGTATTTATAGTAGAATAGTTTATATTCCATTGAGTATATACCCAGTAATGGGATTGCTAGGTCAAATGTTATTTCTGGTTCTAGATCTTTGAGAAATTCTCACACTGTCTTCCACAATGGTTGAACTAATTTACATTTCCACCAACAGTGTAAAAACATTCCTATTTCTCCACAACCTTACCAGCATCTATTGTTTCTTTACTTTTTAATAATCACCACTTTGACTTGTGTGAGATGGTATCTCATTGTGGTTTTGATTTGAAATTCCCTAGTGATCACTGATGACTAGCTTTTTTTCATATGTTTCTTGACTGCATAAATATCTTCTTTTGAGAAGTGTCTGCTCATATCCTTTGCCCATTTTTTGATGGGGTTGTTTATTTCTTGGAAATTTGTTTAAGTTCCTTGTAGATTCTGGATATTAGACCTTTGTCAAATGGATAGATTGCATCTCTCATTCTCTTCACTGTTCACTCTGATGCTAGTTTCTTTTGCTCTGCAGAAGCTATTTAGTTTAATTAGATCCAATTTGTGAATTTTGACTTTTGTTGCCATTGCTTTTGGTGTTTTAGTCATGAAGTCTTTGCTCATAACTATGTCCTAAATGTTATTGCCTAGTTTTTCTTCTATGATTTTTGTGGTTTTGGGTTTTACATTTAAGTGTTTTATCCATCTTGATTTAATTTTGGTATCAGGTGTAAGGAAGGGTTTCAGTTTCGGTTTTCTGCATGCAGCTAACCAGTTTTCCCAGCACCATTTATTAATTAGGGAATCCTTTTCCCATTGCTTGTTTTTGTCAGATTTGTTGAAGATCAGATGGTTGTAGGTATGTGGTAGTATTTCTTCTGAGATATCAGTTCTGCTCCATTGGTCTATATGTCTGTTTTGGTACCAGTGCCATGTTTTCTTGGTTAATGTAGCCTTGTAGTACAGTTTGAAGTCGGGTAGTGCAATCCCTCCAGCTTGGTTATTTTTCCTTAGGATTGTCTTTGCTATGCAGGCTCTTTTTTCATCGCATATGAAATTTAAAGTTGGTTTTCTAATTGCGTGAAAAAATGTTAATGGTATTTTGATGGGAATAGCATTGAATCTATAAATTACTTTGGGCAATATGGCCATTTTCAAAATCCTGATTCTTTCTATCCATAAGGATGGAATAATTGTTTTTCCATTTGTTTGTGTTCTCTGCTTTTTCCTTGAGCAGTGGTTTGTATTTCTCCTTGAAGAGGTCCTTCACAACCCTTGCAAGCTGTATTTCTAGGTTTTTTATTCTCTTTGTAGCAATTGTGAATGGAAGTCCATTCATGATTTGGCTCTTTGCTTGTCTATTGTTGGTGTATAGGAATGTTTGTCATTTTTGCACAATGATTTTGTATCCTGAGATTTTGCTGAAGTTGCTTATCAGCTTAAAGGTTTTTGAGCTGAGACACTGGGGTTTTCTAAATATAGAATCATGTCATCTGTAAACAGAGACAATTTCACTTCCTTTCTTTCTATTTGAATATCCTTTATTTCTTTCTCTCTTCTGATTGCCCTGACCAGAATTTGCAATACTATGTAGAATAGGGGTGTTGAGAGAGGGCATTCTTGTGCCATTTTTCTAAGGGTGTGCTTTCTGCTTTTGCCCATTCAGTATAATACTGTCTCTGGGTTTGTCATAAATAGCTCTAATTATTTTGAGATATTTCCATCAATACCTAGTTTATTGAGAATTTTTGACATGAAGTGATGTTGAATTTTATTGAAGGTCTTTTCTGCATCTGTTGAGATAATCATGTGGTTTTTGTTATAGGTTCTGTTTTTGTGATGGATTATGTTTATTGATTTGCATATGTTGAACCAGCCATGCATCCCAGGGATGAAATCAACTAGACTGTGGTGGATAAGCTTTTTGATGTGCTGCTGTATCCAGTTTGCCTGTGTTTTATTAAGGATTTTCACATCGATGTTCATCAGGAATCAATATCCCTGATGATCAATATCCCTGGCTTGAAGTTTCCTTCTTTTGTTGTGTCTCTGCCAGGTTTTAGTATCAGGATGATGCTGGCCTCATAAAATGAATTAAGGAAGAGACCCTAATTTTTGATTGTTTGGAATAGTTTCAGAAGGAATGGTACCAACTACTCTTTGTACCGCTGGTAGAATTCGGCTATGAATCTGTCCAACCCTGGGCTTTTTTTGAATGTGTGGCTATTAATTACTGCCTCAATTTCAGAACTTTTTGATCTATTCAGGGATATGACTTTTTTTTTTTGGATTGGTAATGGGAGGGTGTTTGTGTCCAGGAATTTATGCATTTCTTCTGGATTTTCTAGTTTATTTGCATAAGGTGTTTATAGTATTCCCTGATGTTAGTTTGTATTTCCATGGGGTCAGTGGTGATATCCCCTTTATTGTTTTTTATTGTGTCTATTTAATTCTTCTCTCTTTTCTTCTTTATTAGTCTGACTAGAAGTCTATCTATTTTGTTAATTTTTTCAAAAACCCACCTCTGGATTCATTGATTTTTGGAAGAGATTTTTGTGCCTCTATCTCCTTCAGTTCTGCTCTGATCTTAGTTACATTTTTGTCTTCTGCTAGCTTTTGGATTTGTTTGCCCTTGTTTCTCTAGCTCTTCTAATAGTAATGTTCATGTATCAGTTTGATAACTTTCCAGTTTTCTGATGTGGGTATTTAGTGCTATAAATTTCCCTGTTAACACTGCTCTAGCTGTGTGCCAGAGATTCTGGTATGTTGTCTCTTTGTTCTCATTGGCTTAAAAGAACTTGTTCTCTACCTTAATTTCATTATTTACGCAGGAGTCATTCAGGTGCAGGTCATTCAATTTCCATGTAGTTGTGTGGTTTTGAGTGAATTTCTTAATCCAGAGTTCTAATTTGATTGCACTGTGTTCTGAAATACTGTTATTACTTTTTTTTTTTTTTTTTGATGTTCAAAAAACAGGTAGTGAGTCTGATTTGGCCCACAGGCTAAAGTTTTTAAGCCCTGTTTTAGGGTGATATTTAATTAATTCAGGTATAAGGAGAAACAAGCTTGGAGCAAAGGCAAGTCCAAATACTCTTCTCACTTTAAACAACAAATTGGGCTTAAGACCATAGTCAGCCTTTTCTTTATTCAATTACTTTTCCTAAATCTAACAAAGGACTACTCTCAAATACTCCTGTTGAGTCTTTGTAATTGAATTGTTATGTCCATTTATATAATACTTAGTATAATATAATTAAGGACACAATTATCTAAGAAAATAATTGAACTAATAAGCAAAAAGCACACTAGATTCCACTACTTGACGTTTCTCTGTACATACCTGTGTTTCCTTTCTCTAGATTCATGATTGCAATGTAACAGAAACTTTCTTCAAAAAACCTATATAACCTTTGCCTGAAAATTCTTTACAACATAGTTATGGTCTAGTCCTTTAAGCTGACTGTATAAGTAGGAAAATGTTCTTACAGAAAATTAAGGCTACTTCTTATTTTGAAACTTTGAGTAATGCAGGTCAGAAGATATAGGTCAGTAAAGGAAATGCAGAAACTGCAAATTCTCGGAGAGCCCTAAATTTTTTTCTGAATAATTTATTTGGCTGAAATCACATGATGACCTATAGGCTGCAAAATATAAATCATATGATCCTACTGTATTATCTTCTGGTCTGGCTTAAATGTAGAAAATCCTGACTAATAGATCACACAACGATTTTTAAAAATACTGAATTTCCCAGAGGAAAAGATAATAAGAAGCTCTTTGGCTAGGACTAAAGAATATTGAAAATATACATTTTCATGCTTCCCAAACATTATAGAGATTGTGCAACCAGTCAATGTTATTCTATTATGTCAGTTGCATTTACTTCTTCTTTGGATTCAGGACCTTTGAATAAAGTAGTTCTACAATAAAAATAGTCCATTCCAGGCTTTAAGTGATACTGGTGCTTATGGAGAAAGCCACTATGAGTTGACAGGATTGTACCTGGTCTTTCAACCAACTGCAACCACTGGGAGTTGACAGGTTTGTATCTATTCGTTCAACCAAACTACAGGTATGGTGTTCAATAAAGCTGCCAGCTTTTTCACTGAAAGTATATTTATATGCAGAAAAAAAGTATTAAAATGACTCTATATGGAGTCTTGGGGCTCCATATTTATTCTCTTTCAGTGATTTCCAGATCAAATTTGCTCAGTTTACAAGTAAAAGGAAGATTTTATTCCTAGCTTTTAGTCCAGGACATTCCCATTAGGATAAAACCATAGCTGTATTCACTCAACCTCTGACACTATCACTTGGAATGTTCTGCAAACTGAGGTTCACACCAAATCATACTGAAGCATAAGCCAAAAGCTGCATCCATTTTACCAACTTCCCCACTACTTGTAATACATTTGTTGCCTTCTAGTATTATGGAGATACCCACCCTGTCCCTTTACCACAGGTAAATACAATATTTTAAATGACAGTAAAGAGCTCAAATTCTTAAATATGATATCCTATAGATCCCATAACTCAACACCTGATAGAATTCAGATTATAGTCTTACACATAATGTAACCATGTTTCTAGAAAGTTCTTAGGCTATATATCACACATTGCAGTAATTGCTACCAAAGATTCGGTTAATAGTTGTATTAGTCAGAGTTCTCTAAAGGGACAGAAGTAATAAGATTCTTATAGCAATCCTGTGAAATACATACCAATATTAATCTCACTTTTTATACAGAGAAGCAAGCTCAGAAAAATATATTAACTTATCCAAGATTATACAGCTAGTTAGTGATATAAGTGAGATCCATATGTATATAAGTGAGATCTATATGTATATCCATAGGTAGTTCATTAAGGAGAATGATTCACACAATCACAAAGTGAAGTCCCATGATAGGCCATCTGCAAGCTAAGGAGAAAAGAAGCCAGTCTAAATCCCAAAACCTCAAAAGTAGGGAACCCAACATTGCAGCCTTCAGTCTGTGGCTGAAGGCTGAGAGCCCCTGGCAAACTGTGGGTATAGGCCCAAGAGTCCAAAAGCTTAAGAACTTGGAATCTGTTGTTCGAGAGCTGGAAGCATCCAACACAGGGTAAAGATGGAGGCAAGAAGACTCAGCATTAAGTCTGCTCTTCCCAATTTATTCTGCCTGCTTTATTCTAGCTGCACTGGCAGCTGATTAGATAGTGCTCACCCAGATTCAGAATGGGTCTGCCTCTCCTACTCTACTGACTCAAATGCTAATCTCCTTTGGCAGCACCCTCACAGACACACCCAGGAATAATACTTTGCATCCTTCAATCCATTAAGTTGACACACAATGTTAACCATCACAATAGTGTTATAGCTGAAAGTCTGATTGAAAAAAAAAACAGGATTTGTAACTTTCGTCTCTGACAAAATAGACTTTAATAGTAACAAAGACTAAAACAAACAAAGAAGAACATTACATAATGGTAAAAGGATCAACGCAACAACAGGAGTCAATAATCATAAATATATATGCACCCAATATAGGAACACCCAGATACATAAGACAAGTTCTTAATGACTTATAAAGAGACTAGGATTCCCTCACAACAATAGCGGGAGACTTTGATGCCATATTGTTAATATTCGACGGATCAATGAGATAGAAAATTAACAGGGACATCTATGATTTGAACTCAGGCCTATTACAGTTTTAATTTGCTGATTGAATTTATTTACAACAGAGCTGTTCCAATAAACATGTGCCAATGGTTTGTTACCAGGGAGAGGGTTTGTCACCAGGGAGATGTTTTGTCACCAGGGAGATTCAAAGTTGACAAAAGTCTATTGAAGATGATGCTCTGATACAATGGCATTAAATACATTTACACCTATCAACACTAGTGTGCAACATTTTAAGTGTGAATATTTTATTGATGATAGCCAATCTCTACCGCAATATCCTCCAGATACTCATAGCCTACTTGGAATCTTCAAATAGGCACCAAGGCGCATAGACAGTCAACTCCATAGCTTAGTCATCAAATTAAAGATTTGGTGAATAACAACAGCACTGCAAGCTATTTCTTGAGATACTCTATAGAATTTGAGGCAGTTCAAAGCAGTCCCTACCCAGTGGGTTAGCCAATCTAATTAAGCACCTAATTTTGAAAATTGAGCCCTTGATTTTATCACATACTAAGCAGATGGCTTATTGCAAAATGAGGATGGGAAGAGGTGTGAATGAATACTTAAAAATTTAACAGAAGTTATTTGATAAGTCACCCTGACAGTAAATACTAGCAGAAATCATATAGCGATATAAACTATGACTTAATGCTGACTTCTGAGAGTGACCTGCACACTAAAAATAAGTCATTTTAATTAAATACAGATAATTTAAGAGAAATCATATATTCCCCGACTAACATAGGTGGGTTAGGACTAGGGAATATCATCATTAGTACTTTTCATTAATAATTTCTGGTTTTCCTATGGGACAAATAATAGAATTATACTTCCTGTCTCCTTGGAATTAGATGTGGCCTTGTGATTTATTTTGATGAGTGAAATAGTGACCTGTGGCATTTTCAGACGGAAGTTTCAAGAGCCAGTGTGAGACTTACTGACTTCTTTCTTTTTCTTTGCTACAGTGACTGACAATGTTCAGGATTGCAGAGGCTCCAGTAGCCTGGGAAAGTGAGAAATAAACTTTGATACTTTAAGCCACCAAAACATTGGGATTGTTTGTTTCCAGCATATCCTCTTCACCTATCTTGATAGCTACAGAAATCACTGAGCCAATTTCTATGAGAAGAAATGATAAGCTAATTAGTATGAAGCCCTATTTCTACACGTGAGGAAGATGGGCACAATATCCAACTCTTTCCTTAACCTTGGACCAAAAAAGAAAAAAAACCCTCCTGAATCTGGACGCAAAAGTTGTTGTATACACTTGCATAAGATGACTAATGCTTGTAGTTTACGCTTTTATGCAATATTTGCATTGGAGAGAGAGTTTCAAGTAAAATTAAGAATATAATATACAGCAAATTTATTTAAAGTCCTCCTCTAACAGTAAGTCATAGGACCAAAGTCACACATATAACTGTTTTGGGTGTGTCATACAGCTATTGATTTTTCCAGTTGGTATTATTTAAGACAGAAGAATCTCTCCCATGAATAGTCGGTAAGTTTTCTACAAGGTGACATCATCAGCTATATTATCTTGTCTTAGGATACTGGCCTAATTTTATTCATTAAATGTAGTTGTGGAAAACACAGTCTTAGAAAGTAAATGTGTACAATAAATTATATTTGCTTATTGACTTACATTATAATTTTAAAATTTATTTCCTATTAGAAAGCATGCTTACTTGAAAATAGAATGTGAACTACATTTTCAAAGCCTAACATTCACTTTGAGTAGCACTATCTTGGTCTATGTGCATTTAGCTATCTTATGAAATATCTCACAGTAAGTTTGCTAAATGGAAAAGTCATCCCTTTTTTCTATTGTTTGTTCACTGGTTCTTCAACTAACATCTACTGCATGCCTTGTATGTACTATAGAAGATAAAAAGATAAACAAAGCATGGTTCATACCGCAGAAAAGATTGTTTCATAATTATTTAGATTATATCTTCAATATTAAAATACACCATAGTCATTTTATAACCTTGGAAATTCTCATTTACTCCATTAAAATTAAATTTAAAATCAAGTCACCACATTGACACTTCATGCACTCAACAGAGCTCACTAGTTAAAAAGCTGCCATGAATATAATTTCCATTCTGAATTCAAGAATTTTTAAGTGATTATTACTTATTACTAGCAATAACAATACTAAAGTTTTTAAGTCTTGGGAAAGTACAAGGCATAATATCATTCCATTTTTCTTCAATAATTTTTACTAAATAGTCAATAACCAAGTATTTCTATTACTGAAACACACATAGAAATTGTGTGAACAGCAGCAGAATAGATCTTACTATAAAGGAACCGAACTTCAGAAAGCTCAATGCATTAAGTAGCATATGTACATCTAATCAGATAAAAGGTTGAGTCCAGGGACATTGAGGCAGCAAGTTCAATAACAGGTATAGGTTTGCAAGTTGTAGAGTACCACAGGACAGAGGAGTTAAGAAAATGACTCTAGGAAGTAAATGACTATGGAGGTGAATTATAAATGTGGTATCCTATCTGTTTAATGTCTAACTACTTTACATTCCTTTCTATTCCTTGCTTCTCACTGCTTTCAGAGAGACGAGGTGATCTATAAGAATTTCATTGAGGCTCAACTTGTTAAGGTTGGCCTGAAAGATGCAAAGATAAAGACCTATGGCTAAGTTTCCCAGGATCAGTCTTATAAACCACATTTTTTCCTCAGTGGTCAAAATATCAGAGGTCACCCAAATTAATAGAGGTGTCCCCAGGTTTCCTAAGTATGAAGGCTTTTCTAAACAAAATATGGATTGTTTATTCCTTTGAACAGCTACTGGCTAGGAGAGTGGAGAGAGCTACATATGGACTTTCAAGAAGAGGAGAAGAACCATATGTGAATTTTCACAAAGGGTTAGACCTTCCCTCTGGAAGTGAGGCCTATTATATGGCTGATTGTAAATCACACAATGAAACTCTATGACATCTTGAGATGTAGCCCACTTTCCTTGATGCAGGGTCACCACTGTCATGTGAATAGTACTAGAAATCCATAAAAACAAGGGATGGAAAACAGGAAAGTTTGTTACAGCATGACACAAGAATCAGTGTCTAGAGAACCTGCAAGAGCAGAAGACCTGAGATAAGCTCTGAAACTAGAATTGTGGCTATTTGCTTTCTGTCACTTTTTGTACGTCCTGTTGTGTGGAGTTAGGCAGGGGTTTTCAGGCTAGTGTTTATAGCCAGCAGGAGGGACCAGGTCCTGTAGGTGCAGGTAGCTACTGTCTAAGCTAAGGACAAAGGCACAGGCCTTACTTACATCAGTCTTTTTTTCTTTAAATATATATTTCATTGCACTTTAGGTTCTGGGTTACACATAGGCTCAAAATAAAGGGATGGAGGTAGATTTACCAAGCAAATGGAGAGCAAAAAAACAGGAGTTGCAATCCTAGTCTCTGATAAAAGACTTTAAACAAACAAAGATCAAAAGAGACAAAGAAGGGCATTACATAATGGTAAAAGGATCAATGCAACAAGAAGAGCTAATGATCCCAAATATATTCGCTCTCAATACAGGAGCTCCCAGGTACATAAAGCGAGTTCTTAATAACCTACAAGGAGACTTAGACTCCCACACAATAATAGTGGGAGACTTTAACACTCCACTCTCAATATTAGACAGATCAATGAGACAGAACATTAAGAAGTATATCCAGGACTTGAACTCAGATCTGGACCAAGTAAACCTAATAGTCATCTAGAGAACTCTCCACCCCAAATCCACAGAATATACATTTTTGTCAGCACCACATTGCACCTACTCTAAAATTGACCACATAATTGGAAGTAAATCACTCCTCAGCAAATGCAAAAGAACAGAAATCATAACAGTCTCTCAGACCACAGGGCAATAAAATTTGAACTCATAATTAAGAAACTAATTCAGAACCACACAGGTTCATGGAAAATGAACAACTGGCTCTTGAATGTTGACTGAATAAACAATGAAATGAAGGCAGAAATAAAGATGTTCTTTGAAACCAATGAGAATGAAGATACAACATACCAGAATTTCTGGGACACATTTAAAGCAGCGTCTAAGGGAAACTTATAGTAATAAATGCCTACATGAGAAGCAAGAAAAGATCTAAAATCGACAGCTTATCATCAAAATTGAAAGAGCTAGAGGCAAAAGTTCAAAAGCTAGCAGAAGACAAGAAATAACTAAGATTAGAGCAGAACTGAAGGAGACAGAGACACAAAAAAACCTTCAAAAATCAATAAATCCAGGAACTGGTTTTTTGAAAAGATTATCAAAATAGATAGACCACTAGCCAGATTAACAAAAAAGAAAAGAGAGAAGAATCGAATAGTTGCAATAAAAAATGATAAAGGGGATATCACCACCAACTCCACAGAAATACAAACTACCATCAGAGATGACTGCAAACAACTCTATTCACATAAACCAGTAAACCTGGAAGAAATGGGTAAATTCCTGGACACTTGCCTCCTGCCAAGCCTAAACCAGGAAGAAGTTGAAACCCTGAATAGACCAATAACCAGAGCTGAAGTTGAAGCAGCAACTAATAGCCTACCACCTAAAAAAAGTCCAGGTCCAGAGGGGTTCACAGCTGAATTCTACCAGATGTACAAGGAGGAGGTGTTATCATTCCTTCTGAAACTATTCGAAACAATACAAAAAATCATTCTGAAACTAAAATCCAGCAGAGACTCAAGAAAGAAAGAAAACTTCAGGCCAATATCCATAATGAACACAGATGCAAAAATCTTCAATAAAATACTGGAAAACCGATTGCAACAGCACATCAAAAAGCTTATCCACCATGATCAAGTAGGATTCATCCCGGGGATGCAAGGCTGGTTCAACATACGCAAGTCTATAAACGTAAGCTTTACATCAGTCTTTAAAGGATCTTTGCCAATTTGGCAGCAGGCAAGATTTTACCTGGTGGAAGAGCCTGAGCATAAACACATGTGAGCCATACAGATATGTAATCTCGTTCACTCTCTAATGTTATTAATTGAATAAACCCAAAGCAAAATTGAATCAATACAAAAGCATGGCAAACTTAAATGTTTAATATCATATTAATGGTCTTGCTGATAAATATTTACATCATTTATTTATGATTAAGACATACCATCCAAATGGTAAGGAGCATGTTCTCTTCAAACTCTTAAGAGACTAATATGAGGTACTATTCACGTTTACTCAACTGTCATTCAGTTGCCTACATTTTCAACATAAAAGTGAATGAATTAAGGTATTTTTAAAAAATCTGTTCTACACTGCATGTTCTCACTCATATGTGGGTGTGGAACAATGAGAACACATGGATACAAGGAGGGGAGCATCACACACTGGGGTCTGTTGGGGGGGGCTGGGGAGGGACAGCAGGAGGTGGGGAGGTTGGGGAGGGATAACACGGGTAGAAGTGCCAGGTATCGGTGACAGGGAGATGGAGCGAGCAAACCGCATTGCCATGTATGTACCTATGCAACAATCCTGCATGATCTGCACATGTACCCCAGAAGCTAAAGTACAATTTTTAAAAATAAATCTGTTCTAGTTAGAATGGCGATCATTAAAAAATCTGGAGACAACAGATGCTGGAGAGGATGTGGAGAAAAAGGAACACTTTTACACTGTTGGTGGGAGTGTAAATTAGTTCAACCATTGTGGAAGACAGTGTGGCGATTCCTCAAGGCCTTAGAAATAGAAATTCCATTTGACCCAGCAATCCCATTACTGTGTATATATCCAAAGGACTATAAATCGTTCTACTATAAGGACACATGCACACGAATGTTCATTGCACCATTGTTTACAATAGCAAAGACCTGGAACCAACCCAAATGCCCATCGATGATAGACTGGACTGGGAAAATGTGGCACATATACACCATGGAATATTATGCAGCAATCAGAAATGATGAGTTTGTGTCGTTTGTGGGGACATGGATGAATCTGGAGAACATCATTCTCAGCAAACTGACACAAGAACAGAAAATGCAACACCGCATATTCTCACTCATAGGCGGGTGATGAAAAATGAGAACACATGGACACAGGGAGGGGAGTACTAAACACTGGGGTCTTTTGGGGGGAAAGGGGGAGGGCCAGTGGGAGGGGGAGGTGGGGAGGGATAGCCTGGAGAGAAATGCCAAATGTGGGTGAAGGGGAGAAAGGAAGCAAAACACACTGCCATGTGTGTACCTATGCAACTGTCTTGCATGTTCTGCTGATGTACCCCAAAACCTAAAATGCAATAAAAAAAAATCTGTTCTAAAATCAGTGTATATTAGTTTTAGAAGCTACAAGAGACTCCAGCTTCTAGTGTGTCAACAACCCTCCATTGCTCAAGCTTCCTGGCTTTGGGGCCTGCTTTAGTGTTCCTTGTCTTCCCTGTCCTAATGGTACAACTGGAATATATTAAGGAAAACTTGAGATTGCTTCAGGCAGCACTGATTCATCTGTGGAGGTCAAGAGCTGTACAACCATGACAGGTTGCAGGCTGATGGCTCCAGAATCTTAATAAGAGGACCAATGTTAGTGAAAGAAAGGTGCTTGCAGCAGCTTTTTGCTCAACCCTGAAAGGCTGAAAATGGGGCCACTTGTCTTGGCATTTCAGTTTGGGAGTTACAGCTACTGCTGCCATTGCTACTTCAATCATTTGTCCATTTTTTCCTGAGGAGGTACTTCTGATCCTGGTTCTCAGCACACCTTTTTGACTGGGAGTCTTCTTCCTGCTGGTCATCAGCAAATTAAGGAACAGCAAGGGGGAGGGATTTTAGGGGGGACATAGAGAGATGCTGTGGATGTATTTGACATTTTAAATAAAATTTCACCTGTGATTTGTGTGTGTAGTAGACATTACTAATGAAAAATTCTGCCATGAAAAAAAAATTTTCTTATTTTATTTTATTTTCATTGCACTTTAGGTTTTGGGGTACATGTGAAGAACATGCAAGATTGTTGCATAGGTCCACACGTGGCAGTGTGATTTGCTGCCTTCCTCCCCATCACCTATATCTGGCATTTCTCCCTATGCTATCTCTCCCCAACTCCCCATCTCCCACTGTCCCTCCCCTATTTCCCCCCAACAGACCCAAGTGTGTAGTGCTCCCCTCCCTGTGTTCATGTGTTCTCATTGTTCAACACACACCTATAAGTGAGAACATGCGGTGTTTGATTTTATGCTCTGGTGTCAGTTTGCTGAGAATGATGGTTTCCAGGTTCATCCATGTCCCTACAAAAGACACGAACTCATCGTTTTTGATGGCTGCATAATATTCATATGAAACCAAAAGAGAGCCTGCATAGCCAAGTCAAAAGCAGGAGGCATCACACTACCGGACTTCAAACTATACTACAAGGCTACAGTGATCAAAACAGCATGGTATTGGTACCAAAACAGAGATATAGACCAATGGAACAGAAAAGAGGCCTCGGAGGCAACACAACATATCTACAACCATCTGATCTTTGACAAACCTGACAAAAACAAACAATGGGGAAAGGATTCCCTGTTTAATAAATGGTGTTGGAAAAACTGGCTAGCCATGTGCAGAAAGCAGAAACTGGACCCCCTCCTGACACCTTACATTAAAATTAACTCCAGATGGATTAAAGACTTAAGCATAAGACCTAACACCATAAAAACCCTAGAAGAAAATCTAGGCAAAACCATTCAGGACAGAAGTGTAGGCAAAGACTTCATGACCAAAACACCAAAAGCATTGGCAACAAAAGCCAAAATAGACAAATGGAACCTAATCAAACTCCACAGCTTCTGCCTGGCAAAAGAAACAGTGATTAGAGTGAATCGGCAAACAACAGAATGGGAAAAAATTTTGCAGTTTACCCATCTGACAAAGGGCTGATATCCAGAATGTACAAAGAACTAAAACAAATTTCCAAGAAAAAAGCAAACAAACCCATTCAAAAGTGGGCAAAGGATATGAACAGGCACTTCACAAAAGAAGACATATATGAGGCCAACAAACATATGAAAAAATGCTCACCATCACTTGTCATTAGAGAAATGCAAATCAAAACTACACTGAGATACCATCTCATGCCAGTTAGAATGGCAATCATTAAAAAATCTGGAGACAACAGATGCTGGAGAGGATGTGGACAAATAGGAACACTTTTACACTGTTGGTGGGAGTGTAAATTAGTTCAACCATCATGGAAGACAGTGTGGCGATTCCTTAAGGACCTAGAAATAGAAATTCCATTTGACCCAGCAATCCCATTACTGGGTATATATCCAAAGGATTATAAATCGTTCTACTATAAGGACACATGCACACGAATGTTCATTGCAGCACTATTTACAATAGCAAACACCTGGAACCGACCCAAATGCCCATCGATGATAGACTGGACAGTGAAAGAATTTTTTAAAACATTTTGTTCTGAGTAACCCGAGAAGCATAATTTGCTCTGTCCTCACCTGATAACAGTAGGCTTCTCGGCTCCTACACTGAAGAGTGGGTGTGGTCTTTGCCAAAAAGCAGATAAGAGAAATAATAGATAATCTATTGTCCTAGGGTAACTAACACTCTAGGTCTTCTACATGTCAGTATCCCAGTTTATTCAGGCTTAAAGTCTAAAATGAGATGAATCTCATAGTCTGAATCCAATCATTAATCTATCTACCTATCTATCATCTATTTATCTATCTATCTATCATCTATATCTATCTAGCTGCATTTCATGTGAAAACAAGAATCATTCTAGAGGGTGTTGTAAGCTATTTCTAGATTTTTCTGCAAAATCAAATAATGTTGATCATTAAATAATAACTGACAACCATAATAGTTACAACAATCAGTAAGATACTGTTTTGCAATGGTGACTACATGTACATGCCAGTCACCGTGTCAGGCTTTTTTTTTCCATTTATTTGTAACTAAACTGCATAATATATATATATATATTATAGAATATATCATATTATGGGGTTAGGGATAACTCTGGCCATCACAGAGGAAAAAACAGAAAACGAGAGGAAATAAATGACAATAAATAGCAATGAATCTTGCTGTATGTTTGCTTTGCTGAAGAATATGTGAAATAGAGAAGCAATCCAAGAAGACACGCATATGAAGATGATAATAAAAACAGCAGTAACCATTTAGTGAGTACTTTTGTAGCAATTCTCTTATTAAATAGCATTACATAAAGTATATTATTTTCTTCCCAGGAAACTTGGAGAGTCGCCAAGGAGGTGACTATGCTAAGGTCATCCAGCTAAGTCACAGAGACAGTACTCAAACTAAGGTGTCTCTGCCTCCAGACACTATTCAAACTTCTAGACTTTTCTAAGGACTTCCAATAACTGCATTATACTGATAAAACTTGCCTGTCAGAATAAGAAGAATGTTCTACAACTCCATCTCTGAGTCAGACAACTGAAGAAGATGCTTACCTTCTGCCTCACAGGTAAGTGAGGGGTATCTCCAAATTCATTTATTAAGCTTGAGAAATATTACTTTCTGCATGAAAATCCTAGATCAATGAATTTTTTAATGTATTAATTATATGTTTTTAAAGTTAACTCTGTGGTAGCAGAATTTTTGTATTTTATATATTCCCATAAGTGCTAGGAAAAGAAAAAAAGGACAAGAAAGGCTATAATCTCATGAACAAGAGAGCAATTCCCATTGGCAACAAAGTAGTGAAATTTGTTCCAATGTTTTCTTACAGAGAGTATACTGGCCTGGAATGCACTGATTGTCAAGGAAATAAAGCTCTGAATTAAAAAGGCGAATGCCTTTTAGTGAAGCAGAAGGACAAAGAATTGCCATAATATAACACTATCAAACCTCAAGCCAAAGAGGTTTATAGAGCAGAAGTCTTGATTGCCTTCTATAGAACTATAAAAGCTCAATGTGCTAAAGAAAACCTTTGGCTTCTCTTGAGCCACTTCAATTGTTTGATTATCGTCATTTTCATCATCATGATAACTGGAATGTATTGCATTATACACATAACAATTCATTTAATCTTCATAACATACTATATGGTAATGACTAATATTATTTTATATTTGAAGGAACAGTGACAATTAGAGATGAGATTACTTGCCTTTGGTCACAAAGGTAGCAAATTCAGATCTGCAATTCTTTACTTGGGCAATTTGACATCAGAGACCATCTTTTTAAGCACTATATTATATCTTCTCCTGAAACTGAAATGGTAGGTAATATTATCACTATCATTAATCTGAAGCTGAGTCAATTTTAGTATTAAAATAATATTCATGGTTATATATCTCCTTTAGACTGGAGGTAGATGCATGTATTGGATGGCAGAGGATAGGATTGGCAGCTGCCCTAAAATGAACAGAAATGGGTCAACTGTAAACAGTCTGAGCAAAAGAAGATATTAAGGGTACACCAATATATGCATAGAAAATTAATTGCTTGAAAGAAGGACCACTGTATTCTAATTGGTTTATGCTTAAATGGTCTTTCCACTTCTGCTGCTTTCTGGCTAAGGGATCAAAAGAAATAAAAATAAAAGAAGCAGAGCTGCAAAAAGCATCACACTGCAAATAACTGCTGGAATCTTAATCTGAAGATACCACAGGTGTATGTGTTTTCTGAAAGTGACTGCTACTTGTACATAAATCACTTGAAAAATTACATACACTGTGATCACAATTTTTATCATATAAATCAAAATAGAATTCAATTTTACAAATTCTAGTTTCACTAATTTGAAATTATGATATTGATTATCACAATTTATTAAATTTCTGCTATGATTTAGGTACTAAACTGTGCAAATAATCCTAAATTGTTCTTTACATTTTATTTTAAAATCTATAAAGTACAATATGTATATGCTTATTTTACAGTTAAGAAACTTCGGCTAAAATAAGTAATTTTCCAAAAATCACACTGATGGAAACTAGGCTTTGATTTTAATGGGGAAAGAATAGAGCCTAACACTTTTGACCTACTGTGTGCCCAGTACTGATCTAGGCAGTTCACCAACATTGTCTCATTTACTATAACATATAGTCAGGGAAGGGCTACAAATAATATAACATAATGGATCATAACAGTAACTGCCGACTGTTTACTTGCTGGAAAAAAGGTTTATGGTAGGTGAAATAGTGAATAAGCAAATTTTACTCTCAGAGACCTTTCTTCTTTTCTTTGGTCAGACTGATCTAATGCACATTGACAGCTCCTGAAACAACAAGTAGAATCTCAGAACACGTTTAGGTATCAGCCATGTGGTATACATGAAACCATGGCACTTTGTTTAAGCAGTGGACTATATTTCTAAGCCACATAGGCACATAGCTCAAAAAAACACTGACTGATGGCCAAATAATTTTTCCCAAAATATAAATTTATACAGTAGAGATGGTATTGAACATGCCTAGCTAATAATGCACATTTTAGTTCTGTCCCCAGAGACAAAGGCTACAAAGAGTTTCTATAAAATATTAATAATTTTGCATCTTCATGACCTAACACCACAAATATCTTTTCTATCCTTTTTGTTATTCTCAGAGAGTAGTATAAGAAATTTACCTAAAGTCACCGTGCAAGGGGGGAACTCCAGGGACTGTCAGGTTTTAGAGGTAGGTGTGTTTTGTATTAAATTTGGATACCTGGTTAAAAAATGGGTTTTATTTTTCTTTCCGCAGAGCATGTATTTTTTCCTTCAGTTTTATAGCAAGTTTAAGATACCATTAATAAATTAGTCATCAGGGACTAAAATCGCTGTGTTTCTGGCCATTAACAAAACCTGTTCACGTGTTCTAGTGGTGATTGTTTACTATTAAGGGGATAATAAAGTGCCGAAACTTTTTTTTTCAGAAATGAATCCTGCAGAGCTCCAACTAAAGAGGACTTTCTAATAAACAGCAGTTTGAAATAATTGCTATAAGATTTAATATCACTTTTGCTTGCAGTAGCATTTTGAGCTAAAACTACAATTACAACAAAGTCATAAAGGCCTTCTCCTATCTTCAAGTCACATCAAGATTAATCCAAAAGAGCATCCTTGCATTCTTTCAACATCCTTCCTCTTTCACTTACAAACATGAAATATCCCTTCTTCACCTGCTGCTTCACATACCCAACCATTGGTGGGTATCCTCTAAGTTTTGAAACTCAAAATGTGGTCTGTGGACTAACATCATCATCATCACCTGAGCCTTTGTTAGAAATTACAGAATCTCTGGACCTAACTCAGACTTACTGAGTCAGAATTTGCATTTTAACAAGATTTCCAGGTGATTCATATGCACATCAAAGTTTGATAAGCACAGCTATGATGGAGTTTCTCAACACTGGCTCACCTTTAAAATATACATTGAAGAGGTTAAAAAAATACCAATGCCTGGCCTTAACCCTTCCTGTACTTTCCACCAAAATTCAGATTATGTGGCTTGGTGTGAAGTCCAATGATTCTAATGTATAGCCGAGGAAATATATATATATATATTCCCAAATATCCCCATTGCTGTATTCCCATTCGTTCCTAACTTCAACTTCTGATACCAAGTTGCTATATGTTATCTTATTTCTGTAAATAATGGTCAATGTCTGTGAGAGACAAATTAAATTCATGATGTTTTGTCACAGGGCGTAATTGTCTTTAATTTCTGTTCTTAAATGGTGGCTACCAACACTCTCATATCTGAGCCCTGTATAGTTGGCACGTGACTAGTTTGGGCCTAGCTGGGATGCATCCCTAAAATTGTCAACCAAAAAATATCTGACATGACAATAAACTGTATTCAGTAAAAGTAGAATTTCTAATTACCTATTTACCATGAGTGACAGCTATTAACTTTGCTACTAAAATGTACCTAATGATGGCCAAGATGATATTTACAAATGTATTTGTTAGGGCTGCCATCTACAGAAAATGTCATTGTCTCTTCTTTGTTAATTATATTTAGTAAATCCTCATTAGAAAGATGACAAATACTTTTATTAATAACACTAACCCCAAAATTCTTTGTCATTAATATTTACATAATAGGTAGTTCCAAAGACATTATGGCTTACCAGAAACTTGAGTCATAATACTTAGTTTTCTATAATGTTTCCATGTTCATTATGCAAAATTTAGTGCAAATGATATTTCCCAGTCATATTAAATGAACAGGAAAACAGAAATGATCACATTTTCATGAAAGTGATTACAGTGATATTTTCACCTTGAATAAAGCAGAAGCAATACACTGACAGTTTTCATTATTCTCACTGTATCACTTCTCAACAGAGTAGAAATAACCATCTCAAAACTATACATGCATGTCACTTTTGAAATACAGTGCGTGTGTGTGTGTGTGTGTGTGTGTGTGTGTGTTTATTTTTTATGGTTTTGTTGAAGACAAATATTTAGGCAATTGGTAGTTAAAACTGCTGGCATAACTTTGAAAATCCAATAGTTTCTTATTTTTAAATAGTACTATAGTTAAATAAATTGTTTTAATTTATTTTGTTTTAGTTTAGTATTTGTGTTGTCATTATATCACAGCCTTGCCTCTACCTCCACTCCCGGAGAAGTCAAAGGCACAAACAATACCCACAAATTAGATTTAGACTTTTTAATATCAACATTCAAATGCTAACTGATCAAGAGTTTCAGGTCACTGAAAGAAGGGACTTCAAAACGGCCTTTAACTCATTTCTCTTCTCCAGTCATGACATATGTTGGACTGTGCAACTCTTTATGTGAACATCTTATAATGAAAGTACAGAACACTCTGGGACTGTGCACAAAGAAGATACCAACTAATGAGATCACTGCAGCATTTGTCTACAGGATTCTATTGGAAGTTGAAAATAAGCAGTGAAAATAACACTTTTAATGCCCCAAAATGTTGTTTGGACTGGAGCAACTTGCTTTCAGCAGTCACAATCAGCTTGAGCAAAGGAAACGAAGAATGACAAAAGCTTAGACCCAAAGGCCTTGGAAACTTACCAATATGACTCAACTTGAATAGCAGTTCCTTTTTTCAACATAGACAACTTTTCTGCTCAGCTTTGGCTGGGGACCAAAAACTAGCACAGTAGATTCCAACATGCCCATGTTACTGAGTTAAATAACTGAAATTAGCACTTACCAGAGTACTATGCATGCAGTAAGGGCTCAATAACTGACTTGTGAATCCAATTTAAAATTGTGTATCTGAAAACTGAGTTTGGGAAATGGGTAGGTAGGAAAGGGATGCATTGCATTTGACTCTAATAACAGTGCCAACTAGAGACTAGAATGCTACTGTTGGAGGGACTGTATTGCTAGACTTACTGGCATTACCTGAAGGCAAGTAATCAAGTAGCTATGATCTTGAATTGTTCATGTCAAGAAAATCTACTCTGAATTGAACCACTGTCTACCTATGATTGTGGGGTCTCTCTATATGATGTATACTAGGTTCTTGAATTCTAAGTGGGATAAGTGACAAGGCCACAAGGATATGCTAGTGGCCAGTTTTTAATGAACTCATTCTTTTTTTTATTATACTTTAAGTTCTGGAGTACATGTGCAGATCGTGCAGGATTGTTACACAGGCATATACAGGCATCCATCCCTCCATCACCTACATTAGGTATTTCTCTTAATGTTATTCCTCCCCAATCCCCCCACCCCCTACCATCCCTTCCCTAGCTCCATCAGCCCCCAACAAGCCCCAGTGTGTGATATTCCCCTCCCTGTGTCCATGTGTTCTCATTGTTCAACACCCACTTATGAGTAAGAACATTCGGTATTTGGTTTTCTGTTCTTTTTGTCAGTTTGCTGAGAATGATGGGTTCCAGCTTCATCCATGTCCCTGCAAAGGACATGAACTCATCCTTTTTATGGCTGCATAGTATTCCATGGTGTATATGTGCCACATTCTCTTTATTCAGTCTATCATTGGTGGACATTTGGGTTTGTTACAACTCTTTGCTATCATAAACAGTGCCACAATGAACATACATGTGCATGTGTCTTTATAATAGAATGATTTCTAATCCTTTGGGTATAACCCAGTAATAGGATTGCTGGGTCAAATGGTATTTCTATTTCTAGATCCTTGAGGAATCGCCACACTGTCTTCCACAATGGTTGAACTAATTTACATTCCCATCAACAGTGTAAAAGTCTTCCTATTTCTCCACATTATCTCCATCATCTGTTGTCTCCAGATTTTTAAATGATCTAATCAAAACATCATGGTACTGGTACCAAAACAGAGATATAGACCAATGGAACAGAACAGAGGCTTTGGGAGCAATGCCACACATATACAACCATCTGATCTTTGACAAACCTGACAAATATAAGCAATGGGGAAAGGATTCCCTATTTAATAAATGGTGTTGGGAAAACTGGCTAGGCATATGCAGAAATCTGAAACTGGACCCCTTTCTTACACATTATACAAAAATTAACTCCAGATGGATTAAAAATTTAAATGTAAGGCCTACAAAAACCCTAGAAGAAAACCTAGGCAATACCATTCAGGACATAGGCATAGGCAAAGACTTCATGACTAAAACACCAAAAGCAATGACAACAAATGCCAAAATAGACAAATGGGATCTAACTAAACCTAAGAGCTTCTGCACAGCAAAAGAAACAATCATTACAGTGAACCAGCACCCAACAGTATGGGAAAAAATTTGCAATCTACCCGTCTGACAAAGGGTCAATATCCAGAATCTACAAAGAACTAAAACAAATTAAGAAAAAACAAACCACCCCATCAAAAAGTAGGTGAAAGATATAAACAGACACTTTTCAAAAGAAGACATTTATGCAGTCAACAAACTTATGAAAAAATTCTCACCATCACTGGTCATTAGAGAAATGCTAGTGGCCATTATTATGGGCCTGTAAATGCACAGAACTATGGCAACTTGGTCGTGCAATATATTATTTTGCAATGTTTTTTAGTCTATAAGGTTGGAGGAATCATTTCTCTTTGCTTCTCTCCCTTGTTGCCTATTTTGACTCTTTCCTCCCACTAGATTAAGTCACAAGCAGCTAAGTTATATTCATTATTGGAAGCTGCCCTGAGAAGCCTGGAGTACATGGAAGCAAACTCTCAACAACCCCCTACCTCCATCTGTCTTTCCCTTGCTCCTTCCTTCTTTTTTTTCCTTTGTTTATCTCATACAGAATGGCTAGAAGCAGTGCCCCCACACAGGCTTGAAAATGTCTAAGGTAAAGCATAACTCCTGAGAATCCACATTGTAATATGGAAACAATCATAATGGTAATATAGTTACTTAACCAAGTTATGTCACAGTTTTCTTATCTCTGAAATGTAGATAATTAAAGGCACCTATCTCAAAGATTTACTTCTTCTAAACATTCTATAAGAATATGTATACAGTATGCTTTAAAAAGTATCTGGACTGATGTAAAATCTATGTAAATATTTGATTTTATTTCAATTATTTCTACCAAAAGAAAAGGTGGGGTCGTGTTCAAGCATAAAGGTGTCAGTGACATATCAATGGCTTTATCACTGTCCAAAACTTCCACCAAACACCAGTGCCTTTGTAGGACACTGAAGAAATACCCTGGCTCCAGTGAATGTTATAATAAGATAAGAGGTTTTCATGTCTACCAGCCAGCAATTCCTAATCCAGTTGGTGTATCTTCCATTTGAACTATTCTTATATTTAAGTATGATCAGAGAGATGTAAATCACACTCTTTGTTTTTCTACTTTTAAGTTCAGGAGTACATGTACGGGTTTATTATATAGGTAAATTATCATAGGGGTTTGGTGTACAGATTATTTCATCATCCAAGTAATAGGCATAATACCTGATAGATAGGTTTTTTATATTCTTTCCCTCCTCCCACCCTCCACTCTCAAGCAGGCCCCTGTGTCTGTTGTTCCCTCATTTGTGTCCATGTGTACTCACTGTTTTGCTCACACTTATAAGTGAGAATATATGGTATTTGGTTTTCTGTCCCTGCATTAATTTGCTTAGGATAATGGCCACCAGCTCCATACATGTTGTTGCAAAGAACACAATCTCATTCATTTTTATGACTGCCTAATGTTCCATGGTGTGTATGTACCATATTTTCTTTATATAATCTGTCACTGATGGGCATTTAGGTGAATTCCATGTCTTTGATATTGTGAATAATGCTTCGGTGAAAATTCACATACATGTGTCTTTATAGTAGAATTATTTATATTCATCTGGTATATACCTAGTAATTATATTGCTGGGCTGAATGGTAGTTCTGTCTTTAGCTCTTAGAGGTATTGCCATACTGCTTTCCATAATGATTGAACTAATTCATACTCCCACCAGCAGCATATAAGTGTTCCCCTTTGTCTGCAACCTCAGTAGCATCTGTTATTTTTTGATTATTTATTAATAATAATTCTGACTGAGGTGAGATGGTATCTCACTGTAGTTTTGATTTGCATTTCCTTGATGACTAGTGGTTATTATTGCCTTGCCTATTCAGGCCCTTTTTGG
Organism: Callithrix jacchus; assembly: GCF_049354715.1. Classification (NCBI taxonomy): domain Eukaryota; kingdom Metazoa; phylum Chordata; class Mammalia; order Primates; family Cebidae; genus Callithrix; species Callithrix jacchus. Next base: position 95,895,149 of record NC_133524.1, read on the forward strand.
TCCATTTTTCCATATTCTTGTTGGCCGCATGATGTCTTCATTTGAAACATGTCAGTTCATGTCCTTTGCCCACTTTTTAATGGGATTGCTTTTTTCTCTTTTGCTTTGGAATTTTATGTTCCTTATGGATTCTGAATATTAGATTTTTGTTGGATGCATACTTTGCAAATGTTGTCTTCCATTCTATCGGTTGTCTGTTTACTCTGGTCATAGTTTCTTTTGTTGTACAGAATCTCTTTAGTCTAAGTAGATCTCATTTCTCAATTTTGTTTTTTGTTGCAGTTACATAATCACAAAAACTTTGCCAGGTCCTATGCCCAGAATGGTATTGCCTATGTAAGGCACTGAAGAAATGCCTTACAGGTTCTGCTTCTTTCTTTCTTTCTTTCTTTCTTTCTTTTTTTTTTTTTTTAGTTTTGGGTTTTATATTTAAGTCTTTATTACATCTTGGGTTAATCTTTATATGTGGTTTAAGGTATGGGCCCAGTTTCAAAATTCTGTATATGGTTATCCAGTTATCCCAGCACCATTTATTGAATGGGGACTCCTTTCCTCATTGCTTGCTTTTGGCAACTTTGTTGAAGATCAGATTGCTGTAGGTATGCAGCATTATTTCTGGGCTTTCTATTCTATTTCATTGGTCTATGTGTCTTCTTTTTATACCAGTACCATGCTGTTTTGGTTACTGTAGCCCTGCAGTATAGTTTGAAGTTGGGTAATGTTATGCCCCCAGTTTTGTCCTTTTTGCTTAGAATTGCCTTGCCTATTCAGGCTCTGTTTTGATTATATGAATTTTATAATAGTTTCTTCTAGTTCTGTGAAGAATGTCATTTGTAGTTTAATGGAAATAGCATTGAGGACTAGTTGGGAAAATCTGCTTGCTTTAAGATGACATTATGGTTTTGATTAATCTGTAAATTGCTTTGGGCAGTATGGGCATTTTCATATTGATTCTTCCTATCTATGAACACGAAATGTTTTTCCATTTGTTTGTGTAATTTCTGATTTCTTTGAGCAACATTTTGTACTTCTCATTGTACAGGTCTTTGACCTTCCTAGTTAGCTGTATTCCTAGGTATTTTATTCTTATTGTGGTTATTGTAAATGAGATTGCCTTCCTGATTTGGTTCTCAGTTGTATGTTGTTGTCAAATGGGAAGGCTGCTGATTTTTTGTATATTGACTTTGTATCCTAAAACGTTGCTGAAGTTGTTTTTCAGTTCATGGGGCCTTTTGGCAGAGACTATTGGGCTTTGTACTATGGAATTGTAACATCTGCAAATAGGGATGGATTGACTTCCTTTTCTCCTATTTGGATGCCTTCTATATCTTTCTCTTGCCTGATTCTTCTGGCCAGTACTACTTTGAATAGGAGTGGTAAGAGAGAGCATCCTTGCTTTGTTCTAGTTTTCAAGAGGAATGTAAAGCAGATTCTCTGAAGAGCATGAAAGGCAAGTACCCTTGGTGGATTTAAATTCTGTGTATAGTCTGGCCTGAAAGGAAGTGCTACAGCAAGATGTACATTGTTGTCCTGGCACATGCTGATTACTCTGACAAAGGAACATCTCCTATAAAAAGAATTTACCTAGGGACATATGGGTGGTGTGTGTGTGTGTTGAAAGAAGACAAAGAGATACAGAGAGATTTTTTTTCTAGCCTAGAAACAAATGTTAAGCAGTCTTATCTACATATTTTCCAATTCAATTTTTTATATCCACGGAATTCAGATGGTTGGACATGACTGAACCCTGGCCTCAGCATAACCACGTAAAAGAATTGCTGTTTTGCACATTTTTAAAGAAGGATTTCAGTACCCCAGAACTTAAAGTATAACAAATTTTTTAAAAATTAAATTAAAAATAAGTATCAAAAAATAAAGAAGGATTTCAGACTTGAAGACACGAAGCTCCTTTCTCCTCAATAGTACACACTCGTCTTTAGTCAAATTTTAAAAGGCTCTGAGCTGCTACTTTGTACAAAAATAGAATACAAAAACAAAATAAAAGAGCTGTTCAATTATTGCCTGGCATTGTGATTACAAAACATATTATCTGTTAACTTTCTCTTTCAATGCTCTTTGAAGTTCTCTCTTTCACACTTACCCTCCCTTGGGTGTGTGTCATGCAGTTGCTAAACCCTATTATATACTGCAGATCTTTTATTAAGGATTAGTTGGGGAAATCTACCTGCTTTAAGATGCTATTATGGTTTTGATTAATCTGACTAAATTAATATAGAGAGTTAATATCTTGCAAGAAATATAGACTACCAAGGATAAAGAACAAAATCTATACACCTGGCAATTCATTCTCCACCGGGAAATATCAATATGAAGTAGTACCTTGTACAGTCTAGATTAAGGCCCTTGTGGTTGTTCTACAGGAAGAGAGATGTCAACTATGTGCAGAATAATGTTTCTCAGGTTATATCTACATTCATAAATCATTTTAATTCATTATGATTTTATTGTGTTACAAAACTGCTTAGAATTCAGCAACTGACAGATTGTTTCAGACATCACTAAATTTAACAATCTTTGCTTCTCTCCAAATTATTTTGTATATATAAATGATGCTTCTTTAATGAGTTTTCTAATCATATTTAGGTGGCATACAAGTACTTATCCATTGTGGGGATAAAATAATGTAATGTGTATAAAAGCACAATGTAATAATATAATATGTTTAATATGCATATGCTCCACACTCCACCTAATGCAAGTGTGAGATAGCATTATTACCATGTGGCATTCATCCATGTGGATGCAATGGAGTCCAAATGAGTCTACCTGTGCCTTGGCTTAAGCTCTGTTCCTATATCTCTGTCTCCTATAATATCCCTGGAAAAAATAAACATCCCCAAAAACCTGACTTACAAAGCTCCCCAGTGTCTCAGTATCATGGGAATTTAAATGGACCACCAAATGGAGCTATTGTGAATCCAAGCACTATTTAACCTTGTTTATTAGTCTTTTCAAAGCTATTAATGACCTTTGACTTGCTTTGAAATTATTTAACTACTCTGTATGGACATAAATATACATTGTTTCCCTCTCTCTGTAAAATGGGAATACAAGTATTAACTCAATTGTGGTTTCATGGTGATAGAAAAAATGGGTTTATATTTACAAAGCACTTTGTAGTTTAAAAGGTCTATTTCTACATTAATGAGTATTATTAGAAGATGGCATTGCAGCTCAATGAAGTGATGCCTCAACTAACATTACATTTTCAATTTGGACCAGCCAAATTGAAACCCACTGAGTCTGAGCACTCACATGTCCATTTTCTCAGTCAGTAATTGAATTTGCTAGGGTTCATATACTTTAACAGATGTTTTCTTAGCCATATTTATAGAAAAATATGGTAGTAAATTATGAGCACTGTAAAACAGTTTTGCTCATATTCTGACTCTCCCATTAGAAATATACAGTCAAAATATTAGACAAATTTTTTAGCAGGAATGTAGAGTTATTGTCTATCTAGGTAAGGTACCATGCTTAATAAATAAGATTAGTATTTTTATTAAGAGTAAAACATTAAAAGTTGCTTATAAATGAATTTATGTATATTAAATCCCATTTCTCTATTTGCTTTCATTGTAAAATTACAGATTTGTTTCTCTGCTCCCCAGAAAGGTCACAATACACAATAATATTTGAAGATGCAATAGTACTTGAAAATGATACATATAAAGGAAAATGATAATTTTATACAACACAGTATGTATTAAATATATTTAGCATATCCTAAATGTGGTTATGAATAGAATACAAGTTCATCAGTTTTGAGGTTATCTTGTTATTATAACTAACACAATTGGGAAGGGTAAAGAGGAAAAGTTTATGTATTCATCTCTTATACTAGATAACTTCTGGTAAAAATTTGTCTCCCTGAATTTTGGCACATTGTTTTACTTTGGGTGATACTTGCTGTATTCTTTCCTCACAGTTTTATAACTAAAATATCTTAAAATATCAACCAAAGGAGAATGGGAGCAAATTTGCAAAAAATATATGCTAATACTCAAACTCACTCACAAAATAGAAAGTAGAAAGGGTTGTTTGACACAGCAGCTTAAAGATCCCAAAAATGGGGACATTTGAAACAAAATGAACTCAAAAGACTAGACTGTAAGTTCTGTAGCATCTATTAGAGCCTCCTCATACCCCATAACCTCCAGCTGGAGTACATGCATCTCTCATTTCATACCACCTGGTAACAGATTCTTATTTCTAGAAAATGAATATGTTTATCTAAAAGGAAGAAAGATAGATAGAAATAGCTTGATCCATTTTGGTACCAGTACCATGCTGTTTTTTTTACTGTAGCCTTGTAGTATAGCTTGAAGTCAGATAGTGTGATTCCTCCAGTTTTGTTTTTTTGCTTAGGAAAATACAGGCTGTTTTTTGGTTCCATATGAAATTTAAAGTAATTATTTTTCTAATTCTATGAAGAAACTCAGTGGTATCTTGATAGGAATAGCATTTAATTCACAAATTACTTGGGGCAGTGTGGCCATTTTCATGATATTGAGTCTTCCTATCCATGAGCAGAGATATACAGACCAATAGAACAGAAAGCTCAAAATATCCTTGTGTCAGCTCAAATATCCTTAAACTGATAGCAACTTCAGCAATGTCTCAGGATACAAAATCAATGTGCAAAAATCACATGCATTCCTATGCACCAGTAATAGACAAACAAAGAGCCAAATCATGAGTGAATTTCCATTCACAATTGCTGCAAGGAATACAACTTACAAGATGTGAAGGACATTTTCAGGAACTACAAAACACTGCTCAAGGAAATAAAAGAGGACACAAACAAATGAAAAAACATTCCATGCTCAAGGATAGGAAGAATTAATATTGTGAAAATGGCTATACTGCCCAAAGTAATTTATAGATTCAATGCTATCTCCATCAAGCTTCCATTGACTTTCTTTACAGAATTAGAACAAACTACTTTAAACTTCGTATGGAATGAAAAAGAGCCTGCATAGCCAAGGCAATCCTAAGCAAAAAGAAGAAACCTGGAGGCATCACACTACCTGACTTCAAACTATACTACAAGGCTATAGTAACCAAAACAGCATGATACTGGTACCAAAACAGATATATAGACCAATGGAACACAACATAGGCCTTAGAAATAACCCCACACATCTACAATCAACTGATCTTTGACAAACCTGACCAAAACAAGCAACGGGAAAAGTATTCTCTATTTAATAAATGGTGTTGGAAAAACTGGCTAGCCATATGCAGAAAAGTGAAACTGGACCTCTTCCTTACACTTGATACAAAAATTAACTCAAGATGGATTAAAAACTTAAACTAAGACCTAAAACCATAAAAAACCTAGAAGAAATCCCAGGAAATTCCATTCAGGACATAGGTAAGGGCGAAGACTTCTTGACTAAAATACCAAAAGCAATGGCAACAAAAGCCAAAATAAACAAATGTGATCTAATTAAACTAAAGAGTTTTGCACAGCAAAACAGAAAGAAAGAAAGAGAGAAAGAAAGAAAGAAAGAAAAGAAAGAAAGAAAGAAAGAAAGAAAGAAAGAAAGAAAGAAAGAAAGAAAGAAAGAAAGAAAGAAAGAAGGAGAAAGGGAGACCTAGGCAATACCATTATACCATTCGGGACGTAGGCATGGGCAAAGACTTCTTCACTAAAACACCAAAAGCAATAGCAACAAAAGTCAAAATTGATAAATGGGATCTAAATAAATTTAAGAGTTTCCACACAGCAAAAGAAACTATCATCAGAGTGAGCAAGCAACCTACAGAATGGGAGAACCTCTTTGAATCTATCCATCTGATGAAAGTCTATTATTCAGAATCTACAAGGAACTTAAGCAAATTTGCAAGAAAAAAACAAACAACCCCATCAAAAAGTGTGTGAAAGATATGAATATACACTTCTCAAAAGAAGACATTCATGCAACCAACAAAATGAAAAAAAGCTCATCATCACTGGTCATTAGAGAAATGCAAATCAAAATCACAATTAGATACCATCTCACTCCAGTTAGAATGGTGATCAGTAAAAAGTCTGGAAATGACAGATGCTTGTTAGGCTGTGAAGAAATAGGAATGCTTTTACACTGTTGGTGGGAGTGTAAATTAGTTCAACCATTGTGGAAGACAGCGTGGTGAATCTTCAGTGATCTAGAACCAGAAATACTATTTGACTCAACAATCCCATTACTGAGTATATACCCACCCAAATTTTAAATCATTCTACTATAAAGATGTATGTTTATTGTAGCACTATTTACAATAGCAAAGACTTGGAATCAACCCAAATGCCCAGTAGTGATAGACTGGATAAAGAAAACTTGGCAAATATATACTATGGAATACTATGTAGCCATAAAAATAGAATGAGCTCATGTCCTTTGCAGGGACATGGATGTAGCTAGAAACCATCATTCTCAGCAAACTAACAGGATCAGAAAACCTAACACCACATGTTCTCACTCATAAGTGAGAGTTAAACAATGATAACACATGGACACAGGGAGGGGAACATCAAACACCGGGGCCTGTTGCGGGGGTGCAGTCAAGGGGACGGAGAGCACTAGGACAAAGATCTAATGCGTGCAGGGCTTAAAACCTAGATGATGCGTTGAAAGGTGCAGCAAACTGCCATGGCACATATGTACCTATGTAACAAACCTGCATGCAATGTACATGAATCCCAGAACTTAAAGTAAAATAAAAAAAAAAGAAATAGCTTTATCCAAATAGTTACAGTTCCAACTGAAGCAATAGAAAACTAAACAGAAGTATGTTTAATAAAATGGCAAATTAACTTGAAAAGTTCCTCAAAAATATCAACTGTTTAAGAAGCTGGACCAGTATATACATCTTCTAACCACTATAGAACACTAAGGAAACAACACATTCATCAGAGATATTAATGGTGCTATTGTGTCCAAGTATAACATCTTCCTCACCTTACACTTTGACACAATGATAAACACTTAGGCATAGAAAAAAAATAAAAGGAAGATTCAACATTGCTATGAGTTAAGCATCTTGTTGTAAGACATTGAGTTTTGCTGCATTAAGACTCAGACTGTTCAGAAATTCCTTACAAGGTTGCAAGAAAAGGTTGAATATGACATCTACTAAAGAGTAATTTTTGCGTGAGGCAATTAGTTAGATTTGAAAATATTGACCTACCTCATCCATTGAAATCATACTATGCTATCCTTATAGCATTCAAACCATAGTATTCTAAGATACATATTTCACTGTTGTAAAGTACTGCAAAACCAGAATCACTTTCTATAACTTGAGATCTTGTTCCTTTTTCTTATGCATCCCCATTCTGACAATACAATCAAGTATCTTCAAGAGTGGGCACCCTTAATATGAAAATAATTAGTTTGCAAATATTATATTCCATTCTGTATGTTGTCTTTTTACTCTGTTGGTAGTTTATTTTGCTGTACAGAAGCTCTTAAGTTAATTCGATCTCATTTGTCAATTTTTGCTTTCGTTGCAATTGCTTTTGGTTTCTTTGTCCTGAAATCTTTGCCTGTTTCTATGTCCAGGATGGTATTGCCTAGGTTGTCTTCCTGAATTTTATCATTTTGGGTTTTACATTTAAGTTTTAATTTATATTGATTTAATATCTATATATGGTGTAAGGAAGGACTCCAGTTTTAATTTTCTGCACATGGCTAGACAGTTATCCCAGCACCATTTATTGAATAGGGAGTCCTTTCCCCATTGTTTGTTTTTGTCATCCCTGGCAAAGATCAGATGACCACAGATGTGCAGCCTTATTTCTAGACTTTGACAAATGTCTCATATTCAGCATTTATAAAGAAATTAAACAAACTTATAAGAGAAAAACAAACAACTCATTTAAAAGTTGGCAAATGACATGAACAGACATATTTTAAAATAAGGCATACTTGTGGCCATAAAGCATATGAAAAATAACTCAATGTCACTGATTATCAGAGAATTGCAAATCAAAGTCACAATAAATACCATCTCACAACAGTCAGATATGGTTGTTATTAAAAAGTCAAAAAATAAAAGGTGCTGGTGAGGTTGCAGAGAAAAGGGAATCTTTATACACTGTTAGCAGGAGGGTAGATTAGTTCAATCATCGTGGAAAGCAGTATGGCAATTCCTCGAAGAGGTAAAGAGAAAATTACCATTTAACCCAGCAATACCATTACTGGGCATATGCCCAGAGGAATATAAATCATTCTACCATAAAGACACATGTATGCAAATTTTCATTGCAGCATTATTCACAATAGCAAAGACATGAAATCAAATTAAATGCCACCATTGATGAATTAGATGAAGAAAATGTGGTACATATATACCATGGAATAGTATGTAGCCATAAAAAGATGAGATCATGTCTTTTGCAGGAACATAGATAGAGCTGGATCCCATTATCCTTGGCAAACTAATGCAGAAACGTAATACCAAATAGCACATGTTCTCACTTATAATTGGGAGTTAAATGTTGAGAACTCATGAACACAAAGAACAGGACAGCAGACACTGGGGTCTATTTGTGCATAGGGAATGGAAGGAGGGAGAGGACCAGAAAAAAATAACTATTACATACTAGGATTAATAGCTGGGTGATAAAATAATCTGTACAGCACACTCCTGTGACATGAGCTTACCTATATAACAAACCTGCACATGTGCCTCAAAACCTAAAATAAAAGTTAAAAAAAACACACACTACTCATCACAGGATGTCTCCCATGTACATACGAGATATGCATGTTAATAAACATGTTTTCTCTTAATTATATCAGAATAAGTAGTGCAATGGAAATACATATGTTCTTAATATATTTTCATTTCATTTGCAAAATATCAGGCATGCCTCTAATTGCAAAAGGGATACTAAAGGAGTGCAGTGACAGTTTAGTACTCAGCCTTGTCCAGGTATCTTGGAAGTTCTCAAAATTTTAGGTTAAAATAACATTACAGATGGGTGAAATACAAGAGCATGCTCCCGTGTAAGCATTTCTAGACTACTGAAAAAGTAAGATTAGTCACATATCAAATTTTCCTAGTGTGTAGCGTTTGGAATCCCTAAGCTGTTTGGATTCTGTAGCTACTAAATTCATTTCTCAGGGGTGTTTTTATGAGTTTATCCCCAAGAGGACCCAGGTTCCCACTCATTTTATCAATCAGCTGTGATTAAGTATAATTGAGGATTAGTATCTGTGCCAAAAGCTTCCTGAGAAGTATTTGACCCATGATAAAATAGAGTTCATTAGGGTTCTAATATTTGAATTATTTCCTTTCCAATTCTAATTTAAAACCTAAGTAAAACAATTAAACATTCAAAGGGGAGCCTAAAAACAGTGCAGCTCTTTATGCCTCTGAACCAGTGATTTTTATCCCCAGGTCCCATCTTGAGATTCTTATTTGTTGAAGAAATTCTGTAAATATAACAGATGCAGTTGTAGATGGCCAGTATTCCACAAGGTTAAAAATATTACTTTAGGGATCTGCTTGAGAATAGGATGAAAATTGGTTACCTTCTTATCATATAAAATAATAGTTTGCATATAATTTCTGTATCCTGGATGCCTGTAGTCTATCCAAGAGGACAGGTTTGAGATCTGGATCTATGTGAAACCAAATCAGTAAGATAAAGCATACTGAATGTGGAAATATTCTTGTTTCTTTTGGAAAACTTTCACAGATATACTTTAATGCAATTGTCATCAGCTTTTACATCTCATTGATGTAAAAATTGATTGCATAAAAAGTTTGTCTCCATTTCCACCAACAGTGTAAAAGCATTCCTATTTCTCCACATCCTTGCCAGCAACTATTGTTTTTTGACTTTTTAATAATTGCCATTCTGATAGGTGTGAGATAATATCTCATTGTGGTTTTTATTTGGACTTTTCTGATGATCAGTGACGTTGCACTTTTTTTTATGTTTGTTGGCCATATATATGTCTTCTTTTGAGAAGTGTCTGTTCATATTCTTTGCCCACTTTTTGATGGGGTGTTTTGTTTTTTTCTTGTAAATTTGTTTAAGTTCCTTGTAAATTCTGGATATTAGACTTTTGTCAGATGAGTGGATTGCAAAAATTTCCTCCCATTCTCTTGTCTGTTCACTCTGATGATAGTTTCTTTTGCTGTGCAGAACCTCATTAGTTTAATTAGATCCCATTTATCAATTTTGGCTTTTGTTGCAATTGCTTTTGGTGTTTTTGGCATGAAGTCTTTGCCCATTCATATGTCCTAAATATTGCCTAGGCTTTCTTCTAGGGTTTTTATGGTTTTAGGTTTTACATTTAAGTCTTTAGTCCATCTTGAACACATTTTTATATAAAGTTAAGGGTTCAGTTTCAGTTTTCTGCATATGGCTATCCAGTTTCCCCAGCACCATTTATTGAATAACAGATCATTTCCCCATTGCTTGTTTTTGTCAGGTTTGTTGAAGCTCAGAGGGTTGTAGCTATGTGGTGTTATTTCTGAGGTCTCTGTTCTGTTCCCTTGGTCTATATGTCTGTTTTGGTATCAGTACCATGCTATTTTGGTGATTGTAGCTTTGGAGTGTAGTTTGAAGTCAGGTAGTATGATGCCCCTAGCTTTGACTTTTTTTGCCAAGGACTGTCTTTGCTTTAAGGGTTCTTCTTTGATTACAAATGAAATTTAAGGTAGTTTTTTTCTAATTATGTGAAGAATGTCAATGGTAGTTTGATGGCAACAGTATACTTTGGGCAGTATGACCATTTTCATGATATTGATTCTTTCTGTCAATGAGGATGGAAAGTTTTTGTATTTGTGTGTGTCTTATTTCCTTGAGCAGTGGTTTGTAGTTTTCCTTGAAGAGGTCCTTCACATCCCTTGTTAGCTGTATTCCTATGTATTTCTTTCTCTTTGTAGCAACTGTGAATGGGAGTTCATTCATGATTTGGCTCTCTGCTTGTGTATTGTTCATGTAAAAGAATGCTTGAACCATTGTGGGAGACAGTATGGTGATTCCTCAAGGATCTAGAACCAGAAATACCATTTGGCCCAGCAATCTGATTACTGGGTATGCACCCAAAGGAATGTAAATCAATGTACTATAAAGACACATGCACATGTATGTTTATTGCAGCACTATTTACAATAGCAAAGACATGAAACCAACCCAAATACCCATAATGATAGACTGGATAAATAAAATGTGGTACACATACACCATGGAATACTATGCAGCCATAAAAAGAATGAGATCATGTCCTTTGCAGGGACATGGATGAAACTAGAAGCCATCATTCTCAGTAAACTAACACAGGAGCAGAAAACCATACACCACATGTTCTCACTCATAAGTGACAGTTGAACAATGAAAACAAACACCAGGGCTTGTTGGGGTGTAGGGGGTGAAGGGAGGGAACTTAGAGGATGGGGGTCAATGGGTACAGCAAACCACTGTGGCACATGTATACTTATGTAACAACCCTGCACGTTCTGCACATGTATCCTGTAGGTTATTTTTAGAAGAAATACAGAAAAGCAAAAATTATAAAAAGGGGTTTGTTAATTTCTCCTGAGAAAAGATGCCTTTGTCTCTTAATTTACCCTGAGTCTATCAAAATACTGAGGCTTCCAGCTCCCAATCCCTGCTTTGGAGGCTTGGCTTTACACTTCCCCACACGACCAATGTTCTTCTACAGTAAATTTCTTCATGCTATTGCTACATATAGTCCTTTTTTTATCCTTCACTTTCTTTCTTTTGTAACCTTGGTGCCTAAGAGAATAGGTTCTCAATAAATAATATTTTGTATAATTTATTATGTTATTAATTACAAAGATGTAACATGTATATTGTAGAAAATGTATAAAATATAGAAAATGGCAAAATAATGACCAACTGCAATCTCATCCATTTGGTTTTGAGATTTTTGTCAGGAAATGTATTTTAAAACTGAGTCATCCCTTTTCCTAATCTCAATTCTATTCCAGGGTATGGCCAATGTGAACAATTCAGTATCTTTAAAGTTTTTGTCTATTTTTATCCACAGAAAAAATGTATGCATATAGATATACACATCTATATTCTTTTTTCAAAGTAGGATTATACTATTTTGTGCTGCAGAAATTGCTTTCTTCATCAACCAAAATACTACAAAATGTTCGCAGTTCTGCAGATTTATCTTACTGATTTGAAATTAACACTATTTGATAAGTATTTTTGAACATACAAACTAATTCCTTGCTTAGGAAAAAATGACTTTTGGCTAACAGTTTATTGTTTTAGAAATTAGCCAGAACATAAGTAGATGGATGTGACTATTCTTTCTTATAATAGAATTCCAGAATTAGAATGATCATGTATCCTTTGTTCAGGTTTAAGATACAAACTTTTTGTTTTAGAAACTTGTCATATCACTACTGATTCCCAACGATCAGTGAATAAACATGACTTTACACCTCCTTCCATAACTAAATACATGTAAAATTTATTTCAGCCATTGTCAGTTCTCCTGCTTTCTTTTTTGTCAGACCACTAGAATGAAGTAAAATGTTTCTCAAACTTCAGGGGCTCTGTCACCTGCCCTTTGCTTTGGACAGCAGGACACTGGATACTATTACCATCACAGTAACAACAAAGATAAGCACAGCGGTCAGGTTTTAATGACACCACTTAATGAATTCTCTGAGAAAAGAGTTAACAGTGAGAAATCTCAAGGTCAGCAGTGTTTACTTCGAGAAGTACCTAGCAGTAGATCTGAGAAGCCTTTCAAGTGTACCTGGCATTTCTTTCTTCTCTGTCTGCAGTTAACTGAGATTTTCTTTCTTTTTTCCTTGTCTTTATTATTATGTGGGAAGCAAACCAATTCTAGTCTTGGAAATGTGATAGCCCTTGTTGTTGACATATTAAGCTTGAGTTCAACAGAAAGGTTAAAAGAAAACAGGCAAGATCACATCCTAACAATTTTCCCATAGATTTAGGGTGAAAATGTGGACCAATAAATTTGTTTACAACAGAAAAGAGGATCCATCAAGAATCCTTAGTGAAGTCTCTGAAATTGTGGAAATGATTATAACAGTAGCTTGGAGTTACACTGTGAAGAGAGTTGAGGGTATTCACTGTTCCTAGGGATTATATATAATAGTATAAATCTTGGAGTAAACAAAGAAAAGCTGAACTACTTCATGTGAAGGATAATAGTGATTAGAATACATTTCTTAGGACAGCAATTAAGCATGGATATACAGGTAGGCCAATTTCATGAGGAAAAGAAAAATGACCATGAAATACTACAGAAAAACATTAAATTCTGAATTAAGATAAAAATTGTGTGCAGAGACAAAGGACCAGATGGCCTGAAAATTTTCCATACAGTTAACAGTTTCCAAGTTTTTCTTAAAATTCAATAAAATATCTCTAAATGCATTTCATGCATCTCTTAAGTTCTTTCTCAAATATCTATCCCATATTTCCCTGAAATAATGAAGGGAAAATAGTTATTACTCTCTTTCTCTCCTTTTTTTTATGTAATAGAGATCTTTAGGAATGTCTCTGTGTATGTGTGTGTGTACATGTGTGCCTGTCTGTCTGCCTCTCTGCTTCTGCCTGTTTATAATGAAGGCCTTCTTCAAATAGTTAACTGTGGTTGATTTAGAAGTCACTTGCCTGAGGCCATACACCACATCAACATATGAATAAAGATTTCAGGTAGGATAAAAGTGTTTTTCAGCCATTTAAACAAAACCAGTGACACTATACCAACACAAACTATTAGAGATGTAAAGTATCTTAGAGATTTATCCCTCATTTTCTAGATGAAACTCAGGTTCAGCAAGTTATACACCAAAATCCAATGTTACCCAACTCATTAATGGAAGAACTGTTCTACTTTTTGAACATGGTAAGATTGGAGAGTTGCTGCAAGGCCCCTTGCTCCAAAATATTTCCCACATAGCTTTCCAGAGGACTTGAAATTCCAAAGATCAAAATCTTGCATCTGAATTATTAATATTCTGCTGTCCCAAGTGGTACCTTGGATGAAGTATCCACACTTACATTTACATTCAATGCCTCCACTTGTGTTCTTCTTGCCTACTCAGAAATTCTGAATCAAAAATTAATCATCTCTGTTCAACGTAGTCTAATTTTCTCCCTCTAATGGATAATTCCCATCAGCATGCTTTTATTATTCTCTTAAGTTTTTGTTTCTACCTTCTTGAAAATACATATTTTAAAATTCTCTCTTGACCCTAAATTCATTACCAGTTATAGTCTCACTTCTCTGCTCCCCTTAATAACAAAACTCCCTGAAAGAGTTTTCTACATTTGTTATTGAATTCCTCCCTTCCCATTCACTCTTCAACACATTCCAATGAGACCATATTAGGCCATTCTTGCATTGCTATAAAGAAATACCTGAGGGTAAGTAATTTATAAAGATAAGAGTTTTAATTGGCTTACTGTTCTGCAGGCTGTACAGGAATCATGGTGCCCACAACTGCTCAGCTTCCACTGAGGGCTTCAGGAAGCTTACAATCATGATAGAAGGTAAAGACGGAGCTGGCATCTCACATGGCAAGAACTGGAGCAAAAGAGAGGGGGGTTGGGGAGATATCACACACTTTTTTTTTGTTTAGCAATTAAATCTTTATTTGATTATTCAAATGAAACTTGCTGTATCACAAAATACCTTGCAGTTATCAAAACCAAATGCCATGTGCTAAAGACATACAGAAGTGTAAGTTAATAAAGATACATCTTTATTCATTAGAGGCTTACTAATTAGGAGAATTAAGTACAAAGTTGGCAAGCAATAAATTGATGTAAGAAAGACTTAGGAAGACTTTGGTCTTCCTTTATTCACAGTAATTTTCCTGCAGTATTTCACATCTTCTTTTTTTATATCTATAAAGATATCACACACTTTTAAACCATATCTTGTGTGAACTCCCTCATCACCAACAGGATGGCACTAAGCTGTTAATGAGGGATACACCCCATGATCTAATCACCTCCCACCAGGCCCCACCTCCAGCACCGAGAATTACAATTCAACATAAGTTTTGATAACAACACAGATCTAAACCATACCACAGACTTAACCTCTCACTATTCCATCGAAAGTACTCTAGTCAAAAACTTCAATTCTCAAGGCTCATCTGACTGTCTTTCGGCAGTATTTGATATGGTCAATTGCACTCTTCACCTTCATACCTTTTCTTCACTTAGTATTCAAGATACCACATTCTCAGGATTTACCTTCTAGCTACTCATTTATTCCTTCCCAATCTCCTTTGCTGTTTCTTCCTCTTTTTCCCAACTGCTTCATGTATAAATTCCTCAGGGCTCACTTCAACTTGGTGATCCCATCCACTCTTACAGATAAAAATAACATCTATATGCCAATAATGCCTACATTTATGTCTCCAGTCCAGACATCTCCTGCAAACTCAAGACTCACATATACAACTGCCTATTCAATGTCTTCACTTGGGTGTCTAACAGAGAGTCCATCTTCAAAACAGAACTCCCAATCTTCTTCACTCCTTCATTTTCTCTATCCTCAGTCTCCCACCACTCAGCTGACGGCATCTCCATCTTGTTGTTATGCCAAAAACTTTACAGGGTCATTGTTTGCTCCTCTTTTTCTCTCACCCTTCACATCCCATCATCCAGGAAGACCTGATTGTACTACCTTTAAAAATTATATACCAGTTCTGACCACTTTATACTATTTTTATTCATGCCACCATCATTTCTTATTTGGATGACTGCATTACCTTCTTAACTAATTTCTCTGCTGTTGTTCTTCCTTGCCCTCTATAGTACACTTTCAACAGAGTCAGATCAGGTCACTTCTCTGCTTAAGAACTTTGAGACACATTTCACACAGAGTAAAATAGAAAATGATCAAAATGACCTGCCATGCCTTACCTGATCAAATCTCCATTATTCTTAACTGCTCACATTAACTCTTTGATATTGTCTGGTGCTCTCCTCCTCACTAATTATATTCTAATCACACAGACCTTCTTGCTTTTTTAAAATGCCACAAACTCTCTTCTTAAAGCCTATACTCTATTTTCTCTGCCTAGCACATTCCTCTCTCAAATATTCACTTGGCTCACTATCTTAAGTTCTTCAAGTCTTTGTTCACATATCACCTTTTCAATGAAGCCTACTCTACCTTTATTGCTGCATTTAAAATTGTGAACTCCCCCACCAAAGTCCCAATTCCTTTAACTCCAGTCTACTTTTTTCTATAACACTTATACCTTATAATGAACTACATGATTTATTTATTTTATATATGGTTTGTCTGTCTACCTATAACAGACCAGATCCTCCACAAGGGCAGAGATCTTTGTTCATTAGCATGTTCCAATGCTCTGAAATGATAACTGGAACATTTTAGGAACACAATAAATACTTTTCAATGGGGTGAGTGAGAAAATGAATGTATGACCCTTCTATTTGCATAGAAATTTATAGTTTTTAGTCTTATAAATACTTTGGTTAATCTTTAGCAATGCTGTAATATAAAAGGTCACCATTTATTTTTATGTTTTTACAGATGCGGAAATTGTAGTTTAGAAGTAATCATTCTGACTATGTGTTAAAGGCCTCTAGCAAAATGAGGTTTGTTGCCAGGAAAATATAACACTCCAACAATTTGGCAGCCATTAACCAATTAGCAAGACGGAATTTATCAGTAGTAATAAAGGATCTGAAAGAATGAATTCAAGTCAATTTTGATGAGCCCAATTACTGGGTATAGTTCTGTAGCAATTGCCTTGAGCAAGAGGAAAGAATTGAGAACCAGGAGTAGAATACACTCATTTCATATATCTAGAAATAAAATTTATGTAATAGGAAAAACCTTCATGTGCATTTTTTTACACTAAGCTCCATATGTAGGTAAGGAGCCTAGGACTATTTGAATCCAACATGATTTGTATGTCTCTTTAGAAAGTATGTTATGTGGGATGAGGGAGGTGTGGGAGTGTTCATTCTTGGGTCAGAGATGAAGGCATTTATTATTCACAGCAATAGCAGAGTCAAAGTATCAGCATTTGAGCCAGTTCTCCAAGTTCCAATTCCTAAAAGCTGATATAAAGAGGATCAGGTGAGGCTTGCAGATGTAGTGGGTTGCATTACAAGAAAAAATCCCTGAGCTTAGAAAAATTTGAATACTTTATAATGGACAGTAAGCATGTCTGCCTTACATTCCAAAGGAAGACGTTATCTCTATCTACCAAGACTGTTAGCTTATATAAACATCTCTAAAAATATAGTACAAAACAAAAGCAGTCAGTGACTGTTCAAAAGACGTGCAAAAATGTGAAAGGACCACAGAAAATTGTCTCTCAACATCTATTTGTTTACATTTTTTAAATGGAAGGATAAGCAATAACATTTTTAAGTTACTTATTTATAAAGAGAGGGACCAAGGTGGGAGGGACAAGGTTGGAAGCTAGACTTCTCCAAATACTTTTCAGTCTAGATCCTTATAGAATTTTGCCTTTTTATTATCATAATTCAATCATTTTAAGGTATGGGTAAATTTTCATTTAATACAGAAGGCCTTTTCAGTCTATAATATGTACACTAAATCTAAAGTGAGCAGGAAACCCCAGGTGTAGAAAAATTTAAAAATTGACTTCTAGAATATGAATTTTACTAGCTCGTCAACAGAGATTGTGTGGCTGCATGGTCTGTGGAGATGGAACTCACCACCAAGAGCAGGCAGATATGTTCACTCATGATAACGATAATTATTTATTGAGTACTCATTTTGCAACAGCCACTGCTAAATGCTTTTACATGTTAACTAATTTAACTCTCATGAAAGTTTATAAGTTAAGTGTACTATTATGTCGTTTTTGCGGATCAGGATTGAGGAACAGTAAGGTTTAGTAACTTGCTCACATACAGATTCAAGCCATAACAGTCCAAATCAAGTGCTCAGCTTTTATCCATTATAGCATGAATAACCAAAATAGCACAGGCCCACCAATTTTCTGATTGAATCAAGTAGTTCTGATTAATTTGCCTATAAAATATTTATATGCAACAAACAGAATATTGCAATTAACATTTAGAAATTCAGGCAGTGTCTTATTTATATATATAGTGCCCTTTTATAAAATTTTACTTGGATATTGTATGTCCACAAGGATATTCTAGGTTCTGATAAAGTGACTACATGTTTAATGTCCTTCATACCAATACTTTGTAATCACAGAGGATGATTCAGAACAAATGAAACACTGATCCAGTGGAAACAGAATAATTAAAGTACATGAGTCATTCTTTTTTTGTTAACTTAGTTGATTCCAAATTTTAAATCACAATTTTTCTTTCAGCATATGCATTTTTCTTTGAGACAGTCACACTCTGTCCCCCAGGCTACAGTTCAGTGATGCAGTCTTGGAACTCTGCCTCCCAGGTTCAAGTGATTCTCCTGCTTTAACCTCCTGAGAAGCTGGGACTACAGGCATTCACCACCACACCTGGCTAATTTTTGTATTTTTTAGTAGAACTGGGGTTTCTTTATGTTGGACAGGCTGGTCTCAAATTCCTGACCTCAAATAATCCACCTGCCTCAGAATCCCAAAGTGCTGGCATTACAGGTGTGAGCCACCACGCCTGGCCTGAATTCTAAATCTCTCCTTTTGTAACTTTAATATAAAGTAACAATTGAATAAATATAATTACTTTTTTTTAACAATGATAGTAATTCACACTATTGTGTAACCATCTCACGTTGAAACCTTAAGTTTTCACCAGCAACACCATATTGGAGAAGTATCAAAGGCTAAGAACCACAAGGATGATAAGAAGAGAAAAAATTAATACATTTAGGTTGTATGAAATGTAAATTCATGAGTTGTAGTTAATAAACATTTTTAAAATAAAATATGATCCGATTCTGACCTTTCTATTAAAGTCCTTGGCTAATTCTCCATTTGGAGTTTCAGCCTCCTTTCCCTTTTATAGACTCAAAGTGGAAAACAGGCTAACCTCCAACTGAAAGACTGTGCTAATTAGAAAAACATAGGTGGGTTCATGACTTCTAAGGTGTGTGCTGCACTCTGCAGTGTGCTTTAGTCATAAGAATATCCTTAAAGCAAAATAAGATATTCAACAGAGTCAAATAGAATCCCCTAGCTTGCTAGACAGAAGCAAGGAATTTCAAATTAATTCTGACACATTTTTCATTGACTTATACCAATTTCATCCCCTTAGGTCACTCATGACTCATTAGTCATATGCTGTTTTAGAACTATATTTTTCATCTACTACCTGCCTTGAAGACTTTTACCTCATTAATTTTCTTGCCTGTTATTTTTTGTTTGTCTACTATTCTTTTCTTTTTATAATTGCCACAACTCAAAATCGGCATATACCTAGGATATATGCCTTTGTCAAAAACACATCACATATACAAAATCACTTATATTGATGTTACATTATGCTAGATTATTCATTTTCTTCAATTAAGACTAACTTATGAGTCAGGAATGGCAGTAAACATTTCAAAATAAGTGTGATCTAACTTAGTACAATTGGAGAGACAAAGTGATCTCAGAATTGATCCAGACTAAATACCTACCCACCCAATATCAGCATCCCCTCAACTGAAATCTAACTCCCTACAATTTTAGAATTTCAATTGATTTATCTATTCTCCCCTTTTTAAATTTCTTTTTAGCAATGTGGAGTAAATCTAAATCTACCATAAAATAGAAGTGATTTGAAGAGTGGAAAAGAGATATCATACTCTTTTTTCAAAATTTCTCTTCTCTAGGCAAAACTTTCTTCATTCCATTAAGTTCCTTAGACAACATGTCATTTTTAGAAGCAGGTTACTCATCTTCCTCTGAGCTCAATCCTTTCTTAAAATACGACATCCAAATGCTAAATTCCTGTATTCATCACACTAAGATTGTCTACGTAAGAGTAATTTACATGTTTACATTATGGTCTTCATATTTGAAAAGTTCAACCTGATGAGATCAGATACAAAGCTATGAGGAATGTTTCTAAAATGTGTCCTTTAGATTTGTAACAATCCATTAAGTATTTTTGAGTGGTGTAATCCCAGCATTAACCAGCCCATGTAACTCAATCCTTTCCACTAGGTTATAAGAAATTTCCAATGTACTACTAAAATCAAGACTAAATTTAAGTCTGGCAAGCCTATCACAAAAGAAAATGCTGTACTCTTGGCATGGAGTTACTTAAGTCAATCTATTTTGGGGCTAATAATCATTCTTCTCTGTTTAATAAATTAACTTTAATATATGGCAATGGAAATCAATATGGCATGTGAAATCTGCTTTAATTTCTTTTTTTTTTTTAATTTTTTATTGGATTTTTGAAAATTCTAACAAACATTATTGACCACCACACTGCTGGTATTTCTCTGTGTTCTGTGAACTCTAAAACATATTACTTTTATAATGGAAGAAATTACATGTTACAGAAATACTCAGCTGGCTTTGGAATTTTAAATTAATGTAAGTGTATTAAAACCTGTCAAGTTATACCCAGGGCTAACTGGACACAACTATATTTTGGTAACAATTCTGCATATAATATCTTGAATATTTAAATTTTACAATATAAGTCAAGCCACAAAGTAGTAATAGTAGAGTCTACTAACCTATGGGTAAAAGTGACAGCCAGAAAACCAAACACCTCATGTTCTCACTCATAAGTGGGAGTTGAACAATGAGAACACATGGACACAGGGAGGGGAACATCACACACCAGGGCCTGTTGAGGGGTGGGTGCTAGGGGAGGGATAGCATTAGGAGAAATACATAACCTAGATGATGGGTTGATGGGTGCAACAAACAACCATGGCACTTGTATACCTATGTAACTAACCTTCACATTCTGCACATGTATCTCAGAACTTGAAGTATAATAATTAAAATATGGGAAAAAATGGCAAGGGACACTGGTGAAAATAAAATATTAATATTAAAAAAGTTGAAAAAACAGTGACAGCCAGGCTGAATACTGATGGCCAATAAGATAACCTTATTTTTGATTGCCCAATTCAGTGCTCAGAAAGAAACTGCCAATTGGAAATTAGAATTCACTACAATCGATTTGCAGTTAAATCTGTGTCCTACAGTATATCACAGGAAGATTTTCTTTTTCCGGGCTTTCATCCTGAAACAAGCAAAGTACTCTAGCTCTAGAAGAATTCCTTCAAGACCCTAATGAGGCAAAAATGACCAGTAAGCTTGCTTATTTGCTTATTTATTTCCCTCATTTGGACAACAGATTTTGTAAACACTTAAGATTTTTACATTGATATTTTTCAGAATCAGTTATAGATGCAACTAATGCCTCTTACCACTGTAATAACAACATGATTTAAAATATAGAGCCATGATTTTGTATTTTTTTCTAAAACATCCTATTATTCTGTGCCTAAGTATGAAAATTATATTGAGTTTTCGATCCCTCTCTGTTCTTTATAAACATTCTGATGTTTAAGAAATGTAATTAAGTCTAAAATGGTCAACTTAGTAATGTTCATTATGTAATTCACTAAATATGGGAATCTTTTTCATTTCCTTTTACAGCTCTCATTTCTTGCCAATAACTCCAGATAGTGTCAAATAATCACAACTGTACATTAATGCTGCTAGTGAAAGGAAACTTTCCAAAAACTTCTGTGAAGATGAAAACTAATGTCCAGCCCCCAATTAATCAATTAGATTTTGCAAAAAGGAGCCGTCATTCCTCAATTTACTTCAGCAAATGCTTAGTGCATGCAGTGCATAAGGAATGGGCTATTCAATTGGAGGGATTCAATTAAGGAACTAATTTAAAAGCGAAAGCCACATTGTCTACAGGATTATTTTTAAAATGATATAGGTATATTCAAAATATCAAGAACCAGTTCAAACCAAAGTTATATAAATTGTAGGAGCTTCATAATCAAGTATTTAAGCCTCTCTCTGCAGTGCTTGAAATATTAAATTATTAAAAGCAAATATTGTAGCAAATAGGTTATCATCAATCTCAATAAAAGTTACATTTTACTATCACTGTCACATTATTACTTTTTGCTTTTAGTCATTTAAGATTGAAAAGAATGGTAACAAACTGTGGTAACAAATCAAAACTATTCAATGTAATTTACTTTGTGAGTAATTTGCAATTGATTCAGACTGATGGGACTGCACAGTTTGATGTATTGCTGAAGCAGGAGATACTTTGGACCAAGTAAATTTATAAACTCCTCTTCTTGAGAGAAAAATGGCTGCTATATTTCATGTTGTCATTTTTTAGCTGTAACAATGTAGTTGTATACCTATGTGTATTCTTAAAAAGAATACCAAACAATGAGTACACCTGTAACTGTCTCACCTACCTATCAATATTGGATTTGGCAGGCCCAACCTTCTACTTGCTCAAAATAAAGCATTTAAGCAAAATGCAGAATTAACCCAAAAAGACCAATCTTGTATATAAAAGACAAAGTTGCCTAGCAGCATCACTCAGCCACCTGCAGTTCAAAGTTCATATCTTGTTAATATCACTAAAATTAGAACAATGCAATGGCTTGGTTGTGTGTTTTGGTTCGGTTATTTCTGATACTGTTGAGATTGGCTCTGTGCTTTGCTTAAAAATCCTGAATGTTATTTTTTCAAAATATTATTCTAGATATAGATCCCAGTATTTTGAAAATGAGAGTTGGGGGAAAAAGATTGTGTTTGTCTGCTCAAAAGGTCAGAAGCACTTCACCTCAATTCAGTGACAAATTGCCTTATTTTACAGAAGATGTAACACTGGAATTTGAAAACAGCCATGTCTGACATACCTTTGGATTAAGATCCCCATTCAATGTGTATGCCCCTTGGCTGACGAAACTTTTCTTTTTGATCTGAGGAGAAAAGAATAAAAACAACCAACAATTTTTCCTCTTTACTCATCTCATCCATTCTGGGATGGAGTACCTCTAGAGGCTTGAGTCTGAAGGACTTTTTTCAGGTTTCACAACATAATGGAGACCCCTCTGTGAAACGCTTTTCCCCCTTCACCTAGGTATTATGCAGTCTGGCTGAGGAGCTACTTGTCATCTCTGCTGTTACCTAATATGCTGGAACAAAAGGTGTCCCTAGGCCTAGCTAAAAATAAAATAAATAAAATTAACAAGAAAAAACAACTTGAGGTGCAACTTTAGAGGCCTCCAGCATCTCAAAGGCTTTAATAAGTCTAGCAAGTACCTGTGGGGCCATAGTGGGATTTCCATACCCTCACATGACTCAGGACTTTATAATTCCAGACATTGTCTTGTCATTAACTGTGGAGCTCTTGCTGATTGAGTCTGACTGTCTAGGAGACAGTAAGGCAGATGATGAAAACAATTATTTGTAATTTAGCAGAGTAAACTATGCATTTTTTTTCCTTAGGCTAAACATTTTAGTCATTCCTTATCATAAACAAGTCAAAATCCATTTCTGTATTTACCATTCTTGCCTGCTGCCAGACTGGCTTTCTGTTTTTTAATTTCTAAAATGACCTCCATTTTGAAACTTAAAATTCAGGGATCATCTTTGAGGCATTCTTCTTTTTCATCTCGCTATCAAACTTGTCATTAAAAAATTACATTTCTTTCTCTTCATTCCCAGTATGATAGTCCAGAATATCCCCAAATCCATATCTGAATTATTGCCACTGCCACTTCACTATTTTCTAGAATCAAGGCTCTCCCGCCTGCAGCCAATTTTAATTAGTGCTATCAGGATGAATTCCCTAATATACCTTCAAGCATAAATATGCCCCACATTGACTTCTATATCATGACCAGATAGTTTTGCCTTATTATCAATGCTCTCAACAATGAGGCTCCAACTTATCTGGCCAACATTAGCACTCTCTTTTCTGCTCAGCTCTGTTTTTCCTTTGTACTCATCATGCTTATTCCTGTACTTATTTTATGCTGCTTCCCTCCATTAAAATGAAATGAGTCTTAACCCTAACTTTCTTATGGTTGATGATCCTTCAAGGTCCAAGTTAAGTTTTACTTTCACAAAATCTTCTAGTTCAATTATCATTTATCTCCCCACACATAAACCTATCATAATTGTGAGTGATTAATATTTCCTGATTGAAAGATTCAAATAGATGCTTCTCCCACAGATCTTTGCAACCCTTGGGTCAGGAAATCTCCTGGTGAATCCACCCCACCAAGGCATTGTGTCTGATACACAGTGCTATGTGAAGTTTCAGCAGAGCAGCTTCTCAGGCAGGCACAGAAACCCAGGAACTTTACATACTCCAGCTCTGGGAACCCTGGAAAAGGTGACTGCAACACAGGAAAAGTAGGAGGTACATATGCCTCTGTACATATGCCTAGGAAGGGGGCTGAAGACAGAGAGCTGAGTAGCATTTATCTGCAAGCCCCATTTCCACGGAACCTCACAGAATAAGACCCACTGTCTTGGGCTTCCAGCTAGCCACCAGAAGCACTATTGCACTTACTTGTGATGGGACTGAGTTCCGCAGGAAAGGGGCAGGCTGCAATCTTTGTTGTTTGGATGACTCAGTCATTCCAGCCTGTGGGCTTAGGAGAGTCCAAACTGTTGGGAGGCAGGCAGAAGGCATCCCCCAGCACAGTACAGCTGCTTGACTAAAACATGACCAGGCTGCTTCTTTAAGCAGATCTCCATTCATTCCTCCTCACCGGGCAAGACATTCTAATGGGGTCTCCAATCACTCCTAGCAATGTTCTCTGGCTGACAGAGGTTTGAGAACTTCCTGGGACAGAACTAGATGGATGGGTGGGCCACCAACTTTGCAGTTTTGGCAACTTAGCCGTTCCAGCCTCCAGGCTTTGGAGAGCCCAAGTGGACCAAAGTCAGAAGTGGTATCCCAGCACAACACACACCCTACTGGCAATATTATACAGGTCATTGAGACAGTAAATTAACAAAGACATTTCAGGACTGGAACTCACCTTTGGATCAAATGGACCTGATAGATATCTACAGAACTCTCTATTGCAGAACAGCACAATATACATTCCTCTCATCATCACATGGTGCTTACTCTAAAATTGATCACATAATCAGAAGTAAAACACTCTTCAGCAAAGGCAAAAGAACTGAAATCATAACAAACAGTCTCATGGACCATGGCAAAATCAAAGTAGAAATCAAGACAATGAAATTCACTCAAAACCATACAGTTACATCAGGGTCCAACAGCACAGCACAGCTGTTCTTTGAAAGTGTAGCCAGACTACTTTTTAAAGCAAGTCTCTGATCAGTTCCTCCTGACTGAGAGAGACATTCCAACTGGGATCACCAGCTGTGTTCTACAGTTGCATTGTGGCTGGCAACAAATCCATATTCCCCTGGGATGAAGCTCCCAGAGAAAGGGGCAGGCTGATATCTTAACTGTTTGACAGCCTTCACTGATGATACCTCCAGGCAATGGAAAATCTGAGGTGACTAGGAAATGAAGCAGAGCCCCCACAAACTGCAGTAGCCCTATGTGTTAAAAGAAAAAAAACATTCAGAAATCAATTCAACAGCAAGTGCTAACTATTCTAGATATATATAAACCCAACATGGGAGCACCCATATTCATAAAGCAAGTTCTTGGAGATGTTCAAAGAGACTTAGACTCCCACATAATAATAGAGAGAGAATTTAAGACCCCATTGGCAATATTAGACAAGTCATTAAGACAATACATTAACAAAGATATTCAGGACCTGAACTCACCCTTGGATCAAATGGACATGATAGATATCTACAGAACTCTCTACCCCAGAACAGCTCAATATACATTCTTCTCATCACCAAATGGCACTTACTCTAAAACTGATCACATAATCAGAAGTAAAACACTCCTCAGCAAATGCAAAAGAACTGAAATCATAACAAACAGTCTCAGGGACCATGGCAAAATCAAAGTAGAAATCAAAACAAAGAAATTCACTCAAAACCAATTATCTCAGGGACTGACAGGCAGACCCTGACCAACGACGGATGAATAAATTCACTCAAACACAGATTTTCAGTGAAAGAGTAGGCTGGGGTGTCTGGGCCATTCAACCACAGGTGTTAACAGTCGCTGGCCCCCATTCCATGGACTTCCCAGTCTTTATTCAGCATACATTAAATGACAAAGGCTTTGAGTCAACACCAATAGAGGGTAAAGATTAAAGGCCAGATACGAAGGCCTACAGCAAACAACATCCGCAGGTGATAAATCTGGTTTTCCTCCCCCAGAGAAAGCCATCTGGCTCATGAATGATTAAAGGTTAGTTTTAGGACCACGTGAGTAAATAAGTTATTCAGATAAACTCCCTTACATTCCTTTGCTCTTTACTCTTGCTATTAACTCAAAGAGGATTAGGCTGTCTTCAACCATAATTCTATCCTGAGGTTTTTACAAAATCTCCTGGCCTTCCAAGAAGGTCTGTGACTATTTTCTATAACTTTCTCTAATATTTTTCCCTTAATATTTTTTGCCACCGCTCTGAAATACCACACAATTATATGGAAATTGAATAACCTCCTCCCTTTTGGGTAAATAATGAAATGAACGCAGAAATCAAGAAGTTCTTTGAAAGTAATGAGAACAAAGACACAATGTACCAGAATCTCTGGGACACAGCTAAGGCAGTGTTAAGAGGAATATTTATTGCACTAAATGCCCCAATCAAAAAGCTAAAAAGATCTCAAGTTAACAACATGACAACTAAAAGAACTAGAGAACCAAGAACAAACAAACCCTAAAACTAACAGAAGACTATAAATAACCCAAATCAGAGCCGAACCGAAAAAGATAGAGATGTGAAAAACCACTCAACAAGTCAACAAATCCAGGATCTATTTTTTTGAAAAAACAAACAAACAAAAAACTAAACTAATAGTGTCTTTCTATAGCAAGCTAGACTAATAAATAAGAAAAGAGAGAAAATTCAAATAAGCACAATCAGAAATGAAAAGGGGGTTAGCACAATTGACACCACAGAAATATAAACTATCATTCGAGAATATTAGGGACACGTCTGTGAACATAAACTTGAAAATCTAGAAGAAATGGATGAATTCATGGACACATACACCATCCCCCAAAGCTAAGCCAGGGAGAAATTGAATAGCTGAACAAACAAATAACAAGTATTGAAATTGAGGCAGTAATGTATCGCCTACAAAACAAAAACAAGGCCCAGGACCAGACAGATTCACAGTTGACTTCTACTATATATACAAAAGAGAGTTGTTACCATTCTTACTGAAACTATTCCAAAAATATTGAAAAGAAGGGATTCCTCCCTAACTCATTTTATGAAGCTAGCATCATCCTGATACCAAAGCCTGGCAGAGCTACAAAAAGAAAAGAAAACCTCAAGCCAATATCCATGGTGAACACTGATGCAAATCCTCAACAAAATATTGGCAAACCAAATCCAGCAGTACATCAAAAAGCTTAGCCACCAGGATCAAGTAGGCTTCATCCTCAAGATGCAAGGTTGGCTCAACATACACAATAAAAAAATGTGATTAATCAAATAAACAGAACCAATGACAAAAACAATGTGATCATCTCAATAGATGCAGAAAAGGCCTTTGATAAAATTCGGCATCCCTCCATGTTAAAAAACTCTCAATAAACTAGGTATTTAAGAAACATAAAAGCTATATGTGACAAATCCACAGCTAATGTTGTACTAAATGGGCAAAAGGTGGAAGCATTCCTCTTGAAAACTGACACAAGACAAAGATGTCCTCTTTCACCAGTCCTATTCAACATAATACTGGAAATTCTGGCAAGGGCAATCAGGCAAAAGAAAGAAATAAAGTACATTCAAATACAAAGAGAGGAAGTCAAACTAGCCCTTTTTGGAGATGAAACAATCCTATATCTAGAAAACCCATTGTATCAGCCCAAAAGCTTCTTAAGCTGACAAGCAACTTCAGCAAAGTCTCAGGATACAAAATCAATATGCAAAAATTGCTAGCATTCCTATACAACAGTTAAGCCAAGAGCCAAATCATGAAGGAGATCCCATTCACACTTGCCAGAAAAAGAATAAAATACCTAAGTATACAGCTAACAAGGGAGGTAAGAGATCTCTACAATGAAAACTACAAACCACTACTCAAAGAAATCAGAGATGATATAAACAAATGAAAAAAATGTTCATGCTCTCATAGACAAGAAGAATCAATATCATGAAAATGGCCATACTGCCCAAAGCAATTTGAGGATTCAGTGATATTTCCGTTAAACTAGGAATGACATTCTTTGCTGAACTAGAAAAAAAAACGATTTTAAAATTCAAACAAAACCAAAAAAGTACCTAAATAGACAAGGCAATCTTCAGCAAAAAGAATAAAGCTGGAGGCATCATGCTACCTGACTTCATACTATACCACAGGGCTTCAGTAACAAAAACAGCATGGTACTGGTACAAGAACAGATACATAGACCAATAGAATAAAGAACCAAGAAATAAGACCACAAACCTAGAACTACCTGATCTTCAACAAACCTGACAAACACAAGCAATAGGGAAAGGAGTCCCTATCCAATAAATGGTGCTGGGAGAACTGGCTAGCCATAAGCAGAAGATTGAAACTGGACCCCTTCCTTACACCAAATACAAAAATTAACTCAAGATGGATTAAAGACGTAAAAATAAAGCCAACACTATAACAGCCCTGGAAGACAACCTAGGCAATACCATTCAGGACCTAGGCATGAGCAAATATTTCATAATGAAGACACCGAAAGCAATTGCAACAAAAGCCAAAATGGACAAATGCAATCTTAGTAAACTAAAGAGCTTCTGCACAGCAAAAGAAACTATCAACAGAGTAAAAAGACAACCTAGAGGATGGAAGAAAATTTTTGCACACTATGTATCTGACAAAAGTCTAATGTACAGCATGTCTAAGGAACTTAAACAAATTTACAAGAAAAAACAGCCCCATTAAAAGGTGGGAAAAGGACATGAACAGACACATTTCAAAGGAAGACATACATGCACCCTACAATCATATGAAGTAAAGCTCTACATCACTGATCATTAGAGAAATGCAAATCAAAACCACAGTGAGATACTATCTCACACCAGTCAGAATGGCTATTATTTCAAAGTAAAACATAAGAGATGGCAGTGAGGATGTGTAGAGAAAGGAATGCTTATACCCTGTTGGTGGTTGTGGAAATTAGTTCAACCATTGTGGAAGACAGTATAGTGATTTTTCAAAGACCTAAAGAAAGAAATACTATCCAACCAAGCAATCCCATTACTAGTGATTTACACCCAAAGGAATGTAAATCACTCTATTATAAAGACACATACCTGTGTATGTTCATTCCAGCACTATTCCCAAAAGCAAATAGATAGAATCAACCTAAATTCCCATCAATGATAGACTGGGTAAAGAAAATTTGGTACATATACACCATGGAATACTATGCAGGCATAAAAATGAATTAGATCATGTCCTTTGCAGCAACATAAGTGGAACTGGAGTACACTATTCTTAGCCAACTAATGTGGAACAGAAAACCAAATACCACGTGTTCTCATTTATAAGTGGGAGCTAAATTATGAGAACACATGTACACATAAGGGGGAAACAACACAGACTTGGGCCTATCAGAGAGTGGAGAGTGGGAGGAGGGAGAGTATCAGGAAAAATAACTAATAGATACTAGGTTTAATACCAGAGTGATGAAATAATCGTAAAACAAACCCCCATGACACACATTTACTTTGGTGGCAAACCTGCACATCCTGAACATGTACCCCTGAACTTAAAATGGAAGTTTAAAAAAAGATTGAAGTAAATTATTTCAATAACTTTAAATTTGTGGTAATATTATTTTACATGAAACACATATTAATAAATATTCATAATTGTAATATGTTTAGGCATATTTTCAAGAGGGGAAAGTCACAGAGAAACACATATATACACACACACATATATATACATATGTATGTATAGGAATATATATCTTTATTCAAAGGCAAAGAAAAAGAGAAAGAAGCATACTTGCTTCAAATCATTAATAGTGGTCACTTCCAGTGATGGGACAATAGGAGCAAGAGTGAGAAAAGTGTTAGTAAAAAAGATCTTTCAGGTGCTATTCTAAATACACCTATGCTGCTAGAAATTTTCCAAGAAACATATTCAAGTTCTACTTGTGTGATTTAAAAAAAAAACATATTTAATTGAAGGGGAAAAATAAAGTTATCAGCAGGGCATCCTGAGGCCTCGATAAAAGGCCACAACATAAGAGATGCTGGCGAGGATGTGACTGAGGCTTTGATATATGTACCCCACCATTCCTCTTCTCTATGTGTACAAGAATACATTCCCCTTTTATTCATAGTCTGCTGGATCCTCAAACAATATTTTAAAATAGGCTTTTCTTTTTTGTCTTATCTCCCCTTCCCTTCAGCCCATACCAACTTATTCATTACACAAAGTCAGTAGAGCACACAAAGTCCTGGAAACATCATTCGAATACCTAAAAGAGCTCTGATTTTCTTGCTGTAGTTAACTTAGTCAGTGAATTAATAAAAATTGAGCAATTTTCAATGGAATGAAGTTAATAAAGCTATAAATTTCCCTCCCATAAATCTAAAATTACTGTTAAACATAAAAGTATTAAAAAATTCTTCCCTTTTTCCATTAGATCCATATTGTTGTTTTAAATATCCTTTTAGAGCTATAGTCACATGTGACATAACAATTATTTAGTCAACAATGGATCACATATATGACAATGGTCCCATAAGATTATAATGAAGCTGAAAAATTACTATTGCCCTAGTGACATTTTGATGCTCCTGACCCTCTGTAAGCCTAGGTTAATGTGCGTGTTTGTGATTTCGTTTTTAATTTAATAAATTTCAAAAGTAAAAGAAAAAAGAAAAAAGAAAAGAGCATATAGAATAAGAATATCAAGAAAACATATTGTGTACAGCTCAACAATATGTTGTGCTTTAAGCTAAGTGTTATTATTAGAGTTGAAAAGTTAAAAAAATTAAAAAGTTTATCAAGTAACAAAGTTACAGGAAACTAAAATTGAGTTATTATTGAAGAATGTAAAAGATTTTTATATAGTGTGTTCAGCCTAATTGTACAGTGATTACAAAGTCCATAGTAGTGTACAATAATGTCCTAGCCCTTTACATTCACTTATCACTTATTCTGACTCAGGCAGTGCAACTTGCCATCCTGCAAGCTTCATCCATAGTAAGTATCCTATATAGGTGTACTGTCCTTTGTCTTTTATACTGTATTTTTAATGTACCTTTTCTAGGTTTAGATACAAAAATACCAACCACTGTGTTACAATTGCCTTCATAAACCATGTAGGTTTATGTAAGTACACTCTATGATGTTTGAACCAAGACAAAATTAACTAAGGATGCATTTCTCAGAACAGATTTCTGTCATTAAGAGATGCATAACCATATTGGCTTTACACTAAATATATGACTTCTAAGAATATTTTTTATTTGCTTCTGGTCATGGGGCCAAGTTCTATTTTCTAATTCTTCTTCTTCTTTTGTATGAGATACATTGTTCCTAATAAAAAATGCAACTTCATTTAGAGACATTTTGCTTAACATTTAATATTTTAGAAATGCAAGATATATCAAAGGATGGCTAGAAAAAAAAAGTGCACCATCCAAAATATATGTGCTATCTTTTCCGGAGGCATGAAAATACATTTTCCCTCAACGATTAGGCATTGGGTACTGCCAGTATCTGAAATTCCAATTTTTCTCCTCTAATAGGTCACCACCTTAAGAATTGGGAGGGATAACATTAGGAAAAATACATAATGTAGATGATAGGGCGATGGAAGCAGCAAACCACCACATGGCATGCATATACCTATGTAACAAACCTGCACGATATGCACATGTACCCCAGAACTGAACATATAATAAATTTTTAAAAAGAATGGGTTGTATTTCAAAACATTGTGCTTGTTAAGTTTTAGAAATGAATTCTCACTAGAAACAATGTTTGATCGTGGCGAACATATGAAATTTTCAGGCAATCTTAAAATAAAAACTTATTCATCTACTTTTGCACCTGAAGTTATATGAAACTAAATACAAATGGTTCTTTCAAATCTAACCACTACATTGTCAATGTTTGCATAGAAGTTAACTGTTTTAGAATTCTAACCTAGTTTTTTAGGAACATGTCTACTTCCACTGCAGGGAAAACAGGTATTCACCTAATTGCAAGCCACCAATAATAACCATAACGATCTGAAACAGATCCTAGGAAACATTAGGTTGCTTATTCAGTCATTCAAAAATAATCAACACTGCTATGTCCTTGCACCTGAAAATATAACTGTGATTAGAAAAGATGTATTTCTTGCTCTCAGAAGGAATACTTGGTACAGACACTTTAAGTAGGTTAATATATGAGCCATACAGCTATTGGAGGTAGACTATTTGGGGCAGGTGAAACAGCAAGTGAAAAGGCCCTAAAGGGAAAAAGTGCCTGGCATATCTAAAGAACAACATGTAAGCTAGCATTTTAGTCAGTGCTTCTGAAGTGTCATTGAAAAGGGGAACATTTATTAGAATACAAAATAAGAGAAAAAGAAGACATATTTCAAAGCGAATGCTTCCAGTTTTTGCTCATTCAGTATGATATGAGCTGTGGGTTTGTCATAAATAGCTTTTATTATTTTGAGATAAGGCCCATCTGTACCTAGTTTATTGAGAGTTTTTAGCAAAAAGGGCTATTAAATTTTGTAGAAGGTCTTCTCTGCATCTATTGAGATAATCGTATGGTTTTTGTCTTTGGTTCTGTTTACGTGGTGGATTAGGTTTATAGTCTTGTGAATGTTGAACCAGCCTTGCATCCCCGAGGTGAAGCCTACTTGATCGTGATGGATAAGCTTCTTGATGTGCTGTTGCAATCAGTTTGCCAGTATTTTATTGAATATTTTTGCATCTAGGTTCATCATGGATATTGGCCTGAAATGATCTTTTTTTGTTGAGTCTCTGCTGGGTTTTGGTATCAGGATAATGTTGGTCTCATAAAATGATTTGGGGAGGATTCCCTCTTTTTGGATGATTTGGTATAGTTTATGTCCTCTCTCACCACCTCCTATTCAATATAGTATTGGAAGTTCTAGCCAGAGCAATCAGGCAAGAAAAAGAAATAAAGGGTATTCAATTAGGAAAGGAGGAAGTCAAATTGTCTCTATGTACAGATGACATGATGGTATATTTAAAAGACCCCATTGTCTCAGTCCCAAATCTCCTTAAAGTGATAAGCAACTTCAGCAAAGTCTCAGGATACAAAATCAATGTGCAGAAATCACAAGCATTCCTATACACCAATAACAGACTTAAAGAGAGCCAAATCAAGAACGAACTGCCATTCACAATTGCTACAAAGAGAATAAAATACCTAGCAATACAACTAACAAAGGATGTAAAGGACATCTTCAAAGCAAACTACAAATCATTGCTCAAAGAAATAAGAGAGGACATAAACATATGGAAAAACATTCCATGCTCATGCTTAGGAAGAATCAATATTGTAAAAATGGCCATACTGCCCAAAGTGATTTACAGATTCAATGCTATCCCCATCAACCTACCTATGACCATCTTCACAGAACTGGAAAAAACACCCTAAACTTCATAAGGAACCAAAAGGGAGCCTGCATAGCTAAGACAATCCTAAGCAAAAAGAACAAAGCTAGAGGCATCACGCTACCTGATTTCAAACTATACTATAGGGCTACAGTAATCAAAACAGCATGGTACTGGTACCAAAACAGAGATATAGACAAATGAAACAGAACAGAGGCCTTGGAGGCAATGCCAAACATCTACAACCGTCTGATCTTTGACAAACCCAACAAAAACAAGCAATGAGGAAAGGATTCCCTGTTTAATAAATGGTGTTGGGAAAACTGGCTAGCCATGTGCATAACGCAGAAACTGGACCCCTTTCTGATACCTTACACTAAAATTAACTCCAGATGGATTAAATATATAAACATAGGACCTAACACCATAAAAACCCTAGAAGAAAACCTAGGCAAAAACATTAGGGACATAGGCATAGGCAAGGACTTCATGACTAAACACCAAAAGCACTGGCAACAGAAGCAAAAATAGACAAATAGGACCTAATTAAACTCTAGAGCTTCTGTACAGCAAAAGAAACAATGATTAGAGTTAACTGGCAACCAACAGAATGGGAAAAAATTTTGCAATCTATCCATCTGACAAAGGGCAAATCTACAAAAATCTTTGTAGATTCAGAATCTACAAAGAACTAAAACAGATTTACAAGGAAAAAATCAAACAAACCCATTCAAAAGTGGGTGAAGGACATGAACAGACATTTTTCAAAAGAAAACATATATGAGGCCAACAAACATATAAAAAAGTGAACATCATCACTGGTAATTAGAGAAATGAAAACCAAAACCACATTGAGACACCAGCTCGTGCCAGTTAGAATGGCGATCATTAAAAAATCTGGAGACAACACATGTTGCAGAGGATGTGGAGAAATAGGGACATTTTAACACTGCTGGTGGGAGTGTAAATTAGTTCAACCACTGTGGAAGACAGTGTAGAGATTCCTCAAGGACCTAGAAATAGAAATTCCATTTGACCCAGCAATCCCATTACTGGGTATATATCCAAAGGATTATAAATCGTTCTATTATAAAGACACATGCACACATATGTTCATTGCAGCACTGTTTACAATAGCAAAGACCTGGAACCAACCCAAATGTCCATCGATGATAGACTGGATAAGGAACATGTGGCACATATGCACCATGGAATACTATGCAGCCATATGAAACAATGAGTTCATGTCCTTCG
Source organism: Callithrix jacchus (assembly GCF_049354715.1). NCBI lineage: Eukaryota > Metazoa > Chordata > Mammalia > Primates > Cebidae > Callithrix > Callithrix jacchus. Next base: position 95,930,044 of record NC_133524.1, read on the forward strand.
TAGGGACAGGGGTGAATCTGGAAACCATCATTCTCAGCAAACTGACACAAGGACAGAAAAATTACACCCATGCTTTCACTCATAGGTGGGTGTCAAACAATGAGAACACATGGAAACAGGAAGGGGAGCATCACACACTGGGGTCTGTTGGGGAGAAAAGGGGAGGGACAACGGGGGGTAGGGAGGTTGGGGAGGGTTAACATGGGGAGAAATGTGAGATATAGGTGATGGAGGGATGGAGACAGCAAACCACATTGTCACGTATGTACCTACGCAACAATCCTGCATGTTCTGCACATGCAGAACCTAAAGTGCAAGTGCAATTAAATATATATATAATTAAAAAAATAAAAAGATCCTCATTGGCCATTTTTAGGGCATTAAGTTTCACTCCGAATATTAACTGGAAAAACAGAGCAGTGACATAATCTGTATTCAGTTTCAACCTTATCACTCTGGGTGCTGCACTGAGAATTTTTTGAAGTGGGCAAAGGTTGGAAGCAGGGAAATGAATTCAAAGGCTGTTGCAATAGTCCAAGGAAGAGAAGATGGTGGTTGGAGCCATGAAGTAACAATGAGGTGGGGGAAAAGTAATCACTGTCTGGATATAATTGAAAGCAGAGCCAAAAGTTTTTATTGATAAATTGATTATAAGTCTAAGATAAAGACACAAAGCAAGGATGATCTCAAGGTTTTGTCCTGAGAAAGTGGAAGAAACTGACTTATCATTTGTGGATATAAGGATAAAAGAAAGGAAAGTAGTTTTGAAGGAAATGAAAAAATATCCTAAATTCAATTTTGGATATGTTAATTTTGAGCTATTAAAAATCCCCAAAATAAGATGTTGAATAGGCAATTAGGTAATATAAAACTGGAATTTAAGGGAGAGGTCAGGACAAGTAATATGAATTTCGGAATCATTGGTACATGAAAATTATTTAAAGTAACAAGACTAGATGTTCATATGGCTTAACCTAATATGTAGAGCACAATTGCTATAGCAGAAAGTCTGGGTGATATTGGAATGTAAACAAGGTGTATCTACCTCATAATGATACCTGTGTTTAATGGAACAGTTAGGAAGACCTTTGGAGAAAAGTTGACATCTACAATGAGAAAAAAAGGAACCACCAGAATCAGCTATATCAAAAAGTTATGGAGTGACTCAGGAATGTACAATGGCCTGAAGGCAACGCTGATCATGGTGCAGTGGAAGGAAGTAAACAATGTTCAGACTGGCAACATCATAGGCTGCAAGATGTAGGGCTCTCAGAGGCAAGAAAATAACAGTTGTGCAAAATGAGCCTGGAGAAGAAGACAGGGGACAAATCATCTCACATTTTGTAAGCCATATTAAGTTTGAATTTTAGAACCATTTTAAAAGGTTGGTAATAACATATTACGTAGGCTAAAGCTTCTGACAATGATGCAGAATAAACCCTCTCCCCATAAAAGATGAAACTCTATATATCTAAAAATACATTTCTCAGAACCTAGTAATGAATTCACTCTCTGCTTCATTTCTGCCAATTTCAAGGAATACAGTTTCTTACTTCCCTTTTTACTGCCAATACCTACTGCTCCCTTTTTGACCTCTATCCCAAGTTGTATGAAGTGCAAAGATAGCAACTGTGGAAGCTTTTTCTTATGTCCCGTTATCTTTATCAGCATCATCATCACCAGCATAATGAGGTGCTTTTCCAAGTTGATATTTGGGCAACATAAGAATTTTTTAAGTGTAGGATGAGGGAGAAGCGCCAGGGAGCTGCCATCCAGGTGATATAAGATGCACAGCATGAGTTCGTGTCCTTTGTAGGGACATGGATGAACCTGAAGAACATCATTCTCAGCAAACTGACACAAGAACAGAAAATGAAATACCGCATGTTCTCACTCATAGGCGGGTGTTGAGAATGCATGGACACGGGAGGGGAGCACTACATACTGGGGTCTGTTGGGGGGAATAGAGAAGGGACAGCGCAGGGTGGGCAGTTGGGGAGAGACAGCATGGGGAGAAATGCCAGATCTAGGTGAAGGGGAGGAAGGCAGCAAATCACACTGCCACATGTGTACCTATGCAACTATCTTGCATGTTCTTCACATGTACCCCAAAACCTAAAATGCAATAAAAAAAGATGCACAGCATCATTTCAAAACAAATCAAATTTCATGAAAGGCAGCTTACAATGCAAAGTTATCCCCTGCCAGATTTTCCAAGAACTGTTTTTGAGGACAGGACAAAACAAGAAATTCATATATTTAATAACTATTCATATTTAATATAAAGCAAAGAAGATGCAGAACTTGAAGATGACTCTCTGCCCTCAAGGGATCACAGAATGTTAAAGATAGAAGAGATACAGAGATGTTGTCATCCAATCTCCTAATCTCTTCATTTCCAACATAGGCAAACTGAGGCCCCAGAAATGTTGTCTTGTAAAATTTGGCGGTAGTCCTTCATAGTATATGTTCACTGGTTTTGAATTGCTTTTCCCTTGTAGGATTATTTTTGAGGAGACAGAGATCAAGGGTCCAAATGATCCCAGTGGCTAGGGCTTAGCAATATATGTTTCAGAATCTGTACTAAATACGGTGGCTTGAATGTTAACTGATTAAAATTAAAAAAGACAGAACTCCTCTATGTGGGTTCTTAGAGAGCCCCATTGCAATTTAAAGAAAATATGTTTAGTGGTTTGAGGTTTCAATGTTGTATTGTCTCTGTTCTGTTCTTGTTATGTCTTTATTTTGAGTCTGTTGGTACTAGACTTCAGAAATATAGCTGATATGCTGCTCAATCCATCACAAGAAGTCACAACAAAACTCTTAGGGTAAAAGACATTGTCTTTAATAATATAAGTTCTCATTATTGAGATTTAAGTGCCCCATGCACAGTGGTTAGAATTTACAATGTGACACTCTATGGTCCTATTAGCAAGTTCATGTTATGACAGAAACTCAATATTCTCTCATTCCTTTCTCTGACATGTAGGTGACAGGTTTAAGAATATTTAAAACAGGGGAAACACCAGAAAACATCCAGTACTATTGGTAGAGGGTGGAAGGATGGATTTAGGGGTTTTCAGAGGTAGTGTTTTTCCACTGAAGTAGCTCTTAATGCAAGTACTCAATGAGGAATTTTATCTATAGCGTGTGTGTGTGCATGTGCATGTGTGTGCATGTGTTTGTGTGTGTGATTACGCATTGTATGTTGTGTTTGTAGACAAATAACATTAATACCTGGATGATATATAAGACTAGGGTGTTCTATATGCTCATCTGCCCTTTGTGTCCCATCTCCCTAAAGCACAAGCCATCAAAAGAAGTTCTCTAAAATAATTAGATTGTAGTTAACAAGCTAACATCTGGTAGAATTCAGCTGCATAAGCTGGAGGTGTATCTAAAACAGGAAGTATTCAAATACCTATAAAAGGGAGTAAATTATGTTGAAAAAGAAATCTATGAAGATGAGGCATACAGATATTTGAAGATTAATAGAATGTTTATTCCTTTCCCAAAAGCATTATAGAGGAAAATAACAGTGGCCTCTATTCTCTTACTCTTACTTACACACAATTATTACATGGAACTTAAATGGAGCTTTAAACAATGCCTTTCTCCAGAAAACATGTCATTGTTCCTTATAGTGGGGATTATATTTTCTATTTATACATGAAGAAAAGAGTTAATAAAATGTTGCATGTATACTAAATGAATACCTGACTCAGGAACACATTAACTTAATGATTTATAGCCATCATCAGCTCACCCTCAATGGTCCCTGGTAAAGGAAAACAACAGAATATACTTCAAGAAGTCTACTGAATTTAATATGTATCCCATTTGGCTGACAGTGAATTTTTAGCTTGTGTTCCTCTAAAGAGTTATATATTTCAGCTACAGAAGTAACCTCCACAAACTCTCATGTCTTAGCAAAAGCTGCTGTTTATATTGCACATTTTTCATAAGATGACCAATTAAAGTTAAAATTAAAGGAGCTGATTTGTACACATAAATATCCCAAATAGAGTCTCTCTCCTATTTATAAGACTTGTCGTTTAAAAACAAATATTGAACAGAATCTCCATGCACTCAGTATATATAACTCACAGTAAGTAGTGAAAATATGAGATTGATAAATAAATTAGAAACAAAATAATATAATCAATTTATATACAATTATGTTGTTATTAAAGTATTGTGCATTTGTCAAAAGTATTTGAAAGCATTTCCCAAAGAGGTCTGAAAAAAATGACTGAAGGGTTTAGGACAAGGTGTTCCTTGCAGATCATTCTTACCTAACAGAAGTTCTAGCCTACATTTGGGTGTAGAGCTGTGATCAGCCTTCATCTATCAGATTTTATGTCTTAGTGAGATCTCAATACATCACTGGAAATGAAGAGCTGCATTTGATCCTTATCTAACAGCATTATTTAAAAAATAAAAAAAAAAACCTAAAAGCTTGTCAATCAGAGCTGCTCACACCATTTACAAAGAGAAGCTTAAATAGAAACTAGCAGCAACAACAGGTGGCATGGATTCCGGAATGGGCTAGCAACCAAGAGCAGAAGCAACACTGATTCATGAGCATAGCTACAGGGCCTGGTATAGAGCCAGCTCCAAATCCCTCTGCTTTTAGAACAGCTTTTAATTTTTTATCATCTTATGAAATGAGAGTGAATTAGATGCTGATGGCAGGCAGCACTATTGGCCTACTTTTGCCACAGGGATGTTTATTCAGGTGTATCAGCAGTGCCCATGGCCACATAGTTTAAATCTAATCTGGAGAAATAACCTTTGGGATGCTTCATCCTGACAAACTTTAATATGAAACCAGAGATGATAGGTCTTTCCGCCTTCATGCTTACTCCTGAATAAGACTGGAGTATATCAGCTTGATTTTATTGAGATCATAATGATACAGCTTTTCCAAAAGAGTCCTTTTTCACTTTCTCTTAACCTGAGGGTACCATATTTTGCAAACAGCATACAAATGATTCATCAAAAGAGATTTTGAAAATCAAAAAAATGAAAATTATATTTCAGATCTGTAGGGCCATTGCCTCAATGAGGAGAGTATATATGAATATCCTTGTTTATGTCCTTGAAAAAGACACTGAAAGCTAGGTATCATGTCCCAGGCTCTACTCACAAATTACTACATAATTATTTTTGAGTTGTTGGTCAATGACTCTGAAATTCTCAAAGGAAAAAAAAATAGAATACTCAAAACTGGAAGTACCAAATGAGAAGAATAATTGGAAGATGAAAGACACACGAATTTAAGCAGGAAAATAGAAAGGATGGAATTATTGCTATATGATCTTGAGCAAGTTTTGTAACCCCACTGTGCTTCACTTTCTTTATGCCTCATCTATAAAATGAAGATAAAAACAGTACTTACTTCATAGTTTTGATTTGAAGATTATTTTCACTTATAAAACATATAGAGCACTACTGTTTCTGTCTCATGCTAAAAACTCAATGAATGTTTGACCATGATAATAATAATTAAATGGCAATTGTATGTCAGGTTCTGTGCTTGTGGCAAAGTAATTTATAATATAATATCTTTATAATTCTGACAACACTTCTTATGATCTTTCTACAGTTGAAGAAACTTAAGTAACTCACTCAGGACACAGGTAACAAACAGCAGAGCCAAGATTATCACCCAGGACTACCTATTTCTTAAGATCCTTCCCTCTAGATCAACCTGCATCTATTATTTCCAAATAACTTTTCTATACACTTTCTTTTACTTAAAAAAAAGAACCGTTCTCCAAAATGTAAACAAAAATATCATTTTGGTAAATTTTACATATCTTTTTTGTTATGCCAAATGTACCACTTTCCTTATAGATATTAAATTAGTCACAATAGGTTCCTGCAATCTCCGGAAGACATTATCTGCAGCATGTTAAACATCCACTAGTGTAGGGACATTGGGAAGCAATACATGGTATCTGTCATTAGTCGTATCTGCTAGTAATAGTAGTGAACTCTAGCTATCCTAGAAAATAAAAAGGATTCATTGAAAGGTTATAATTACTATTTATATTGGCTGAGAAAACGAATTGGAAGGAACTGGAAGGAACCAAATGAGCTTTGGGGGGATAAGAAGCAAAAAGCAAACAAACAAACAAACAAAAACTAATAACTTTTTAGCCAGAACAATCTGGCCAGAACAGAGCAACCAATAATTTTAGGCCTCCACCTCCTCTACGCACTATTATTATTACTGCTAGACATGAAAACAACTACGCCAAATTAATTGTAATCATTATTCCATCCTTGTGTTATGCAATTTAGATTCATAGTCAGGGATGATAGCATCCAATTAGCTGAGCCTGGCTTAACCCGTAATCTGGCTGCCAGAAGGCAAGGAAAGGAGCCTCCACTCTGATTTTTGTATGAAAGGTGGGTACTGTGTCCAATTAATACATTACATAGTGAAGAGTTGGATGATGAAGAGCCAAAAACACACAGCAAATTTCCATTATGCCTATTCAGGTGGCCCAGAATCCTTTCTCCTAGTGGCCTATATATAAAAGATTAGGTTATCTCATAAATTCCTGGGTATAATTAAAGAATTGAAGATACACCACTTTGTACAACTGTTTTTTGCAGTGGCTTCCTAGAACTCCTTGTTAAGCAAAATGCATTCTTCCTGTGTTGGCATATACATCAATGAAATTTTACACTTAACATACACTTAGAAAACAAGCCAATATTTAACACCTCAAATATATATTTTGCAATACATATATATGTTCCAACTTTCCTTTTCATGTGTTTTCAATTGTTCCTTTCATATCAATTGAACACAAATGACAATCTACCAGCCTTCATCAGCCTGTATCTCAAAATGTTGGCATTATTTATATGTTCATAAGGGCTTTCAAAGTCCATTACTGACACTCAACCACACAATCACCTTTTCATCTTTACCATAGTCCATCTTAAGTGGCGGAAACAATCTTGTTTTACTTACACACCTTTCTGCTGCTATGTTAAATGTTCACAGGAATCAAAATTATAGCTAAGAATTAAGATATTCATAGACATATATGAAACTTTAGAATATAAGCAGGTAGTACAGCACATAGAATATTAATTCAGCATTTAGAAAAGATTTTGGTATCTACTACGAAATGTCTAGAAACATACAACATTATTTGTAGTATGTCCTTCGTCACTGGATTTGAAAAGTAAAACAAGTTCTAATTTTTGTATTACATGATTTGTTAATAGCATGCTTGATTGTAAATAATACATCTTCTGAGACCAGCATGAACAACCAAGATTAGTATTTTTCTTAATAAAGAATGGTAAGAACCACAAAGTGATTGGACCACTTTTGGTAATTCATTCATTAAAATAATACCAAACAGTATCTAAGGAATTGCACTAAATTCTACGATTATGCTAAGTAGCTTGGAATTATAGTACCCACTCACCACCTGTCAATGCATGATGGATCTGATTAGCATAGATGAAATGCCAAACTCACAAAGAGGAATACTGAAGAAAGAAAAGACACCCAAGGGCTTGGAACTGGCTTCATTATACCGTCCTTTGCTTTTGTTGTGACCAGAGCCACTGAAAAGCAAACCATCAAATATATTTCAACTTGGACAAAGATAAACTTTCGTACAAAGCTAATTTGTTTATTTCTTTGCTATTTGTCTCCATCCTTCTTTTTAAAATGAAAGATATTAATTAAAAAGAAGTATGTGGAACCTATTAAGGCACAATTTCTCAGAAAAACGTAGCACTACTTTCTAAGTATTATAGACAGTAATCATTCTGCATCTGCATACACTAATAGGTATTCAAGTTGACTCATAGGAAGTAGGTTTAGAAAACAGGGGTCCTACAATATGCTTGTTAGAAAATAGATATGTAAATATTTTCTTTCTTTTAAACTCAAACACATCTCCTTATCAAAGACATCTAAAGGAAAGAAGAGAAGGCAATGAAGGTAAACACAGGGTAGCTTTTTCAGTTTGATAAGAAAAATAACATTTTAGCAAAAAGAGTGCTTACTCTATTTTTTTAATGCTGCATTATATATTGCTCAAGAACATGCAGACTGTATGACATTTAATTTAGTTTTGTTTATTCTCAGCCCTTACAATATCAAAGTTGACTTTTTCAAAACTCATAAGGAAGTATATTCATTGATTTCTCAAAATCAGTATATTTAAAAACAATGCTACTGCAGCCCACATATAAGGGTGAATGAAACAAAAAAGCAGCTAGTGAAAACCATATATGATGCATTTATGAAAAACTTATGAACATAGGAGGCAGGGCACATTCATAGAGAAAGGGGCTTTTAAATAACAAACTTTTGGGGCACTACTCAATGAAAAAATTCAGGTTTTATGCCTAAAATCGTAAAAGTTTACAGATTCAACTCCCATCACAGATGCATAGGCATTTTAAAAAGGGCATTGGCAGAACAAATTCACATTGGAAGGAAGCTGTGCACCTGGTTTTCCTTATTATACAGATTTGTGCAGTGTCCAATAGAAGAAAAACATAGATTTTAAAATTCTGGTTAATATTTGTTTGTGAATCATTTCAAAGACTGGAATATGAGTGATTGTGAACCAGAGACAGAAACATCTTTGTAGGTATCAGATTAATATCAGCCAAGATATGATACGAAGATCAGGACCAATTTGATGCAAAGTCTGAAGAGACATGATCAAACACAGATGTAAAACTCTGTGTGATATAAAGCCAAACTTACAGAAAAGAATATTTTACCAGAACCACTCATTTATTTATCCAGCATATATTGAATGAGCACCTTTGATAGACTAGGCAGTTTGGGGTTACAAAAGGAAGCAAGAAGCATCCCTGACCTCCTAGAACTCAAGGTGAGAGGGGCAGACTTGTAAACCAATAATTACAACACAAGTTGACAAGTTACTCCCCCTTACTGTTTGCAGTTAATTATCCTCCAGTGATAATGGATTGGTAAATAATACCAGATAGCATTATTTGTAGTTGTATGCATGTGAATGGTCTATTTTATAATTGAAAGAAGAAAAAATATCACACCTGTTTCCAGGACTAATCTTCTGTTACTGGCATAAATTCTAATTCAGAAACTATGCAAAACAGCTTTTCTTTTTCCAAAGCAAGAGATCTCTGGTATCAAGGTCATTTTTAATCCTTTTGACAGGTTATTCTGTCAGGTGGCAAGCTAAAATTGAATCCAAAGAAGCCAGATTTTATCCTAATTTCAGGAAAACAAATATATATCCAAAATAAATGAGGGAAAATGTAAAAGAAATAGATAACGAAAACTAATAGAAAATATATTTTAAAATTTCCAATCATTAGTAACACCTTGTCAGTTACAGACAGAAGGGGCTGCCTATAGAAGAGCTGAATCAGACAGCAGGAAGGGGATTGAAACCATCAAGTTCATATTAAATAATGCGTGGTGGCAACCCCAGGGGGCTGGCATCTGGAGGCAGCCAGAATGAGTTTTTAAATCACTTTTATTGAAACTCCTCAGCTGCAGGTAATGGCTTAAGGGCTGCAGAATATGCAGATTTGAAAGAAATGCAATCTTACTGTTTCATAGCTTTGTCTCCCCTGACTCCTTGGCAGAAATCCTTGAGAATGTTTCTGCCACCTGCACGCCCAGCACATTTTCTTATCTTTCACACATTTTCTCCTCTTCCCTGTATCACTAGATCTTGGAAATGTTAACTTCAACTGTGGCTATCTTATACTACCCATCTTCATTTACACAAAAATTTGCAATTATACAAAACAGCACTTCAACAATATAAAGTCCATTGAAAGCTCCTATAGTTTAACTTTCTTTGAACAAATTATGTTACACTTAAATGTCTACCTACTTGCTATAATCAGAGTTGTCTCTGACTACCAACCAACATAATATTGGTTTTATAATTATTTTGGTCTCAATAACCCAACTTGAATTCGAACTAGTACATAATATACTTGCAGTTGCATATAATTTTTTAAACACTTAAAGATCTATATTTTGTGAAAAATACCTTCGGTTCAACTGTTGTATGTTCCATCATTAAAATAATAATAAAACAAATTATGTACATATAATTTTTTTAATGAAAAAAATAATTTATACAAAATAATGACCTGTTTGTCTTGATTATTATAATGAAAACAAACTCAGTTACATGTGCTGCTGCTTTGTCAGATATTTCACAGTTTCTCTTGTCTTAGAAATACTCATCTACTGGCCTGTTTCCATGATATCAATGAGAGGTAGAAAGCATATTGAATAAAGAAAAATAATGACAATAGAAAATCCCTGCTGCAGAAACATCTGGATCATCCCAGTAACTTTGACCATCTCCAGTATTATGTCAACCTAAGGGAAAGTGTCCTTTCACCATCTTTGCTGTCACAGCCTTGGAGGCCAACTCTCAAATGACAGTTTACTTGGAATTTTTTTTCTAAAAACTGTGTCCCAGGACAAATTTTCATTCCTCCATGCCCAGGGAAAGAGATTTTTGAAAATCTGGAGAAAAATCAGAAAATAGAACTAAATGCAATATATTTCTTCTTTTTAGTAAGTATGCCCAATAAGCAGATAATCTATCCTGGAATTAGTATAGAACACAACTTATCTCTTTCCTAAATTGGTTTATAACTAGTTTTACCATACTTATGGTCTTATAAAAAGAAATAAACTTGCTGTCATGCTATGTTTCATTTAGTAAGAAATGCATGATGTATTTAAAATGATAGCAGAGTACATAGCCTATTATTAGTGGTTGTTATCTCCCACCCAAAACTTAAAATCTGAAAGATGAGCACAATGGGAAAACTTATTTTAGCATCATCAGTAGCAGCTACAGCAGCAGCATTGCAAACACCTGGGTAGCACAATAGTTTGTGTAACATGTTCTTATCATGATGTATAGTAAGCTTCCTAAAACTTTATGAATTGACAGGGAAGGGATTATCTTTACCATTTCTAGAAATGAAGCTCTGACAAACTATGCATGTAAAATTTGTCTATTTTTTTCTACCAGATTGTTTCTCACAGGTATATAAAAACATAGTAATCAATTACAAAATTACTTTATAGAATAAAGTTGAGTCAAGGCTTTACACCAAAGTGTAACATGATAGACAGTTCATGACCAGAGATCAGCCTTGCTTGTCTAGTCACAAAATAGATGAATGATACACTTTTGATTAAGAGAGATTCCAATTCTTCATGAAAAATTGTGAAGGCCCAAGCTTTCACTGAGCCATTTTGCCACACTGTCTTCAGTTAGGCAATAAACTTCTTCTATTATATTGGAAGAGTAGGGTTTTTCCATGGAATGAAAGTGATACAATAGAAAGAGGAGAAGCTCCAGGTAAAGTAATAATTTGGGCTCTAAACATTTGCTTACAGATACTATCAAAAGAATGATCGTTAGTAGAGACTGGGAAACGAGGTATAAAGAGAGGTTGGTTAATGGATACAAACATGCATTTACACAGGAGTAAGTTCCACTGTTCACTAGCAAAGAAGGGTGACGGTAACCAGCAACAGTATATTATATATTTCAAAATAGCTAGAAAATTTGAAATGTTCCCAGCAAAAGGAATGATAAATATTTGAGGTGATGGCTATCCTAAATACCAGGATTCAATCATCACAATCTACACATGTATCAAAATATCATATGTATCCCACAAATATTTATAAATATTATGAATCAATAAAAAATAAATATCTGTTACTCATATACACTTAATCTAAAAATGATTAACTTAGCTCTGGAAAAATCATCTTCTTTAACTGAGCACACAATTTACAGAGAGATGTTCATGTGCATCAGTCAGAATCTGGGCATAAAGCCAGTCAGATCACACAAACTGGATAATCTGAGGAGAGTTTGAAGAGGGAGTATTTCCAAAGATATGAGTAGTGTATGGGGAATACCACAAGAAAGGATAAGGCAAAATCTGGGGACTAGTAAGAGATCAAGAGAGCCACTTTTAGGTCTAAATGAGCCATAGGAGAGTATGATAACAACAACATTGAGATTAAGTGGCTATGTGGCTTCTTGACGAGATGCAGCTAGTCCATGGTGACCCCACAGAAAAGGAGAATGAAGAATAACTAACCTAATCTCACTGTCTTCCCTTCATTTGATAGAACTTCTTCTAGTCTTCCCCGTTCTCCTAATCTAAAATGAAGCCATAAGCCGGAAAAGTCCTTTAACGTAGTCATAAAGATCAGACTTCCAAGGCACAAGGCAAGGTATAGAGGGATGAAATGGAAATCTGAAGAGAAAATGAAGGTGCTAAGTATATCGAGGGGTAAACACTGGCAAAAAGGAGAGGGATAACTGTCACTAGGCAGATCAACCACATTAACTGTGACGGGTAAACTTAGGCTCAATGAAGTTAAGTGACTTGTCCAACTGACTAAGTGCCAGTCCTGGAATTATTTCCAAGATTTTTATTTCCAAACTTGATTGTTATTTCAGCTACCCATTTATCAGTTTTAAGTGGTTTCTAAATATAGCTGACTAAAAGTTAACTTAATGACAGCCAAAACACTATGTAAATCCTCCTGGAACATCTCTTTATAATAGAAATGATAACTGAAGGGATCCAAGATGGCCGATTAGGAGCAGCTCAGGATTGCAACTCCCAGTGAAAGTGCAGATGGTGAGTGGACGCCACATTTTCAGACTAATTTTTATTACCCACAGACCAGGACATTCCCAGGTGGTGGGGCCCCATGGGTCGCCAGCGCGGCTGGTTTGGCCAGTGTGGCTGTTTTGGCTGGCACAGCTCTTTTACTGGCACCCCAGGGTGGCGGTTCTCTGTACAAAATGCACGAGTCTGGGCACCATTTTAGCTGGTGATTGGATCTCTGGGAAGGCAGAGTCGCCCATTTATCTGATTAAAAAGAGGACTGGAACAGGGAGCCAGACCAGAAGATTCCTGGGCAAAAAAGCACCACGAATCTCAGTGCCACTGTTTTAGCTGGTGCAGCAGATCACGGCAAAGGAAATTACACAGATCCCAGTGCCTTTTCAACAGGGGACTGGAACACCTGGGAAAGAGTTGACTGTTCAACTAAAAAAAAGTCTCTGAGGCAGGGAGCTAGGTGATTAGGCTCAGTTGGTCCCACCCCCACAAAAAAACAGCAATTGGAAACGCTCTGGGTTGAGAGTTTCACAGCAAGCACAGCTGAACCTGGGAAGGTCCAGCTCTGTGGGAGAGGGGCGTCTGCCATTACCAAGGCACTCCACTACTATGGAGGTAGTTTACCACTGCTGATGGAGCCTCCGTTGCTGAGGCAACCCATCATTACAGAGAGAGTCCACCATTACAGAGGTGGGCCGGCATTTCTGAGTCACTTCTAACTACACCCGTATAAACAGGACTGCAGGGAAGTTCACACAGCAGCTGGGCAGAGCCCACAGCAGCTCAGCAAAGCCTCTTCAGGCAGACAGTGACTAGGCTGCCTCCTTGCTGAGCAGGGCAGCCCTGAATAAAAGGCAGCAGCACAACAGAAACTCATAAACAAAGCCCTAACTCCCGAGGACAGAGCACCTCGGAAAAAAAGAGGTTTATGAGTTCTGCTGAAGCAGACTTAAACATACCTGCCCAGCAGCTCTAAATGAACAATGGAGCTCACAGCTCAGCACTTAAGCTCTTATAAAGGACAGGCTGTCTCCTCAAGCAGCTCTCTGACCCCAGGATATCCAAAGAGTCACATCATAAAGGAGAGCTCAGACTGACATTTGGCGGGTATCCTTCTGGGACAAAGATAGCAGAAGAAGAAACTGGCAGCAACCCTTAATGTTCTGCAGCTGCTGCAGCTGATCCCCAGGCAAGCAGAACCTGAAGTGGACCTCAGCACTCCTACAGCAGAGGGGCCAGACTGTTAGAAGGAAAACTAAGAAATAGAAAGAAATAACTTCATCATCAACAAACTGGATGCCCACTCAGAGACCCAATCTGAAAGTCAACAACTACAAAGAAGACAGGTGGATAAATCCATAAAGATGGGAAGAAACCAGTGCAAAAAGGATGAAAACACCCGAAACCAGAACACCTCTCCTCCTACGAGGGATCACAACTCCTTAACAGCAAGGGAACAAGGCTGGATGGAGAATGAGTGTGATGAATTGACAGAATCAGGCTTCAGAAGGTGGGTAATAAGGAACTTCTGTGAGATAAAAGAACATGTTCTCACCCAATGCAAAGAAACTAAGAACCTTGAAAAAAGATTTGACGAAATGCTAACGAGAATAGACAACTTAAGAATGTAAGTGAATTGATGGAGCTGAAAACACAAAACCAGAACTTCATGAAGCATACACAAGTTTCAACAGCCAAATTGACCAAGCAGAAGAAAGAATATCAGAGGTCAAAGATCAACTCAATGAAATAAAACAAGAAGCCAAGATTAGAGAAAAAAGGGTAAAAAGGAATGAACAAAGTCTCCAAGAAATATGGGACGATGGGAGAAGACCTAATCTACATTTGATAGGTGTACCTGAATGTGAAGGAGAGAATGAATCCAAGCTGCAAAATACTCTTCAGAATTTTATCAAGGAAAATTTCCCCAACCTAGAAAGGCAGGCCAATATTCAAGTCCAGGAAATACAGAGAACACCACAAAGATATTCCTCAAAAAGAGCAACCCCAAGGCACATAATCCTCAGATTCACCAGGGTTGAAATGAAGGAGAACATGCTAAGGGCAACCAGAGAGAAAGATCGGGTTACCAACAAAAAGGAAGCCCATCAGACTCACAGCAGATCTCTCAGCAGAAACAAGACAAGCCAGAAGAGAGTGGGGGCCAATATTCAACATCCTTAAAGAAAAGAACTTTCAACCCAGAATTTCATATCCAGCCAAACTAAGCGTCATAAGTGAAGGAAAAATATAATCCTTTGTGAACAAGCAAGTACTCAGAGATTTCATCACCATCAGGCCTGCTTTACAAGGGCTCCTGAAAGAGGCACTAAACATAGAAAGGAACGACCAGTATGAGCCACTCCAAAAACATACAAAATGGTAAAGAGCATCAACACAATGAAGAAACTGCATCAACTAATGGGCAAAATGGCCAGCTAGCATCAAAATGGCAGGATCAAATTCACACATAACAATAATAACCCTAAATGTAAATGGACTAAATTCCCCAATCAAAAGACACAGACTGGCAAATTGGATAAAAACCAAAACCCAGTGTACTGTATTCAGGAAACCCATCTCACATGCAAGTATACACAAAGGCTCAAAGTAAAGGCATGGAGGAAAATTTACCAAGCAAATGGAGAGAAAAAAAAAGCAGGAGTTGCAATTCTCATCTCTGATAAAATAGACTTTAAACCAACAAAGATCAAAAGAGACAAAGAAGGACATTACATAGTAGTAAAAGGATCAATGCAACAATAAGAACTAACTATCCTAAATATATACGCACCCAATACAGGAGCACCCAGATACATAAGGCAAGTTCTTAATGACTTACAAAGAGACTTAGACTCTCACACAATAATAGTGGGAGACTTTAACATCCCATTGTCAATATTAGACAAATCATGGAGACAGAAAATTAACAAGGACATTGAGGACTTGAACTCATACATGGACCAAGCAATTTTAATAGACATTATACAGAAGTCTGCACCCCAACTCCGCAGAATATACATTCTTCTCAGCACCACATCACACCTAAAATTGACCACATAATTGGAAGTAAAGCACTCCTCAGCAAATGCAAAAGAACAGAAATCATAACAAACAGTCTCTCAGACCACAGTGAAATCAAGTTAGAACTCAGAATTCAGAAACTAATTCAGAACTGCACAGCTTCATGGAAACTGAATAACTGGCTCTTGAATGTTGACTGGATAAACAATGAAATGAAGGCAGAAATAAAGATGTTCTTGGAAACCAACGAGAACGAAGACACAACATACCGGAATCCCTGGGACACATTTAAAGTAGTCTCTAGAGGAAAATACATAGCAATAAATGCCTACATGAGAAGCAAGGAGAGATCTAAAATTGACACCCTATGGTCAAAATTGAAAGAGCTAGTGGAGCAAGATCAAAAAACTCAAAACCTAGCAGAAGACAAGAAATAACTAAGATCAGAGCAGAACTGAAGGAGATAGAGACATGAAATACCCTTCAAAAAATCAGTAAATCTAGGAGCTGGTTTTTCGAAAAGATCAGCAAAATAGACAGACCACTAGCCTGATTAACAAAAAAGAAAAGAGAGAATAATCAAGTAGATGCAATAAAAAATGATAAAGGGAATATCACTACAGATTCCACAGAAATTCAAACCATCATCAGAGATTATTACAAACAACTCCATGCACATAAAATAGTAAACCTGGAAGAAATGGATAAATTCCTGGACACTTACATCCTCCCAAGCCTAAACCAGGAAGATGTCAAAACCCTGAATAGACCAATAACAAGGTCTGAAGTTGAGACAGCAGTTAAGAGACTACCACCCAAAAAAAGCCAGGTCCAGATGGGTTCACAGCCGAATTCTACCAGACATACAAAGAGGAGATGGTACCATTCCTTCTGAAACTATTCCAAATAATCCAAAAAGAAGGAATCCTTCCCAAATCATTATATGAGACCAACATCATTCTGATACCAAAACCCGGCGGAGACTCAGCAAGAAAAGATAACTTCAGGCCAATATCCATGATGAATATACATGCAAAAATCTTCAATAAAATACTGGAAAGCTGATTGCAACAGCATATCAAAAAGCTTATCCATCATGATCAAGTAGGATTCATCCCAGGGATGCAAGGCTGCTTCAACATATGCAAGTCTATAAAGGTAATTCACCACATAAAAAGAACCAAAGACAAAAAACACATGATTATCTCAACTGATGCAGAAAAGGCCTTTGACAAAATTCAACAGCGCTTTATGCTAAAAACCCTCAATAAACTAGGTATTGATGGAATGAATCTCAAAATAATAAAAGCTATTTACAACAAACCCACAGCCAATATCATACTGAATGGGCAAAAACTGGCAGCATTTCTTTTGAAATCTGGCACTAGACAAGGATGCGCTCTCTCACCACTCCTATTCAATATAGTAGTGGAAGATCTAGCCAGAGCAATCAGGCAAGAAAAAGAAATAAAGGGTATTCAAATAGAAAAAGAGGGAGTCAAATTGTCTCTATTTGCAAATGACATGATTGTATATCTAGAAGACCCCATTATCTCAGCCCAAAAATTCCTGAAACTGATAAGCAACTTCAGCAAAGTCTCAGGATACAAAATCAATGTGCAAAAATCACAAGCATTTCTATACACCAATAACAGACTTAAAGAGAGCCAAACAAGAATGAACTTCCATAAACAATTGCTGCAAAGAGAATAAAATACCTAGCAATACAACTAACAAGGAACATAAAGGACCTCTTCAAGGAGAACTACAAAACACTGCTCAAAGAAATAAGAGAGGACACAAACAGTTTGAGAAACATTCCATGTTCATGGTTAGGAAGAATTAATATTGTAAAATGGCCAGACTGCCCAAAGTAATTTCCAGATTCAACACTATCCCCATCAAGCTACCAATGACCTTCTTAACGGAACTGCAAAAAACCACCTTAAACTTCATACAGAACCAAAAGAGAGCCTGAATAGCCAAGTCAATTCTAAGCAAAAAGAACAAAGTGGGAGGCATCATACCACTGGACTTCAAACTATACTAAAAGGCTACAGTAATCAAAAGAGCATGGTACTGGTACCAAAACAGAGATATAGATCAATGGAACAGAACAGAGGCATTGGAGGCAACACAACATATCTGCAACCATCTGATCTTTGAAAACCTGACAAAAACAGGCAATGGGGAAAGGATTCCCTGTTTAATAAATGGTGTTGGGAAAACTGGCTAACCTTCTGCACAAAGCAGAAACTGGATCCCTTCCTGACACCGTACACTAAAATTAACTCCAGACGGATTAAAGACTTAAACATAAGACATAACACCATAAAAACCCGGGAAGAAAATCTAGGCAAAACCATTCGGGACATAGGCGTAGGCAAGGACTTCATGACCAAAACACCAAAAGCATTGGCAACAAAAGCCAAAATAGGCAAATGGGACCTAATCAAATTCCACAGCTTCTGCACAGCAAAAGAAACAGTCATTAGGGTGAATCAACAACCAAGAGAATGGGAAAACATTTTTGCAGTTTACCCATCTGACAAAGGGCTGATATCCAGAATGTATAAAAAACTAAAACAGATTTACAAGAAAAAAAACAAACAAGCCTATTCAAAAGTGGGTGAAAGATATGAACAGACACTTTACAAAAGAAGACATACATGAGGCCAACAAACACATGAAAAAATCCTCATCATCACTGGTCATTAGAGAAATGCAAATCAAAACTACATTGAGATACCCTTAGGCCAGTTAGAATGGCGATCATTAAAAGATCTGGAGACAACAGATGCTGGAGAGGATGTGGAGAAAAAGGAACACTTTTACACTGTTGGTGGGAGTGTAAATTAATTCAACCATTGTGGAAGACAGTATGGCAATTCCTCAAGGACCTAGAAATAGAAATTCCATTTGACCCAGCAATCCCATTACTGGGTATATATCCAAAGGATTATAAATTGTTGTACTATAAGGACACATGCACATGAATGTTCATTGCAGCACAGTTTACAATAGCAAAGACCTGGAACCCACCCAAATGCCCATTGACGATAGACTGGGCAGGGAAAGTGTGGCACATATACACCATGGAATATTATGAAGCCATAAAAAACGATGAGTTCGTGTTCTTTGTAGGGACATGGATGAACCTAGAAACCATCTTTCTCAGCAAACTGATGCAAGAACAGAAAATCAAACACTGTATGTTGTCACTCATAGGTGGGTGTTGAACAATAAAAACACATGGACACAGAAAGGGGAGCATCACACACTGGGGTCTGTAGGGGGGAAATAGGGGAGGGACAGCAGGGCATGGGGAGTTGGGGAGAGATAACATGAGGAGAAATGCCAGATATAGGTAAAGGGGAGGATGGCAGCAAATCACACTGCCATGTGTGTACCTATGCAACAATCTTGCATGTGCTTCACATGTACCCCAAAACCTAAAATGCTATTAAAAAAATAACTGTACAAAGATAAAGGAAGCAATTTTTAGAGTATCACTTATGTTCCCAAAGTGTTAATCATAATATGTAAAAACAATACTGTAAATTGCTCTTAGATCCATCTGTCAACTTGTGAAAGGATATTTAATCCATAAAATCCATCAAATAATGTACCTATTATTGAAGCAATATGAGGAACACAGTAATTAAAAGCATGGGATTTGGAGTTCGACAGACCTGAGTTTGAAATCCTATTTAACTGCTGATTTACCAAATGGTTTTTGAACAAGTTGCCTAACTTCTCTAAGCTCTATTTTCAATTTATGAGTTAGTGATAATTATAGCAACTACTTCATACAGCCATGATAAGTTACTTCAGATAATGCTTTCAGTGCATAAAATGCCCTTAATCAAGTTAACTATCAGTAGTATTAATATTAGCTCAATTATATCTAATCACTTTGTACATCTAAATGAAAGATGGCATCTCCCTAGGGAAACTCCTTCCCAAATACCCCTCTTATGAGGACTCAAAGATCCATATTGAGATTCTCCAATAAATACATTACCACATGTTTACTTATAGTTATCTGTAAGTCAAATCTCTATTACTTCATATCTGTCTCTACTAACAATGAAAGTAAGCCAAACTTTCTCCATAATGTGTCAACAAAGCAGGACAATTGTATTAAACTTTTGTAGTATGCAGGATGGGGCACTCAGGACATAATCACTTGGTCCCAGAAAGTTTTTCTGTGTGTGGTATTTTGTTTTGTACTTTTGTGTTTTAGTTTTTCATTGATAAGTAAAAATTGTATATATATTGCACATGGAATTTTTGATGTTTCCTGCAGTAGTGATGTGCTTTGTTCATAGTAATTAAATATTGGAGCAAAGTGTTTGAATCTGTGATTCTCTATAGTTATTATCACTCAAAGTAAATTCCAGTTAGTGATTCAAATAGGCTATCTCTAATATTTAGTACCTTACAGAGTTCATATCTAATCCCTTTTAGTTGTAAAGTACAACTGTCAGAATTCTTTCTATTATTTGAGAAAAATAATTAGTTCCTATTTACCCAGAAGAACTGATAAAAACTGATCAAATACTCTGGCTTGTGGATCATGTATGTTTGTAAGTAGGTATTATATGCATGTATATACTAAGTTTGTATGTGTACGTGTGGTAAAACCCAGACCCCTACAGCTCAAATTCTTCCATTCCTACTCCCCAAAGGATGTCTTGCTACCATTTTGGTTTTTGTCCTTCCTATTTTTTTCTCTATGATTTTATAGGCATAAAATATATTTATATTTGCATTAATATAAACATAAACATGTTTAGCTATAAATATGAATATATGCCTTATTAACAAAACAAGTGGGATCATATTATAATTTCCATTTCCCATTTAACAGTAAGACGTAGACAACCAGATCTACATATGTAGATCCAGATCAGCACATAGAACTCTATTTCACTCTGTTATAAGGGCTACATAGTATTCAACTGAATAGCTGTATCATTCCTCTATTAAGGGACATTTAAGTTCTTATTAGTTTTCCTTTTATTTTGTTTTGCTATTACAAACAATATTCCAGTAGCTTCCTTTGTACATAAGTATTTTTACTTATCTGTTTTGCTATAGTTTTTGTCTAAGAATAGAATCTTAAAGGTAAAACTTCTGGGTTATTATATAGTATCTTTTAAATGGTAATCAATACTTCCCAATTGCCTCCCAAAAAGTTTGTTCCAATTTACATATCCGCCCTGACAACAGTATGTGAGAACATTCTGATACTTTACTGGATCATAAAATATTTCCATTACCTCAGAGATTGTACTTGTAAGGAAGTAATCTATGTTCAAATAGTGTGTGTGTATGTGTGTGTGTGTGCATGCTTGTGCTTGTGTGTGTGTGTTTGTGTGTAGGTTTGATCATATTTTAAATGTGTTGGGAATATAGTCTATCTTCAACTCAAATGTTGTAAATCCCATAGTGACAAGCATTCTGTGTTGTCATGCATTCCATGGACAGCCCAGCAACTGTTTGCCTTGATGTTGAGAACAGCATTCTGCCAGAATCTCTGCTGACAGACAACATTAGTCATCCAGTCTGTTCCTCAGGGCTGAATTGTTTGTTGAAGTAAGTCATTAGGCGTAATAAAACAATGTGAGGCTAAGATAATTTTTCTCGAGTTTGCTAATGCTAAACAAACACATACCCTGTCAAGGCAGCCAGGAAGCAATATGAGGTCTGCTGCTTACCTGTGCTCACAGGTGGCAGCAAAATCAATTAGCTTCTTCTACCCATGGTAAGTTAGTGATATTGATTCACTTTATAAAGCTGCATGACTTTAAATTGTTTTTTTCTTGTAAAAAGGCATCTTTCATTCTGTATTTCTCATAGAAATTCTCACAACTAACTCAGCTCTCTTTGTACTAAAAGAAACTTGATTAATAGCCTCGTTTTCTCTAAGGTGCCCAAAAGACTTTTATTGAAACTATCTCACGTCTCGGCATACTTGAGATCCATACACAAATAATGTGCTGATTTTGGAGAAGTTATACAAGACCAAAAATGGACCCGATGTCACCTTCATCTTTAAAATGAGGCACCATAAACATGACATCATTTAGTATCTTTATATCAGCATCTTAAAAAATTTCAAAAAACTGTACAAAACTGAAATGTGCAGAAGTAATTGGTAGAATTAATTATGGCACAGCCTAAGAGTGGGATATTTTGCAGTCATTATTAGGAAAAGGTGACATTTTGGAAGAGGATCCTATGAAATGGTAAGCTCTTTAGTTTATCAAATAAGTATGTTGAAATGCAATATGTATAGTAGGATTTAATCCTGTACAACAAAATGTATTTAAATAACCAGAAATACCACTGTATATCAACAGATTGTTGCTGGGTAGTAGTATTGTGAGAGGTTTATATTTTCTTCCTTAAGTTTTTCCACATATTCTAAAATAAGTAGTACCAAATGTGCTTTATATAACACATAAGGAAGAACATTTTAATCATCAAATGATGAGACACTGGTATAGGTTATCAAAGAAAGTTATAAAGCTTCCATCCTGGGGAAGTAGTGTTAAAGAAGATAATAGATTTAAGCATATATTCTCATCTATTTGCAGGTAACTTGAACCTGATTATTTACATAAACTTTGGCATCAACCTTGGTATAAATTCAAGATCTGCTTCTTATAAGCTAAATTACTCTGGAGCAGTTCTATCACCAGTGTGAGTCACAGTTTTTTTGTACCTATTAAATGAATATAAGAAAAGCATTCCTGCAGAGCTTCTGTGGAAATAAACATAAGGTGAGTAAAATTAGTATTTAGCACATACCTGGTACATACTACGTATGGCAGAGAAGAGAACTCTGTGTACCAAATCCATTTTGCTATCCTCTTAGGCACACACCTAGTCTATATTTCTCAGGCTCAAATTACAGTTAAGGATGATAATTTTATGAAGTCATGGCTATTGTAATGAAGGTAGATATAATGTATGCCAATTCCAGATCTGGCCTATAAAAACCACTTGCAAAATCCTTCATTCTTTCTGTAGCTGCTAAGTGAACTGGGAGAAAGTTGAAGAGCCTCCAACAACCTGGGTTTTTTAATTACTAGATGAATAATTATCTAATTCCATCACCTATTGAACTTTACAAGAGCAACACATTCTATTGTGTGAAGCAACTGGAACTCTTAAATTTATTTACTGTAGCAGTTAGTTTTATTTTACCTAACAAAGTAAGTGCCCAATAAATAGTAACTATAACCACTACTAATTTCTCCCCTAATTTTAAGATTTTCCTACTTACAACTGATTTAAAATACAAAGGACTGGGGTGGGCATAGTGGCCAAAATTTTAAAGATAGTTGGTAATAAATCTGGGACAGAATTTATGGTGACTGGCATGTCACCAGATTCTAAAAATAGGACTGTATTTCAGAAGAAGGAAAAGGTTGTACAGAAATATGGTCTAGTGAAGCAACTGCATCAGAGAAGGTACGTGATATCATAGCCATATCCATCCTAAGGTCTGCACAAAACTCCTATACAAAGAGAAAGCTGATCTATTTCCAAAAAGTATCTTGTTTAAGTGCTTTTATCCAGTTTGAGTAAGTAAGCTTTTTCTTTCATGCACAGTGCAGAGTCAAACTGTTACAAATAAAGCATGCATTGCCTTTGCCTCTAGAATGAGTCATGAACTCAAAGATCTGGCTAGTTGTGGTCATGAAAGATTCCCTAGACTCATTCACCAGAGCAAGATGCCTTTCAGTGTTGAGGTAAGTAATTCCAGCACATGTGTAGTTTGTAAAGCCCTTTGGGATGCAAAGCTCTCTGCAATTGTCAGATGTGCTTTAGATTATTAGACAGGAAGTCAGGATAAAAGCACTTCCAAATGCTACAAATCTCTAAGGATGTAGGCAGTGCTGCATAATAAAAATTGCAGTAAGCCATGCAAACCCTCTGCTACAGGCAGTATCACAAAAGTTGTTTTTGTTTTTCCTTCCTATGAAGTATTACACTTACTTAAGCATAGAATCTATGTCCTGAGTTGGTATACAATGTTTAGATGTTGATAGCTTTAGCTATTTTTAAAAACCTTGGTGAAAATATCCCTACTGCTTCCAGACACTTGAAGTGAACATTTCAAATCCCCATAAGAATGATGTATGTAATTACATTACTCTATAATAAATGCAGTTGTGAGATGAAATGGAATAGGTTTCAGAAGAGTCCGAGAATTTCAGTATATAATGATACATTCTCAGATCTGCAGTTCAAAATGAGATACAATATGGCACAGATTTCCAAAGATGATCCACATTAGAGGAAAAAAAGCCCCAAGCAATAGACTGATGGGATGAGTAGTAACAAGAATATCTGAATGCTACACTGTGATTATCAAATTCTGTACTTAATATAAGCACTAACATCCACAAACAGGGTCAAAAGTTTAAAGGAAACATTGTAGAAAATTAGGCACCATAGAAAGTTATAACTAACCAGGTCAAAAGTTTTGAGTGTCAAAAATCAGAACATAAAAGGGCAGGAAAATGCCACAAGCCTGCAAAAAGCAAGTGATGACTCCATAAAATCTGATTATTATAAAAGACAGGCATTTTGGAAGTAAGCAAGAAAATGATTCCCAGTATTTAAAATGTAAAAATAAAGATAACATACCTGCCACAGAGGTTTCTCCAAAATTAAGTCCTAAATAAATTAAAGCAATTATCATGCAAGCAGCTGTGAAAATTGTGATGAAGGATTCCCTTCCTCAATATTTTTTCCCCACTTTTTGTCCTATCTGCCTGACCTCTAACTTCCTGTTGTGAAATTGCTGCTTATTGTCATTTAGAAATCTAGTTGAGATTTGTTTAAAATATGCTTTTTATAATTAGAATCAAAGCTACTTAATTATCTTTGTATTTCTTTACTTCTTGATTTAATAGGTCATTGCTTTAGATTTATTAACTAAATATCACATCTTTGTATTTATAAAAGATCTATTTTATAGAAAAATCATTGTTTTAAAAGCATGTAGGAGGTCTACTCTTGCTATTATATACACATATACCTCATCAAATAGACATATCTGATCATTTTGAAGGGGACTTACAGGAAAAAAATAAAAATATAAAAGACCATTTGGTCTAGGAAGCTTTATCTAGTGCCAGTGATCAGGCAAAGGAACTATTGGGATTCATGAGTAGTGCAAATAAATAACTTACTTCTTCAGCACCTTAATTTCCTGTAAAGGCCATTTTAAAGAATATAGCTTAGTTTAAAAGTTCAACGGCTTCCTTGTATTTAACTTCAGAATGACTTTGCCTCTCCCACCCGATCTTATCAGAAGAGGACTGGGAGAAGTGTCCCCACATGGGAGCAGATGAGAATGTATCCGCTTTGCAGGAAGGCCAACTATCTAGGGAAAAGCAGAAGCTGAATAAACCTTGCTCAATTTATTTGTTTCAAATTTGCCAATTAAATGTGTCCAGCAGAGGAATGAGTAAGAGGAAAAGAAAAGTCAGGAATGATATGGCTAGTAAAACTTTCTACACAGAAAAAAAAAAATCAAAGTTGGGAATAAGCATTCCCAGCTTATTGTGTTCAAAAATAATTAAGCAGTCTTTTTGAAGAGTAGTTTTGCTAATTCAAATCTAGAAACATCAGTCTCCAACCATCTTTTCTCCTGCCACCTGATGATGCAGCACCAAAAACTAAAACCCAGCATCTTGATGTATTTTAACTTATCAGCCTTCAAAGAACAGCCAAGTACAATTTTTGAAAAGACAAAAATTACTCAGCTGGTAACTGGCCCGGATGGTGTTCCATTCAAGATCCTGAAAGGTGGCATAATTCATTCAGATGATTTAAATAAACATACTTTAATTCAGGTATTACTTATAAAGGTGTGGGCAGGTTTATGGTAACAAACAACAAAAACTGGGGCATTCCAACTCTAATAATGGTGGGACCTTAGTAGCAATTTTAGGTCAGAGGAAAATAGTTTTAATTACAAGGACTTGGGAAGTGAAAGTAAAGTGAAGTAGAGACATTTCTTCCCTTCTCCCTCCCTTCCTCGGCTTCACCATACCTCCATTTTCAGATCCTTTGTTGACCTCCATTGACAGAAGCCCATAGAAACAGGAGAGCAAGGAATCTGAGAGGACAGTTATTTGGGGTCAGCCTCCCAAAGGCACAGAGTGTGACAGAAATGAGTGAGGAATGAATCTAAATTTCAAATGGAGAAAAAGTAGCAGAGGAAAATTTTACTCAAAAATAAAAATATAATCCTAGAGATTTAAAAATGTATGTGTGGTCAATATAAATTCTGCACACTAATTTTTAGAGTAATATTGTTATAAAGT
The DNA here is from genome assembly GCF_049354715.1 of Callithrix jacchus. Taxonomy (NCBI): domain Eukaryota; kingdom Metazoa; phylum Chordata; class Mammalia; order Primates; family Cebidae; genus Callithrix; species Callithrix jacchus. The sequence continues at coordinate 95,956,098 of NC_133524.1, forward strand.
CCTCACTCCAGCTCTAAATCTCAGACAAGCTTTGCCCCAACTGATGCATACAGATGGATGTCTATTCATCCACCTCATAAATGTCACCAAAGGGAAATGCTATGATTTTCCATAGTAAAACATTTGTAGTCATTTTATTTCAACTAATTTGGTAGATGTTTGTCTTTTTTTCACTCCTAGTAGATTAGATGGTATGCTTTTTTATATGTATTCTAAGTAATTTTACCACTACATACTCTATGCATTCATTTTCTGTTTCTGCATAATAAATTATTACAAAATTACCAACTTAAAACAGCACAAATTTATTATTTCACAATTTCCAGACATCAGAAATCCAGCAGGATATGGTCAGATACTCTGCTCAGGATACCACAGGCTGAAATCAAGGTGTTGGCCAGGCTGAGTTCTCATTTGGAGGCTGTGAGGAAATCTCTTCTTTCAAGCTCATTCTTCTTATTGGCAGTTTTGTTCCTTGTGTATGTAGGATTAAGATCTTTGTTTCCTTATTGGCTATCAATCGGGCCACTCTCGTGTCCTAGAGTTTACCCACATTCCTTGCCACATGGCCCCCTCTTTTTTCAAGCCATCAACAGTGCACCAAATATTTTTCATGCTTAAACTCTCTGACTTCCTTAGTCTGACTTAGTCCAGATTTAAAGGGCTCATATGATGAAGTCAAGCTCATTTGAATCATTTTTCTATCATAAGGTCAATTAAACTGAGACCTTAACTACTTATGCAAAATCCCTTTTGCCATGCAATGTAACATAAAAAAGAAAAATCTGTGTTATCAAATTCACAGGTTTCACCTACACTGAAGGGGAGGAAATTACACAGTTCACAAACACCAGCAGAAAAAAATTGGGGGAGCTATCTTAGAACTCTGCATACCACACTATGGGATGTCAGCAAATTTTTATTAATATAACCTGGTAATTTTCTCCTGTAATTCTAAATTTTCCTGTACTTCAGTATTCAGAAAAACAAAGCTCATTGTATAGTCATAATGTTTAAAAATGAAACATTTTGTTCTTGCAAACTTCATAAACCATATCTCATAACTTTTGAAATTCTGATTAAATAATTCCAGTTCTTTTAATGTTTTTCCATTTGTCTACTTTTACAAACACATCCACATTTCAGGTTATATTCTCTTAATCTTCTTAATTTTTTCATATCTTGGTTACATTGGTGAGTCAATGTTTGTTCTTAAAGTCACTTACACTCGAACAGTTCTTTAATATATTTGCAAGTCTTCTTGAACAAGTGATTCTTATTCTAATTATTGCTTTAGCCCTTTTAAAAGGAAGCTATGGCCATTAGAAAACTAATTGTAATCATTAAGGAAATGTTTTATTATCCAATTATTCAAAATATTGATGAAATATAGTAGTTGTAACAGGGAGTAAGTAGACAGGGGATAGTGCTAGGAACTGAGAACTTTGAATATTAACTTTCATGGTGGTACACAGTTACCAAGTGATGCCGAAGAGTGTCTGAGAGTTTTGTTTATCACAGTTACTTCATCTGTGCAAGTGATTTTCATGATTTCCTATTCTTCTAATACTTAATTGTCCTCGAGATAATAGAAAAAAACATCTATGAATAGGTGTATTAAACTCAGCATTTTTTAACTAAAATTAAATAATCAGTTGAAAATTACCTAACAATTGAATTATAGTAAAAACGAATCTGAAAGTACAAGTTTCTTGTTTGTCTCCATAGATGATTGATAGATTTATAGTATTGGCTCTCCCTGGGATCTATATATTAGGGTTCAAATGGTAAGAAAAAATAAAATTTGCTCCAGAAAGCATCACATAATCCAACTGCCAATTATTACATTGTTGTGGATATTTTATTTGACAGTCCATAACACACCACCCCCCTGTGAGGGAAGACATGTCAGGAACTGATGTACTATTTTGGCAGAAATTGCTGTTATTCTACAAGATTTACATTCATGCCTTGAGGTGCTCCAAACAGAAAGCATTCATACAAATATTTTTAATGTTTTCTAATCTATTTGTTACAGGATTAGCTTTTGCTATGAAACATAGGGTGTCACAATTAAAACCAACTCCAGGCTGGGCATAGTAGCTCCCACCTGTACTTTCAGCACTTTGAGAGGCTGAGGGGGAGGATCAATCACATGAGATAGCCAGGCATGGTGATGCACTACTGTAGTCCTAGCTACTTGGGAGGTTGAGGTAGGAGGATTGCTTGAGCCCAGGAGTTCAAGGTTACAGTAAGATATGATTGCACCACTGCACTCCAACCTGGGTGACAGAGTGAGACCCTGTCTGAAAACAAAAACGAAAGTAAAAACCAATCTTAGTTGTGTTTTCCAGGCTGTGGTAAACTACTGAATGACTTGAGCAAAGCAAACAAAACAAAAGACTCCTCTTAGTCAATATGCAATATAAAAAATGTTAAGCAACTCTTACTTAGGAGATTATTATATAAGGAGTATGTTTATAAATAAATATGACATAAAATTGAACAGAAGTGTGCTGAGTTAATTTTCTATAGAAGGCAAAAGAAATACAAGTAGATGATAGGAGAGAGAGTCATTAAACTGAGTCATCTGTTCAAGTCCAAGCCAGATCAGTAGTAACCAAAAGCTACTACTGAGTGATGATGTTTTTTGCCATATGAAAAATAAGCCTGTCCAGTTCCTAAGCTACATCAACTGGCACTATATTTTGGAATAAATTGGCACAGGTACGTAACATCCTCTTCAATTCTAGGGATTGACCTTTTCCAGTGGGGTTATGACCCATTGACATAACAATAGAGAAAATTGCAATGCAGATAACTTTGTGTGACTTTCTATAGGCAGTTGCCCCATAAGTCAAATTTCAATTGACCCAGGATTATCTAAAAAGGTTGATCAAATAAGTACACTTAAGAATGAATAATGTATGGTCTCCTTCCCCTAATGAATTGGAGAAAACTTTACCGAGAGACAAAAGGGAAAGACAAGAAATGCTAATCAATGTTTTAGCAGCCACCTGTGAGTGACTAAGAATCATTAATTAAAATTCCATTCAACTATAAAAATTCAATTACTGTGACTCCAATTGTTAAGTTTCATTAGAGAAAAGAACAATCAGAAACACACATATACAGATACAAAGGAAAAAGAACTTGCTTCTGATCTGTAGAATAGCAGATGCATGTGCATGTGCACACACACACACACACACACACACACACATTGACCAGATAGGGTTAAAATTCATTCTGTGGTAAACTACTACTGGCAGATTCTAACTCTAGCTTCAATCACTAGGTCGCCCTAAAAAAATAGAACCAGAAGATTACAGAATTGTGGCCTTCAAGTCTCCTCTCTCTTTTAAGTAGACTAGTACACTTGAAGACAGCAATGTGGACATTCAGTAGACAAAATTTGGAAGACAAACCAGAAGTTGAACATTACATTTCTTTTGACTAAACTTAGTGAGATATCTAGTCTAGCACACAAGTCTTACTACTCCCTACTACCTGTACCAGACTTTCCACAGGCACACTATTTGCGTGGCCATTAAGGTATTTAGTTTGCATTCCAAGGAATAAACTGATTTCTCTCTTTGATAAAATGCTGTGCTACTTCTGATTTTTCCATTAAAACCCTTAGAGGACTACAGGTATGGTTACACAACACATTGTCTGAGTTTCAAATATGGCTTATTCCCTTAATCAATGCTATAGTTTGAATGTTCGTCCACCTCCACGATACCTCATGTTTAATCCCCATTGATGAAGATGGAGCCTAATGGGAGCTGTTTGCGTCATGTGGGTGGATTCCTCATGAAGGGCTTGATATTGTCCTCCAAGTAATGAGTAAGTTCTTGCTCTATTAGTTCCCATGAGAGCTGGTTGTTAAAAAGAGCCTGGAACTTTCACTTTTTTTCTCTTGCTTCCTTTCTCACCATGTGATCTCTCTGCACAGTTGACCCCGCTTTGACTTCTGCCATGAGTAGAAGCAGCCTGAGTCCCTCAATAGAAGCCAAGCAGATGCTGGCAACATGCTTTTTGTACAGCCTATGCAACCATGAGCCAAACAAAGCTATTTTATTTATAAATTACTCAGTCTCCGATAATCCTTGAAAACAATACTAAATCGGCTAAAACAGTAACTATGTGACTACTTTATACCAGAGACTCAAAATTTCTGAGCCTCAGTTTCTATGACTATAAAATGGGGATGGAGATAATATTAATATCTAATTCACAGGGTTATTGTGAGTATTAAAGCATAGTTAGAATATTGCCAGGAACATAGTAAGCACTATGAAAGTGTTTGTTATTACTTTCTTTTAAGAAAATGGTAAGAGCCGGGCGCAGTGGCTCAAGCCTGTAATCCCAGCACTTTGGGAGTCCAAGGTGGGCATATCATGATGTCAAGAGGTCGAGACCATCCTGGCCAACATGGTGAAACCCCGTCTCTACTAAAAGTGCAAAAAAAAAAAATTAGCTGGGTGTGGTGGCGTGCACCTGTAGTCCCAGCTACCCGGGAGGCTGAGGCAGGAAAATTGCTTGAACCCGGGAAGCAGAGGTTGCAGTGAGCCGAGATCATGCCACTGCACTCCAGCCTGGTGCTTGGCGATAGAACAAGACTCTGTCTTAAAAAGAAAAAAAAAGAAAATGGTAGGGTACTTTTGAACTACTTGGAGGCTAAATAGCTGGTGACAAAAGAGGACAGAGGAAGCCAAAAAATAATGAGTCTTAATCTGATTAATTATATGTGGGTCAAAAGTAAATACCAGCACCAGGGAATATGGGGTAAGACAAGTGTTTTGCTAGATTAAGATATTAAATCTTATTTCAGATTATTTGAGCCTTCTATAAGACTTTAAGTGGGACCAATTCTCCCACTGAAGACAGCTTTTTATTCATTTCATTATTATCATAAATGACTTTCACTCCTCTGAATGCACTCATGAGACCTAGCTGACAGTTTCATCTCCTGAAGAAATTGTTTTTTATTACATGTGATTTTATCATGTAAGTTTTCTTCCTATTGAAAATCAAGACATGCCCCAAAACAATCTAATTTTGGGTTTTACTTTTAATGGAGGCTTTAATATCAATGCTTTGTCAAGGAATAAAGAGTAATTTAGAAACCTATTTCAGAGTGATTGAGAAAATATTCATTCATGCCAGCAATATTCCAGCATTTTGTGTTTGAGACATCCATGGAAATGGTTTGAGTAGCTTACTCTAGTGGTTTGCCAAGCTGGTGAAAAGAATTCACCACGAATCACAATAGCAGAGTTTTTAAGGTGATAGAGCCATAGAAAATAAGGTTTCAAATTTCTGTATCTGATGTATGGTCTCCTCCAGTTTGGGAAAGGAAGATACTATATCAGTAAACAATAACAGTGAGGGGAATAATAAAACTTAAAGCTCTGTGGCCTAAGACAATAAAGGTTTTATTTGTTGCTTATGCTACGTGTACAACACACGTCAGAAGGAGGCTCTGCTTTTTGGAGTTATTGAGGAATCCAAACTGATGGAGAGTCTATTTCAACAGTGTAACAGAAGGAAAGAAACGTGGAGATTAGGTACTGGCTATTAAAGTGTTTGCCTTGAAAAAACACATGCTGGTTCTGCTCACATTTTATTAGCTACAATCAGTCACATGGCCATACTTAACTTCAAGGGGACCGAAAAGTACAATCCTACCATGTTCTGAGAATGATAAGGTCTGGAATATTTATGAACATCCCTGATTACCACCACAGATGTTCATCTAATTTACAGGAAAATTAGAAGTCTGTGTAAGATTGCTACACTTTTAGAAAAATTAGGTCTGATTGTTTTTGTTTCAATACTCTTTCTTAGCCTGGGTTCTCAGAAAGTAATGTCTGAAGCAGGAGCTCTATGCTACTGACAGTATCAGAAAGTATAACTTCAGTATAGCAAGACAAGGGAAAAAGGTAAGGTAATAAGAGTAAATATTAGAGCATGCACTAATAGCTGGCATTGGTGGGCATCAAGCCTTTATTAGTCCATTTTCACACTGCTGATAAAGACGCATCTGAGACTGGGCAATTTACAAAGAAATAAGTATATTGGACTTACAGTTCCACATGGCTGGGGAGGCCTCACAGTCACAGCAGGAAGTTAAAGGCATGTCTCACATGGTGGCAGACATGAGAGGAGAGCTTCTGCAGGGAAACTGTCCTTTTTAAAACCATCAGATCCCATGAGACTTACTATCATGAGAACAGCATGGGAAAGGCCCGCCCCCACGATTCAATTACCTCCCACCATGTTTTCCCACATCACATAGAAATTAAACATGAGATTTGGTTGGGGACACAGCCAAACCATATCATTTTGCTCCTATCTTCCCAATCTCATGTCCTCATATTTCAAAACAATCATGTCTTATAGTCTCCCAAATTCTTAACTCATTTCAGCATTAACTCAAAAGTTTACAGTTCAAAGTTTCATCTAACACAAGGCAATTCCCTTCCACCTATGAACCTCTAAAATCAAAAGCAAGTTAGTTACTTCCTAAATACAATGTGATACTGTCATTAGGTAAATTCAGGCATTCCAAATGGGAGAAATTGGCCAAAACAAAGGGGTCACAGGCCCCATGAAAGTCCAAAATCCAGTGGGGCAGTCAAATCTTAAAGCTCCAAAATGATCTCCTTTGACTCCATGTCTCACATCCAGGTTACTCTGATGCAAGAGATGGATTCCCATGGTTTTGGGCAGCTCTGCCCCTGAGGCATTGGAGGGTATAGCCTCCCTCCCAGTTGCTTTCATGAGCTGGCATTGAGTGTCGGCAGCATTTCCAGGTGTGCAGTGTAAGTTTTGGTGGATCTATCATTCTGGGGTCTGGAGGACGGTGGCCTCTTCTCACAGCTCCAATAGCTGGTGCCCCAGTAGGGACTCTATGTGGGGTCACTGACATCACATTGCCCTTCTGCACTGCCCTAGCAGACGTTCTCTATGAGCACACTTCTCCACCCCCCCCAACAGCAAACTTCTGCCTGGGCATCCAGATGTTTTCATACATCTTCTGAAATCTAGGTGGAGGTTCCCAAACTTCAATATTTAACTTCTGTGCACTCATAGACTCAACACCACATGGAGGATGCCAAGGCTTGAGGCTTGCACCATCTGAAGCCATGGGCCAAGCTCTACATTGGTCCCTTTCAGCCATTGCTGGAGCAGCTGGGATGCAGGACACCAAGTCCCTGGGCTGCACACAGCATGTGGATCCTGGGCCTGGCCTAAGAAACCACTTTTTTCTCCTAGACCTCTGGGACTGTGATGAAAGGGGTTGCCATGAAGACCTCTGACATGCCCTGGAGACATTTTCCCCATTATCTTGGTGATTAACATTCAGCTTCTTGTTGCTTATGCAAATTTCCACAACTGGCTTGAATTTCTCCTCAGAAAATGGGATTTTCTTTTCTATTGCATTATCAGGCCACAAATTTTCCAAACTTTTATGCTCTGTTTCCCTTTTGAAACTGAGTGCCTTTAACAGCACCCAAGTCACCTCTTGAATGATTTACTGATTAGAAATTTCTTCCATCAGACACCCTAAATCATCTCTCTCAAGTACAAAGTTCTACAAATCTCTAGGGCAGAGGCAAAATGTTGCCAGTCTCTTTGGTAAAACAACAGGAGTCACGTTTTTCCCAGTTCCCAACAAGTTTCTCATCTCCATCTAAGACCATGTCAGCCAGAATATTATTGTCCATATCATTGTCAGGCATTTGGTCAAAGCCATTTAACAAGTCTCTAGTAAATTACAAGCTTTCCCACATTTTCCTATTTTCTTCTGAGCCCTCCAAACTGTCCCAACATCTGCCTCTTACCTAGTCCCAAAGTCGATTCCATATTTTGGGGTATCTTTTCAGCAACACCCTACTCCTCCAACCAATTTACTCTATTAGTTCATTTTCATGCTGCTGATAAAGATATGCCCAAGACTGGGAAATTTACAAAAAAAAAAAAAGAGATTTATTGCACTTACAATTTCACGTGGCTAGGGAGGCCTCACAATCCTGGCAGAAGGTGAAAGGCACATCTCATATGGCAGCAAACAAGAGAAAATAAGTTATGCATGGAAACTCCTTTTTTTAAAACCATCAGACTTCATGAGACTTATCCACTACCATGAGAACAGCATGGGAAAGATCTGCCTGCATGATTCAACTACCTCCTATGTGCCCCTCCCACAATACGTGGGAATTAAAGATGAGATTTGGGTGGGGATACAGCCGAACTATATAGAAGTCCAATAGATTGCTTAAACTTTTGGTTCTAGCTTCTGAAATATTATAAAAACTATTGCATCACAAACTATGTAGCAGAGAAGGAATGAAGAATTTGTCCATTGATTTTCATCTCTCATTGACCAAATTTTACTCTAAGGGATAATTCATTCCTTTAAGTTACAGTTTGTGCACATAGCCACCAATTGGGTTTTATGGCACCTCACACTTCACCTACAATGAAAATTCCCTGGAGCAGGAGTTTGGTGGCAAGTAATGTGAGCATAAGATAAAGTGTTCAGTTGTGCTTGAATGAAGTTGGATAGTTCTCACTCTGATTTGACCACCAAAGTGGTGGCTAGGAAAAAACAAGTAGCCATAGGCCTTGGAGACAGTTGAGAGCAAGATAATCTAATATGGTATGTGAGGAGATTTGTGCTACAGCTCCCTGTCTCTGAAAAAATATATTTTTAAAAGTTATTATTTCCTAGAGAAAATTCAAAAGCCATAGTATTTACATATAAACAATTATTATTTATTTTATTTTTTTTTATTGGGATGAAATCCTGCTCTGTCGCCCAGGCTGGAGTGCAGTGGCATGACCTCAGCTCACTACAACCTCCCCAACCTGGGTTCAAGTGACTTCTGCCTCAGCCTCCTGGAAGAAAAGTTTATTCTTAATAGAAATGTTGGAAAAAACAGACAGAAATGGGTCTTCCTCCCCATGTTATCTCCAGTAGAAAACTGTTAAAATTATCTGATATTAAATAAATGTTTGTTAATTAAGCAACATTTAAATGTATAATGTTTATAACACAGTCATTTTTCTAAATGGAAACTCAATCTGTCATTTTGGCGGGAGAAAATTTAAAATAAAATATCAATAAGTGAAATTGAATCATTTCAAAACATCTAACTTCTCACAATCAAATTTCCAAAGAAGAGTTTCATGATGTGGAGAGGTAAAAAGGACATGAAGTGGTAATAATGATATGCTAACATATCATTAGGCCTGATGGCAAAGGGATGACAACTATCTCACAGATTTTCAGCCCAATTTCAAGATTTTCTAATTCATAAAAAGCAATTTTTAGAAGATGATATCATTGAAATCTTCTCATTGGCTTTTCTCATCTTAAATGCTTAAAATTTTATCTAATTGTAAATCAATCATACCTTTATTTAAAGAGCTATGAAAATTTTCTTAATATATAAAGGAGAATTTTGCCTTTAAATCTAGCAAATACTTTCACTGATTAAAGAAAAAATATATTGTTTTCTTTCTTCCTGCAATCTGACAGCTGGTAGACAAAGAAAATGACAATAATACATTTTAATTATACATTTCAAAACTCAACAGATTTAAAAGCTATTCAGGAATTACATGAGAAGATTCTCAGCATTAACTTGTGGGTGGTCAAGAGATGTTAGCTCTCATTCTTGAATGCAAGATGGCCAAACTTATGAATTGAACCACAAAACTAAAATTCCCAAATTTGCAAACTGTTATAATGATTATATTCTTCAGGAGTGGTCTGTGTCTGTTTTTTTCTCTTTCTTTTTCTTTACTTAAGAGTGGTTCAATCAAAGCATCAACAGTTTAAATCATCACACAGCTCTTCTTCTCCAATTATATGAACCAACATCAGATGTGAAAATAGAACACACATCAAGCAAAAAGATGGAATTATAATATCTTCCACTTTAGCCAGGGAGTTAAGTGGAGCAAAGAATGAGAGCATGCACAAGAGAGATAGTGTAAATAGTCTTTTATGATTCATTCCTTGACTTTGAGGAAAAAAAGAAGATTGCGTTTGTTAATTCTAAAGTTTAGAGATGGACCTGGAAGCAGATGTCAGGAGGATGGCCAAAAAGGACATTCAATCACTTCTTTCCCCACAAAAACATCAATGTAAACAGTCATATATATGCAAAAATAACTTCTGAAGAGTTAAGAAAACCAGATGAGAGATGACAGAAGCTGGAAACAGCAAAGAAATAAAAATAATATATTCAAGATAATAGGAACAACAGTTTGCATTACCATTATAACCCTTTCCCCAACCCCAGGCAGCGCATCATGGCTGGAGATACACTCCTCTTGAAAGAAGGAAATGAGCATTGAACTTTGCCTCAGACTCTAACACAAGACTCAGCACAGTAAAACCCAGTGTTAGGACCTCATGGCCCAGACTCTAGACCAGTATCCATGAGCTAAAATTCTAGGCTTGCTCCACTACCAGGCCAACTCTAGCAGCCCCAGGCTTCAGACCAGCTCCAGCACTCAGGCAACCACTGTGATCTCAGAGTTTATTTCTATTCCAGCATAATGGAAGGCTCCCACAGCCCTAGATATCAGGCTGGAACCTGTGGATTTAGCCTACAGGTCAGTTCCTTTGCACACAGGCTCTAGGCCCACCAAGTACCAGGACCCTTTAGACCAGTCCAGAGCCAGGTTGGCATATGCTGCCTTGAGCTTCAGACTCACACCAACACCAGGTAAGCACCTCTGACCTCAGACATCAGACCAACACCTCCAGAGAGCGGCTCTAGTGTTGCCCAGAGCCAGGCCAGTCCCTGCAGCTCCAACCTTCAGGCCATCTCCTGTGTACCCATGCTTCAGCTGACCCAAGTTGCAAACTCATTCCAATGAATTGCAGTGCTGGGCCAGCCTTTGAAGACCCAAGCTCCAAAACCACCTCTGTGGACTCAGGTTCCAGCTTGACCCCAGCATCCCTAGGATTTAGGTCAGCCCTTACAGATATAACCTCCAGGCCACCAAATCCACACCAAGTCTCTAGGGTTGTCTCCATAGGTTCAGGCTCTAAGACTCTCCCTGTGGGTTCAGGTTCTAGGCCAGCACTCATATACTCAGCTTCCAGGACAGATCTCACATAACTATGGCCCTGGCCAGTCTCCACAACTTCAGGATCCAGGCCAGTGCTCATGGTTCTGGGCACTAGATCAACACCAATGATGCCAGGATCCAGACAAGCCCCTACAAACCCAGACCCCATTCCTTCCCAAGTACCAGGCCAGCCCCAGGCATTTGGCTAGTCCTAGTGGTCCCAGGCTCCAGCGGATCCAGGATCCAGGCCCATTTCAGAAGACCCTTGTGCCAAGCCAGCCTCCACAGATTGACTCCAGGCCACACCTTCAGACTAGGCTTTAGACCACCCCATGGACCCACGGCACAGGCGTACTGCCACTGACTCAAGCTCAAGGCTTGCCCCAGCAAAAGACCAGCTGACTTTAACACTGTCATTGCCATGTGGTGAAGAGCATGATTTTCTTATGATTCATCTTGAACTGGACATCACTAAAGAGATTGGCAGAGACCCACAGAACTTCACTGAGTGAGTAGTCAGATCTGTGGCCCATCAGGTCTTGGAAATGTTTTGTCCCTGCTGTCCCTTAAACTGGTCAATCTTTGAATGTGGTTTGCACATGGATTATCTAACTCCCATAAGATGTAAATATTTTTAAAATTCACTAAATTTTTGTCTTTCTAAGTACCATAAAACATCACTGCCAAGAGATCGTGATCACTACTTATGATCTTAGTCATGTACACACTTTGGATACACTGGATGTTCATGTCAAAAGGAATCAACTCATCTTCACTCTGAGATTTAAAGTTAGCTCGAAGATAGTATCTTCACTCTGAGATTCAAAGATAGCTTCTTGGGATGGAGCTACCAGGAAGAGGGTTGGGCCACCATCACTGCTGTTTGGTTGACTTGGCTGTTTCAGCCTGTGGGCTTTGGACTGACTCAGGATCTGAAGTGGACCCCAAGCACAGCACAGCTGCCCTACAAAAATGCAGCCAGACTAAGATTTTAAGCAGGTCCCAAAATGTATTCCTTCTGACTAGACAATACCTCCCATCTGGGGTCCTCTGCCACCTCTTATAGGTGTGTTCAGGCTAGCAACACCTTGTGCCTCCCTGGGACAGAGCTCTCAGAGGGAGGAGCAGGCTGCCATCTTTGGCATTTTGCAGTCCTCACTGGTGATACCTCCGGGTACTAGACAATCCTAGGTGATAAGAGAATGAAATGGATCCCCAGTGTACCACAGCAACAGCCCTACGGAAAAGTGGCCAGACTCTTACATGAGGGCCCATTCTCATATCTCCTCACCAGGCAGGTCCTTGCCTGGGCCTCTAGCAACCCCAGACCAGAGTTCTAAAGCCAATAGCAACTTGGAAACCCCCTGAACAGAGCCTCCAGGGGCAACTGAAAGCCTCTGTGCCACTGCCTCTGCAGTGGAGCTATCCTTACTGCCCTCGGACTAACAAATAAGCAAAGACCCAGGTGTCTTATCCACACCTCCAAGAAGTTGCAGTTGCCCCAAGGAGAGGAGGCCAGTCCATCTCCCATGAGTCCCAAACACCCCCAACTGCTCATCAACAGGAAGAAAACACCTGGCTTGGGCCCACAGCACAGACCCTCCATCCTGGGCTGATTGCTCTGAGCAATTACTGACCCACATCTCTCTCAGGTGGAGTCCCCAGAAGAGAAGCATAGTGGCAGAGGCAACAAGCCAGCTGATGCAGAGCTGAGAAGGTTTGGTGAAGGAGCATCTGTAGTTGTGAATGGCCATCCCTCTAGGGTCAACTTGTTTCCATAAGCTCTAGGGGAACTGTTGGACATGATATGAGCAGGGTGGTCTTGCACATCAGATGGAGCTGGTCCGACCTGAGCACTCCTTGGTCTGCTGGCCTCTCCCAAGGCCCCAGCCTGGCCATGTCTGCTTATAGGGTAGTCTTGAGTGCCTGGGGGTCAACCTCGTAGCTTCTGCACCAGAGGATCATGCCTGACTGGTGGAGAGCTCCAGTGAGGCAGTCCTTATGGCTACATACCAGCCTGCATATTCCCTCTCCATACTGCAGCTTCCCTAAGCCTATGGCAACCCCCAACATTATTTTGCTGGCATATGTCTGAATGAACAAGATTTATTTTATTTGCCCCACCAGCATGCAGAAGTGCAGTATTCCCCTCCAGCCCCCAGTGATCAGCATTGCAGATGGAGCCTTGGTGGACACAGAGTCAGCAAAACCTACCCCTGACAGCACCCTGCCCTTGCACTAATGCTGCACGGAGAACAGGGAATCCTCCCACACCCTGAGCAATTACTCCTGCCTAAAGGCATAGAGAAGGCACCAAGACCTATGTTGGACAGCACCCTACTTCAAGCCAACACCACCTCCATTTCAACGGTGCACACAGTCTCTAGCAGGAGCCTCCCTCTTGCCCCATTTTCTGCCAGTGGCCTTGATTCTGTTGTTGTAATTAATGACTGCAGGGAGACAGGGATCCCTGCATCTGCTGGCAGTCTGCTGTGGCTGCCACACTTCATTTCCCCCAGAGCAGTAGACTCCAATACTGGAGGAGCCAGAGAACACAGTTGGGGCCCAATACAAATCCCCCAGAGTTAGACCACGCGATTCAGGAGTTAGGAGATGAACATTGGCCCCCTAATATCTTCCAGAAATTAAGTTGATTGAATCCACCTTATATCACAATCAAACTCTCAAGGTCATCAAATAGAATAAAAGAAAAAAAAAACCTGAAGATCATCAATCTCAAAGATTAAGGATAGATAAGCCCACAATGATGAGAAAGAATCAGCCCAAGAACACTGAAAACTCAAAAAGCCAGAGTACCTTCTTTTCTCCAAAGGACTATATCACCTCTCCAGGAAGGGTTCAGAATGCTGAGATGGTTGAAAGGATAGAAGTAGAAGTCAGAATATGAATTGGAAGGAAGTTCAATGAGTTACTGGAGTACATGAATATTGCCTTTCTGAAACAAGACAGCCAGACAAGAATAAAGAAATAAAATAATGAAAAGGGATGAACAAACCCTCAGAGAATTACAAAATTATGTAAAGACACTGAATCTATGATTGATTGGTATACCCGAAAGAGATGGAGAGAATGGAACCAACGTGGAAAATATATTTCAGGATATCACCCATTAGAAATTTCCAACCTAGCTAGAGTGGTCAACATTCAAAACCAGAAAATGCAGAGAACCCCAATAAGATATTCCATGAGAAGATCATCCCCAAGACACAAAATTATCAGATTTGCCAATGTCAAAATGAAAGAAAAAAATTTAAAGACAGCTGGAGAGAAAGGCCAGGTCACCTGAAAATGGAAGCCCATCAGACTAACAACAATAGATCTCTCAGCTGAAACCTTACAAGCCAAAAGAGGTTAGTGTCAATATTCAACATTCTTAAGGAAAAGAAATTCCAACACGGAATTTTATATCTGGCCAAACTAAGTTTCATAAGCAAAGGGGAAGTAAAACTCTTTCCAGATAAGCAAATTCTGAGGGAATTTATGACCACCAGACCTGCCTTGCAAGAGCTCCTAAAGGAAGTGCTAAATATGGAAAGGACCATTAGCAGCCACTACAAAAACACACTGAAGTGACATTATAATGCAATGACATAAACAAGTCTGCAAAATAACCAGCTAACATCATGATAATAAGATCAAATCCAGACACCAATACTAACCTTAAATGTAAATGGTCTAAATGCCCCAATTAAAAGACACAGTGGGAAGCTCAGTAAAGAACCAGGACCTGATGGTATGCTGTCTTCAAAAGACTCATCTCACAGGCAATGACTCAAATGGCCTCAGAATAAAGGAACAGAGAAAAATCTACCAACCAAATGAAAAACTGAAAAGAGAAGGGGTTGCAACCCTAGTTTCTCACAAAACACACTTTAAACCAACAAAGATTTAAAAAAGAAAAACAAAGTATTACATAATTTTAAAGGGTTCAATTCAAAGAGAAATTCTAACTATCCTCAATATATATACACCTAACACTGGAGCACTCAGCTTTATAAAGCAAGTTCTTAAAGACCTTTTTTTTATTTTATCATTATTATTTTTTGAGACGGAGTTTCACTCTTGTTACCCAGGCTGGAGTGCAATGGCACGATCTCAGCTCACTGCAACCTCCGCCTCCTGGGTTCAGGCAATTCTCCTGCTTCAGCCTCCTGAGTAGCTGGGATTACAGGCACATGCCACTGCGCCCAGCTAAGTTTTTTGTATTTTTAGTAGAGACAGGGTTTCACCATGTTGACCAGGATGGTCTCGATCTCTTGAGCTCGTGATCCACCCTCCTTGGCCTCCCAAAGTGCTGGGATTACAGGCGTGAGCCACTGCGCCCGGCCAATAGGGACAGACTCTCATCCATGCTATAGGGGTGGAAAATTTTAACTCTTCACTGACAATATGAGACAGATCATGGAGACAAAAAATTAACAAAGATATGTAGGACCTGAACTCAGCACTGAATCAAATGGACCTGAGAGATATCTAAAGAACTTTCCACCCAAAAACAACAGAACATACATTCTTCTCATAAGCAAATGAAACATACTCTAAAATAGGTCAAATTATCAAAAGTAAAACACTCTTCAGCAAATGCAAAAGTACTGAAGTTATAACAAACAGTCTCATGGACCACAGCACAATCAAATTAGAAACCAAGACTAAGCATTTTTTCATGTTTCTTGGCCATTTGTAATATCTTCTTTAGAGAATTGTCTATTCATATCTTTAGCCCTCTTTTTGATGAATTGTTTGTATTTTCTTGCTGATTTGTTTGAGCTTATTGTAGATTCTGGATATTAGTCCTTTGGCAGATGTATACATTGTGAAAATTTTCTCCCACTCTGTGAGTTGTCTGTTTACTTTACTGACTGTTCCTTTTGCCATGCAAGAGCTCTTTAATACAATTAAGTCACAGCTATTTATCTTTGTTTTACTGCATTTGCTTTTGGGTTCTCAGTCATTAAATCCTTGCCTAAACCAATGTCTAGAGGGGTTTTTCCAATGTTGTCTTCTAGCATTTTCATAGTTTCGGGTCTTAGATTTAAGTCCTAAATCCATCTTTAGTTGATCTTTGTTTAAGGTGAGACATGAGGATTCAGTTTCTTTTTTCTACTTATAGCTAGCGAATTATCCCAGCACCATTTGTTGAAAAGGGGATCCCTTCCCCCTTTACATTTTTGTTTGCTTTGTCAAAGATTAGTTGACTGTAAGTATTTGGGTTTATTTCTGGGTTCTCTATTCTGTTTCATTGGTCTATGTGCCTATTTTTATACCATTACCATGCTGGTTTGGTGACTACAGACTTACAACATAGTTGGAAATCAGGTAGTGTGATGCCTCCAGATTTTTTTTTTTTTGGCTTAGTCTTGCTTTGGCTATGTGGGCTCTTTTTTTGTTTCTGTATGAACTTTAGCATTGTTTTTTTCTATTTATGTGAATGATGGTGGTATTTTGATGGGGATTGTGTTGAATTGTAGATCGCCAACAAGCATATGAAAAAATACTCAGCACAAGTAAGGATCAGGGAAATGCAAATCAAAGCCACAATGCAATGCCAACTTACTCCTGCAAGAATGGCCATAATCAAAAATTTAAAAACAGTTGATATTGGTGTAGATGTGGTGATCAGAGAACACTTCTACACTGCTGGTAGGAATGCAAACTGGTACAGCTACTATGAAAAACAGTGTGGAGATTCCTTAAACAACTAAAAGTAGAACTACTATTTGATGCAGCAATCCCACTACTGGGTATCTACCCAGCAGAAAAGAAGTCATTATACCAAAAAGATACTCACACACGCATGTTTATAGGAGCACAATTCACAATTGCAAAATTATGGAACCAACCCAAATGCCCATCAATCAATGAGTGGATAAAGAAACTACTATACACACACACACACACACACACACGCATGTGCACGCACACACACACACACACACACACGGTGGAATACTACTCAGCCATAAAAGGGAATAAATTCACCACATTCACAGTGACCTGGATGATATTGGAGACTGTTATTCTAAATGAAGTAACTCAGGAATGGAAAATCAAACATCATGTGCTCTCACTAATATGTGGGAGCTAAGCTATGAGAACGCAGATGCATATGAATAATAAAATGGACTTTGTGGACTTGGGGGAAGGGTGGGAAGGGGCAAAGAATAAAAGACTACAAATAGGATGCACTGTATACTGCTCAGGTAATTGGTGCACCAAAATCTCACAAATCACCACGAAAGAACTTACTCATGTAACCAAACACCACATGTAACCCAATAACATGGAAAAATTAAAACTCATAATAATAAAAAAGAATAAAAATTTAAAAAAAAATAATGACTAAGAAATTCATTCAAAACCATGTTATTACATGAAAATTGCATAATCTGTTCATGAATGACTTTTAGGTAAAAAATGAATTTAAGACAGAAATCAAGAAATCCTTTGAAACTCATAAGAGCAGACAAAACAAGAGGAAAAAGCTAAGGCAGTATTAAGAGGAAAATTTATGTCACCAAATGTTCACATCAGAAAGAAAGAAAGATCTCAAGTTAACGAGTTAACATTGCAAGTAAAAGAAATAAAGGACCAATGCTACCAGAAGATAAGAAATAAAAATCAGAGCTGAACTGAGGGAGATAGAGACATGAAAGATCACACGAAACATCAATAAATCCAAGAGCTGTTTTTTTTTTTTTTTGAAGAAACTAATAAAATAGATAGGCAGCTAACTAGACTAATAAAAAAGAAAAGAGAGAAAGGATTCAAATAAAAATAATCAGAAACAATAAGGGGTATATTACCGTTGAGCCTACAGAAATACAAACAACATTCAGGGAATATTACAAACACCTCTATGCACAAAAAGTAGAAAACTTACAAGAAATGAATAAATTACTGCACACATACACACTCCCAAGGCTGAACCAGGAATAAATTAAATCCCAGAACAGATCAATAATGAGCTCTGAAATTGAGGCAGTCATAAACAGCCTACCATAGGAAAGGAGGAAGCCAAATTATCTCTATTTGCAGATGACATGATAGTATATCTAGAAGACCCCATCGTCTCAGCCCAAAATCTCCTGAAACTGATAAGCAACTTCAGCAAAGTCTCAGGATACAAATTCAATGTGCAAAAATCACAAGCATTCCTATACACAAATAACAGACTAAAAGAGAGCCAAATCAAGAATGAACTGCCTTTCACAATTGCTACAAAGAGAATAAAATACCTAGGAATACAACTAACAAGGAATGTAAAGGAACTCTTCATTTTTGAGAACTACAAACCACTGCTCAACGAAATAAGAGAGGACACAAAGAGATGGAGAAACATTCTATGTTCGTGGTTAGGAAGAATCAATATCGTGAAAATGGCCATACTGCCCAAAGCAATTTACAGACTCAATGCTATTCCCATCAAGCTACCATCGACTTTCTTCACAGAACTGGAAAAAACCACCATGAACTTCATATGGAACCAAAATAGAGCCTGCATAGCCAAGTCAATTCTAAGCAAAAAGAACACAGCAGGAGGCATCACACTACCGGACTTCAAACTATACTATAAGGCTACAGTAATCAAAACAGCATGGTACTGGTATCAAAACAGAGATATAGACCAATGGAACAGAACAGAGGCATCGGAGGCAACACAACCTATCTACAACTATACAATCTTTGATAAACGTGACAAAAACAAGCAATGGGGAAAGGATTCCCTGTTTAATAAATGGTGTTGGGAAAACTGGCTAGCTACATGCAGAAAGCAGAAACTGGACCCCTTCCTGACACCTTACACTAAAATTAACTCCAGATGGATTAAAGACTTAAACATAAGACCTGGCACCATAAAAACCCTAGAAGAAAATCTAGGCAAAACCATTCAGGACATAGGAGTAGGCAAGGACTTCATCAACAAAACACCAAAAGCATTGGCAACAAAAGCCAAAATAGACAAATGACACCTAATCAAACTCCACGGCTTCTGCATGGCAAAAGAAACAGTCATTAGAGTGAATCAGCAACCAACAGAATGGGAAAAAATTTTTGCAGTTTACCCATCTGACAAAGGGCTGATATCCAGAATTTACAAAGAACTCAAACTGATTTACAAGAAAAAAACAAACAAGCCCATTCAAAAGTGGGCAAAGGATATGAACAGACACTTGACAAAAGAAGACATACATGAGGCCAACAAACATATGAAAAAAAGCTCATCATCACTCATCATTAGAGAAATGCAAATCAAAACTACATTGAGATACCATCTCACTCCAATTAGAATGGTGATCATTAAAAAATCTGGAGACAGATGCTGGAGAGGATGTGGTGAAACAGGAACACTTTTACACTGCTGGTGGGAGTGTAAATTAGTTCAACCATTGTGGAAGACAGTGTGGCGATTTCTCAAGGACCTAGAAATAGAAATTCTATTTGACCCAGAAATCCCATTACTGGGTATATATATCCGAAGGATTATAAATCGTTCTACTATAAGGGCACATACAGATGAATGTTCATTGCAGCACTGTTTACAATAGCAAAGATTTGGAATCAACCCAAATGCCCATCGATGATAGACTGGACTGAGAAAATGTGGCACATATACACCATGGAATATTATGCAGCCATCAAAAACGATGAGTTCATGTCCTTTGTAGGGGCATGGATGAACCTGGAGACCATCATTCTCAGCAAACTGACACAAGAACAGAGAATGAAATACTGCATATTCTCACTCATAGGCGGGTGTTGAACAATGAGAACACATGGACACAGTGAGGGGAGCACTACACACTGGGGTCTGTTGGGGGGAATAGAGGAGGGACAGCAGGGGGTGGGGAGTTGGGGAGAGATAGCATGGGGAGAAATGCCAGATATAGGTGAAGGGGAGGAAATCAGCAATTCACACTGCCAAATGTGTACCTATGCAACTATCTAGCATGTTCTTCACATGTACCCCAAAACCTAAAATGCAATAAAAAAGTAAAAAAATACATAAAAATATAAATAAATAGCCTACCAAACAATAAAGCTCACGACCACACAGATTAATACCCTAATTCTACCAAATGTACAAAGAATAGCTTGTACCAATTCTGTTGAAACAATTCCAAAATTTGAAAAGGATGGGTTCCTCCTTAACTCATTCTGTGTGGTCAGCATCATCCTGATACCAAAACTTGACAAAGATACAACAAAAAAAGAAAACTTCAGGCCAATATTTTTGATGAACATTGATGCAAAAATCCTCAACAAAATACTGGCAAACTGAATCCAGCAACATATAAAAAAGTTTATGCAGGCTGGGTGCAGTAGCTCATGCCTGTAATCTCAGCACTTTGGGAGGCCAAGGTAGGCAGATCACCTGAGGTTAGGAGTTTGAGACCAGCCTTCCCAACCTGGTGAACCCTGTTTCAACTAAAAATACACAAAATTTGCTGGGCGTGGTGACAGGCACCCGTAATCCCAGCTACTCAGGAGGCTGAGGCAGGAGAATACTTTGAACCAGGGAGGCAAAGGCTGCAGTGGGCCACGATGATGCCACTGCACTCAAGCCTGAGCAACAAGAGTGAAACTCCATCTCAAAAGAAAACTTAAAAAGCTTATGCAACTAGATCAAATAGACTTTATCCCTGGGATGCAAGGTTGGTTCAAATTATGCAAATCAATAAATGGGATTCATCACTTAAACAGAACTAAATTAAAAAAAAAACAAATTTTCTAAGTAGGTGCAGAAAAGGCTTTTGATAAAATTCAACATTCCTTTATGTTAAAAACTCTCAATAAATTAGGTATTGAATGAACATACCTCAAAACAATAATAGACATATGTGACAAACCCACAGCCAATATCACACCAAATAGGCAAAAGCTGGAAGCATTCTGCTTGCAAACCTGCACAAGAAAATGATGCCCCTGTCTCACCATAGTGTTCAAAGTTATTACCAGGGCAACCAAGTAAGAGAAAGAAAGAAAAGGCAGCCAAATACCAATAAAGGAATTCAAACTATCCCTGTCTGCAGATGACGTTATTCTATATATAGAAAGCCTCATAGTCTCATCCAAAAAGCTTCTTAAGCTTATAAACAACATCAGCAAAGTCTCAGGATACAAAATCAATGTGCAAATATCTCTAGTATTCCTATACACCAACAACAGTTAACTGAAGAACCAAATCAGGAGTGTACTTCAATTCACAATCACCACAAAAATAATAAAATATAGGAAGACATCTAACTGAAAGGTGAAATAGCTCTTCAAGGAGAACTACAGACCGCTGCTCAAAGAAACCAGAGATAATTCAAATGAATGGAAAACATTCCACGCTCATGGACAGGAAGAATCAATATCATGAAAATAGCCATACTGCCGAAAACAATTTACAGATTTGCTGCTTTTCCTTTTAAACTACTATTGACATTCTTCCTGGAAGTACAGAAAACTATTTTAAAATTTACATGGAACCAAGAGCTCAAATAGCCGAGGCAATCCTAAGCAAATAGAACAATGCTGGAGCATCACACTACCAGACTTCAAACCATACTACAAGCCTTCGGTAAATAAAGCAACTTGATATGGGTACAAAAACAGACACATAAAGCAATGGAATAGATTAGAGAATCCAGAAATAAGACCACAGACCTACAACCATCTGATCTTTGACAAACCTGATAAAAACAAGCAATGGGGAAACAATTTCCTATTTAATAAATAGTGCTGGAATAACTGGGTAATGTCATATGCAGAAAGTTAAAACTGAACCCTTCCTTACACCATATATAAAAATTAACTAAAGATAGATTAAAGACTGAAATGTAAATCCCAAACTAAAATGCCCTGAAAGGCCACCCAGGCAGTATCATTTAAGACATAGGAATAGGCAAAGATTTCATGACAAAGACACCAAAAGCAATTGCAACAAAATCAAAAATTGACAAATGGGAACTCATTAAACTAAAGAGCTTGTGCACACCAAAAGAAACTATCAACAGAGAAAACAAACAACCTAAAGGATGGGAGAAAAGTTTTGCAAACTATGCATCTGACAATGGTCTAATATCCAGAATCTATAGGGAATTTTAACAAATTTACCAGAAAAAAGCAAATAACACTATTTTTTTAAAAAGTGGGCAAATTATGTGAAGAGACACATTTCAAAAGAAGACATACATTCAGTCAACAATCATATGAAGAAAAGCTCAACATCACTGATTATTACAGAAATGCAGATCAAAACTATAATGAGATATTATTTCACACTAGTCAGAATAGCTATTATTAAAAAGTCAAAAAATAACAGATATTGGCAAGGTTGTGGAGAAAAAGGAATGCTTATACCCTGTTGGTGGACATATAAATTAGTTCAACCATTGTGGAAAACAGTGTGGTGATTCCTCAAACACCTAAAGACAGAAATACTATGTGACCCAGCAATCCTATTACTGGGTATATGCCTAAAGGAATATAAATTATTCTGTTATAAAGACACATGCCTGTGTTCATGTAATATGTTCATTACAAGACCATTCACAATAATAAAGACATGGAATCAACATAAATGTCCATCAATGATAGACCTGATGAAGAAACTGTGGTACATATACACCATGGAATACTAAGCAATAAAAATAATGAGATCATGTTCTCTGCAAGGACATGGATGGAGCCTGAGGTCATTACCCATAGCAAACTAACAGAGGTACAGAAAACCAAATACTGCATGTTCTCACTTATAAATAGAAGCAAAATTATGAGAACATGTTGACACATAGAG
Source organism: Callithrix jacchus (assembly GCF_049354715.1). Classification (NCBI taxonomy): domain Eukaryota; kingdom Metazoa; phylum Chordata; class Mammalia; order Primates; family Cebidae; genus Callithrix; species Callithrix jacchus. The sequence continues at coordinate 95,979,001 of NC_133524.1, forward strand.
GGGAGCAACATCCACAAGGGCCTATTGGAGGGTGGAGAGTGAGAAGAAGGAGAGGATCAGGAAAAATCACTAATGGGTACTATGCTTAATACCTTGGACATGAAGTAATCTGTACAACAAACCTCCATAATACAAGTTTTCCTATGTAACAAAGCTGCCACGCATCCCTCCGCTTAAAATAAAAGTTAAAAAGTACATTATAACCAAAAGAATACCCTAAACTCTGTATCTCTGTATTACTTGTATTTTTTATTTCATAATAAGGCAAAATTATTATCATATTTGACACTCTATCCACCCCAGACAATCCTGGAATTTAATGAAAAGTTAATAAATAAATAAATTCCATTTTTGGTTCAAAAACACCATGCACATTTATGCATTAACAAGGCTAGCTTTCTTGATAACCTGAGCAATTTCTCAAGGTAGACATATGAGAGATAAAACATTTATGAAGAATAGTAATGACCACTGTTTTCTATTTTATTCAGACATACAAGAGTGTGTGCTCTGGCTTAATTACCTATGGGCTCTATGGCCTTCGGCAAGTTACTTTACTTCTCTGAATCCTAATTTTCTTTAAAATAGTGTATAAAATACTTCTCTCTTGTGTTGTAAAGATAAAATGAGATAAAATAAAGATAAAGCAACAGGTGACTGGTGCATAAAAGTACTAGCTCCAATTCTGCTTCCTCGTATTCTTTTACCTCTACCTAATTTTTCTTCATAAATATGTATTATAAGACACATACACATAGCAAAACACACTGCTATCCTTCTTATTTGAAGATGGTAGACTTGTCAGAAGCGTGGATTTTCAAATCAAACTGACCTGCTGTTTAATTCTAGCTTCTCCACTTAATAACTTTAAGTCAGTTCCTTAACTTTTCAAACCTGCAGTTTCCTCATCAATAAATAGAAATGATAACAGAACCTACCTCTTAAAGTTGTTGTTAAATGGGACAAGCAAGTAATAGACACTGACTGCCCCAATAGCTGGGAATACACAGTAAATACTAGCTCTTTTGTACCTGTTGCTGATATTCATAATATAATAATTATTGCAATTCATTAGTATTATTCCAGATCAGTGATTAACTTCAAGGTGAGGATAAATGAAAAACTTTTTTTTCAAATTTTATTTTAGATTTAGGAGGTACATGTGCATGTTTGTTACCTGGGTATATTGCATGATTCTGAAGTTTAGGATATGAAAGATTACGTTACTCAGGTATCGAGCATAGTTCCCAAAAGTTAGTTTCTTGATCCTTGCCTGATTCCTCCTTCCGCCCTCTAGCAGTCCCCAGTATCTATTGTTGTCATCTTTATGTCCCTGAGTACCAGATGTTTAGTTACCACTCATAAGGGAGAACATGCAGTACTTGCTTTTCTGTTTCAATGTTAATTTGTTTAGGATAATGACCTCTAGCTCCATCCATGTTGCTGCAAAGGACATAATGATTTCATTCTTTTCTATGGCTATGTAGTAGTCCATGGTGTATATGTACCATATTTTCTTTATCTAGCCCACCAGTGATCAGCACCTAGGTTGATTCTGTTTCTTGTCTATTGTGAATAGCACTGTGATGAACAGAAGAGTGCATGTTTCGTTTTGGTAGAACTTTTTGTTTTCTTTTAGATGTATACCCAGTAATAGGATTGCTGGGTCTAATGGTAGTTCTGTCTTGCCTTTTTAGAGAATCACCAAACTGCTTTTCACAGTAGATATATTAATTTACATGCCCCTCAAATAGTGTATAGGCAATCCCTTTTATTCACAGTCTGGTTAGTATCTGTTGCTTTTTGACATTTTAATAATTGTCATTCTGACTGGTATGAGATAGTATCTTATTGTGATTTTGATTTGTTTCTTTTTTAAAATTTATTTTACTTTAGGTGCATACTCTATCTGGCATTTCTCCCCATGTTATCCCTCCCCACCCCCCTTCCTCCCCACCCCCCATTGTCTCTCCCTTACTCCCCTCCAACTGTCCCCTGTGTGTGATGCTCCTCTCCCTGAGTCCACATTTTCTCGTTGTTCAACACCCACCTGTGAGTGAGGACATACAGTGCTTGGCTTTCTGTTCTTGGATCAGTTTGCTGAGAATGATGGTTTCCAGATTCATCCAAGTCTCTACAAAGGACACGAACTCATCGTTTTTTATGGCTGTGTAGTATTCCATGGTGTATATGTACCATATTTTCTTTGTCCAGTCTATCATTGATGGGCATTTGGGTTGGTTCCAGGTCTTTGCTATTGTACACAGGGCTGCAATGAGCATACGTGTGCACTGTGTCTTTATAGTAGAATGATTTATAGTTCTTTGGGTACATACCCAATAGTGGGATTGCTGGGTCAAATGGAATTTCTATTTCTAGATCTTTGAGAAATCGCCACACTGTCTTCCACAATGGTTGAACTAATTTACAATCCCATAAACTGTGTAAGAGTGTTCCTATTTGTCCACATCCTCTCCAGCATCTGTTGTCTCCTGATTTTTTTCTTTCTTTTTTTTTGAGACAGAGTTTCACTCTTGTTACTCAGGCTGGAGTGCAATGGCACGATCTCGGCTCACTGCAACCTCCGCCTCCTGGGTTCATGCAATTCTCCTGCCTTAGCCTCCCGAGTAGCTGGGACTAAAGGCATGTACCACCATGTCCAGATAATTTTTTGTATTTTTAGTAGAGATGGGGTTTCACCATGTTGACCAGGATGGCCTCAATCTCTTGACCTCGTGATCCACTCGCCTCGGCCTCCCAAAGTGCTGGTATTATAGGCATGAGCCACCATGCCCAGCCTGTCTCCAGATTTTTTAATGATCACCTTTCTAACTGGCATGCGATGATATCTGTGTGGTTTCGATTTGCATTTCTCTAATGACCAGTGATGATGAGCATTTTTTCATATGTTTGTTGGCTTCATATATGTCCTCTTTTGAAAAGTGTCTGTTCATATCCTTCGCCCACTTTTGAATGGGGTTGTTTTTTTCTTGTAAATCTGTTTTAGTTCTTTGTAGATTCTGGATATTAGCCCTTTGTTGTAGATTGCAAAAATTTTTTCCCATTCTGTTGGTTGCTGGTTCATTCTAATGATGGTTTATTTTGCTGTACAGAAGCTCTGGAGTTTAATCAGATCCCATTTGTCTATCCTGGCTTTTATTGCCATTGCTTTTGGTGTTTTAGTCATGAAGTCCTTGCCTGTGCCTTTGTCCTGGATGGTTTTGCCTACATTTTCTTCTGGTGTTTTTATGGTGTTAGGTTTTATGTTTAAATCTCTGATCCATCTGGGGTTAATTTTAGTGTAAGGTTACAGGTAGGGGTCCAGTTTCTGCTTTCTGCACATTGCTAGCCAGTTTTCCCAACACCATTTATTAAACATGGAATTCTTTTCCCATTGCTTGTTTTTGCTGAGTTTGTCAAAGGTCAGATGTTTGTAGATGTCTGATGTTTCTCCTGGGCTCTCTGTTCTGTTCCATTGGTCTATGTCTCTGTTTTGGTACCAGTACCATGCTGTTTTGATTACTGTAGCCTTGTAGTATAGTTTGAAGTCTGGTAGTGTGATGCCTCCGGCTTTGTTCTTTTTGCTTAGGATTGTCTTGGCTATGCAGGGTCTCTTGTGATTCCATATGAAGTTTAAAGTGGTTTTTTCCAGTTCTGTGAAGAAGGTCATTGGTAGCTTGATGGGGATAGCATTGAATCTATAGATTACTTTGGCAATATGGCCATTTTCATGATATTGATTCTTCCTAACCACGAGCATGGAATGTTTCTCCATCTGTTTGTGTCCTCTCTTATTTCGTTGAGCAATGGTTTGTAGTTCGCCTTGAAGAGGTCCTTTACATCCTTTGTTAGTTGTATTGCTAGGTATTTTATTCTCTTTGTAGCAATTGTGAACTGGTGTTTGCTCTTGATTTGGCTCTCTGTTTGTCTGCTATTGGTATATAGGAATGCCAGTGATTTTTGCACATTGATTTTGTATCTTGAGACTTTGCTGAAGTTGCTTATCCGTTTGAGAAGACTGGGCTGAGATGATGGGGTTTTCTAGATATACAATCATGTCATCTGCATATATAGACAATTTAACTTCCTCCTTTCCTAATGGAATATCCTTTATTTTTTTTTCTTGCCTGATTGCTCTGGCTAGAACTTCCAATACTATGTTGAATAGGAGTGGTGAGAGAGGGCATCCTTGTCTAGCACCTGATTTCAAAGGGAATTCTTCCAGCTTTTGTCCGTTCAGTATGATATTGGCTGTAGGTTTGTCATATATAGCTTTTATCATTTTATGATATGTTCCATCAATACCTAGTTTATTCAGAGTTTTTAGCATGAAGGGCTGTTGAATTTTATCGAAGGCATCTATTGAGATAATCATGTGGTTTTTGTCTTTGGTTCCGTTTATGTGATGGATTACATTTATGGATTTGTTTATGTTGAACCAGCCTTGCATCCCTGGGATGAAGCCTACTTGGTCGTGATGGATAAGCTTCTTGATGCGTTGTTGCAATCTGTTTGCCAGTATTTTATTGAAGATTTTTGCGTCGATGTTCATCATGGATATTGGGCTGAAGTTTACTTTTCTTGCTGAGTCTCTGCCGGGTTTTGGTATCAGGATGATGTTGGTCTCATAAAATGATTTGGGAAGGATTCCCTCTTTTTGGATAGTTTGGAATAGTTTCAGAAGGAATGGAACCAGCTCCTCTTTGTACATCTGATATGATTTGGCTGTGAACCTGTCTGCACCTGGACTTTTTTTAGTTGATAGGCTATTGATTGCTGCCTCTACTTCAGCCCTTGTTTTTGTTCTAGTCAGGGTTTCAATTTCCTCCTCGTTTAGTTTTGGTAGAGTACAAGCGTCTATGAATTTTTCTATTTCTTCCTGGTTTACTGGTTTATGTGAGTAGAGCTGTTTGTAGTAATCTCTGATGGTAGTTTGTATTTCTGTGGGATTATTGGTGATATCCCGTTTATCATTTTTATTGCATCTATTTGATTCTTCTCCCTTTTCTTTTTATTAATTGGCTAGCTGTCTGTCTATCTTGTTGATCTTTTCAAAAACCAGCTCCTGGGTTTATTGATTTTTTGAAGGGTTTTTTTGGGGGTCTCTATCTCCTTCAGTTCTGATCTGATCTTAGTTATCTCTTGTCCTCTGCTACCTTTTGAGTTTTTTTGATTTTGCTTCTCTAGCTGTTTCAATTTTGGTGATAGGTGTCGATTTTAGATCTTTCTTCTGTTGTCTGGTGGGCATTTATTGCTATAAATTTCCTTCTCAATACTGCTTTAAAGGTGTCCCAAGATTCTGTTAAGTTGTTTCTTCATTTTGGTTGGTTTCAAAGAACATCTTTATTTCTGCCTTCATTGTTTATCCAGTCAACATTCAGAAGCAAGTTGTTCAGTTTCCAAGTGGTTGCACGGGTTTGAGTGTGTTTCTTGATCCTGAATTCTAGTCTTATTGTGCTGTGTGTGGTCTGATAGACTGTTTGCTATGATTTCTGTTCTTTTGCATTTGCTGAGGAGTGATTTGCTTCCAATGATGTGGTTAATTTTAGAGTAAGTGCACTGTGGTGCTGAGAAAAATGCATATTCTGTGGATTTGGGGTGGAGCATTCTGTATATGTCCATTAGATCCACTTGGTCCAGCTCTGCATTCAAGTCCTGGATATCCTTGTTAATTTTCTGTCTCATTGATCTATCTAATACTGACAGTGGAGTATTGAAGTCTACTACTATTACTATGTGGGAGTCTGAATCTCGTTTTAGGTCATTAAGAACTTGCTTTATGTATCTGGGTGTTGCGGACATAGATATTTAGGATAGTTAGCTCTTCCTGTTGGATTTATCCTTTTATCATTATGTAATGTCCTTCTTTGCCTCTTTTGATCTTTGTTGGTTTGAATTCCATTTTATCAGAGACTAGGATTGCCACCCCTGCTTTTTTTTGTTCTCCATTTGCTTGGTAAAACTTTTTCCATCTCTTTGACTCTATATGTGTCTTTGTATGCGAGATGGATTTTTTGAATGCAGCACACCAATGGGATCTGACTTTTTATTCAGTTTGCCAGTCTGTGTCTTTTGATTGAGGTGTTTAGGCCAATTACATTCAATGTTAATATTGCTATGTGTGATTTTGATCCTGCCATTTTGTTACTGGGTGGTTTTATTTCTCATTAATTGACTCATTTTCTTCATTGCATTTTTGGTCTTTGCCAACTGGTTTGATTTTGCAGTGACTGGTACTTGTTCCTTTCCATGCTTAGTGTTTCTTTCAGGAGCTTTTGTAGGGCAGGTCTGGTGGTGACAAAATCTCTCAAAAATTGCTTGTCCATAAAGGATTTTATTTCTCCTTCACTTATGAAGCTTAGTTTGGCTGGATGTGAGATTCTGGGTTGAAAGTTCTTTTCTTTAAAGATGTTGAATATTGGCCCCCACTCTCTTCTGGCTTGTAGAGTTTCTGCCAAGAGATCTGCTGTGAGTCTGATTGGCTTCCCTCTATGGATGACCTGACCTTTCTCTCTGGCTGCCCTTAGCATTTTTTCCTTCACTTTGACCCTGGTGAATCTGACGATTATGTGCCTTGGGGTTGCTCTTCTTGAGGAATATCTTTGTGGAGTTTTCTGTATTTCTTAAATTTGAAATTTGGACTGCCTTGCTAGGCTTGGGAAGTTCTCCTGGATAATATCCTGGAGTGTGTTTTTCTGCTTGGATTCATTCTTCCCATCATATTCAGGTACACCAATCAAGCATAGATTAGGTTTTTTCACATAATTCCATATTTCTTGGAAAATTTGTTTATTTCTTTTCACTCTTTTTTCTCTTGTATTGTCTTCTCTTTTTATTTCATTGAGTTGATCTTCAATCTCTGATATCCTTTCTTCTGCTTGATCAATTCGGATATTAAAACTTGTGTTTGCTTCACGTAGTTCTTGTGCTGTGTTCTTCAACTCCATCAAGTGGTTTATGTTCTTCTCTAAGCTGGTTATTCTAGTTAGCATTTTGTCTAACCATTTTTCAAGGTTTTTGGTTTCTTTGCATTGAGTTAGAACGTGTTCCTTTAGCTCTGAAACGTTTGTTATTTTCCACCTTCTGAATCCTGTTTCTGTCAATTCTTCGCACTCCTTCTCAGTCAAGTTGTGATCCTGTGTTGTTGAGGAATTGTGATCCCTTGAAGAAAAAGAACTGTTCTGATCTTTGATGGTTTCACCTTTTTTGCACTGTTTTTTTTTTCCCCATCTTTGTGGATTTACCTGGCTGTGGTGTCAGAGAGCTGCTTGATGAGGTCGCTTGTCTGACTGTGGGGGCACTACTGGCTTTCTAGGGACTCCTTCAGGTTACTAGGGAAGCTTCCTATGTCTTTTTTGTTTATGCTGAGATTAAGCCCACCTCTTCCACTGACCTGTGGGCACTGCTGGGTTGTCAAGAATGATGTTCCTGTGTTCTTTGTTAAAATATGTAGCCCAATCCCATCCCTCTCATGGTGGGTTGTGCCCTTCCTCCACTAGGCTGGATCATTCAGCATTCATCTCAGACTGTGGCACTGGCTATGCAACCCACTAGAGTCAGAGCTTCAGCCCTCTGGGGTTTGTGGGGGAGGGTAGGGACCCACCCAGTCGCAGCTGGCCGTCTCCCCCTTTCAGCTTTGTCTCTCTCTGGTCATGGATTAGTGGCCACCCAGCTGCTCCTGCTTACAGCTCCCTCTGTCTCTGGTTGGGGGGAGGGGGTGATAGCTCAGTCTGCAGACTCTTATTCAACTCCGCACTTGTAATTCCTGGTGCTTGACTGGCAAAGATCCCCTGTTCTGTGTATTGCTGAGGCTTTGGGGAAAGCACTGTATCTAGACCGGAGTGCCAGAGGAGGAGCCTCCAACTCACTGGTCAGATGCACTTTCTGGGTGAAGCAGCACGCCTCTCCGCCTCGGTCTGCTCTGAGTGGGCTTTGCTCACCCTTGGATCAGACCCATTGAAATGCACCTGGTACCTCGGTTGGAGCTAGGAGATCTCTGGGTTTCTGTGTCTCTCTTGCTGGGTGTTGTGCACTGTAGTTGTGTCTAATCTGCCATCTTGGATCCTCCCTCTCCCTTCTGATTTTTGTTTCTTTAATGAGCAGTGACATGGAGCATATTTTTCATGTTTCTTGACCACTTGTTTATTTTATTTTTAGAAGTGTCTGTTCCTGTCTTTTGCCCATTTTTTAATGGGGTTATTTGTTTTTTGCTTGTTGAAATAAGTTCTTTATAGATTCTGGCTATTGGACATTTATTGGATAGATAGTTTGCAAATATTTTCTTTAATTCTGTAGGTTTTCTGTTTAGTCTTTTGATAGTTTCTTTTGTTATGCAAAAGTCTTTTATTTAATTAGGTGCCACTTGTCAATTTTTGCTTTTGTTGCAATTGCTTTTCAGGACTTAGTAATGAATTAGTTTCCAAGAGCAAAGTCCAGAATGATGTTTTCTAGGTTTCTTTCCAGGACTCTTATAGTTTGAGGTTTACATTTAATGTTTAATCCATCTCGAGTTCATTTTTGTATATGGTGAAAGATAGGGGTCCAGCTTCATCCTTCTGCATATGGATAACCTACTATCCCAACAATGTTTATTAAATAAGAAGTATTTTCCCCATTGCTTATTTTTGTTCACTTTGTTATCAGATGCATTAAACAACATATTTATGTGTTTCTTTTTATTGGGTTTCTTAGAGACAGTGGTTGTAACTATTTCATCTTTCCTACTCCCCCACTCATTACTAGTGGGTACAAAATCAGGAACATAACTAGATGGCAAAAAAAAATCTTGTTTTGGATTATGGAATTGTGTGAAAATGTGAGTAACTAATAAAGAATGATCCCTCCATTAACTAGAGAAGTCCTTCTGTCTAAGCCTGAATTGCATGGGCAGATCGTATAAAAAGACTCTTTGTAGTCCCTTCTCCCTTCCAGAATAACATATGACAACTCTGATTAATCTAGGAACAAAATCAAGTGCTAGGTTTGGAGGCTACCCAACCAGTAATACCACCAAAAATCATTGTGCACAACTGATTCCATGAAGATACCACTGTTGCCATCACTGAGCGCAGATACCACAACTTGCTATTGGTATCAACAATTTGGGGATGGGCGCAGTGGCTTATGCCTGTTATCCCTGCACTTTGGGAGGCTGAGGCATTATTTAAGGCCAGGAGTTCAAGATCAGCCTCAGCAATATGGCAAAAACCTGTCTCCACTAAAAATACAAAAATCAGCCATATGTGGTGGCACATGCCTGTAATCCCAACTATTCTGTAGGCTGAGGCAGGAAAATTGCCTGAACCTGGGAGGCTGAGGTTGCAGTGAGCCAAGATCATGCCACGGCACTCCAGACTGGGTGACAAAGCAAGACTGTGTCTCAAAAAAAAAAAGAAAAAGAAAACTGGACACTACCAGTTAAACAATGGCCTCATGAGTTAGTATAGATGATGGTGAGCTAAAAAAAATAATTGCTGTTTCCATACTAGAGTATTGTCTGGCCAGTTTGAATGTTTATGCCTAATTCTTACATTAATTTTGCCTCATATCACTTTTTCTTTGACAATATCACCCATCACCACCCAATCTCCATGGGCTGGGAATGTAACTGAAAAAAATCCCTTCACCTCTTGATTCACATCTTATTCTTTTTTGTCTCTGTACCTTCTCTACTGTTTTCCCATGTCTAAACCACTGAGGCAAAGGTAAAGAAATGCATTTTCCTTGGGAAAGTGGCAGTAATTAGTTTGCCCATTAAAAAAACCCTATTATTTTTCTCTCTCTTTAATGAAGATGGATAAATATTATACTGTAGCTTAACAACTTTATTAGCTATGTGAATTATAGCCCTTTCACTAGAAGTCTAATTACTTTTTTAAAAAAAGGAGCAATGGGTTTATGGGCACTTTGGTAGAAACTAAAGGCAATACCCAATACGGGCATAAGTAATTCATGGTTCAAAATCACAAAGTACCAACAAAAGCAACACATTTCGCAGGTGGAGGGAGTAGGATGTACTAGGCTACTCTGAACTGGAATGTTAAATAGATACTGGTCTCCTGATACTGCTGAATATCCACAAGGGAAAATGCAACTTAGAGATAACACTAAGCAAGCCTTTTAATTTGTCATTTAGTACTTCAGCAGTAGGAAATATAGTATAACTATTGGGTTATAGGGAGTCCATGCTCCTATTACTGACAGAGTTTGGCCTTCATAACTAAAAATATTTAAAGCCCTCCAGAAAACCCCAGAATTTCATGTACTCCTGGTGCATCACTCTGGACTAGAAAGTCCTCAAGTGTGCACTTGCTTTTCAAACTTATATATTGACACTCTTATTAAGCAATGTGTTACAGAGTAAGAGGGATGATTTGATTATGTCCAAAGGTAGAATTAACATCCCTCAGCAAATTCCAGTACAGTCTCATGCCACATAATGATATTTCAGTTAACAATGGACCACATATATGTAGGTGATCCCATAAGATTATAATGGGGTTGAAAAATTCCTATTACCTACTGACATTGTAGCCATTGTAACATGGTGGTAATGCTTACATTATACAACTCATGTTTGTGGTGATGCTGGTATAAACAAACCTACTGTGTTGCTGGTCATATGAAAGTAGAGCACATATAATTATGTACAGTACATAGTACTTAATAATGATAAACAACTATGTTATTGTTTTACGAGCTTGCTATACTATGCTTTTTACCATTATTTTAGGGTGTACCTATTCTACTTATAAAACAATTAACAATAAAACAGCTTCAGAGAGTCCCTTCAAGAAGCATTCCAGAAGAAGACACTGTTATCATAGGACATGAGAACCACGTGCCCTGAAGACCTTCCACTGGGACAAGATGTGGAGGTAAAAGACAGTGATACTGATGATTGTGACCCTGTGTAGGCCTAGGCTAATATATGTCCCTTTGCGTCTTAGTTTTTAACCAAAAAATTTTAAAAAGTGAAAAGAAATTAAAAATAGCGAAATGCTTAAAAATAAGGATATAAAGAAAATATTTTTGTACAGCTATACGATGTGTCTATGTTTTAAGCTAAATGTTGTTACGAAAGCCAACAAATTGTGAAAAATTAAAAACTTGTAAAATAAAAACATTATAGTAAGCTATGGTTAATTTATTATTGAAGACATACACTTATAAATTCAGTGTAGCATAGGTATACAAAATTTATAACATCTACAGTAGTTTAAAGTAATGTTCTAGTCCTTCATATTCACTCAGCACTCACTCACTAACTCACCTGGAACAATTTCCAGTCCTGCAAGCTTTATTCACAGTAAGTGTCCTATACAGGTGTATCATTCTTTATTCTTTATACTGTATTTTTGCTGTAACTTTTTTAGGTTTAGATATGTTTAGATACATAAATATTAAACATTGTGTTACAATTGCCTGCGGCACTCAGTACAGTAATATGCCATAAAGGTTTGTAGCATAGGAGCAATAGGCTATATACCATATTGCCTAGGAGTTTAGTGGGCTAAACCATCCACGTTTGTTTAAGCACATTCTGTGAGGTTCCAACAATGATGAAATTACTTAACAATGCATTTCTCAGTCCCTGTAGTTAAGTGACTGTGCTTTAAGGAACCTGCTGAACAAAAGGAACACCTAGGCATGTTGAGGGCTTTTCTTATGATGTGAAAGAAAGGAAGGGGTTGCGACCTGTTATTAGGGGAAGAAGGATAGAAAATTTTATTTAGGAGGCACATAATTCGAAATCATGCCATTTGATTTGATTATATTTCTGCCATTTTGGCCTTTACTGAGGGAAAAAAGTGGCATTTTTTACTATTTCTTGTTGGTTGGTTCTTTTATATAACCTCTTTTGCTAAGGGTTCTCTTTAAAATAATAAAGACTGTAGCACCTAAAATGTTTCTACTCATTTGTTACATAGAAATAAAATAAATAATAAACCATTTTTAAGGCCAACAAGCTGCAAGAGAAAAAATACATCATTAAGGAAGATCATCAGAATATCACAAAGAAAGCTTGGCTTTCCCAGGTAGTAGTCATTTGTTGCTGTTTTCAAATTAATAGCCAAACAGTTTAGAAACTTCATCTTCCCTACATTCACAGTACAACATTGGATATTATACTGCAGTGTTAAAAAAGAGGGTTTACCAGATGGTCCAAGACACTAGCAGAAGGGGAGATAAGTTTTGATCAGTTATAAGAGAAATAGAGGCTTTTTTTTTGTTAAATTCAACCTCTTCTACCACTCATATTTCTCTAAATATTAATTATCTTATTTGCATATTTTCATTTCCATTGCCACAATCTTGGTCTACATACATTTCTTTTTTTTTTTTTTTTTTTTTTTTTGAGACGGAGTTTCGCTCTTGTGACCCAGGCTGGAGTGCAATGGCGCAATGTCGGCTCACCACAATCTCCGCCTCCTGGGTTCAGGCAATTCTCCTGCCTCAGCCTCCCGAGTAGCTGGGATTACAGGCACGCGCCACCATGCCCAGCTAATTTTTTGTATCTTTAGTAGAGACGGGGTCTCACCATGTTGACCAGGATGGTCTCGATCTCTTGACCTCATGATCCACCCGCCTCGGCCTCCCAAAGTGCTGGGATTACAGGCGTGAGCCACCGCGCCCGGCCGGTCTACATACATTTCATTCCAAGAATCCCTCATCTCCAATTTCTCCTCATTACAATTCATTGTTTCCCAAGAAATACTACAAAGTGCAGGCCTTATTATGACATTCTTATACTCAGATATATTCAGTAGTTCTTTGTTGCTAATTTAATGAAGTTCACATTTCTTGGTCAAACCTTTCCATGATTTTATTTTTGACTACCTGTCTATTCCGTCTCCCAGAGGATGTTACTTTTAATGAATTTAAGCTAAAATAATTATTTAATTCAATAATAATACATATTATTCTATAGAAATTTAGGAGCAAGTTCTAAATCTACTCTCACCGAAGCCTTTCTTAATGTGATCACCACTCTTTCTTCACTCTAATAGCATTTCATTTGTACTACTTTTATAGCAGTTAGCACATTCTGACTTGAACTAGACTTACTTATTTCCTGAACAATATTATTTAAACATGCCTGGCAATAAATAAATATTTATTAGATTAATAAATCAGTGGATGTACTTTCAAAAGCTGACCTTTAGACTAAGTCAATGGAAGAGACAGTCTATTTCTTTAACTGAAAGATATCTTATGATCAGCAGGGTCACTGAACAATGACAGGTTATTTTCCCAGGATGAGACATCAAGCTGAAATATTAACTTGTGGTAATACTGAATACGTGATAGAATTTCAACATTAAGTTGATGAAAACAATAGAAATACTAGTCATATTTGAAGATACAGGTATCACTCATATTTTTCTCTCTTAACATAAATAGTATAGCAAATGCAATATTATGAGGGATTACAGCTGAAGCAGTTCTCATGATGCAAACCATACAAGGTATTCAAAATTTTAAAGCATTTAATATATGCATAAGTATCCCTAGAGTTGACAATGTTCAAATACAGAGCTGTCAGTTATTCTTTCATTTTCTGGAAACTTTCACTTTGCAAATCTAAAAATGACCTATAAAGAAAGCAGCTGTAATTTTTATTTTTGCTTTTAATCTGTTGTTATTAGCAAATACTTTTTCTTTTGCGACTAATAGTCCTTGTGAGATATATTCCAACAGGGGGAAGAAAGATCAAAAGATATCTGTGCTAAAAAAATTGGAAACTTGTTTTCAATGTTCAATGCATCTTCTTCATAAAAGTACAAATTATTAGACAGTGGTAACAACTCTGTGAGTCTCAATCCAGTTCACCAATAGAGATCACATAACTTTTATTTTTTAACTAGTGCTAACAGTCATGCAGAGGTTGAAATATGTGCTCCCCTTCAGAGCAAAGCAACATTTTCTCCTTCAGGGAAAAGTTATTTTAATATAATACATTTATGATGGCTTCAAAGTCATAACCTCTGGGAATCAACTATTGGCCATGTATTATGAGTTGTTTCTTGTAGTACACCCAAGTATTCCTCTTCAAATTTCCATTTCTCTATCATCATAACATTTACTGAACACCCATAGAATGCATAATGCCATAAGAAGAAACAAAGTGTAGAAATTAAGGCAAATTATTTCTACCCATTCTACCCAAACCTATTTACTTGGTAACAAATCTAAGAGGATACAATACCTTCGATAAAGACATTAAAATGGGGCTTTAACAGAATCACTTCTAGTCAGCCTATTCTCTTGCCCCAGACTGAATCCCTGCCCTCAAAGATCTCTTTTGCTCCCCACAAAACTGCATCTATTAAAGAAAATGAAACACCGCATATTCTCACTCATAGGTGGGTGATGAAAAATGAGAACACATGGACACAGAAAGGGGAGTACTAAACACTGGGGTCTATTGTGGGGAAAAGGGGAGGGCCAGTGGGAGGGGGAGGAGGGGAGGGATAGCCTGAGGAGAAATGCCAAATGTGGGTGAAGGGGAGAAGAAAAGCAAAGCACACTGCCAGGTGTGTACCTACGCAACTGTCTTGCATGCTCTGCTCATGTACCCCAAAACCTATAATCCAATAAAAAATTAAAATGTGAAAAAAAAAAGAAAGACATATTCAAAAAGAAATAATATACACTCTTTTCCTTGGGTGAGTGATCTCACTTACTTCCATATACAATGAGTGCCAGGCATTGTGCCAAATAGTTCGTATGGATTCTTTCATTTAACAGTCACATCTATGAGACATTTACTATTTATCATCGTATTATACAGAAAAGGAAACTGAATCACAAATAGCTTAATTTTCCCAGGGTCATATAGCTGGTAAATGGTCTAGAAGTGAGTTACATCCAAGTTTGTTCACAGCCTGCGCTCTCAGCCATTATGTGGCATTGCTTCCCTTCCTAGGAGAAAGTGGTGGTTCAAAGACATCACCCTGAGACACTCATTGGCTAAAGTGCTGCAGAGATCTTTACTAACAGAATACTAGACAGAGATTCTGAAAACCAATCACCAATCATGGGGTAAATTCTGAGACTAACGAAAAATTTGATAGTATAAGCACTAAGATGAAGATCCTAAGTCAACTCCCCAAGGGCTATATTCTTCCTTCGATTTACAGAGTCATATGGTTTTCAGGATAAACAGAAAAAGCAAAATATACCCCAAAAGCAACCTTGACATTCGGTCAATCTAAGAATAAAAGAACAATTTAACATTTATCTGGACCATTAATACTTCAATACTTTCCACAAACCATTACCTTCGGCACCTAATTCCACATAATTAGATAAACAATTATGACAAAACAAAAGGAATAAGAGTAGAAATGGCTCATGCCTTTTATTCTAATACTTCAGAACATATTACAAGTATCCATTAATGCTCAGGTAATATGTATCAAAAATTGAAATATACAAAGCATGAGAAATTGCATTATATCAAGTAGCTTTTAAAATCTAAACTGAGTTGGAGATTTGATTTGATTGCACATCTGATGTTTTTCTTTAGTGTGTATTTTGGGGTGGGCAGGATTGGGCAAAAATGTCATCATTGGTTTGTTCTAGAAAGGGAATATTATGCTTAATTGTTTGTTAGTGTGTGTGTTTATATACCTGCAGACAAATCTATACATCTCTCTAAAGTTCTGGTCTCTACCTACAGTATATCATGCTAAAACTGTTTAGCTCCAAGTAAATGACTGCAATGCAAAAAAAAAAAAAAAAAAAAAAAAAAACCTCCAAACATTTACTGGCAGTAACTGAATTTGTAAAATCCTCTAACATTATTGAAAATAGCCTACTACAATAATTATCCCAAACTTCTCTTAGGCTTAACAGTTTTTATGAGAACATTAAAGAAATGCAACAAGGTTGTGTTTGCAGGCATCATTTCATGTTCCAAAGGATAATATAAATCTTGTTTTTTAAAGATTTGTAAATATTGCCCATCACAAAGTGATTTAGAGACTATGAGCACTATGAAAACAATTATGAAACAATACATTTAATTCTTTTTTTTAAATTTTTTATTGCATTTTAGGTTTTGGGGTACATGTGCAGAACATGCAAGACAGTTGCATAGGTACACACATGGCAGTGTGATTTGCTTCCTTTCTCTCCTTCACCCACATTTGGCATCTCTCTCCAGGCTATCCCTCCCCAGCTCCCCCCACCGTTGGCCCTCCCCTTTTCCCCCCAATAGACCCCAGTGTTTAGTACGCCCTTCCCTGTGTCCATGTGTTCTCATTTTTCATCACCCGCCTATGATTGAGAATATGCGGTATTTCATTTTCTGTTGTGTCAGTTTGCTGAGAATGATGTTCTCCAGATTCATCCATGTCCCTACAAACGACACAAACTCATCATTTCTGATTGCTGCATAATATTCCATGGTGTATATGTGCCACATTTTCCCAGTCCAGTCTATCATCAATGGGCATTTGGGTTGATTCCAGGTCTTTGCTATTGTAAACAGTGCCGCAATGAACATTCGTGTGCATGTGTCCTTATAGTAGAACGATTTATAGTCTTTTGGATATATACCCAGTAATGGGATTGCTGGGTCAAATGGAATTTCTATTTCTAAGGCCTTGAGGAATCGCCACACTGTCTTCCACAATGGTTGAACTAATTTACACTCCCACCAACAGTGCAAAAGTGTTCCTTTTTCTCCACATCCTCTCCAGCATCTGTTGTCTCCAGATTTTTTAATGATCGCCATTCTAACTGGCGTGAGATGGTGTCTCAATGTGGTTTTGATTTGCATCTCTCTGATGACCAGTGACGATGAGCATTTTTTCATATGATTGTTGGCCTCATATATGTCTTCTTTCATAAAGTGTCTGTTCATATCCTTTGCCCAATTTTGAATGGGCTTGTTTGTTTTTTTCCTGTAAATCTGTTTGAGTTCTTTGTAAATTCTGGATATCAGCCCTTAGTCAGATGCGTAAACTGCAAAAATGTTTTCCCATTCTGTTGGTTGCCAATTCACTCTAGTGACTGTTTCTTTTGCCGTGCAGAAGCTGTGGAGTTTCATTAGGTCCCATTTGTCTATTTTGGCTTTTGTTGCCAATGCTTTTGGTGTTTTGTTCATGAAGTCCTTGCCTACTCCTATGTCCTGGATAGTTTTGCCTAGATTATCTTCTAGGGTTTTTATGGTGCCAGGTCTTATGTTTAAGTCTTTAATCCATCTGGAGTTAATTTTAGTGTAAGGTGTCAGGAAGGGGTCCAGTTTCTGCTTTCTGCACATGGCTAGCCAGTTTTCCCAACACCATTTGTTAAACAGGGAATCCTTTCCCCATTGCTTGTTTTTGTCAGGTTTATCAAAGATTGTATGGTTGTAGATATGTTGTGTTGCCTCCGATGCCTCTGTTCTGTTCCATTGGTCTATATCTCTGTTTTGGTACCAGTACCATGCTGTTTTGATTACTGTAGCCTTGTAGTATAGTTTGAAATCCGGTAGTGTGATGCCCCCCGCTGTGTTCTTTTTGCTTAGAATTGATTTGGCTATGTGGGCTCTCTTTTGGTTCCATATGAAGTTTTGGTTTTTTCCAGTTCTGTGAAGAAAGTCGATGGTAGCTTGATGGGGATAGCGTTGATTCTGTAAATTACTTTTGGCAGTATAGCCATTTTCACGATATTAATTCTTCCTAACCATGAACATGGAATGTGTATCCATTTGTTTGTGTCCTCTCTTATTTTGTTGAGCAGTAGTTTGTAGTTTTCCTTGAAGAGGTTCCTTACGTTCCTTGTGAGTTGTATTCCTAGGTATTTTATTCTTTTTGTAGCAATTGTGAATGGCAGTTCTTTCTTGATTTGGCTCTCTTTAACTCTGTTATTGGTGTAGACGAATGCTTGTGATTTCTGCACATTGAATTTGTATCCTGAGACTTTGCTGAAGTTGCTTATCAGTTTCAGGAGTTTTTGGGCTGAGGCAATGGGGTCTTCTCAGTATACTATCATGTCGTCTGCAAATAGAGACAATTTGGCTTCCACCTTTCCTATTTGAATACCCTTTATTTCTTTTTCTTGCCTGATTGCTCTAGCTAGAACTTCCAGTACTATATTGAATAGGAGTGGTGAAAGAGGGCCTCCTTGTCTAATGCCGGATTTCAAAGGGAATGCTTCCAGTTTTTGCCCATTCAGTATGATATTGGCTGTTGGTTTGTCATAAATAGCTTTTATTACTTTGAGATACGTTCCATAGATACCGAGTTTATTGAGGGTTTTTAGCATAAAGGGCTGTTGAATTTTGTCGAATTCTTATTAATAGAGTTTGACTGGCTCTTTGTGAAAATTGAATGAGATAATGCATTCAAATAAGGTTGGCACAGTGCCTAGCACATGATGGCAACTCAAAAAATTATGTTTCCTTTCTTACTTTAAATCAGTAGATGGAGCCTAGGCTATTATGAACTTTCTGAAAGTTGATGTAGATGCAGGACAAATTTCTGTTACTTTTCTTGCATAATCCTGCTCTTAATAAGTTATTTTATGTCACTCATAAAACATGGTAGAATATGGTAGATAGACTCTATAATTTCCTAGGTAGTCTTGATTTGACGAAGATTCAAATATGGTATTTGAGTAGATAGATATGGTAGATATGGTAGATAGACTCTATAATTTCCTAGGTAGTCTTGATTTGAGGAAGAGGAGAGAGTAACTATCTCTGGTTTTCAGCCATATTTATTCTTCAACTTAGAAACTGAAAGTACACATAGACCAATGAATCTATGAAAGCCTGGATTTAAGATGACTGTCAAGAGGGTAAATGGATAACACAATGGACTTACGTATTTGTGGAACAAACCAAATGTCTTTCACATGTGAACGTCAATGCACAGTTAAGCCTTTAAAGCCCTATTCACCATAGGTAACTGGTCATTGTTATAGGCTATAATAAAACTTACTTTGCAGGCAAATTTTACATTAACTTCTATTTTTGGTGCTTTGTGCATGTTCCTTAGATTATTTACAGTGTTTTAACCTTACTTTTCGAATATAATATCTAGCTTGTATGTTTTTCTTGCTTTTGCCTCCCTGACTAGTACTGACATAACCTCATTCCAAACGCTATTATTTTACTTTTCTTGTGTTCCAATATTGTCAACATTTCTTTGTTCTGTTCCCACACTCTGTTATGCCTCTCCAGTTCTTGTTTACATTCCTGTTTCTGAGATACACTAATGCCTGAAGGCCAGTGTGACATCAACTTACCTTGATAAGATACCATATAGATTCCAACACAGTGTAGATGAGAAAAGCTGAAGAATTAGGACTGATCTTTGAAGGTGGAGTCTACTTAATAAAAAGGAAAGATTGCAACTATTGGTATAAAGTACTAAGCTCCATTGCCTCCATATTGTGTATGAGTTTGTTTATTGTTAGATGTAAGATGTCTATTTTACCTAGGCTGAAAAAATGAAAATAATATTACCTATCAGTAGTGGAGACACTTTAAAAAATAGCAATTTGTAGTTTCATAAAGAGGAAAGTAGAAGACTCTTGTTTTGCATCCTATAAAATCTTTTCTAATCTTATAATGCAAGGTAAGTAATGTCACTGAACCATAAAATACCAGTAGGACAGTTTCATATTCCTATACACATGCCGTGCATCTTTTCTGCTTGCAGAGTTCCATTTCAAGAAAATTGGAGGTGCTGACTTAAAAAGCCTGAGCCTGTGTGTTTAATCAACATCGTTGGGATTGCTACCCAGTGACTGGGGTATGCCCTTTTAGAGGAAATTCCTTTAACCTGAAGTAAAAGAGGTTAATTGACACAAATTTAATTTTTTCTCCAAAGGGAGATTGTTTTTCTTCTTAATCATGTGTTTTTGTATAATTTTGTTTGTTTTTGACACAGAGTCTCATTCTGTTACCCAGGCTGGAGTGCAGTGGTGCAAACTCAATTTACTGCAGACTTTACCTCCCAGGCTCCAGCAATCATCCCAACACCAGCTCTGCAAAGTAGGTGGTACTAAAGGTGCATGCCACCACCCTCAGTTATTTTTTGTAATTTTTATAGAAATGGGTTTTCACTATGTTGCCCAAGCTGGTCTCGAACTCCTGACCACAAGCAATCTGCCCACCATGGCCTCTCAAATGGCTGGGATTACAGGCATGAAACACCACACCTGGTCACAATCATGTGTTACTAGCCTCCAGACCAAGGGGCCAATTAATGACTGAATAACCAGATAAAAGGTGTGTTACCTGGAGAATTGCCTTCCAGAGCCAGCATTTAGTGTCCACTGGGAAGTACTCTCTGAGAGATTTTTAAGTTGAAAAAAAGAATCTTCTGCCTGACTTTCCTATGCTTTGCAGGTCCCTGTGTTCTGAATACATTGCTAATAACTCTGGAAGCCATTTATTGTTTCCTGTATTCTTGGGACTGTTTGATATGTTTAAGGTGGAGGAGGGGAGGAATCTGAAATAACCATGGCCCTAGAGGCTTGGAGCTTGAGGAGTAGCAATCTGCTTGCTTGGTTTTCTAGTTAAAAATTTTTTCTTCCTATAGATAAACAGATCGTCAATCTTCTGTTGCTTAGCTCACGTGCCAAGGCCTTTTCTGCTTTCATTTATATAATGTTTCTCAGTAGCATCTCTGCTTTGGTCCTATATACTAAAAGGTCATTTTCTTAGCTATCTGTTTATCACAGGAACAATACTATTTCCATCTTCGATACTTTGAATCCTAACATCCAGAAAGCAAATGTAAATTATTCTGTTCTGCTTCTAATTCCTAGTGGAAATGTTTATCTTTTATATTCGTTTTTTTTTTTTTTAATTCCAACCTGAACTGAGGAACCAAAACAAAAATGCAGACTGGCAAGAAGAAGTAGGGCTTAATAGATTACAACTTTCTTTCTGGAGTTGCATGTTTCCTCCCTTCCTTTCCTCCCTCCCTCTCTCTCTGCCTCCCTCACTTCCTTTCTTCCTTCATTCCTCCCTCTTTGCCTTCCTTCTTTCCATTTTCTTTCCCTAACTTACTTACTTTCTTCCTCCTTTTAGCAAGCATTAATTAACTGAGTGCCTATGATGTGGCAGGCACTGTGTTAGGCATTAGAAGTACAGAGAATAGTTAAAAAAAATTGCAATTTTTGTGGATAGACACACTGCCATAAATACTTGAAAAATGAATACAACTAAGATGAAGGGGTGCATCAGGAAATGGATGCTGATCACTATAGCACATATAAACGGAATAAATATAAGGAAATTGCTATTTTGTGCTTAGAATTGAGGTGAATCTTGCCACTAGGAGAAAGCTCTATATCACAAATCCTGAAAGAATAAGAATGCTGTATGGGATATAAAATCCAGTTGAAATACACTCAAGAGAGCAAATTATGCACCGAGAGCATTTTGTAATTAAAATCATAAAATCCCAAAGTTGAATTTACCTTTAATGATTATATAACTCTACTAAGTGATGCATAGAATTGTCTTTTCTGATTCAGCTAAGGTTTATCCAGAGCCTTTTTATGGGAGTCTCTTTAGTTACAAATCTTGAGAATAAAAACTCCCACATAAATGACTCAACCAAAGAATTCTTAAATATTGAGACTCAATTTGAACATAATTTAGTCATTCATTTAAACAAACAGTATTATGCTGGAAAAGATTATAGGGGGCATTTGGTAGGCACTTTGGGAGATTCAAGAAGCATACAGTCTATTAGGAGAGATAAGTCATATATTACTTAGATTGAAGTACATAAATGCTGTTTATGTGAGCCAAAAATGTGGAATGTTAATGATTTCATAAAGTTCAACTTAATACTGAAAGGCAAGATCACAAAGGAAAAACATAACTAATATAAAAGAGATGCAAAAATAGTATCCTAATTGATCAGA
Organism: Callithrix jacchus; assembly: GCF_049354715.1. Classification (NCBI taxonomy): domain Eukaryota; kingdom Metazoa; phylum Chordata; class Mammalia; order Primates; family Cebidae; genus Callithrix; species Callithrix jacchus. Next base: position 96,000,883 of record NC_133524.1, read on the forward strand.
TAGAGGATCAAATATTGTTACCTCAAAAGCAGAGTTGTCAAAGTAATATTTTGGGTAGTTTTTATAGAATAGAGGTGCAAATTTTATACACAGAGACAGAAATGGGTAGAACAGCAGGAAGAAATGTATAGAGTTAGTCAAGTACATGGAATATACAGCAAGCAACCTGTAGTTCAACTGGAATGAGGGACATAGATGTGAAGGTAAGTCATGATATACAACATTAGGATGAGCAATGGAATCAAAACCATAAATAGTTTTGTACACCAAACTATGAGTTTTTAATTCAGTTCAGTAGATAATGAGGAGCCTTTGAGGGATTTGTTATGGCAGGATTGTACCAAATCAGAGCTGGATCTCAGAAGCTTAATTGTCAGTGATGCACACGATGTATTAATAGTGAATGGAATGAAAAACAAAGGGAAATGTCAAATATCAGAGTAAAAATGGTTAAGACACTGGAAATTGTAGAAGATTAAGCTTTCTGATGAGGAACCAAACATATGACAGTTGCTTATCCACAGACATTCTGATAAATGGGTAAGTATAGTTTGCTTCTGAAATTGCGGGCTTTTTCTTTTTTGTCTTCTTTTCTCCTAACTTTGGGCACTTACTTTTTTCCTGTGCTTGCCAATTTCTTTCATTAAAATTAGTTCTCATGTAAAAAATATTCTAATAATTCATTTACAATGGGATATAAATGAGCACTACAGCTTAGTTTGATACCCTTTCTGCTCCTCCTCCATCCCTGGCTCATAACTCAAAACAGCAATCTAGTTGATTTGCGTATACAGCTGACAGTGGAAACTTCCTCAGTAGTAGAAGAAATAAGGGATTGTACTATATGGCTGTATTTGCCCACTGATACCATTAAATTATTAACTGCAGTGTCATTGGATCCATTAGGGAAAAAGAGAATAATACACACACAGAATTAGAGAATTATCTTAGTAGAGACCCTAGACTTCACTTATCTCAACTATCCATTCAAACAATGATTTGATTCTAAAATATTTCTAACAAGTGGTCAGCTAGCCTTAGCTTGAATATGTTTGGGATGAAGAACACTTTACCATCATAGGCAGCCAATTTGATCTCAATTTTAATTATTAGTACTGATCTTTCTTGAAAGTCTAAATTTGCCTTCCAACTCATTCGTCAAAGACTATTCTCTAGGGTGACAGAATAAATTTACTCCCTCTTCCAAAGAATATCCCACTAAACATTTGAAAAGAGGTATCATACAACCACTATATCTTATCTTTCTACAATAAATATGCAATTTATTTAACTCTAAATAGTATAATTTCAAGTATTCTTATTCTGGCTACTTTCATTTTGAAAATCTCCAGGATAACCAATCCAAGACCCTTGAGTTTTATCTAAAAATCAAAGGCAAAAAGATCAATTGCTCTCAAATCATTTATAAACATGTATTTTGAAGATGTGGCAAAAAAGCTTGCTTATTATTAATTAAAATACACTTTTATAGTGGCTTTATCTATAATAGCAAAAAACTGGAAACAACACAAATGTCCATCAGTAAGAGAATTTAAAAAATAGTATATTCATACAAGGAATACTATTCACCAGTTAAAAAGTAGCAAGCTCTTCATATATGGAACAATATCAGGTTAATCTTAAAAGCATTATGTTAAGCAAAAGGATTTGGATGCAAAAGACTATCTAATGTTTTCTCATATTCATATTAAGTTCAGGAACAAGCAAAACCATATATGGTGATAGAAATTAAAATAGCAGTTGTTTAAGTGAAAATAACTAATTGGAAAGAACAAGAGGGAGCTTTCTCATGTGATTAATATGTTTTTTATTTTGAACAGAGTCAGTAATTACTTCGATGTACACATTTATCAAAAGTGATGCATTTTATTACATGTAAATTTACCTCATTAAAGCAATGTTAAAATGCATTAATTTGTACACACATTTGTCTGCTTTAACATTTAGGTTATACACAAAATGCTTTGAAGTAAATTTGAGATTTACTGTTTTAAAATTTTTTATAATTACTTTTATTTTTCTAGTTTTTAATAATTTCAACTTTTATTTTAGATTCAGGAGTATAGGTGCAGGTGTGTCATATGAGTACATTGTGTGATGATGATATTTGGACTTTCAGTGATTCCATCATTCAGGTAGTGAGTATAGTACTCAATAGTTACTTTTTCAATCATTTTCCCCTTCCCTTCCTTCTGCCTCTAATAGTTCCTAGTATCTATTGTCACTGTCTTTATATTCATGAGTTCTTAATGTTTAACTGTCGCTTATGAGTGTGAATATGAGTTTTTTGGTTTTCTGTTCTTGTGTTAATTTGCTTAGGATAATGGCCTCTAGGTCCACCCATGTTGCTGCAAGGGATATGGTTTCATTCCTTTTTATGACTGTGTGGTATTCCATGGTGCATATGTGCCACATTTTCTTTATCCAATACACCGTTGTTTAGCTCTTATGTTAATTCTAAATCTTTGCAATTGTGAATAGCACTGCAATGAACATATGAGTGCAAGTGTCTTTTTAATTGAATGATGTGTTTTCTTTTGGATATATACCCAGTAATGAGATTGCTGTGTCAAATGGTAGGTCTGTATTACATTCTTTGAGAAAACTCCAAATTGCTGTACACAGTTTCTGAGCTAATTTACATTCCCATCAACAGTATATAAGCATTCCCTTTTCTCTGTAGCCTGGCCAGCATCTGTTGTTTTTTGACTTTTTAATAATAGACAATCTGACTGTTGTGGCATGGTGTCTCATTGTGATTTTGATTTATACTTTTCTGATGATTAGTGATGTCGAGCATTTTTTTTGCACTTTTGATGGCTTCTTATCTTTTTTCTTTTTTTTTTTTTTTTAGAAAACTGAAAGATCTCTACAAGAAGAACTACAAAACTCTGTTGAAAGAAATAATATATGACCTAAACAAAAATGCAAAACATTCCATGCTTATGAATTGGAAGAAGAAATGTTAAATTAAATTAAAAGACCCTACTGCCCCAAGCAATCTACAGTTTCTGCACAATTTCTACCAAACTACCAATGTCACTTTCTATAGAACTAGAAAAAGCTATTCTAAAATTCATATGGAATCAGAAAAGTGCCCTAGTAGTCAAAGCTATCCTAAAAAAAATGAACGAAGCTCAAAGCATCATATTACCTGACTTCAAACTATATTATGGGGCTACAATAACCCAAACAAGACGATATTGACACAAAAATGAAAATGTAGACCAATGGAACAGAACAGAAAATTCAGAAATAGAGCCTCATGCCTACAGCTATCTGATATTTGAGAAAGTTGACACAAATAAGCAATAAGGAAAGAACTCCCTATAAATAAATGGCTAGCTCCCTGAAATAACTGGTTAGCCATATGCAGAAGAAAGAAACAGGACCCCTACTTTTTACTATATACAAAAGCTAACTCAAGATGGAATAAAGATTTAAATGTAAGACCTCAAACTATAATGATCCAAGGGAAAAAATTAGAAGCATTATTCTGAACATCATTATTGGGAAATAATTTATAGTAAGTCCTCAAAAGCAATTGCAATGAAAAAAAAATTGACAAACGGGACGAAACTAAATAGTTTCTGCACAGTAAAAGAAACTATCAATAGTAAACAGAAAAGCTAGAGAACTGGAGAAAATATTCACAAACTACGCATCTATTAAGGATCTAATATCCAGGGTCTGTAAGGAACTTAAACAATTCAATAAACAAAAATTGTTATCCCTGGCCAAACATGAAAAATAGAGCAAGTGGACCAAAAACTTGCTCTATTTTTCATGTTTGGCCAGGGATAACTTTTAGATCCCCACTCCTCTATCTTAGGATCTGAGTAATGAGCAGAGGTTGCTGGGCTCAGAAGAACACAGGAAGATGAATTTAAGTTCAGAACTTCTTAGAGACTGGTTCAATTGTAGTGACCAAAATGCCAATACTGATATGGACCATGAAGTCCAGGCTGCCAAGCTCTCAGATGGAAATGAGAAACTTATTGGGAATTGGAGCAAAGCTCACATATGTTATAGCTGCATTCTGTTCATGCCTTAGGGATCTGTGGAAGTTTGAACTCCATAGTAATAAAACCTAGATAAGAAGACACAGCCTCTGCATGACAGGAGGAATATTAGATAGCACAATCTCTGTCTGAGCATTAGGAATCCCCCACACCAGCTTCACTCCCTAATAACAAGAAAAGTCAGAAGGCACCTCCAGTCCACTCCCTTTGCTTGCATTCTCATTGCATGTCTGGTTAAGCCCTTCCACTTCAGCTTGTTGTGACTACTAAATTTTTTTTATTCAAATTCATAACAAAATGTGTTGTTTTGTTCACCTCAACATCTAAATATTCCTGGGTAGGTGTGTGATCATGCTCACCTCTGGATAGACTAATGAAAACAGAAGAATTCAGATTTTCATTTTTGAAAACTCCAGCCTATGTTACCATATTCTAATTTTAGTGAAGACAGCTTCCATTAGATGCAGACAATTTATGTACCCTCTTACTGCTCTAATATGTCTTGCTGCCAGTTTTGTCATCCTTATTAGGTATGTACTATGTGTTTTCTTCATCTGGCCTGGTAACTTGTAGTATCCAACCATTTTTATATTATATCTATCTTTCTCCTTCTGCCTTCATTCAGCTGATATCTATGAGTATCCTATACTTAGGTTCATAGATTTCAATATGTGTTCCAATCCAGCTTTTACTTACATTCCTTACATTCCTTTGAATTTTTTTTATCACTCTACCAAAAATAAGCTCTGATATTCCTTTCAGAGTCTGTGGATGCTCCTCAGAAAAGAGATTCAGGAGGCATAGTCTGGAAAGAGAAGCAGCTCCTAAATAATGAATTTTTTCTTCTCAAAATGTGAAAATTTGTCTTTCTTACCATTTAGTCATTCCTGTTTCTGTATTGCAATGCTATTTTGGTCTGGGTCTTGTGAATGGGTGTTCAGACTGTCATTTTAATTTAGCACCATCATTTCTATAAAGCAGCTGTCCAGAATTCATATTACTAAAGGATCTTTTAAAAACAACTATTTCTAAATAGATAGATTTTATGCATGCTATGCTGACAACAAAAATCTGTGTGTGCATGTACAAGTTTTCTCCTTTGGATTTCTGTATTTTCAAATGTTTATAATATTTTTCAGGTTCAAAATAGTTTTATGCAATGGGTTGCTTTACATATACCTACAGACAAATACATATCCATGCACAGAAGATTCTTCTCACCATTTTCTACATTTAGCATGTACGAGACATAAAAACATTGAAAACAATATCCTGCAACATCACTTAAGATATAGGGCTTCTAGGTGTAGTGGCTCATACCTGTAATGCCAGCACATTGGGACACCAAGTTGGGAGGATTTCTTGAGCTTCACAGATATGGAGGTCAAGACAAGCCTGGAGGAAAGTAATAAGGCACCATCCCTATGAAAAATAATTTTAAAATTCAGCTGGGTCATATAGTTTGAATAATTGTCCCTGTCCACATCTCATGTTGAAATGTAATCCCCAGAGTTGGAGATGGAGCCTAGTAAGAGATATTTTGATCATTGGGGTGGATTCCTCATAAATGGCTTGGGTCATGCTCTTGATGATAAGGGAGCTCTTGCTCTGAGTTTACACAACATCTGGTTATTTGAAAGTGTATAGCACCTTCTTCTTCACTCTCTTGCTTCTGCTCTGGCCATGTGATATGCTTGCTTCCCGCTTTCTTTCACCATAATTGTAAGCTTCCTGATACTTCCTCAGAAGCCAAGTCAATGCCAGTGCCATTTTTCCTATAAAGCCTACAGAACCATGAGCCAATTTATCCCTTCATTTGTAAATTAACCATTATCAAGTTTTCCTTTTGATATGGATTGGCTGTGTCTCCACCCAAATTTTAACTTGAATTGTATCGCCCAAAATTCCCACATGTTGTGTGAGGGACCCAGGAGGAATTAATTGAATCATGGGAGCCAGTCTTTCCTGTGCTATTCTTGTGATAGTGAATTAATTACCACAAGAACTCATGGGTTTATCAGAGGTTTCTGCTTTTGCTTTTTCCTCACTTTTCTCTTGCCACCACCATGTAAGAAGTGCCTTTTGCCTTTCACCATGATTCTGAGGGCTCCACAGTCATGTGGAACTATAGTCCAATTAAACCTCTTTTTCTTCTCAGTCTTGGCTATGTCTTTATCAGAAGTGTGAAAATAGACTAATACACCTTTATAGCAGTGCAAGAACAACATAATATAGAAAATTGATACTGAGGAGTAGGGAATTGCAATAAAGATACCTGATGATATAAAGGCAACTTTGGAACTGGGTAATGAACAGAGGTTGCTGGGCTCAGAAGAACACAGGAAGATGAATTTAAGTTCAGAACTTCTTAGAGGCTGGTTCAATGATAGTGACCAAAATGCTAATAGTGATATGGACCATGAAGTCCAGGCTGTCAAGCTCTCAGATGGAAATGAGGAACTTATTGGGAATTGGAGCAAAGCTCACACAGGTTATAGCTGCATTCTATTCATGCCCTAGGGATCTGTGGAATTTTGAACTCCATAGGAATAATGTAGGGTATCTGGCAGAAGAAATTTCTAAGCTGCACAGTGTTCAAGAAGTGGCTTGCCTGCTTCTAACAATCTATGCTCAGATGTAAGAGCAAAGAAATGACTTAAACTTTGAACCTATACAAGGGAAGCAGAGTATAAAAGTTTGGAAAATTTGCAGTCTGGCCATGTGGCAGAATAAGAGAAAGACATTTTGGGAGAGGAATTAAAGCAAGCTCTCCCACAACCACTTGCTAGATATATTTGTATAACTAAAAGGTAGCCAAGTACTAATATTCAAGGCAATGGGAAAGACCTCAAGACATTTTAGGGACTATTGAGACAGCCCCTCCCATTACAGGACCAGAGGCATAGGAGGGAAATATGGTTTCATGGGCCAGGCCCAGGGCCTCACTGTCCTATGCAGACTTGGGACACTGCTTACCACATCCCAGCTGCTCTGGCTCCAGTCTCAGATCAAAGGGCCTCAGATACTGCTCATGGTCCCTGAATTAATAAGTCTTTGAATTAAAAATAGTCTGTGAGAAATGAATGTTGTAGATCCCAATCCATGCCTCTACTTTGCACCTGATTGAATACATAAAACCTCAAATAGTGTAATCTGTTTCCTAAGTGAGGTCTCTAACCAGATTTGTGATCAACTTCATGTCCTATGTGGTTAATAGTCACCAAGATATATTATTTGTGGACTCTACAAGGTTCATCCACAGGTCAACTGACAAAATTGTGAGTGAGAAGAGAGCCTATCTATTCTCTAGATAGCAAATGCATGGATGCTTTAGACCATACTCACTTTGAGGTAGCCACAATTCAATTACCTTCGAAAGCCCAAAACTCGATGTCTTTCATAAGTATTATCCTACCATGTGATGAACAGAAAACACCAACATTTTAAATAACAAATATTTATTAATGCATTCCATGTGTATAAAATATCGTAAGAGGCTTAGTGATCCATATATTAATAAGTTGTGTTTTAGAAGTCACACTTTAAGAATGAGTTCCATAATAATCTGCAAATCTTTTAAGCTTTTTCTATTATCCTTGTTGATGTCAGATAGTTGTACTAGATCAAATAACTTTAAAGGTTTTAGAGGTGACTGCTTACAATTTTCTTCTAAATCAAAAGGGAATCCCTATATAAAAATGAGTTTGGAAAGCCTCACTTGTAATAAAAACAAATTCATGGAAGTGATACTGAGATCATCCTACATCGCTAAGTAGATTTATTGGAGGGGAGAGAACTAGTGCTGCTTTCTAATTCCCAAAAACATGCCTTAGTTGATTTACTTAAAATTAGAATTGATTCAAATATTGCTGTAGTCACATAATGTCAAAAGGCATAAAAATATTACTAAGGTCCTGCTTCCCTGTTCTCTCTCAGCCCAAACAGATTGCTAGCCTCCATATCAATTTATGCTGCATCCATTATCTCTTCAGTTAGAAGATACCAAACAGAAAAAAAGTAAAAACACATCTATTACACCCAGCTCAGCTGGACTAAACTTGCAACGTCTTTCCTTTATTGTGTCTTAAAATGACATTTGAAAATACAGAAAACCATTTAAGGTAATTTAAGCAATTATTTGTTTGTTTATTTATTTATTTGTTCAATTATTCCTTGTACTCTGCCATCAAAACTTTGTTGAATGTCTATTTGTCTGAGTCTATGCTAAGTACTAAAAATACAAATATAATTTTTTAAAAAATATAAGCACTGCTCAGGCAACTTCAGACCTCCTGTATTTAGTGTTCAATATATGTATCTGCCTGTACCCAATCAGGTTATTGGCATGCCTATTTTAATGAGACTTACACTCAACGTAGTCTACTCTGAAAGATATCAAGTTTTAATACAGTCAATTCCTCTTTGCTGATGCTGACAAACTAAGATTGACTTTTAACGTACATTTCAATTTACTGTATGTAGAAAAGCCATTGGGAAATATATAGTCTTAACTGCTAGCTGAAAGTTGCCATCACGTCTATAAGAAATCATTATAGTCAGACATTTCTATCTCATACATGGTTAAAAGTCTAGGAATAACTTTTCATAAATCTATAGTTTTTCTCAGAAGGAACTTACATGTATCGTTGTTCATTTCATTATAATTATTGCTATTGTTGAGAACTCTCAGGAGGGAATCTGAAAGTTTCTGCTGCCAGACATTAAGCACAGCCACTTCCTTTATCCCTCATATCAGCTGAGTTAACAATGTTAATGTGACAAGGTTTCTGTGGTAGTAGGGCAGTTACTCTACCTGGAATATTACATGGTGCCAGTCTAAGAATGGCAGCTGAAGGACTCAGTGGGTTAGTTGGGTATTTTTTTCCCCATCACTCTCAGGCCCTAAGGGCTTGACTGAATGATTGCATCATTCTAAGTAATGAAGTCCCTTGAGAACCTGTAGAAGGCAGCATTTGAAGATTTAAGGTTTCACTGCTCAAGATGTGACTGGATTGCTGATACAGAAAACTGATTTTAGGTCGCAAACCTTCTGGCTTGGTGAGTACAGGAATAAAAACGTGGAAGGTTAACAAGATCTACATGTGTTCTGAATGCAGTCAACTCCTAGTTACCAACATTTTAATTTTGACTTTAAACTCCACTGCATCCAAATAAATGATGCGTAAGTGATTAAAATTATAGCATGTTATAATTTTATAGCACGTTATATTCTCCTCACTATTCACTTGGAAATGCTACAGTTAGATCTTCACTATGGACAATAACATGATAACTGTTTACTTACATTCCTAGAAGGATATCAGTAGCTTATTATTTACACATGATACTGGCATGTTACCTGAAACCCAGGTGCAGAATTACAATCTGACTAGCATATTTGTATCTGACATAAAAATTTTAGTCTGTGTTCTCTAAAATTGAACCATGTTTGTATAACTTTTGTTCTATTTCTAGGACCCAAACAGTTCCAGTGGTACTTCTCTTTCTTCCTTCTCACTAGTGACAGTTGTACTATCTCATAGGACCATTTTTCCAAAAGACAAATGTTAACATGTCATTTCTCCACTTCTCTCCCTACAGCCTTACTATGTTTCTCATTGCCCTCTGGATAAAGTCATTTTTTTTAACATGGCATACGAGGCTCAAAACATTAGAATTCTTATCTTTAGAATTTTATTTTAGGCCTCTCTCTTGCTTTCTCCACTTCAGCCATAGTGATCTTTGTATGGTCTTTTGAATATATCATGCTTTTTCCAGCCACATGAACTGTGAACATTCTGTTCTCTTTACTTGGAATTTCCACAACATTCTTCTGATTAACTCCTGCTCACTTTTCATGATTGACATCATTTAATAATGAAAATCTTCCTGAGCCCTCAGATAAGTAATCTTCTTTTTTATATGGTTTCTTTAGACCAAGTACTTACAGTAAGTTTAGACCCAGTACTTATAATAACTTTATGCTTTTGAACTCACTTTATTAAATATTTAAAACAATTAGTTCAATATCTACTTTACAAGACTAAAAGCTTCATAAGATCAGGGAATAAACAGTTTTGGTAAACTAATATATCTTCAATGCCTAGCCCAATGTCTGATAGCATTTTAATTAGTGTATTTCATATAAACACCATAGGACTCCAAAAATTAACTACATTTTTATTTAAATACCAGCCAATGTCAGCCCTGCCCCATGCCACCACAAATCAGCAACTATATATATCACTTCACTATCTATGTGTATGAAATATCAATGGGAAAATTATATAAAATACTATTCTATGTAGCTATTTTATAAATTTGAGACTGTTAGTCTCAGAAAAGTGAGAAGAAATAAAATGTAAAGATACTCTGTGTAGTGTAGTGGTTAGATTGTGTAGATTCAAGAGACACGCAACCTGCGTTTGAATCCTAGCTCTGTCATTTACTTGCTGCATAAACTGAGGAAGGATGCTTAATAATGTTACAACTCCCTTTGCCTATAAAGCACTCAATAATAGTACCTACTTTATACATTGCCCATGATGATCAAATAAGGTATATTATTTGAGAATAGGCAGATGCTCTCTAAGTTGCTATTATCACATTTTAAATATCACCCCATTTGATGTTTTGTTGTTACTATTTTATGATTGCTTTGTAGGCTTTATTTCTGTTTTTATTTTTTGGAGTGGGTTGGAGTAGTCCTCATGGACCAATAAATCAACTAATGATGTATAAACAAAATAAGTCATTCTGAAGGTCTTCCAAAATAAGGTTGTTGGAATTCCAGGAAAATGGAGAACTAAGTGTAACATGTTATTTCACATGGAAACATAAATAATCTGAAATATCTTAAGAAATTAATGGCAATATTTAAGAATATAAAAAATTAAGAGATTTTTACAAACTGCAGTACAACATTAATGGCTAAATTGGTCTCCAACATAAAGAATTGAGGCTTAACATATATACATTCAAAGCAAAATGACAAATAAAAATTAGATGGATGCAGCAAACGACCATGGCACATGTATACCTATGTAACAAACCTGCACATCCTGCACATGTACCCCAGAACTTAAAGTATAATTTAAAAAAAGAACTTCCATAAAAAATTAAATAACATAAATGGAATGATAGAGATATTTTGAGAAAGGAGTTTGATGTTTGCATTGCAATAACGTAGTTATGCCTAGTTACACAATTAGAACTTTTTTTTTTTTTTGAGATGGAGTTTCGCTTTTGTTACCCAGGCTGGAGTGCAATGGCGCGACCTTGGCTCACCGCAACTTCCGCCTCCTGGGTTCAGGCAATTCTCCTGCCTCAGCCTCCTGAGTAGCTGGGATTACAGGCACGTGCCACCATGCCCAGCTAATTTTTTGTATTTTTAGTAGAGACTGGGTTTCACCATGTTGACCAGAATGCTCTCGATCTCTTGACCTCGTGATCCACCTGCCTCGGCCTCCCAAAGTGCTGGGATTACAGGTGTGAGCCACCGCGCCCGGCCACAGAACTTTATTAATACAGATGGAAGAAAACCAAATGATACGGAGAAATACAAGAGTCTTAGCCACAGTCTGCACGTACTTTTCAGTAACTTGGCATTAATGGGAATAAGCTAAAAAGTAACCAATATGTTACTCTCACCCACCTGAAACAGACAACTGGAGGTCTCTCTCTCTCTCTCTCTCTCTCTCTCTCTCTCTGTCTCTCTCTCTCTCTCTCTCTCTCTCTCACACACACACACACACACACAGAGAGAGAGAGAGAGAGAGAGAGAGAGGGAGAGAGAGAGAGAGAGAAAAAATGCAATCATTCAGTTGAGTCCTCAGGGCCTGAGAGTGACAGGCAAAAAATACCCACATTTAATATTTCACCTAATTCTGCGGCAAAACTACTAAACTGACCAGGAATGCAGGTGGTCATTTTCCACTTGTATGGAAACTATATTTTAAGCTCCTCAGAGGTAGTGTTCACTTGTGCCATACCCCAATTAGTTTCTACTTTCATTCAGAACCCACATATACCAGAATGTTACTTGGGGAAGTACAGGAGAAATGGATTGAGGCAAGTGCATACTGGAATGTGATTCTAAGGATAATATTGTAAATAAGGATGAAGATTGGAAGAACACTTGGAGACTGTGTATTGTGGATGAAGATTTGCACACTGTTCAATTTAAAATGACCTCTAATTCTCAAGTTTAGTAAAAATAATGGAGAGCTGTAACTAGATATTATCCAAATTTATTTTAAGATGATCCAAATAAATAAATACATTGAAAATTTATCTATGGCCTGAGTGAACTGAATTTCTTGTCTAGCTTTGAAACAAGAAAGATGCCAGCCCCTAAATAGAATGTAAAGGAAGTTAGAGAAACTGCATTTATCCTATCTTCTAATAGACATCATGCTTAGAGTCATATCTACTGAACCAAGTGTGAATTTTTAAAAACTGATATGGAGCTTCTGAAAAGGTCTGGATGGAAGAGAGAAAGAAGATGTTACCATAATAACTTAGATGAAAGCATAGACCTCAAAATATTTTTGTGTTAATAAGTGCATGAATGTTTTAGAATATATATACTTATTATCCTCAGTGGTAGACAATAAAACCGAGTTTCTTAGAGAGATTTAAAAAGAGCATAGACCAGCATGAAGGTAGAAAGGCAAAGAAACTTGACTAAAATAGTAAAATAATACAGGGAAGTGCAAATTATAATAGAAATTTCAAAATTTGTATTATAGGTAACAAACGGATGCAATATGAACAGAATAGACACAGGACAAAATCAAATCAGTAATGTAAAGAGCATTCCTTATACAAGAATCAAGAAGACATTGGCACAATACCTTGAGCAGTGATTCTTAATATTTTGGGGATTGTGGTCACGTTTCAGGAGTTAATATAATAATTACTCATAAACATATATTCTCATTATATACTCCTATATATAATTTTGAGAAATTGACTGACTCCTTTGAAGCCACTCTGTGGTTCCCTATGACCAGGTATAGCTCTGTAAAAATATGTTTTTTACAAAATCTTAAGAATATAAGTCAATAACAACACTATACCAAGCCAAACATAAAAAAGCAACACAAATCACTTTTGTTACGGCATATTTCAGAGAATTTATGAGAATTATCTCAAAAACAAACAACTGACAGCTGAAACATAAATTAAAATTCAAAAACTAAACATTGTAAAAAGGTATACTATGAAAGAATTTATTTTGATTTTGAAATACAAAGTATTATCCAGTATATTAGTTGTGAAAATAAATATAAGGAGGATAAACCTCTGTTGAAATGTAAATGCTCTGAAATAGAAAAAAAATGTCATGACTCTAAAATCTTTATAAGACAAAACTGAAAATAAAGAAAAATCTAGAAAGATTATAAATTAACAAATAGAAAAACATACACCAGGCAATGACAAAAAATACTTAAAATATTAATAGTTTACAAAGTAAAAAATAAGATGAAACTAAATAAGACATTTTGTTTTGTGGTTATTTTATAATTCTACAATGAATCTTACTGTTCCAAAAAACATAGCATCAAAATATGTAAAGCAAAAACTGAAAAGTATAAAACTATGCTTTAAAAATTAATGAAGACTTCATTTCACAGTCACACATTAACACATCATTATCAGTTTTTAAGGCTAATTAAAATGGCTACAAATTAGCAGGATAGCAAAATAGAAAACCTGAGCCCCCCTTTCCTTCTATAGAGACAATAATTACAAATCCAGAGATAAATTTTGTGGCACCCTCTCATATTAGCTCTCCCATCAACAACGTCACACAAGTGAGAGAAAACAAGTTCCTGGCCTCTCCCTTGGGAGGGAAAGAAAAGACTGCACCATATGCTTCATATTCTTACTTTCTGGAGGGTGGGGACTGCCTGGGGGAATCGGTGGTGTCTTGCCTGTCTGTAAGCACTGATGGAACCTAATTATTTTTGATGACTGTGGGCTACTAAGAACAACATAAAAATAGTAGCTTGGAATACTATTATTTCAGAAGACCCATAAGATAAGTAGACAGCAGCCAATACAGATTGGGGGCCCCTGCCTCAGCAGGAAAGAAAAGAGTGGTATATGTAGCCAATGTATCAAGTTTTTAGGGGGCAGTGTGAGGAAATGGTTCCTGTCTAACCCAACTTCAGGCACTGATAGGATGCAGTATATCCTAGATGTCTAAGGGCAGCTGAGAAAAAGAGCCAGGTCTTGTGGTACAGCTTTAGAGAAGCTGACATACAGCAGACACCACAAGAAAAAAGAGGCAATAAGCACTTGAAAGAAAAGAAATCAGCAAATCCCTCTTACTAGGAATCTATATACATGATCTCAGATAATACATAACCACAGAAAAGTTTTGAAAGGTGCCCCAGAATCTCTAGCCAGGCTGATTGGTAAAGGCCTTTTCCCATAGGAAGAAGACAGTCTATAAAGACTGAAAGGAGGATATTTTTCAAATGAATTAACACCAGCACAAAATTCTGAGAAACCTCATGAAATGGGGAGAAATGATCTAATCTAAAGAACAAAATAAATCTCCAACACTAGCACTAAAAAATAGATGCATATGAATTATCTGACAAATAATTTTAGATAACACTTACAAAGATGTTCAATGAGTTCAGTAAAATTATGCATAAACAAAATGAGAGTTTCAACAGAGATAGAAATATTTAAAAGATCCAAACAGAAATTTTTGAGCTCAAGAATGCAATGAATGAACTGACAAGTTCACTAGAAGGATTCAGCAGTGGACTTTACCAAGCTGAAGAAAATTAGTAAACTTGAAGACAAGTTATTGGAAATTACTCAGTCATAGGAACAAAAGGAGCAAAAGGGGAAAAAAATGTGAAGGAATCCTGAGGGACTTATGGCCTATTATCAAGTGAACAAATATGCATCATTAAGAAAATAACAGAAGGAAAAGGGAAGAAAAAGGGAGTAGAATGCTTATTGAACAAAATAATGGACAAACCTCTCAAGAATTCCAAATACAATGAAACCAAAGTAGTCCATATTGAGAAACATTATAAGAAAATTTTCAAAAGTGAAAGAGGACAAGGGAATCATTGTAAGACTATTTGCAGATTTTGCAACAGAAACACTGACGGCCTGAAAGAGTTGGGATAACATATTCTAATTGCTAATAAAAATTTGCCAATGAAGAATACTATACCTGAGAAATTGTCCTTCAAAATAAAACAGACATAAGAACTTCCTCAGATAGAGAAAAGCTGAGGGACTTCATCATTGCCAGATCTGCTTTATAAGGAATGCTAAAAAAAAAAAAAAAAAAAAAGTCGTTTAAGTTGAAATAAAAAGATACTAATCAGCAACACAAAAGCATATGAAAATATAAAGCTGGCTAGTTAAGTTGAATATATAGACAAATATAGAATATGGTAATGATACAATAGTGGTATGTAAATCACTCTTAATTCTGGTTTAGAAGGTAAAAGGCAAATGCAAGAAAAACATTATAAAATGTATTAATACAGAAAATAAAAAGTTATAATGTGTTATATCAATAACATAAAATGTTTGGGGTGACATAAAAGTGTAGAGTTTTTGTATGCAATTGAAGTTGTTATTAGCTAAAAATAGAATGTTATAACTACAACACATATTACATAAGCCATGTGGTAATTACAAAGAAAAAATAGAAAGTACACAAATAAAGATAAAAAATGAACAAAATCATGTTCACAAAGAATTAATGAAATACAAAATAACACAAAAAGAGAGCAATGGGTTACAAAAAGCCTACAATGCAAACAGGAAGCAATTATCAAAATGGCAGTAGCAAGTCTTTCCCTATCAATACGTACTTTAAATGAAAATTGACTAAATTACCCAATCAAAAGACAGAGTGGCATGATGAACAATAAAACATGATCTAACTATATGCTGTTTACATGAGAGTCACTTCAGATGTAAGGACACACATAGGCTGAAAGTAAGAGGATTGAAAATGACATTTTATGCTTATGGGGCACAAAAGAGAGTAAAAGTGGCCATTGTAACATCAGAAAAACATAGGCTTTAAGTCAAAACTCCCAAAGATAAGGAAGGATATTATATAATGATAAAAGAGTCAATTCAACATGAAGATAAGACAATTATAACTATGTATATACTCAGTGTGAGAGCACATAAATATATAAAACAAACATTGAAATAAACTAACCCCCAGGTATTAAGCCTAGTATCTATTATTTTTCATGATCCTCTCCCTCTACCTTCAAATAGGCCCAAGTGTGTGGTGTTCTCATCTGTGTCCATATCTTCTCATCATTTAGCTCCCACTTGTAAGTGAGAATAGGTGGTATTTAGTTTTCTATACCTGCATTACTTTGCTGAGGATAATGGCCTCCAGCTCTATACATGTTGCTGCAAATGACACGATCTTGTTCTTTTTCATGGCTGCAAGGTATTTCATGGTGTATATGTATCTCATTTTCTTTATTAAGTCCATCATTGATGGGGATTTAGGTTGATAACTTGTCTTTACTACTGGGAATAGTGTTGCAATGAACAATCACATGCCTGTGTCTTTATAATAGAATGATTTTATATTATCTGGCTATATACCCAGTAATGGGATTGCTGGGTTGCAAGGTATTTCTGTCTTTAGGTCTTTGAGGAATCTCCACACTGTCTTCCACAATGGTAAAACTAATTTACACTTATAACAATAGTATATAAGCATCCTTTTTTCTCCACATCCTCACTAGTATCTGTTATTTTTTGACTTAGTAATAACCATTCTGACTAGTGTGAGATGGTATCTTATTGTGATTTTAATTAGCATTTTTCTAATGATGTAATGTTGAGGTTTTTAAATAAAATTATTGGCCACATGTATGTCTTCTCCTGAAAACTATCTGTTCACATCCTTTGTCCACCTTTTAATGGGGTTGTTTGTTTTCTTCTTCCTTTTTTTTGAGACTGAGTCTCACACTGTGGCCCAAGCTGGAGTGCAATGGTGTGATCTCGGCTCACTGTAACCTCTGCCTCTCAGGTTCAAGCAATTCTCCTGCCTCAGCCTCCAGAGTAGCTGGGATTATAGGCGCCTACCACCAGGCCTGGCTAATTTTTTGTACTTTTAGTAGAAATGAGATTTCACTATGTTGGTCAGGCTTGTCTTGAACTCCTGACATCGTGATCCACCCACATAAGCCTCCCAAAGTGTTGAGATTACAGGCATGAGCCACTGCATCCAGCCTTGTTTTATTCTTATAAATTTGTTTAAATTCCTTATAGATGCTGGATATTAGACCATTGCAAGAAGCATAGTATGCAAAAATTCTTTCCCATACTGTAGGTTGTCTGTTTACTCTGTTGATAGTTTCTTTTTTTTAAAATTTTTTATTGCATTTTAGGTTTGGGGGTACATGTGCAGAACATGCAAGACAGTTGCATAGGTACACACATGGCAGTGTGTTTCGCTTCCTTTCTCCCCTTCACCCACATTTGGCATTTCTCCCCAGGCTATCTCTCCCCACCTCCCCCTCCCACTGGCCCTCCCCTTTTCCCCCCAATAGACCCCAGTGTTTAGTACTCCCCTCCCTGTGTCCATGTGTTCTCATATTTCATCACCCGCCTATGAGTGAGAATATGCGGTGTTTCATTTTCTGTTCTTGTGTCAGTTTGCTGAGAATGATGTTCTCCAGATTCATCCATGTCCCTACAAACGACACGAACTCATCATTTCTGATTGCTGCATAATATTCCATGGTGTATATGTGCCACATTTTCCCAGTCCAGTCTATCATCAATGGGCATTTGGGTTGATTACAGGTCTTTGCTATTGTAAACAGTGCTGCAATGAACATTCGTGTGCATATATCCTTATAGTAGAAAGATTTATAGTCCTTTGGGTATATACCCAGTAATGGGATTGCTGGGTCAAATGGAATTTCTATTTCTAAGGCCTTGAGGAATCGCCACACTGTCTTCCACAATGGTTGAACTAATTTACACTCCCACCAACAGTGTAAAAGTGTTCCTTTTTCTCCACATCCTCTCCAGCATCTGTTGTCTCCAGATTTTTTAATGATCGCCATTCTAACTGGCATGAGATGGTATCTCAATGTGGTTTTGATTTGCATCTCTGTGATGACCAGTGACGATGAGCATTTTTTCATATGATTGTTGGCCTCATATATGTCTTCTTTCGTAAAGTGTCGGTTCATATCCTTTGCCCAATTTTGAATGGGCTTGTTTGTTTTTTTCCTGTAAATCTGTTTGAGTTCTTTGTAAATTCTGGATATCAGCCCTTTGTCAGATGCGTAAACTGCAAAAATGTTTTCCCATTCTGTTGGTTGGCAATTCACTCTAGTGACTGTTTCTTTTGCCGTGCAGAAGCTGTGGAGTTTCATTAGGTCCCATTTGTCTATTTTGGCTTTTGTTGCCAATGCTTTTGGTGTTTTTTTCATGAAGTCCTTGCCTACTCCTATGTCCTGGATAGTTTTGCCTAGATTATCTTCTAGGGTTTTTATGGTGCCAGGTCTTATGTTTAAGTCTTTAATCCATCTGGAGTTAATTTTAGTGTAAGGTGTCAGGAAGGGGTCCAGTTTCTGCTTTCTGCACATGGCTAGCCAGTTTTCCCAGCACCATTTGTTAAATAGGGAATCCTTTCCCCATTGCTTGTTTTTGTCAGGTTTATCAAAGATTGTATAGTTGTAGATAATGTTGTGTTGCCTCCAGTGCCTTTGTTTTGTTCCATTGGTCTATATCTCTGTTTTGGTACGAGTACCATGCTGTTTTGATTACTGTAGCCTTGTAGTATAGTTTGAAATCCGGTAGTGTGATGCCCCCCGCTGTGTTCTTTTTGCTTAGAATTGATTTGGCTATGCGGGCTCTCTTTTGGTTCCATATGAAGTTCATGGTTTTTTTTTCCAGTTCTGTGAAGAAAGTCAATGGTAGCTTGATGGGAATAGCATTGATTCTGTAAATTACTTTGGCCAGTATAGCCATTTTCACAATATTAATTCTCCCTAACCATGAACATGGAATGTTTTTCCATCTGTTTGTGTCCTCTCTGATTTCGTTGAGCAGTGGTTTGTAGTTCTCCTTGAAGAGGTCTCTTACGTTCCTTGTGAGTTGTATTCCAAGGTATTTTATTCTTTTTGTAGCAATTGTGAATGGCAGTTCCTTCTTGATTTGGCTTTCTTTAAGTCTGTTATTGGTGTAGACGAATGCCTGTGATTTTTGCACATTGATTTTATATCCTGAGACTTTGCTGAAGTTGCTTATCAGTTTCAGGAGATTTTGGCTGAGGCAATGGAGTCTTCTAGGTATACTATCATGTCATCTGCAAATAGAGACAATTTGGCTTCCACCTTTCCTATTTGAATACCCTTTATTTCTTTTTCTTGCCTGATTGCTCTGGCTAGAACTTCCAGTACTATATTGAATAGGAGTGGTGAAAGAGGGCATCCTTGTCTAGTGCAGGATTTCAAAGGGAATGCTTCCAGTTTTTGCCCATTCAGTATGATATTGGCTGTTGGTTTGTCATAAATAGCTTTTATTACTTTGAGATACGTTCCATTGATACCGAGTTTATCGAGGGTTTTTAGCATAAAGGGCTGTTGAATTTTGTCAAATGCCTTCTCTGCGTCAATTGAGATAATCATGTGGTTTTTGTTTTTGGTTCTGTTTATGTGGTGAATTACGTTTATAGACTTTCATATGTTGAACCAGCCTTGAATCCCCGGGATGAATCCTACTTGATCATGATGGATAAGTTTTTTGATTTGCTGTTGCAATCGGCTTGCCAATATTTTATTGAAGATTTCTGCATCTATGTTCATCATGGATATTGGCCAGAAGTTTTCTTTTCTTGTTGGGTCTCTGCCGGGTTTTGGTATCAGGATGATGTTGGTTTCATAACATGATTTAGGAAGGATTCCCTCTTTTTGGATTATTTGGTATAGTTTTAGAAGGAATGGTACCAGCTCCTCTTTGTGTGTCTGGTAGAATTCAGCTGTGAACCCGTCTGGACCTGGGTTTTTTTTGTGTGGTAGGCTCTTAATTGCTGCCTCGACTTCTGCCCTTGTTATTGATCTATTCATAGTTTCAGCTTCCTCCTGGTTTAGGCTTGGGAGGACACAGGAGTCCAGGAATTTATCCATTTCTTCCAGGTTTACTAGTTTATGTGCATAGAGTTGTTTGTAATATTCTCTGATGATGGTTTGAATTTCTGTGGAGTCTGTGGTGATTTCTCCTCTATCATTTTTTATTGCATCTATTTGGTTGTTCTCTCTTTTATTTTTAATCAATCTGGCTAGTGGTCTGTCTATTTTGTTGATCTTTTCAAAAAACTAGCTCTTGGATTTATTGATTTTTTGAAGGGTTTTTCGTGTCTCAGTCTCCTTCAGTTCAGCTCTGACCTTAGTTATTTCTTTTCTTCTGCTGGGTTTTGAGTTTTTTTGATCTTGCTCCTCTAGCTCTTTCAATTTTGATGATAGGGTGTCAATTTTGGATCTCTCCATTCTCCTCATATGGGCACTTTTTTCTATATACTTTCCTCTAGAGACTGCTTTAAACTTTAGCTGTGCAGAAGCTCTTTAGTTTAATTAGATCTCATTTGTCAATTTTTGTTTTTGTTGCAATTGCTTTTGGTGACTTCATCATAAAATCTTTGTCTGTTTCTATGTCCTGAATGGTATTGCTTAGGTTATTTTCCAGCATTTTTATCGTTTTGGGTTTTATATTTAAGTATTTAATCCATCTTGAGTTAAGTTTTGTAAATGGTACAAGAGGTCCAGTTTTAATTTTCTGCACAACTAGCCAATTATCTCAACACATTTAATGTACATGAAATCATTTCCACATTGCCTGTTTTTGTCAGATTTGTCAAAGATCAGATAATTGCTGGTGTGTGGTCTTATTTCTGGGTTCTCTATTCTGCTCCATTGGTCTATGGGCTGTTCTTATAGCAGTACCATGCTGTTTTAGTTACTGTAACACTGCAGTATAATTTGAAGTCAGGTAGGGTGATGCCTCCAACTTTGTTCTTTTTGCTTAGGATTTCTTTGGCTATTTGGGCTCTTTTTGGTTCAATATGAATTTCAAAATAGTCCTCTGTAGTTCTGTGAAGAATGGCAATAGTAGTTTGATGGAAATAGCATTGGATCTAGAAATTGCTTCGGGCACTATGGCCATTTTAACAATATTGATTCTTTCTATCCCTGAGCATTAAATGTTTTTCCATTTTTTTGTATTATTCATGACTTCTTCAAGTAGTGATTTGTAGCTCTCATTGTAGAGCTCTTCTACCTTCATTGTTAACCATATTTCCAGGTAGTTTTTTCTTTTTTCTGGAAATCATGATGGGAGTTTGTTCATGATTTGGTTCTCGGCTTGACTATTGTTGTTATGTAGGAATGGTAACAATTTTTGCACATTGATTATTTTATCCTGAGATTTTGCTACAGTTGTTTATCAGCTTAGAAGGTTTTGGTTGAAATTATAGGGAGATTATATATATATATATATATATATATATATATATATATATATATATATATATTCATGTCATCCAGGAAAAGAGATTGTGACTTCCTCTCTTATTTAAATGTCTTTTTCTCTCTTGCCTGATTGCCCTAGCCAGAACTTTCATAATGTTGAATAGAAGTGGTAACAGAGGGCATTCTTGTCTTGTGTTGGTTTTCAAGGGGAATGCATCCAGCTTTTCCCCATTCAGTATGATGTTGGCTGTGGGTTTGTCACATATGGTTCTTATTATTTTGAGGTACGTTCCTTAGTACCCAGTTTTTTAGAGTTTTTAACATGGAAGGATGCTGAATTTTTTTAAAGCTTTTTCTGCTTCTATTGAGATAATCATGTAGTTTTATTCTTTAGTTCTGTTTCTATGATGAATCACATTTTCTGATTTGCATATGTTGAACCAACCTTGCATCTTGGGGATGAAGCCCACTTGATTGTGGTGGATAAGCTTTTTGATGTGCTGCTAGATTTAGTTTGCCAGTATTGTTTTGAGGATTTTTGCATTGATGTTTATCAATTATATTATCCTGAAGTTTTGTTGTTGTGTATTTCTGCCATGTTTTTGTATCAGGATAATGCTGGCTTCATAGAATGAGTTAGGGAGGAATCCTTCCTCCTCAACTTTTTGGAATTGTTTCAGTAGGAATGGTACCAGCTCTTCTTTGTACATCTGGTAGAATTCAGTTGCGAATCCATCTGGTCCCAGGCTTTTTTTGGTTGGTAGGCTATTTATTACTGTGTCAATTTCAGAACTCATTATTGGTATGTTCAGAAATTCAATTTCTTCCTGGTTAAATCTTGGGAAGTTATATGTGTCCAGGAATTTATCCATTTCTTTTTTAATCTCACAAAATTTGTACTGATACTATTCCCATTAAAAGACATGGCACTGAAGAGATAAAAATAAAAACACCAGTCCTGAATCACCAATGCCAACTCTCCCTTGTATCTGACATCAGTGGCAGTGTGGTGCAGAGAGCACCTCCGGGTGCTGCGGAAGGGAGAGCACAGCAATTGTGATGCAATAAATTTAGTACTGTCCTGTTAGAGCAGAAAGGGAAACTGGACAAAATTCAGCTGATGCTCACCCAGGGAGAAAGAATTTAAACCATCCCTCAACTGAGAGTAAATACTGATCCCAGTCATCTTAACTTGGATGCCTGCCAAACTTGCCACTGAGGCCTATGGCACTATGTGCCTAAAAGTAAAATTTAAAGGCAGTATAAGCCATAAGAACCATAACTCTTAGGTGATTCATCATGCTGAAGTAGATGCAGAGATAGTGGATATGGGGGCACAAGACAGTAAGACACCAGCTGAGGCATTCAAGGGAGTATGGCATCACCCCTCTCCTAACCCCAGGCTGCACAAATCACATCTCTCAAAGACCCCCATTCATTTTGCTCCAGAGAGAAAAGGGAAGAATGGGAAAGACCATGTGTTACTTCTAGGATCCCAGCCCAGCGACAGCAAGATAGGGCACTGGTCAACTGTGAGGTCTCCATTCCAAGCCCTAGCTCCCAGATGAAATTTCTAGAAATATCCAGGCCAGAAAGAAAACTGATGCCTGAAGGAACAAACCCTGTCCTGGCAGCATTGCTCACCTGCTGACTGAAGAGATCTTTGTTTCTGAATAATAGCAGCAACCTACAGGTATTATATTGAGGCCCTTGGATGAACCTCTGAGACTCTTTGGATTCAGGTGACACTTGGGACATTTCCAGCTGTGGTAGCTACAAGGCAAAACTTCTTCAGATTGAGGAAAGCAGAGAGAAAAGTAAAAGGGACTTTGTCTTGCATCTTAGGTACCTGCACAGCCACTATGTGATAGAGAACCAAGTGGGATCTTTGAGTCCCTGCGTCTAAAACTTTACTCTTGTATGATAATATGGTTTGAATGTGATTTCACCCAAATCTCATTTTGGCCTGTAGTTCCCATAATCCCCACAGTGAGGCCTCCCCAGACATACATAACTGTGAGTCAATTAAACTTCTTCTCTTTATAAATTTCCCAGTCTTGAACAGATCTTTATAACAGCATGAGAACAGAATAATACAGTAAATTCATACTGGTTAGTGTGGTGCTGCTGTAAAGATACCCAAAATGTGGGAGCAACTTTGGAACTGAGTAACAGGAAAAGATTGGAACAGTTTAGAGAGCTAAGAAGACAGGAAGATGTGGAAAAGTTTAGAACTTCCTAGAGATGTCTTGAATGGCTTTGACTAAATGCTAATGGTAATATGGACAATGAATTCCAGACTGAGGTGGTATCAGAGGGAGATGAGGAATTTGTTGAGAACTGGAATAAAGGTGATTCTTGCTATGTTTTAGCAAGGATACTGGGAGCATTTTGCCCCTGCCCTAGAGATCTGTGGAACTTTGAACTTGAGAGAGGTGATTTAAAATATCTGGCAGAAGAAATTTGTAAGCAGCAAATAATTCATGATGTAACTTGGGTGCTGTTAGAAAGTAACTTGGGTGCTGTTAGAAAGCATTCAGTTTTATGTATTCACAAAGATATGGTTTGGACTTGAAACTTACATTTAAAAGGAAGCAGAACATTAAGTTTTGAAAAAATTGCAGCCTGGTGATATGATAGAAAATAAAAATCCATTTTCTGGGGAAAAATTTAAGCCTGTTGCATAAATTTACATATGTAATGAGGAGCTGAATGTCAATCATCAGGACAATGGTAAAATACATCACCAGGGCACGTCAGAGACCTTCTCAGCAGCTCCTCCCATCGCAGGCCAGGAGGTGTAGTGGGGGATAAAGGTTTGCTGGGCTGGACCCCTGCTCTATGCAGCCTTGAAAAATGGTGCCCTGCATCCCAGCTACTTCAGCTCTAACCATGTCTAAAAGGGATCAATATACATCTGAAGCTCTTACTTCAGAGGGTGAAAGCCCCAAGCCTTGGAAGCTTCCATGTGGTGTTGAGCCTGTGGGTGCACAGAAGTCAAGAGTTGAGATTTGGGAACTTCTGCCTATATTTCAGAGGATGTATGGAAATGCTTGGAAGTCTAGACAGATGTTTACACAGGGGCAGAGCCTTCTGCTAGTGAAGTGCAGGAGAAAAATTTAGAATTGAAGCCCCCACACAGATTCCCCACTGGGGCATTGCCTAATGGTGCAAGAAGAGTGCCACCATCCTCCAGACCCCAGAATGGTAAAATCATTGACAGCTTGCTTGATGTGCCTAGAAGAGCCACAGACACTCAACACCACCCTGTTAAAGCAGCTAGGAGGGGGACTGTACCCTGCAAAGCCACAGGGCTGGAGATTCCCAAGGCTGTGGGAGGCTCCCTCTTGCATCAGCATGACACGTATGTGAGTCATAGAGTCAAATGAGATTATTTTGGAACTTTAACGTTTAATGACTGCCCTACTATATTTGGATTTGCATAGACCCTGTAGCCCCTTTCTTTTGGCCAAATTTTCACATTTAGTGCACATGTATTTACCCAATGCCTGTACTCCCATTGTATCTAGGAAGTAACTAACTTGTTTTTTATTTTATAAGCTCATAGGCAGAAGAGACTTGCTTTGTCTGAGATAAGACTTTGGATTGGACTTGGACTTTTGGGTTAATGCTGGAATGGGTTAAGCATTTGGGGGACTGTTGGGAAGGCATGATTATGTTTTGAAATTGAAAAGGAAATGAGATTTGGGAGTAGGCAGGGGTAAAGTAATATGGTTTGGCTGTGTGTCTCCAATATGTCTGGCAGCAGACTTTGCAGTGGAAGCCTTACAGTTAAGAAGTGAGTGGCGTGACAGATTTAAAGTGCTGAAGGAAAAAAAATAACCCTAAACTAGTATATGTAGTATAAATATCCTTAAAACATGAAGGAGAAATGCAGACTTTCCTAGACACAGAAAAGCTGAATAATTTTATCAATACCAGATCCAGCCTACAAGAAATATGAGAAATACTAAAGGGAATATTTCAATTAGAAAGGGAAGAACATTATTGAGCAATAAATAATCACAAGAAGAAACAACACTTACTGGTAATAGTAAGTACACAGAATATTGTAAAACTGTAACTGTGATGTGTAAAATACACTTATCCTAAGTAAAAAGACTAAATGATGAACCAATAAAAATAATCACTACAACAAGTTTTCAAGGTTTAGTCTGTATGATAAGATATAAATAGAAAGAACAAAAGGTTAACAATTGGGGTGGAATGAAGTTAAAGCATACATTTTTAAAATTTCTTTTTGTTATAAGTTAGTATTTGAAAACCTCATGGTAACCTCCAACCAAAAAAAAAAAACCATACAATTAATAGAGAAAAATAAAAAGTAAAACACTAAATTATATCAGAGAAAATCACCTTTACTAAACAAAGACAAGAAAGAGAAAAAAAATAGAGATTACAAAAAAACAGAAAACAAATAAAAATGGCAATAGAAAGTCTTTATTTATCAATAACATTGAATGTAAATGGACTAAACTTTCAATTAAAAGACATAGAGACAATGAAAGAATAATAAAAACCAATTCATCCGTTGCCTTTAAGAAATACACTTCACCTGGGAGAGATCCAAGATGGCTGATTACTAGCAGCTCAGGATTGTATTTCCCAGTGAAAGTGCAGAAAACGAGAGGACACCACACTTTCAGATGAATTTTTGTTGCTCATGGATCAGGAGATTCCCAGCGGAGGAGCCACACGGGAATCTTTGTGTGGGAATCTTTACTTACTATTACCAGTAAGTGTTGTTTCTTCTTGTGATTATTTATTGCTCAATAATGTTCTTCTCTTTCTAATTGAAATATTCCCTTTAGTATTTCTCATATTTCTTGTAGGCTGGATCTGGTATTGATAAAATTATTCAGCTTTTCTGTGTCTAGGAAAGTCTGCATTTCTCCTTCATGTTTTAAGGATATTTATACTACATATACTAGTTTAGGGTTATTTTTTTTCCTTCAGCACTTTAAATCTGTCACGCCACTCACTTCTTAACTGTAAGGCTTCCACTGCAAAGTCTGGTTCCCAAGCGGAGGAGTTCCCAGCGGCCAGCGCAACTCTTGTGGCCAGTGAGGTGGTTTTGCTGGTGCCTTGGCACAGCGGTTCTTGGTGCAGAGTAAATGGGACTGGGTTCCCTTTTGGTCGACGTTTGGAGCTCTGGGAAGGCAGAGTTGCCTATTCAGCTGATTGAAAAAGGGACTCAAGTAGGAAGCCAGACAGGAGATTCCCAGGCAGAAAAGCACCATGAATCTTAATGCCTCTGCTATAGCCAGCACAATGGGTTGCTCAGATTCTGGTGCTGGGAATCAACAAGTTGGACATCCACTCAGAGACCTAATTTGAAAGTCAGTAATTACAAAGACGACAGGTGGATAAATTTACAATGATGGGAAGAAACCAGGAGAAAGCAGAAACTGGACTCCTTCCTGACACCTTACACTAAAATTAACCCCAGATGGACTAAAGACTTAAACATAAGACCTAACTTCATAAAAACTCTAGAAGAAAATCTAGAAAAAACCATTCTGGACATAGGCATAGGCAAGAACTTCATGACCAAAACACCAAAAGCATTGGCAACAAAAGCCAAAATAGACAAATGAGACCTAATCAAACTCCACAGCTTCTGCATGGCAAAAAAGACAGTCACTAGAGTCAATCAGCAACCAACAGAATGGGAAAACATTTTTGCAGTTCACCCATCTGACAAAGGGCTGATATCCAGAATTTACAAAGAACTCAAACAGATTTACAGGAAAAAAACAAACAAGCCCATTCAAAAATGGGAAAAGGATATGAACAGACACTTTACAAAAGAAGACATACATGAGGCCAACAAACATATGAAAAAACTGGTCATTAGAGAGATGCAAATCAAAACCACATTGATATATCATCTCACGCCAGTTAGAATGGCAATCATTAAAAAATCTGGAGACAACAGATGGTGGAGAGGATGTGGAAAAATAGGAACACTTTTACACTGTGGGTGGGAGTGTAAATTAGTTCAATCATTGTGGAAGACAGTGTGGCAATTCCTCAAGGACCTAGAAATAGAAATTCCATTTGACCCAGCAATCCCATTACTGGGTATATATCCAAAGGATTATAAATTCTTCTACTGTAAGGACATATGCACACAAATGTTCATTCCAGCCCTGTTTACAATAGCAAAGACCTGGAACCAACCCAAATGCCCATCAATGATAGACTGCACTGGGAAAATGTGGCACATATATACCATGGAATATTATGCAGCCATCAAAAACGATGAGTTCGTGTCATTTGTAGGGACATGGATGAACCTGGAGACCATCATTCTCAGCAAATTGACACAAGAACAGAAAATGAAATATCGCATGTTCTCACTCATAGGTGGGTGTTGAACAATGAGAACACATGGACACAGGGAGGGGAGCACTACACACTGGGGGCTGTTGGGGGGAATAGGGGAGGGACAGTGTGGGGTGGGGAGTAGGAGAGAGATAGTATGGGGAGAAATGCCAGATATAGGTGAAGCAGACGGAGGAAGGTAGCAAATCACACTGCAACATGTGTAACTATGCAACTATCTTGCATGTTCTTCACATGTACCCCAAAACCTAAAATGCAATAAAAAATGGAGAAAAAGAAACCAGTATAAAGAGGCTGAGAATACCCAAAATCAGAATGCCTCTCTCCCTACACGGGATCGCAGTTCCTTCTCAACAAGGGAACAAGGCCTGATGGAGAATGGGTGTGTTCCATTAACAGAATCAGGCTTCAGAAGGTGGATAATAAGAAACTTCTGTGAGTTAAAAGAACATGTTCTAGCCCAATGTAAAGAAACTAAGAACCTTGAAAAAAGGTTTGACAAAATCCTAACGAAAATAGACAATCTAGAGAGGAATATAATTCAATTAATGGAACTGAAGAATACAATACAAGAACTCCGTGAAGTATGCACAGGTTTTAACAGTCAAATTGATCAAGCACAAGAAAGGATATCAGAGGTCGAAGACCAACTTAATGGAATGAAACAAGAAGACAAGTTTAGAAAAGAAAGAGTAAAAAGGAATGAGCAAAGTCTCCAAGAAATATAGGACTATGTGAAAAGACCTAATTTATGTTTGATAGGTTTACCTGAATGTCATGAAGAGAATGAATCCAAGCTGGAAAATATTCTTCAGGATATTATTCAGGAAAACTTTCCTAACCTAGTAAGGCAGGACAATACTCAACTCCAGGTAATACAGAGAACACCACAAAGATATTCTTCAAGTAGAGCAACCCCAAGACAAATAATCATTAGATTCACCAGCATTGAAATAAAGGAGAAAAATCTAAGGGCAGCTAGAGAGAAAAGTCAGTTTACCCATAAAGGGAAGCCTATCAGACTCACAGCAGATCTCTCAGCAGAAACCCTACAAACTAGAAGAGAGTGGGGGTCAATATTCAATATCCTCAAAGAAAAGAATTTTCAACCCAGAATCTCAAACTAAGCTTCATAAATGAAGGAAAAATAAAATTTTTCACAAACAAGCAAGGACTCAGAGATTTCATCACCACCAGGCCTCCTTTATAAGAGCTTCTGAAAGAAGCACTATACACAGAAAGGAAAGCCAGTATCAGTCATCCCAAAAACTAACCAAAAGGTAAAGAGTATCTCCACAATGAAGAATCTATATCAACTAATGGGCAAAATAGCCAGCTAGCATTAAACAGCAATATTAAACTCACAATTATCAATATTAATCCTAAATTTAAATGGATTAAATGCCCCAATCAAAGACACAGACAGGCAAATTGAATAAAAAGTCAAAACCCATCAGTACTCTGTATCCAGATCCATCTCATAAGCAAGGACACACAAAGACTCAAAACAAAGGGTTGGTGGAAGACTTACCAATCAAATGGAGTGGAAAAAAAAAGGACTTGTCACTTTCGTCTCTGACAAAATAGACTTTAATAGTAACAAAGACTAAAAGAAACAAAGAAGGACAGTACATAATGTTAAAAGGATCAATGCAGCAACAGGAGTCAATGATCATAAATATATATGCGCCCAATATAGAAACACCCAGATACATAAGTCAAATTCTTAATGACTCATAAAGAGACTTGGACTCCTGCACAATAATAGTGGGAGAATTTGATACCACATTGTTAATATTTGATGAATCAACAAGATAGAAAATTAACAGGGACATCTATGATTTGAACTCAGACCTGGAACAAGTAAACTTAGTGAATATTTATAGAATTCTTTACCCCAGGTCCACAGAATATACATTTTTCTCAGTATCACATTACACCTATTTTGAAAGTGACCACATAATTGGAAGTAAATCACTCGCCATCATTTGCTTAGCATTTCACAGACTTAAATGAAATATTGGTTGGCTGTTTGTTGGTTATTTTCTTCCCTTATTCCTTCCTGTCTCTGCTGTTAAGCACAATTATTGGCATAAAAGTGGTTTTTAATACCTATTTTCAGATTGCATTCCAGCCTGGGCAATAGAGCAAGACTCCTGTTCTCTCTCCCCCTTTCTCTTTCTCTTTCTTTCTATCAAAAAAACAAAAAACAAAAAAAAAATCAAAGATAGGCCACATTCTACGTCATAAAACACACCTTAACAAATTTAAAATAGAAAAAAAAAAAGAAATACACTTCACCTATAAAGACACATATGGACTGAAAATAAAGGGATGAGAATAGATATTGCATTGCAATAAAATTCAAAAAATAAAGCAAGAGTCACTATGCTTAGACAAAATAGATTTCAAAACAAAAACCATAAAATGTGATAAAGAAGGTCACTGTATAATGATAAGGGGGTCAATTCAGCAAGATATCACAGTTTTAAATATATATTCACCCAATAATCAAGCACTCAGATATAAAAAGGAAATATTATTAGAGCTAAATTGAGCGATAGGTCCTGATACAATAATAGCTGAAGACTTCAACGACTCACTTTCAGTGTTTGGAAGATCTTCCAGACAGAAAGTGAACAAAGAAACATCAAACTTAATCTGTACTACATACCAAATGGATCTAATAGATATTTATAGAATATTTTATTCAACAGCTGTAGAATTCACATTCTTTTGCTCAGGACATGGATAATTCTCAAGAATAGAATATATGTTAGGTCACAAAATGAGTCTTCAAGCATTCAAATCAATTAAAGTAACAGGAAGCATCTTCTCTGACCATGATAGAATAAAAATAAAAATTAATAACAGGAAGAATTTTGGAAACTTTACAAATACATGCAAGTTAAACAATATCCTCTTGAATAATTAGTGGGTCTATGAAGAAATTAAGAAAATTGCAAAGTTTCTTGAAAAAAATGATAATGGAAACACAACATATCAAAATCTGTGGAATACAGCAAAACCAGCACTCAGAGTGAAGTTTATAGCCATAAATGCCTAAATTTGAAGAAAGGGAAAACTTCAAGTAAACAATCTAATGACGCATCTTTAAAAGCAACAAAGGTGCGATCAAATCAAACCCAAAATAAGTAGAAGAAAGGAAACAATGAAGATCAGAGCAGAAATAAATAAAATATACAAAAGATCACAAAAAAGTTGGTATTTTGAAAAGCTAAACAAAACTGACAAACCTTTAGCCAGACTAAGGAATAAAGAGAGAAGATCCAAATAAATAAAATCTGAAATGAAAAGGAAACATTGCCACTGATACTGCAGACATTCAAAGAATCATTGGTAGCTACTGTGAAAAATTATGTGCTAATAAATTGCAAAATCTAGAAGAAATGGACTAATTCTGACATACGTATAACCTACCATGACAGATTCAGGAAAAAATATCAAAATCTGAACAGACCAATGACAAGTAACAAGATCGAAGCCATAATAAAATGTCTTCCAGTAAAGAAAAACTAAATATCCAATGGATTCACTGCCAAATTTTACCAAACTTTTAAAGAAGAACTATTACCAATTCAACTTAAAATCCAATTTCAAAAAATTGAATAGGGGAGAAGACTTTCAAACTTTTTCTACAAGGCCAGTATTACTGTGATACCAAAACCAGAAAATGACACATCATATGATGAAAACATCGGCCAATGTATTTGATGAATTTTGATGTAAACATCCTCAACAAAGATACTAGCAAACCAAATTCAACAATACACTAGAAAGATCATGACCAGGTGGCATTTATCCCTGGGATTCAAGGATGGTTCAACATTCATAAAGCAATCTATGTAATACATCATATCAACAGAATAAAGGATTAAAAATAATTATTATATTTATAATATAATTATTATTATAATCTTATAAATTGATGCTGAAATGCATTTGATGAATTTCAACATGTCTTTATGATAAAAGTCCTCAAAAAATGGTGCTAGAGGGAACACACATTAACATAATAAAACATACATAAGATACACACAGCTACTATCATACTGAATGAAGAAAACTAAAAGACTTTCCCCTAATATCTACAACATGACAAGGATATTCACTGTCACTACTGTTTAACATAGTACTGGAAGTCCTAGATAGAGCAATCAGATAAGAGAAAGATAAAAAGGGCATCCAAATTGGGAAGAAAAAAGTCAAATTATCTTTGTTACCTGATCATATCATCTTATCTTCAGAAAAATAAAGATTTCACAAGAAAATTAGAAGTAATCACCAAATTTAGAGAAGTTTCAGGATACAAAATCAACATACAAAAATCAGTAGCATTTTTATAAGCCAATAGTGAATAATATGAAAAAGAAGTTTAAAAAGTAATCCCATTTACAATAACCACAAGTATAATTAAATACCTTAGAATATACCAAAGATGGAAAATATATCTATAAAAAAATTATAAATGATGATGGAAGAAACTGAAGAGGACACCAAAAGATGGAAAAATATTTTATGTTCATGAATTGGAGAATCTATATTGTTGAAATGTCCATACTGCACAAAGCAAGTCACAGATTAAATGCAATTCTTATCACTATGACTAGTGACATTATTCACAGAAATTAAAATAAAAAAACTATCCTAAAATTTATATGGACTAACAAGAGACCCAGAATAGCCAAAGCTATCCTAAGCAAAAAATAAGAACAAAAGAACAATACAGGATGAATCATACTACATGACTTCAAGTTATACTACAGAGCTATAGTAACCAAAATGGCATGGTACTGGCATAAAAACAGACACATAGACCAATAAAAGAGAATAGAGAACCCAGAAACAAATCCATACAACTATGGTGAATTTACTTTTAACAAAGTTGCTAAGATCACTCACTGTAAAAAGACAGTCTCATCAATAAATGGTGCTGAAAAACTGGATATCCATAGGCAAAATAAGGAAATTAGGTATCTATGTGTTGCCATATACAAAAATCAAATCAAAATGGATGAAATACTTAAATATAAGAAATCATACTGTAACATGACTATGAGAAAACATTGAAGAAACTCTGCAGGACATGGGGGTCGGCAAAGATTTCTTGAGTTATAACTCACCACCATAGGCAACCAAAGTAAATATAGATAAATGGGATCACATTGAGGTAAAAAGCTTCTGCATAGCAAAACAAAACAATCAATAAGTGAAGATATAACAGACAGAATGAAA
This sequence comes from Callithrix jacchus, assembly GCF_049354715.1. Lineage (NCBI taxonomy): Eukaryota > Metazoa > Chordata > Mammalia > Primates > Cebidae > Callithrix > Callithrix jacchus. The sequence goes on from NC_133524.1 coordinate 96,034,055, forward strand.
GAAAATATTTGCAAACTACCCCTCTGACAAGGAATTAGTAACCAGAATATATAAGGAGCTCAAACAACTCTGTAGGAAAAAACTAACAATTTGATCAAAAATGGACAAAATATTTGAATAGAATTTTCTCAAAAGTAGACATACACATGGGAAATAGGCACATTAAAAGGTACTCAATATCATTGATTAGAGAAATACAAATCCAAACTACAATGAGATATAACCTCACACCCACTAAAATGGCTCATTTACAAAAGAGAATAAACAAATACTTGCAAGAAAGTGGAGTAAAGGGAACCCTTGTACACTGTTGATGGAAATGCAAATTAGTACAACCACTATGGAGAACAGTTTGGAGGTTGTTCAAAAAACTAAAATTTGAGCTACCATATGATCCAGCAATCCCACTGTTAGTTATATACCCCAAAGAAATAAAAAGTCTGTTTGTTGAAGAGGTATCACCACTCCTACAATTGTTGTGGCAGTATTTACAATAGCTAAGATTTGGGTGCAACCTAACTGCCCATCAACAGATGGATGGATAAAGAAAATATACACAATGGAGTACTATTCAGCAATAAAAAAGATGAAATCTAGTCATTTACAACAATATGGATAGAAATGGAGACCATAACATTAAGTGAAATAAGCCAGACATAGAAATACAAGCATGGCATTTTCTCACTTATTTGTGGGATCTAAAAATCAAAACAATGTGAGTAGAAGGACAGTCACTGGAGGCTGTAAAGGGTATTGAAAAACTTGGGAGGAGATGAGGATGGTTAATGGTTACAAAAAACAGAAAGAATAAATATGACCTATTATTTGATAGCAACCATTTAACTAGTCTCTAAGAAGTTTCGAATGTTCTCTCATGTGTATGTCTTTTTCTGAGCCCTCTAAACTCTTCAAACCCATGCCTGTTACACAGTTCCAAAGTCATTTCCACATTTTCAGAAATCTTTACAGCAATACTCCATTCCCAGTACCAATTTTCTGTGTCAGACTATTTTTGCATTGCTATAAAGGAATATCTGAGACTGGGTAATTTATAAAGAAAGGAAACTTATGGTTTATGACTGGCCGTATGGAAAGCATAAGGCCATTACTGCTCACCTTCTGGGGAAGCTTTGGGGAGATTTTATTCAAGGCATAAGGCAAAGCAGGAGCAGGAACATCACATGGTGAGAGCAGGAGCAAGGGGATGGGGGTCCCACATGCTTTTAAACAACCAGGTCTCATGAGAACTCACTCAATATAATAAGAACAGCACCAAGCCATTAGGGATTCACCCCCATGACCCAAACACCTCCACCAGGCCCCACTTCCAACACTGAGGGTTGCATTTTAATATGTGGGAGGACAAGTATCCAAAACATATCACTCAGATTCTATATTTCAGTTGGTTAGGGAAGGTTTATAGGGCACTACTGTCACTCAGTGATTACAAAACCTTATAACTTTATGGTTTTCAAATCCTATGACTCTGAAATTCTAATGTTAAGTGACCTTCTGTATTCACCATTACATTAGCTCTGATTCTAACATGCTCTGATAGAATAATCATTAGGTTTTAACTCAATCATCAGGTTTTAACTCTTTCCATGATCCATGACATTGGCTAGAACAGTGCTTTGAGGAAATAAACTGCTGAGTGAATAAAAAGATATACTTATTTGAATATGGAAGAAACTAAAGTCAAAGAAATAAAGAGTAAAATGAGACAAATGACCAGGAACAATATTTGCTGCAAATAAGATATATAAAAAGTATTTTATTTACATTTTTTATCTTAGAATATAATTTTAAAAACAAATTTAAATATAAAAATAGTAAACCCCAGTTTATAAAAGACTGAAAGACATGAACAGATAATTCACAAAGTTAGAAACACAATTTCTTATCTCTAGTCTCCTAAATTTCTATATGTGGTTACATAATAACATAATGTGATTTTAAATATTAAAATAAAGAAAAACAACTGGAAGAACAAATACTAAATCACCTATTTGATGTATGGTTTAAACTTCAAGGCTTTTGTTGTTGTTGTGAATCATGTATACATTTGTAGAATACCAAGTCTAACACAATTGGCCGTTTTTATTTTTTTCCCGTTAACACATTATTCCATTGCCAAATTATTACATCACTTGACACTTTAAAAAAAAAGTATTTACTTATAACTACACTTTATTTTTAAATATTTAGTCTTTTCATAACATAAACATATACAATAACATGTTCTAAAAATGAATTGTGGATGGAGAACAAGGAAATAGGCAGTTCAAATAACAGGAACATCTACTCTGAGACTACAACAGAAAAATAAATAATCAGGATTATTACTACTATACTGAATCCCAAATTTACTTTTAAGCTCAGCAATTAAAGTGAAAATTGGAGCTCTTGATCATTATCAGCAAGAGAGGACAGTTCATGGAATAGCCTCTCAAAGACATTCTTCATTGTGTTTTCTCAGTGGGACAAAATAAGTGATGTGGTAGACAATGCTAACATATTGCTACAGAAAATGCACTAGGTGGATCAACAGAGCTTTTATTTACATCATGTTGGAGAAACGTTGGAGAGAGGGGTTGCTGTTTTATTTTGTCTGAAGAAAAGCTGAAATAATAACATAAAACACAGTATACTGTAGGCCATTCTGTACAAAGTTGCAATAATTTGGTCAACATATGGCGAATTTCTGATGGTCTTTCTGAGTTTATTTGAACTTAGACCCCATTGAATACTGAGAAAACTAGATTGACTTAATGTCCTTTACAGAAATATTACTTCTCTCCCACAGCCTTCCGGTTGGTCTCCAGCACTTCATTTTTATTTTTTTAGATAGTCTTGCTCTGTCAACAGGATGGAGTACAGTGGCACTATCTCGGCTCACTGCAACCTCCGCCTCCTGCGGTCAAGCAATTCTCCTGCCTCAGCCTCCCAAGTAGCAGGGAATACAGCATGTGTCACCATACCCAGCTAATTGTTGTGTTTTTAATAGAGACGGGATTTCTCTGTGTTGGCCAGGATGGTCTCAATCTCTTGACCTCGTGATCTGCGCACCTCAACCTTCCAAACTGTTGGAATTACAGGCTTGAGCCACTGTGCCCAGCCTCCATTATTTAAATATCTTAGTTTGTGACTGGGTTAATCAAGTCATTGTGAGCCCCTTTTATCCTCCCTTTACAATTCTCAACTGACTAATCAACTTGATAAGCTACTCATCATCCTAGTACTCAGTATGTCCCTAACTGCAGGTACTTCACTGATAACAGCTCTTCTTTCCCCATTTCTTACTCACCAGATCTATTAGGACAGATGCCTACCAAAAATGTTCTAAAAATTAAAGAAATTAGCCATGTTAAACTGTATTTGTGTTTCTTCTTATTAGTCTACAGCAGCTTTCCAGAACTTTTTAGTTCAAAATATTATTCTCATTCATGTGCTTAAAGAAACTCTAGATCATGGAGAAGGCCCACACAAAGCCCAGCTCATCATTGGTATATTAGGGATAGTACATATACTATAAGCTATGAAACTCTGACTTCCTAAGTAACTTGAATGATAAAGGATGTGATCTAAAGGTGCACTTCCACATGACAAAAAATGCATTTTAAAATGCCACTGGCATATTCTGTTAACTACAACAATACACATATTCAAAGTTCAATATGTATGATGTATGTCTCAGGATTTCAATTTTCATTCTTGGACCCCCTTTCTAGTTCTTATGGAATAGTGTGGTTAGTCTCTCCAATTAAGAGCTAAACTGACCTAACATCTTATAAAAGCCAGTAGCAATTCACAGCACTTTCTATTTGCTTAAACAAAACAAAATAAACTTACCAAAAGATTTATTGACTGTTCAAGACTATGTCAGTAATGTATTTGAACTTGTCTGTCAAATCTATCATTGCAGCATGCTATTTAATATCTAACTGTGTCCATCTATCTAATTTTCTGTCACTAACCTATTTTTTAAAAGCAAAAATTGCAGTTCCTTAAAATTAGATAAATGAGCGCATTGCTTTCTGAAACGCATGGCAAAGGATCATGCTTTCTTTTTATCCCTCACAGCACCTGGCATAGAACATGCATTTAGCAAGTTCTCAACAATAATGCCATACTATATTTTATAATGTCATAAAGTTTCAAAATGCATCAAATGCATTTTCTAACTTTTTCATTGTTGTTGCTATTTTTATTAACAATATATTACATATAATTGCTATTTTATTCAGAGGGTGGAGGCAGTGGTAAGTTGCCCAAAATCAAATTACTATCATGGCTGGATCATTAGATAGTGTGGATGAATATCATGACTGTCTGACTTCTAATCCAGCATTATCTTTAGATAAAAAGTTTCAGCATTTTCAAAACCAACAATGTATGCATATATGTATCAAATAAATATTTATTGGGCACCTTCCATGCCTGAGACAGTAAAGAGGATACAAAGACAAATGTGAATGTGATGTTTGAATATTATATATATTGCAAGCAGAGTATATATAACATAGTATAACTTTGGAGGACAGAAGGGTGGTAATGGCTTCATACCAGTTCTGTCAATAAATTGCCTTTGTTGACCATGGAATCAACAGCCAAAATTCTCATGAGGGTTGCTTTGTACTCATTACTCTGTGCCGAGAACCTCAGAAAAGAACTTAGTCTCTCTTTTATATATATATATATAGAGAGAGAGATAAATTAAAGTTCTGGGGTACAAGTGTAGAACGTGCAGGTTTGTTACATATGTATACACGTGTCATGATGGTCTGCTGCACCCATCAACTTGTCATATACATTAGGCATTTCTCCTAATGCTATCCTTCCCCTAGCCCTTCATTCTTCAACAGGCCCTGGTGTGTGCTGTTCCCCTTCCTGTGTCCATATGTTCTCATTGTTCAACTCTTACTTATGAGTGAGAATATGTGATATTTGGTTTTCTCTTCTTGTGTCAGTTTGCTGAGAATGACGGGTTCCAGCTTCATCCATGTCCCTGCAAAGGACATGAACACATCCTTTTTTATGGCTGCATAGTATTCCATGGTGTATATGTGCCACATTTTCCTTATCTGGTCTGTCTATGATGAGCATTTGGGTTGGTTCCTAGTCTTTGCTATTGTAAACAGTGCCACAATAAACATATGTACATGTGTCTTTGTAGTAGAATGATTTAGAATTCTTTGGGTATATACCCAGTAATGGGATTGCTGGGTCAATTGGTATTTCTGATTCTAGATTCTTGAGGAATCACCACACTGTATTCCACAATTTACACTCCCACCAACAGTGTGAAAGTGTTTCTACTCCTCCGCATCCTCTCCAGCATTTGTTCTTTCCTGACTTTTCAATGATCGCTATTCTAACTGGCATGAGATGGTACCACATTGTAGTTTTGATTTGCATTTCTCTAATGAGCAGTGATGATGAGCTTTTTTTTATATGTTTGTAGGGGGCATAAATATCTTCTTTTGAGAGATATCTGTTCATATTCTTTGCCCAATTTTTGACAGGGTTATTTTTTTCCTGTAAATTTTTTTAAGTTCTTTGTAGATTTTGAATATTAGCCTTTTGTCAGATGGATAGATTGCAAAAAAATTCTCCCATTCTGTAAGTTGCCTAATCACTCTGATGACAGTTTCTTTTGCCATGCAGAAGCTCTTTAGTTTAATTAGGTCTCATTTGTCAATTTTGGCTTTTGTTGCCATTGCTTTTGGTAATTTAGTCATGGAGCCTTTGCCCATGCCTATGTCCTGAATGGAATTGCCTACTTCTTTTCTAGGGTTTTTAGGGTTTTAGGTCTTATGCTCAAGGCTTTAATCTGTCTTGAGTTAATTTTTGTAAAAGGTGTAAGGAAGCAGTCCAGTTTCAGTTTTCTGCATATGGCTAGCCAGTTTTCCCAACACCATTTATTAAATAGGGAATTCTTTCCCATTGCTTCTTTTTGTCAGGTTTGTCAGAGATCAGATGGTGGTAGATGTATAGTATTATTTCTGAGGCCTCTGTTCATTGGTCTATATATCTGTTTTGGTGCCAGCGCCATGTTTTTTGTTACTGTAGCCTTGTAGTATAGTTTGAAGTCAGGTAGCATGATGACTCCAGCTTTGTTCTTTTTGCTTATGATTGTCTTGGCTATGCAGGCTCTTTTTGGTTCCATATGAAATTTAAGGTAGTTTATTCTAATTCTGTAAAGAAAGTCAGTGGTAGCTTAATGGAGATAGCATTGAATCTACAAATTACTTTGAGCAGTATGGCCATTTTCACAATATTAATTATTCCTATCCATGAACATGGAATGTTTCCTCATTTGTTTGTGTCCTCTCTTATTTCCTTGAGCAGTGGTTTGTAGTTCTCCTTGAAAAAGTCCTTCACACCCCTTATAAGTTGTATTTCTAGGTATTTTACTGTCTTTGTAGCAATTGTGAATAGGAGTTCACTCATGATTTGGCTTTCTGTTTGTCTACTATTGGTGTAAAGAAAGGCTTGTGATTTTTGCCCATTGATTTTGTATCCTGAGACTTTGCTGAAGTTGCTTATCAGCTTAAGGGAGATTTGCGGCTGAAAAGATGTGGTTTTCTAAACATGCAATCAGGTCATCTGCAAACAGAGACTATTTGAATTCCTCTTTTCCTATTTGTATACTCTTTATTTCTTTCTCTTGCCTGATTGTCCTGGCCATAACTTCCAACACTATGTTGAATAGGAGTGGTAAGAGAGGGCATCCTTGTCTTGTGCCTGTTTTCAAAGGGAATGCTTCCAGTTTAAGCTTATTCAGTGTGATATTGGCTGTGGGTTTGACATAATTAGCTCTTATTGTTTTGAGATACATTCCATCAATACCTAGTTTATTGACAGTTTTTTTGCATGAAGATGTGTTGAATTTTATTGAAGGCCTTCTCTGCATCTATTGAGATAATCATGTATTTTTTGTTGTTGGTTCTGTTTATGTGATGGATTATGTTTACTGATTTGTGCATGTTGAATGAGTCTTGCATCCCAGGGATGAAACCAACTTGATCATGGTGGATAAGCTTTTTGATGTGCTGCCTGATTTGGTTGCCAGTATTTTAGTGAGGATTTTTGCATCGAAGTTAATCAGGGATATTGGTCTGAAATTGTCTTTTTGTGTGTGTGTCTCTGCCAGGTTTTAGTATCAAGATGATGCTACCCTCAGAAAATGAGTTAGGGAGGTGTCCCTCTTTTTCTATCATTTAGAGTAGTTTCAGAAGAAATGCTACCAGCTCCTCTTTGTCCTTCTGGTAGAATTTTACTGTGAATCCCTCTGGTCCTGGACATTGTTCGGTTGGTAGGCTATTAATTACTGCCTCAATTTCAGAACGTGTTATTGGTCTATTCAGAGATATGACTTCTTCCTGGTTAAGACTTGGGAGGGCTTATGTGTCCTGGAATTTATCCATTTCTTCTAGATTTTCCAGTGTATTTAAGTAGAGTTATTTAAAGTATTCTATGATGGTAGTGTGTATTTCTGTGGTATCAGTGGTGATATTTCTTTTATCATTTTTTATTGCATCTACTTGATTCTTCTTTTTTTATTAGTCCGACTAGAGGTATATTTTGTTGATATGTTAAAAATTTTATCTTCTGAATTCCTTGATTTTTGAATTGTTTTTTGTTTCTCTATCTCCTTCAGTTCTGCTCTGATCTGAGTCATTTCTTGTCTTCCACTTTTGAATTTGTTTGTTCTTGCTGCTCTAGTTTTTTTCATTGTGATGGTAAGGTGTCAATTTTAGAATTTTCTTGCTTTCTCTTGTGGGAATTTAGTGCTAGAAATTTTTCTTTAAACACTGCTTTAGATGTGTCCTAGAGATTCTAGTACATTATGTCTTTGTTCACATTGGTTTCAAAAAAACTTATTTATTTCTGCCTTCATTTTGTTATCTACCCAATAGTCATTCAGGAGCAGGTAGGTTAGTTTCCATGTAGCTGTGCAGTTTTAAGTGAGTTTCTTAATCCTGAGTTCCAATTTGATTTCAGTGTGGTCTGAGGTACTGGTTGTTATAATTTCCATTCTTTTGCATTTGCTGAGGAGTTTATTACTCCCAGTTTTGTGGTCAATTTTAGAAGAAGTGCTATGTGGTGCATAGAAAAATATATATTATGTAAATTTGGGGTGAAGAGTTCTGTAGATGTCTATTAGGTCCACTTAGTTCAGAGCTTAGTTCAAGTCCTCAATATCCTTGTTTATTTTCTGTCTCGTTAATTTGTCTAATATTGACAGTGGGGTGTTAAAGTCTCCCGCTATTATTGTGTGGGAGTCTAAGTCTCTCTGTCGATCTCTAAGAACTTGCTTTATGAACTGGGTGCTCCTGAATTGGGTGCATATATATGTTTGATAGTTAGCTCTTCTTGTTGTATTGATCCCTTTTCCATTATGTAATGCCCTTGTCTCTTTTGATCTTTGTTGGTTTAAAGTCTGTTTTATCAAAGACTAGGTCTGCAACCCCTGCTTTTTTTGCTTTCCATTTCTTTGGCAAATATTTCTCCATCCCTTTATTTTGAGCCGATGTGTGTCTTTACATGTGAGATGGGTCTCCCGAGTACAGCACAGTGATGGGTCTTGACTCTTTATTCAATTTGCCAGTTTGCATCTTTTAATTGGGACATTTAGCCCATTTACATTTAAGGTTAATATCGCAATTTGAGAATTTTATTCTGCGATTATGATTCTAGCTGGTTATTTTGTCTGTTACTTGATGCAGTTTTTTCCTACTGTCAATGGTCTTTATAATTTGGTATATTTTTTTAGTGACTGGTGGTACTGGTTGTTCCTTTTCATGTTTAGTGCTTCCTTCAGGAGCTCTTATACAGCAGACCTGATGGTGAAAAAACCTCTCAGCATTTGATTGTTTGTAAAGGATTTTACTTCTCCTTCACTTATGAAGCTTAGTTTGGCTGGATATGAAATTCAGGTTGAAAATTCTTTTCTTTAAGAGTGTTGAATATTGGACCCCACTTTCTTATGTCTTGCAGGATTTCTGCAGAGACATCTACTGTAAGTCTGAAGGGCTTTGCTTTGTGGGTAACTCGACTTTGCTCTCTGGTTTCCCTTTACAGTTTTCCTTCATTTCGACCTTGGTGAATCTGACAATTATGTGTCTTGGAGTTGCTCTTCTTGAGGAGTATCTTCGTGGTGTTCTCTGTATTTTCTGAATTTTAGTGTTGGTCTGACTTGTTAGGTTGGGGAAGTTCTCCTGGATAATATCTTGAAGAGTGTTTTCCAACTTGGTTTCATTCTCCCCATCACTTTCAGGTACACCAATAAAACTCAGGTTTGGTCTTTTTACATAGTCCCATATTTCTTGGAGGCTTTGTTCATTTTTTTGATTCTTTTTTCTCTAATCTTGTCTTCATGCCTTATTTCATTATGTTGATCTTCAATCTCTGATATCCTTCCTTCCACTTGATTGATTTGGCTTTTGATATTTGTTTATCCTTTATGAAGTTCTCATGCTGTATTTTTCAGCTCCATCAGGTCATTTATGTTCTTGAAACTGTTTATTTAAGTTAGCAATTTGTCTAACCTTTTTTCAAGGTTCTTAGCTTCCTTGCATTGGGTACGAACATGCTCCTGTAGCTTGGAGGAGTTTGTTATTACCCACCTTCTGAAGCCTACTTCTGCCAATTCATCAAACTCATTCTCCATCCAGTTTTGTTCCCTTTCTGGTGAGGAGTTGTGATCCCTTGGAGGAGAAGAGGCATTCTGGTTTTTGAAATTTTCAGGCTTTTTGTGCTTGTTTATTCCCATCTTGGAAGATTTATCTACCTTTGGTCTTTGCTGTTGGTGGTTTTTGGATTTAGGCTTTGTGTGGTTGTTCTTTTTGTTGATGTTGATGCTATTCCTGTTTGTTTTCCTTCTAACAGTCAGCTCCTCTGCTGCAGATCTGCTGGAGTTTGCTGGAGGTCCACTCCAGACCCTGTTTGCCTGGATATCACCAGTGCAGGCTGCAGAACATCAAAGATTGCTGCCTGTTTCTTTCTCTGGAAGCTTTGACCCAGAGAGACACCCATCAGATACCAGCCAGAGCTCTCCTGTATGAGGTGTCTGTCAGCCCCTGATGAGAGGTGTCTCCCAGTCAGTAGACACAGGGGTCAGGTACCCACTTGAGGAGGCAGTCTGACCTTTAGCAGACCTAAAATACTGTGCTGGGAGATGCACTTCACAGAGCTGGCAGGCATGGACGTTTAAGTCTGCTGAAGCTGCACCCACATCTGTCCCTTCCCCCAGGTGCTCTGTCCCAGGGAGATGACAGTTTTATCTATAAGCCCCTGACTGAGGCTGCTGCCATCTTTTTCAGAGATGGCCTGCCTAGAGAGGAGGAATTTAGAGGCAGTCTAGCTACAGGGGCTTTGCTGACCTGCAGAGGGCTCCACCCAGTTGGAACTTCCTGGCAGTTTTTGATCATAGTCTTTCTTATAATTCAAGATTCAAATTCCACTCTTCCATTTCATCGCCACAAGTTATCTGCTAGAATAACAAAGCCATGCATATTTGATTGTTTCTTAAAAGCTTGTGTACTCTGCTGTAAAACGTCTTGAGACTCAATGGTTTCAGAAAGAGCAGATGCATTTTAACTAAAGGTGAATATACTCCACAGAGGGCAGCTATAAACATGCATCTATACATATCCAGATTATGTAATAATATTTTTAAAAGCTCATGTTAAAACTCTATTGTTCTAGCCTTTTGAAGCCATGTTGAAGGAAAAAACAACACATAATATAAGGTTTACCATCTTAACCACCTTAAACACATGGTTTAGCAGCATTAAGTATATTCACATTGCTATGAAACAGATCTCTAGAACTTTTTCATTTTGTAAATCTGAAACTCCATATTCATCAAACAACTATCGTTTTTCTTCTCACCAAAGGGAGAGGCCATCACCTTTTTTACCTTCTGTTTCTATTAATCTGACTACTTTAGATACCTCATATAAGTGAAATCATACAGTATTTTTCTTTGTGTGACAGCTTTATTTAACCTACCATAGTGTTCTCAAGGTTCATCTATATTATAGTATCTGTCTATCTGTCAGGATTTCTTTTCTTTTTGAGGCTGAATGATATTCCATTGTATGTACATACCACAATTTGTTTATCCATTAATCCATGGATAGATGAATAGGTTGCTTTCATATCTTTGCTCTTGTGAATAGTGTTGTTATAAACATGGGAACAGAAATTTCACTTTAATATCCTGTTTTCAATTCTTTAGATATATACTCATTAGTAGGATTGCTGTATCATAGGATAGTTTCACTTTTTATTGTTGTAGAAACCTCCATAAGGTTTTCTATAGCAGTTGCACCATTTTACCTTTCCATCAACAGTGCATAAAGATTACAATTACTCCACATTCTTATCACTGTTTGTTATTTTCTGGGATTTTCTAATAGTATCCATCTTGATGGATGTGAGGTGATATCACATTGGTTTTGATTTGCATTTCTCCAGTGATGTTAAGTATCTTTTAATATGCTTTTTGGACATTTGCATATTATTCTTGGAGACATATTTATACAAATTATTTACACATTTTAAAATTAAAGATATTTCAAATTTTTGCTATTGAGTTGTAAGAGCTCTTTATATTCTGGATATTAACGTTTTACCAGATTTATGATTTACAAATACTTTCTCGCAATTGTAGGTTGCCTTTTCAATCTTGTTTTCCTTATTGTGCAGAAGGTTTTTAGTTTGAGGTAGTCCTACTTGTCTATGTTTGCTTTTGTTGCTTGTGCTTTTGGTATTACATCAAAGAAATCATTATCTAATCCAATGTTTTGAAACTGTCTTCTACATTTTCTTTTAGGAGTTTTATAGTTTCAACTCTTACATTTAAGTCTTTAATCCATTGAGTTAATTGTGAGCTAATTTTTATATGTGTAAAATAAGAAACTAAGTGCATTATTTTACATGTGGATATCCAGTGTTTCCAAAACCACTCATTGAAGAGACTGTCCTTTCTCTATTTAATGATCTTGGTACCCTCATTGAAGATAATTTGTTGGTTGTCTATTCGATTCCCATGGCCTTGGCCTGGGTGTCATTATGCCAGTGACATACTATTTTGTTACTGTAGCTTGGTTATATGTTTTGAAATTGCAAAGTGTGAGTCTTTTAACTTTGTTCATCTTTTTCAAAATCGTTTTCGTTTCTTGGGTTTCCTTAAGATTCCTCCTGAATGTCCATGGGAATTCTTTTTTCTTATCAAGAAAATAAATTAATTTTTAAATAATTTTTCTTTCAAGTAATCTATTTTATTTTTTCTAGGGCATTTTAGAAAGTAAGTCTTGTTTCTTGCCTCATTGACTACCCATTTATATGATATGTTGTATATGAAACACTCCATATTCTCTACTGTGCAGAATGTTTGCTTGTGAAGAAGAGCAATAGAGAAACATAGATAATGCTTTATCAACAAGGCCTATAAAAATGAGATTTTAATAAATTACTTATCCCACAACATTTAGCACAGGGATGGGCATGTTGTAAATTTGTCAAAATATATATTAAAATAATAAATTAAGGCTGAAGACAACAATATGGTGTGAAAGAGGCCAGTTCACCTAGAAGTTGCCAGATGCATACTCCTATGTGTGTTTTTCTCCATTAATTTGTAAATTTTTATTGGCATAATCCATGTATGTATTTTTTTATTAAATATTTATAAAAGGCTTATAATAAAAAGAAATATACCCTACCCCACCTCTCTTCATCCTGTCTTCCCACTCCCAGAGGAAACAACTGTCTATTCTTTCAGCTGCGTCTTCTGGCATGTATTATTATACTTCTTTCTGGTTTGGTTTATACATATGTAACTCACACAGCGAAACCCATATCATAATTTAAGACTGCTTCCCACTCTCTACTTTGAGACTATGGGTGTCATTACTGAGATAGGTCTCTTGAAGACAGCAGATGGAGGGGTCTTTTTTAATTTTAATCCAACTTGCCACTCTATGTTTTATAAGTGGAGTGTTTAGACAATTTATGTTCAAGGATATTGATATGTGAGATTTTAATTCTATCATAAAATTGCTAACTGGCTGCTTTGTAGTTTCTATTGTGTGGTTGCTTTATAGGGTCTGTGAGCTATGTATTTAAGTGTGCTGTAGTAGCAGGTATTTTTTTTTTTTTCATTTCCACATTTAGGACTCCCTTAAGGGTATCTTGTAAAGTTGGTTCAATGATAACAAATTCCCTTAGTGTTTGCTTGTTTGGAAAAGACTGTAATTCTGCTTTCCTTATAAAGCTTGGTTTGGCAAGACATGAGATTCTTCACTGAAATTTCTTTTCTCTAAGAATCCTGAAAATAAGCTCCCAATCTCCCTTGGCTTGTAAGGCTCCTGCTGAGAAGTATGCTGGTAGCCTGATGGGGTTCACTGTATATGTGATCTAACCAAAATCTAGTTGACTTTAAGATTTTGTCTTTAGCATTGACTTGAACAGTGTGTTAGTCTGTTCTCATGCTGCTAATAAAGACATACCCAAGACTTGGTAATTTATAAAGAAAAAGAGATTTAATGAACTTACAGTTCCACATTCCTGTGGAGGCCTCAAAATCATGGCAGAAGGTGAAGGAAGAGTAAAGGCACATCTTACATGGTTGCAGGCAGGAGACAGTGCACAGGAGAACTATCCTTTATAAAACCATCAGATCTCATTAGACTTATTCACTATCATGAGAACAACATGTGAAAAACCTGCACTGATGATTCAATTACCTTCCACTGGGTTCCTCCCAAAACACATGGGGATTATGAAAGCTATAATTCAAGATGAGATTTGGGTGGGGATACAGCCAAATCATATCAAACAATCTAGTTACTATATTCCTTGGTGATGTGCATTTTGTAAAGTCTCTCACAATGATTCTCTGGATTTATTGTATCTGGATGTCTACCTCTCTAGTGAGATAGAAAAATTTTCTTGAATTATTCCCTCAAATATGATTGTTAAGTTTGCTTTGTTTTTCTCCATCTCTTTCAGAAATGCCAGTATTGCATAAATTTATTTGTTCACATGATCCCATAGTTCTCAAATATTTTGTTTATTTTAAATTATCTTTTCTTTATTTTTGTCTGATGAGGTTAGTTTGAAAAACCAATCTTGAAGCTCTGGAACTGTTTTTCTGCTTGGTCCAGTACATTGATAAAGATTGTAATTGTATTTTGAAATTTGTTAAGTGAGTTTTTTTTAATATTCCAGAAGCTCTGAATGAATTCTTTTTAAGATGTTTACCTCTTCCTTCATTTTCCAGATTGCTTTAGAAGTGTCCTTGTTTTGATTTTTAATATCATCTTCAATCTCAATGAAATTCCTTGCACTTTATGATTTAAATTCTTTTTTTAGATTTTGTATTTCAAGTGATTTTGGGGTACAATGGTTTTTAGTGACACGGATACATTCTTTAGTGGTTATAGCTGACATTTTAGTGTACCTCTCACCTAAGCAGTGTACATGGTACCCAATATGTATTCTTTTATCTCTCACCGCTTCCGACCTTCATCTGCTACATACCCAGAGTCCATTATATTACTCTTATGTCTTTGTGTCCCCATAGCTTAGCTCCCACTTATAAGTAAAAACATACGCTATTTGGTCGTCATTCCCGAGTTACTTCACTTAGAATAATGACCTCCAGTTCCATTCAAGTTGCTGCAGAATATATTGTTTTGTTATTTTTAATAGCTAAGTAATATTTTATGGTATATATATATATATATGCAAATGCATAAAGAAAATATGGTATATATGTATATACTTTACATATGCACATATTTACAAAATGCACATATTATTTCTTTAGCCATGCAGAAACTTTTTTAGTTTAATTAGGTTCCATTTATTTATTTTATATATATATTTTGCATATATATAATATGTGTGTATATATATATATATATATATATATACATATAAAATCTGCTGTCTTTGAAAAAACAAAACTATTGCTATACTTCTAAATACCATGCTCAAACTGTTATTTCTAGGCTTTTCATTTAAATATATATATATATATATATATATATATATATATATATAGACTTTATTCAATGGAAGACAAAGATTTACTTTCTTCACACCCTCTAATCACGTGTCAACACATACACACATATGAACCCATGAACACACACATACAAACTCACATATACCCTTCTCCTTCCCTGTTCTCTCAATAGCTTTCTTGGTTGAATTTTTCTTTTAATTTTTATTGTTTATATTACTATAAGCGGGTATATAGTAACAGAATTTTGCATTTCCTTTTCTGTTATCCCTAGATTTAATACTTCCATTTATTTGCAAAGTTTTTCTACATACTTTTATCTAATTTATCTCCAAACTCTCCACCAGAGATGTAATCCTTTCAATTCTTTTAGCTCATTGTGTAATCTATACGTTTAATTACTTTTCTTGAAGACAGTTTTTCGAGAACCTTTCATCCTCCTGCTTCACTTTGGGCTGGAAGCTCAATAAGTCTATTGCATAACTGATCTTTTATGTCTCCCTTAAACATAATTCTAGGAATACCCATTCTTATTTTCTATGTTGGATTTTTTATATCTCATGTTTTACTTTTTATAGATAATTCTCTCATTTTTGGAGGAAGATCACAACCTCTAGTAGATTCCTGAAAAGAGTAAGTGGGAGCCAAAATTTGATACCTTGCATATCTGAACATGCTTTTCTTCTACTCTAACACTTGATTAATAGGTTCGGTATAAAATTCAACTTATTTTTTAAAAATCCCTTAAAATTTTGAAGGCATTGGCCTGTTATATCATAATTTCCAATATTTCTATAGAGAAGTCTCAGAGTTACTTTATAATGCTTTCATAAATTTTTAATTTCTGTTGTCATATTTTGTGTATCTCAAGAATGGCTTTGAGTTATCTTAATCTTTCCTTCTCATAGCCTTCTGTTCTTTTTTCCTATACATGTGAGGATAGAAATAATGCTTTTTAAGTTAGTATTTTTTCATATTCACTACATTGTCTCTCTTTTTTTATACATTTCTGTTACCTTTTGTACTGTTTTGTTCTGTCTTTCTTGCTACAGTTTTCTCTCAAATATCTAGTGAATATGGCTCTACACTGATATTTAAGATGGAGTGCATAAACTACTAATCAGAAACTTTGTGCATAGATGATGCTTTGATGAATTAACAAATGGTTGGCTTCATATGTGACAGTATGATTAAGCTATTTCTTTTGGTAATCCCAAGAGCCAACATCTATATGTCTCTTTTCTTACATTATTAAATTTCTTCACAGCATAATCTTCTAATTCCTTGCCTGGATGCAATAAGCCTGTCTGCCAGAACTGTTGAGTCTTAATGGAGAAGAAGACTTGTGTCCTTATCATTTTTACCTAATTTCTCTGTAATCAATGTCTTTACATTCTACTGTACTAGGAAATCTCAATTCCTGAGTTTCTCCAATTCAAGTCTTGAGAGCAAGCCTTCATTCTTCTTACAGTTTAGGAGAGGTAATCCTTCAAATATGTGGAGTAGGGAGGGCATCTAGGGATCTATAGATACCTAATCCTCCTCCCATATTAAACATTCTTATTCCTACTCTTGAGAATTTCTGTGGTTCTTTGGTCACACATTGGCTTTCTCCTGAGGTGCTTTCATGCTACCCCATCACTTCCTGGCTTAAGTGTGAGCTTTCTCTGGCTTGCTAAATCATATGACAACCAGTTTCAAAAATGTTGCTGTTGCCATCTTCTTTTCTGTCCTCTTTTCTTAAGTGGTTTATGTTCTGTATGGTCTTTTTTCACTGCCATTGTAGTGAGGTGTGAGAAGAAAGCAGAGTTAAGTAGTTGACTACAATCCAGAAATATTTACACCAGACTCCAGGGTTTTTTTTAAAATAAATTACTGCAGATTTCAGTATTTTAAATAAAATAATTTTCATTATGATGCAAAAAAATAAAGACTTTCAAATTTGGTGGAAGTTGGGCCATATAGCATTTACAGAAGTAGCTTTTCTTTAAACTTAATTTCTAATTTTATTTAGCCCAGAAAATTTACTTAGTTTATCATAATTAAGAAAGTATTTGTTTCTATATCTATTAGTGATTCAATGAGGACAGCACACCTAGTTTTAACTATCAAGGCTGTCAAAATAATTAGAATATGTTTTTGGTACATAAAATACTGCATTCCTTCTTTTTAAAAAATGAGAAATAAATTTTACATGGAAAATAATCTCTTTTAACCATATCTTGAATGTAAATGTTCATTTGATAGTTAATTTTTAATGTAAAACTACCAACTAAAAATGTATGAAAGGGGTAGTATATTATTCTGTAAGTGAACATATAGATGAGATCAAAAATATGCTATGTCCTTTCCAACAAAATGTTTTTCCCTACATCTTAAATGAATTGAGATATACGATACACCAGGAACATTGTAAGAATTCATAATGTATTGGCACCCCCATGCTCTTCGTTTTTCATTATTTACATTTGTTACTACCAACATTGCATGACACATTGTGCATATAGTGAATAAAAAGTACTTCGTTTTAATTATTCTTGCCATCTATGTTGTGCTCAAAATCACTTGAGCTTCATTACTTCATCACATGTGATTTAAATATGTAAACCAGTTTATCTTATGAAATACTTTAATATAAAAATTGAGTAGCAATCTATAATGTCATTTGTTCAAATACATCCCTCAAACAGTTTTTGCAAAAAAATCTGTCTTTCAGGGTCAGTACTGATTTAAAGAGAAACGTGCAACTTACCTTTCATCTCCAAGTAAGAGGAGGGCTATATTAGCTAATGTATCCAACAGAGCAAAATATTGTATAAAATTCACATCACCACATTTCCCACTATGCATCGCAATAGTCCATTTATGGCAAATTGAACAAAATTATTCGATATTTCAAACTGACTAACATCACTTTTTAAAACAGTAAAATTATTTGGAAATGAAGCATTAATAGAGGACTCCATTTGGTTTCATGGTGCAGATATAAAATATTCACATACACTCAATACATATACCAAAAACACATCAGCCAAAATACATAACAAACATAGTAAGCCTTCTAATACTACAAGATAGTCCTTGACATTATTAAACTCTATATTCAAACAAATAAATGGCCATTCTAAGTTATGATGGGGATATCTGATTTGTATTATTCTATCTTCCCATTTGAATTCCTGTGAAAACACAGAGCATGGTGTAGAATCTAAACAGCCCTGAGAGTTGCTTTTAGTAGATGAGCAGGACTAAGAGAAAAAGGCTCTTAGTTTCTTAAGATGTTAAACATTTATAAAAGTGACATGGCCAAATAGGCATAGATAAGAAAAGACTTGGCTTACTCTCATTCTATATTGTCACATTAGTGACTCCAAAATGGGAATATACACTAGAAACTGTGTTAGCCACTCTCTACCAGCCTATTAGCTTTTAGTCAGAGATGTTATCCTTAGAAGGCCCTCTTAAGTACCTCTTGCTAAGTTCCTTAAGGAAACTATATTTTTTAGTGATACAATAGTGCAACGGATGAAAGAAAATAATCAGTAACTAAGTTTTTTCAAAAATTTTCTAATATATGAGTCAGGAATATATGTCTATATATATAGCTTTAAAAGTACCCCATAAATGAAAATAAGAATTCAAGGATAGGTTTGTGGTAGTCATTCATAATAATTAAACTTATAAAGATATATTTATATACTTATAAACAAAATTAATAACAAGAGATAAAGTGATACATAAATGAATAATAAAATAATTGTGTAATGATAATTTAAATCTGTAATCATAAATTATATTGGCATACATTGCAAAGTGCTGAGAGAATGTAGTAAAAATGCTAAATATTTCAATTTATATAAGAACAAATTAAATGTAATGTTCACCAATTTTATAATTACAAAAATATAGTTACAAATATAATTGTAAAACTTTGAAAAACAGAAAAAGTAAAAGTTAGAAGTATTAAATTGATAGTTTTCTTAATATAATACCAACATTTTATTTCTTTAAGAGGATGTAACATCAAAAGCATTCTGATACATTGTTTGTGGAACATAAATTGCCATGGGCTCTCTGGAAAAAAATTTGACAACATGATTAAATAGGCATAAAAATCACTGTGTTCATTAACTCATTAATTCTACATCCCAGAAAAGTTACTACGAGTTCAAAACTCAGAGCAATCAATCACCTGGCATATATGTGCAATAATGCTCAATACAACATTATTTATAATAAGATATAAGTGAGCAAATAAAAGCAACTTAAATGTGTAGCAACCAAGAACCAGATATATAAATTATACCAAGTATTTGTACTACAATACAGTGCTTACATTAAAATTAGTTTTCAAAAAATAACTAGTATCAAGGAAATTACATGATTTTAAATTAAAAATAGATTACATATGATGTGACCTCAATTTATTTAAAGAAAAAATGTATATAGTGAAAAACAATATAAAAACTTGGAGATACATTAAAGTGTTATTAAATCTTACTAATATGTGGTGGTATTAAAGGTGGTTTACATTTTCTCCCTTATAACATTTTGTATTTTGCAAATTATCTATAAGTGAATGTGTATTACTTTTAAAATCAGAAGAAAATAAGGTAAGTGACCACAAGCATTGATGTTTTATTAAAGATATATTACAGCTATCCCAATGTTTCCTTGAAGCTAGTCTAACTGAAATAATCTAAAATCCACAAATGATTATTTTCACATATTATTGCATTACAAATTGTGACAGTCATTCATCTTTACTAATTTTGTCACATTTTAAAAATAGAATCTCTAGCTGTCTTTCTACGGCTCTCATCTTATTCTGGCCCATCTTCTGTTACAAGTCAAGTGGCAGGTGCTCTCTCATCAATAAAGCACTGCTGCTGAGATTTCAGGGGGAGGGAGACCAAAAAATGAGGGTTGTTAAATTTTTTTAGTAGGTTATAGTAGCACATTTCCTTGAAATAAGAACGACTAGACTAGACAAAACTAGAAAAAATATAAAAAGTTGAGTATAAAAGAGCAGAATAGAATATAACAGAACAGAACATGTCAGTAAGGGAATTACTGTTGCCAAAATCTTTTCTTTTAGCTATATATGTGCTGATGTACTGAGTCTTGGGTTCAGATTTATTTTTTCACATGGGTCCTGATTTTTTTAACATGAAGAAGTGAGTTCTGTATGGTGAATATGGTTAACTATAATTTATTGTATATTTTTAAAAAGCCAGAAGATAGGATTTTGAATATCCACAACATAAAGAAATGATGAATGTTTCAGGTGATGCATATGCTAATTACCCTGATTTGATCATTTCACATTGCATATATGTATCAAACTATCACTCTGTATCCCATAAATATGTATAATTATTAGGTGTCAACTAAAATTAGAAGAAAAAAATGCATTTGAAGAAAAATGTTTGAAAGTCACTATGCGAAAGGATAATTTAAAAGCAGAAAAGATATTTTCATAAACCTAATGAAAGTGTTCTTGCTTCTTCTGCCATAAAATTAAAAATATGTGGCCATTAAATATTTGCATGAGTTTCAAGAAATATGGCACTTCATTTATTCACTGTAGCTGACATTTCTATAGGAAAACAACCATGACTGAGGATTCCAGCACTGGACCTTCAAAAAAAATGTGTGCTGCACACCACATTTTATTGATCTCTTATTTCAAACTCCTCCACAAGCCAATGCCCTCATCTGCAAACCAACTACTGTTACAGGCTTGGACTCAGCAAGATAGGAAATTTTAAAATATACACTGAATTTGGAAACATATACATGGCAAACTGAGAATTCAGCACACTAGAAGTAGACTAAATGCAAATATTCCCAACAGCAACTTTTGAATATATAGGCTACAAATTGGAAACATGAACACAGCAAACTTATAGACCTCAGATTGTAAATCACAAAGCAATTCCCTGAAAATAAGGCAGTCCTCTTTTCTTTTGTATATCAGGGTTAAGTAGCTTTTATTTTTAGAGTCCTGGAGAACTGAATTATGTTTATAGAATCTTAGAGGAGACATTTTTATATGTCTGGAATATATATATATATATATATATATATATATATATATATATATATATACATTCTCTACCTACCTTCTCTAAGCATTTCTCCTTATCCTCTTCTTGGCCCCTTGAGGTCATTCACATGACTGTGGAAGAGAAAACAAAAATTTGGAAGAAATAAAACCTGGCCAGGTGTGGTGGCTCATGCCCGTAATTCCAGCACTTTGAGAGGCCAAGGAGGGTGAATCACTTGAGGTCGGGAGTTGGAGACTAGCCTGACCTGCACGAAGAAACACTATCTCTACTAAAAATAAAAAAAAAAATTAGCCTGGCATGGTGGTACATGCCTGTGATCCCAGCTACTCGGGAGTCTGAGGCAGGAGAATCGCTTGAACCTGGGAGGTAAAGGTTGCAGTGAGCTGAGATCGTGCCATTGCACTCCAACCTGGGCAGCAAAAGCAAAACTGTCAAAAAAAGAAACAACAACCACAACCAAAACCCCCCCCCCCAGCTAACTGGAAAAGCTTAACTGGCCTGTTCTGTTATTCAGTGGCTATGACAGATGGAGGTTTGACTGGAAAAGCCTCAAGTTTGGAATCAGACTCTGAGACTTTGGGTATGTTCCCTGACCTTGTTGAGTATTAGCTTTTATGTTTTTAAAGTAGGAAATGATACCAACAATATACCTACCTTGCAGACTTGGCATGAAGATTGAATAAAATAGTGTATTAGGTATCCTTGGTATATATTAGTTATCATTATTATTTTTATTAGTGTTCTAAATTGTCTAACTAAACCATGGAAAAACATGGAAGAAACTATATCATAGTCACAGGCTTCTGCCTCATTCAACATTCTATTTCAATCTTCCAAAAAAGAAAAGACAACTTTATTGAGCCTGCAAAATATTTCATTGTGTCATTCTCAACTTTCACCTTTTTCAGTTTCCAAATAATTTTATGATTCAAATCTCTTTACTTGTCGCATTCTTTTCTCCTTTTGTTATATAATGTCTATAATATAATCTATGTTCTGCAATTATGTCTCCATTCCTTGCACTTCTCATTGTCTCAGTAAGACTTTTCCTTCTTTGTTTTGCTTTGCTTTAAGATAATAAGAATGTGACTATGAACTTATCTTATATCCCTGTTAAAGAGATAAAAGTGCTGAAAGTGACAGAGGGGGAAAATGCATTCCATGAAGGAATAACTGCATATAGAAAGAGCCTGTTTTAATTCTCTATTGATGTCTACCACTCCAAAATTTAGGGAATTAAACAGGAAGATAGAACCTCACTAATTATGTAAGTCGAGAATTCTGGCAAGGCACAGTTGGACAGGTTTTCTGCTTTTTGTTGGCCTCAATCAAAATTATTCATGTACCCAGATGGCAGATGAACTGGCCTAAAGGGTCCAAGATGGCACCACTCACATGTCTAGTGCCTTGGGAAAAGCAGCTATAAGGCTAAGTTCAACAGGCACTTTCACCCAATGTGCCTACATGTGAAATCTGCATGTGGCCTAGGCTACAAAACATAAGATCTTAAAGTAGTCAGATCTACATGACAGCTCTGGAGTGTAAACCAAGTGTTCCCAGCAAACAAAGCAAAAGCCTTATTACCTTTTATGACCTAGCCTCAGAAGTCATAGCACCACTTCCACTGCACTCTATTGGTTATTTAGAGCTGCAGGAAATTCAGCCATAGTTGATAATACTCAAATAAAAGAAGAGAAGAAAAATCCTTATGTGTGGCTGATTGAAACAAAACAATGGAGTGTGAGAAAAGTAAATCACATTAAATGAAATAATTTCTACACATAATTAACTATATTTTAACTACAGAAACTCTACACATGCACTGTAATGTAATGTAAAGTTTTGCAATTAAAGTCAATATAATTTCAGGTTCTGTCTGCACACTAGGCAAGTCATAACCTCTGGGGCCCTCCAATGTTTCATCTGTAGATGGAGATTTTAAAAAGTTTGCTTGGCTAACACCGCAATACATACCAACTTCTTTGAAAACACATGGCTATAAATATATGAGATAATGCGTTCATCATAACAACTATGTTAAGTGGATTTTTAATTATCACTTCCATTTTACAAAATACAAGAAACAGTTTCCAAAAAATTCATTTACTAAAAGTTACTTAAAGCATGCAGAGCCATATTCTATCCTAGATCTATGACTCTTAAGATCTATGACTCCTAAGTCAAATAGTTTGAACACTATTTGACTGTAGCAATGCCTACTTCCTTTACTATTGTGATGATTCTGGATGTGATAATTGTAAGAAATTGCTTTGTAAACCCACAAAGCATTATACAAATGTAAAGTATCATTATTAGTATTGATTCCAACTACTGAGAGAACTATAATTGCCTGTAATAAGATTGATCATGTTTTAAAATATAACCAATAAACTAGCTAAACCTTAAACTCTAATCCACAAATGTTCATATAAAGGATGACTGAAAACAAATAAAATCATATTGATCAGCTCTAAATATAATAGAACTTAATTATAACATTTGTCCTGTGGAAGCTGCTGTTATTCCCGTGTTTCTTATTATATATCACAGAAAGAATAGTCCATTTTTCTCACATCTGCCATAATTTATCCTTAAGGCAAAAAAAAAAGCTTTCCTATCTCTCTTTAACCTTGAAAGATAAAACAAGATATAATAAAGAAGTCTGAAGAGCAGAGAATTAGTGAGTATACTCCTTTTTCCTCCTTTTGTAAGACAGTTTGATTTGATTCAACATGAGCCCAGAATGATGGAGGATATTTCTTTTGGTGGGGTTCTGTTGGTAGAATTTAGACAATCTAATTTTAGGAAAACAGGAAGGAAAAAATTCAAACTTACTGCTACTTTACTATCTAAAACCCAGTATATAGAATGAACATCTTTCAACCATTGCTATGTAGTTTTTTCAAAATACTGAAGTTGTCCCTTTATCAGGCCTAGCATTTCTTATAGAAGACAAATAAAA
Organism: Callithrix jacchus; assembly: GCF_049354715.1. Classification (NCBI taxonomy): domain Eukaryota; kingdom Metazoa; phylum Chordata; class Mammalia; order Primates; family Cebidae; genus Callithrix; species Callithrix jacchus. Next base: position 96,058,131 of record NC_133524.1, read on the forward strand.
AAATATGAAGAGTAAAAACTGTTTTGATATCATTGCGAAGTTCAGAATTGTAATTCTGTAAATTCAAAATAGAATATACAAAATTAAACTTGAGGATTTGATTTGATTTAAGCCTAGTAACCTTTGCTCAATAGTTTCTTACTAACGTCTAGCCATTTCAAAAAATCGCATCATTACCATTTTATTATTTACTAAATTAAGTCTCTCTTCATCTTACAAGTCTACAGAAACAAGTACTGGTGATTATAAGTTAAAATGTCCACTCATTTTCTCTCATAACTTATGTCTGACCTTGGCAAATTCCCTCTTCAATAGTATGCAACCTATAAATTTATAGTACTTAATATATAAAATGTCTGGCATATACATAGAACTTTATAGTTTCCTTAACACTTTCATATGTACTTTTATATTTATAATTAAGTGTATTTTAAGTGGTCATTTTTAAGTGGTCATCATTAAAACATAGAGTATCTACTTTGTAATTAGAAAAAGTAAATTTCAGACTTTTTGACACTTATCTTTGTTGATTAAGACAAATATTGATCTAATTTCTTTCTGCAACCATTTGTTTCAATTTTTTTAATCACCATTCTCTGATCTATTATTGGTACTTCTGCAAGTTTTTTTTTAAATCAATCAGCCTCCTTTTTTTGTACAAATAGTTTTTAAAATGTCATTCCATAGATCAAAATCCCATATGGATCAACTTTTTAAGTCTTAGATGTTTTTCATATATCATTTACTAGTGTTAAAAACAGATTTCTTACCTCTTTACTTGACTTCACATTGTCTGAGTCAGCTCTTCTCTCTCAATCAACTCTGCCAACTATAGAGGTCAAGAACAATAACATGTAATCCTCAGCTTTTCTGAAGTTGACTTTCCTATGTCTAACTATATTTAACCTTTTACTAGAGGCTTTGAAATGGGGTTAGCATAATAATTTGTTAGTTTACAAATAGAGGCATGTGGTCAATTTTTTTGCACGTCATGAGTTGCTTTTGCTAAGAACAGGATGTGAGTACATTGGTGAGAGTAATATAGTTGTATTTGAATTTTTCCAAATCCCATTGTGCTTAATAGACCAATTGCCACATAATCAGTACTCAATACAGGCCTGCTAAATTTTAATTATATAAACAATGAAATAATTTAAGATTATAATTTGGATATATTTTTGTAAAGGTTGAACTGAATTATTGAATTACCCAATGTTTGGTGCTTAGTCTGGAATTAAGGGCCCCAGATTGTTTTTAAAGCTCTCCCGTAGAGTAATAATACACATTTGGCCATAATAAACCCTACCTATTACATCAGTGCCAGGCGTTAAATGTTTAAATCTCGACCATAATTTCAGATCTTCGGTCAAGACCTGCTACCTAAGTGAAAACAATTTTTAGTATAAGAGCAAGCTTAGTGGTAAACTTTCATTCATACCTTAAAGTGAATACCCATTAAAATGGCAAAAACTGATTTATATGCTAAGTTTCCAACACAGAACAAATTTTCCAATGGCTCCAAAGTGCCCAATTATGGAAGGAAACGGGACAAAAGCATATATACATGCAAAAAAAAGAAGGCCTATTCATGCCAAACTACAAAAAAAAGACACGTGGGAAAACTAGATATTTAAAAACAACAACCATAAAAATAATGGATAAGCTATAATGCAGCAATTTTAAAAGGAAATTTCAATAAGGTATTCAAGCAATTTAATATAAAAAAATTCAAGAAAGAAAGTCAAAACTACTTCAAGTTGTTCTTTATTTATTTTTATTATTTATTATTTTTTGGAAGCACAAAACTCACAGGGCCTATATGACAATAATGCAATTTACAAAATAAAGTATTTAGGTAACAAATAATATAATAATTAAAACACTCCCAGGTCACATCTCAATAATAATAATAATTATTATTATACTTTAAGTCCTGGGATACATGTGTAGAATATGGAGGTTTGTTACATAGATATACATGTGCCACGGTGGTTTGCTGCACCCATCAACCCATCATCTACATTAGGCATTTTTCCTAATGCTATCCTTTCCTTAGCCCCCAACCCCCAAACAGGCCCAAGTGTCAGAAGGTCCCCTCTCTGTGTCCATGTGTTCTCATTGTTCAACTCCCACTTATGAGTGAGAACAAGTGGTGTTTGGTTTTCTGTTCCTGTTAGTTTGCTGAGAATGATGGTTTCCAGCTTTATCAATCCCCCTACAAAGCACATGAACTCATCCTCTTTTATGGCTGCATAGCATTCCATGGTATATATGTGCCACATTTTCTTCATCCATTCTATCACTGATGGGCATTTGAGTTGGTTCCAAGTCTTTGCTATTGTGAACAGTGCCACAAGAAATATACATGTGCATGTGTCTTTAAAAACGAGTTTGTACAAAAAGCAAATTCACCTATCCTGGAATATCTCAGAGCTAATATAACTGTCAACTACTCAGAATTTATGTCACTTTTCAATAGATTGATTTTTGACTTGGATTGTTCTTCTGCAATTAAAAATCATAATTACCTTAAAATGTTTTTACACTACATGCAGTGTTTACCATTTAATAAAAAGTAATGTTGACAGGAGGGAGGCAGGACAAGATGGAATAGAACATTCCAGAGATCATCCCCCCTGCAAGGAGACCAATTTAACCACTGTCTACACAGAAAAAAAAATACCTTCATAAGAACCAAAAATCAAGTGAACCCTCATATTACCTGGTTTTAAATTCCTTTCATTGAAAGAGGCACTGAATAGATAGAAAAAATAGTTGTGAACTGCAAATGTCACCACTTACCCACCCATCTCAGGACCACTCCCTCATCCCCTGACAGTGATGATGTGGTGCAGAGAGTGTCTCTTGATGCTGGGGGACAAATACTATAGTAACTGTGAGGCACTGAACTCAGTGCTATCCAGGTAGAGCAGAAAGCAAAATCAAATCAAATTCAGATGAGACCCACCTACAGAGGAAGCATTTAAACCAGCCTTAGTCAAAGAGGAATTGCTGATCCCAGTAGTCACACCTTGAATTCCCACAAACCTTTCCATCAAGTGGTAACCTGCTCTGAGTCTCTAAGCGAACTTGAAAGACAGGCTAGGCCACAAGGACTACAACTCTTAGTAAAGTCCTAGTGCTGAACTGGGCCCAGAGACAGTGGCCTGGAAGGGCTGGGGTGTGTGGGGGGGTGGCACATGAACTGCTGAGACACCAGCTTGAGGCAGTCAAAAGAGTGCTGGCATCATCCCTCCCCTAACCCCAATCTGTTCAGCCCACAGATCCATAAAAGACCCATTCCTTCTGCTTGAGTAAATACGAAAGAAGAGGGGGGTTATTTTTCTTGCATCTTGGATACCACAGCAGAATAGGGCATGGATCAGAGTTGTGAGAGTTGTGATCAGAGTTGTGAGGTCTCTCTTCCAGGCCCTAGTTCCCAGATGACATTACTAAACACAACCTGGGCCAGAAGGGAACCTGCTGCATTGAAGGGAAGGACTCAGTTCTGGCATCATGTAGCACCTGCTAACTGAAGAGCATGTGGGCCCAGAATAAACAGCAATGATAATGAGATACTATATCAAGGGCCTTGGGTGAGCCTCTGAGACTTTCTGGCTTCAGGTATCAGCATGGCCAAAGAGGGGTAGAACACGAAGTCAGCTAATATGGTCCCTAATTCCAGGAATTGACGGTTAAATGACATCTCTGAACCATCCCTGGGCCAGAGGTGAGCCAGCTGCCCTGAAGAGTGAGTCCCAGGTCAGACAGCATTCACCACAAGCTGACTTAAGAGATTTTGGTCCTTAAGAAAGCATCAATGGTGGTCTGGCAGTACTCCTCATAACCTGTCGTAGTGATGGCTATGGGGAGAGGTTCCTCTGCCTTTGGAAAAAGAAGAGAATAGTAAGAAAAAGTACATCTTATGGTTTGAGTGCCACTGTTCAGCCATAGTACAAAAGAACACCATGTAAAATTCTAGTTTTTTTGACTCTAGACTCTGACTCCTGAATGGCACCTCTGGACCCTTCCAGAGCCTGGGGGAATTTGCCACCCTGAAGATAAGGAAATACACCTGGCTGGCTTTGTCCCCTGATGATTGTAGAGCCCACAGGCTTAGAGCATGCACAGACAGTAGCCAGGGAGTGCTTACAGCAAGCCTTGGGTAAGACCCAGTGCTCTGCTGGCTTTAGGTCTGACCCAGCACAATCATAGTGGTCGTGACCACAGGGGTGCTTTGTCACTCCACACAGATATTTAGGGGGCATAGAACATAGAGGAAAAAGATATTTGTTTGAGAGAAAGTAAGGGAAGAGAGCAAGAGTCTTTGCCTGATAATCCAGAGAATTCTCCAGAATCTTGTCTAATATCATCAAGTCAGTACCTCTACAAATCTTCAAGAATCACAGTATTACTGGGCTTGTAGTGCCCCTTAAAGCAGATAGAGTTTTGATCACAACACCCAAGTCCTTGCAAATATCTGGAAAGTTTTCCCAAAAAGGATGGCTACAAACAAGTCCAAGCATGAAGTCTAAAATGAGTACATAAGTCTTCAATGCACAAACACTAAAGAACATCTACTAGCATCAACACAATCCAGAAAAACCTGACTTCATCAAATGAACTAAATAAGGCACTAAATGAAGAAACAGAGATATGTGAATTTTTAGACAGTGAATTCAAAGTAGCTGTGTTGAGAAACTCAAAGAAATTCAATATAACACTGAGAAGGAATTCAGAATTCTATCAGACACGTTTAACAAAGAGATCAAAATAATTCAAAAGAATAAAGAAAAATTATGGGGTTGAAAAACACAACTGGCATACAGGAAAACACATCAGAGTCTTCTAATAGCAGAATGGATAAAGCAGAAGAATGAATTAGTGAGCGTGAAGATAGGCTATTTAAAAATACACAGTCAGGGATTCATGTAGAAGATGGCGCTGTTAGAACAACCCAGGATTGAAGCTCTCGCTGGACGCACGGAGAGGGTGAGTCGGAGAAGCATTTCCAGACGGATCTTAGTTGCCCACAGAACGGGGAAATTCCCAGGTATAAAAGAGACGCGGGACACCAGGCAGAAGTCTTCGCTGGCGTAGCCGGCAGCCGGTGTGGCTCCGACCCGCGCCGGAGCGCAGAGGCGCTCCACAGCGCTGCATACAAAAGCGCACTGTTACGGGTGCCCTGTTGAACCGGCAAACTAAGACCCGAGAGGGCTGAACTTGAGACTGAACGGGTCTTGAACTGTGACCCAGCCCAGGAAATCCCAGGGACTCAGCGTTTGGGGGAGCGCAGTGCGACAAACAAAACGGCGATTCCAAACGCTCCCGGTGAATAGGTTTTTTTTTAAAGTGCAGCTCCGCGGGGGAGGGGCATCAGGCATTACCGAGGCAATCAGCCCCTACTGAGGTACACACCCATTGCTGACCAGCCTGCCGCTGCCGAGGCAACCAGGTTACAACAGAGAGACTCCGCCCAGGGCGTAGCCCGAGGCAACAGGGCGGAGACCACAGCAGAACGGCGGAGCCTGCAGGAAAAGGGCGAACCTCTAACCAGCAGGGCGGAGCCTCGGCAGGCAAAAAGTGACTAGACTGCCTCCTAGCTGGGCAGGACAGTGAGGCGGACACTCACAAGGAAAGCCCCAACCCCCCCCCAGACAGAGCATCTGAGGAAAAAAAAGGGGTTTTCTTACGAGTTAGGTTGCAGCAGAACTAAACATAGCAGCCCAGCAGCCCTGAATGAACAACAGAGCTCACAGCTCAGCACTTGAGCTCCTACAGACTGTCTCCTCAAGCAACTCCCTGACCCCTCTATATCCATAAGACTGACATTCGGCAGACATCATCCTGGGACAAAGATAGCAGAAAAAGAAACTGGTAGCATCACTCGCTGTTCCGCAGCCACTACGGGTGCACCCCAGACAAGCAGGGCCTGGAGTGGACCTCAGCGGTCGTACAGCGAAGGGGCTAGACTGGTAGAAGGAAAACCAAGTAACAGAAATGCTCCATCATCAACAATCTGGGTGTCCACTCAGAGATCCAATCAAAAAGTCAGTAACTACACAGAGGACAGGTGGATAAATCCACAAAGATGGGAAGAAACCAGCGCAAAAAGGAGGAAAACACCCGAAACCAGAACACCACGCCACCTAGAAAGGACCAAAACTCCTCACCAGCAAGGGAACAAAGCTGGATGGAGAATGACTGTGACGAAATGACGGAATTAGACTTCAGAAGGTGGATAATGAGAAACTTTTGTGAGCTAAAAGAACATGTTTTAAATCAACGTAAAGAAACTAAGAACCTTGAAAAAAGATTTGAAAAAAGATTTGAGGAAATAATAACAAGAATGGATACCTTAGAGAGGAATATGAATGAATTAAAGGAGCTGAAAAACACAATACAAGAACTTCGTGAAACATGCACAAGTTTCAATAGCCGAATTGACCAAGCAGAAGAAAGAATATCAGAAGTCGAGGATCAAATCAATGAAATAAAATGAGAAACCAAGATCAGAGAAAAAACCACAAAAAGGAATGAACAAAGTCTCCAAGAAATGTGGGACTATGTGAAGACACATAAGCTACGTTTGATAGGCGTACCAGAATGTGATGAAGAGAATGAATCCAAGCTGGAAAATACTCTGCAGGACATTATCCAGGAAAATTTCCCCCACCTAGCAAGACAGGCCAACACTCAAATGCAGGAAATACAGAGAACACCACAGAGATATTCTGCAAGAAGAGCAACCCCAAGGCACATAATCGTCAGATTCAACAAGGTTGAAATAAAGGAGAAAATACTAAGGGCAGCCAGAGAGAAAGGTCGGGTCACCCACAAAGGGAAGCCCATCAGACTCACAGCAGATCTCTCGGCAGAAACTCTACAAGCCAGAAGAGAGTGGGGGCCAATATTCAACAACCTTAAAGAAAAGAACTTTCAACCCAGAATTTTATATCCAGCCAAACTGAGCTTCAGAAGTGAAGGAAAAATAAAATCCTTTGCGATCAAGCAAGCACTCAGAGATTTTGTCACCACCAGCCCTGCTTTACAAGAGCTCCTGAAAGAGGCACTACACATAGAAAGGAACAACCAGTACCAGCCATTCCAAAATCACACTAAATACTAAAGAGCATTAACATAATGAAGAATCTACAACAACTAACGGGCAAAACAGCCAGCTAGCATCAAAATGGCAGTGTCAAACTCACACATAACAATATTAACCCTAAATGTAAATGGACTAAATGCACCAATCAAAAGACACAGACTGGCAAATTGGATAAAAAGCCAAAACCCAGCAGTGTGCTGTATCCAGGAAACCCATCTCACATGCAAGGATACACAAAGGCTCAAAATAAAGGGATGGAGGAAGATTAACCCAGCAAATGGAGAGGAAAAAAAAGCAGGGGTTGCAATCCTCATCTCTGATAAAATAGACTTTAAAGCAACAAAGATCAAAAGAGACAAAGAAGGCCATTACATAATGGTAAAAGGAACGATACAACAAGAAGAGCTAACGATCCTAAACATATATGGACCCAATACAGGAGCACCCAGATACATAAGGCAAGTTCTTAACAACTTACAAAGAGACTTAGACTCCCACACAATAATAGTGGGAGACTTTAACACTCCACTGGCAATATTAGACAGATCAACCAGACAGAAAATCAACAAGGATATCCAGGGCTTGAACTCAGACCTGGAGCAAGCAAACCTGATAGACATTTACAGAACTCTCCACCCCAAATCCACAGAATATACATTCTTCTCAGCACCACATCATACCTACTCTAAAATTGACCACACAATTGGAAGTAAAGCACTGCTCAGCAAATGCAAAAGAAGTGAAATCATAACAAACAGCCTCTCAGACCATAGTGCAATCAAGTTAGAACTCAGAATTCAGAAACCTACCCAGAACCGCACAGCTTCATGGAAACTGAACAACTGGCTCCTGAATGTTGACTAGATAAACAACGAAATGAAGGCAGAAATAAAGAAGTTCTTCGAAACCAATGAGAACGAAGACACAACATGCCAGAATCTCTGGGACACATTTAAAGCAGTCACTAGAGGAAAGTATATTGCAATAAGTGCCCATATGAGAAGAATGGAGAGATCCAAAATTGACACCCTATCGTCAAAATGGAAAGAGCTAGAGGAGCAAGATCAAAAAAACTCAAAATCCAGCAGAAGACAAGAAATAACTAAGATCAGAGCTGAACTGAAGGAGATAGAGACACGAAAAACCCTCCAAAAAATCAATAAATCCAAGAGCTGGTTTTTTGAAAAGATCAACAAAATAGACAGACTGCTAGCCAGATTGATAAAAAGAAAAGAGAGAACAACCAAATAGATGCAATAAAAAATGATAAAGGGGAAATCACCACAGATTCCACAGAAATTCAAACCATCATCAGAGAATATTACAAACAACTCTATGCTCATAAACTAGTAAACCTGGAAGAAATGGATAAATTCCTGGACTCCTGTGTCCTCCCAAGCCTAAACCAGGAGGAAGCTGAAACTATGAATAGACCAATAGCAAGGGCAGAAGTCGAGGCAGCAATTAAGAGCCTACCACACAAAAAAAGCCCAGGTCCAGACGGGTTCACAGCCGAATTCTACCAGACACACAAACAGGAGCTGGTACCATTTCTTCTGAAACTATTCCAAATAATCCAAAAAGAAGGAATCCTACCCAAATCATTCTACGAGACCAATATCATCCTGATACCAAAACCCGGCAGAGACCCAACAAGAAAAAAAAACTTCAGGCCAATATCCACGATGAACATAGATGCAAAAATCTTCAATAAAATATTGGCAAGCCGATTGCAACAGCAAATCAAAAAACTTATTCATCATGATCAAGTAGGATTCATCCTGGGGATGCAAGGCTGGTTCAACATACGCAAGTCTATCAACGTAATTCACCACATAAACAGAACCAAAAACAAAAACCACATGATTATCTCAATTGATGCAGAGAAGGCATTTGACAAAATTCAACAGCCCTTTATGCTGAAAACCCTCAATAAACTCGGTATTGATGGAAAATATCTCAAAGTAATAAAAGCTATTTATGACAAACCAACAGCCAATATCATACTGAATGGGCAAAAAATGGAAGCATTCCCTTTCAAATCCGGCACTAGACAAGGATGCCCTCTGTCACCACTCCTATTCAATATAGTACTGGAAGTTCTAGCCAGAGCAATCAGGCAAGAAAAAGAAATAAAGGGTATTCAAATAGGAAAGGTGGAAGCCAAATTGTCTCTATTTGCAGACGACATGATAATATACCTAGAAGACCCCATCGCCTCAGCCCAAAAACTCCTGAAACTGATAAGCAACTTCAGCAAAGTCTCAGGATATAAAATCAATGTGCAAAAATCACAAGCATTCCTCTACACCAATAACAGACATAAAGAGAGCCAAATCAAGAATGAACTGCCATTCACAATTGCTACAAAAAGAATAAAATACCTTGGAATACAACTCACAAGGAACGTAAGGGACCTCTTCAGGGAAAACTACAAACCACTGCTCAACGAAATCAGAGAGGACACAAACAGATGGAGAAACATTCCATGTTCATGGTTAGGAAGAATTAATATCGTGAAAATGTCTATAATGCCCAAAGTAATTTACAGAATCAATGCTATCCCCATCAAGCTACAATTGACTTTCGTCACAGAACTGGAAAAAAACACCTTGAACTTCATATGGAACTAAAAGAGAGCCCGCATAGCCAAGTCAACTCTAAGCAAAAAGAACACAGCGGGGGGCATCACACTACTGGATTTCAAACTATACTATAAGGCTACAGTAATCAAAACAGCATGGTACTCGTACCAAAACAGAGATATAGATCAATGGAGCAGAACAGAGGCATCAGAGGCAACACAACATAGCTACAACCATACAATCTTTGATAAACCTGACAAAAACAAGCAATGGGGAAAGGACTCCCTGTTCAACAAATGGTGTTGGGAAAACTGGCTAGCCATGTGTAGAAAGCAGAAACTGGACCCCTTCCTGACACCTTACACCAAAATTAACTCCAGATGGATTAAAGACTTAAACATAAGACCCCGAACCATAAAAGCCCTAGAAGGAAATCTAGGCAAAACCATCCAGGACATAGGAGTAGGCAAGGACTTCATGAACAAAACACCAAAAGCATTGGCAACAAAAGCCAAAATAGACAAATGGGACCTAATGAAACTCCACAGCTTCTGCACAGCAAAAGAAACAGTCTCTAGTGTGAATCGGCAACCAACAGAATGGGAAAAAAATTTTGCAGTTTACGCATCTGACAAAGGGCTGATATCCAGAATTTACAAAGAACTCAAACAGATTTACAGGAAAGAAACAAACAAGCCCATTCAAAAGTGGTCAAAGGATATGAACAGACACTTTACAAAAGAAGACATATATGAGGCCAACAATCATATGAAAAAATGCTTATCGTCACTGGTCATCAGAGAGATGCAAATCAAAACCACATTGAGATACCATCTCACGCCAGTTAGAATGGCGATCATTAAAAAATCTGGAGACAACAGATGCTGGAGAGGATGTGGAGAAAAAGGAACACTTTTACACTGTTGGTGGGAGTGTAAATTAGTCCAACCATTGTGGAAGACGGTGTGGCGATTCCTCAAGGCGATCCTCAAGGGATTTCTAAAATAGAAATCCCATTTGACCCAGCAATCCCATTACTGGGTATATATCCAAAGGACTATAAATCATTCTACTACAAGGACACATGCACACGAATGTTCATTGCAGCACTGTTTACAATAGCAAAGACCTGGAATCAACCCAAATGCCCATCGATGATAGACTGGATTGGGAAAATGTGGCACATATACACCATGGAATATTATGCAGCAATCAGAAATGATGAGTTCGTGTCTTTTATAGGGACATGGATGAATCTGGAGAACATCATTCTCAGCAAACTGACACAAGAACAGAAAATGAAACACCGCATATTCTCACTCATAGGCGGGTGATGAAAAATGAGAACACATGGACACAGAGAGGGGAGTACTAAACACTGGGGTCTATAGGGGGAAAAGGGGAGGGCCAGTGGGAGGGGGAGGTGGGGAGGGATTGCCAGGGGAGAAATACCAAATGTGGGTGAAGGGGAGAAAGCAAACAAAACACACTGCCCTGTGTGTACCTATGCAACTGTATTGCATGCTCTGCACATGCACCCCAAAACCTAAAATGCAATAAAAAATAAAATAAAATAAAAAATAAAAATAAATTAAAATACACAGTCAGAGGAGACATAAGAAAACAAAAACATGAAGCACACCTACAGGATCTAGAAAATTATCTCAAAGGGCAAATTTAAAAATCATTTTCCTTAAATATGAGGTAGAAACTTTATTCAAAGGGATAATAGAATTTTCACAATCTAGAGAAAGATATCAATATCCAAGTACAAGAAGGTTATAGAACACAAAGCAGATTTAACCCACAGAAGACTACCTTGAGGAATTTATTAATCTCCCAATGATAAAGGCTAAAGAAAGGATTCTAAAAGCAACAGAATAAAAAAGAAACATAAACATATAGCATGCAATGAAGCACCAAAGGATCTCGCAGCAGATTTTTCAGTGGAAGACTTACAAACCAGGAGAGAGTGGCATGACATATGTAAAGTGCTAATAAAAAAAAACTTTTACCCTAGAATAGTGTATCTAGTGAAAAATATCCTTCAAACATGAAGGAGAAATAAAGACCTCAGACAAACAAAAGCTAAGCAATATCAACACCAGACTTGTCCTACAAGACATGCTAAAGGGAGTACTTCAATCAGAAAAAAAAAGATTGTTAATAAGCAATGAATCATCACCTGAAGGTAAAAAAAATTATTGTTAATAGTAAGTATGCAGAAAAACACAGAATATCTGTGGTGTGTAAACTACTCTCATCCTAAGTAGAAAGAATAAATGATGAGTCAATCATAAATAATAACTACATTTCAACACATAGACAGTACAGTATGATATAAAAAGAAACAGCAGACTAAAGTAAGGGCAAGATGGCCTACTGGACACAGCCAGGTGGAACAGATGTTTCTTTCTTGTAAATTTGTTTAAGTTCTTTGTAGATTCTGGATATTAACCCATATGTCAGATGGGTAGATTGCAAATTTTTTTCGCCCATTCCGTTGGTTGCCAGTTCACTCTAATGAAAGTTTCTTTTGCTGTGCAGAAGCTCTTTAGTTTAATTAGAACTCATTTGTCTATTTTGGCTTTTGTTGCCATTGCTTTTGGTGTTTTAATCATGAAGTCCTTGCTCATGCCTATGTCCTGAATGACATTGCCTAGGTTTTCTTCTAGGGTTTTTATGGTGTTAGGTCTCATGTTTAAATCTTTGATCCATCTGGAGTTAATTTTTGTATAAGGTGTAAGGAAAGGATCCAGTTTCAGCTACCTGCATATGGCTAGCCTGTTTGCCAAACACCATTTATTAAATAGGGAATCCTTTCCCCATTGCTTATATTTGTCACGTTTGTCAAAGATCAGATGGCTGTATATGTGTGGCATTGTTTCCAAGGCCTCTGTTCTGTTCCATTGGGCTATATCTCTGTTTTGGTACCAGTACCATGCTGTTTTAATTAATATAGCTGTGTAGTATATTGAAGTCAGGAAGCATGATGCCTCCAGCTTTGTTCTTTTTGGTTAGGATTGTCTTGGCTATGTGGGCTCTCTATTGGTTCCATATGAAGTTTTAGGTGGTTTTTTCCAGTTCTGTGAAGAAAGTCAATGGTAGCTTGATAGGGATAGCATTGAATCTATAAATTACTTTGGGCAGTATGGCCGTTTTCATGATACTAATTCTGGTACTGGGAAAACTGGATACCTATATGCAGAAGAATGAAACTAGATCACTATCTCTCACCAAATACAAAAATCAAATCAAAATAGATCAAGCACTTATATCTAACACATCAAACTATGAAACTACTGAAAGAAAACATTGGGGAAAATCTCCAGGACACTTATGGGGGCAAAAGTTTCTTGACCAACACTGCAGAAACAGGAAATGAAAGCAAAAATGGACAAATGGAATCACATCTTGTTAAAAAAAAAAACTTCTGCACAAAAAAAGAAACAATCAACAAAGTGAAAAGACAACCCACAGAATGGGAGTTAATATTTGCATGCTACTCATGTGACAATGGACTAATAACAAGAATATATAAGGAGCTCAAACAACTCTATAGAAAAGATTGTAACGATTTGATAAAAATGTAGGCAAAAGATTTGAATAGACATTTCTCCAAAGAAGACATAAGAAAAGAACATGAGCATATGAAAAGGTCCTCGGCATCATTGATCCTCAGAGAAATGCAAATCAAAATTACAGTGAGATATCTTCTCACCCCAGTTAAAATGGCTTATATCCACAAGACAGGCAATAACAAATGTTGGCAAGAATGTGGAAACACCCGCACACTGTTGGTGGAAATGTAAATTGGCACAACCACTATGGAGAACAGTTTGAAGGTTGCTCATAAAACTAAAAATAGAGCTACCATATGATACAGCATTTCCACTGCTGAGTATATAACTAAAAGAAAGGCAATCAACATATCAAAGAGATACCTGCACTGCCACGTTTTTTGCTGTACTGTTCACGATAGCTAAGATTTGGAAGCCACCTAAGTGTCCATCAGCAGTTGAATTAATAAAGAATATATGGAACTTATACACAATAGAGTACTATTCAGTCATAAAAAAGAATAAGATCCTGTCATTTGCACAACTTGGATGGAACTGGAGATCATTTTGTTAAGTGAGGTAAGCCAGGTATAGGGAGACAAATATTGTAGGCTCTCTTATTTTGAAATTTAAAAAAAATAGCCATAGACATAGAGAGTTGAAGGACGATTACCAGAGCCTGAGAAGGGTAGTAGAGTGTTGGCAGGAAGAAGGGAAACGTTCATGGGTACAATAAATAGCTGTAAATAATTAATAAGACCTACTCTCTGATAGCACAGCACTGTGACTGTAGTCAACAATAACTTAATTGTATTTTAAGATAACTAAGAGACTATAATTGGATTGTTTGTAACACAAAGGATAAATGCTTGAGGGAATGGATACCCCCATTTTCCAGGATTTGCTTATTTCACATTGCATGCCTGCATCCAAACATCTCGTATACTTCCTAAATATATGCACCTAATGTTAAAATAAAGTATTGTGAAAAAAAATCACATGTAATGAATAATACTATAAAACAGTAGCATCATAGGCACTTATTAAACTTTAAATCTTATCAAAAGTGAGAGTCCATTAATAAATAAATATGATTTGAACATTTTTTTCTTGGGAATCATCATTCTTTGAAATACGTATCTCTAGGAAAAGCATAGTAAATAAAAATTTAATCAGAAAATCTGCAAAAATATGAATACAGCTAAAGTCCTTTATAAACCTCATATAAACCAGTGCTTCTCAAACTATCTGCATTTAAACAGCATGTTTTTTTTTTCAAAATTTCCAACTTGTTCTAGACCAATAAATTTGCAAAGCACAATAAAAATAAATAACTGGAAAATTGGAAGAGAAAAAAATAAAAATTTGTGAAAGACATGCTCACATCTTTTATGTTCAGATTCTACAGTCCTAAAATTACTCTATCAAATTGCTATAAAACGTTCTCAAGCTTACTTTAAAATTCTATACTTAGCTTGTTGCAGACCAATAACAAACAGCACACTGGCCACTATGGGGACCTCACTGTTTGTATCACTTAATATATTTAAAACAAAAATAAACTTTTAGTAAAAATATACTAAATGAAACAGAAAGCCAAAAACAGTTTGCTCAGGTAAAAACTAACTTTACCTATTAAAAATATTTTGTGTTATAATAAAAGGACTATTCTTTATTGACGTAGGTGTAAAGAAACCATTTGTTTCATATGTTGCAAAAAACATTCCCTGTAAGTACACTACACAATATATTTCCAACATCTTCTCTAACTGCTATACGCTACAATGTTAACCATATTTACAATCAATTATTCGGATGAAATAATAAATTTTAATGTTAATTAAAATTTTATCTTTTAAAATAAGCTTTAAATTTTATTAATACAATAAATACTTAATGATGACCACTAGCATAGTGGCTGGCATATAGTACGTATTTATTGTAGTGTGGCTGGCATACTGTATTTATTGTATTAACAAAATGCAATAAATACTACTTGCCAGCCAGTATGCTAGGCACTAAAGCTATGTGTGTCAAATATGACCTTAAGTAATGTTGGTAGAATACTAAACTTAATTCTTATGAACTATTTTTCTGGTAAAGATATGGCAGGGGAGGCCATCTACAACAGTTTTATTATAACAAAGTGTGAGTTGGCTCATGGTGACTCATGCCTGTAATCTCAAAACTTTGGGAGGCCAAGGTGGGCAGATCACTTGAGGTCATGAGTTCGAGACCAGCCTGGCCAACATAGGGAACTCCCCTGCCTCTACTAAAAATACAAAAATTAGTGGGGCATGGTGGTGTGCAACTGTAATCCCAGCTATTTGTCAGGCTGAGGCAGAATTGCTTGAATTTAGGAGTTGGAGGTTGCAGTGAGCCAAGATCATGCCTCTGCACTTCAGCCTGGGCAACAGAGTGAAACTCTGACTCAGATAGTAACAGTAATAATTAATAATAATATTAACAAAGTGTGAGTTATTGCAAGCTTTGGGCTGGTTTAAATTTTCCTTCAGAGGATACAATATATTAAGCATATATCTCATTTCTCTCCCATCAGACTTGCAAAGAATTAAAATAGTTTTAATACATTTCTTGCAAGAATGCAGGGAAATAAGCACTCATGCAGTACTGGTGACTGAGCAAACTGTTAGCACTCCTTTAGTGGCAATCTAACAAAAATTTTCAAAATTTGACATGCATATACTGTTGGACTCAGAAATTCTACCTCAATCAATTTATCCTCTAAATATCCCTAAACATATGCAAG
The DNA here is from genome assembly GCF_049354715.1 of Callithrix jacchus. Taxonomy (NCBI): domain Eukaryota; kingdom Metazoa; phylum Chordata; class Mammalia; order Primates; family Cebidae; genus Callithrix; species Callithrix jacchus. Next base: position 96,074,157 of record NC_133524.1, read on the forward strand.
AGATTTATATTCAGAAAACCATCTGAATATTAATCAATAAAGGAATAGTTTAATAACCACACACACACACAGAGAAGCATGCATTTATAATGAAATACCAAGTAACCAGTAAAAAGAATAAGGTACTCACATGAGAAAATCTCTAACATGGTTTACTGAAAACAAATGATTTGCAGAAAAATACAATACAGTATGATTTTATAAGTGTGTGGGAAATTTCTGGAAAAATATCCAAGAAATTGTTGGGAGAATTAAAGGGTTATCCGAAATGGGAAGGAAATTCTTTTTTTGTCATATGCCCTTTAATTCTATTTGAACTTGTTCACTAAGTTCACGTTTTTGAATACTATGAAAAATAGAAAAAAAGTAAGACTTAATATCTTGACCAATATTCCCTACTGTTGGCAATTCATGAAAAGATATGTACCCCTCATTCAGGAGTGATGAAAATAATAGTTCCTTTAGCAATCAAATCTCTGTGCTTCCTTTTGATTACTTGTCTGTATAAGTACTTATATTTTCTTGAAAATTAGAAGCCTTCAATGATTTCACATATTAAACACCAGATTGACAAACTCAACATATTTTTGTGTTTATTAAAAACATGCTATATTAAGATTTGAAAAATATTGATGGGAGAAAACCTTGAAATACTCCCTTCAAAAATTTTCATGAACTTCCATTCTCATGTTTTAAAATTAATAATACATACATAAGAAATTAAATTAAAATGTATTATTGTTATCAATTTATACCAGTTGAATGGACATAACGTTAAAATTTTCTATAAACACATACATACTATTGTTTGCACATAACTATGCATCGACTATTGGCATAATAGTACCCAAATACTGCATGCATCCTGCATTTACTTTGGAAACAGCTCTGTTAGATAACAAGGATGGAAAAAGCACACCACAAATGTTTCTTCTCCTTTTCACTTAAGTCCAAGTAGAACAGTCTCCTATTCTGAAACACTGGGATTACTACTAGGTTTTGGTGCAGATGTCCTACTGTCATACTGTTTTAATTTTTTTAATTTTTATAAATTTTTTATTGCATTTTAGGTTTTGGGGTACATGTGCAGAACATGCAAGACAGTTGCATAGGTACACACATGGCAGTGTGTTTCGCTTCCTTTCTCCCCTTCACCCACATTTGGCATTTCTCCCCAGGCTATCCCTCCCAACCTCCCCCTCCCACTGGCCCTCCCCTTTTCCTCCCAGCAGACCCCAGTGTTTAGTACTCCCCTCCCTGTGTCCATGCGTTCTCATTTTTCATCACTGGCCTATGAGTGAGAATATGCGGTGTTTCATTTTCTGTTCTTGTGTCAGTTTGCTGAGGATGATGTTCTCCAGATTCATCCAAGTCCCTACAAACAACACAAACTCATCATTTCTGATTGCTGCATAATATTCCATGGTGTATATGTGCCAGATTTTTCCAATCCAGTCTATTATTAACGGGCATTTGGGTTGATTCCAGGTCTTTGCTATTGTAAACAGTGCTGCAATGAACATTCGTGTACATGTGTCCTTATAGTAGAACGATTTATAGTCCTTTGGATATATACCCAGTAATGGTATTGCTGGGTCAAATGGAATTTCTATTTCTAAGGCCTTGAGGAATCGCCACACTGTCTTCCACAATGGTTGAACTAATTTACACTCCCACCAACAGTGTAAAAGTGTTCCTTTTTCTCCACATCCTCTCCAGCATCTGTTGTACTGCCCAAAGTAATTTACAGAATCAATGCTATCCCCATCAAGCTACCATTGACTTTCTTCAAAGAACTGGAAAAAACCACCATGAACTTCATATGGACCCAAAAGAGAGCCCGCATAGCCAAGTCAATTCTAAGCAAAAAGAACACAGCAGGGGGCATCACACTACCAGATTTCAAAATATACTACAAGGCTACAGGATTCAAAACAGCATGGTACTGGTACCAAAACAGACATATAGACCAATGGAACAGAACAGAGGCACCGGAGACAACACAACATATCTACAACTATACAATCTTTGATAAACCTGACAAAAACAAGCAATGGGGAAAGGATTCCCTATTTAACAAATGGTGCTGGGAAAACTGGCTAGCCATGTGCAGAAAGCAGAAACTGGACCCCTTCCTGACACCTTACACTAAAATTAACTCCAGATGGATTAAAGACTTAAACATAAGACCTGGCACCATAAAAACCCTAGAAGGAAATCTAGGCAAAATTATCCAGGACATAGGAGTAGGCAAGGACTTCATGAACAAAACACCAAAAGCATTGGCAACAAAAGCCAAAATAGACAAATGGGACCTAATGAAACTCCACAGCTTCTGCACGGAAAAAGAAACAGTCACTATAGTGAATCAGCAACCAACAGAATGGGAAAAAATTTTTGCAGTTTACCCATCTGACAAAGGGCTGACATCCAGAATTTACAAAGAACTCAAACAGATTTACAGGAAGAAAACAAACAAGCCCATTCAAAAGTGGGCAAAGGATATGAACAGACACTTTACAAAAGAAGACCTACATGAGACCAACAAACATATGAAAAAATGCTCATCGTCACTGGTCATCAGAGAGATGCAAATCAAAACCACATTGAGATACCATCTCACGCCAGTTAGAATGGCGATCATACTGTTTTATTGTACTAATTACAATGGTTAAATATCTTAATTCCCTCTTCTAAGAAACTGAGCTGTGCTTTCAAAAGCTTTGATGAAAATAAATGACCCTAGATCTATCCCATGGTAATTTTGTTAAAAGTTACCTTAAGAATGGACTGCATTTCAAATGGTCAGGGCAAAATATATCCAGAGAAAGTTGCAGAATTACAAGGAAATGTCATCTTGTGGACTTTCATACATACGAATAAAGTTATAAAAACATACTTTGAGAGCAGTAAATAGCTTGATAGGCTGAACTTCTATGAAGATGTAAGTAAGTATCTTTCAGTGATAGAAAACAAGGTAGAAAGCATAAAATATCCAGTAAGGAAGACTTATTTGGGTCAATCTCACAGTAATATTTGTGTTTGGTTTGGAAAGTTGAAACAATTTTAATCTAGTAAAAATCATATAGAAACATTTTTCTCATTGAAAAACAAAAAGATGGATAATTCTGTAAATTATTTATAGAGATAAATAGCCTAAGATATGAAAGTAAACAATTAAATCAATTTTATCCTAACACAGTAATGTGTTAAGAAACACATAAATATCATCTAAGTCATTCAGTAAAATGTATATGTTTATGTAGATGATAAAACTGTTAATGAATGATATGGTCCTTTAAATTGAGAAGATATAATTTTGATTCAAGAGACAAAATAAATAAAAGTGGAACAAAACATAACACCAGACAGAATATGATCAAATATTAAACTCTATTTTTTTTTTAATTTTTTATTTGATTATAGGTTTTGGGGTACATGAGCAGAGCATGCGAGACAGTTGCGTAGGTACACCCATGGCAGTGTGCTTTGCTTTTCTTCTCCCCTTCACCCACATTTGGGATTTCTCCCCAGGCTATCCCTCCCCGTTGCAATTCTCATCTCTGATAAAATAGACTTTAAAGCAACAAAGATCAAAAGAGACAAAGAAGGCCATTACATAATGGTAAAAGGATCAATACAACAAGAAGAGCTAATGATCCTAAACATATATGGACCCAACACAGGAGCACCCAGATACATAAGCCAAGTTCTAAACTCTATTTTTTAGTCAATACATGTTACAAGAAATTTCTAAAGGTGCAAATTTGAGCACAGGAGTATTGATGATGTAAAACTCAAATTGGGTATTGTTAAGATAGATATTTGCTTGATAAGAAAGGAAGGGAGTGAAGAAGAATGCTCTTCCCCATTTCACATCACCCCCACAGACACACACACACATACATACACGAATGGTCTTATCTTTTGTTTATATTCTATAAAGTTTGTATGAATTGCAGAGGGATAAATGAGAAACAAGACCTATAAAAGATATTAATTTCTGATTCCCAAAGTAGCTTTAGGACCTCTAAGTTCTTTGGGTAAGGATAAAAGTGAGAGAAATAGAAGTCCGTGTGTGTAGGAGATCGATCAGGGTGATGGGAAAAATTATAGGAAAGATGCAAACCTTCTTGGAAGGCTGGAAGGTTTTGCAAAAGCTTCAGTAAAGGGTTATGGCTGAAGGCAGCCTAATCCACTGATAGTAAAGAGCAGATAACAAGGGCATGTATAGAAGTTTACCTAAATAGCTCATTTACTCATGTTGTTCTAAAACCAACCTTTGATCATTCCTGCGCACGACTGCTGTCTACTTTGGGAGTTAGCAATGTTAATTACCCACAAATGGTGTTTGCTCAAGACCTTTGTCTTTAAATCTGTTCTAACATAACTACGAGTGCCTCAGGCATATCAGGGGTGCATGGCCAGACTTCCTTTTCCGGGTCTGTAAGCCATGGAGCCCCTAGCCATGCTCTCATAGGCAAAACACCGATGTCTGCAAACTCCTTTCATTCCTCACTTAGCCAGAGTCTGTCAGATTCAGCAGGTGTGCTAACCTAGTTTAGTTGGTTTGTGACATAAGACATAAAATACAACTTTACAACCTGGTTCATGAACATTGCAGGTACTGGACAAAATGCCTGCAAATATCCTTGCAGTTTCAACAGAAGAACTGTAGGTCTCTTCAGCACTGGACTCTGTAATTACCTTTAAGATCAAGAGTACCTGTGAGTGGATGAACCAGTTTGGAGAAAATGTCCAAAATCTTAAATAACTACAAATAATTATTTCAAATATTTTGAAGACTCACACGAATATGCATATATTCATAACATAGTACTGAGTATATGTGCAGCAATAATTATATATCCAGCCATAAATCCAACTTTATCTATAACACACACCTATGCATGCATGTTATTTTCATTTTTTTATTTCTACACTTCAGAAATTAACCCATGAGCTGAATCAGAAGTGTCAAAGCATAGTAATGAAAGCTATTAACAAGCAGCGAAATTACCATCTCCAGCTATGTGCCAAAACTTATATCAGATATAACAAAGACATATTTATTCTGATTTACCCTAGCACCCATCCCCAGAGCCCTTCTATTAAAAATTTCTTTCTGTCAGGCCTGTATCTACCATTGTCAATCAGACAATATTGTCACTTTATTTTTATTTTAAAAAGTTATATACCATTTAACATGTTTTATTTCAACAGAATACTAGATCTCTTAATACTTCTTAGAACTTGAAACAAATTATTAAAAACCTTTGTATTTCATGTCATATTATATGAGGAAATCAAATTTGGAAGAATAATTCATGCTGTTTTGAATTCTTACATTACTTATACATTTTAATAGCTAATCAACTCTTACGCACACATTTTTTAAATTTTTGTTATTTTTTCCATAAGTTGTTGGAGAACAGGTGGTATTTCATTACATGGATAAGTTCTTTAGTGGTGATTTGTGAGATTTTGGTGCACCCATTACTCGAGCAGCATACACTGCACCATATTTGTTGTCTTTTACCCCTCTTCCTGCTCCCACTCTTTCCCCCAAGTCCCTAAAGTCATCGTATCATTCTTATGCCTTTGCACCCTCATAACTTTGCTCCCACATATTAGTGAGAGCATACAATGTTTGGATTTCTGTTCCTGAATTACTTCACTTATAATAGTCTTTGATCTCATCTAAGTCATTGAAGATGCTGATAATTCATTCCTTTTTATGGCTGAGTTGTATTCTATCATATATATATATATGGGTTATAAAATACATACATATACATGTATATATGATAGAACACAACTCAACCATAAAAAGGAAAAAAAATAATGGCCATATATATACACAGCTTCTTTATCCACTCATTGATTGATGGGCATTTGAGTTGGTTCCACGATTTTGCCATTGTGAATTGTGCTGCTACAAACATGAGTGTGCAAGTATCTTTTTCAAATAATGACTTTCTTTCCTCCGGGCAGATACACCATAGTGGGATTGCCAGGTCAAATGATAGTTCTACTTTTAGTTCTTTCGTCATGCAAAAGCTCTTTAGTTTAATTAGGTCCCAGCTATTTGTCTTGATTTTTATCGCATTTGTTTTGGAGTTTTTGGTCATGAAATACTCTCCTAGGCCAATGTCTAGAAAGTTTTCCAATGTTATCTTCTAGAATTTTTATGGTTTCGGGTATTAAGTTTCAGTCCTTAATCGATGTTAAGTTGATTTTTGTATAAGGCAAGAGATGAGAATCCAGTTTCTTTCTCCTACTTGTGGCCAGCCAATTATCCCAGAACCATTTTTTGAGAATGATATGCTTTCCTACTTTATATTTTTGTTTGCTTTGTCAAAGATCAGTTGACTGTAAGTATTTGGGTTTATTTCTGGGTTCTTAATTCTCTTCCATTGGTCTATGTGCCTATTTTTATACCAGTACCATGCTACTTTGGTGTCTATGGCCTTAAAGTATAGTTTGAAATCAGGTAGTGTGATCGCTCCAGATTTGTTCTTTTTGTTTAGTCTTGCTTTAGCTATGTGATTTCTTTTTTGATTCCATATGATTTTTAGAATTGTGTTTTCTAACTCTGTGAAGGACGATGATGGTATTTTGATGGAGATTGTGTTAAATTTGTAGATTGCTTTTGGGAGTATGGGTCATTTTCACAATATTGATTCTAACCATCCATAAGCATGAGATGTGTTTCCATTTATTTGTGTTGTCTATTACCTCTTTCAGCAGTATTTTGTAATTTTCCTTGTAAAGGTCTTTTGACTCCTTGGTTAGGTATCGTCCTAAGTTTTTGGTTTTTTGCTTGTTTGTTTATTTGTTTGTTTTTGCAGTAAGTCTAAAAGGGGTTGAGTTCTTGATTTGATTCTCTGGTCGCTGTTGGTGTATAGAAGAGCTACTGATTTATGTACATTAATCTTGTATTTGGAAACTTTGCTGAATTCATTTATCAGTTAAAGGAGCTTTCTGCGGGAGTCCTTAGGGTTTTCAAGGTAAACAATCAGCAAACAGGGACAGTTTGACTTCCTCTTTACCAAGTTGGATGCCCTTTTTTTCTTTCTCTTCTCTGATTGCTCTGGCTAGAACTTCCAGTACTATGTTGAAAAGGAGTGGTGAGAGTGGGTATCCTTGTCTTGTTCCTGTTCTCAGAGGGAGTGCTTTCAACTTTTCCCCATTCAGTATTATGTTTGCTGTGGATTTGTCATAGATGGCTTTTATTACATTAAGGTAATTCCCTTCCATACCAATTTTGCTGAGGGTTTCAATTACAAGGGATGCTGGATGTCGTCAAATGCTTTTTCTGCATTTATTGAGATGATTCTGTGATTTTTGTTTTTAAGTATCTTTATGTAGTGGATCACATCTATATACTTGTATATGTTGAACCATCCCTACATCCCTGGTATGAAACCCACTTGATCATGGTGGATTATCCTTTTGTTATGTTGTTGGATTTGGTTAGATAATAGTTTGTTAAGGATTTTAGCATCTATTTTCATCAAGCACATTGGTCTATAGTTTTCTCTGTTGGTTGTGTCCTTCCCTGGTTTTGGTGTTAGAGTGATGCTGGCTTCACAGACTTAGTTAAGGAGGGTTCCTTCTTTCCCTATCTTGTAGAATAATGTCAAGAGGATTGGTACTAGTTCTTTGAATGTCTGGTAGATTTCTACTGTGAATCTGTCTGGTCCTGGATTTTTTTGTTGGTAATTTTTTAATTACCATTTCAATCTTGCTGGTTGTTATTGGTCTGTTCAGGATAGCTAATTCTTCCTGATTTAAGCTAGGGGAATTTTATTTTTCCTGAAATTTATCTAACTCTTCTAGGTTTTCTAGTTTATATGCATAAAGTTGTTCATAGTAGCCTTGAATGCTCTTTTGTATTTCAGTGGTATCAGTTGTAATATTTTCTGTTTCATTTCTCATTGAGGTTATTTGGATTTTCTCTTTTCTTTTCTTGTTTAATCTTGCTAATGGTCTATCAATTTTATTTCTCTTTTCAAAGAACCAGTTTTTTTGTTTCATTTATCTTTTGCAACAAATTTTTTTGTTTCAATTTTATTTAGTTCTGCTCTGGTATTGATATTTCCTTTCTTCTGCTGTGTTTGGGTTTGGTTTGTTCTTGTTTCTCTAGTTCCTTGAGGTGTGACAGATTGTCTGTGCTCTTTCAGACTTTTTGATGTAGGTGTTTTGGACTATGAACTTTTCTCTTATCACTGCCTTAGCTTTATCCCAGGGGTTTTGATAGGTTGTGTCATTATTGTCATTCAGTTCAAAAACTTTTTTAATTTCCATCTTAATCTCATTTTTTACCCATTTCTCATTCAGGAACAAGTTATTTAATTTCCATGTATTTTCATGGTTTTGAAAGTTCCTTTTGGAGTTGATTTCCAGTTTTATTCCACTGTCATTTGAGAGAGTGCTTGATATAATTTCAATTTTCTTAAATTTATTCAGGCTTGTTTTATGGCCTATCATATGGTCTCTCTTGAAGAGTGTTTCATGCACTGTCCAATAGAATGTGTATTCTTCAATTGTTGGATGAAATGTTCTGTATATGTCTGCTAAGTCTATTTGTTCCAAGGTATAATTTAAATCCATTGTTCCTTTGTTGCCTTTCTGTCTTGATGACCTGTCTAGCACTGTCAGTGGAGTATTGACATACCCCACTATTATTTTGTTGATGTCTATTTTGTTTCTTAGTCTATTAGTAATTATTTTATAAATTTGGGAGCTCCAGTGTTAGGTGTATATATGGTCTGGATTGTAATATTTTCCTGTTGAACAAGGCCTTTCACCATTACATAATGTCCCTCTTTGTCTGTTTTAACTGCTATTGCTGTAAAGTTTGTTTTTCCTGATATAAGAATAGCTACCCCTACTCACTTTTGGTGTTCATTTGCATGAAATGCCTTTTCCCATCCTTTTACTTTAAATTTATGTGAGTCCTTATGTGTTAGGTGAGTCTCCTCAAGGCAGCAGATAGTTGGTTGAGTTCTTCTCTATTCTGTGATTCTGTATCTTTTAAGTGAAGCATTTAGGCCATTTACATACAATGTTAGTATTAAAATGCAAGGTACAATTGCATTTACCATGCTCTTTGTTGGCTGTGTATTTTGTTTTTTTGTTTTTGCTTTTTAACTTGTATTTTTCTTTTATAGGTCTTGTGAGATTTATCCTTTCAAGAGGTTCTGTTTTTATGTGCTTCCAAGATTTGTTTCAACATTTAGTGTTCCTTTTAGCAGTTTTTGTAGTAGTAGCTTGGTAATCGCAAATTCTCTCAGCATTTGTTTGTCTGAAAATGGCTTTCTGTTTCCTTCATGTATGATGCTTGGTTTTGCTGGATTAAAAAAACATTCTTGGCTAATAATTGTTTTGTTTGAGGAGGCTGAAGATAGGGCCCCAATCCCTTCTAGCTTGTAGGTTTTCTGCTGAGAAGTCTGCTGTTAATCTGATAGGGTTTCATTTAGAGGTTACCTGGTGCTTCTGTCTCACAACTCAGGATTCTTTCTTTGTTCTTACTTTGTATAACCTGATAACAATGTGCCTAGGTGAAGATCTTTCTGTGATGAATATTCCAGGTGTTCTTTGTGCTTCTTGTATTTGCATCCTTTGTCGTCTGTTACCAAAGTGGGTAGGGAAGGACCATCAGGTGGGAATGGGGCTAGGTGTGTCTGAGCTCAGACTCCCCTTGAGTGGGTCTTGCTTTGGCTTCTGTGAGGAATGGGGTTGAGATTCCCAGGTAACTAGAGTTGTGTACCTACAAGGATTATTGCTGCCTCTGCTGAATCATGTAGGTTGCCAGTGGTCATAGGCCTCACCCAGCTCCCATACAAACTGAAAGTCCGGTCTGACTCCCACCATGCTCCTCACAATATTCCCCAGTCTTTTTCTAAGTGGAGGGTGAGTCAGGCTTGATAACTTGCCTGAGGCCTTCTGCCTCCCAGCTGCAAAAGAAATGGGCTTTGGTTCTTCTCCCACCTGTGAAGTCTGGAAGCCGGATTCATGCCCTCCCGAGTTCTGACCACAAGGCTTCTCACTCCATTCAAACTGTTATGAAGTTCAGTTAGAGAAGTCCTTCTCCCTGTGAGGTTTACCCCCTGCTCCTCTGGCCACGATCCTGATAGATCCCTGTGGTGCCAGGCAGGAATGAGCTAACTGGGGATTCAGCAAGCTCTCAGGGCATTTCTGCTGCTTCCTCTACCCCTGTGTTTTACTCAGCTTGGTTCTCTAACTTGACTCAGCTCCAGATAAAGTTGGGAACTTCTCCCAAAAACAGACCTTCAGGTTCCCCAGTGGGGTGTGTGTTTTGGAAAGGGGGTTCTCCCTTTCCCCTTCTAGAGTTGTGTCACTCACAGTATTTGGGGTGTCTCCCAGGTCCTGCAAGAGCAGCCCACTTCCTTCAGATGGTCTGTGGGTCCTCTCAGGATTGCTGGTTTGTTCTTGCAGTCAATCTGGAGCTAAAATTCATAATACAAGCCTCCTGCATGGTGCTCTGTCTGGAGCTGCAATTCTGTTCTGCCTCATATCCGCCATGACATCTGAACGTCATTTGAATTCTCTTTATGTAGAATATCACAAACCAGACCAAAAATTTCTCTCCTGACCTTTTCTCCCATCTAATATTTTCTTTATGGTTGCTGGCACTACAGTTATTACAGTTCTATCAATTTAATAAACTTTAAGCTATTTTGTATTTCTCCCTATTCTTACCTCCTTATATATCTTTAATAACAAGTCTTTTATGTTATTAACCTTTAGTTTCACTGAGATTTCACATCACTTCTGTTGGTTCTTTCCTTTCCTCTCAGATATTTTCCTTTCATTCAATCTTCTAGACTTTTCTCTTTCTGCCAATCTATGGAATGCTCATTTTCTATACAACTCCATTGCTCAATTTTACTACTTTTCTTTGCTCTCTCCCTGGGTGAACTTATTCAAGAACATATAATTCAACACACCTTATGTTATGATGATTCCATATTCTATCTCCAACCCAGACTTCTTCCAAAATAACAAATTTTTTTTACATAAACACCCCAAATCTCACAGAATTTTTCTTCACCTTCCTAACATAATTAATTGAGTCATCTTCCACCATTCCTTTAACCATAATTCATTGTTCCTTCTCATTCCCTTCTGCATATTTCAATATAGTAGATCACAGCGCTTTTTAATTTTGCTTCAGAAATGTTCCTGTTTCACATTTAGTTACTCTCCATCTCCACTGTCACTGACACTATGTTTGACTTAAGGACTTCATTTATTCTTTTTTTTTTTTTTTTTAATTTTTTATTGGATTATAGGTTTTGGGGTACATGAGCAGAGCATGCAAGACAGTTGCGTAGGTACACACATGGCAGTGTGCTTTGCTTTTCTTCTCCCCTTCACCCACAGAAAATGAAACACCGCATATTCTCACTCATAGGTGGGTGATGAAAAATTAGAACACATGGACACAGAAAGGGGAGTACTAAACACTGGGGTCTATTGGGGGGAAAAGGGTAGGGCCAGTGGGAGGGGGAGGTGGGGAGGGATAGCCTGGGGAGAAAGGACTTCATTTATTCTTAACTCGGACAGTTAAACTACATTTTAATGGGTCTTTTGTTCCCTTAATTCACCTGCCACATTTTCTACAGAATTGTATTCCTAAAACACAAATTTGATTTCAACATCCTTCTGTTCAGAGCTTCTCAAATCACCATAGATCTATTATTGTCTCTAAAATCCAAATTGCTTAACAAGATTCCAACCTTCATCTCTGCCATTATACCTCACTATTACCTATAATGCAATTCCAATCTATTAATACCAAATTTTCAACTGTTAAGCTAACAGAAAACCTCCCATTTACTATTTTGATACAGCCTAAAACACCCTAGTCATCCATCAAGACTCAATCCAAATCCTATTTCTCATGTGAACTTTTCCATTACTGATCTAGAGAATAATCACTCCATATCCATTGATGCCATGGAAAAATTTATCACACAGTGCTAAAATTACTTGTTTACGTAAGTATGCATCCCCCATTATAATGTGAAATTCCCCAAAGTGAAGATTATGTCTATACTTAGTTGTATTTTTAAAGTTCAAAAATTAGGAGGCACAAAAATGTCAAGGAAGGAAGAAAGGAAGCAAGAGATGGAGGAAAGGAAGAAAGAAAGATTCCTTAGATATCCCATTTCTTTCTAATTTTAATACCTACCAGCTTATCCAGATCTTTATCACATCATGCCAGAATTACTTGTATGTGACTATAATTCCTTACATTAGACTTGTAGAACCTTACAAAAATTAAGCTAAGATCTATAAATAAATAAAATGCCCTCTAGAGTATAGGCTTAGAGTATTAGATGCAAAAGTATAAATTAGTAAAATGGCACCTGCTTTAATTCAATGTACTATTTGAAAAAACTTTGAAGTTAAAAAATTCATTTTCTAAACACTTTCAGATAATAGAAAGGTTAATCAGATACAACTCAGGCAGGTGGAAATGGCAGTCTGAACACTTTTGAGGTTTGTAATGATTTGACATGTTTTATTGCTGAAGTGTAAGTTAAGGTATAAAAAGAATAAGGAAAAACAGTATTAAGGCAAATAGTGTATATGTTAGTAAAGACATATTAACCTAATGATTCATCCCTTCAAAAATATGTATTTAATACTAACTATTGCACTGTTTGTGAATGCTTGTGAATGCAAAGGTAAATAAGGCTTTCAAAATTTCCTCAAAAGACTAACAGGAAAAAACATCTGTGTGAGTGAGTGTATGTGTGCCTGGAGATCTACTGGGTTTACTTTTCTGCCTCAATCAACTAGAAAATCTAAACAAAAATATATGAACAATTGTCTTTCAACTGAAACAAGAAGAAGAATAGGAAAGTGACCTCTCAGAGCAGTGAAATCCATGAGGTGAGCCTTATGATTATTTGAAGGCTATTTCCAGGCTGACGCACAGGGAGTATGATATCACTTGGCTGTGTCCCCATCAAAATCTCATGTTGAATTCCCATGGGTTGTGGGAGGAATCTTGGAGGCTTCGATCTTTCCCGTGCTGTTCTTACAATAGTGAATAAATGTCACAAGATATGATGGTTTTATAAGGGGCAGTTTTGCTGCACAAACTCTCTCTTTGCCTGCTGCCATCCATGTAAGACATAACTTGCTCCTCCTTGCCGTCTGTCATGATTGCAAGATCTCCCCAACCATGTAAAACTGTAAGTCCTTTAAACCTCTTTTTCTTTGTAATTTACCCAGTCTCAGGTATGTTTTTATCCACAGTGTGAAAATGGACTAATACAGAGTAATAACCTGTATATAGCAAGGCTATAATCACTGACTTGATTAGAAGGATATTAGAGTCAAGAGAAGTCAAGACAGCTAGAATTTTAGGAATAGAGTACTAGAGAAATGGGAACTGCAGAGAGAGAGAGTTCACTTTGAAGACTTCCACATAGGTTTCTGTGAGTCTTTGGCTTAGTACTTCTCTGTGCATGCATAAGAAGAAACTACTTCAGGTCAGAGAAAGAATTATCATAAAGTATTAGACTGAACCATTCTCAAAGCTCATACAGAAACTGAGGATAATATATGTTCCAAATATTCAGAATTAGAAGACCCCCAGTAATCATGTAGCATCAAGTAGAGTCCTTGGAAGGGCAAAGTCTCAGTGTGGGGCTAAATGAGTTCTTGGATGAGATGGAAATTATTTGCTTTAACAGTGATAAGAAGCACACCTCAAAATGATTAAACTAAACTCAAGGATTTTGAATACCAGACCAAAGTTCACCACTATTTAAAGAAATATAACAAAATTCAATACCCAATAATGTAGAGTTCACAATATCTGTCACCCAATTAAAAGTTAAAAAGCAGGAAAAAAAAGTCAGAAAGTCTGACCTATAATAAGGAGAAAAATCAATCAATATAAACAAATACTGAAATTATGATGATGATAGGATTATTCAATAAGAATATTAAAACAGCTAATACAAATATGATCCAAGTGTTCAAGAAGACAGAGATAAATGTGAATGTCTCAGGATAGGTATTAAAGTTTTTTTAATGATATGAATTGAATAGAATAATAAAAAAAATATTATTTTAAACAAGTACATTGGATAGACTTAAATGATATGAATTGAATAGAATAATAAAAAATATATTATTTTAAACAAGTACACTGGGTAGACTTAAAATCAGATGAAACACTGTAGAATAAAATATAAGTGAACTTGAAGACATAGCAATGGCAATGGTCTGAAACAAAGCACAAGGACAAAAATCACTGGGAAAAAAATGAACAAAGCATTGGTGACCTATGGAACAATATCAAGTAGCCTAATATACATATTAGAGTCACGAACAGAAGAAAGAGAGTGAAGGCAAAAGAAATACTGGAAGAAAAATAGCCAATATTTTCCAAGATTTGATGAAAAATATAAACCTAAAGAGATCAATAGCTCAATGAAACACAAATATAAAACCATGAATAAAACCACATCATGAAACACAACTTTCAACTAATACTATACACAGCTAGTGGTTGTTCCAAAATGAAGGTGAAATGAAGACATTCACATTAAAAACAAAAACCCTTAGACCTGCCTTACAAAAAATGCTAAAGGGAGTTATTTGAATTGAAATGAAAGGATACTAACTAACGACATAAAAACATGAAAGCATAAAACTCACTGAGGTAAATATATAATCATATTTAGTATATTTCAATATCTTAATAGTGGTGCAAAATCACTTTAACTCTAGTACAAAAGCTAAAAAAACAAAATTGTTAAAAAGTATAGTAAAATAGGCCAGATGTGGTGGCTCATGCCTGTGATCCCAGCATTTTGGCAGGCCAAGCTAGGCAGATCACCTGAAGTCAGAAGTTCAAGACCAGCCTGACCAACATGGAGAAATGCCATCTCTACTAAAAAAAAAAAAGTATGTGTACATATATATATATATATATATATATATATATATATATATATATATGTCAGAGTCACCACCTGCAGGGTTCTGCCTGAAGATCCTGACTCAACAACAGATTAATAAATTCACTCAGACACAATATTCAGTGAATGTTCAGGCTCTAGACCACTTACAGCACTTGAGGAGAGTGTTGGAAAGAAATAGCAGCCACTGGCCATAACATGCTGGCCTCCTCGGCCTTTATTCAGCACGCATTAAATGACAAAGGCTTTGAGTGAACACTAGAGGGTGAAGATTAAAGGCTAGGTTCCAAAGCCTAAAGCAACACCATTAGTGGATAATATCTCTGGTCAACCTCCCCCTGAGAGAGCCATCCAGAATGAGTAAGGGTTAGTTTATAGGACCACATCAGTAAACAAGTTAGGTAAACTCCCCACATTCCTTTGTTTCTATTCAAATTTATTTAGCTAAGTGGACAAGGCTGCCTTCAGGCAAGTATTACAGTAAAAGCCCTTAAGCCTTCCAAAAGTGTTTGTGTATATTCTCTATAACTAAAATTTTCCCCACCAGCCTGACTGAATCACCACACACACAAAAAAACTAGCCAGGTGTGGTGCTGCATGCCTGCAATCCCACCTACTCAGGAAGCTGAGGCAGGAGAATAGCTTGAACCCAGGAGGCGGAGGCTGCAGTGAGCCAAGATCGCTCCATTGCCCTCCAGCCTGGGCAACAAGAGTGAAATTCTGTCTCAAAAACAAAAAAAGTTAGTAAAATAATTTTTTATGGATGCATCCTCTGGTTTGAATGGCAGTGTCTTTTCAAAAAATTTTGTTGAAGCATTATCCCCAATGCAACAGTATTAAGAGATATGGCATTTGGTAGGTGCTAGAGTCATGAGGGATTTTCCCCTCACAAATGGGATTAGCATTGTTATAAAAGGGATCAAGGTTGAAGAGAGAGCTCTCTTATTCTTCCACCTTCCTCCATTTGAGGATACCATGACAATGTGCCATCTTAAAAACAGAGTAGCCCTGACCAGACACCAATATTAGCACCTTAATCTTGGATTTCCCAGTCTCCAGAATTGTAAGAAATAAATTTCTGTTGTTTATATATTACTCAGTCTATGGTATTTTGTAATAGCAGCAGAAAAAGACAATATATAATATGAAAAGATGTGAAGTGTGATATTAATAGTGTGCTATGCAGAGAAGAGGGAGAAGTAAAAGTGTATGAGACTTAAGTAAATTTGTTGATGGCTTAAAACAGAGTATAACAACTATGAGAAGTTTTATGTAAACCTTATAATAACCACAAAGGCAATACCTCTAGTAAATACACAAAAGACAGAGAAAAAAATCAAAGTATAACAATATAAACAGTATGAAATCACAAAGGAAAACAACAAACAAAAAAGAAAGGAGAAAGCTACCAAATAGTTAGAAAATAATTAACAAAATGACAACAGTAAGTCCTTATTAATAATTACTTCAAATGTTACTTGATTCAAAAAACAAGATACAACAGGATGCTGTCTACAAAAGACTCACTTTAACTTTAAGAATACACGTAGTCGTAAAATGAAGGGATAAAAAGGATATTCTATAAAAATAAGACAGAGATAAGAGATGGCTACACATATAGCTGACAAAACAGACTTTCAGTCAAAATCTATGACAAAATATCAAAACATCACTATATAATGATAAAGGGGTCAATTTAGCAAGAGGATATAAAAATTGTAAATATATATGCATTCAATATTGGAGCACCTGAATATATAAAATGAATATTAAAGGGGACTTCAGTACTCCACTTTCAGCAAATTATAGATTATCCACACAAAAAGTCAATAAGCAATCAGTGGACACAAATAACACTACAGATGAAATGAACTTAAAGAACATTCCATCCAACAGCAGCAGAAAACACATTCTTCTCACTAAAATATTCTACAGGATTAAATCATAGGCTATAAAAAAGTCTTAACACATTTAAGAAGATTGAAATTATATCAAGCATCTCTTTTGAATAACAGAGAGAAAATTTGGAAAATTTATAAGTATGTGGAAAACTATACAACACATCCCTAAACAACAGATTTTTCAGAGAAGAAATCAGAAAGGGAAATCAAAAATTATCTTGAGACAAATACAAAAATACAACATACTAAACCTTACCAGATGCAGCAAAAACAGTTCTAAGAGGGACATTTTAGTGATAAATGCCTACATTAGAAAAGACTTGTGATATATCTCTACAGTAAAATGCTATTCAGCAGTTAAAATAGATTGACTACTGACACATGCTACAACATGGATTAACCTCAATAGGACCATGTTGTGCAAAATAAGACAGACATAAAAGCCTATATACTGTATAAATCCTCCTAAATTAAATTCTTTAAAACAACATATAGTGACAAAAAGTAGGCCTATAATTGGTAAGGCATGTGGTGTGGGAGAAGATATTGACTCCAAAGGAGCACAGGAGAACTTTTGACATGATAGAAATGTGATGTAAAATCACTGTATATGATTGCAAGATTTTATGAAGCTATACACTTACAATTAATGCTATTGTATGTGATTGTGCATAATACAATAGAGTTAAAATTCTGAAAACAAAAAAAAAACAAGTCGGGATGGAAAGAATGATACAGTAATATCTAACAGCTTTTTAAAATATCTTATCTACGCTGGATATCATGCCACGTAGTCCACATATATTATTCTATTACATACCCACAATAGCCCTGAAAGAGAGAAGTAATATCTTTTTATTTA
Source organism: Callithrix jacchus (assembly GCF_049354715.1). Taxonomy (NCBI): domain Eukaryota; kingdom Metazoa; phylum Chordata; class Mammalia; order Primates; family Cebidae; genus Callithrix; species Callithrix jacchus. Next base: position 96,091,895 of record NC_133524.1, read on the forward strand.
CAGGTAAAAAAAATTCATAGAAATTAAATAATTACACTAAACCATACATTCCATAATCTTTAGAGCCAGAATTTGAACCCAGATTTGTTTGCTACCAAAGATTATAATATTTTGCTAGTACATCTCTAAGTATAAATTAAGAGCAATAATAAAGTATATTGTATTATAAAGTAAAACAAGAAAGGGAAAATAGCTAGTCAAACACAGAAAATAAAAGAAAGTTTAATAAAATGAATGCATAAAATTATGAGAAAGCTGATCTCGCCTTTAGGCCCTTTTATCTACCACAATTAAGTCCAAAAGCAACTTACTTATTACCAAGATTTATAAGATAAAATCTACATAAATGCATGAACTTGTCTTTATATGTGCTAGTATTTTGCAAAGTGTAATATAGACCCTTTTTTTTTGAGATGGAGTCTCACTCTGTTGCCCAGGCTGGAGTGAAGTGGCATGATCTCAGCTCACTGCAACCTCCACCTCCCAGGTTCAAGCGATTCTCCTGCCTCAGCGCCCCACAGTAGCTATGACTATAGGCACATACCATCACACCTAGCTAATGTTTTGTATTTTTAGTAGAGACTGGATTTCACTGTGTTAGCCAGGATGGTCTTGATCTCCAGACCTCATGATCCACCCACCTCAGCCTCTCAAAGTGCTGGGATTATGGGCATGAGCCACGGGGCCTGGCCAATATAAATTTTTATAAAACATTAAAGATCAGTAGTATTACAACAATAAAAACTAAGGACATATATGAGAAAAAAAAATCTGCCAGCAAATAAAGACATTTTCAAAATTAATTAGAATAAAACTAGAAAACACTTTAATTTCTTTTCTTACTAAGTAATTAGGAAAATGAATTTTAAATGTAGGTAATTGAAAATAAATAAAATCTCTTACATAAACAACTATTAGCAAAAAGCTAAAATTCTTGGAATATCTGAACTTGCATAACTGAACTATTGCTCTCCTAATACTCACTGGGTTGTGGGAAAATTGATTAACATAGATATTCAAACTTTTATATTTATTTGACAAGGCTCCAGAAGGGTATAAAATTAAAATGTGGTGGTTTTAAAACAGAATATCCCTAAAAATAATGATGAGGAAATTGACAACTTTCTTTAAAATACTTCTGCCATTCTAACGTCCTCCCCATTCCAGTTTCATAGATGATGGGAGAAGAAAAGAGAATTTGCAGGATCATCAGAAGATACTAACTGTGAATTGGAATAAAGAGAGCAACACAATGCAGAAGTAGGGCTGAAAGAACTTAACTGCAGATATCCATAACAATCCAAGAGACTACTTAGAAAGGCATACCAGGATTTCTCTGGATATGTCCACATATAAAGAGGCACTTTCTCAATATGTGGAATTGAGTCCCAAGAGCAACAAGCACCTGATTACCTTAAGATTCTTGATCAGCAGATTCCTCATTAGTTTCTCATGTGAATTGTATTAGTACAATAGTATATGCCAAACCAAGGGGTAATATATTCCCTCTAGAGTTTTCAAGTTTTCAAATTTCTCTCTTTCTTCCTTAATGTATACACCCTGGGGAAACAAATTAGGCTATGAGTGTGTCTCTGAACTAGATCTTTACAAAAAAGGAAGGTTATTAACTTTTAATCAAAACCCCATAAACTGTGAATGGCATCCCGTTTGCAATAAGGATAATTTGATTTAGTATATTGATGGAATATAACACAATCTTGCCTTGCTTAGCATTGAGGACACGTTCTGAGAAGTATATCGTTAAGTGATTTCATTGTTGTGCAAATATCATAAAGTGTACTTACACAAAAGTAAGTGGTACAACCTACTACGCACCTAGGATATATGGTATAGCCTATTGCTCCTAGGTGACAAACCTGTCCAGCATGTGACTGTACTGAATACCATAGGCAAATATAACACAATAGTATTTGTGTATCCAAACATATCTAAATATAGAAAAGGTACAATAAAGATAGGGTATAAAAGATAAAAACTGATACTCCTGTATAAAGCACTTATGATGATAGGAACTTGCATGACTGGAAGTTGTTCTGGGTAAGTCAATGAGTGAGTGGTGAGTGAATGTGAACGGCTACAATATCACTGTATAGTACTATAGACTTTATAAACACTGTACACTAAGGCTACTAAATTTATTAAAAAATTAATTGTGCTACAGTGTTATTATAGCTACAACATAACTAGACAGTAGATATTCTTCAACTCCATTATAACCTATACATGGACCAGTGACATTTAAGGCTGCATTTATAATCAAGATTTTGTTTAAAAAAAAACTATGTTCCTTGAATATGAGGAACACATATTTCCTCTCAACCAAAATCCAACAGAAATCCATCTTTAAAAATATGAATCTATTGTATTTAAGGTAAAAAGTAAGCTCTGCTGCTGGAAGACAAAAGTCAGTAACTGGAACCATAATGATAAAACTAAGCCAGCTTTGCACCACAGTTAGACCCCTGAGTCCCAAGGGATCTAGTTGAAGCATTACCAAGATACAAATATGTTTGATGGATATATGTTCTAGTAAATTCTAAATCTAACCAGATTTATCTAGGAATTAGATCTAAAAATAATTTGAAACAGCATTCCTTAGAAGATTAAGACAGTGTTTCTTTTTGTTAGGACTCACACTATGATGTCCCAAGTTTACACCTCAGAAATGAGCAGTTGATTATTTTCCACAGAGCAGTCACATTAGGCCTCCTGGGAAAATGCAATATTCTACTAATCTTCATAACATAGTACAAGATGTATTTTGATTTTAAATTATTCTCTGATGAGATGATTAGACAAAACTATTTTTAAGTTAACATTTGTGTAAAAGACAAAAAGAAGATAAAGACATTCATAAACTCTAAAATACTAAATGGGTGAAAGTTGTAATCACTGTTATTGTTTTTGACACGTTTATTGGTTAAAGACTGTATCTATGCAATCTTTTTCCCTACCTCACTCCTGAGAACAAAATAGGCTCCATATAGAATTTTAATTCATACACACTGCAGTATGTTTTTATTGGATTGGCTGTGTTTAACTATGTTAACTACTCTATACCCTGAGGCAAAAGCACCTAATTTATTTTAAAAATTACTTAAGTATTTTTCCAATCCAGTCTATTATCAATGGGCATTTTGGTTGATTCCATACACCATGGAATATTATGCAGCAATCAGAAATGATGAGTTTGTGTCGTTTGTAGGGACATGGATGAATCTGGAGAACGTCATCCTCAGCAAACTGACACAAGAACAGAAAATGAAACACCGCATATTCTCACTCATAGGTGGGTGATGAAAAATGAGAACACATGGACACAGAAAGGGGAGTACTAAACACTGGGGTCTATTGGGGGAAAAGGGGAGGGCCAGTGGGAGGGGGAGGTGGGGAGGGATAGCCTGGGGAGAAATGCCAAATGTGGGTGAAGGGGAGAAGGAAAGAAAAGCACACTCCCATGTGTGTTCCTACGCAACTGTCTTACATGCTCTGCTCATGTACCCCAAAACCTAAAATCCAATAAAAAATTTAAAAAAAAATAAAATGGAAAAAAAAATTACTTAAGTATAAGTAATGGGTATGTAGTCACAATTATAAAAATCAAATAAGTAAATTCATTAAATCAATATATGCTTTAAATTAAAATATATGGTCATGTTACTTATATAAAAATTGTAACACAAAGGATAAATCCTTAAGGTGACATATACCCCATTTACCCTGATGTGATTATGACACATTGCATGCCCACATCAAAATATCTCATATACTCCATAAATATGTACACGTACTATGTACCCATAACTTCTAAAAAAATTTTAAAAAGGGATTTTATATTTCATGTGATTAATACTTAGATTCTATTCTTGAATTCTGCATAGCGTGACTAAGTTTATCTGTCAAAGATCAACAGTTCTAGCACAGAAGTCCCTGTTAGTGACTAATTATTACTCTGATTATATGTAGTAATTGGTTTAGCATTTCAAACACTTGGAAAAAAAGGTTTTTTGGGTGTGTGATAGCACTCTCACAGGATGTATCATTTCCCTTATTCAGTCTAATTTCCAGGTTATTTCAGATTACAACTTTATAGAAGTATATTCTACGTCTGGGGTCAGAGACCGTCAGCCAATCATTTTGCAGTAGTAGCTTCTTGTCATGTTTTTTTGTTCACACAGGATATTTGTTTCATGTGACTTTAAATGAAATAAAACACCTTCAAGGTCTAGAGGGCAGATTTCTTTCGTAATATAGCATGAGACACTGGCCTGATTCATGCTAAAGGAAGTCGGTGGCACTAAGTACCAGGGACCATAAGAAATATATGCTGTAGGACAAACGTACCTATACATTAGTGCCACATAGTACTGCACACCTTAATCGCTATCACCCAGAGAGAACAACTGGAAACTCTGAGGGTAGAAAAAAAAATCCAGAGAATTACATCTTAATGTAAAACGACAACACATAAAGCAGTAAGATTATATAGATAGTTGTTTTGGTCACCTTAGGTCACTTAGAATGACCTCATATACATGTCTGTAGCTACATCAGAAGAAAAAGAAGAATTGCACTACAGCCACGAAGAACAAAAGAATATAATTTTCTCTACTCACAATGCTTTTAAGGAGTGCTGTATCCCCAGGCTTTCCTGTTTTGTTTTGTTTTGTTTTGTTTTGTTTTGTTTTGTTTTCAAGGCTGAACAAGTTTTTCCTAACAGCAGCAGGTTTTTTCATGAACCACTAGATGCTAAATTGTGAGCATCTTCTTAAAACTACCCAGGTCATACAGGGCTAGCTGTGTGCTGGGTCAACAAGCAAGGTTATGTTCAGCTCAGTGAGTGGCTAGATAGTAGCATCATAAATCAGGAGTTCTGGTGCTTTCTGCTAGAGCCAATATGATCTCTTCCAACTGAGGTCTATTCCTATTCAGATACAGACTAAACTGTGATAAGTCACAGATCCCCAAAATATCACAAGAACTTTACAAAGAGTCTCTCATTTCTAACCTCATTTTCTGGTAGAGTCTTCTTTTAATTCTTTTCTCATTACTAAAGTAAGGGCTTTTAAATTGAAAAATAGTCAATACTTTGGATCGTGGGGTATACTTGGGAGGCAAAGGGAATTCATATGTATTTTAAATTTTTCTGAACCTTTTATACCCCAAGATCCTTTATTTAAAAGAAGGTAATCCCTCCAAAAATAAGCTACCTACTCATAGTATCCCTTCAGCTTATTCAAATGGTATAATTTTGAAATATTCAAGAAATAAATGATGACTACTATTTTCGAGTATACTATCACAGTTAGCTAGGACTGTGTCATCAACAAATCTCAGCCCTATCTCTTCTTCTAGTTTTTTGAGTAGTACTTTTCTTTGGAAATTAAGATCAGAGTTTAAAAAGGTATAGAAAGAAACATAGTTCACTCAATATCTGTATATGGGAACACCTTAAAGACATTTTTGGTGTTTGAAAACTGAAACTTAGGAAGCATTAATAAGGGAGTGGTGGCATAAATTCATTATGAGAACACTTAACTCTCACTATGTTTCCACTGGATATAGTCTTTGAAAAATACAGTTTTTTATAAATACAAAACTCACTCCTCGCACAGATTAACAAGTGCTATAGCTTTGATTCAGCAAGTTTTATATTTCAGAAGAGAGTCCATCACAGATAAACTTTCACCTGCCTCACAACACTAAGAAATCTTGCAAGATGACATGAAAGTGTAACAGAAACTCTGTCTTAATGCTTTCTGGCCTGAATGTGTATTAATCTTTCTTTCTCTATAAAGAATGTCATCTTATGTGTTGCTCCTAAGGTGTCTTTGTAATTTTCTTATACACATGACAAAACTTTCTGCCATCTGTTGGAACAAAACTAGAGAGCACATCAAAAACTAAGAATATATGAATATACTTATAAAAGTACATCAAAATATATATGTATAAGGATATTTATTTCAGTATTATTCATTATAAGCCATCTAAATATTTATCAACAGTGGAATTGTTAAATAAATTATGATAGTTATTTTTTTTTATGGTTTGGATCTATGTCCCACCAAATCTCATGTTGAATTGTATTCCCCAGTATTAGAGGTGGGGCCTGGTGGGAGGTGGTTCGGTCATGAGGGTCAATTTCTCATGAACGGATTAGCACCATCTTCTTGGTGCTGTTTGTGTGAGATCAGGTTGTTCAAAATGTGCAGCCCCTCCCCACCTCACACTCTCTTGCTTCCTGCTCCCACCATATGAGACACCTCGCTCTCCCTTTGCCTTCTGTGATGATTGTAAGTTTCCTGAGGCCTCCCCAGAAGCAGAAGCTGCTATGCTTCCTGTACAGCCTGCAGAACCACAAGCCAATTAAACCTCTTTTCTTTATAAATTACAGTATCAAGTATTTCTTTATATCAGTGCCAGAATAGACTAATACATAATTATAATAATAAATGATTTTATTTACGCATAAAGTAAATGATAAGCAGCTATTAAATACAAATGTATGTATATACTGATATAGAACAATTCCCAAGATAATTTTGATATCTTGTGCAATGTGAAAATTAGTCTGCAAAATGCTATAGTTTTGAAAAAATTTTAAAAATTATCTATACACAAAATTTTCTCACCATGTGTTTGTATTGCTTTAAAATTAATTCTATTAAAAATGGGCAAATAATTTGAATAGATTTTCTCAAAGGAAATCATACAAATAGCCAATAAATATATGAAAAAACTCTCAGCATCACTAATCCTCAGGGAAAACATAAATCAAAACCAAAATGAGATATCATCTCACCCCAGTTAGAATGTCTATATCCAAAAAGATTAACAAATACTGGCAAGAATTTAGAGGATGAAACTCATATACTGTTGGTGGGAATGCAAATTAGCACAGACAGCATAGAAAACAGTAGAAAGAGTCCTCAAAAAATTAAAAATAGAACTACCATATGATCTAGCATTCCCATTATTGGCATTTATTCAAAGGCAAAGAAAACAACATATCAAAGAAATACCTATACCCCATGTTTATTGTGGCAATATTCACAATAACCAGAATATGGAACCTAAGTATCTATCAGTGGGTAAGTGGATAAAGAAAATAGGGTATATATGCATAATAGAATACTACTCAACCATAAATAGAATGAAATTCTCTCATTCTCAGCCACCTGTATGAGCCTAGAAGAAATTATGTTAAGTGAAATAAGTAAGGCACAGAAAGATAATTAGCACATGTTTTCACTCATATGTAGAAGCTAAAAAAGTTGATCCCATAATGGTAGAGAGTAGAATTATGGTTGCTAGAGGCTTGGAAGCAGAGAGGAAGGGAGAAAAGGTAGAGATTGGTTAATGTATACAAAATTACTCTAAACAGGAAAAATAAATTCTAGCTTTAGATAACACTGTAGAGTGGCTAGGTGAAATATAATTTACTGTATTTTTTCAAAACTCTAGAAGAGAGGATTTTAAAATATATACACTTTAAAAAGTGATCAAGATTTGAGGTAATTGTTATTCCAATTACCCTGATTTGATCATTGCACATTGTATATGTGTATCAAAATATCACACTCTACCCAATAAATATGTACAATTATGAATTATATATTAATCGTGTGTCAATTAAAATAAATAAATAAATAGCACCATATTAAGATAAGCTATATGGGCAATTAAATTATAAAGTTTTTTCTTTACAATTTAATACATTAAAAATAACATTAATAATTGATATTTCAAAATACATTAACAGTCACTGAGGGGTCCCACTAGGCCAGAAATCTAGTGTACCGGATTGTAGGGATTTCCTTTTAGGAAACTTGAATGTATCTGCAAGTCATAAACAGTTAAATACATTTCCTGCATTTTCTGAACACATCCCAGAAAGACTGTTCAGCAGTCTCTAAAGGATGCTGGCTGTTAGTGGATAGAAAAGACAGTGCAGATTTTATCCTGACTCAGCACATGCTAAGAACTAAACTGTCTGTCAAAAGGAATTCGTTATAGAATAAAATTTAAAAGCTCAGAGTCAAAGTGTACACTAATGACCTGGTAATTGTCTTAATGACTTTTCAATGAAGTGTGAAATTCTTTGTTAACATGTCAACAGAGTGTAAAATATTTTACAAGCATGGCTTTATTATATAACTATGTACCTGCTGTGTATTCTACTAGTAATCCTTGTTGCTTATCCAGTAAATATTTCTGGTTATATTCTGAGCACTTAGTCAATTAACATTTATATTGGCTGGTAATCTTTTTTTCACTTTTTTATTTGACTATTGTACTGTTCGTCTACTTGTTTAATATGAGGACCAGAGAACACTCCCCTTGTTTTCTTTGATGACAAACATCTCACTTGAGTGATTCCAAGAGAAACAACTGGTTTCAGGTACAGAAAAATTAAAACGCTCAACCAAGTTATCCAGTGATGATACTGAGACAGTAAATCAGACTTCCTGACCTCCATTATTGCACAGATATCATGACTTCATTCTAAATATCACAGGATAAAGCAAAATCAATAAATAAAGCAAAAAGTATATATTTTATTTTTATATTATGCAATTAAAACATGGAGAAAATTGAATAAATGATATAAATATTATTTGCTTCCCCATTGTCAGGCATGATACTTCTTAGGTAAATGGGATTTTAGCAGAAGTGACAACATGCAAGTTGACAGCAGATGTTTTACATGCAATCACATTGTTGATTTTCTCTCCCCTGCCCTCCGCTATGAGACCAGCACATACAATATACGAGCTATTTTTTCAGCTGGTGTTCTAGAAAAAGAAGACATAAGGAGCATAGGTTCAAACAACTCATAGACTTGCAAAAGAGAAATATTTTGTGCTGTAAGCCATTGAAATTTTGGGATGTGGTTAACCCCAGAAAAAGCTAAAAGAACTATTTGCTTACTATTGTTTTAGATGGTCAAAGTTTATTTAGTTTTATGCCTATGTTTATTATTCTCTTATAACAATTTCTTTGATAATTTTCCTTCCTTCTGGGATTACTTTCTTTTGTAAAGATAAACTCCTAGAAGTTCCTTCAGTGAAAAAGTGTTGTTAGTCAACTTTAAAGTTTATGACTGTTGGAATATATCTCTATTCTGTTATAATGTTTTAGAGATTCCTTTGCCTAGGTATAAATTATAAGTCAACAGTGGTGTATTGTCTTGAATCTTGATGGTTTAGATATTATTTCCCTGCTTTCTGGATTACAGTGCTGCTATTGAGAAGTCTTCTGACTTACTGTCCTTCTTTTTGGCTAAACTTTTTGCTATTGTTGTTGTTGTTGTTGCCTCCCTGGCTTCTTTATTGTTTTCCTTTGTATCCTGAATTTTTAGTATCAAGTGTCAAATTGTGTATTTCTTTTCATTTATCCTTCTTGGAATCCATTAGCCTTCTAGAAACTTTGAAACTGAAGGTTCACATTACTTATCAATTCTAAAAAATGGTCAATTATTTTTCAAATATTGTCTCTCCCCAATTTCTCCATTATCTTTACCTGTTTCTCAAATTAGATGTATATTGTTTCTTCTCACTCTGTCATTTATGACCCTTAATCTCTCTTTCATATTTTCACCTATTTTTTCTATCTACTGCATTGTCTCATAATTTTCATATCTAATCTGCAGCTTTTTAATTCTTTTGGTGCCTAACCAGTGATTTAACTAGCTCATTGAATTTCTAATTTAATATCTACATATATACATGTGTATTTCTCTGGAGTCCTATCTGGTTCCTCAAATCTGCATGGTCATTTTTTTAAAGTCGCCTACTCCTTTGTTTTATGCTTAGTATTTCCTTTTACTTCTTTAAAAATTATAGGCAGATGTATTGTTTATTCTATATATGTTAATTTTAATAAAGGTAGTTTTTATAAATCTGCATGACATAATTTATTTCCATCAAGTTCTTTCTAAATTTATTTTTTACATTTATAGATTTACAGAGTACAAGTGCAGTTTTGTTACATGGATACATTGCATAGTGGTTTTTTGGGGTTTTTCTCATTTTTTTCCAGCCTTAACTGATTTATGCATTTATAAATGAATTTTATTTTTCTCCCATAAATTTTAATGTTTTACATCAGGAGTCTTCCCTATGTATCTGACATGCCATATTTAGAGAATAAAAAGACTTACAATAACATGTGTTTTAATGTTAAATATTTCTATATTCCTGGGTCACTTATGATATATTTTTAAATATATTAATGGAGGTAGATTACAAATACTTTACTAAAATGTCTGCATCTCTTTTTATAAACTAGACTGGTCTCATTTTGGCTTTTATCTGTAGGTTATAATATTTTCATAAATGAGTTGTAAAATGTTCCTTCTTTTTGTTTACATGCTTTAAAACTATGTCCAGAAGACAAGAATCAAATGTTCATTTAAACTTTGGTAGGCCTTGAGGGTTTTCTTCAGAGAGTTTCTGTTGACTCCCTCATGGATTCACTCAGTTCCTATTTTTCCTAAATTTGGTTTCAAAATATATAATACTCTATACATTTGTACATTTTATGTGTATTTTCCAATAAACTGGTAAAAATTTTCATAGTATTATCTTCTTATTTTAAACATCTGTGATTTATTTATAGCTATGCTCCTTATTTTTATACTGGTCTTTAGTGACTTCTCTTTTTTCCTTCACCCATATTTCAAAATATTTGTCTATTTTATTACTATTTTCAAATATATACTTTCATTATGCTTTCCTCTCTTTTTATTTGTATTAATCACATTATGAATGTTTATTTTTTTATTGCACTTTAGGTTTTGGGGTACATGTGCAGAACATGCAAGATAGTTGCATAGGTATACACACGGCAGTGTGATTTTCTGCCTTACGTTGATCCTTTTTCTTTCAGTTTATTTTGATATTGTTTTTCTAACTTCTTGAATCACATGACTAATTCTCTGATTTTAAAACTTACTTTCTGTTGCATATGCTTAACGTTAACCACTCCCTTTTAAGTACAATTTTAGTTTCCACAAATTGTTTCCACAAATTTAGATGTGAAGTATTTTTACTGTTTTAAAATAACATTTTTCTTATTTCTTATATGATATTTCCTTTAACCCATGAATTATTTACAAATGTTTTTTTGTCGAATGAGTAACAGTAAGTTGGTCATATTTTTATTTTTGATTTCAAATGTAAGCACATTACGGTCAGGGAATATATTTGTTGTGCATTGAGACTTCATTTTTAGTCTAATATTTGGTCCATATTTATAGAAGTTTATGTGTTTGAAAATAATGTTTTCTAATTGTTGGATATAGAATTATATGTATATTCATTAAATAAAAGTTTTTAAAATGTGGTTAAAATTTGATCGATTCACAGTTTTTAAAATACTTGCTCATTCAATTAGAGAAGAATGTTACAATGTTTCATGATTCTAATGGCTTTGTTAACTTCTTGTAGCTTTGTCATATTTTTTTAAATGTATGAAGCTATATGTTTATTTGCATGCATATATTCCAAAGTTATGGCATCAGCTACATCTAAGTCCAGAACTACTATGTCTTTGACCAGAATGTACCCATTTGTCATTATGTAATAATCTTCTTTATCTCTAATATATATTCCATATAGTCTATTTTATTTTATACTAATATTATTACATCTAATTTATTTTTTTAGTGTATGCCTGATACGCCTTTTCCATCCATTTATTTTTTTTTAATTTTGTGGTTTTTTATTGCATTTTAGGTTTGGGGGTACATGTGCAGAACATGCAAGATAGTTGCATAGGTACACACATGGCAGTGTGTTCTGCTGCCTTCCTCCCCTTCACCCACATTTGGAATTTCTCCCCAGGCTATCCCTCCCCAGCTCCCCCCACTGCTGTCCCTCCCCTATTCTCCCCAATAGACCCCAGTGTGTAGTAATCCCTTCCCTGTGTCCATGTGTTCTTATTTTTCCTCACCCGCCTATGAGTGAGAATATGCGGTATTTCATTTTCTGTTCTTGTGCCAGTTTGCTGAGAATGATGTTCTCCAGATTCAACCATGTCCCTACAAAGGACACAAACTCATCATTTTTGATTGCTGCATAATATTCCATGGTGTATATGTGCCACATTTTCCCAATCCAGTCTATCATTGATGAGCATTTGGGTTGGTTCCAGGTCTTTGCTATTGTAAACAGTGCTGCAATGAACATTCGTGTGCAATGAACATTTGTGTGCATGTGTCCACCAATAACAAACTGAAAGAGAGCCAAATCAAGAACAAACTGCCATTCACAATTGCTACAAAAAGAATAAAATACCTAGGAATGCAACTTACAAGGAACGTAAGGGACCTCTTCATGGAAAACTACAAATCACTGCTCAACGAAATAAGAGAGGACACAAACAGATGGAGAAACATTCCATGTTCATGGTTAGGAAGAATTAATATCGTGAAAATGGCTATACGGCCCAAAGTAATTTACAGAATCAACGCTATCCCCATCTAGCTACCATTGAGTTTCTTCACAGAAATGGAAAAAACCAACATGAACTTCATATGGAACCAAAAGAGAGCCCGCATAGCCAAGTCAATTCTAAGCAAAAAGAACACAGCGGGGGGCATCACACTACCGGACTTCAAACTATACTACAAGACTATAGTAATCAAAACAGCATGGTGCTGGTACCAAAACAGACATATAGACCAATGGAACAAAACAGAGGCATCGGAGGCAACACAACATATCTACAACCATACAATCTTTGATAAACCTGACAAAAGTAAGCAATGGGGAAAGGATTCCCTGTTTAATAAATGGTGTTGGGAAAACTGGCTAGCCATGTGCAGAAAGCAGAAACTGGACCCCTTCCTGACACCTTACACTAAAATTAACTCCAGATGGATTAAAGACTTAAACATAAGATCTGGCACCAGAAAAACCCTAGAAGAAAATCTAGGCAAACCATTCCGGACATAGGAGTAGGCAAGGACTTCATGAACAAAACACTAAAAGCATTGGCAACAAAAGCCAGAATAGACAAATGGGACCTAATCAAATTCCACAGCTTCTGCACAGCAAAAGAAACAGTCACTAGAGTGAATGGGCAACCAACAGAATGGGAAAAAAATTTTGCAGTTTACCCATCTGACAAAGGGCTGATATCCAGAATTTACAAAGAACTCAAACAGATTTACAGGAAAAAAAACAAACAAGCCCATTCAAAAATGGGCAAAGGATATGAACAGACACTTTACAAAAGAAGACATACATGAGGCCAACAAACATATGAAAAAATGTTACTCATCACTGGTCATTAGAGAGATGCAAATCAAAACCACAGTGAGATACCATCTCACACCAGTTAGAATGGTGATCATTAAAAAATCTGGAGACAACAGATGCTGGAGAGGATGTGGAGAAACAGGAACACTTTTACACTGTTGGTGGGGGTGTAAATTAGTTCAACCATTGTGGAAGACAGTGTGGCGATTCCTCAAGGCCTTAGAAATAGAAATTCCATTTGACCCAGCAATCCCATTACTGGGCATATATCCAAAGGACTATAAATCCATCCATTTATTTTTAACATTTCCACATTTTAAAGGTTTAAGTGTATCATTTGTAAACAGTATAAAATTGCATATTGTTTCTTTATCCACCTGGTGATCTGTCTATCTGCATAAAGCCATTCACACATATTCATTAATGAAATATTTTGATTTATTTTTCCAATCTAATTTTTGTCATTTTTATTTTTCATACTATTATTTTTATTGTTGTTTTCCTCCTTTACACATTCTCTTGAATTGATCAAGCTTTGTTCAGGCTCTTTTTGCTCCTCTCTTAGTTTATGACTTTTTAATAAACTTCTGATTTTTTGTGATTAATCTTAAATTTTTAACATTCATATTTTACCTTAAATATTTAAAGCTAATTAACACCTTTAAGATCCTCCAAAATAATAGATACCTTTTACAACTATTTGATTCTATTAGGCAATCTCCTATCTTTCATCCATTCTGGTTTTCCTCTCCTTGTGGAGCTATTAGGTATGTTATAAGTTTCCAAGCTATCTTGATATCTCTTCAACTCCTTTCATCTTGTTTTATATTTTCATGTCTCTATGATGCACTCTGGGTCATTTTCTATTATCTAGTTTTCTACTTAGCTTGCTTTATTTTGTTTGTCCACTGACTTCCATTATTTTTTAACATTCTATGTAGTTTTTATTTCAAATTTGACTATTGTTTTTTCATAGTGTAATCTCCTTTCCATGTGGTTTCTATTCTTTCTTTAAGTTTTTTTATTAACATGCACTTAATTAATGTTTTTTCAGACTGACCTACTATCTCATGTTCTGTGCTTATGCTCCTAAATTTGTTGTAACTGCTGACTTTAACTGAAGATATATTACTGTTTCGTGCATATTGTCATTTTTTTATTTTCTTGTTCTGAGTTCATTTTCAGCAGAGATAACTTTTCTACAGAAAATTAATGGGAATTAAGTGTTGCTTCTTCTTCTACATGCCCTTGGGATATGATTGACTGAGATTTATCTCCATGTACTATTTTTTATTTTAATGAGTCTCTTACTTTGTGAAAGTAGTACATTCACTGTTTAATAGTGTATGTAGTTCATATTTATAGTTTCAGTTTCTCAGAGTATAGTATATTTTTCTATCAAGAGTCTGAGGTAAGGCAATTAATTTTGAACTGTCTCAGGAGCAGTGGGAAGAACTTTTCTAGTTTCCCTGTCACTTAGAGTACAACACATCAAAATTCGGTTTTATTCAGGGGTCTTAGGTCCAAGCTCTTACCTCATGGGGGATTTAGGCTTAATTTTCTGTCCATGCATGATATAAAAACCCAAGCCCTTAATGTTAGCACTTCTAAGCTTGACTAACAACCTCTCATATGCTCCCTAAATCAATGTCTTTCCTCTGCCTTTGAATCTTCTAAGACATAAATACGTTTATGTCTTACATTTCCTTTTTTTTTTTTTTTTTTTTTTTTTTTTTTGTCAAGAGCAGAGCATGACTTAGTTGAATTTCCCTTTGTTTTTTTTCTCTAAACCTTTCAGGAAGACTCAGTTTAACCTGCTTGTTAAGTTGGTCTATTTTCCTCTATGACATATGTAAGACCGGTATTTCACATAGTGAAAGACATGAAATCAACAAAAGTTGTGCCTGCCAAAAGTGTCTACTCTTCACACAAATCATGTCCACCTTCAGCTTCTACAGATAGATAATAGTACTCTAGAGATATTCTCCCATCAGATCAATGTCTAACCCAGGTCAGAACTTGAACTATCATTATCCTGTTTCAATCCCGTTTAACATGTCTCATTTTTTATATACATTTCTTTTGAGTCCTAATTCATTAAATTTCTAAGACTTCTTCTCTTAAGATACGTTTTAACTAAATTTTTACCTCAAATAAGTGTGCTGCCTTGAAACTCACCTAATAATTCTTTAATACTATTTTACCCAAATTTTTCTACTTTTTTCTCATCAAAAATACCCAAATTTTCTATAATCACTTGGTGTAGCTGTCTTTAATTGTAAATTGCTTTCCCCAATTCCTCTTCATACCGTTCACCCAGATTCTTTATCTGCAACCTTTCAATAATATCCTGGATTCTGGCCTCCTACTGGGGAATCATACCTGATTGTTGTCTGAGAACATTCATTTTTACCTCTGCTAGATTTTATTGGGATCTAGTCACTCTTTTTGGTCTTGTTAAAACTTGGATACTTTCCACTTTGGAAACTTGCTGTGCAGAGAAGCTAGATATGAAGCAATCTTCATTTCCTCTTATATCATTCTATTCTGGCCATTGTGGCTTTTGATTTCCTTTCAAAAAAAATAGGGTCTATTATGCTAAGAGCTTTATCTACCTTCTAAGTAAATCTTTTAATTATTTTTATTCTCTATTGCCCTTATTCTGTTTTCAAAATTGAAGCAGACTTTTCAAACCACTCTAACTCCTTAATCATTTCCTAAACAACTCTAATTCCTATGGACAAAATTCCAGAAATGGGCTTTATTAGTTTCCTTCAGGCATTTTTATTTTTAATCATTTAATTAACTTGTTTTTCTACCTCAAACTGTGACAGCATATTTTCTTTGTAATTCATTTGTTTTTTTAGTTATAAAACCTACCACTTTTCTTCTGGTAAAGTCACAAGTTGAGTCTGTAATCTAAAATCATACTTTAAAGGTCAGAAAGTAATATATCTAGACCCAACTTAAGACCATGTGATGGGAAGATACCAACTGAGTTTTAGTATGGACCCAATATATGAATTTAAGGTTACCACTATCATACTTTCCTTCTTAACCCCACGTACAGAAAATAGTTTGGAGAAGTCAGTGTGGCACTGTAGCCCCCATGAGTTTGGTACTAACACCTTAAAGTTAGAACCAAGCACATCAGTCCTTTGAAATGCACATGCATTTAATATACTTGCTTGTAGACAGCCGAGAAACAACAAAACAGGAGTCAATAATATTTGTCTAAACAGCTGATATCCAGAAAGAATCTCTTTTACTTTGAATTCTTGATTAATCTGTTCTTGCTTACTAAGGCCTCTGAAATACTCATCCATCTGCTGAAGATCATATGAAGCCCCATACATATGCGGCAGCCAATGTTTGTATACTTCAGAGTCAAATAGGCATAGCTTGAACTGTAAAGGTCCCACTAACACCATTCGACCAAGACCACCTGAGGTATACCATATCAGACTATGGCTCCCTGGCCTGCTTCTTGGTTTAGGCTTGTGGATGGCCTCACATTGCTGCCAACCCCTTCTCCCACCCCACTTTGTAGAAATACTTGATTTTGCTTAAGGTAGAAAAGACTCACTTTTCACTCAAGGCAGCTATTTTAATAAAAAGCATAATTTCTGTCTGGATAAAGCTACCTAAACTGTGGTAACTCATGGTATTAAACATGCATTTTTGCTTAACAAATTATCCTTAAAGTATTGGCTTAAATCTATAGGTAGATTTCTAAGGTTTTTGACTGTAGTCTCTGAGTTCTGGACAGTGTCTCTTGGCCGTCTTAAGGCCTGGTGGAATTCGTCACCCTGAAGGGAAGGACATAGGCCTGACTAGCTTTACCACCTGCTAACTGTAAAGTCCCAGAAGTTTGAGCAAACATGGACAGTATCCAGGGAGTGATTACAGCAGGCCTCAGGTGAGAGCCAGTGCTGTGCTGGTTTCAAGTCTGACCCAGCACAATCCTATTAGTGGTAGTTACAGAGGTGCTTGTGTCATCCCACTAACAACTCCAGGGAACTCAGTACAGAGAAAGAGACTTTGTTTGTTCAGCAAAAAGTAACAAATAGCTCTCCTGTGTAATCAAGACCATCAAAGTGGTACATCTAAGAATCTGGAAGAACCACAGCATTACTGGCACCCAATAAAGCAGAAACAGCTTAGACAATAAAACCTAAGTTCATTTTAATATCTGAAAAGTGTTCCAAAGAAGAATGGGTGCAAACAAGCCAAAAATTGAGAAGGCAACAAAAAATGCCTAACTATTTGGTGCCCAGACACAGTTGAATGTCTACAAGTATCAAAATGACCCAGGAAAACATTTCATAACCAAAAGAAGTAAATATGGCAAAAGGGACCGACCATGAAGAAACAGAGATATATGGCCTTTCAGACAGCTGTGTTCAAAGTAGCTGTGTTGAGGAAACTCTAGGAAATTCAAGATAACACAGAGGAAGAATTCAGAATTCTATCAGATAAATTTAACAAAGATATTGAAATAACTAAAAGAAATCAAGCAAAAATTCTGGACTAAAAATACAGATAGCATACTGAAGAATGCATTCAGAATCTTTTAATAGCAGAACCAATCAAGCAAAAGAAAAATTTAGTGAGTCTGAAGACAGGCAAATTGAAAATACACAGTCAGAAGAGACAAAAACAAAAAGGAAAAACAATAAAGCATACTTCCTGGTTCTAAAAATAAATTGCCTCAAAAGGGCAACTCTAAGAGTTACTAGCTTTAAAATGAAGGTAAAGAAAGACATAGGTGTAGAAAGTTTACTCAAAGGGATAATAACAGAATGTCCCAAACCTAAAGAAAGACATCAATACCTAACTATATGAAGGTTATAGAACACCAAATGGATTTAACCCAAAGAAGACTACCCCAAGGCATTTAATAATCATACTCACAAAGGTCAGGGATAAAGAAGGGATCCCAAAAACAGCAAGAGAAAATAAACAAAAAACATACACTGGAGTTCCAATGTATCTGGCAGCAAACTTTTCAGTGAAAACCTTCCAGACCAGGAGAGAGTGGTATGACATACTTGAAGTGCTGAAGTGATATAGTTTGGCTGTGTCCCCATCCAAATCTCATCTTGAATTATAGTTCCCATAATTCCCACATGTCATGAAAGGGACCCAGTAATTTAATCATGGGTGCAGTTACCCTCATGTTGTTCTCATGACAGTGACTGAATTCTCATGAGAGCTGATGGTTTTATAAGGGCCTTTTTCCCATTTGCTTGCCACTTTTCCTTGCTGCCACCATGTGAAGAAGGACGTGTTTGCTTCCCCTTCTGCCATGATTTAAGTTTCCCAAGGCCTCCCCAAACATGCTGAAATGTGAGCCAATTAAACCCCTTTCCTTTATAAATTACCCACTCTGTGGTATGTCTTTATTAGCAGTATGAGAATGAACTAAAACAGTAAGTTGATGCCAGGAGTGAGATGCTGCTATAAAGATGCCCCAAAATGTGGAAGTGATTTTGTAACTGGGTAACAGGCAGAGATTAGAACAGTTTACAGAACTCAGAGAAAGACAGGAAAATGTGGGAAAGTTTGGAACTTCCTAGAGACTTGTTGATTGGCTTTGACTAAAACGATGATAGCAATATGGACAATGAAGGCCAGGCTGAGGTGGCCTCAGATGGAGATGTTGGAAACTGGAGTAAAATCACTGCAGACTGGTGGCATTTCCCTGCCTGACCTATAGATCTGTGGCATTTTGTTTTTTGGTTTTTTTATTGCATTTTAGGTTTTGGGGTACATGTGCAGAACATGCAAGATAGTTGCATAGGTACACACATGGCAGTGTGTTCTGCTGCCTTCCTCCCCTTCACCCACATTTGGAATTTCTCTCCAGGCTATCCCTCCTCAGCCCTCCCCCCCCACGGTCCCTCCCCTATTCCCCCCAATAGACCCCAGTGTGTAGTACTCCCTTCCCTGTGCCCATGTGTTCTCATTTTTCCTCACCCGCCTATGAGTGAGAATCTGCGGTATTTCATTTTCTGTTCTTGTGTCAGTTTGCTGAGAATGATGTTCTCCAGATTCATCCATGTCCCTACAAAGGACAGGAGCTCATCATTTTTGATTGCTGCATAATATTCCATGGTGTATATGTGCCACATTTTCCCAATCCAGTCTATCATCAATGGGCATTTGGGTTGGTTCCAGGTCTTTGCTATTGTAAACAGTGCTGCAATGAACATTCGTGTGCATGTGTCCTTATAGTAGAACCATTTATAGTCCTTTGGATATATACCCAGTAATGGGATGGCTGGGTCAAATGGAATTTCTATTTCTAAGGCCTTGAGGAATCGCCACACTGTCTTCCACAATGGTTGAACTAATTTACACCCCCACCAACAGTGTAAAAGTGTTCCTGTTTCTCCACATTCTCTCCAGCATCTATTGTCTCCAGATTTTTTAATGATCGCCATTCTAACTGGCGTGAGATGGTATCTCAATGTGGTTTTGATTTGCATCTCTCTAATGACCAGTGATGATGAGCATTTTTTCATATGTTTGTTGCATTTTGAACTTGAGAGAGGTGATTTAGGGTATCTGGCAGAAGAGATTTCTTAGTGGCAAAGTATTGGAGAAGAAACAGAGCATCAAGGTTTGAAATATTTGCAGTCTGACGATGCAATAGGAAAAAAAATAACATTTTATGGGGAGAAATTTAAATCAGCTACAGAAATTTGTATAAGTAGCGAGGAGCCAACTGATAATCACCAAGACAATGGGGAAAATGTCTCCAGGACAAGTCAGAGACCTTCATGTCAGTCCCTCACAGCAGAGGTCTGGAGACCTAGGAGGGAAAAATAATTCCCTGGGCCAGACCCAGGGCCCCACTGCTCTGTGCAGCCTCAACATATGGTGCCCTGTGTCCCAGCTTCTTCAGCTCCAGCCATGGCTAAAAGGGGCTAACATACAGCTCAGGTCATTTTTTCAGAGGGCACAAGTCCCAACGCTTCTGTGCACCTACAGGCTTCCACATGGTGTTGAGCCTGTAAGGTGCACAGAAGTCAAAACTTTAGGTTTGGAAACCTCTACTCAGATTTCAGAGGATGTATGGAAACAACTGGATGTTCAGGCAGCAGTTTGCTAAAGGGGCAGAGCAGAAAGAAAATGTGGGATCAGAGTCCCCACACAGAGTTAACACTGGGGCATTGACTAGTGGAGCTGTGAGAAGAGGCCCAGCATTCTCCAGACCCCAGAATGGTAGATCCACTGACAGCTTGTACCATGTGCCTGGAAAAGCTACAGACAATATCAGCCCATGAATTGTCCCAATATCAGCCCATGAGCTCCCATCAGCCAGAAGGGGAGCGAAGGGGAGCTGTACCCTGCAATGTCACAGGAGTGGAGCTGCCCAAGGCTGTGAAAGCCCACCTCTTGCATCAGTGTGACCTGGATGTGAGACATGGAGTCCAAGGTGATCATTTTAAAACTTTAAGACTTAAGGACTGCTCTATTGGATTTCCAATTTGCATGGGGCCTGCAGGTCTTTTGTTTTAGCCAATTTCTCTGGTTTGGAATGTGTGTATTTACCCGGTGCCTGTACCCCTGCTGTATCTAGGAAGTGACTAACTTGCTTTGGATTTTACTGGCTCATAGGTGGAAGGGACTTTCCATGTCTCAGATAAGACTTTGGACTTGGACTTTCAAGTTAATTTTGGAATAAGTTAAGACTTTGGGGGACTGTTGGAAGGGCATGATTGTGTTTTGGAAATGTGAGGATATGAAATTTGGAAGGGACCGGGGGTAGAATGATATAGTTTGTCTTTGTCTCCACGCAAATCTCATCTTGAATTGTAGTTTCCATATTCCCCACGTGTTGTGGAAGAGACCTAATAAGATGTAATTTAATCATGTGGGTGGTTTCCCTCATGCTATTCTCATGATAGTGAGTTCTCATGAGATCTGTTGATTTTATAGAGGCTTGTCCCCCTTTTGCTAGCCATTTCTCCTTGCAGCCACTGTGTGAAGAAAGATGTGCTTGCTTACCCTTCTACCATGATTCTAAGTTTCCTGAGGCCTCCCCAGCCATGCTGAACTATGAGACAATTAAACCTCTTTCCTTTGCAGATTATGAATTCTCAGGTATGTCTTTAGTAGCAGAGTGAGAACAGACTAATACATGAAGGAAACAAACTTTTACCCTAGAATGGTATATCTACTGAAAATATCCTTCACGCATAAAAGAAAACTTTCCCAGGCAAACAAAAGCTATGAGATTTCAATAATATCAGATTCATCCTACAAGAAATGCTAAAGGGAGTATTTCAAGCCCCCCAAAAAAGTACATTAATAGAAAATAAATAATCACCCGAAGGTACAAAACTTACTTGTTATAGTAAGTACACAGAAAAACACAGAATATTACAACACTGTGACTGCAGTATGTAAACTACTTTTATCCTAAAAAGAAAGACTTAACAATAAATTAATACAAAATAATAACTAAAATAACTTTTGGAGACACAGACAGTACAATAAGATATAAATAGAAACAACATGAATTAAAGAGCTAGGGAGACAAATTTAAGGCATAGAGTATTAGTTTTCTTTTTGTGTGTCTGTGTGTTTGTTTATGCAAACAGTTTTACATTGTTATTAGTTTAAAATAATTGGTTATAAAATAGCATTTGCAAGATACACAGAAATAAAAAGAAATACACTAAATCATATCGCCAGAGAAAAACACCTTCACTAAAGGAAGACAGGAAGAGAAGAAAGAAGGAAAAGAAGACCATAAAATGAGCAGAAAGAAAATGGCAGGAGTAAGTTCTTACATGTCAATAATAACGTTGGATGCCAATGGACTAAACTCTCCCATCAAAAGACATAAACTGGCTGAATGGATAAAACAGACAAGAACCACTTATCTGTTGCATACAAGAAACACACTTCAACTATAAAAACACACAGACTGAAAACAAAGGGATGAAAATAGATATTCCATGCCAATGAAATTAAAAAAAAGAGTAGGAATAGTTATGTCTAATCTATATCAGACAAAATAGATTTTAAGACAAAAACTATAAAAAGAGACAAAGAAGGTCACTATGTATGATAAAGGGGTCAATTCACCAAGAAGATATAGCAACTTTAAATATAGATACAGCCAACACTGGAGCACAGATATATAAAGTAAATATTACAGCCAAAGAGGGAGATAGAATCTAACACTATAATAACTGCAGATTTCAATACCCAGCTTTCTGCATAGAACAGCTCTTCTGGACAGAAAATTAACAAAGAAACCTGGTCCTTAATCTTCCCTGTAGACCCAATGGATCTAATAGATATTTACAGAAGATTTTATCCAACGGCTGCAGAATACACATTCTTTTCCTCAGCACATGAATCATTCTCAAGGACAGACCATATGCTATGTCTCAAAATAAGTGTTATGACACTCAAAAAATTTAAATAATATATAGCATCTCCTATGACTGTAATGGAGTAAAATTAGAGATCAATAATAAGATGAATTTTGGAAATTATATAAATATAGAAAAATAAACATTATGCTCTTAAGTGTCCAGTGGGTCAATAGGAATTTGAGAAAGAAATTGAGAAATTTTGAAACAAATGATAATGGAAACAGCATACCAAAACCTGTGGGATATAGCAAAAGTAGTACTAAGAGGGAAGTTTATATCTATAAGTGACTACATCAAAAAGCGAAAAACTTCAAACAAGCAACTCAATAATCCATCTTAAAGCACTAGAAAAGCAAAAGAAAACCAAACTCAAAATTAGTAGAAGAAAAAAAATGAAGATTAAAGAAGTAAATGAAATTGAAATGAAAAACAGTACAAAACATCAATGAAATAAAAGTTGACTTTTTGAAAAGTTAACCAAAATGGACAAACATTTATCGAAGAAAAAAAAAGGTAATTCAAATGAATAAAACCAGAGATGAAAAAGGAGACATCATAACTGATACAGCAGAAATTGAAAGAATCATTACTGGCTATTATGAGCAACTATATGCCAATAAATTGGGAAATCTAGGAGAAATGAACAAACTCTTAGAGACATATAATCTGCAAAAATTGAAATGGGAAGACATTCAAAACCCAAGCAGAGTAATAACACAAAACAACATCAAAGCCAAAATAAAAATTTTCCCAGTAAAGGAAAACTAAAAATCAGATGACTTCATAGCTGATTTCTACCAAACATTTAAAGAAGAACAAATACCAGTACTCAAAGTATTCTGAAAAATATAGGAGAAAATACTTCCAAACTCAGTCTATGAGGCCAGTATTAACCTAATACCAAGACATGTATTTTTTAGAAAAGGAAAATATCTGTAATGAATATTGATGTTAAAATGCTCAACTAAATATTAAAAAACCAATTCATCAGTACATTAGAAAGATCATTCAATTAATGCTGAAAAAGCTCTTGATGAAATTCAACATATCTTCATGATAAAAAATCCTGCAAAAAATGGGACTAGAAGAAACATACCTCAACATAATAGAAGCCACATAGGACAGACACACTACAAGTATCATACAGAATGGGAAAAAACTGAAATCCTTTCCTCTAAGATTTGAAAAATTAAAAAGATGTCCATTTTCACCTCTGTTATTCAACACGGTACCGGAAAGTCTAGCTAGAGCAATCAAACAAAAATGAATAAAAAAAATAAATGACCTCCAAATTGGAATGTAAGAGTCAGATTATCCTTGTCTACAGGTGACATAATCTTATATTTGGAAAAGCCTAAACACTCAATAAAATAAGCATTAGAACTGATAAATTCAGTAAAGTTGTAAGACACAAAGTCAACATACAAAAATTGGTAGCATTCTATATGCCAACAGGAAACAATCTGAAAAAGAAATCAAACAAGTAATCCCATTTACAATAGCTACAAATAAAGTTAAACACCTAGGAATTAACTTAGTCATAGAAGGAAAAGATCAGTGTAAAAAACCTATAAAGCACCAATGAAACAAATTGAAAATGACACAAAAAATTAAAAGATATTGCATGTTCATAAATTGGAAGAATCAATATTGTTAAAATGTCCATTCTACCCAAAGGAATCTACAGATTCAATTCAATCTATATCAAAATATCAATGAAATTTTTATAGAAATAGAAAAATCTATCCTGTAATTCATATGGAATCATAAAAGACCAAGGATAGCCAAAGTTATGCTAACCAAAAAGAAAACTGGAAGAATCTCATTGGTTGACTGCAAATTAAACTACAATGCTATAGTAATCAAACAGCATGGTACTGGCATAAAATCAGACACATAGACTATTGGAACAGAATATATAACCTAGAAGCAAATCCAAACACCTAGAATGAACTCATTATTGAAAAAGGTGCTGAGACCATAAATATATACACCTACTATGTGTCCACAAAAATTTAAAAACTAAAATATTGAAGATACACATTGGGGAAAGACAGTCTTTTTAATAAATGGTGCTGGGAAAACTGTATATCCACATGCAGAAGAAAGAAACTAGACCTCTACCCCTTGCCATATACACAAATCAAATCAAAATGGATTAAAAGTTTAAATCTAAGACCTCAAACTATAGAACTACTACAAGAAAACATTGGAGAAATTTTACAGGACTTTGGAGTGAGCCAAGATTTACTGAGTAACTCCACAAGCATGAGCAACCAAAGCAAACTTGGACAAATGAGATCAAACCAAGTTAAAGAGCTTCTGCGCTGGGCGCGGTGGCTCACGCCTGTAATCCCAGCACTTTGGGAGGCCGAGGTGGGTGGATCACGAGGTCAAGAGATAGAGACCATCCTGGTCAACAAGGTGAAACCCCATCTCTACTAAAAATACAAAAAATTAGCTGGGTACGGTGGCGCATGCCTGTAGTCCCAGCTACTCGGGAGGCTGAGGCAGGAAAATTGCCTGAACCCAGGAGGCAGAGGTTGCGGTGAGCCGAGATCACGCCATTGCACTCCAGCCTGGGTAACAAGAGTGAAACTCCGTCTCAAAAAAAAAAAAAAAAAAAGACCTTCTGCACAGCAGAAGAAACAATCAGCAAAATGAAGAGACAACCCACAGAATGGGAGAAACGATTTGCAATCTACTCACCTGACAAGGGATTAATAACCACAATATATAAGGAGCTCGAACAACTCTGTAGGAAAAAATCTAATAATCGGATCAAAAATGAGCAAAAGATTTGAATAGACGTTGTTCAAAAGAAGACATACAAATGGCAAACAAACATATGAAAAAGTGCTCAACATCACTGATCATCAGAGAAATGCAAATCAAAACTGCAATGAGATATTATCTCACCTCATTTAACACAGGTTATATCCAAATGATAGGCAATAAAAAATACTGGTAATGATGTGGAGAAAAAGTAACCCTGTAGACTGTTAGTAGAAATGTAAATTAGCACAACCACTATGAAAATCTATAGAGAGTCCTCAAGAAAATAAAAATAGAGCTATGACACAATCCAGCAATTCTACTTCTGGGTATATACCCCTCAAAGAAGAAATCAGTATATCAAAAACATATCTGAACTCTCATGTTTGTTCCAGCAATGTACACAATAGCTAAGATTTGGAAGCTAACTCTCCATAAACAGGTGAATGGATAAAGAAAATGTGGTACTTTTACACAGTGGAGTATTATTCAGCCATCAAAAAATGAGATTCAGTCATTTGTAGCGACATGAATGGAACTGGAGGTTATTATGTTAAGTGAAATAAGCCAGGCACAGAAAGAAAAACATAACATATACCCACTTATTTGTGAGATCTAAAAATCAAAACAATTTTATCCATGGCTATTGAGAGTACAAGAATGATTATCAGATTCTGCAAAGGGTAATTGGGGTTTGAAGGGCAGGTTTAGACGATTAATGTGTACCTTAAAAACAGTTTAAATGAATAAATAAGACCTAGAATATGATAGCACAATAGAGTCACTATAGTCAATAGTAATTTAATTGTACATTTAAAAATAACTACAAGAGTAGAATTAAGTTGTTTGTAATACAAAGGATAAATGCTTGTGGGGATGGATACTCCATTTTCTATGACATGATTATTACACATTGCACGTGTGAATTAAAACATCTCATGTACCCCAGAAATATATACATCTTTTATGTACTCCCAAAATATTTTGGATTTCAAACAGTTAAATTATTTTAAAAATGTGAAAATTTACATTATTATTTAAAAGTTACATTAAAAGTGTACAGATTGGAAAGCAAGAGACAAAACTCTTATTATTTGTTTACATGAAAAACAGAAGAATATACAAATTATCACAATTAGTAAAATAATTTTCCTGTATTTTACATGTAAATCAATATTTTATATGCCATCAACAGTTGAAAAATGTTATTTCTAAAACTATAATTGCAATAAAAAATTAACAAAAATCATATGAAAAAATGCTCATCGTCACTGGTCATCAGAGAGATGCAAATCAAAACCACATTGAGATACCATCTCACGCCAGTTAGAATGGCGATCATTAAAAAATCTGGAGACAACAGATGCTGGAGAGGATGTGGAGAAAAAGGAACACTTTTACACTGTTGTTGGGAATGTAAATTAGTCCAACCATTGTGTAAGACAGTGTGGCGATTCCTCAAGGCCTTAGAAATAGAAATTCCATTTGACCCAGCCATCCCATTACTGGGTATATATCCAAAGGACTATAAATGGTTCTACTATAAGGACACATGCACACGAATGTTCATTGCAGCACTGTTTACAATAGCAAAGACCTGGAATCAACCCAAATGCCCATTGATGATAGACTGGATTGGGAAAATGTGGCACATATACACCATGGAATATTATGCAGCAATAAGAAATGATGAGTTCGTGTCGTTTGTAGGGACATGGATGAATCTGGAGAACATCATTCTCAGCAAACTGACACAAGAACAGAAAATGAAACACCGCATATTCTCACTCATAGGCGGGTCATGAAAAATGAGAACACATGGACACAGAGAGGGGAGTACTAAACACTGGGGTCTATTGAGGGGAAAAGGGGAGGGCCAGTGGGAGGGGGAGGTGGGGAGGGATAGCCTGGGGAGAAATGCCAAATGGAGGTGAAGGGGAGAAAGCAAGCAGAGCACACTGCCATGTGTGTACCTATGCGACTGTATTGCATGCTCTGCACATGTACCCCAAAACCTAAAATGCAATAAAAAATAAAAAAGAAAAAATTTAACAAAAATAAAAACCAGAGCAATAATAATGTACCTAGAAATAAACATAATAAAATATATTTTAAATTTAAGTAAAAATATTAATTTTTGTTTAAATTTATTTCTAACATATGAATGAATTAAAATGCATGCCAAATTCATATATAGAAATACTTGATATTATACAGATATATTTTCTACCAAAATTAATTCATGGATTCCATACGGTTCACTCAGAAAACTTGAGTTACTCTAAAATATATATGGAAGCATATGGGACACACAATAGCCAAGTCAATTTTAATAAAGAAAATATAGGTTGACAATGCCCTATCAGATATTATTATAAGTCTACAATAATTTAGATGGTTTGATGATAATCCAATACATAATTAGAAAGAGTATGCTGTCCCAAAACATATGCATGCATATACATAAGCTTTAGAAGACAGCATTAGAGATTAGTGGAAAAAACATTTTTCAAGATTGAGTCAGCATGCAATTACATGAAGTCAATTTAGTGGGCCATACAAATACCTGAAAAATATGCAAAAGGTTACCAATAGAGGAAACTAAATAAAGTGTGTTTGGAATCTCTCTGTATTATTTTTTAAAACTGTATTTGAATCTACAATTATCTCATCAAAAGTGAATTAAAGATGGAATATAAAACAATGTAGTTTATTGCACATAAGTGATATTTAATTTAAAAATAAATTTGACTCTGTAAATATATAAATGAGGATCAGTGCTGCATTATCATGAGAATTGCATTACTTACTCTAATATGAACCAAGGACAAAAATTTTGGAAATGGCTGGACATATAATAAGTTTTCTGAGACAAGTGTTAATTAATATTGAAAACATAATTAAAAATAGATTTTTACTTCACATCATATACAAAATTAATTCCAGATACATTAAGAACGTAAATATAGAGGCAAACTTATTTAAATTTTAGAAGAAATTATAGGAGAAATTTCAAACAAAAGCAAAATACCTACAAACTACTAATTCAATTAAAATTTAAACTTTACTTCACAAAAGATATCAAAAAGGAAGTGATAAGATACCCACAAGCTGGAAAAATAATCTATTTATAAATTATAGGATAAATAATGGTCATGATCCAACATCTCTCTCTTTCTTTTCTACAAATCAATAAAGATAAGATAAGCAACTCAACAGAAAATTGCCACAAAATATATAAACAGATTTTTAAAATAATAAACAATAATTGGGTGTTGTTCCACCCCATGTGTACATGTGTTCTTATTATTTAGCTCCCACTTATAAGTGAGAACATGTGGTATTTCGTTTTCTTGCATTAATTTGCTATGAATAATGGCCTTCAACTCTATCCATGTCCCTGCAAAGAACAAGATCTCATTCATTTTTATGGTTACTTAGCATTCCATAGTGATATGTACCACATTTTCTTTATCCAGTCTATCAGTGATGGGCATTTAGTTTGATTCCACATCTTTGCTATTGGGAGTAGTGCTGCAATGAATACACACATACATGTGTCTTTATAATAGAACAATTTGTATTTCCTTGGATATATATCCAGTAATGGGATTGCTGGGTCAAATGGTATTTCTGCCTCTACTTCTTCAAGGAATCACCACACTGTCTTCGAAAATGGTTGAACTAATTTAACACTCCTACCAACAGTGTGAAAGTGTTTCTTTTTCTCCACAACCTTGCCAGCATCTGTTGTTTTCTGATTTCATAGCCATTCTAACTGATGTGGTGGTTTCGATTTCCATTTCTCTAATGATCAGTGATATGGAGCTTTTCTTCATGTTTGTTGGCTGCATGAATGTATTCTTTTGAGAAGTGTTTGTTCATGTCCTTGACCCACTTTTAAATGAGGCTGTTTGGTTTTCCTCTTGAAAATTTGTTTAAGTTTCTTATAGATGCTGGATATTTGGATATTAGCCCTTTGTCAGATGCATAGATTGCAAAATTTTTCTCCCTTTCTGTAGGTCGTTTGTTTACTCAGTTGATACCCTCTTTTTCTGTGCAGAAAGTCTTTAGTTAAATTAGATTCCATTTGCCAATTTTTGTTTTCATTGCAATTGCTGTTGATATCTTTGCCATAAAATCTTTACCCATGCCTGTGTCCTAAATGGTATAACCTAGGTTATTTTCTAGGATTTTTTTTTTTTGAGATGGAGTTTCGCTCTTGTTACCCAGGCTGGAGTAGAATGGTGCGATCTCAGCTCACCGCAACCTCTGCCTCCCAGGTTCAGGCGATTCTCCTGCCTCAGCCTCCTGAGTAGCTGGGATTACAGGCACGCACCACATGCCCAGCTCATTTTCTGTATGTTTAGTAGAGACGGGGTTTCACCATGTTGACCAGGATGGTCTCGATCTCTTGACCTCTTGACCCGCCTCGGCCTCCCAAAGTGCTGGGATTATAGGCATGAGCCACCACGCCTGGCCCCTCTAGGATTTTTATAGTTTGGGATTTTACATCTAAGCCTTTATTCCATATCAAGTTAATTTGGGGTCCAGTGTGTCCCTCAACAGAAAGGGGTCCAGTTTGAATTTTCTGCAGATAGTTAGCCAGTTCACCCAGCACTATTTATTAAATAAGTAATTATTTCCCCATTGCTTATTTTTGTCAAATTTGTCAAAGGTCAAATGGTTGTAGGTGAGAGAAAAAACTAAGGCAATTTGGGTGGGTCCTTGGTAAAACTCCTTTAAACAGAGAAACAGCCTGAAAAATCAGGCTGCAGACACAGATAAGGAAACTTTTACAAACATCCAGCCCATGCAGATAAGGGAACATGACCCAACATAAATGCCTTTGTCCTTTATATAACCAGCAGGTTTCCAGAAAATAGTCTCTTCTTTTTTTCTGTGGGCATGTACATCGTGGGCTCCAGCGGGTTACAGTGGGCACTTTTCTTTTGTTCTTTGGACATGTTTTGATCTATGTGCTGAGCTTCTATGAATCATCCCTTCAGTCCCTGATAGGTCCCAGGCCATGGTCCTAGGCCAAACTTTCACTTCACCTCCTGATTGGTCCTGGGCCAAGGTCCCAGGCTAAGCTTTCACTTCAGCTCCTGATCAGTCCCAGGCCAAGGTCTCAGGCACAGATAGGTAATACCTTCTCCAAAACCAGTCAGCACATCTCTTCCCTTCCCAGTCCATAAAATCCCCAGAGACAGCCTCATAGTTGGCAACCCATTTAGGTCCTGTCTCTGCTGCTAAGAGCTTTCTTCTTTTGCTTATTAAACTTGCACTCCAACCTCACCATTTTGTGTCCATGCTTCTTAATTTTCTTTATCATGAGACAAAGGACTTCAGGTGATAACTCATAAGAGACTGGTACATTGTGGTACGTTGGTAAGACTAACATAAGTGTGTGGCCTTATTTCTGGGTACTCCTTTCTGTTCAATTGCTCTGTGTCTGTTCGTATACCACTACCATACTGTTTTGGTTGCTATAGCCATGCAATATAGTTTGAAGTTGGGTAGTGTGATGTCTCCTGCTTTGTTCTTTTTGTTTAGGATTGTCTTGGCTATTCAGGCTCTTTTTTGATTCCATATGAATTTTAAAATGGTTTTTTATAATTCTGTGAAGAATGTCAATGAGAGTTTAATGGAAACAGCATTGAATCTATAAGTTGTTTTGGGCAATATGGCCATTTTCACTATATTGATTCTTCCTATCCATGAGCATTGAGTGTTTTTACATTTGTTTGTGTCATCTCTGCTTTTTTTGAGTAGTGGTTTGTAGTTCTCCTTGAATAGGTCCTTCACTCACCTTGTTAGTTGTATTTGAAGATATTTTATTCCGTTTTTGGCAATTTTGAATGGGCTTTTATTCATGATTTGGCTCTCAGCTTGCCTGTTGTTAAGGTACAGGAATGCTAGTGATTTTTGCACAAAGAAGCAATACACAAAATAATATGAACTGCATGGTTCCAATTATATAAAGTTAAAAAACAGATAAACTAAATAATACATTGTTTAGAAATACATGCAAGTGTGATGTTTTACATAGAGAAACAAACAATAAATACAAAATTCAAAACTGGTTTCTTTGGATTTGAAAGTGGGAAATACAATTCAGTAGGAAGAGATAGGAGGCTTTAGTTGTCTTTATAACTTCCTTTTTCTGAGTGAACAGTTTTTACTTTACTATTATTCTTTAAACTGTACATATATGGACAACATGATACATACATATTTTATACATTTTCTTAAAATATTACAAATATATATATAATGTATGAGATAAATGTATAGATTAGAAAGCTTCCCCAATTTGTCCCCACATAATTAGTCATTAGATGAGATAAAAATTTTAGTTTTAATGAATGGTGGGTAAAACCTAACAAAATCCATGTAAAAAGTAAAGCACTGTGCTGCTATAACTAGGGAGCTTTCTAATAGTCTTAACACACAAGTAAAATATTATTCATGACCCTAGAAAATGTGGGAGATGGTTTAGGTCACGCTCATGCTGGAATTGCTTTCTCCATCAAAAATCAGTAGGATAGAACTCTTCCCATATCTACAAGGCAGATGAGATATACATAAGACAGGAAAAAAAGATATGTAGAACTAAAAATAGTGAACACATAAGACAGCCATAAAATCACAGCAAAGAAGCAAAAAAACTGTTCTGGTATTAAGGAGCTAGATACTACCTCTGAATGCTTAATATCCCCTTGAGGAAAAAAAATAGAATTGAAATTCTATTTTTATTCCTTAGAAATAGAATAGAATCCATTTCTAGTTTTTAGAAATAGAATTAATGAACATGCAACATTTTAAGAGAAATATCTGTGCAATTAAAGGCAAAGAGGCAGAATTATATGTGATTCATATTAATACTTAGTTATAATTAAGAGGCTAGTCTAATAAATATGGCAGGGAATTCAAAATGAAAAAGACTGATTACAAATTCCATGTCTAAAATTGATACATGACATAAATTTTCTTGCCCTCACGTGGCTAGAAGGTGCTCCAATCTCTAATAAATGGAAATAATTTGGTACAAAAAAGTGACATTATGTACTATTTGTAGATTTCCAAATATATGTGATGATGTATGCATGTTAATATTTATTTTCACTTGAATTCAGTAAATTATACAATCTTCTAACTTTATATTGTGAATTTCATAATTTTGAATTAATTTTTTTCACTTTATAAAAAATACAGTAACTTTATTTCCACTATTTTATAGTCCCCAGTATTGCAGCTGATAAGAATTCTCATCTACTTGTCTATTAATAATAGAAAAACAGATCCAAATCATGAGTGAACTCCCATTCACAATTGCTACTAAGAGAATAAAATACCTAGGAATACAACTTACAAGGGATGTGAAGGACCTCTTCAAGGACAACTACAAACCACTGTTCAATGAAATGAGAGAGTACACAAACAAATAGAAAAACATTCCATGCTCATGGTAAGGAAGAATCAATATTATGAAAATGGCCATGGTGCCCAAAGTAATTTAAAGATTCAATGCTATCCCCATCAAGCTACCATTGACTTTCTTTACAGAATTAGAAAAACCTACTTTAAATTTTATAGGGAGCTCAAAAATAGCCTGTATAGCCAGGACATTCCCAAGCAAAAAGAACAAAGCTGGAAGCATCATACTACCTGACCTCGAACTATACTGCAAAGCTATAGTAACTGAAACAGAGTAGTACTGGTACCAAAACAGATATATAGACCAATGGAACACAACAGAGGCCTAAGAAATAGTGCCACACATCTACAGCCATCTGATTTATGACAGAAAGCTGATAAAAACAAGCAATGAGAAACATTTTCTATTTAATAAATGATATTGGGAAAACTGGCTAGTCATATGCAGGAAACTGAAACTGAACACCTTCCTTATACTTTAACCAAAAATTAACTCAAGACGGTTGGATTAAAGACTTAAACATAAGACCTAAAACCATAAAAACACTAGAAGAAAACGAGGCAACACTATTGAGGACATAAGCATAGGAAAAGACTTCATGACTAAAACACCAAAAGCAATGGCAGCAAAAGCCAAAATTGATAAATGGGATCTCATTAATCTAAAGAGCTAAGAAACTAGCACAGCTAAAGAAACTATCATCAGGTGAACAGTCAACCTACAGATGGGAGAAAATTTTCACAATCTATCCATCCAACAAAGGGCTAATATCCAGAATCTACAAAGAACTTTAAAAAATTTACAACCTCATCAAAAAGTGGGCAAAGTATATGAACAGACACTTCTCAAAAGAAGATATTTATGCAGCCAACAAACATAAGAAAAAAAAAATCTCATCATCTCACACCTATAATCCCAGCACTTTGAAAGGCTGAGGCAGGTGGATCACCTGAGTTTGGGAGTTCTAGACCAGCCTGACCAACATGGAGAAACACTGTCACTACTAAAAATACAAAAGAGGCCAGGTGTGGTGGCGTATATCTGTAATCCCATCTACTTGGGAGGCTGAGGCAGGAGAGTCACTTGAACCCAGGAGGCTGAGGTTGCAGTGAGCCGAGATTGTGCCATTACACTCCAGCCTGGGCAACAAGACTAAAACTCCATCATAAATAAATAAATAAACCTCATCATCACTGGTCATTAGAGAAATGCAAATCAAAACCACAGTGAGATAACCATCTCATGCCAGTTAGAATGGCAATCATTAAAAAGTCAGGAAACAACAGATACTGGAGATGATGTGGAGAAATAGGAACATTTTTACACTGTTGGTGGGAGGGGAAATTAGTTCAACCATTGTGGAAGACAGTGTGGCAATTCCTCAAGGATCTAGAATCAGAAATACCACTTGACCCAGCAATCCCATTTCTAGATATATAACCAAAGATTAGAAATCATTCTACTATAAAGACACATGCACATGTATGCTTACTGCAGCACTGCTCACAATAGCAGACTTGGAACCAACCCAAAAGTCCATCAGTGATAGACTGGATAAAGAAAATGTGGCACATACACACCATGGAATACTATGCAGCCATGAAAAAGAATGAGTTCATGTCCTTTGCAGGGATATGGATGAAGCTGGAAACCATCATTCTCAGCAAACTGACACAAGAACAGAAAACCAAACAAGGCATGTTCTCACTCATAAGTGGGAGTTTTACACAGAGAACACATGGACACCATGTGTTCATCATACACCAGGGAACATCATACACCAGGGCCTATTGGAGAATAGGGGGTAGCAGAGGGATAGCATTAGGAGAAATTCTTAATGTAGATGATTGGTTGATGGGTTCAGCAAACCACCATGACACATAGATACCTATGTAACAAACTTGCATGTTCTGCACATATATTTCAGAACTTAAAGTATAATAATTTTTAAAAATAAAATAAAATAAATTTTAAAAATTTAAAAAAGAATCATCTATAAACAAAAATATTTCAATAAAATGTTATAAGATAGTACATATAAGCAATAATTTGACAGAATCTTATTAATTTTAGTAGTTCATACCTCTAAAACTGGATTTTAAAATTCAAAAATAACATTTTGCCTTATTTAACATGTTACAACTTAACATTTAAAATATTATGATTTAGTTAAATATTTCATCAATGACACTGTATAGATAAAATATTACACAATATATATTTTAGAAAACGTTTTGTTCTTTGATCTGAACGGTAAATAAAAACAGGCTCTTCTACACAGAGTCAGGGAAGCAATCACTAGTCAGAACAGTAATCTTGTCTAAGCAACATATGAAATTATGACAATGATAAATTCTGGCATTTTAAACAGATAAACACTTATGTAAAGGTCTGCAATTTCAATGTTTTCACTCAAGTTCAAAAGTTACATATGTTTTCCTGGCCCACACTGAAAATTCACAAACACAATATGGTTGTCAGGAGCATTTCTATCTTCAGTTGGCCATTGCAGAATCATACTTTTTATTTCCAAATACTAAAATTAAATAACAATTATGATACCATCTAGCAAACCAAATACAAGTAAAAATAAACTCTCTCCTCGTTATCATAAGACCACAACAAGAAAAATTAAATGAGTGATTCTCATTTTGTAAAATTAACTAATACCAGAAAATACCATCAGGGTAGCAGAAAGTTTCCAGAGAAGTCAATTTTTCTAGAAAAAATTTTAAATTTAGCCAAATGTCAAAAGATTAAATATAATTCAATTTCACATAAGCTATCACAAATAGCAAGGTCATTGCAACCAATAGGTTTATAAACACCTGAATTACAGATAAATCAGTCATTGTTATGAGTTGTAGAAGGTATTATTGGGTAGTAGGTAGCATTATGTAGGAGGGCAAACCAAAAATAAAAAAAGCTCAAATTCTAGAAACATGATTTCATGGTAATAAATTAATAAATAATAAATAATAACCATCACCTAGTAGGAAGGATCAGATTCAGTCATCCTACCATATCATCCATAAAAAAATTTCATTTGGTTTCCCTCTTCACATAAGTATGAAATTGAAGAGGTTAAGGACCCTCAAATGGATACTACTCATAAAAGCAATTTTAATGATTTAACATAGAAATTATGGTAGGTGGGGGAGAGGCCAATATGTCCAACAGAAAACAGCTGTGGTAGCAGGCTCCCACCAAGAAGAATGAAAACAGTGAATGAATTTTGCACTGGCAACTGAGGTATCCAGGTTCTGTCACCGCCACAGACTAATCAGTTGGCATGACCCACAGAGAGCAAGGAAAAGCAGGGTGAAGCAATGGTCCAACTGGGAATCACATGGGGCAAAAGGCAGCTCCCACCCCCAGCCAAAAGAGGCAGTGAGTGATTGTGTTACCTTACCCTGGAAACCATGCTTTATCCATGGATCTGTGCAGCCCACAGATTAGAAGATAACCTTTGTGAGCCCACCTTGAGTCCAAGTACAGAGCTGTGCAGATTCTCCACAGCCATTAGGCTGGAAACTGCCTAAGACTACGAAGTTTCGGGAGGAAGGAGTGGTCATCATCATTGCGACTGCCTGCTACCTAAGACAACTGAGCTACTGGTGGGAGGACTGGTAGCCATCACTGCAGCTCCAGTCTGCTGTGTTCCCCTGCCAGTGCTGGGGAGACTGGGTGGTTTGGATCCAGGAGGAATTCCCCACAGTGCAGCATAGCAGCTATGGCAGATTGTGGCCAGACTGCCTCTTTAGGCTGTTCTATGACTCATCTTTCCTTAGCAGATGGGGCCTTCTTGTGGGAATTTCAGCAATTCTAGCCCAAGGTTTACAGTCAGAACTCTGATCTCCCTGGGACAAGGCCCTGTGGGGAGGGCCAGCCATGGTCTCCATGGATCAGTGGATTTAGTCTTTCCCCTTGTTTGCACTGAACAATCCAGGCAGACCTGGAATCCAGTGGGATTCCCCCAGTGCAGTGCACCCTCTTAGCAAAGGGGCAGTCAGAGTACTTCATTAAACAGCTTCCTGATCCTATGCTTCCTGATCTGGTGAGACCCCCAACAGGGGTTGCCAGACACCTTATACAGGAGCATTCCTGCAGTCATCAGGCTGGTGCCCCTCTGGAACAGAGCTCCCAGAGGAAGAAACAGGCAGCCATCTTTACTGTTCTGCAGACTCTACTGGTGACCCCTCCAGATGTGGGAGGGACCCAGAAATATAGAGTCCAGAGTGGACCCCCAGCAAACCACAGGAGCCCCGTGGATAAAGGGCCTGACTGTTAAAAGAAAGACAAATGAACAGAAAGCAACAACAGCAACAGCATCAACAAAAAAGTCCCCACAAAAACTCCATTTAGAGATCAGCAGCCTCAAAGATCAAAGCTACATACATTCATGAAGGTAAGAAAGAACCAATAAAAAATACTGAAAACTCAAAAAGTCAGAGTGCCTCCTCTCCTACAAATGATTGCAGTACCTCTCCAGTGAGGCTACACAACTGGGCTGAGCTCAGATAGATGAATTGACAGAGTAGGCTTCAGAAAGTGGGAAATAAAAAACTTTGCTGAGGGAAAATAGCATGTTCTAACTCGATTCAAAGAAGCTAAAAATCATGAAAAAAAATTATAGAAGCTGTTGCCCAGAATAACCAGTTTACAGAGGAAAATAAATGATCTATTAGAGATGAAAAACACAACATGAGAATTACAATGCAACACGTATGAACGACTCAGCAGAAGAAGGAATTTCAAAGCTTGAAGACTATCTTGCTGAAAGAAGACAGGCAGACAAGATTAGAAGAAAAAAATGAAAAGGAATAAACAAAACCTTCAAGAACTATGGGATTAGGTTAACAACCACAGTAACAAAAAGACCAAACCTATGACTAATATGATTGATTGGGGTATCTGAAAGGGACAGGGAGAATAGAACCAAATTGGAAACCGTATTTTAGGATATCATCCAGGAGAACTCTCCCAACCCAGCAAGACAGGTCAACATTCAAATTTTTCAGAAAATTCAAAGAATTCCAGTAAGATAATTGACAAAAAGATCAACCGCAAAACACTTAATCATCAGATTCCCCAAGGTCTAAATGAAGGAAAACATGTTAAGGGCAGCCAGAAAGAAAGGCCAGGTCATGTACAAAAAGAAGCCCATCAGACTAAAAGCAGATTTTTCAGCAGAAACCCTACAAGCCAGAAGAGATCAGGGGCCAATATTCAACATTCTTAAAGAAAAGAATATTCATCTCAGAATTTCATATTTGACCAAACTAAGCTTTGTAAGCAAAGGATTAATAAGATCCTTTTTAGACAAGCAAATGCTGATGGAATTCATCACTGCCAGGCCTGCCTTGCTAGAGCTCCTCAATAAAGCATTAAATATGGAAAGGAAAAATTATTACTAGCCACTACAGAAACAAACCAAAGTACAAATACTAATGGCACTCTGAAGTGATGACATCAACAGGTCTGGAAAAAAAAAACAGCATTGATGATAGGATCAAATTCACACATAACAACACTTAAATGTAAATTGGCTAAACATGCCAATTAAAAGACTCATATTGGCAAGCTGGATAAGGAAGAGCCAAATTCCATCAGTGTGCTATATTCAAGAGACCCATTTCACAAGCAAAAACACATATAGGCTCAAAATAAAGGAATGAAGGCAAATTTTGAAAGCAGAAAAATGCAGGGGTTGCAATTCTAGTTTCTGACAAAACAGATGTTAAACCAACAAAGATCAAAACAGACAAAAAGAGCTTTACATGGTGGTAAAGGGGTCAATTCAAGAAGACCTAACCATCCTAAATATATGTGCACCCAATATGGGAGCACCCAGATTCATAAAAGACTTTCTTAGAGACCTACTAAGAAACTTAGACTCTCACACAATAATAGTGGGAGACTTTAACACCCCATGTCAATAATAGACATATCATCAAGACAGAAAATTAACAAGGATATTCAGGAAATTGATTCAGCTCTGGATCAAGTGGACCTGATAGAAATCTACAGAATTATCCACTGAAAAACAATGGAATATCCATTCTTCCCAGTGCCTCATGGCATTTATTCTAAAATCAATCACATAATTGGAAGTAAACACTCCTCAGCAAATACAAACAATTTGAAATCAGAACGGTTTCTCGGACCACAGTACAACCAATTAGAACTCAAGATTAAGAAACTCATTCAAAAGCACAAAACTACATGGATATTGAACAACCCACTCCTGAATGACACCTGGGTAAATAATTAAATTAAGGCAGAAAACAAGTTCTTTGCAACCAATAAGAACAAAGATAAAATATACCAGAATCTCTGACACTCAGCTAATGTATTTTTAAGAGGGAAATTTATAAGACTAAATGCCCACATCAAAAACCTAGGAAGATCTCAAATTGACATCTAACATCACAACAAAAAGAAAAAGAGAACCAAGAGCAAACAAATCCCAAAGCTAACAGAATAATAGAAATAACCAAGATCAGACCAAAACTGAAGGGACAGACACACACACACACACACAAAACAATGAACTCAGGAGCTTTTTGAAAAAATAATAAAATAGATATACCACTAGCTAAACTAATAAAGAAGAAAAGAGAGAAGAATCAAATAGAACCAACAAAAAACGATAAAGGGAATATCATCACTGCCCCCACGGAAATACAACCAACCATCAGAGAATACTATAAACACCTATATGCAAATAAACTAGAAAATCTAGGAGAAAAGGATAAATTCCTGGACACATACACCCTCCCTAGATTGAACAAGGAAGAAGTTGAATCCTTGAATAGACCAATAACAAGTTCTAAAATTGAGGCAGTAATAAATAGCCTACCAGCCAAAAAAAGCACAGAACCAGATGGATTTACAGCTGAATTCTACAAGAGGTACAAAGAGAAGCTGGTACCATTTCTTCTGAAACTATTCCAAACAAATGAAAAGGGACAGACT
This sequence comes from Callithrix jacchus, assembly GCF_049354715.1. Lineage (NCBI taxonomy): Eukaryota > Metazoa > Chordata > Mammalia > Primates > Cebidae > Callithrix > Callithrix jacchus. Next base: position 96,131,776 of record NC_133524.1, read on the forward strand.
CCTCCCTAACTCACTTTATAAGGCCAGCATTGTCTTTATACAAAAACCTGGCAGAGATACAACAACAAAAAAAGAAATCTCCAGGTCAATATCCCTGATGAAATCAGTGAAAAAAATCCTCAATAAAATACCAGCAGACCAAATCCATTAGCACATCAAAAGCTTATCCACCACAACTGAGTCAGCTTCATCCCAAGGATATAAGGCTGGTTCAACATATGGAAATCAACAAACATAATTCATCATATAAACAGAACCAAAGACAAAACCCACATGACTACCTCAATAGATGCAGAAAAAGCCTTCAATAAAATGTAACATCCCTTCTGGTTAAAAACTCAATAAACTATGTATTGATGTAATATACCTCAAAATAATATGAGCCATTTATGACAAACTCACAGCCAATGTCACACTGAATGGGCAAAAGCTGTAAGCATTTCCCCTGAAAACTAGCACTAGACAAAGATGTCGTCCCTCCCCACTCCTATTCAACATAGTATTGGAAATTCTGGCTAGAATAATCAGGCAAGAAAAAGAAAGAACATTCAAATAGGAAGAGAGAAAGTCAAACCATCTCTGTAGATGACATGACTGATATCCAGAAAACCCCATTGTCTCAGGCCTAACATTTCTTAAGGTGATAAGCAACTTCAGCAATGTCTAAGGATACAAAATCAATGTGTAAAAATAACAAACATTCCTATATGGCAACAACAGACAAAGAGAGAGCCAAATCATGAATGAACTCCCATTCACAATTACTACAAAGAGAGCAACATATCTAGAAATATAGCTAACAAGGGAAGTGAAGGACTTCTTCACTGAGAAATACAAACCACTGTTAAAGAAAATCAGAGATGACGCAAACAAATGGAAAAACATTCCATGCTCATGGATAAGAAGAATCAATATAGTGAAAATGGTCATACTGCACAAAGTAATATATAGGTTCAATGCTATTCCCATTAAATGATCATTGACATTCTTCACAGATTTAGAAAAACTACTTTAAAATTCATATGGAACCAGAAAATATTTCATAGAGTCAAGACAGTCCTAAGCAAAAAGAACAAAGCTGGAGGCATCACACTACCTGACTTGAAACTATATTACAAGTTTACAGTAACCAAAACAGCATGTTATTGATACAAATACAGACACATAGACCAAAGGAATGGAATAGAGATCTCAGAAACAAGACTCCACATCTACAATCATCTGATTTTGACAAAGCTGACAAAAACAAACAATGAAGAAAGAGTTCCCATCATTAATAAATGGTGTTGGGACAACTGTCTAGCCATATGCAGAAAATTAAAACTGGACCCCTTCCTTACACCTTATACAAAAATTAACTCAAGATAGATTAAACACTTAAATATAACACCACAAATTATAAAAACCCTACAAGAAAATTTAGGCAATATCATTCAGGATATTGGCAAGGGCAAAAATTTCATGATTAAAACATCAAAAGCAATTGCAACAAAAGCTAATATTGATAAATGGGATCTAAAAAAACTAAAGAACTTCTCCACAGCAAAAGAACCTATCAACAGAGACAACCTACAGAATGGGTGAAAATTTTTGTCATATATCCACATGACAAATGGCTAATATCCAGAATCTGCAAAAAATTTAAACAAATTTACAAGAAAAAAAAGTGGGCAAAAGACATGAACCTACACTTCTCAAGAGAAGACATTCATGAGACCAACAAACATGAGAAAACCTTCTCATCACTGATCATTAGAGAAAAGCACAACGAGATACCCATCTCATGCCAGTCAGAATGGTGATTATTAAAAAGTCAAGAAACAACAGATGCTCATGAGGCTGAGTAGAAAGAGGAACGCTTTTACACTATGGTAGGAAAGTAAATTATTTCTACCATTGTGGAAGATAGTGTGGCAATTTCTCAAAGACCTAGAGGCAGAACTATCATTTGACCCAGCAATCCCATTATTGGGTATAAACTGAAAGGAATACAATTCATTCTATTATAAAGATATATGCACACATATGTTCATTTCAGCACTATTCACAATAGTAAAGACATGGAATTAACCCAAATGCCCATCAATGATAAACTGGTTAAAGAAAATGTGGTACATATACCCATGGAATACTATGCAGCTATAAAAAAGAATGAGATCATACTCTTTGCAGAAACATTGGTGGAGCTCGAAACCATTATTCTCTGCAATCTAATGCAGGAAGAGAAAACTAAACACCTCATGTTCTCACTTATAAGTGGGAGCTAAACAATGAGAAAACATGGACACAAGGAGGGAAACAATACACACTGGGGCTTGTGGTGGGGATGGGAAGGAAGAGCATCAGGAAAAATAGCTAATACATGTTAAGCTTAATACCTAGGTGATGGGTTGATAGGTGCAGCAAACCACCTTGGCAAACATTTACCTACCTAACAAACCTGCACTTCATGCACATGTGTCTCAGAACTTAAAATAAAATTTAATTTAAAAATAGTGTAATGTGAGAACACAACATGGGAACTACTCAAAATGGTACCTTTCTATGCAAAATTTAGTTTGGATAAATTTTAGCATTTTAAATAAGCATTTTGCAACTGAGGCTAAATATCAATCATCTCTTTAGGTTTTCTATGTACTAATGTCAGATCTATGTAGGAACAAACATTATTCTTATTTGTCTCCTTGATATCAGATGTCCTGAAGCCTTTGTGTTTCTTTGGAACAAGGTTAAGTTTTTGAAGGCACATTCCAGTATAAAAATTATCAATAGGGTAGAGATTGACCCAGTCACTGATATGGTACAGCCTCAAAGCCGGGTGGCTGGACTAGAGGATTCCACCCTCCCACTTGCATAGGGTGAGTAGAGGACAGAGTAAACAGCTTCTATAATGTAGTATTTCAGCTTCTTATCCCCATAAGGTCCAGCATTGTGGATCACATTACCTATAAACAGATCTTTGGCTTTTTTTCTTGGATAAGCTATTCAACTAATTCAGGATGTGATGGGTGTTCACAAAAATATCATTTTTGCCCTTGAAAACAAACTGGGCAGGAAGTACTTACCCAGTGAGAAACAATACTTTTTTCAGAGACAAGTTGAAGAAAATGTATAGCTCTGCATAAGAATGTATTGGTGCTTCTCACTCGCAAATTTCAGCATATCAGAAAAGTCCAGGTGGTTGACCTCTGGGTGTCTGGCCCAGCAAGACAACCTACACCACTGTTTGGTTTCCCAAGTTGCTTTCTCTGACCCAGGAATCCAGAATTGCTTGCCTTCTGATAAAACGCAGAGTGAGGTACTTAATCATCAGCAATTTGCACACCTATCTGACTGGTCTATAAGCAGTGAATCATTGCAGCATCTCAAATACATCAGAAAGTGTTCAAATCTGTCCAGGAAATTGTTAGAATCTGTAACCACTGACATGACCCTCAAGTCAGGTTCACAATAATTTGGAAAACCCATACACTTCCCCATCTGGTTGGCCAACATACTCAGGATGGGACTGTACCACTTGTTCAGCTTTTCTTGTTCTCTGGTCCAGTATGCCTCGGGAGGGGTAGCAATCTTCCAAAACTTGTCTTTGGGTATTACTACTAAGCCCCTTACATTTATTATTATTATTTTGGCTACTGCTTTTGGAGACTTTCACAATCAAATAAATGAAGATATTTGCCATCATCAGTTTACCCAAACAACTTTATTCTTCAGTGTCAAACACTTATTTCTCATATCTTGTCCAAGAATAGTTCCAGCTCTGTGGGGCAGGTCATGAGGGTGTGAGAAATCGTTGCATACCTACTTTTCCCATGCAGCTCTTCGCTGCTCAGCCCTAGGAAGGCTACAGCTCACCTTCTATGGGCAGGACAGCTCTAGTTCACCTCACCTGGTCTCCAGCACTGGCAACTGCAACCAATGTGTCTCAGTCTATGCTTGGTCTCCAGCTCCTGGCGCCGGTGCCACTGCCACACTGGGGCACCTCGCTGGGTCCCCATTTATTTTTTTTCACTTTTTTAAATAAAGTACTGATTAACAACCCTACTAGGTATGTTGGTAATCGGAATAGACAGACACACTGTTATTATCTTATCATCATCTTTGAGAATCTACAACAACAATAATTCTTAGAACTGATGATTTTATTCCAGGAAACATAAAATTCCCCCAAGAAAGATCTCAGCCTTATCTTCCATCCTAAAAGCCTAGAAAAAAAAATAAATTCAAAGCAAGCACAAGGAAGAAAATAATGAACATTAGAGTGGAAAAAAATAGACTAAAAATAGATAAAATCAATGAAAATAAAGGTTTCATTTTTGAAAAGTTGAACAAAATTTACAAATGTTTAGCTACACTGACCAAGAAAAGAGAGAGAAGATTCAAATTACTAGAAAGAAATAAAAGATGGGATATGACTACCAACATTATGAAATTAAAAGCATTGGCTGGGCGCAGTGCTCATGTCTGTAATCCCAGCATTTTGGGAGGCCGAGGCAGGTGCATCACTTGAGGTCAGGAGATGGAGACTAGCCTGGTCAACATAGCGAAACCCTGTCTCTACTAAAAATACAACAAAAATTAGCTGAGCGTGGTGGCACAGGCCTGTAATCCCAGCTACTTGACAGGCTGAGGCTCAAGAATTGCTTGAACCAGAGGCAGAAGTTGTAGTGAGCTGAGATTGTGATACTGCACTCCAGCCTGGGCAAAAGAGCAAGACTCTGCCTCAAAAAAAAATAAAAGGCAGAAAGAAAGAAAAGAAAAAGAAATAAAAAGTGTTATGAAGTAATACAATGAGCAATTGTGTGCCGATAAATCAATAAATTAGATAATTTATGTGAAATGGACACATTTTCCAGAAAGACACAAACATTGAAAACAAACTCAAGAAGATATTTTTTAAAAACCGAAATAGGCACACAACAAATAAAGCAATCAAATTAGTAATCAAACAACTACCAAAAAAAATTTTCCATGCCAATATTTCACTTGTAATTTTTCCACACATGTAAAGCATTAACACTATTGCTTCTCAAACTTCTCCAAAAAGTAGAATAGGAGGAAACACTTTTCAATTCACTTCATTAGGCCGGTATTACCCAGATACCAATTCCAGACAAATATTACATATACACAAACTGGAGACTAATATTCCTTATGAATATAGATGCAAAAATCCTTGACAAAATGTTAGCAAACCAAATCCAACAACATACAAAAATAATTATACAAGATTATACAATATAACCCAGTGAAATTTATCCCAGGAATTCAAAGTTGATATAACATTTGAAACCAATCAATATAACATACTGTTTCAGTCTGTGCTGCTATAACAAAATACCACAGACTGGATAATTTATAAAAAACAACAACAAAATATTTTTTCACAGTTCTGAAAGCTACAAGGTATAAAATCAAGGTGCTAGCATTTGGTGTTTGATGAGGACTGCTGTCTGGTTCCAAGATGGTGCCTTGCTGCTGCATCTTTCAGAGGAAATGAATGCTGTATCCTCTCATGGCAGAAGAGAAAGAAGGGACTGAGGGCAAGAGAGTGCTACCTTCAACCTTGAGCCTTTTCATAAGTCTGCTAATCTCGTTCATGAGGGTGGAGTCCTCATGACTTAATCATCTCCCATAAGCCATATTTTTTAATATTGCTGCATTAGGAATAAAGTTTCAACATGAATTTTGGAGGAGATACTGTCTTTCAAACCAGAATGTGCACCATATTAATAAAATAAAAGGCAAAACCATGTGATCATCTCACTTGATGCAAAAAAAGCATTTGACAAAATCCAATGCCTTTATATGGAAAAAAGAAAACAATGCCCTGGGAAGAGAAGAGGACATCCAGAACCTGATACAAGGAATCTATGAAAGTCCCATAGCTAACATACTTAATGATTAAAGACTGGAAGCTTTTGCATTGAGATAAAGTATAAGATAAGGTCATCAATGGATGAATGAATAACAGAAATGTAGTATATGTATACAATGGAATACTATTCAGCCATAAAGACAGGAAGGAAACCCTGCCATTTGCAACAACATAGATGAACCTGAAAGATATTAAGTTAACTGTAATAAGCCAGGTAGAGAAAGACAAATATTACATGATCTCATTCATATGTGGAAAAATAAAAGAATGGATTTTATAGAATTCAAGAATAGAATGGTAGTTACCAGACAGGAGGAGTTAGGGGAGGAAGATGAGATGATCATGGTCAAAGGATTAAAAATTGTATTTAGATAGGAGGAATAAATTCAAGAGCTTAATTGTGCTACATGATAACAATAGTTAATACAATATAACTGTCTTGGCATTTTCCAATGTACATACCATGTCACAAGTTATTTTTGTGATGAGAACACTTAACATTAACTCCCTTGGCATTTTCCAAGAGAGTTAATGTTAAGTGTTCTCATCACAAAAATAACTAATGACATAATATGTACATTAATTAACTACATGTTAATTATGTATATATTCCTCAAAACGTCATTTGTACATAATGAATATGTACAATTTTATTTGTCATTTCAAAGAGAAAAAAAAGAACAAGACAAGAATGTCCACTTTTACTACTGCTACACAACATTGTACTGAAGGTTATAGCCAAGCAATTACATAATAAAATGAAATTAAAAGTATCCAAATTGGAAAAGAAATAAAACTATCTCTATTTACAAATGGCATAACCTTACATATGGAAAATCCTAAGAAATACATTTTAAAAACATAAGCTAATAAGCAAGTTCCGCAAAGATTTCGTATACAAGATGAAAAAGTAACTTATAGATTCAATGTTATCCTCATCAAGCTAACATTGACTTTCTTTACAGAATTGGAAAAAAAAAACAACTTAAAATACCTATGGGACCAAAAGAGAGCCTGCATAACAAAGGCAATCCTAAGCAAAAAGAACAAAGATCGAAGCATCACATTACCTGAATTCAACTATACTACAAAGATACAGTAATGAAAACAGCATGGTACTGGTACCAAAACAGAGATATAGACCAATGGAACAGAACAGAGGACTCAGAGGTAATGCCACACATCTACATCCATCAGATCTTTGACAAACCTGCCAAAAACAAGGAATGGGGAAAGGATTCCCTGTTTAATAAAGCTGTTGGGAAAACTGGCTAACCATATGCAGAAATCTGAAACTGGATCAATTATCACACCTTATACAAAAACTAACTCCATATGTATTAAAGATTTAAATGTAAGACCTAACACCATAAAAACCCTACAGGAAAACCTAGGCAATACCATTCAGGATGTAGGCATAGGCAAGGACTTCACACTAAAACATACAAAACAATGGCAACAAAAGCCAAAATAGACAAATGGGATCTAATTAAACTTAAGAACTTCTTCACAGCAAAAGAAACTCATTAGAGTGAACCAGCAACCAACAGATTGGGGAAAAAAATTTGCAAGCTATCCTCTGACAAAGGGCTAATAACCAGAATCTACAAATAACTTAAACAAATTAACAAGAAAAAAACAACCCCGTCAAAAAGTGGGCAAAGGATAGGAACAGACTCTTTTCAAAAGAAGACATTTATGCAACCAAAAAGTATATGAAAAACAGCTCATCATCACTGTTCATTAGAGAAATGCAAATCAAAACCACACTGAGATACCATCTCATGCCAGTTAGAATGGCGATCATTAAAAAATCAGGAGACAACATATGCTGGAGATGATGTGGAGAAATAGGAAGAACACCTTTACAATGTTGGTGGAGTGTAAATTAGTTCATCCATTGTGGAAGACAGTGTGGTGATTCCTCAAAATCTAGAAACAGAAATATCATTTGACAAAGCAATCCCATTACTGGGTATATACCCAAAGTAATATAAAACATTAAATTATAAAGACACATGCACACATATGTTCATTGCAGCACTGTTTACAATAATAAAGACTTGGAACCAACCCAAATGGCCATCAATGATAGACTGGATAAAGAAAATGTGGCACATATACACAATGGAATACTGTGCAGCTGTAAAAAAGGATGAGTTCATGTCCTTTGTAGGGATATGGAGGAAGCTGGAAACCATCATTCTCAGAAAACTGACACAAGAACAGAAAACAAAACACCGCATTTTCTTTAAGTTCCGGGGCCTGTCGGGGGGTCAAGGGGCTAGGGGAGGGATAGGAGGGGGTAAAGGGATTGGGGAGGGCTAAGATTAGTAGAAATACCTAATGTAGATGACAGGGGGATGGATGAAGCAAACCACCATGGCACATGTATACCTATGTAACAAACCTGCATATTCTGCACATGTACCCCAAAACTTAAAGTATAAAAAAAAAAGAAACACAATCTAGCAAATAATATATAAAAATATGTTGGGAATAACAGTACTTTCATTGAATTGTAAAACAAACTCCTACATTTTATTTTAATAATTGTTTCTTCAACTCTATAGCAATGTTTTCAATTTTCCTTTCAAAATATTTGCTGACAATAAAATGTATTTTAATTTGTTGCCAAAAAAATTCAAATTTATACCTATGCAGTAACAATGAGCAATCTGAAAATGAAATTTAAAACAATTATACATGTGATAGCATCAGAACAATTAAATACTTAGGAATGAGCTTTAACAAAACCAGAACAAGATTTGTTTGCTTACAACCATAAAACATCACTGTATGGATGATGGAACAAATGTACACAATAAGGTTGGGTGGAAAAGATCATAGTATGCAAAATAATACAATTGAGATAAAGAATTCCTTTAGTTTCCCATGTACCTGGGTCAGTCCCCACCTAACCCTGCTCTATTATATTTTTTATTCTTTCAATTTTCTACACTTCCATTCATATATTCACTTTTTTCATTCATTTAATAAATGTTTCTTGAATGCCTACTATATAGCAAACATTGTTCTAAGCATCAGTTTTATGTTGGTGAATAAAACAAAAGTCCTTACTCCTATGAAGATTACTTTCTAGTGGTGGAGAGAGACAGAAAACAATAAGCATCATACATAAATTACACAGGTGGCAGAAGTTAATACGTGCTAAGGAAAAAGAAGAAAAATTAAATGTAAAAGAAACTGGCAGTGTGGGTTAAGAGTCAGGTAGATGGGTTGGTGAGTTAGATGACATTTAAATAAGGGCTTCAAGGAGGTGAAGAAGTTGGCCCTGTAGATATGGGTTGGGATGGAGTTGGTGGTGGAGATGGAGAGGGCTTTCAGACAGATGCAACAGCCAGTACAAAGTCCTTAATGTAGGAATATGCCTAGAATAGTCAAGGAATGTCAAGGATGAAAATGTGGGTGGAGTGAAATAACATGAAATAAAGTAAAGAGAACAAATAGTAGGCAATTCAATTAGACATAACGTAAGGATCGTAAAGATTGTGTAGGACCTTGTACTTATTGATATGACTTTCTTAAAAAACCCTAAGTGAAATACAGAGCCATTGGAGAATGTTATCAAAGGAGTAATGCAAAGTAACTTAACTTTTTAAAGAATTACAATTCATATTGTGTTGAAAATAGACTGTGGGTCAAGAATGAAAGCAGATACATAAGTTAGATACTATGACAATAACACAAATGAGAAATTGTCATAGCTTAGATTAGAGTTACAGCACTGGATATGGTGAGAAGTGGAAAAATTTAAATCAGTGCTATTTGCTGATGGATTAAATATAGGATATGAAGGAACACTTCCAAACTCATTTTGTAAGGCCAGCACCACCATGGTGCCGAAACCACACAAAGACAAAAAAGGAAAAGAAAATTACAGATCAATAACTCTGATGAACATAGGTGTCAAAATCGTCCATAAAACACTTGCAAACTAAAAGTAATAGCACATTTAAATGATTATATACTATGATCAAGTGGGATTTATCCCTGAGAAGTAAGGATAGCTTAAAATTTGCAAATTAATAAATGTGAAACACCACATTAACAGAATGAATAAAAAGCACATTACCCTCTCAATATTTGCAGAAGAGTATTTGAAAAAATTCAACACCCTTTGATAATAAAAATGCTCTAGAACCTATTAATAGGTATAGGCACCTCAACATAATAAAGGTCAAGCCTACGGCTAGCATCATACTAAATGTTTAAAAAAAAAACTGAAAGGTTTTCCTCTAAGATGAAGAACAAGACAAGCTAGAATAGACAAACCTACTGACAGAAAGCATATTAATTTTTGCCTGGGGCTGGGTGGGGAGATTGTGGGAAGATGGTGAGTGACTGCTAATGAGGATGGGGAGTTTTTTAGAAGCGTGATAAAAATTGATTGTGATAACGGTTACAGAACTCCGTGAAAATATTAAAAACCACTGTATTGTACATTTTAAATGGATGAATTGTGTGGCAATAACCTCACACGTTAGTATAACCAATATCCCATTATCTAGAAAAACACAGAGAGAGAGAGAGAGAGTGGTATAGGTGAAAATGTGGAGATATTTGAATTTTTTATTTTACACTGTTGGTGGGAAAGTAAAATGCTGCTGCCAGTATACAAAACAGTATGGATGTTCCTCAAAATATTAAAAATAGAATAATTACATGAATCAACAATCCCATTTCTGAGTACATATTCAAAAGAACTGGAAGGGAGCTCTCAGAAATATTTGCACTCCTGTGTTCATTGTATCATTATTCATAATAGCCAAGATATGGAAAGAATCTTAATATTCATTAACAAATAAGTGAATAAAGAAAATATGGTAAAGACACACAATGGAATATTATTCAGGCTTATAAAAGAAGGAAGTTCTGCCCTTTGCGATAATGTAGATGAATCTGGAGGAGATTATGCTAAAAGAAATAAGCCAGTCAAAAAAGGGCATATGGTTCCACTCATAAGAGATATCTAAAATATTAAAACTCATAAAAGCAGAGAGTAGAATGGTGGATGTCAGGAGCTTGTGGAGAAGACAAAATCAGATTTTGCTCAATAAGCATAAAGTTTCTGTTATACTGAATGAGTAAGTTCTAGAGACCTGCTGTACAACCCAGGACCTTTGGTAAACAATAGAGCATTGTTTTAATTTTGTTGAGTGGAGATTGCACATTTAGTGTTCTTACTACACTCATACACACAAAGGACATTAGAGAACTTTTGGAGGGGATGGATATGTGTATTACTTTGATTGTGGTGATGGTATCATTGGTGTATGCATATGTCTAAACTTATGAAATTATACACATTAGACACATGCAGTTTTTTTGTATATCAACTATACTTCATTAAATCTGTTTTTTAAAAAGGAAGAACCAAAGATTTATCTGCTATTTCTGGTCTGATAAGCTAGAGGGATGGATGTTCATGAAACTGTCTATTGTATTATTTCAATAAATCTCCCTTTTATCTGAAATAAACCTTACTCTTCTTTGCTTATGTCACATGTTACAAGGTGGACTATTTTAAGCCCCACAAATCTGGAAAATGAACAAGGGAATGAAGACTCTTCCATCTAATAATTCCTTGCATTTGCCTCATTCCTAACAGATTCCTCACTTCTTTAACCTCCTGAGTAGAATGTGGTTGACATCAATTAGGTAATTTGAGAGACTCACTGTATCAACTAAGCATAGAGTTTAAATGTGTTGGAGACCCAACTCCACCAAATCGAAGAGAATCACACATCTGTTTACATTGATAAAGCCTCCTACTGCTGATGCTTCCTGAGACTTTTCCATCAGAGGACATGGACGAAGAAAACCAGTGGAACATAAGCAGGGTCCAAAATCTGCTGTGTCCCTTAGGCATTTACCAGCCTAAGTGAAATAGAAACAGCAAAAGAAAAATGCTTCTACATTTCAGAAAATTGTATTTCATTCCAGTGTCAGGGCCAGAATATAGCCTCTTCCACAGCTTTATTTTAAAAGATCTATGTGATAAGATAGGAGTAGTTCTTTAGTGTTTAGCAAATATCCATGTTTCAAGTCTAAGCATAATAACAAACTCTCTTCGAAATACAAAATTTATGTAATTATAACTTCTTTGGAAAGAAGAATTAAGAAAATTCAAGACATTATCTTAGCATTTCTTTCATAATAGGGGAAAAGGAAATATAAGGGAAAATAAACAGAAATTATTGATTTTTCTTTAAAAAAAGGACAAATGCAGAGAGTTTTCAAAGCAATGTTAACAATGTTGCCCTTTATTTAACATGATGCATTGCTATTTTATTCATGACTGTGCTATTTGACAGAAGAAGAAACTGAGGCTCTGAGAATTTATATGGCTCTCCCACTGTAGGTCATTCAACTAGACAGCAATAAAAAAAGGACAAGAATCTAGGCCCTAAAAATTGTGCTTTGATTTCTTGCTATTATATCAATGTTACCTGTCAATTTTTAAACTAAAATGAATGAGGAAAGCAGATATAAGGATAGGGAATTTCTTACTCCTTAATGATGTCAAAAGGAAATTATGTAGGCTTCAAGTTATTGCATGATTATACATGACACAATTAATCTACCTGTGGAGCTATTTATGATTGACAACCAATGCATCAATTAAAGAAAGCTCAGGTAATACTCTAGCAAAGGAACACAGCTTCTAGAAAAATCAATAGGTTACTATAGCATCTTAGACTGGGAACAGAGGTGTAGAAATATCTAAATTGCAGACACTTTGGAAAACAGTACAATGTTTACAAGTCTGCAATTGGTATGGTAGTTTTGACTATAAGAATCAATCTGACCTGATAGCTCCTGCTAGTGATTGATAGCCACAGTAACTCTTCTCACAAAGTACAGTATTGGGGAGATGTAAAACACCATGCCTGGTATTCATTTGGCAGGAATATATGCCTTTCTTTTGCTGAGCACAGCTATCTTAGGTACACTGCTGACACAAATAGCAATTGCAAAGTCATCATGATAATTAGCATGAGTGCTTATCTTTAGAGATGTTTTGAGAACATCAGTGAGTGGGAAGTGACTTCATTTACCCTATATGATAACTAAGAAAGGAGGCTTTTAGGTGCCTATGATTTTGAAATATTGTGTAGATATAAGAGACACATACCAAATAAATATTTAGATATGGGAATTTCAAAAAGTTCATGGAAAAGGGGAATTAAAAGATAAAAGTAGAAACTATAAACATTTTTCAACATAAACTTCATCAAGTTCAAGATAATTTTGTAAGTGGTAACACCAGCCATTTAGTTCATCTCTAAAAGCTGAGGGTCATGGGAATTTAACCATATTAATGTGATCTTTTTTACATTATTAACTGAAGAAATATGGGTGCCTCTTACAGACTTTTTAATATTATGAAACAAATTAAGTCAGAAGAAGACAAATTATGACGTTAAGGTAGATGCTTAATGACTTCCCATCAAAACTCTACCAAAATTATCATAGTTGGATGAGAGAAATGAGCAGGAGCATTGTCCTGGCAGAGAATGACCCTCTGGTGAAGCTTTCCTGGGAATTTTTCTGCTAAAGCTTTGAATAACTTTCTCGAAACACCTCATAATTAGCAGATGTTATTGTTATTTGACCTGCCACAAAGTCAACAAGCAAAATGCCTTGAAGATTGCCGAAAAATTGTTGCTATAACCTTTTCTCTTTACAGTGCACTTTTGATTTGAGTCAATCACGTCCACTTCTTGGTAGCCATTGCTTTAATTGAGCTTCATTGTCAGGATCATACTGGCAAACCCATGTTTCATCTCCTGTTACAATTCCTTGAAGAAATGCTTCAGGATCTTGATCTTATTTGTTTAAAATTTCTATTTAAATCTCTGCTGTTCTGCTCAGCTATGCTAGGTGCAACAGTTTTGGCATCTACCAAGTGGAAGGTTTGCTCAACATTAATGTTTCAGTCAGAACTGTGTGAACTGAATCATATGAGATATCTGTGGTATTGGCTATTGTTTCTGCTATTAATTGTTGATCTTAAATTAGGGCATGAGCAAGATTAGTATTTTTCTCACAAAATTTGTGAAGTTACTTGGCAAATTTATGTGGATGGTCTGCTGCTGCAGGCTTCATTTTCAACATTATGTTGTCCCTTCGTAATATAAGTTAACTATTTGTAAACTGCTGATTTATTTAGGGGATTGTCTCCAAAAATGTTTCATAAAGCATCAATAATTTTACCATTCTTCCACCCAAATTTCACCATAAATTTCATGTTTGTTCTTGCTTCAATTTTAGTAGAATTCATGTTACTCTAATAGGGTCTCTTTTCAAACTGTGTTATCCTTTTTTTTTTTTTTTTTTTTTTGAGACTGAGTTTCGCTCTTGTTACCCAGGCTGGAGTGCAATGGTGCGATCTCGGCTCACCACAACCTCCGCCTCCTGGGTTCAGGCAATTCTCCTGCCTCAGCCACCCAAGTAGCTGGGATTACAGGCGCATGCCACCATGCCCAGCTAATTTTTTTTATTTTGAGTAGAGACGGGGTTCACCATATTGACCAGGATGGTTTCAATCTCTTGACCTCGTGATCCACCCACCTCGGCCTCCCAAAGTGCTGGGATTACAGGCTTGAGCCACCGCACCCGGCCTGTGTTATCCTTTTTAATGCCTCAAACTAGATACTACTCAAAAATATAACTAGCTAGTACAAGTTAATTTTGGTGCAAAAATATTTTAAAATCCAAGCATAAATTTTTCTTATAATATGCATTTTCTGTGAAGTTTTTGAAGACCCCTTATATTACAGTAGACTTCTTCCAATGCATTAGTTTCACAAGCTCTCCTTTATAAGAAAATAATACAACTGATTCTATCAGTAAAGCAGATGTTACTTCAAGGAAAGGAGAGACAGTGCCCTGATCCATCTACATTGCCTCGCAGCTTCCCCCTAAAAATTATAACGCATACTTTTAACAGAGTTGGCTGAGACTACAGGTATAGTCTATGGCCAGGGAACAAAATAGGGCTAATTGCACTGTGAGGGGGCAAACACTTGGCATCAGCTTTATTAAAGATGTATCAGCAGGGCTATTTGTCCACACTTAATATAAAGCATAAGTTCAAACACATCAAGGATATCATTCAGCTACAAAGAAAATAGATTCCTACCAGGTGTTGATATTTTCTCTTTCAAAAGTCTAAAAATAATTTTTGATAACTTTTTGCTAAACTTGTTGGGATACCTCCTTCAAAAATAAAATGATGTCAGATGGAAGTAAGATTCTAAGTTGATAAATAGTAGGACTTTCTTGTCTTTTAAGAAAATAAGAAAAACCTTTGAGAGTTTAGAATCTTAGAAAACTTTAGGGAAAAATATTCTGGATTCCCTTCATATTCTGAGATCATGTGAGCATGTCTTGGTTTAAGGCAATGTTTTTGACAAAATTTCTTTTCAAGATCCATTCCAGTACTATAAATTCATCACTCTACTTGACATAATATCAATATTCTATATAATGGGGTTATGGTTTTGACTCTACAAACTCATCAAAGTGACAACAAGCATGGCCTTTGAAAAATGAAACATTTTTAATGCAGAACATTTGATTTGGACAAAGTAAATTTTATCTATTCCCATATTAGCCAGTCTGCTTCACCTGCAGAAAAATTCTATTTCTTGGCAACTGGAAATTCCTAAAACAGGAGTCACTTCAAGAAATCAAGAAGGTCACAAAGCTATAAGAAATCTAAGAAAATGCACTTCTAAGTCACAGCAAGCCTTAGGGTTTACTGCTCAAGATAGGTAGCTGGGTGTAGAAATGTGAGGTTCTACATACATGAGGAAAAGTAAGACTGTCAGATGGCATTAGAATTAAGAGAAAATAAAGAAACAGAGTTTTACCCTTTTCATAAAAGAAAAAAAACCATCCATCTTGTGTGTTAAACTATATTACCATTGAAAGCATTTGAAATCCCATCTAATTTGAGCCTCAGATGAAATTGAGAGGTTTGCCTTTTGTCAAGTTCAGAAATGCATTGTCTTCTCAAAGGCACAATAAGAAGGTGACAGCATAGAATCACTTTCCCTTTTAAAACTATGTAAATTGAGAACAAACAATGTTTTTAAATGATTGTTTGTGCTGCTTTTGGGCTGTGAATAATTTTCTTACAACTGCAGAGCCATCTGTTAAACAGAGAGGTCTTGCTTGTTCAAAAAGATAAACTTAATTTTTAAAAATTTCAATATACAGGCTTTGTTTGAAAACTAAGCAACACATTCTTTGATAAGTAAAACTCCATGGTATTCATGGGCCAATTAACTAGGAAGGAAAATAAGGTACCTTTTGAAAATTATATTAAGGACTGCTTTCCATAGAGAAAGGACCACACAATCACACCTCTGAGGTCTTTCAGCTGCACCATCTGTGGCCAAGTAAGAAACTGTCATGTTTTGGTGATCTTCTTGACCTTGAAAGAATAGTCCTTAAATGAAGGAACTCAGGGTGGGTGGGGAGGGGACAATACAATGAACGGAATAATTCCTAGATACACAGCCTTCTGACCATCAAATTTTTTATGTAGCAATCCCAGTTTCAACACAACACACTACCGTCTTGTTACTAGCTCAATGTGTACTAAAATAACACTATTTTTTTTTTTTTTTTTTTTTAATTTTTTATTGGATTATAGGTTTTGGGGTACATGAGCAGAGCATGCAAGACAGTTGCGTAGGTACACACATGGCAGTGTGCTTTGCTTTTCTTCTCCCCTTCACCCACATTTGGCATTTCTCCCCAGGCTATCCCTCCCCACCTCCCCCTCCCACTGGCCCTCCCCTTTTCCCCCCAATAGACCCCAGTGTTTAGTACTCCCCTTTCTGTGTCCATGTGTTCTCATTTTTCATCACCCACCTATGAGTGAGAATATGCGGTGTTTCATTTTCTGTTCTTGTGTCAGTTTGCTGAGGATGATGTTTTCCAGATTCATCCATGTCCCTACAAACGACACGAACTCATCATTTCTGATTGCTGCATAATATTCCATGGTGTATGAATGTTCATTGCAGCACTGTTTACAATAGCAAAGACCTGGAATCAACCCAAATGCCCATTGATAATAGACTGGATTGGAAAAATGTGGCACATAAAATAACACTATTTTCATGTAGTTTTAGTGAATTACTTTTGATTTTTCAGTTTTCTTCACTTTCAGAGTTATCCATCACTGAAGAAACAGTGCATAAGTATGGCACAGTTACGTTCAAAACTATAAGATGTTTAGTGTCTTAGTTCTATGCATTATGACATAGTTCATTACAAAATAAAATATAATCGTAGTTGAGTCAATAGTATCTATTGAGCAGCTGCAATTTCCTAGCTAACCACATGCTCTACTCTTAAGTAAAATAACATATACTCTTCTTAATTCAGAACCCATCTATGATAGTCTTCTGAGTTTCAAATTAATGAGGTTTAACTATGTTTAGCTATTATCAGCCAATATGGTGGTTAGCAATATGTTAAAAAGAAGATGGGCATGGTGGCTCATGCCTGGCATTCCAGCACTTTGGGAGGCTGAGGCGGGCAGATCACAAGGTCAGGTGGTCAAGACTAGCCTGGCCAACATGATGAAATGCCACTTCTACTAAAAAATACAAAAATTAGACTGGCGTGGTGGTGCATGCTGGTAGTCCCAGCTACTCAGAGGTTGAGACAGGGGAATCGCTTGAACCCAGCAGACAGAAGTTGCAATCCTATAATCAAGCTTTCCATCCAAAGAGGAGTAAATTTGTTGTATATTAGCAATGAAAATATGTTGGCTGTCCTCATTAGAATAGAGACAGAAATGGTCAAGGCTAAAAACAATACAAGGAAGTGAAATGCATTCCCACAAAAATACATACTTTTCCAACACCAATTATATTTCCTATCTTGATCACTGTGCCCTCCTATGCTTCTCAAACTTTCAATAAATCAAGGTAAGGAGAGAATATCAGAAAGAGAGTATCAGAAATTCAGGGTCTGGTGAAGGGAAGGGGGGATAAAGGAGAACAAAATCACCTGGTGACCATCCAGCAGGCCTGAGACAAAAACTCCTTGTCTGAGGAATTTAGAAGTAATTAGACTTCCCTATTACCTAAAGTCACCTAGTTTCAGGCCTCTTTTCTACTTAAAATTTATGAGTAACTGGAATTTCTATACATCTCTGGAATGTATGCATACCAGAAACTCAATGTGCAACCCTTCCCCATATTAAGGTACGAAAATGTCTACAAATGTAATCATTTATCCTGTAAATTACCCTTCAGCTCCTGCTTAAAGGTCCATAAATACCCCCAAGGAAAAATCCACAGTGGTGCTCTCAGTCCTCTTGCTGAGGCACCCCACTGCACTCCTGCGGTGTTCTATCTCTCTAATAAAACTTTCCTTTTTAAAACCTATACTGTTAGTAAGATCTTCTTACCAACCCACAAGTCAACCATTTCCTTATGCTGGGGCTCTGACACCTTACCCAGCAGTAATGAAGTCGTATAAAATAACAAGGACAATTTATAGAAAAACAACAAGCTTTTGTTGAGTCATTGAAATATAGCATTTTTTAAGTTCTTAGGCTAACAAGCATTTGAGAGTACTACTACGAATTTGTTAGCTGAGTGGACACATTATGATTCCCATATTTCTTAATCAATTAATGAAGTGGTAGCATGAGATAGAGAACTACCAAAGGGCTTTTTTTTTTATACAGAGTCTCACTCTGTCACCCAGGCTGGAGTGCAGTGGCACAATCTCAGCTCACTACAAACTTCACCTCCTGATTCTCCTGCCTCATCCTCCTGAGTGGTTGGGATTACAGGCATGTGCCACTACTCCCAGCTAACTTTTTGTATTTTTGGTTGAGACGGGGCTTCACCATGTTGGCCAGGCTGGTCTAAAAATCCTAAACTAAAGTGATATGCATGCCTCAGGCTCCCAAAGTGCTGCAGTTACAGGCATGAACCACTGCACCAGGCCAAACATTTTTTTGTTTCATCTTATTTTCATTTCAGAATCAGTGTCACCAACTTGGTGAGTTGAGTCACAGTAGGTGCTCAGGAAATGGTTATTGAATAAAAAAGGCACAGAAAAGAAAATCAATGATGATGGTAAGAGATGGAAAAAATAGAAAAGAAACAAAGATAACACCCCAGTTTGGTTTGGCTCATCAAAGAAAAATTAAATAAGCCACTTGAACCTTCACGCCTCCTGAACAGTGTCACAGTATTTTACCATCATCCTGAAACCACCCAATAGGTTCACCTTGCCTGCTGCCTAGACAGAGCCCATTTATCAAGATAGGGGAATTGCAATAGAGAAAGAGTAACTCTGCTGGAGGTGGTTGGGGGGTAAAATGAACTCTGTGAGTTTCCTTGGCTTTGGTTTCTTAATGCACTATTTTTGCGCTGGTTGGCCTCCTTCCAGGAGGTGGTGCTTTCCAGAGAGCATCAGCTGTGGTAGTATGAGGAGGAACAGCCGGTGGGCAGGGTCCTAGAACTCCCAAGAATGTATCCACTTTTTCTTCAGTTACCAGAGTGGGTAGAAAATGACCACTAAGTAGGGGCAGGGCTAGGCATGTCTGGGCTCAGGCTCTCCTTTAGCAGATCTTGCTGCAGCTGCTGTGGGGGATGGGGTGTGGTTTCCAGGTCAATGGAGTTATGTTCCTAGGATGGTTATGGTTGCTTCCACTGTGTCATACAGGTTGTCAAGGAAATGAGGGAAAGTCATCAGTCACAGGCCTCACCCAGCTCCCATGCAACCCAAAAGACCGGTCTCACTTCCAACATGCCCCCACCCTCAACAGCCCCAAGTCTGTTTCCAGGCAGTGGGTGAGCATGGCTGAGAACTTGCCCAGGCTACCCACCTCCCAGCTGCAAAAGCAAGAAGGGCTTTCATTCTTCTCCCACCTATGAAGTCTGCACACACCAGATTCATGCCCTCCCCCAAGCTCTGGCCAGGAGACTTCTTGATCAGTTCAAATTGTTACAAGGTTCAGCTGGAGGTTTCCTTCTCCCTGTGACCTTTTCCCAGTGCTTCTGGCCTTCTACCTCCCCAAGGACCTCTGTGAGGCAGGGAAGAAATGGCTCACCCAGTGAGCCCACAGGGCTTTTCCCGCTGCTTCCTCTACCCCTGTGTTTCACTTGGCTCTCTAAATTTTCTCAGCTCCAGGTAGGGTCAGAATCTACTTCTGTAATCTAGACCCTCAGGTTCCCTAGTTGGGGTGTGTGGTCTGAGGTAGACAATCTCTCTTTCCCACTTCCACAGTTTGGGCACTCACAATACTTGGGATGTCTCCCAAGTCTTACAGGAGTAATCCACTTCCTTCAGAGGGTCTGTGGGTTCTCTTGGCTATCCTAATGTATTCTTGCAGTTGTTCTGGAGCAAAAGTTCACAATGCAAGCCTCCAAATGCTTCTCTGTTTGTCTGAGTGGGAGCTGTAATCTAATCTTGCCTGTCATCTGCCATGACCCTTTGTTGCTGTTTGCTGATGATATGATTGTTTACCTAGAAAACCACGAAGACTCTTCCAGAAAGCTCCTAGAACTGATACAAGAATTTGGCAAAGTTTATGAATACAAAATTAATGTACACAAATCAGTAGCTCTTCTTTACAACAGCAACCACGTAGAGAATCAAATCAAGAACTCCACCCCTTTTACAATAGCTGCAAAAAAAAAAAAAAAAAAAAAAAAACTTAGGAATATACCTAACGAAGGAGGGGAAAGACCTCTAAAAGGAAAACTACAAAACATGGTTGAAAGAAATCAGATAACACAAACAAATGGAAACATATCACATTCTCCTATATGGGTAAAATAAATATTGTGAAAATGATTATACTACCAGAAGCAATCTATAAATTCAACCAATTCCCATCAAAATACCATCATCATTCTTCATAAAAATAGGAAAAAAAAGACTAAAATTTTTTTTTTTAATTTTTTATTGGATTTTAGGTTTTGGGGTACATGAGCAGAGCATGCAAGACAGTTGCGTAGGAACACACATGGCAGTGTGCTTTTCTTTCCTTCTCCCCTTCACCCACATCTGGCATTTCTCCCCAGGCTACCCCTCCCCACCTCCCCCTCCCACTGGCCCTCCCCTTTTCCCCCCAATAGACCCCAGTGTTTAGTACTCCCCTTTCTGTGTCCATGTGTTCTCATTTTTCATCACCCACCTATGAGTGAGAATATGCGGTGTTTCCTTTTCTGTTCTTGTGTCAAAGAAGAGCCCACATAGCCAAAGCAAGACTAAACAAAAAGAACAAATCTGGAGGCATCACGCTACCTAATTTCAAAGTATACTATAAGACCATAGTCACCAAAACAGCATCGTACTGCTATAAAAATAGACAACTAGACCAATTAAATAGAATACAGAACCCAGAAATAAACGCAAATATTTACAGCCAACTAATCCTTAACAAAGCAAACAAAAACATAAAATGGGGAAAAGACACCCTATTGAACAAATGCTGCTGGGATAATTCACTAGTCACATGTAGGAGAAAGAAACTGGATCCTCATCTCTCACCTTACACAAAAATCAACTCAAAATAGATCAAGGACTTAAATCTAAGACCTGAAACTATAAAAATTCTAGAAGATAACATTGGAAAAACCCTTGAAGACATTGTCTTAGGCAATGATTTAATGACCAAGAACCCAAAAGCAAATGCAATAAAAACAAAGATAAATAGCTGGGACTTAATTAAACTAAAGAGCCTTTGCACAGCAAAAGGAACAGTCAGCAGTGTAAACAGGCAACCCACAGAGTGGGAGAAATTCTTCACAATCTATACACCTGACAAAAAACTAATATCCAGAATCTATGACAAACTCAAACAAATTAGCAAGAAAAAAACAAACAATCCCATCAAAAAGCAGGCTAAGGACATGAATAGACAATTCTCCAAATAAGATGTACAAATTACCAACAAGCATATGGAAAATGCTCACCATCACTAATGATCAGATAAATTCAATTCAAAATCACAATATGATACCACCTAATTCCTGCAAGAATGGCCATGATAAAAAAAATTTTAATAATAGATATTAGCATGGATGTGGTGAACAGGGAACATTTCTACACTGCTGGTGGGGAATAAAAACTACTACAACCACCATGGAAAACAGTGTAGAGGTTCTTTAAAGAACTAAAAGTAGAACTACCATTTGATCCAGCAATCCCACCACTGGGTATCTACCCAAAGGAAAACAAGTCACTACACAAAAAAGACATGCATACCCTTGTTTATAGCAGCACAATTCACAATTGCAAAAATATGGAACCAACCCACATGCCCATCAATCAACAAGTGGATAAAGAAACTGTGGTATATAGGTATGATGGAATATTACTCAGCCATAAAACTGGATTAATTGATGCCATTTGCAGGAACCTAGATGAGATTGGAGACTATTATTATAAATGATGTAACTCAGGAGTGGAAATGCAAACATCATATGTTTTCATCCATAAGTGGGAGCAAAGCCATGAGAATGCAAAGACATAAGAATGACACAATGGACTTTGGGGACACAGGAGGAAAGGGTGGGAAGGGGGTGAGGGATAAAATACCACAAATCATGTGCAGTGTATACTGCTCAGGTGATGGATGCACAAAAATCTCACAAATCACCACTAAAGATCTTACTCATGTAACCAAACACCACTGGTTCCCTAATAACATAAAGAAATTTTAAAAATTCATTTAAAAAAGAGAAAGAGTAATTCACTCATAGTCAGCTGTGGGGAAGACTGGCATTTTATTATTACTCAAATCCATCTTCCTGAGAATTCAAGGATCAGAATTGTTAAGGACAACTTGGTGGGTTGGTGGGGAAGCCAGTGAGCTGGGAGTCCTGATTGGTTAGGACAGGGATTAAACCATAGGGTCAAAGCTGTCTTCTTGTGCTGAGTCAGTCCCTAGGTAGGGGCCACAAGACCAGATGAGCCTGTTTATTGGTCTGGGTGGTGTCAGCTGATTCAGCAAGTGCAGGGTCTGCAAAAAATCTCAAGCACTGATTTTAGAAGCAATTTAGGAAAGGTCAGACTCTTGTAGCCTCTACTTATATGACTCTTAAACCATAATTTCTAATCTTATGGCTAATTTGTTAGTCCTACAAAGGCTGTCCAGTCCCCAGGCAAGAAGGATGTTTGTTTTGGGAAAGGGCAGTTATCATCTTTGTTTGAAACTTATAAACTAAGTTCCTCCCAAAGTTAGTTCGCCCTACACCCAGGAATGATAAAGGACAGCTGGGAGGTTAGAAGCAAGATGGAGTCGATTAGGTCAGATCTCTTTCACTGTCTCAGTTACCATTGTGCAATGGCGGTTTCAATCCCCAAACGATTTTCAACTAAAAAGTAAATCATTTTTCCTTTGCTCAATGTGTATAAATAGTACTCAAAGGATATTCTAATTCCTTCAAAAAATATTAGTTTTTATCCAATTATAATAAATGTCTGTTGTTTAGAATTTACTCCTAGTAATCCATTAAAATCTCTAATCTTCCCTATGTGTTAGTCTTAAAGATTAAATTTAGTTACAGAATGATAAAGAATCTCCATTGGAATTCAGACTTTTGGTAAAAAACAAAGCTCTCTGACCACTATCACCATTCTGACAGGCAGTAGCTATCTTCCATGAACGAATGTCTCAACTGGCCTGATGTATTCTCTGTAAAAAGCCCATTATACCTTCAGTAAATAGTTTATAAACTGGAAAACATAAAACTTTAATCATTTAATCTGGCTCAAGCCTTCCCAGAAGCAAAAGAAAAATAAACTGTGAATGTGTCTATGTGCTCACATTTTGAATTAAATACACCTCCCTTTAAATTATGCCTATTGAAGTTATAGCTTGCCAATTTTTCTGTATATGCTAAGCATGTTTATGATTATTTTCCTTAAGAATATATAAAAAGTATCAGCATAAGAGAAACCTGCAAACATTATAGATATGTAAGAAAGCATAATCTGTGAATTTGATCCAGACCATATTTTCATCAAAACATTTGACCAGAGCAAGACATCCGATAGTTTTTTTAGTTTCAAGCTTTGCCTTATGTCAATAGTTTTTAAAACCAGTAATCTAAAACAAACAAAAAACTTGCAGAATAAGGGAAGAATTAAATAAGGAAACTGAGAGGAGGTGTTCAATGGTCTCAAAGCATCATAATTAAGAACACACCTTGAATAAAACAGTCCTAAGCCAGAATATCAAATATGACATTGACTAGATTTAAAATTAAAACAAAGTATCTACTTATATGTCCTTTCTCCATTGGTGAGCAGGGGACAGTGATGTCTACTTTGCAATTAAAGATATTCATTTACATAGGAAGAAGCAAATATAGATACATACATACATATCACACAATGATTGGTGACCAGTGGATGTTCAATTAATAGTAGTTATTACCACTACTACTATGACTGTTATCACTGCTATTGTTATTACTACAACCCATTTGTTGTACCTGGTAGAGAATAAGTAGCATAGAAAGCAAACACTATGTCCAAAAGGAGCAGTTAATAAATTTGAATCTATGCACATTGAATTCTTGTTTTTAACCACTTGATTTATTTCTCTAATTTAACTAATAAAATTTTAATAATATCTTACACTGGTATACCCTTTATAATTTTCACAGGGCTTCCAAAAACTCCTGTCTTATTCTGTTTGTATTTCTATAAAAGAACACCCAAAGCTGGGTAATTCCTAAAGAAAATATGTTTATGTGTCTCATGATTCTGCAGGCTGCATAAGAAGCATGGCACCAGTATCTGCATCTAGTGAGGGCCTCAGACTGCTTTTCCTCTTAGGAGAAGTCAAAGGGAATCAGGCAAAAGGAAGATGGCATGTGCAGAGTTCATATGGTGAGAGAGGAAATGAGAGAAAGGTCAAGCCCTTTTTAACAACCAGCTCTCATGGGAACTAGGAGTGAGAACTGAAGGAGGGCATCAACTCATTCATTAGGAATCTGCCCCCTTGACCTGAATATTTCTCATTAGGCCTCACCTAATTTGAACAGTGGGGATTAAATTTCAACGTGAGGTTTGGAGGGGTTAAATATTCAAATCATAGCACAACTATTGCTATCTGAATTATTCTCAACAATTTTTGGTCTATTCTATCTCCCTGACCAAATATTATTCTAAGACAACCACTGTATTATACAGAACATTGTCAAATTATAAAATAACAGAGATAGAAAATTATTTAGGTTGGTGGCTCATTTGACATTAAAAGAAAGCAAGGCCTTGGAATATTGAAATATCTTGCACAAACCTACTTAGAAATAAAATTCTAAAACTTTCGCAATAAATAAAACTATCAACAAAAGATATCATAAGAAAATATTCAAAGTTTAACCAGTAGACCAACCATTCTAAATGATATTTAATACAAAATCAAATTCATAACAAACAAAAAAGTAGGCAGCTCATGTTTGCTATGCAATGTGGACCTGAGACTAATTATGTCAATAGCCATAGCACAAGTACAGCATTACCCGAGAACACAAATGAGTACATTCTGTGTCAATCTCACAAATGTTTCCAGAGCCACATTTAGAGCTATGCTTAAAGTTATTGATGATCTTTAAATTTTGCATGCTACATTACAGGATGTAGAGAGATATTTCATAAACATCTGACTTATTTTTACTTTCAATATTGATGTAATTACATTTTGAGAAGAGTTTCTTATTCCTATAGTATATCATCAGGAATAGAAATGCCAACCAATAATTCTCTTTTGGTGTGTGACTTTGTAATAGAGCACTCTTCAATTATTTTAGTTGTCTCATCCTTTCAGTGATACAAAATATTCATGATATGTTTACCTCATTCTCTTTGCTTTACCCCCAGGGAAAAAAAATCAGTAGAACTGATACAAAGCTATCATCTTTTTCATATTCAGTTTTTAAAATTGTACGTAAAATATTATTCACAACAGAAACAAATGTAGATAACATTATCACGTTATACATATAAATAAGTGATTAATTCATAGACTACCTAAATATTTTTAAATATTAAGATTCACATAGTAGAATATTTACAGTTCTCACTACACACCAAGCACTAGGTTTAGCATTGTAATATTGTTATTAATCCTAATGATCACTCTGTTAACCAAGTGTATTTTTTAATATATCTTGACATTTTACAAATAAGCAAACTAAAAGCGTAAGTAGTTTGCTCATGGTCACATAATAAGAATGTGAACCAAATTTGGACTGACTCTAAAGCTTATTCTCTTTTCACCACGCTATGCTTCCCCTCTAAAAAAAAAACACTCAAATATTTTGTATAAAAATTTAAGAAAAGCAAATGCTTCTGAGGACTGGCTCAGATCTAATATCAAATTAAAGTAAAATTTTGCCCTGGTACACACTCCCATTATGATCACAACCCTCTTCCATCCTGTTTTCTCTGTTGATGTCACAGAATATTTGATGGTTGTATAGATATCAGAGGCAACAGTCACAGGATGGACACTGGAGATTGTCTATCCCTCACAAGGATGAACAATAAAATGCCAGTTAAAGGAAAAGTTACTTGCATTGCATAGTGGTTCTACCCTTCTCTTGTATAGCCTTTCTTTAACCACCCCCATAGATTGCATTTTTACTTTATTTTCCCTTCCTCATTTGTCTGCTCAGACACAGCACATTTACCAGTGAATGCTCTCCAAATAAAAGTGAAAAGTATTGAGATAAAAACATAAAATCACAGTAAAATATGAACAACATTCTCTACTCTTATTTTATCCTGATATTGTACTATTCAATAATGACTGATACATGTGTTTCTGATGCCGTTCCTGATATACATGAAATCCTAATTGCATGAAGAAAAATATCTTTCAAATAATCTCAGCAAATGTTCTCCAAGCTCCTGGTAGGGTACCAGTTACACAATGAATACTCAATAAACATATGTTCATAAAGATAGTGATTATGAATATAATAATTTTGTTGAACTTGGTACATTCAAAGAGAGCCATAGTTCATGACACTAGAGTACCATTTAAGTTATCTCAGTGACTACTAATCAGTGTCTCCTATTAAAACCATATTGTTTGTTAAGATAAAGTTAATGTAAGAACTTTTAAGTGCCACTTTGCATATTTAGATTTTCTTGGTGTTTTAAGCTCTACTTCAGTTTTACCTCTAAGGAGTCTAAAATGTGTGATGACAGCTGGCACAGGATTTCAGAGAAAACGGATCAAATATGATGAGAACTTTCCCAGCATGTTGGACTTTTCACCAAAATTAATGTCAGCAATCAGCCAAAAATGTGAAATATATCAGAACACACATCTGACGATTCACAGGGGAATTAGCACCACTCAAGATTTCCTTTAGCAACAATTCCTGTTACTCAGTCTCAAACAAACATGAGTGTATACTCTGTTACCCTGGGAAAGCAGTAATGGCATATAGGACCTCTCCAGCATTATATATTAGGACAAAGGCAGGCCCCAAAGAGCTAGCCTCCAAGAATCTACCTGGATTGCTTATTCATAACATTCTTCACTTCCAACATATATTTAAGATACCTAGGGTTTTTTTAATTGCCCATTTAAGTAATTCTGGAATTTACTATTAAGGAAAAACATTTATCCATAATTTAAACCAATGTGCAATTAGAATATATGATCTGTCCAGAAACTGAAAAAATCATTATTGGCAATAGTTCTTGGCTGAGCCTAAGAAAGGAATATGTTGACATTTGCACATGCATAAATGCATAATATTAAATTGTTATGATTCAAATTCACTGATCAGGAAAGACTGTGAGAAAAAAGAACTTCTGATGAGTCAATGTCAGCTCTATTTCATCTGGTACTCCGGAGAATGGGAGTTCACTAAGAATATAAAACTTCTCCAAGCTAAAGAGCTCTTTCATGACTCTCAAAAGTAAGCTGGGATTCTTTCAAGATCAGATATTCTCCTAAAATTTTCACAACTTTGTGACCCTAAAAATGGCATGAAAAAACTTCTTTTTATTTCCAGTCTTTTTACAACCCTGAAATTCCAGATAAATATTAAATATAATATTAAACATTCATAAAATATGTAAAGATATTTATTGTTGAGGTTGAGGTTAAAAAAAGAAATGTAAATAGTTCTCTTATCACTAGCAAATAAACAGCACTGCTATAATGTAATTAACACAGGCATTAAAATATTTGCTATCTTAATAGCTAAAAAGCAATATGCTAGTTAAATGAATTTAGACATTCATGCATAGTATTAAGTGATGCTTTTATAATATTTGCAAAACCTTAAATTGGAGCATTTTTCTCTAAAATGTAGATGCCCTTGCATTATAGCTTTTCACAGAAACCTTGTTATTTATGAGCATCTGGTTACCTTCTCCCATCTCTATAGTCTGCCTGGACTTGGCATAATTGTGATACGAACATAGATGGCAGATGCCTTGACTTTTGATGTAGTTAATCATGACTGGAGGTGTTCCAAGACATTGGTCCTGAAGAAATGTGGCAGTGTGTGGGCTCTTGTGTAAAGTAAATAAAGCAATGAAGCTCCTGCACAGTTTCTCTGCTTATTAAAGATTTGGGGGATATTTTCTCTCCTTTAATTTGCTCTTAAGTAGACCTCTTTTGACAATATTGAGAGAAAGTAAAATCTATCTTCTGGATACTATGTTTAATGCTGCTCAATACTTAATCATAGAAAGTCAATTACCTGCATTTTATACTTGATTGTAGAAATTTACTTGGTGGAATTCTTTTGCATGTGAAATGTTGATAAATCATCAATTCAACAAATATCTGTTCTCTTATTGCTTTATTAACATACTTTAAGTTCTGCGGTACATATGCAGATCATGCAGGATTGTTACATAGGTATACACATGCCATGATGGTTTGCTGCATACATCTCCCCATCATCTACATTAGGTATTTCTCCTAATGTTATCCCTCCCCAATCCCCACATCCCCTGCTTTCCCTCCCCAACCCACACCCCCAGTGTGTGGTGTGTGATGTTCCCCTCCCTGTGTCCATGTGTTCTTATTGTTCAACACCCACTTATGAGCGAGAACATGCAGCCAACCCAAATGCCCATCAATGTTCTCTTGTTTCTGACAGTGAGAAAAACTTTAAAAAATAGAAAATAGAGGAAAATATGGTGAGTGTGTTTCCCAAAATTAAAATAAGAAAAGCGATCAACTTCAGAGCATTCTTATTTATGTAAAATCTCATGTTCTTTCAACAATTTTAATTAACAAGTTAAAATATTTATTCTTTCTCCCAACATGATCATTCTCTCCACTAACTAGCAGAACACAGTACCATCAATGCAGGCAAAAGCAGAGGTTATACCCTGACTTTCAGGCTTTGTTTTTTATGAAAGTTAGCAAAATTCAATGTCAAATTGATAATATAATAGAAGAGAATGGAAGAGTGTAACACCAAAGCCAGAGACAATATTCTTAGTGGAATGAATTCAAAAAGCAAATGTGTACTGAACAAAGTGGAGACATTCCTCCTAAATCAATTGCGTTAATAGGCATTATTTCAAGCTTAGCCTTTTCATACAGCAATCATCTGGCAAGTTGCCTTTTGCAGCATTCCTTATCTCCTACAAAGCTGTGCAATTTCAAAGACTGAATCAAAAAAAATGGTGCAGAACAACTAATGTGAAATAGAAGATCAGAATGCAGAGATGTTTCTCTGCATGTTTCCAGAATGCAGATGCTTCAGTGTAGAAGCATCTTAAAAAGAAGCATCTGAAGCCCAGAAATGAATAACAAATATTACTCAGTGAATCTGCCCATCAAGCCATGACTTGTCAAGTAAAGAGGTTTCATATTCTTCAAATATTCGAGTAATTTGCCCTGATATTAAACACTAATTGATTAAATTTTCATTCTTCCAGGTTGATCCCTCTTTCCATGTGATGTATAGCTCTTATGTGTTTACTTTTCTCATTTTTAATAAATGCTCTTATACGAAAACAATACAAGCTGGGCATGGTGGCTCATGCCTGTAATCCCAGCACTTTGTGGGGGCTGAGGCAGGTGGATCACCTGAGGTCAGGAGTTCAAGACCAAGCTGGTAAACATGGTGAAACGTCTCTACTAAAAATACAAAAAAATTAGCCAGGTGTGGTGGCACAGGAAAATTGCTTGAACTTGGGAGGTAGAGGTTGCAGTGACTAGAGAACTGCTGAGGCAGGAAAACTGCTTGAACTTGGGAGACAGAGGTTGCAGTGAGCAGAGATCACACCACCGCACTCCAGCTTAGGTAAAGGAGCAAGATTCAATCTCAAAAAAAAAAAAGTATCTTTGCTGCACCAGCCTAACATTTCTTTCTCCTTTTTTAAATTGTATTGCACTTTAGGTTCTGGGGTACATGTGCAGATCATGCATGATTGTAGCATAGGTACATACATGGCAATGTGGTTTGCTGCCTCCATCCCCCCATCACCTATATCTGGCATTTCTCCCCCTGTTATCCCTCCCCAATCTCCCTATCGCCCTCTGTGCCTCCCCTATTCCCCCACAACAAACCCCAGTGTGTGATGCTCCCCTCCCTGTGTCCATGTGTTCTT
The DNA here is from genome assembly GCF_049354715.1 of Callithrix jacchus. Taxonomy (NCBI): domain Eukaryota; kingdom Metazoa; phylum Chordata; class Mammalia; order Primates; family Cebidae; genus Callithrix; species Callithrix jacchus. The sequence goes on from NC_133524.1 coordinate 96,162,284, forward strand.
ATTGTTCAACACCTGTTTATGAGTGAGAACATGCAGTGTTTGATTTTCTGTTCTGTGTCAGTTTGCTGAGAATGATGTTTTCCAGATTCATTCACATCCCCACAAAGGACAGGAACTCATCATTTTTTATGGCTGCATAGTATTCCATGGAAGAGATGAATAAATTCCTGGACACTTGCAACCTCCCAAGCCTGACCCAGGAAGAAGTTGAAACCCTGGATAGACCAATAGCAATGGCTGAAGTTGAGGCAGCAATTAATAACCTACCAACCAAATAAAGCCCAGGTCCAGACGGGTTCACAGCCGAATTCCACCAGACATACAAAGAGGAGCTGGTACCATTCCTTCTGAAACTATTCCAAACAATACAAAAAGAAGGAATCCTTCCTAAATCATTTAATAAGACCAACATCATCCTGATACCAAAACCCAGAAGAGACTCAACAAAAAAAAAATTCAGGCCAATATTCATGATGAACACAGATGCAAAAATCTTCAATGAAATACTGGCAAACCGATTGCAACAGCACATCAAAAAGCTTATCCATCACAATCAAATAGGCTTCATCCCTGGAATGCAAGGCTGGTTCAACATATACAAGTGTATAAACATAATCTAACACATAAAGAGAACCAAAGACAAAAACCACATGATTATCTCAGTAGACGCAGAGAAGACCTTCAACAAAATTCAACAGCCCTTTATGCTAAATACTCTCAAGAAACTAGGTATCGATGGAATGTATCTCAGAATAATAAATGCTATTTACTATAAACCCACAGCCAATATCATACAGAATAAACAAAAGCTGGAAGCATTCCATTTAAAATCTGGCACTAGACAAGGATGCCCTCTCTCACCACTCCTATTCAATATAGTACTGGAAGTTCTAGCCAGAGCAGTCAGGCAAGAAAAATAAATAAAGGGTATTCAAATAGGAAAGGTGGAAGCCAAATTGTCTCTATTTGCAGACGACATTATAGTATACCTAGAAGACCCCATCGCCTCAGCCCAAAAACTCCTTAAACTGATAAGCAACTTCAGCAAAGTCTCAGAATACAAAATCAATGTGCAGAAATCACAAGCATTTCTATACACCAATAACAGGCTTAAAGACAGCCCAATCAAGAACGAACTGCCATTCACAACTGCTACAAAGAGAATAAAATACCTAGGAATACAACTAACAAAGAATGTAAAGGACCTCTTCAGGAGAACTACCAGCCACTGATCAAGGAAATAAGAGAAGACATTAAACAGATGAAAAAACATTCCATGATCATGGTTAGAAAGAATTAATATTGTGAAAATGGCCATACTGCCCAAAGTAATTTATTAATTCAATGCTATCCCCATCAACCTACCTATGACCCTCTTCACAGAACTGGAAAAACCAACTTAAATTTCATCAGGAACCAAAAGAGAGCCCACATAGCCAAGACAATCCTAAGCAAAAAGAACAAAGCCAGAGGCATCATGCTACCTGACTTCAAACTATACTACAAGGCTACAGTATGTCTTTCTTTTCTTTAAATATTGAGTGGTTTTAGAGATCTCCTCCTGATTATTACTGTTCTTCCTCCCAGAAGCAACTCTTGTCTGTCATCTTCTCCAGTTGCTTGTTCAACATTAGCTAACATTTTCCTCTTTGAAAGATATAGCCACCTTCAGCATTCAAATTAAAGGCAGCATCACTTAAGAAACAGCCAATCTTGATGGCTGTGACCTACATATTTTCACCTGGTAAATTCTGGAGTATAAATTCACATGTCTAGAAATGCATTTAGTAATTTATATAGTCTTATCTTCTAAAATTAACTTTATACATTGCTTGGAATTTAGGACAGAGTTTGTATACGTACAGAGAGCTGAAGTGCAGAATTGGCATGCATAGCAGAGCAATAGATGACACAACTTTACTACAGACAACATTATGGCACAGGAGAGGTGGTGTCTTTTTACTTCTCAAACTAATTAATTCACAAACCTTCTAATTGTCTTTCAGGAAACAAATGGTTATAAAACAATGTCTTTTGCTTAATTTTCTCATAATAAAATATATTATCTAATTAGAAACATTTTTCCTATACCTATTTTCTTGAAATTTGTACTTCCTTCACATTGTGCTCTTGCAAGTGAAACAATAAAGCAATTAGGTGGGGAAGAACTATGAATTCTAATATTGCTATATTATTATGTATTCCATAGCTCTTTATTCACTAGCTTCCCAGGAATCTGGCTAAGAACCAAGAACTAATGCCATCCCACCATTGAGAGGAAGTGGAACAGAAATTTCATTCCCTCTGACATGACCTATTCAGTAAACTGTACCCCTGCAGTGGGAATTAAAATGTATTCCCCATCCCACCTCCCACTACACACACATATATCAAGCAAGAGTAGCTCTTTTTCTCCCCTCCATGACACTAAACTTATATTTAATTCTATCTGCAACACATTGAGAGAAAGATTATTTGGTTTTGAAATTGGACTTGCCTTTACCAAATATGTCAGTAGTTCATTTTTGTTTCTGAAATTGGATTTGCATAACTCCCCCTTTGTTACCATTAAAATAAACTGCTAAGACATAACACATATTGAATTCTGTTCAGACATTCTGTCATTACTAAAGGGTGATCCTCTCTTTAAAAGGTAAAAGAAATAATATGCATGAGTGTGTACATGCGAACAAAATGTGTGTGGGAGTAAAATGTGCACTGCAGAGGTTGCCTGCCAGCAGCCCATTAATTGAAGCTTCCTTGTTTTTCCAAATTCAAAATAATTCCCATATGCCTTGACTTACTCTGAGCATGAAATCCAAGTCCCTTAGCAGATCAGGGGAGCTGCAGACCTGATCACCAAGGCAGTTTAAGAATGTTAGTTTTGCCCCACGGGAAATATGAAACAGAGATTTCAAAGTGCTCTGCAATTCTTGCTTGTCCCTGAAACAACATGCAATTGTAGAGATAAGATGATAATCTGCTCCACTGATTACCAACTACATATTTGCACACGTGGGTGCGTTATGTGCAAATATTTTCTTTCAGAAACGGTGCAGGTGCACAGTAGCCTTTTGCTACACTGAATAAAAGTACCATTAAGTTCTGTGCTGCTGTTATGATTTAATTCCTTTACATAGCAGTCTGTCACCTCCATTCATATAGAGTTCCTCAATTTTATATTCCCAGGCCTGTCTTATAAAATTGTACCACCCCTCCCTTCAGCCACCCATTTGCTTTTCCTCGATAGAAAGATAGGATCTCACTCCTGAGTCAGCGGCTTTTAAAATTATTATTTACCCCACTGCATATTCAGGTTTTCCATAATAATAGCTCTTCAATTTCTGTATGCAGAGTGAATCAGTACTTTCTGTTCATTTCTTTTTGGGTCTCTATATCCGTTTATAACTTTTCTATACTTAATACAAACAGATAATGATGTGCCATCATTTCACTGTTCATCACAGGTAAGTTTTCAGGAACTCTGGTCTTTCAACTTTCTCTTTTCATCAGCATACTCTCTATAATACCTCTTCCATCCAAATTTTTTTATTTCATAGTCTTTTGCCTATATAAGTTTATTCTGAAATAATATACTATACCGATTCTATATCTACTTAAAACTAGGGTTTTTTTGATCACTCATGCTTATCAAAACACGTCATATGTATTTCTCTCATATTCTGCAACATTTTATCTTGAGCTAATTGTTCAATTTATGCAAAAAAATTGCTTCTGTGAGGAATACTGCCTCAGAAAGTATTATCTTAAAAAAAAGAAGCCCATCAGTAAGATGCCCAGAAACTGTCAGAAATCATGCACAACTGGACTCCTGTCTGAGACAGAATCTGCTGCTAAAGGACATCCATGGAAGTCGGAAGACGAGTATCCTGAAAATTACAGCGAATGGTTAATTGAAAGAAAGACAGATTGGTAAGCCATCTGTGGCCTGACTAGCTTTGGGAAGAGACTAGATCAGCTGGCTATCTGTTGTTGCTCTAATTTATAATACCCAGCAAATAATCACACTGCCATTTTCCGGCCTGTTCTCATGTCTCTGCCACCTAATAACTGTGCAACCATAGGCAAGTAACTTAACCCCAATATCCTCTGTGCCTCTTTATTTTTGTCAATAAAATGCTGATAATGGTCATTCCTACCTCACAATGTCATGTTAGAATTTACTGAGATAAAATGTGGCACTACTCTAAAAACAATGAATAGCACAGTGTTAAATATTAGGTGTTCATATTGTCTTCGTTACTCTTACTACCTAATATTTAATATGAAGTAGTCTGTTAATCTTGTGGCATTTGCCTTTTTGCTTTACTGGATATTATATCTGTTAATAAATAGTTTCTTCTCTAATTAAAATCAAGAGAGACCTCTTCCTGAATCACACACCTTGGCAGCCTTTACTTTTTATCTCACAAATCCTATGCAAGGATGTTTATACAAAACATCAGTACTTTATGTACAAGTCTATTCAACACTTATGCTTATGCCCCACCAAGACGTGAAGAATTCAGTCAATAATTAAAATTGAAAGCTTATGCTTTTCCTTTGCATGTGTGGGAAGAGGGTGTTTTTTAACTGGACAATTCAAATCAGTCTCCTTATTTATATTAAATATAAACCACTTTTCACCTATGAGTATCAATCAGGCCATAAAGATTTCTAATCAGAGAAAGAAGTACTAAGCCTGTTTCAGTGCACAGAATTTTTTTCAGTCCATTTCAGCAGTCTATTCCACTTTTTATCATATTCTGTTCTCTCTCATTTGACCAGCCAGACACTGAATGTAACACTGTTGTTTGTTTTACCATATCTGAAAACCAAAAACCAAACACAAATCAGGCATGTCTCTTGTAGATGACTATTTAGCATGGTCTAGCAGAAAGAGTGAGGCACCTAAGCTAACAAATAGCTGCCATCTTTATGCACAGCAAACAGTGACTATCATTTTACTCATTTACTATCCAATTCCAAAAACAATGTTAGGCTCACAAGGCATGCTACAATGTGACCGGTTAAATATATAAAGAATATACCTATCACCTCCCTTCAAAGACTGGTACAATAACCACATCATCAAATCCAGCTGCCATTTTCTGTTCATGAGTTATTTAAAAAGAAAACTCCAGCATATTATAAAACATGCTTTAATCACTACATCTAATTATCAAGAACAGTAAATAACTTTTACATTAATTGACTTCAACATAGCAAAGTTAATAATAATTACAGACTGAAATTCCAGCATTATATTGTCAACGAGGACAAGGGCCCAGAAACTGTGACCTTATCTACCACTGATTCTACGCACAGTTCTCATGGGTGTTTTGGAGAAAATGTCTGTCACTAGGTATCACCTGTTTAAGGTGAGATTTAACTGGGCTTTACGCTAATGCTTGTAATATATTCTGAATTAATTGGATGAACAGCATTAAATATTAATAAAATATCAGTTTAGTTGTCTTAATCTTATTAATCATCCCTTCCATAACTCATTTCCTCTGCCTGTCTCTCTACCCCCCTCTTGTGTTTTTGTTTTTGTTTTGTTTTATTTCATTGAGACAGAGTCTCACTCTTGCTTGTTGCCCAGGCTGGAGTGCAGTGGTGAGATCTCAGCTCACTGCAACCTCTGCCTCCTGGGTTCAAGCAATTCTCCTGCCTCAGCCTCCTGAATAGCTGGGATTACAGGTGCCCACCACCATGCCAGGCTAATTTTTGTATTTTTAGTAGAGACAGGGTTTCACCATGTTGGCCAGCTGGTCTCAAACTCCTTACCTCAAGTGATCTGCCCACCTTGGCTGAGCAAAGTGCTGAGATTACAGGTGAGCCACCATGTCCGGCCCTGACTCTTGTTCTTACTCTCACTTCATCTCCTTTTTTTCTTAAGAATCAGAAAACACTTTTATTTGGAATTCACTGAATATTTCTGTTTCATGCTTTAAATGACAAGCTGCTCTGAAAATTACATTAACTAATCCAAAGGGTTCAATAACTACATTTGAAGCCTTGTCCATATAACTGTAAGAACTAACCCAGGAACAGGTTTTGAGCAGAAATGTCAAGAGTTAGAAAGTTGTAGTATTTTTTCAAAATGTAGACATTATTCTATTGTGACATGCCCCTCATTCCTCAGTGAGATGGAATTTTTAAAAACTTCACCTAATATAGGTGTGCTTTTAACTTAAAAGCTTTATTTGTCTAACTACCTTAGTTGGCCTTCAATTCTAGCTGGTTGATGATCTGTACATAAATAGCTGGAAAGAGAAATAGGCTACATTTTACTCATATTTACTCTATCCCACAACACAATTATAATTGAGTTATTCTGAATTATTTTTCAATTATACTTTAATTTTTCAAACATAATTTAAAAATAAAGACTGGTATGAGGAGATTTGATAGTCTCCTAATTGTAAGCCCCCAGGCTTGGTACTGTCAAGTCTTTAGTGATCAAACACTTGGAGATACAATGATATTACACTTTACTGTCACCAATTGGATCCATCTGTATCTTTCTCCTATATTTTTCAGGTCCGTTTTTCCTGAATAAAGCCTTGGAATAGTACAACAATGACTTTTTCTCAGTCATTTTCAGTTCAATAAGTTGCCTTCATTCTTTTCTCTATTTCCTTTTATATAAATTTCAGTAGAGGAGTATGAGAAATCTATTATATAAAACCAATTTTTTTATGTTTCTGTTCAAAATTTTTGAAAACTTATAGAATTGAAGGGGGATGGGGCAATAGGTAATATTACTATAGGAGGCCTAAGGTCTAAAATATATAAAAAATATATAAGGTAGCTTGAGGAAGTTGTTGCAGTAGATTGGCTATTTTTCATAAAGAAGTACAGAGTGAAGATGAGAGAAGCTTAATAACCCACATTTCAGTGTGGGAAGGAGGAACTAAGTGAACTGACAGCATTAATATTAAAAAAAATGACAATCATCTCAGACTTTTGAAATTGAAGGAAATCATCATGAAGTGATGCCTGGTAGATGGCTATTCTATTATAATAAACTTTTTGTCATTTTAGCATTCCAGCTGACATCATTTATAGAAGAGGCTCTGGTGAGGGGAGATAAGGTTAGATAAGGTCACTGCTAAGAGCAATTAGAATTAACAATAATTAATAGTTTGATAATTGAATTATGATGCCAGCAAGTTCAGAACCAGAAACAGGAGGGTGACTTATATGTGCTAGACAGTCTGTAACTCACAGCTACTTTCAAATGCCAAGAAGCTTGATGGAAGGCTTGCATGCTTTGGATGACATCAGAATTAAAAGGTTGCGTATAAATACTAGAGCATAAAGCAAAGCCCCTCCTTTTTAAATGAGGAAACTAAAATGTGAGTTCTGCAGGTGATTCAATTAGCTACTGGCAAAACCAAGATAAGAACTCTCTCTTGACTCTCAGTTTAGCATTCTTTTTACATTACACAGGAAATAAAAGAGTTGAAGTTAGGCAGAATTCATTCATTTATTCCAGATGATATTATTTGTTCAAATAATACTTTTTGTTCCTTTTAACAGTAATGAGCAAATGATTGATTAGTATTTAATCCCATTTGGGTGGTGTGATAGTTAATATTAGGTGTCAACTTGATTGGATTGAGGAATGCCTGGATGACTGTTTCTGAGCCTGACTGTGAGGGTGTTTTCAGAAGAAATTGATGTGTGAGTCAGTAGACTGGGAGAGGGAGCTGCACTCTACAGGTGTAGGCACCATCCAATCAGCTGCAAGGGCAGCTAGAATAAAATAGGTGGAAGAAGCAGGTATTCAGCTTACTGAGCTTCCACTCTCCCTTCCTTCCAGAGCTAGGTGCCTTTTCTCCCATTCTTGGACATCAGACTCCAGATTCTTTGGCCTTTGGCACTAGCGTTAGTGGCCTTTGAGGGGCTCTCAGGCCCTTGGCCTCAGACTGAGGGGTACATTGTCAGCTTCCCTGGTTTTAAGGCTTTTGAACTTGGATTGAGCCACGCTACTGGCTTTTCTAATTTTCCAGCTTGCAGATGGCCTGTAGTGGGACTTTGCCTTTAATTTTATGAGCCATTTCTCCCTAATAATCTCTTTTTCACACACACACACACACCACATACACACATACACACACACACACACACACACACACAGGAGAGAGAGATGGTTCCTAATGATTCTGTCCCTCGGGAGAACCCTGACTACTACACTACTGCAGGTGGGGAAACAGAGAAGTCAATGTTATATAATTGAAAGAGCGCTACACTAGAGTCAGGGAGACCTAGGTTCTCATTCCAGGTATTTACACAAACTAGCAGTGTAGCGTTAGAAAAACTACTTAATCTCACTAGATCCAACCTTCCAAATTACAAACCAAGAGGCTTGAAGTAAAAAGTGTCTGTGATAGTTAGTGTTAGGTTTCACAATGTCAGGGACTACATCCTTTATTTCTCTGACATACATCTCCTTCCTTTAGTAGTAGTGCCTCGTTTGGGGCTCTGTTTTCACTGGTTACTTAGTCAGAGCTGACAGCACTAAGGATTAACAGTTATCATAAGACACCAAGGGATGCAACTAATCAAGAAATCCACTGATTCCAAAGGTAGGTAATTTGAGGTCTAAAATAATACGTAAATGCCTTATGTTCAACAAGTACAGGATAGAAGATTGAAGCTTTGCTGAGGAGGGTGTTCTTTCAACATGTCTCTGCTTCTAATCCTTTATCTTTAGCATTCTCTCTTTTGGTCAAGAATGTTTGGTTTCAGGTGTCTGAAATCCTACTTGAGAAACCCTGAGCAGAAAGGGGAGTTTGTTTATTAATTTAACTGGGAAGTCTAGGAGTGGAGTTCACCTCTAATATGACTATATCAGGGGCACAAACAACATTAGGACTCTTCCATCTCTGCTTTCTGCTTGTTGCTACATACTGGAATAGCTTACCATTTTCGCAGATCACCTCTTCCAAATAGTGGAAGATGTGGGCAGCAGTATTTCAGGCCTCCCATACTCACTATTTGCTATCTGAGAGACAAAAAGTCCATACTACCAGTATCAGTGAGAAAAATCCCTGGGGAAGACTTTGATTGGCTCAGTTGGAATCACTTGCATCTCTTGTATAGCTATCGTGGCCAATGGCCAGTAAGATAAGGTACTATTATTGTCTGACCTAGGCCACATGAGGAAATTGCTTTTGTTTCTTTAAGCTTTGATTTTACTTTTTTACTGTATAATGAACTTTCTTGCTCTTACTACCCAACCTGAGAGCCAGAACAATGACAATGACATAAATCCACTTTTGTGCTCTTCTGCTAGTCCATCTCCTACTTTCCTCTACCTAAGAAGAAACAATTTAATTTTTATTTTATTATTTCCTTATGTTTTCAAATAAGTTTTATCTCATATATTACAGGATTACATTATTAATAAGCTGAAACTTCTCTGTAGATGTTTATTAGGCATATGTTTTTTTTATCATTTGCAAAATGACTTTTATATGAATTTGCCCATTTTTCTGTTCATGTTCTTTGTTGTTTTTGTATTGATTGACCTATAGGAGTTTTATTTATATGGTGGGTAACAGTCTATGACAAATATTGTTGCAAATGTCTTCTCTCAGTTAGTAGGTTGTTTTTTCACTATAAGGTGTATGTTAATGAAACTTCATTAAGGTACTTAAAATAATCATTATTTTACTTTATGCTTAGCATTTTGTATGTTTTCATTAAAAAGTCTTTCATCTCTGTTTGCTTTTGGTATCAAAACACTTAAGTCACATGGAGTTTGTTTTTTGTATATAGTTTGAGGTAGAGATTTATTTTATTTTTTTCCATATGGGTAACTCCAGCTCTATTTATTCTTTCATCACAGATCTTCCCTAACATCACTGTTAAATTGCAAAGTTTCCAATATGTATGATATACCTAGTATTTAACCACCTGCCAATAAATAATTTGAAAACTTTCCTCCAAAGATATAAAAGCTGGATTCACTTTCTATATATGAGGCACTTGCAATAAATGAGAACATTTCAACAGTTCATTCAAGTGAAAAAAGAAAGATTCTGTATGTAGTTTCTACCCCATCACTTATCAGGCAGGTTTGTGCTTCATAAGGTAAAGTCATGTGAAAGGAGTGATCAAGACAGTGAATTTCCTTTGTGTTTGTGCTGCTAACCATAGTCAGTTTATGAGATATTTGGAAGAAGCTGAAAAGGAGAAGATATTTAATTTTGTTGAATGCTTTCAAATGGCTAGGTCATAAAACTTGCTAAAGAAATTCACTGAGCATGGACTTTTGGAATTAAGAGAGTTCTAATAGGCTAAACTTTTTGGACTCCCATGGTTCATAATATTGAACTTTCTTCTGATATGACAAGATACCTGACCATACTAAACATGAAACTTCAGCAAAAAACACAAGCACTCCTGATACATTCAAGGAAATGTGTATTTGAACTTAAAGTGACCATGCATTTAGCGAATATTATTGGAAGATTGCATGCATTTCATATTACAGAATGACACTAAACTCACTTTGTAAATGTAGAGCTATTTGTAGAAAGAAAGTTGCAATTTTGAAAGAGAGTCAGGAGTTTTAATAAGAATAAATCAACCTTCAAATTTCATTAGCTAAGAAAATAAAGTTAAAAGACAAATGCAGAAAGGTCTGTATAGCATGTATTTGCAATTCATGATATACAACATGTTCATATTTTAATTTACTAAGACCACCTATATATCAATGAGGTAAAACATCAATAGAAAGAAATGGACAGAAAAAAAAATGAAGCGGAACGGACTCAAGATGGTGCGGTGAGAAAAACCCAGGATTAAAGCTCTCAGTGAACGCGCAGAGGGTGAGTCCGGGCCGCATTACCAGACGGATCTTTGTTGCCCACAGAACGGGGAAATTCCCAGGAATAAAAGAGATGTGGGGTGCCAGCGCAGTGCAGCCTGCGGCCTGCGCTAAAGCACAGCAGCACTCCACAGTGCTCCCCACAAAGCGCATGGGTCCAGGTGCCCTGTTGAACCGGCAATCTGAGATTTGAGAGGGTAGACTGGCATATCCATCTGATTGAATGGGACTTCGACAGTGAGCCAGGCCAGGAGATTCCAGGGAAATGGCGTTTGGGCCAGTGCAGTGGGACAAACAAAACGACAATTCCAAATGCTCCGGGTGGAGACTTTCACTGTGGGCACAGCTGAACCCAGGATAGTGCAGCTCGGTAAGTGAGGGGCCTCCACCATTAACGAGGCAATCTGCCCCTACTGAGGTAAACTCCCATTGCTGACGCAGCCTGCCATTGCTGAGGCAACCCACCACAACAGAGAGACTCCGCTGCAGGGCATAGCCCGTGGCAGCAGGGTGGAGACCGAAGCAGCAGGGCAGAGCCTGCAGCAACAGTGCAGACCTCACACCAGCAGGGCGAGCCTCGGCAGGCAAATAGTGACTAGACTGCCTCCTAGCTGGGCAGGACAGCACAACAGACACTCATAAAGAAAGTCCCAACCCCTCCGAGACAGAGCATCTGAGAAAAAAAAGGTTTTTTTAATGAGTTCTGCTGCAGCAGAATTAAATGAAGCAGCCTAACAGCCCTGATTGAACAAAAGAGCTCACAGCTCAGCACTTGAGCTCCTATAAAGTACAGACTGTCTCCTCAAGCAGCTCCCTGACCCCTCTATATCCAGAAGACCGATATTTGGCAGGCATCATTCTGGGACAAAGATAGCACAAAAAGACACTGGTAGCATCCCTCACTGTTCCGCAGATTGCTATAGGTGCACCCCAGACTAGCAGGGCCTAAAGTGGACCTCAGCAGTTGTACAGTGGAGGGGCTAGACTTGTAGAAGGAAAACCAAGTAACAGAAATACTTCATCATCAACAATCTGGGCGTCCTCTCAGAGACCCAATCGAAAAGTCAGCAACTACTCAGACGAAAGGTGGATAAATACACAAAGATGGGAAGAAACCAGCATAAAAAGGAGGAAAACACTCGAAACCAGAACACCTCGCCTCCTACAAAAGACCAAAACTCCTCACCAGCCAGGGAACAAAGCTGGATGGAGAATGACTGATGAAATGACGGAATTACACTTCAGAAGGTAGATAATGAGAAACTTCTATGAGCTACAAGAACATGTTTTAAATCAATGCAAAGAAACTAAGAACCTTGAAAAAAGATTTGAAAAAGATATGAGGAAATGATAACAAGAATGGATAACTTAGACAGAAATATGAATGAATTGAAGGAGCTGAAAAACACAATACGAGAACGTCACGAAGCATGCACATGTTTTAACAGCCAAATTGACCAAGCAGAAGAAAGAATATCAGAAGTTGAAGATCAACTCAATGAAATAAAACGAGAAACCAAGATTAGAGAAAAAAGAGCAAAAAGGAATGAACAAAGTCTCCAAGAAATGTGGGACTATGTGAAGAGACTTCACCTACGTTTGATGAGTGTACCAGAATGTGACAAAGAGAATGAATCCAAGCTGGAAAATACTCTGCAGGATATTATCCAGGAAAATTTCCCCCACCTAGCAAGGCAGGCCAACACTCAAATGCAGGAAATACAGAGAACACCACAAAGATATTCCACAAAAAGAGCAACCCCAAGGCACATAATCGTCAGATTCAACAAGGTTGAAATAAAGGAGAAAATACTAAGGGCAGCTAGAGAGAAAGGTCGGATCACGCACAAAGGGAAGCCCATCAGACTCACAGCAGATCTCTCGGCAGAAACACTACAAGCCAGAAGAGAGTGGGGGCCAATATTCAACATCCTTAAAGAAAAGAACTTTCAACCCAGAATTTTATATCCAGCAAAACTGGGCTTCATAAGTGAAGGAAAAATAAAATCCTTTGTGAACAAGCAAGTACTCAGAGATTTTGTCACCATGAGGCCTGCTTTACAAGAGCTCCTGAAAGAGGCACTACACATAGAAAGGAACAACCAGTACCAGCCATTCCAAAAACACACTAAATGCTAAAGGGTATCAACATAATGAAGAATCTACATAAACTAACAAGCAAAACAGCCAGCTAGCATCAAAATGGCAGTATCAAATTCACACATAACAATATTAACCCAAAATGTAAATGGATTAAATGCACCAATCAAAAGACACAGATGGGCAAATTGGATAAAAAACCAAAACCCATCAGTGTGCTCTATCCAGGAAACCCATCTCACATGCAAGGATACAAAAAGACTCAAAATAAAGGGATGGAGGAAGACTTACCAAGCAAATGGAGAGCAAAAAAAAAGCAGGAGTTGCAATTCTGATCTCTGATAAAATAGACTTTAAAGCAATAGAGATCAAAAGAGACGAAAAAAGGCCATTACCTAATGGTAAAAATATCGATACAATAAGAGCTAACGATACTAAACATATATGGACCCAATACAGGAGCACCCAGATACATAAGGCAAGATCTTAATGACTTAAAAAGAGACTTAGACTCCCACACAATTATAGTGGAAGACTTTAACACTCCACTGTCAATATTAGACAGATCAACCAGACAGAAAATCAACAAGGATATCCAGGGCTTGAACTCAGACCTGGAACAAGCAAACCTGATAGACATCTACAGAACTCTCCACCCCAAATCCACAGAATATACATTCTTCTCAGTACCACATCACACCTACTCTAAATTGACCACATAATTGGAAGTAAAGCACTCCTCAGCAAATGCAAAACAACAAAAATCATAACAAACAGTCTCTCAGACCGTAGTGCAATCAAGTTAAAACTCAGAATTCAGAAACCAACACAGAACCACACAGCTTCATGGAAACGGAGCAACTGGCTCTTGAATGTTAACTGGATAAACAATGAAATGAAGGCAGAAATAAAGAAGTTCTTCGAAATCAACAAGAACGAAGACACAACATGCCAGAATCTCTGGGACACATTTAAAGCAGTCTCTAGGAAAATATATAGCTATAAGTGCCCACATTAGAAGAGTGGAGAGATCCAAAATTGACACCCTATCATCAAAATTGAAAGAGCTAGAGGAGCAAGATCAAAAAAACTCAAAACCTAGCAGAAGACAAGAAATAACTAAGATCAGAGCTGAACTGAAGGAGATAGAGACACCAAAAACACTTCAAAAAACCAATAAATCCAAGAGCTAGTTTTTTGAAAAGATCAACAAAATAGACAAACCACTAGCCAGATTGATAAAAAAGAAAAGAGAGAACAACCAAATAGATGCAATAAAAAATGATAAAGGGGATATCACCACAGATTCCACAGAAATTCAAACCATCGTCAGAGAATATTACAAACACCTCTATGCACGTAAACTAGTAAACCTGGAAGAAATGGATAAATTCCTGGACCTCTGTGTCCTCCCAAGCCTAAACCAGGAGGAAGCTGAAACTATGAATAGACCAATAACAAGGTCAGAAGTCGAGGCAGCAATTAAGAGCCTACCACACAAAAAAATCCCAGGTCCAGATGGGTTTACAGCCGAATTCTACCAGACACACAAAGAGGAGCTGGTACCATTTCTTCTGAAACTCTTCCAAATAATCCAAAAAGAGGGAATTCTTCCCAAATCATTTTATGAGACCAACATCATCCTTATACCAAAACCCGGCAGAGACCCAACAAGAAAAGAAAACTTCATGCCAATATTCATGATGAACATAAATGCAAAAATCTTTAATAAAATATTGGCAAGCCGATTGCAACAGCAAATCAAAAAACTTATCCATCATGATCAAGTAGGATTCATCCTGGGGATGCAAGGCTGGTTCAACATACGCAAGGCTATAAACGTAATTCACCACATAAACAGAACCAAAAACAAAAACCACATGACTATCTCAATTGACGCAGAGAAGGCATTCGACAAAATTCAACAGCCCTTTATGCTAAAAACCCTCAATAAACTCGGTATGGATGGAACATATCTCAAAGTAATAAAAGCTATTTACTACAAACCAATAGCCAATATCATACTGAATGGGCAAAAACTGGAAGCATTCCCTTTGAAATCCGGCACTAGACAAGGATGCCCTCTTTCACCACTCCTATTCAATATAGTACTGGAAGTTCTAGCCGGAGCAATCAGGCAAGAAAAAGAAATAAAGGGTATTCAAATAGGAAAGGTGGAAGCCAAATTGTCTGTATTTGGAGACGACATGATAGTATACCTAGAAGACCCCATCACCTCAGATCAAAAACTCCTGAAACTGATAAGCAACTTCAGCAGTTTCCGGATATAAAATCAATGTGCAAAAATAACAAGCATTCCTCCATCCCAATAACAGACTTAAAGGAAACCAAATCAAGAACGAACTGCCATTCACAATTGCTACAAAAAGAATAAAATACCTAGCAATACAACTCACAAGGAATGTAAGGGACCTCTTCAAGGAAAACTACAAACCACTGCTCAATGAAATAAGAGAGGACACAAACAGATGGAGAAGCATTCCATGTTCATGGTGAGAAAGAATTAATATCGTGAAAATGGCTATACTGCCTGAAGTAATTTACAGAATCAATGCTATTCCCATCAAGCTACAATTGACTTTCTTCACAGAACTGGAAAAAACCACTATGAACTTCATATGGAACCAAAGGAGAGCCTGCATAGCCAAGTCAATTCTAAGCAAAAAGAACACAGCAGGGGGCATCACACTACCGGATTTCAAACTATACTACAAGGTTACAGTAATCAAAACAGCATGGTACTGGTACCAAAACAGAGATATAGACCAATGGAACAGAACAGAGGCATCGGAGGCAACACAACATATCTACAACCATACAATCTTTGATAAACCTGACAAAAACCAGCAATGGGGAAAGGATTCCATGTTTAATAAATGGTGTTGGGAAAACTGGCTAGCCATGTGCAGAAAGCAGAAACTGGACCCCTTCCTGACACCTTACACTAAAATTAACTCCAGATGGATTAAACACTTAATCATAAGACCTGGCATCATAAAAACCCTAGAAGGAAATCTAGGGAAAACCATCCAGGATATAGGCGTAGGCAAGGACTTCATGAACAAAACACCAAAAGCATTGGCAACAAAAGCCAAAATAGACAAATGGGACCTAATCAAACTCCACAGCTTCTGCACAGCAAAAG
This sequence comes from Callithrix jacchus, assembly GCF_049354715.1. NCBI lineage: Eukaryota > Metazoa > Chordata > Mammalia > Primates > Cebidae > Callithrix > Callithrix jacchus. The sequence continues at coordinate 96,178,399 of NC_133524.1, forward strand.
AAAGAGTCACTAGAGTGAATCAGCAACCAAGAGAATGGGAAAACATTTTTGCAATTTACCCATCTGACAAAGGGCTGATATCCAGAATTTACAAAGAACTCAAACAGATTTACAGGTAAAAAAACAAACAAGCCCATTCAAAAATGGGCAAAGGATATGAACAGACACTTTACAAAAGAAGACATATATCAGGCCAACAATCATATGAAAAAATGCTCATCATCACTCGTCATTAGAGAGATGCAAATCAAAACCACATTGAGATACCATCTCACGCCAGTTAGAATGGCAATCATTAAAAAATCTGGAGACAACAGATGCTGGAGAGGATGTGGAGAAATAGGAACACTTTTACACTGTTGCTGGGAGTGTAAATTAGTTTAACCATTGTGGAAGACAGTGTGGCGATTCCTCAAGGCCTTAGAAATAGAAATTCCATTTGACCCAGCAATCCCATTACTGGGTTTATATCCAAAGGACTATAAATCATTCTACTATAAGGACACATGCACACGAATGTTCATTGCAGCACTGTTTACAATAGCAAAGACCTGGAACCAACCCAAATTCCCATTGATGATAGACTGGATTGAAAAAATGTTGTACATATACACCATGGAATATTATGCAGCAATCCGAAATGATGAGTTCGTGTCATTTGTAGGGACATGGATGAATCTGGAGAACATCATTCTCAGCAAACTGACACAAGAACAGAAAATGAAATACTGCATATTCTCACTCATAGGTGGGTGATGAAAAATGAAAACACATGGACACAGGGAGGGGAGTACTAAACACTGGGGTCTATTGGGGGGAAAATGGGAGGGCCAGTGGGGGGTGGCGGAGCTGGGGAGGGATAGCCTGGGGAGAAATGCCAAATGTGGGTGAAGGGGAGAAAGGAAGCAAAACTCTGCCATGTGTGTACCTATGCAACTGTCTTGCATGTTCTGTACATGTACCCCCAAACCTAAAATGCAATAAAAAATTTAAATAGAAAAGAAAGAAATGGGCAAAAGATATGAAAGGGCAATTCACCATAGAAGAAATACAAATGGCAAACATAAACTTGAAAGTATATTTAATCTCACTAGTAAAAGAAAAAAGCTTTTAAAACATGAAAGGCCATTTTTTTCAATTGGGATAGCTAAAATTTAAACGGTTGACAAATTCCAGTGTAGCTGAGAGTAGAGATAAATAGGACCTCTTATGAATCACTGATAGGAGTTGAAATTAGTATGAATTTTAAATAGGGCTGTTTTGTCAATATTTACAATGCACATACACTCTGACTCAATAATCCTATTGAGAGACAATTCTCCCCTCCATGGGTCTCTTACATTACCACCCATCTTGACAGTGAGGCACTGACAATTCTTTGTTCTCGACCACCTTTCCAAGGATGTTTATGTAGTGGACGATGGAGGTATTGCCTCCCTCCAGTATAAAGGGACAGATTTTCTTACAACTGGAGATGTTAAAGATAATGTCTCACCCCAGAGCAAGTAGGAAGTATGCCCATTAGAAAAGATTCTGATCCCCTAAACTCTGGGTTTTTTCTCCTGTAATGCAACTCACTATGCATGAAAGTGTCATCTGGTCCTCTTTCAGTCACTCTGTGGAAATTAGTACTTGAGGAATTGGCACATGCGTGTGCACACACACATACGATGCTGATACTATGGGCTATGGCTAATGTTGTGAATAGTAAACTGTTCTCTACCTTTGACCAGGGAACTTTATGTCTTCTACCAATATCCATGAAAGTGTGGCAGGCTAAGATGTTTCCTTCGCAAATAAGGCAACGTCTCAGATTCTTCACCCTTATTGTTAGGTATTACTCTGAGGACTTTAACTTGATATGGTACTAGCACAATAATTCTAAGATAATTGCACAAATATATTCAGGGCACTAGTATTTATATTGCAGAAAAACTGAAAACAACCTAAGTGTCCATGAAAATTGTTCATTAGTCATTACATGCCAATGATAGAGTACTGTAAAGCCATAAAAAATAAATACATAGCCTTATAGTTATTGAACATGATAATATTAACTATAGTGACAAGATAATATTAGCTATAAAAGCAAGTTATTGAACAGTGTAGGAGAGTTCTAATTTTATTAGTAAATTAATTTCTTTCTGGCTTGCTCTCTTTCACACAGATGTGTGCACACACACACACACACACACACACCCCACACACATTTCTAGATAGATATATATCAATATGCTAGTAATGGTTAACTCAGAATAGTGGATTATAGAATGATTTTAAGTTTTTCTGCTTATCTATATTTTCTGATTTTCCCAAAATTATCATGCATTATTTGTACATTTAAAAAATAAATGATTCAGGCTAAAAAATTCTGCAGCTGCCTTTGGAATTCATATCTCAGGAAGTATCTGAATTATCACACATCTGACCCATTAGTGAAGCTCATTTCAAAGAGGAACTGATTGAGCTGAAAGAAAACTACACCCACTACATAGACATAATATCTGTCAAATTTTGGAGAGGAAAATATAATTGCACAAATAATTCTAAAACTTCTGGCTATGTGACCAAACTCTGGGCTATGTCCGGGTCCATCTGGCTCTACGAAAGCATATTTTCCCTTATGTAACTTCTGAAATCACTATTAAGACCATTAGAGATGGAAAGCAGGAGTTAGTGCTTTGAATAAATTTACCCTTGGTTCCAGAATAAGTCCTCTGTTCATAGCAATGTTCTCATTGATTTGTAACTGTGCATTTTATATAAATACAATTTTTTTAAAAAGTTTAACTGATTTCTATCATTGCTTAAATTCACATTTTAAAATATGGAAGGTTCACCATGATCTTTATATATAAATTACATAAATATGTCTTTCTATTTTCCTCTCAAAATCCTCAAGCTCACCAGAACTAATAGAATATGTAAATATATCGCTTTTAGGCCTTTTGGCTAAGATTAAGTATAGAATATGTAAATATATTATTCTCTAGTATTATAAAAATACTTAGTTCTTCACACTTAACATTCTATTTCATACTTCCTTTTCTGTTCTCTTGTTATTCCTTTTGCTAGAGCCATTCCACTCTTTTTAACCTCGATAACTGGTTAATGTTTAAGACTCAGTTTAGCCATCATCCCTTTCAAGAAATTCACCTCAAATTCCAACATGAAATCTGCTATTCTTGCTGATAACATGACACTCATCATGCACCTGTGTTTTCTTCTTGAACAAACATTTACATATAAAACAATGAGCTAGATGATCAGGATATAGTTGAGCAACATTAAGCACAACTCTTGCCTTCATGGGGCTTATGGTTTATCTTGTCAGTTACCACATTAAAATAAAATTCACTATTTCATCTTTCTACCCTTTCTAAGTTATAAGCTCCTTAATATCAAGGCCTATGTATATTCATATTAGTCCCTATAAGGACTAGCACTATCCTGAAATATAATAGGCACACAACTTGTGTTTGTTGAACTAAGCTGTCTGATTATGCCCAAGACAAAAATGTCATTTTTCCAAATTGTCAATGCCTTAACTCTCTTACATGATCTGTTTCTAGTTTCTGCTACTGATTTTTATAAGTACTGAAATATAATAAGAGATCCTATCCCGTTAGGATAAGTGAGGAGTAGGAGATTTTGGAGGAAAAGAAGGTATAACTCAGCAATGTAAAAAGGTTGACTCAAAATTGTTTGTAGCACCTTTTCTGCTTGCTTTTCCTGTGTTCTCACCACATTAACTTTCTATTATCATGTATTCTCAAATCAAGTCTTCTCTCATATAGATGAATTAAAGAAAACTGTGTATGTGTCCGTGTGTGTGTGTGAGAGAGAGAGAGAAATTGGATCTCTTCCTAAATTATGATGTAGATGAGCCTTACATATGAATCAATTAGTCAGCATTAAGTAGCACTCATAACACACCTGAGACGCCAAAAATGACACATGCACCTAATCCACTAAATGAAGTTGGGTCAATATTAGAATCAATTTGGCTTTTTCACTTGACTTCCATTGTCCTCAAAACTGTTTCAATCAATTCGCCTGTGTTTTTATGTTCCAAATAACTGGCTTCTAGATTACACACAAGAGCTGTTGGGATGGTGTTTTGCCAATTCACTTTTGGAACCCAAAATAGCAATGGCTAAAATAGCCAATGAAAGATAATATTGTATGTTACCTAATAGTAGTAGATTCAGTAAGCTCCAAGAAGTTTTCACCATATGTTGGAGTGACTAACCCAAAGTGCTGGCCTGACCTACTGACCTCAAAATTATTTAGATATAATGTTCAGATGATTTAAGAAACTCATACCCTGGGTAGATCCTTATTATTTAATCCCTCCATACCCCATCCCTGCTTCACCCAGCTCCCTCTCCCTCTCCCTATTGCTTGCCCTCACCTTCTCCCTCTCCCAACACACACACACACACACACACACACACACACACATTTCACAGTCTACAAAAATTTGTCTACTCAGGAAGACAGTGTGGCTCCTGTTTTTATCTTCACCTGCTTCTTCTCTATTATTTGCATAATAAAAAAGATGAAAATTTAATGTTTTTAAAATGTGTTTCTTGTCAATTTGACTTTAATGTTAATCATGTTTTTCACTTTCCTCATGTGTTATAAAGAAAAAACAAGCTTCCTCCTCCAAATTGTAGCCACTATTGCTCCTCAGTCTTTTGGCTGAAATCATGTGCAAATTGTAGTACCTACGAGATTATCTTTGCCACAACAGGTAAGCACCATTAAATTCTATTTTTGCACCAATTAGTTCTTATTGTAAATAGAGGTCACTCAGTCTCTGTAAAGTAACTCTATTATGCCCTGTAACTATGTATCTTTATTTTAAAGAGCTAAAATTCAAATAAAGTACAGTTAACTAAATTGTATTTTAATCTCACAATTATTAGAACTTTAGTAAAATTGCTTCATCATTTTTTCTCTCTTTGCCAATATTGCAAAAGCCATTTTGTGGAATATGTTTCAGCCTACTTTCCAGCAACTTAAAGAAAAGATGAAATAGGTACTTGTCTCTGGAAGCTCTGTAACTACCCATGTGTATTTTTTACGCTATGCAAAAGTAAGCTCAATTTTCTATGAATGGGCTATTTAAATGCAGGCAGAACTGACATTTTAAGATTGTCATCAATTCTGAGACATGTTGCCTTCCTAGTTCCTTTAAGAAACCAATTTCATTCAAGGTCCTTTTCCCTCTAGAATTTGGCACTGGGGTTTCAAATGAATGCTATCAAAGGCACGATTAAATAGGATTGTATCCAGTTGACCAAGGTTCATGCTAGGAACCATTTTAGATATTGTCTAACATTGAAAATGCGATTCTTCAATTATACTTTCCAGATAAGATTAAATTACATTGAATACATGATCTAATTGGCTTACTACTGATAATACAATGCTAAATGATCAAATCCATCCTCACAGCAGAGTGGATCTGACAAAAAATTTAATGCATTATAAAAAGGAAGAAAGCTAAATGCAAAACAAAAGACCCAGGAAATAGTAAAATATGATCTCTCAAGCAGTTTGCCATCTAAAGAATCTCACTTACCCCTTCTATGCCAATGGATGTAATTATGTGTTGACTTGTTGAATTTATCTTTTTCTTACCTATTATTAATATAACAGACATTTATTTGGGCTGACTCTTTGCTACTTTTAAGGCTTTTAAGTTTCTGAAGTTATTATTCGCTTCATGCCTACTTAATTTTAAAATTTTTGAGTACTTCACTTATTGTAGGTAGGCTCTGAATGGATTCATACTTTGCTTTGTTATGTGTTTTCCACGAGGTGGGGTTGATTTCAACAATTCAGTGTGGGCATTCTGAAACATAATTTTTTTTTTTTTTGTAGAAGAAGTCTTGCTCTGTCACCCAGGCTGGAGTGTAGTGGTATAATCTTGGGTCACTGCAACCTCCGCCTCCCAGGTTCAAGCAATTCTCCTGCCTCATCCACCTGAATAGCTGGTACTACAGGTGCAGGCCACCACGCCTGGCTAATTTTTTGTATTTCAGTAGAGACAGGGTTTTACCATGTTGCCCAGGCTAGTTTTGAACTCCTGAACTTAGGCAATCCTCCCGCCTCAGCCTCCCAAAGTGCTGGGATTACAGGCCTGAGCCACTGTGCCCAGCCTGAATCATCATTTTTAAAATAACAAAAGGTAGCACAAATCCACCGAAGAAAATTTAGAAAATACAGAAAATCTAAATGGGAAAAACACTAAAATATAATTACTTGAAATCTCACCATGAAGACATTAAATAAACATTGTTAAAAATTGTATGTCTTTAATATTTTCTATACATATGTGCATGCATAAATATCATAAAATCACATTCAAATTCTTTGTTTTATATTCTGCTTTACCTAAAATTAAATCATATACATTTCTCATGTCATTAAATATTATTTTAATACATGCTTCCTAATGGTGTCAGTATTCCATCATTTGGATGCATCACAATTTATTTAAATAATTCCTTATCTTTGAATATTTAGACTGATTTCAAATGCTTGTTATGACAATAATGTTGTGGTCAGCATCCTTTAAAATATGTTTTTCTATGCACCTCTGATTGTTTCTTTAGAATAAATTCCAATTTATGTAATTACTAGGTCACAGAGTATAAAGCTATTTAAGGATTTTTTAATACATATAGTCAAGTTTTCCTGAAGATTATTTATACTGCTTTACACTCCATTATCAGGGTATATGAGGGCCAGTTACAAAACACTCTTTCCAGAATTAGCCATTTTTTCAAAATCATTTTCTAGTGTGATAGGAGAAAAACTATCTTATTATTTAATTTGAATTATTTTATTATTTTAATGTTAAACACTCTTCATACAGTAAATGATATTATTTATAAATTTTATGGTTATGCCCCCCACTCAATTTTCTTATAAGGTATTTTATGTTTACTAATTGACTTGCAGGTGATCTTTATATATTGAGGACATTTACCTTATATGTGTTATTTGTTTTCTAATTATCTTTCACTGTCTGCCATATTTCTTTTAGAATTATTTGTTGTTTCTTTAGAGCTGTCTATTCAAATTCATCAATTGTTTTAATTTTTCTTATATGGCTTCTGCCTTAGATGTCATGCTGAGAAAGCCCTTCCATAGCCCCAAAATTATATAAATTTTCACCTATATTTCAGGGTTTATTGTGTGTATACACACACACACACACACACACACAAATACAAACATATATTCATAAATGATATTAAGCTACTGTGTTTGCAGTAGCATTACCTTTCCCAAAGTTATGCATCAGAGATATGCTTGCTTTGAAAATAGACTTCGTCTCTATTTTTGAAGAGATTACTTTCTGGTAATACAAATAAGAAAATATGAAAATTTGCAGTTCTTTGAAGATTTAAAACAAATCAGCCATAATATAATTTAAAACAGATATTTTTCAGGCAATTCCCTTAAATTTGACTTTTCCCAACTTCCTTCATGGTTATGTCTATTTCATTTTTTCTATTCTGAAATCAATTTCAACAATTTACATTTTTGTAGAAAACTGCCCATTTTATGTTAACAATTAAATTATTAGTGTAAGATTTATTTATCACCGAGGTTAAATGAGGAAACTGAGGCAAGCCTAAGAAAGTGAGAAGTTAATTTATTCAGCTCCTGGGCAACCTTCAGTGGTCCAAGGGGGGGGCCAGAGAAGTCGTGCCCAGCTGTTCAGGGCGTGGGGCTTTATGGGGAGGGCAGGCAATTGCTTGGCTACTGGGGAAACAAACAGAAGGCATTTTTATTGGCTGTTGAGGAGTAGGAAGTACATGGAGTTTAAGTAGGAAGTACATGAAACTAGCTGCCATTGGTAAGCAGGCAGGACCTTGGGTAGGTGGGCCTTGACTGACTACTGGGGAAACAAAGAGAAGGCATTTCTATTGGCTGTTGAGAAGCAGGAAGTACATGGAGTTAAAGTAGGAAGTACATGAAACTAGTTGCCATTGGTAGGTGGGCGGGACCTTGGGTAGCAGCCCTGCCGGGGGCGTATGGGGCAGGCTGTTGCTGGGCAGGGTACGGTGGGGCTTCTTTAAAAAAATTTTCTGCAGGGTTTTTTTAACAGTGGGCTGGTTGTTGGATACATAATTTAGTGCTGAGTGTGGGCTTGGGCATGGTATGCAGAGGTGGGTGTGGGGAAGCTATGTGGGGAAGCCAGATAATGAGCTCAGGCGATGACGATGATGCAGTTATCAGGTGTGGAGAGTGATAAATGTGTCTGTTTGACTCCTGGCAAAGCAACCAGCCTTACAATTAGCATAAGGTTTTGCATAAGTTTATTCTTATATATTTAAAAAGGATTATTTGGTGGCTGGCAAGATGGCCAAATAGGAACAGCTCCAGTATGCAGCTCCCAGCAAGATCAATGCAGAATGGGGGTGATTTCTGCATTAGCAACTAAGGTACAGGGCTCATTTCAATGGGACATGTTAGACAGTGGGTGCAACCCACAGAGGGTGAGCTGAAGCAGGGTGGGGTGTTGACCCACCCAGGAAGCACAAGGGGTCAGAAACTCCCTCACATAGCCAAGGGAAGATGTGAGGCACTCTGCCATGAGGAGTGATACATTTTGGCCCAGATACTATGCTTTTCCCACAGTCTTTGCGACCTGCAGACCAGAAGATTCCCTCAGGTGTTAGCACCACCAGGGCCCTGGGTTTCAAGCACAAAACTGGGCAGCTGTTTGGGCAGACACTGAGCTAGCTGCAGGAGTTTTTTGTTTTTTTTGTTTTATTCATACCCCAGTGGCACTTGGAATGCCAGGGAGACAGAACCAGTCACTTCCCCGGAAAGGGGGCTAAAGCCAGTGAGCCAAGTGGTCTAGCTCAGCAAATCCCACCCTCACAGAGCCCAGCAAGCTAAGATCCACTGGCTTGAAATTTTTGCTGCCAGCACAGCAGTATGAAATTGACCTGGGATGCTCGAACTGGGTTGCAGGAGGGGTGTCCACCATTACTGAAGCTTGAGTAGATGGTTTTCTCCTCACAGTGTAAACAAAACCACTGGGAAGTTTGAACTGGGTGGAGCCTACCGCAGCTAGGCAAAGCCACTGTAGCCAGACTTCCTTTCATGATTGCTCCTCTCTGAGCAGGGCATCTCTAAAAGAAAGGCAGCAGCCCCAGTCAGAGGTTTCTAGATAAAGCTGCCATCTCCCTGGGACCTAGCTTGTGGGGAAAGGGGCAGAAGTGGGCACAGCTTCAGCAGACTTGAACATTCCATCCTGCAGTCTCTGAAGAGAACAGCAGATCCCCCAGAACAGCTCTGGAGCTCTGCTAAAGAGCAGACTGTCTCCTCAAGCGGGTCTCTGGCCCCCATGCCTCCTGATGGGGAGATACTTCCATGCAGGGGTGGACAGACACCTCATACAGGAGAACTCTGGCTGGCACTGAGTGGGTGTCCCTCTGGGATGAAGCTTCCAGAGCAAAGAACAAGCAGCAATCTTTGCTGTTCTGCAGCCTCTGCTGGTGATACTCAGGCAAAAAGGATCTGGAGTAGACCTCCAGCAAACTCCAGCAGACCTGCAGCAGAGGGTCCTGACTGTTAGAAGGAAAACTAACAAACAAAAAGGAATAGCATCAGTATCAATAAAAAGGACATCCAATCAGAGACACCATTTGAAGGTCACCAACATCAAAGACCAAAGGTAGATAAATCCATGAAAATGAAAAAAAAACAGTGCAAAAAGGCTGAAAAATCCAAAAACAACAATGGCTCTTCTCCTAAAAAAAATCACAACTCCTCACCAGCAAGAGAACAGAACTGGATGGAGAATGAGTTTTATGAATTCACAGAAGTAGGTCTCAGAAGGTAGGTAATAACAAAATCCTCTGAGCTAAAGGAGCATGTTCTATCCCAATCCAAGGAAGCTAAGATCCTTGAAAACAGGTTAGATGAATTGCTAACTAGAAAACCCAGTTTAAAGAAGAACATAAATGACCTGATGGAGCTGAAAATGCAGCATGAGAATTTCTTGAAGCACACACAAATATCAATAGCCAAATTGATCAAGTGGAAGATAGGATATCAGAGATTGAAGATTAACTTAATGAAATAAAGTGTGAAGAAAAGATTAGAGAAGAAGGAATGAAAGGAATGAAAAGGCCTCTAAGAAATATGGGACTATGTGAAAAGATCAAATCTACATTTGATTGATATAACTGAAAGTGACAGGGAGAATGGAACCAAGTTGGAAAACACACTTCAGGATATTATCCAGGAAAACTTCCCCAAACTAGCAAGACAGGACAACATTCAAATTCAGGTAATACAGAGACCACAAATATACTTCTCACAAAGAGCAATCCCAAGACAGATAATTGTCAGATTCACCAAGGTTGAAATGAAGGAAGAAACATTAAGGGCAATCGCAGAGTTTGGTCATGTTACCCACAAAGGGAAGTGCATCAGACTAACAGCAGATCTCTCTGTAGAAGTCCTACAAGCCAGAAGAGAGGGTAGGCCAATATTCAACATTCTCAAATAAAAGAATTTTCAACCCACAATTTCATATCCAGCCAAACTAAGCTTCATAAGTGGAGAAGAAATAAAATTGTTGGGGAAGGGGTGGCTTCCTTACAGACAAGCAAATGCTGAGAAATTTTGTCATAACCAGGCCTGCCTTACAGGAGCTCCTGAAGGAAGCACTAAACATGGAAAGGAAAAACCGGTACCAGTTACTACAAAAACATACCAAATCATAAAGACCACTGATACTACAAAGAAACTGTACAAACTAATGTGCAAAATAACCAGCCAGCATCATAATGATGCGATAAATTTTACACATAGAAATATTAACCTTATGTTTAAATGGGCTAAATGACCCAATTAAAAGACACAGACTGGCAAATTAAATAAAGAGTCAAGACCCATCCCTGTGTTGTATGCAGCAGATCCATATCACATGCAAAGATATATAGGCTCAAAGTAACGGGATGGATGAATATTTACCAAGCTAATGGAAAGCAAAAAAAAAAAAAAAAGGCAGGGCTTGAAATCCTAGTCTCTGATAAAACAGACTTTAAACCAACAAAGATCAAGAGACAAGGGCATTACATAATGGTAAAGGGATCAATGCAACAAGAAAATATAACTATTCTAAATATATACACACTTGATACAGGAGCACCTAGATTTATAAAGCAAGTTCTTAGAGACCTACAAAGAGACTTAGACTCCCACACAATAATAGTGGGACACTTTAACACACCACTATCAATATTAGATAGGTCAATGAGACAGAAAATAAACAAGGATGTTCAGGATTTGAACTCAGCTCTGGACCAAGTGGAAATAGAAATCTACAGGACTCTGCACTCCAAATAAACAGAATATACACTCTGCTCAGCACCACGTTAGACTTATTCTAAAACTGACCACATAATTGGAAGTAAAACACTCTTCAGGAAATGCAAAAGAATGAAAATCATAAAGTTGCTGGGGGAGTAAATAAGTTCAACTATTGTGGAAAAGAGTGTGGTGATTCCACAAGGATCTAGAACTAGAAATACCATTTGATTTAGCAATTCTATTATTGGGTATATACCCAAAGTATTATGAATCATTCTACTATAAAGATACATGCATACTGCACATGTATGTTTATTGTAGCACTATTCACAATAGCAAAGACTTGGAACCAACCCAATTCTCCATCAATGATAGGCTGGATAAAGAAAATGTGGCACATATACACCATGGAATACCATGCAGCCATAAAAAAGGATGAGTTTGTGTCCTTTCCATGGACATGAATGAAGGTGGAAACCATCATTCTCAACAAACTACTGCAACAACAGAAAACCAAATACTGCATGCTCTCACTCATAAGTGGGAGTTCAATAATGAGAACACATGAAGACAGAGAGGGGAACATCACACAATAATTTCTGTCAGGGTTGGGGACTAGGTGAGGGATAGCATAAGGATAAATAACTAATGTAGAACATGGGTTGATGGGTGCTGCAAACCATCATGGCACGTGTATACCTATGTAACAAATCTGCACATTCTGCACATGTGCCCCAGAACATAAAGTATAATAAATTTTTTTAAAAAAGAAACTAACTCAAAACCCCACAACTACATGGAAACTGAACAACCTGCTTCTGAATGACTACAAGGCAAATAGAAAAATGAAGGCAGACAAAAATAGTTCTTTGAAACCAGTGAGAAGAATGAGAAAATGTATCAGAATCTCTGTGACACAGCTAAAGAAGTGTTTAGAGAGAAATTTATAGCAATAAATGCCCACAGGATAAAGTGGGAAAGAACTAAAATTGACACTCTAACATCACAATTAACAGAACTAGAGAAGCAAAAGCAAGCAAATTTAAAAGCTAGCAGAAGACAAGAAATAACTCAGATCAGAGCAGAACTGAAAGAGATAGAGACAGGAAAAGCCCTTCAAAAAAATCAGTGTATCCAGAAGCTGTTTTTCTTTAAAGATTAATAAAATGGATAGATCACTAGCCAAACTAATAAAGAAAAAAAGAGAGAAGAATCAAATAAACACAATAAAAAATTATAAAGGAGATATTACCACTGATCCCACAGAAATACAAACTACCATCACACCTCTACACAAATAAACTAGAAAATCTAGAAGAAATGGAAGAATTCCTGAACACATACACCCTCTCAGGACTAAAACAGGAAGACATCAAATCCCTGAATAGACCAATAACAAGTTCTGAAATTGAGGCAGTAACTAACAGCCTATCAACCAAAAAAATCCCAGGACCAGACAATTTCACAGCTGAATTCTACCAGAGGTATAAAGAGGAGCTGGTACCATTCTTTCTGAAACCACTCTACAATAAAAAAAAGAGGGACTGCTCCCTTACTCATTTTATGAGGGCAGCATCATCTGATATCAAAACCTGGCAGAGACAAAACAAAAAAGAAAATTTCTGGCCAATATTCCTAATGAACATTGATCTGAAAAGCCTCAATAAAATACTGGTAAACCAAATCCAGCAGCACATCAAAAAGCTTATACACCATGATCATGTTGGCTTCATACCTGGGATGCAAGCCTGGTTCAACATATGCAAATCAATAAACATAATTCATCACATAAACAACCAATGACGAAAACCATATAATTATCTCAATAGATACAGAAAAGGCCTTTGATAAAATTCAACACCCCTTCCTGCTAAAAACTCTCAATAAACTATGTATTGATGGAATATATCTCAAAATAGTAAGAGTTATTTATGACAAACCCACTGTCAAAATCATACTGAATGGGCAAAAGATGGAAACATTCCCTTTGAAAACTGGCACAAGACAAGGATGCCCACTCTCACAACTCCTATTCAACATAGTATTAAAAGTTCTGGCCAGGGCAATCAGGCAAGAGAAAGAAATAAAGCTTATTCAAATAGAAAGAGAGGAAGTCAAATTGTTTCTGTTTGCAGATTACATAATTATATATTTAGAAAACCCTATCATCTCAGCCCAATAGCTCCTTAACCTGATAAGCAACTTCAGCAAAGTCTCCGGATACAAAATCAATGTGCAAAAATCTCAAACATTTCTATACCCCAATAATAGACAAACAGAGGCAAATCATGAGTGAACTCCCATTCACAGTTGCTATACAGAGAATAAAATACCTAGGAATACAACCTAGAAGGGATGCAAAGGACCTCTTCAAGGAGAACTACAAACCACTGCTCAAGGAATTAAGACAGGACACAAACAAATGGAAAAACATTCCATGCTCATCAATAGGAAGAATCAATATCATAAAAATGGCCATAATGCCCAAAGTAATTTATAGATTCAATGCTATCCTCATCAAGCCACCACTGACTTTCTTCACAGGGTTAGTAAAATCTACTTGAAATTTTATTATGGAACCAAAAGAGTCTGTATAGCCAAGACAATCCTAAGCAAAGATAACAAAATTAAAGGCATCAGGCTACTTGACTTCAAACTACACTGCAAGGCTACAGTAAACAAAACAGTATGGTACTGGTACCAAAACAGATATATAGAGAAATGGAATAGAACAGTGACCTCAGAAATAACACCACACATATAAAACCACCTGATCTTTGACAAACATGACGAAAACAAGCAATGGGGAAAGGATTCTCTATTTAATAAATAGTGTTGGGAATACTGGCTAGTCATATGCAGAAAACTGAAACTAGACCCCTTCTTAAAGTTTATACAAAAATTAAATCAAGATGGATTAAAGACTTAAACATAAAACCATAAAAACACTAGAAGAAAACCTAGGCAATACCACTCAGAACATAGGCATGGGCAAAAGTTCATGACTAAAACATCAAAGCAAAGGCAACAAAAGTGAAAATTGACAAATAGGATCTAACTAAACTAAAGAGAGTCTGCACAGCAAAAGAAACTGTCATCAGAGTGAACAGGCAGCATATAGAAGAAGAGAAAATATTTGCAATCTACACATCTAGAAAATTGCTAATATCCAGAATCTACAAAGAAACAAATTTACAAAAAAAAACCAACCCCATAAAAAAGGGGGCAAAGGATATGAACAAACAATTCTCAAAAGAAGAAATTTATGCAGCCAACAAAAATCTGAAAAAAATCCTTATCATCACTAGTCATTTGCAAATTAAAACCACAATGTGATATCATCTCACGCCAGTTAGAATGGCAATCATTAAAAAGTCAGGAAACAACAGATGCAGGAGACAATGTGGAGAAATAGGAACGCTTTTATACTGTTGGTGGGAGTGTAAATTAGTTCAACTATTGTGGGAGATAGTGTGGCAATTCCTCAAGAATCTAGAACCAGAAATATTATTTGACCCAGCAATCCCATTGCTGGGTTTATATCCAAAGGATTATAAATCATTCTACTATAAAGACACATACACACATATGTTTATTGCAGCATTGTTCACAAAAGCAAAGACTTGGAACCAACTCAAATACCCATCAATGAGAGCTGTATAAAGAAAATGTGGGACATATACACCATGGATTACTATGCAGCCATAAAAAAGGATGAGTTCATGTCCTTTCCAGGGACATGGATGAAGTTGGAAGCTATCATTCTCAGCAAACTAATGCAACAACAGAAAACCAAACACCACATGTTCTCACTCATAAATGGGAGTTGAACAATGAGAACACTTGGACATTGAGAAGGGACCATCACACACTGGGGCCTGTCAGGGAGTGGGGCCTAGGAGAGTGATAGCACTAGGATAAATACCTAATGTAGACGATGTGTTGATGGGTGCAGCAGACCACCACAGCACGTGTATACCTATGTAACAAACCTGCACGTTCTGCACATGTATTGCAGAACTTAAAATATAATAAAAATATATTTATATACACTCATTTGTAATTTTGTGTATCTTTCACATCTCTCTCAAATCATTCATCTAGAAAGATGAGAGAGACAGAGAGAGAGAGAGAGAGAGAGATGATTTGTCAAAGTTTTGTCTGGTTTTATTATCTTCACAGACTATTAAGCAAGATTTTTTAGAATATATGTAAAAGAATTGACAGTGGCAAGAGAGAGTAGTCCAGATAATTGGAAATGAATAAGCCAAGTACCTTCACAAGGTGCAATTACACTAAAGATGCTTGTGGGTTAAAATGACTTGGAAATTATTTATACTGATAGCAACCACACTTGGTGTGGGTGGGGAAAACCTCTTAGGTACTGTTTGTACTAAAAGAAACTTTGACCGTCTATTACCAATAAGGTGTTTTGCTGAAAATTTAGATAAATTATCAACTGGTAAGATGTGTGTTAATTGTACTCTTATATCTCAAAGAGTGAGATTTACTATAGGCAACATCCTCATAGAGAACGTATGTAAATGTTGGCATGATTTTTAACCTTAATATTATTGTAAATAATGGACATCTTTCTTAAAATAACAAGGCTTAACCACTAACTTGCATTAGAAATCATATTTTTAAAAGATGATACATACATAGAATAAGATTTAAGGAAATATAAACTTTTACCTAAAATTTCTTTCTCAGTAATTCTGAACCAATATGCTAATTATTAATCTTTGTTCACTTTGCCCCTATCCTCAGGATTAATGAGAATGCTGCTTAATTGAGGGTCAAAAATTTTCCACTGCAACATTACAACTCTTTGTCCTGTTTAAAATCACAATTCTTGCAAATATCACTTAATATATTTTCCTAAAGCATAACCGTCTTTAACAAAAGATCAAACTGTTTTCAAATCTTATCAAAGAGGAGGCATGAAGTTATCTTTTCAGCATCCCCAATCATTATTATTAATTACTACAATTTTCCTTTATTATTGTAAAAGTCTATGTAAATCTGTTTGCTTGCATGGCATTCTTTTATTCAAAGGAGTGTAATTTCCCTTCCTCAGTACTAATTATATGCCCTTTGAAAACCAATCTTATTTATACTTGTACATTTTGAATCGAACTATTTCCTAACAACATAATGCACAATATCACGAACACAAAATTTCAGACTATGTTCTAAAAAGTTTGATGTTCAAAACCAAGTTTACCGTAGCTTACATTAAAAATCACATTTATACACAACTTAAATTTTGAGATCTTGTCAGACTTATGATAGTGTCAACACAGCATGTTGAAGACAACAGCATGAACAAGAAATTTCAGGGCACCAAGGAAGTGTAGCTACATCTTAATATCCACCTGTCTATCCTTCTAAATCAAATAAAGTACTCATATTTTTCTGTTCACTCTTCCACAATATGGTGGGAGATACTTTACGAGTAGAGATAAGCAATATTTCCAGTATTTAGCTGTGTTTACCTTTTCACTTAAGGATAGATGAAAGTGAATTGGCTGTGAAAGCAAATATTGTTTCATTAGGTTGTACAAGATTGCTAAAAGTCACCTGAATAAGTGATGGCACTATAATTAAAGCACCAAATCTCTTATGATCTTTGACCAGTAGTATTTTTTTGAACAGTGTGTCATCACAGTGTAAAATATGAGTTAATGTTGATCAAAAAACACTCACTAATGATACAAAAGTTTTGACACATCACGTAGGAAATGTTCCAGCAGATACAACACATCAGTGCGAAGTGGAGCTTGTTGTTGGTGAAAATAAGATTAAGAAAATACACCAACACTCAACATAACTGAGATGTTTAGCTACTGTAAAGATCTAAATCATCACTGATGCTTTAGTTCCAGCATTTATCCCACAATCCAGAGAAGATAGGTTCTAGTTTATGAGTGAGTTGTGGTGACCATGAGGCTATATAGTAATTTTGGAGTCAGCCCAGAGGATTCTCTGAGTCCTCCAAATCTAGTGTTTTCTTGCACTGATTCATAAGTGCCACAACCTGTCTACAGGAATCTAAAACTACAATAACCAGAAGAAAGCCAAGTTTAATAGGAAACTATGGATCTACTTTACTCTAGGCCAACAATGGTAGACAGAGGCAAATCAATTTAACAGATATTTGCTGAGTAACTATGATGTGCCAGGTACTGTTTCTAGCACTGTAGATAAAAGTTATAAACAAAATGGGCAAGATATTTGGCCTCATGAAACTTACATTCTGATTCTGCACTGATGCTCTATGATTTTAAAAAAAGAGGTAGAAAATATCACAGCAAATGTTATCATTTCATTGTTTGTTTATTGGTTTTTTGAGAAGATGGCCCTCCTGGAATGCAGTTTAAACATTAGAACACACGATATAATCAGCAAAAAAATAGGGCAATTTCAAAGATCTGAGACAATTTAAATAAAGGTCTATTTTTCAAAAAAAGTAAAGGGAGTGAGTGAAAAGAAGCTTTGCTTCATAGGAGAGCAATAAAATAATGTGTAATGTAATTCAAGAAATAAGAAAAGTCTGTGTCAATTTTCTAAAGCTAATTATTATTATAATTATTGAGTCTCTATTCTGTACCAGGCACTGTACTAAGAATTCAACAGTAAACAAAACAGACTTTGCTGTCTCCAGTCTGGAATCAAAATGAAGTATGTTGAGCATAATGATGGAGGTGATGGGGCCTATGGGAGTACACATTAGATTTTTAACAAGTCTGAAGAACTTTTTTGAGAAAGTATTATCTATCTGAGCTTTGAAGAATGGGTTGGGCAAGGAGAGGTAAAAGAAAGAGTGTTTCAAGCTGAATGTATAGCAAATGTTAAGGCCTAAACTAAGAGAAAGGGCATGGCATATTCCAGGGATAGAAAGATCAGAGTGCCTGGAGGTTAGAAAACCAGATTGTGCAGAGATTCTAAAAATAAGGTAATGATTTGGGATGTTATCCACTGAAAGGAATCAGTCATGTGAATGTTATTGCATTTATATTTTTTGAAAGATTTTTCTGTCTAGTGTGAAGAATGGACTGGAAAAGAAAATCAAATGATAGAGGCTCTGAGAAGACCAACTGTTAACTTCCATATCAAAGAACATCATATCTGAATTCTCTAATATTGGTGGAAAGGAGAACATTAATGGAATTTAGAATTATGAGTTACATTAGGTTGCTTTAGATACCCTCACCACCCTTGTGATTCTTGAAAGGTAAGACTGGGATACACCTGGAGCTCTCTCTCCTATATCACATTTGAGTGTTCTTGTTCCTGGGACCCAACTCCTGAATCCAAAATACACTAATCTACTTCTAAACTAAAAAACTGATGGGACAAGATGTAATCACTGTCAAAATTTATTAATCTATTCAATTAATAAAGGCACCATTCCAGGTATTAAAGATATACCTGTGAACAAGACAATAAGGTACCACTTTCCCTGGGTTTATATTCTAGTGAGGGGAGACAAACAAAATAATATATAATTCCAGATAGAGATAAATGCTATGTGTATAGTCCTAAGAAGTTAAAAGGAAATTGTAAAATGTGCTTAGCTGGCCGGAACAGAAACAGGGGTAGAGGGGAGCAAATGTTCAGAGAAATCGGGCCAACCAGAAATGGTTCACTGGCACCCAAGCATCCTATTACAAGCCCCTGGCTCACAGCCCACCTGCACCCAAGCAGTATGTCTTCAAGCATTCATCCTAAGCAGCATGACCTTATAAAACTCCCCTCCATCCCTTGCCTCTTGGCAGACAGCCTTCTTTCTTCTGTCTTGCCTGTTGCTCCTTTGCAATATATCTCCTCCTTTCCTCTAAGTAAATCTGCCTTCCTAAACTCATTACTGTCTTGGTAAATCCCTTTACTATCCATGCACTGCCTTCATACCATCATTGGCCATGAAATTATGAAGTATTTAATATGAAGAAATAAGTAATACAGAGTGATTGCCAATGGTAGATGGGATTGGATAAACATGTGTTTAGATTGGATGGTCAGGGAAGGAATCTCTTACAGAAATAAAACTTGAGCTGTGATCTGAATGAAAAGAACATTATCCTAGATCAGAGGCTATAGTTTCCTAGGCAGGAAGGATGAAAAGTGAAAGGATCCCTAGGAGATAATAAATTTGATGTGTCTAAGGGTCAGAAAAGCCAACATGGCTGCAGTCTTACAAGGGGACAAATGGTAGGGGATGAGGTTGAAGAGGTATATGGTGGGGATCAGATAATGTAAAGCATTATAGATAATTCTAAATATTGGGGGCTAATTATAAGTATGATGTGAAACCCCAAAAACTCAATACTAATTAAGTACAATCCTAAATGTAGAGATTACATCCACCTTATAATTCTACTCTTACCTGAAAGATCTAGCTGCATACCTACATCTAGGCAAATGAAGATCTCTACAAACAATGAACAATTATGGCCATTTATCAATTCAATTAGCAACAGTGAGAAGTGTGTAATAGGGTTTGGACTGAACTTCCATTGACTTCACATAAATGCAAAGAGTAATCAGAGAGTAGCTGTATATACACTCATTTAAAAGCTTGAACTTATGGCTTGGAAATCCTTAATAGGCTTCACTTCAGGAAATCCTTGAGAATAATCACTAGTAGAATGAGCAAATGAATTTGTCTATCAAATGGTGAAATTTCAAAATGATCGAGAATCAGTCTTTATATTGTTTCCAGATTTTTGGGCATAAAGTTTTGACTGTCCAATATTCTTCCTGCAGAAAGATAAGATAACCTATGAATTTTCACAGCAAAGTCAAATATTACCAAAAAAATGAATTCTTAAGAGCTTATTTTGCTTCTGGATCAATAAGAAAAAAAGAACTTTCATTTTGGTTAAAATGAGTTTGTGACAATAAACATATATATTAAATAATTTTCTTTCTTGAGAGTAATAATAGAGTCAGTAATCCAGAATGGAAATAAGTGAAAAGCAGAATTTCTTACAACTGGAATTGTCACGGTTCCATGTTACATTCTTCAGAAAGTTCACTTCTGTTTAGTCAGTCATTTAAATTCTCGTTTCCTTACTTGTCTTGATTCTTTTTCATAATAATTGTTTTTCATGTGACTGTTAAAATTCTGCATTGTGACAGTCTAAACTAGTGTTTTGATAGTTCCCCCTTTGAAAGAAGGCAGAAAGAAGACAACTGCCAAAGATATGACAGGAGCAATACAAACTGGGGATACTGTGCCCCATTAAAACAAGAATAGGTTCCATCACATTACCTGATTACTAGTTAATAAGAATTTTTGAAGCAACTCATTTGCTAGGCTTTGGGACTGCTTAAACTAGGTTTTAGTTTGTCCAGCATATACACATATTGGGTACTGAACAAATGCTTGAGTATATAAGCACAAATATGTACTTATATAAAATAATTAAGCAACAGGAGATTAAGGCAAATGAGGTTCAACAATGTTAACTAATTTGTTAAATTTTCATGTTTAGTAAACTTTGGAGCTATATTTCAGCCCAAGTTTAATTCCAAAATGCATGCTATCTCCACTACATCACTGATTATAAAATGAGTAAGTGAATAAATAAATCAAACAGAATTTCATAAATGAAAGAATATCTATGACTAGAAATAATGCATTTTCTTTTAGAAGTAAAGTTCAGGTGCTCTATTTGACAAACTTAGCCATTTAATATATCACAAACTAAGCACACAAATTACAAGGGTTATCTTAAATTATAAAAAAAACTCTTGCTCGTAACTAAATTTCTGTCAAAAATCAACTTTTGCTTCTGTCACTTTTGTCTCCAAATAAAAAAGAAATATAGAAACAGTGCCAAACAGAGTTTCTATTTCTTCCCAATTTAATCTACCAGGGTTGTATGTTTCCAGAAATGTATCTACCTCTTCTAGATGCACTAGTTTGTGCATGTAAAAGTGTTTATAGGAGCCTTGAATGATGTTTTATATTTCTGTGGTATAAATTTTAATAACTCCTATTTTATTTGCAATTGAGCTTATTTGAATCTTCTCTCTTCTTTCCTTGGATAATATTGCTACTGGTCTATCAATTTTGTTCACCTTTTCAAAGAACCAGCTTTTTTTATTTATCTTTTGTATTTTTTATTTGCTTGTTTCAATTCCATTTAATTCTTCTCTGATCTTTGTTATTTATTTTCTTCTTCTGGGTTTGAGTTTGGTTTGTTCTTGTTTCTCTAGTTTCTTAATGTGTGACATTAGGTTGTCTGTGCTCTTTTGGACATTTTGATATAGGCATTTAATGTTATGAACTTTCCTCTTGACACCAGTTTTGCTGTATTCCAGAGGTTTTGATAGATTGTGTCACCATTATTGTTCAGTTCAAAGAATTTTTTTAAATTTCCATCTTAATTTCATTTGTAACCCCAAAATCATTCAAGAACATATTATTTTATTTCCATGTATTTGTATACTTTTGAGGGTTCCTTTTCTACTGCTGTCAGTGGTCTATTGGAGTCCCCCACTATTATTGTGTTGCCGTCTATCTCATTTCTTAGGTCTAGTAGTAATAGTTTAATTAATTTGGGAGCTCCCGAGGTAGGTGCCTATATATTTAGGACTGTGATACTTTCCTGTTGGACTAATCCTTTTATCATCATAAAATGTTCGTCTTTTTCTTTTTTTATTGTTGTTGCTTTAAAGTCTGTTTTGTTTCAGATATAAGAATAGTTACTCCTGCATGCTTTTGGTTTCCATTTGGGTGGAATATCTTTTTACACCCCTTTACCTCAAGTTTATGTGAGTCCTTATGTGTTAGGTGAGTCTCCTGAAGTTAGCAGATACTTCCTTGGTGGATTTTTATCCATTCTGCCAGTCTATGTCTTTAAAGTGGAGTGTTTATGTCATGTACATTCAACATTACTATTGAGATGTGAGGCATTGTTCTATTCATACTGTTAGTTGTTGCCTAAATACTTTGTTTTCATTGTGTTATTGTTTTGTAGGCCCTATGACATTTGTGCTTTAAGGAGGTTCTATATTGGTGTATTTTGAGGTTTTGCTTCAACATTTAGAAGTCTTTTTAGCATTTCTTGTAGTGCCAGTTTGTAGTGCATTTGTAGCTACTTGGATGGAGTTAGAGACAATTGTTCTAAGTGAAGTCACTCAGGAATGGAAAGCCAAATATATTCTCACTTACAATTGAGAACTAAACTATGAGGATGCAAAGGATCCTCAGGGGCAAATATGGGAAAGGGGTGAAGGACAACAGCCTCTACATTAGACACAGTGTACACTGCTTGGTTGATGGGTTCACCAAAATCTCAGAAATCACCACTTAAAGAATTTCTCCATGTAACCAAACACCACCTGTTCCCCTAAAACTATTGAAGTACTTTAAAAAAAAAGAAGGAAGGCTGCAAAACAAAGACACAAGTGACCAGAATAAATTTTTTAAATATGCTATCAGCCATTGCTTCAAAACATCCAGAACATAGTATATTTGATTATATATTGCAAACTATATAGGTATTTCTACAAATATATAGTGTCATAAAACTCTCATACTATTCACTATTTGAGGATAATACTTTTCATTCATGTATATCTTCATATATAATATATTCAATTACATTTGTAGCTAATGTTTTACAAGTTTAAGGAAGGGGGCTATCTCATCAGAAGGGGAGAACAAGGGAACTCCCATGGGAGATGGGGATCAGAGAGTGGGCTTATGTATTTAGGTTATATTACTCAGAAGCATGGTAGGAAGTTACTAGGTCAGAGATTCCAAAGGACCACAGCAGCTTGGAGTTTGATAACCACAAGGCTCTATCTTATCAATGGTGAGCACATGTTGGGTGAGGTTTCATAGAGTATGAAAGTCAGGCAGCCTCCAAATTGCTAAAAATTTGCTTTTGGAGATTATTTTAAAAAATAGTTGGATCTATAAAAATTTGGATTTGGTGTTGGTAGGCTTATGAACTAATGGGTTTTATCCTTCAGTGAAGAAATAACGTAGGGGCCAATATGCAGAGGCCATCTTTGGCTCCTACATTTTTTTAAATCATGGTAAAATCTTTGTGTATATTCATAGTTGCTACTTATGAGTTTTCATGGTTTCAATATAACATACATATACACATATGTGAATATTTAGAGAATATAGTCAGATATAGTCACATTCTCAAAGTCTTCATACCTAAATAAAAAATAAGTGGGTGATTTAAACAAAAGGCCATCTTTAATATAATAAAAAATTCTGGTGATTAAAAAACATAATTGTATTATTTAGGATATAAGCAGTCATGTAAGTTCAGTTTCAAAGACAATCATTTTGACATGAACCATATATACACGCTTTTATATTTAAAGTACAGTTGACCTTTGAACAACATGAGCTTGAACTTCAGGGCTTCATGCATATATTGATTTTTTTTCATCTGTCACCCTGAGACAGTAAGACAAAGTTATCCTTTTCCACCTCCTCCTCAGTCTCCTCAAGATGAGGAAGATGAAGACTTTTATGATAATCTACTTCCACTTAATTAATAGTAAATATATTTTATTTTCTTTATAATTTCCTTAATAACATCTTCTTTCCCCTGGCTTACTTTATTGTAAGAAAACAATATATAATACATATAACGTACAAAATATGTGTCTATCGACTGTATTATCATAAGGTTTTTGGTCAACAATAGGCTATTAGTAGTTAAGATTTTGGGGAATCAAAAGTCATACTTGGATTTCTGACTGTGCAAGAATGGTCAGCCCCTCTAAACCCTACATTGTTCAAGGGTCAACTGTACATTTATATGTAAAAATTGAAAGATGTGGGGTGTGTGTGTGTGTGTGTGTGTGTGTACGTGTGTGTGTGTGTGTGTGTGTCGCTATCTGGAAATATCAAAGAAAAATCTCAAACAGAAGAATCAGAATTCTGAGATGATACTTAAAAACCATAAATACTTTGTCCATCAATTAGGCAGATAATAGAAATTTTGATGGTCAAAATTTTCTGAGCATAAATTTTTCCCTTAAAAAAGTTATGTTTTGCTATGGCTTGAATATTTGTCCTCTTTAAAACTCTGTCTACAGATTGAAATTTGAGTTGTAATGTACTAAGTAATATGCATTACAACATTACTAAGAGGTTGGATTTTTCAGAGGTGATTAGACCACCAAATCTTTTCCCTCATGGGAGAAATTTATGCCATTATTAAAGGGTCAGTTTGGCCCCCTCTTGCTTTATTTTGCCCTCATGAAAGCTTTCATGAGATGCGGGCCTACAATTAGGGACTTCACAGCCTTCAGGACTATGAACCAATAAATTTCTGTTCATTGCCAATTAGTTGGTCTGTGGTATTTTGTTATAGCAGCACAAAGATCCCCAATACATGTTTTAACAGAGCAATTTTTAGGGAAATGGAGGAATCAGAGAATAAGGGTGAAATATTGATCTAGACTGGTTGAAAGGTGTATCATAAGTTATATCCTTTTAGTTAGATACACATGGTCAAGAGTCTCTCAGTTTATAGTGCTGACCCCTTGTACCAATGTGGAATGACGATAACTTGTTTTGAGCAGCCCTACCACCTTGTATCATACACCTTTTGCTTTAGGTAGTAATCCTCATTTCCCAGAACACCAGTACTCTCATATTCCACCACAAAGCATCCTACTTAGGATGTCCAATATCTTAGTGTTGACTCTTGTTTCTCATTTCTATCAAAACATGCTTTTCATAAATATGCCTTTGGGAACCTAAGTGAATAGTTTCTCTAATGAACTCATCCAAGTTTAAGCGCTGATGACTTGAAGTTTCTCTTTCTTTAATAACATTGTATTTTCTATAAGTACTTACATCAAAAAGATAGGCACCTGAGGTCAGATGTTTGAGACCAGCCTGGCTAACGTGATGAAACCCCATCTCTAATAAAAAGCCAGGCAAGGTGGCAGTCACATTTAATCCCAGGTACTTGGGAGACTCAGACAGGAGAATCACTTGAACCTGGGAGGCAGAGGTTGCAGTGAGCTGAGATCATGCCACTGCACTCCAGGCTGGGCTACAGAGCCAGACTCTGTCTCTAAATAAATAAATAAATAAGATAGGCAATCAAAAGACATTGAAGACAGAGAAACTATTTGAGGCCAGGGGAAGTTTGAAAGGTCTCTCAAAATATACCATTTGATTTACTGTCTGCTTCATCTATACCTAAAGAAATGCCATTTAATCAAATAGCTACAGTGAATTCAAGGAATCTCTAAAACACTTGCCTCTCAATTGTATTAAAATGCACATTTAAAAGTCATATAATCTAATGTATGTATAGTATTGATTTATGGTGCTGTAGTGGGAATAAAATAAATGTCCAAATATAGGGTATTGGAAAAATAAATTACCAAACAGTCATACAGTGAGAAACAGTGTAGACATTAAAAGTGGTAACAAAGCATATTTATTGATATAAAAATATGCTCATAGGAAAGTTGGAAAAAAATGTGAAAATTCAGCTTATAAAGGCCGGGCACAGTGGCTCACGCCTGTAATCCCAGCACTTTGGGAGGCCAAGGAGGGTGGATCATGAGGTCAAGAAATCGAGATCATCCTGGCCAACATGGTGAAACCCTGTCTTTAGTAAAAATACAAAAATTTGCTGGGCATGGTGGTGTGCACCTGTACTCCTAGCTACTCAGTAGGCTGAGGCATGAGAATTGCTTGAATCCGGGAGGCAGAGGTTGCATTGAGCCGAGATCACACCACTGCACTCCAGCCTGGTGCCTAGCAACACAGCAAGACTCTGTCTCACAGAAAAAAAAAACCCTCATAAAAGAAAATTCAGCTTATAAACCAATACATATATCATATTTTTAGAAACACACACATATAAATATAATAATATCTCCAGATAGTGGGTTTATAGGCAATTTTTTATTATCTTCCTTTTGCTTGTCTTCATTTTCTAGCTTTTTAGATCAAAAGAACATGTATTTCTTTTTATAACAGAGAGTTTTTTAGTAGCTGATATATTCCTTTAAATAGATGACCATGAATAATTTGAAAACAAGGTACTCATATCTTGAACAGCTAGCCTGACATCTAGAACACAGTAGATTACTATTTTTAATCAAAGGTGAACCATACAAGCCATAGGGTTTCAGATTAATCAGTTCTATAGGACTAGGATTTTAGCAGTGTAGTCAATGTATCCTACTCTCTTATCCATTCCTTTTGAAAAGTTTTAGGTTGGGCTTTAAAATTTCATGCAGAAACCATCATATGGTTATGAAGTAGATTTGTTATAAACTATAGAACTAATTCTTTAAAAATGTCAATGGTAGCTTGATAGAGATAGCATTGAATCTATACCATTGGGGAAGACAGTTTGGCGATTCCTCAAGGATCTAGAACCAGAAATACCATTTGACCCAGCAATGGAATTAATACCCAAAGGATTATAAGTCATTCTGCTATAAAGACAAATGAGCATGTATGTTTATTGCAGTACTATTCACAATAGCAAAGACTTGGAACCAACCCAAATGCTCATCAATGATAGACTGGATAAAGAAAATGTGGCACATATACACCATGGAATAATACACAACCATTAAAAAGGATGAGTTCATGTCCTTTGCAGGGGCGTGGATGAATCTGAAAGCCATCATTCTCAGCAAACTAACAAAGGAACAGAAAACGAAACACCACATGTTCTCACTCATAAGTGGGAGTTGAAAAATGGGAACACAGGGAGGGAAACATCACACACTGAGATCTGTCTGAGGGTGGGGACCTGGGGGAGGGATAGCATTAGGAGAAATACCTAATGTAGATGATGGGTTAATGGGTGCAGCAAACCACCATGACATGTGTATACCTATGTAACAAACCTGCACGTTCTGCACATGTATCCCAAAACATAAAGCTTAATATATATATATATATATGTATATACACATATAAGTTATAAATTTTAGAGGCTACTTCATAATGCTCTAATAATTTCTTGAAAGGTTTCATAGAGGAAAACTATTTTCTTGTAATGATATTGTAAAAATGTTCTCAGCTTAAATAACTTTTATCTACACTCTAACTCAGTCTTCATCTTAGACTTAATCATTGCATGGAATTTTCTGGTTGCCCTGTGTTCCTCTTATTTTTCTGAGTCTTTCCTGTTATCACATTTTAATAACTTCCTCAATACCTTATTGGCCTCACTATCCATCAAGAATCCTATTTTTCAAATGTTTCAACTAAATTCTTACCAATCCCCTGAACCTCTCAACTCCCTTATCCTTGCATTATACCTACCATGCTGAATCCCAACCCTGAATCAACCCAACCAACCATTTTCTTGAATCTTTTTCCCACTTTATACAAGTTGCTTCAAGAGAGACACATCACCATCCTATTAGGTACATTAAATATTCATGATACAAAATTTCAACTGAGACCCAATTTTTAATTATTTATTCTCAATTCTAAATCATTACCTCCTTGCTGAATCCACTGCAGCAACTACTGTAAAATTTTTCTGTTCCCCTCAATCCCTGCAAACTGAGTAGTCTACACTTATTGCATACTCACTTTTTGTTTTTCTTCAGCTCTAGTCATTCTGGGTTCAACATCTAGCATACTATGAAAACTTAAAGTCACTACAAAGTACCAATTCCAGTGACATCTCTAGTTTATTGTTCTAATCTACTCGTTTGTATAATTTGCTACTGTTGACAACCCATCATTCCTAAATTTTCCCTTCCAGTGATTTCTGTGATGGTCTCATTATCTTCTCTTCTTTTCTCTTTGAATTCTTCTGTCCTTCTCATGGATTCCTCTTCTAAGCATTTCTTATTTAAGGTACTTCCCAATGTTCTGTTCCTGATCCTCTCCTTTTGCCATTTATTCACCATTGGCAATTGTGTCCTTTCCTATAACTTCAACAATAAACTGCCCAGCCCCTGATTTCGTTCTGAAGTGCATTAACAAATTTGTATCTGCCTGATTGGCATTTATTAATGTTCCAGAAACATCTCAAACTTTACATGTATAAGCCATATCACCTCATCTGACTTCCAACTTTTCTATTCCTTCCCACTTTAAATTTAAAATATCAATAAATAATTGTGGGTGTTCATGGAATTTTTTATAATAGGACTTTGTATGTATAGTGACCCAAAAGCATAATTTTAAAAAAATGTAAGTAGTTTGTGTTTCACAACTAGGTCAATCACCCTGAAAATGATATTTAGGTGGCAGACTTACAATAACAGTTCCAAAAGCACAACAGTTTTAACCTGTGAAAGATGCTGAACTTTAGTTATGAACTGCAAGTCTGCAAAAAAATTAATGCTCTCAAGAGTTTCCCTGGATTGTCATTTTTGATATCTACATTCACTATGGTGAATCATTGATATGATTTTTGTCAAATGAGATTTTTATTAGCTTGTACATTTCATAACTCAGTAAAGATGTTGTTTGAGTTTGGGCAGATCTTTAACTCAAATCTCAGTTTTCACAGTATGTTTAATTAGCCCCCTAAGTTTTTTGCTTGAAGATCAGTAAATTCTTTTTTTTTAATGTCTTCAGACTGAAATCAACTATCTTACTTTGGGTTATGAAAGGTGGAGCCAACCTTGAATAATAAGACCCTGTGATTAATTTTTGTCAGAGCAATAATCTGCACTGTAATTTTCCCCAGCATTGTTGAAACATTAAATCACTCAATATGGGGGAAAATGACACTATGGAGAAATTCAAGATGAGTTATATAAGCTTTATCACTAATAAGATCTTGAAGAAGAGCAGTATGTGTCACTTCTGGTAACATGAAGATAAATGTCATAGCATTTCCAACCACAACAATATACAAGCAAAAGACCTCTCAATTTTAGAAATATAGAGTATATACAATACTCTCTAATTCCACCTCACTATAAATTTGGTTATAATTTGGTAGGTAGAAATTCATAAAGCTTTCAGATTTATCTTTCAGATAACTTCCCATTTGTCAAATTTTGTATACTAAGCTAACTGAAAAATTACTGAGAGCTTTCAGTGCACAAGTTTTTGTTTTCCCTCAATATTAATCATTTTGATTCTCTCTCTCTATTTTTATAGGGCACAATATCCTATCAGGAACTGTAGAAGAGATCAAATGCTCCCTCTGCAGTCCCTCCAGGAGAGGGAGATATAGTTGTTCCCTTGTTTGTTCTTTCATCCAGGTTAGCCACAGAACCCCATAGACCCACCCAGAAATTTCCCTCTGACTGTTAATGACAAATTAGCCTTTCATCTAAAATCAGATAATATGGTTTAATATAAATGTTATCTGGTAATTAGCTTATAACATTAAACATTGGTAAAATCTTGCAGAAACAGTTTTGGAAGTCATCTGCATGACCCAGAACAAGAAAAGCCAAAGTAGTCAGGCAGGCTCAGCTAAGCCTTCAGGAGCTATGCATATTTAAGCAGATTTGATTATCTCAAAGGGTAAGTTATGTGTCGGTAAGTTATAAGGGTAAGTTATTTTCCTTGCTGAGTCTCTGTGTAGAGCACATGGCTTTTCCTCTTTTTCCTTTCAGATATGGAATTGAAGAGTTCCATTCAGTTTATATGTGCACTAGACAACAAAAAATGTAGTTAATCCAACTGCACCTTCTTAAGCACACATCCGATTCTCTTATTCTTGGGTCCAAGAAACATGCCTTCCATTTAATATTACCCACCCCAGAAATTTGTGAAAAGTGTTTGCTACACTAAGAAAAAAAAGAAAAACAACAACAAGCTTAGTACAGCCAATGCCTTCCTCTCATTTAGTAGATGTGTGTTAGCAAGGTCATTTATTTTTATAATGTGTTTACTGGAAAAATGCGGTTGTATTTGAATGATTGTTTAGGTAAAAATGAAGTATTTGTGTGAGTCATAAGTAAAGAAAAAAAGGTCATTTGAGAAGATTTCAGCTGAAGGAGAAATGGATAAAGAATATGGAAACGAATTCTAATTAGACTAAAAGGTTCCAAGACTGCACCCTGTGGTGAAATTAGTATCTTCAATAGACAATACGCCTCGTTAACAATAGGAATCTAACTTTTATTACACTTTTTTGAATTTTTCGCTTCAAGTTATAACACTTAAAATATGCACTAATGACCAAATGAATGAATGTATTTGCTGTGGCTATTCTGAGTCTCTTGAATGAGCAAGACATCTAGCCTGAACCTTTGAAAGAGAACTAGAATAAATTCTATGCTGCATAATCTGCTAACAGATAATGATCTGATGAAAAGAGGCACCTTTACAGGAAGCACAAAGAATATTAACAAATGAAGGCTACTACTATTATACATGTTAAATCACTTAACATTTTCCAAATGAAGCCAGGATGTTGTTGAAATTTATTCTATGTATCTGACTGTACTATAGTTCAGTCTTGATCAAGAATCCCATGTCAAAATCTAATATGGAATACCTAAGATTGGTACTAAAATTATTCACAGGAAGTATTTTTAAGGTCTTTGTTTAATAGGCAAATCTTCATTACATTACTTGGGGAAAGCTGGGCTTAAATAATTCCTTCATCTAATTAAAAGGAAGACAAAGTTAGGTGATGTTTAAAACTTAAATATAATGTGGTACTCATACTGTTAAGTGCATAACAGAGTCCTACTTTTTGCACTTAATTGTATAATTGTTTAAGACTGACAAGTTTTAAATACAATAAGATAACTAGTGTTTAGAGTCTGTCATTTTGCTATTAGAAATATCTTCTAAGCCGGGCGCGGTGGCTCAAGCCTGTAATCCCAGCACTTTGGGAGGCCGAGGCGGGTGGATCACGGGGTCAAGAGATCGAGACCATCCTGGTCAACATGGTGAAACCCCGTCTCTACTAAAAATACAAAAAATTAGCTGGGCATGGTGGAGCGTGCCTGTAATCCCAGCTACTCAGGAGGCTGAGGCAGGAGAATTGCCTCAACCCAGGAGGCGGAGGTTGCAGTGAGCCGACATCGCACCATTGCACTCCACCCTGGGTAACAAGAGCGAAACTCCGTCTCAAAAAAAAAAAAAAAGAAAAGAAAAAGAAATATCTTCTAACAGCATGGAAGAAAGGAGAAAAAAGAAATATTAAGTATTGCTTAAAGTTGGCTTAACTGATTGGGAAGTTGAGGGTGGAGAGAAAACATAAATTGTGGTTTGTTGTTTCATTCACTTCATAGGTCATAACAAATGAAAATGGAGCATTACAAAAGGAAAACACCCAGGTACAACAGGAATTATCTCTTGGGCTGGTGAAATGTTTCACTATGTTGTATATAATTTCCCAAATGACAAATTTTTACTCTAATAAGGTCCTCAAATCCAGAAAGATTATTCAGATAAGAGAAGTAAAGATAATCATTGAAGAAAGGAAATAGAGCAAATAAATAATTTGCTTTAACTCCTAGTTGTTGTTAACAAATGTACATGCGCACTATAAGACAACTCATTGGGTATAATGATTTTAAAGTAACAACTTTGGAAAATATGAATTAACCCTCATAGAAAATGAGGTAGAAGTGGGAGAGCCTATACTAAATACAATATTTTGACCTTTCGGGTTGTGACTGAGGAATGAAGCAAACTACCCCAAAAGTAAAAGAACACAGTATTCTGCACATAGAGAAATTAAACAGCTATTTGCATCTAATACATTTTTCTGACAATCAATGAATAAAAGAGACAATGTTATTAAACTATATTACTCTTCATCAGTAAATGAATGGAATATTTTTTTTCCTTTTTTATTATACTTTAAGTTCTGTGATATAGGTGCAGAACATGCAGGTTTGTTACATAGGTATATATGTGCCATAGTAGTTTGCTGCACCCATCAATCTGTCATCTACATTAGGTATTTCTAGTAATGTTATCCCTCCCTTAGCCCCTCATTCCCTGACAGGCACTGGTGTGTGATTTTCCCTCCCTGTGTCCATGTGTTCTCATTTTTCAACTCCCACTTATAAGAGAGAATGTGCTGAGTTTTCTGTTCCTTTGCTAGTTTGCTGAGAATGATGGTTTCCAGCTTATTCATGTCCCTGCAAAGGACATTAACTCATCCTTTTTTATGACTGCATAGTATTCCATGGTGTATACGTGCAACCTTTCCTTTATCCAGTCTATCATTGTTAGGCATTTGGGATGATTCCAAGTCTTTGCTATTGTGAACAGTGCTGCAATAAACATACATGTGCACGTGTCTTTATAGTAGAGTAATTTATAATCTTTTGGGAATATTTTTTTCTTATAAACATCAGGTTTGGTAGAAAGGAGAAGCTGTATGAAAGGAAAATCTCATCTGTACTTCTTGCCAAGTTTTTCATTGCTAAAATCTGATTCCTTATTAATTTCTTATTATTTCTTGTACTCCTTGCAAATTTTTCATCTAAGCTATTGGAGTCCTAGAGTGAGTTTTATGTAACATAACTTGATAGTACAAGATTGAAAGCATTAAGCAAACTTTTTGCCAGTAATAAAAATGGTACATTGGTGATTTATTTCTTTTATTTCAATTGTGCAGAATGACTTCACAACTCAAACAATAAAATATAATCTTCCAACACTACTCTAACTTTTTCTCCAATTATATGTGATGGACAGCTAGAAGAAATAATAAAATAACAAAGCAGAAGGAAGAGTTAAGAAGCAAATCTCGGAATCACAAAAAATTATTCTTAAGGGAACATAGGTGGTAGTTGCAGCAGCCCAGTTGCAGTGCTGGGATACTTTCAATATTGGAGTGCTTTCTTATTAAGGGGAAAGGGAGATATTTTAGGCTTTTGGAGAAAGATCAGTCTAAATGTTATGGCTTATGAACACATTTATTTTCTTTAACACCTTTAATTTGATGACCCCAAATCAATATTTCCATCCCCAAATATT
Organism: Callithrix jacchus; assembly: GCF_049354715.1. Classification (NCBI taxonomy): domain Eukaryota; kingdom Metazoa; phylum Chordata; class Mammalia; order Primates; family Cebidae; genus Callithrix; species Callithrix jacchus. The sequence continues at coordinate 96,211,655 of NC_133524.1, forward strand.
TCCTTGAACTACAGACACAAGATCCAAGTAAATAGCAGACATTTACACTTAAATGTCCCTAATGGCATAAAATTACTAAGTATTATTCTCCTGCGCTACCTTCCTCAAGTCAATAGCATTCCTCGCTTAAGCCAGAAGCTTGACATCATTGCCTGTAATTCATCAATTTCCAAATTGAGGCAATACAGGAGCCTCCTCCAAACTAAACAGATCAGAAAATTTTCTGCTTCTAAGCCTCTGTTCTCTTTTCCAGGAAACACATTCACATCTGCCAAGTGACACAACCCAGAAACTTGGCAGTGATAACAGATTCCTTCCTCTTCCTACCTCTGATCTCCATTCAGCTCTCCTTTCTCTCTCAGTAAACAGAGAATTGTGTTTTCTACAACTCCCAAATCTGTCTACATTGTATCCACACAGCCACAACTCTAGACCAGAACTTAATATCCCTCTCCCTAATGTCACTTTCCAGACTACATCATTGATATCAGAAATATGTTTTGAAGGCATAATGTGTCATATTATTGCCTCTATCATTAAATGAAAAGAAGGATTAAGAGGACAGTCATATTAAGGAGGAAGAAAGTGTGGAGCACTCTCTAATTCTATTATACTTCTTGAAATGTGAATGTCACCTTTGATTCCTTCCCTGCCTCATGTTCCTCCTACATTTAGCTGCTACATCCTGTTCTAACTCTTGAGTGTCTCTAACGTTCGCTTCCATTCCTGCTGTCACTAACTTAAGTTTTTATTATTTTTCATTCTATTTCCTTTTGTTAAAATAAAAATACTTTGTTTCTTGTTCTGCTTATACAAGTAATGCAAACTCATTACACTAAGACTTTTCAGTAAATGCAGAAATATAGTGAAAACATTAAAAATCTTTTGCTATCTCACTTTTCATAAATAACCATTGTCAACATTTTGGTATAAATCCTTGCTGATTTTTTCCATATAAATTTTCCTCCACCTCTACATTCCTCTTCCTTTCTCCCTCTCTCTTTCCTTTCTTTCTTCCTTTTTCCTTCCTTCCTTCCTTCGTTTCATTCTACCTCTCAAATTTTTGTTAAACTCTTATTATACACCAGACACTATGCTAATTGCTAATAATATACCTGTAAACAAGACAAATGTATTCTCACCAAACTCACCTTCTAGTGGAAAAATCAAGCAGCAACAAATAATTACATATTGCGATTGGTGCCATAAGAGATATAAACAGCATGCTGTAATGAGGAACGACAGGTTACCTAATATAGACAGGGTTGTCAGGAAAGGTCTTTCTGAGGGAGGTGACATTTAAGCTAAAATCTGAAGGATTAGAAAATATAGGTCAATGTTTGTAAAGTATCTGTTACGGGAAAAGCCATTCTAGGCCTTTGCAATTTCTGCTTTTCTTTTTTTAAATCATGCTTAGAAAGGCTTCCCCCATGAAAAGTATTCCATAAATATTGACCTCTATTGTCCTATAGTATGATTTCATCATTTGCATTTAAATTTTTTGTCCATGTGTGATACTTGGATATGATATTTTATAGAGATCTGAGGCAGAGGTAACAGTGATCAATCATCAAACACTTCAACTACTCTCCTTCATTTCCCAGATGCCTTATTGTTAGGAAAGATTATAAAACTAGTTCTGGTGGAATGTGGGAAAGAATTAAAAACTTAACTTATGATCTGACAGCTGTCTTTTCTTTTTTCACAATGTCTAAAGAGGCCACATGCTCCAGAGAGTACAACTATAAGATATTGGCACTTCTGCATCATGTATCCCTGAGTGATTATGTGAAGCAGAGATCCCACTGCCAATCATCAATGGAAATGCAGTTTAACTGTGAAATAAGTTTTGGTTTTGATAAGCCACTGAAATTTCATAGGTGATTTGTTACTGCAGCATAAAATAGCCTAGTGGTTCTCGAACTTTAGCATGTAGCAGAACTACTTGCAAAGTTTATTAAAACACAAATTGCAGGGTCTCGCAATCCAAAGTTTCTGACTCAGTGGGTCTGAAGTGGTGTCTGAAAATTTGCATTGCTAAAAATTCCCACATGATATGGACACTCTTGTCCAGAAGCTACACCTTGAAAACCACCACTGGACTTTACCTACAGAAGAGCTAATTCAATTTTAGTGTTTCCAAATAGCAATTTGCTCTGAAAATATTCCTTCATTTTTATATTCCCTTTAAAGTATCCCCTTATTATAAACTAACTTATGCATTTGGGCCAATTGCTAGCACTCCAGTGACCCTCACAATGACCTGGTTGCCTAATCAAGCACTAATATCACACTTTTAATTTTTACAACTACATAATTTAATATTGTTACAGTAAGTCTCCTCTTATTGCTTTTATTCCAAACTGCCCATCTATCATTGCAAGTTTTATTCTTTTTGGCCTTTCTGATAAATTTTAGAATCATTTTTCTAAGAAATATATAAAAAGAAAAATCCTATTGAAATTTTTACTGGAATTTTGAAAGAATATTATTTAAGTTGTTCATGTCAAAAATATAAAAATTCTCTCTATTCAAATCTGCTTAGATGTACCTTAGTAATAATCTTCTATAACTTTCCTACTAATTACAATATGGCATAACAACTCTCAGATCAATCTGCCAAAAGCAGGGCGCCAACATGAAATTCTACTATTTGAACATTTTTAATGCAATTACATTACTAAGAAAATAAGATTAGACTCCTTAGACCATGATTTAGTCTTTAGCTAAAAACTCATGATCAAGGAAAATCTAATGCAATTGGCACTCAATATATCTAACAGCAAAAGAGGGATTTTAAAACTTTTGAAATTCAAAGCTGGGTTGGAGGGATTACATTCTGAATTTAATATACTATTTATCACGCATGATAAATGACTTTGTTCAGGTAAAAGGGACTACCTTCCAAGTTAGTCAGAACATATTTAGACTTCAGATTCTTGGGGTGTTCTCTATTCTGTTTCATTTTCATCTTGCAAGTCTATGTAATGGGGTCAACTGTTGAATTCAACCAGCTTAAAGTTACTTTAAAATAAGTAAAGACTTTGAAGGGTTAAGTGGAAAATCAGTATTTTCTTTTCTTTTAGATTCACTTATTATTAGGTAACACAGAAGGAAAACTAATGCATTTCCTAATTATATTGAATAATGGAGCATACGACTCACTAAGCAATGAAATTTCAGGCAACTGTGAGATGGCTTGTTTGTGAGGACGCCTGTAAAATTTAGTGCCTATATTATTCAGAGTAATATTAATAGCTATAACTATGAAACTCTGAAAGTTCCAGTGGCTTAACAAAATAGAAGTTAATTTCTCATTAATGTTAATAGTTAAATGCAGTTTTTTTCTAGTCAGCATGTAGCTTTCTCCCACGTGGTGATTCTGGAACCTAGTTTCCTTTTTAAGGCCTTGAAATCCTTTGCACCCAGCTGGCAGACAGAGAAATTGAGTAGTGAAAGCATACCAACCTCATCAAGATAAACTATTGCCAAGGTGACATGGGTTTTTCTTCCCACATTTCATTAGTGAAAACTAGTCACATGGTCACTACAGAATGCAAAGGTTACTATATGGAGACATAACCACTGGCTGGACAGCTATCTTTAGGTAACAATTCCATGCTATGGAAATGGAGAAGCATAAGTGTATTTGCTGAACGCTAAGCCATCTCTGTCTTTAACCATGCTTCCAAAGTGATGAAATGTCTGGATGGAGTGGGATATTATAATTAACATTTTATGTTTTCCTTTATTACTTTCTAGCCATGCCATTATACAAAATTCATCATCTGAAATGCATACTTTGACACTTGACCATCCAGTTTTGTGTATGAATTGTTTCCTGTGCAGGTTTTTTGTCTCTCCAGATTATACATTCATCAAGGACACTTAATATGTAGCACAGAATAGGTGCTAAATATTACTAAATTCAATTGGATGCTACTGTACTTCTGCAAACTCTGTAAGAGCTTCTTATACTCTACCACATCAAAATTAAGCTCCTTAGATTTTGCTGTTATTCTTCCAACTATCCAGTCATCTGCATCACTTCTCATACTGTCTAAATCAACCTAATTCTCCAAAAATCATTCAAAATATATAAAGGCTTGTGAGGAGGATCCAAGATAGCCAAATAAGAACAGCTCCAGAGTGCAGTTCCCAACAAGAACAATGCAGAGTGTGAGTGCCCACTACATTTCCGAACAAATTTTCACTGCCCACAGACCAGGAGATTCCCAGCCAAAAAGCACCACAAGTTTTGAGCACTGCAGTTTCAGCCAGTCCTGGCTTGGTGCACAGAAATGCACACAAATCTTGGCAGCCATTTGAACTGGCTCCTGGAATGCCTGGGAGACAGAGCCACCCATTCAACTGAAGGGGAGGGGGCAGAGACAGGGAGCCAGGTGATCTGGCTCAGCGGGTTCCATCCCCACAAAACAAGCAATCTGAAATGCTCTGGATTGAGAGTTTCACAGCAAGCTCAGCTGGACCCAGGATGGTCCAGCTCAGCTGAGGGAAGGGTGACCACCACTATGGAGGCAGTCCACTATCGAGGCAGTTCAGCTGGGCAGAGCCTGCGGCAGCTCAGCAACCCCTCTGTTGGCAGACTGTGACTATACTACTCCATGTGGGGCAGGGCATCTATGAAAAAAAGGTGGCAGCATGACAGGAACTTATAAATAAAGCCAACTTTCCTAGGACAGAGCACCTGGGAAAAGAGGTGGTTATGAGTTCCACTGCAGCAGACTTAAAAGTAGCTGCCCAGCATCTCTGCATGGAACAAGGGAGCTCCCAGCACAGCACTTAAGCTCCAATAAGGGACAGACTGTCTCCTCAAGCAGCTCCTGGACCTCCATATACCCAAAGAGAAACCTGACATCCAGCAGGTACCCTTCTGGGATAAAGATAACAGAAGAAACCAGCAGCAACAGTTACTGTTCTGCAGCCCCCACACGTGATCCCCAGGTAAGCAGGGTCTAGAGTGGATCTCCAGCAGTCCTGCAGCAGAGGGGCCTGTTAGAAGGAAAACTAAGAAACAGAAAGAAAAAACTTCATCATACACAAAAAGGACATCCACTCAAAGACCCGATCCAAAAGCCACCAACTACAAAGAACACAGGTAGATAAAGCCACTAAGATGAGAATAAACCAGTGCAAAAAGGACGAAAAGACCCAAAACCAGAATGCCTCTCTTCCTCCAAAGGATCACAACTCCTCACCAGCTAGGGAACAAAGATGGATGGAGAATTAATCTCATGAATTGACAGAAACAGGCTTTGGAAGGTGGGTAATAACAAACTTTTCAGAGCTAAAAGAACATGTGCTAAACCAATGCAAAGAAACTAAGAACCTAGAAAAAAGGTTAGGTGAGTTGCTAACTAGAATAAACAGCTTAGAGAAGAATATAACAGACTTAATGGAGCTGAAAAACACAGCATGAGAATTTTGCGAAGCATACACAAGTTTCAATAGCTGAATTGACCTAGCAGAAGAAAGAATATCAGAGATTGAAGATCAACTTAATGAAATAAAACAAGAAGGCAAGAATAGAGAAAAAAGAGTGAAAAGAAATCAACAAAGCCTCCAAGAAATATGGGATTATGTGAAAAGACCTAATCTACATTTGATAGGTTTACCTGAATGTGACAGAGAGAATGAATCCAAGCTGGAAAACACTCTTCAGGATATTATCCAGGAGAACGTCCCCAACCTAGAAAGTCAGGCCACCATTCAAGTTCAAGAAATACAGAGAACACCACAAAGACATTCCTCAGGAAGAGCAATCCCAAGGCACATAATCATCAGATTCACCAGAGTTGAAATGAAGGAAAAAATGCTAAGGGCAGCCAAAGAGAAAGGTCAGGTTACCCACAAAGGGAAGCCCATCAAAGTCACAGAGGATCTCTCTGCAGAAACCCTACAAGTCAGAAGAGAGTGGGGACCAATATTCAACATCCTTAAAGAAAAGAACTTTCAACATAGAATTTCATATTCAGTCAAACTAAGCTTCATAAGCAAAGGAGAAAGAAAATTCTTTATGGCAAGCAATTGCTGAGATATTTTGTCACCAGTCCTGTCTTACAAGAGCTTCTGAAAGAAGCACTAAAGAAGAAAAGGAACAACCAGTACCCGCCACTCCAAAAACGTACCAAATGATAAAGACCATGAATACGATGAAAAAATGCATCAACTAACAGGCAAAACATCCACCTAGCAACAAAATGGTAGGATCAAATTCACGCATAACAATAATAACCTTAAATGTAAATGGGCTAAATGTGCCAATCAAAAGACACAGACTGGTAAATTGGATAAAAAGTCAAGACCCATCGGTGTGATGTATTCAGGAAACCCATCTCATGTGCAAGGATACACACAGCCTGAAAATAAAGGGATGGAGGAGGATTTACCACGCAAATGGAGAGCAAGAAAAAGCAGGAGTTGCAATCTAGTCTCTGATAAAATGGATTTCAAACCAATGAAGATCAAAAGAGACAAAGAAGGTAATTTCACCATTTTACATAATGGTAAAAGGATCAATGCATCAAGAAGCACTAACAATCCTAAATATATATGCACCCAATACAGGAGCACCCAGGTACATAAAGCAAATACTTAACAACCTACAAAGAGATTTAGACTCCCATACAATCATAGTGGGATACTTTAACACTCCACTGTCAATATTAGATGAATGAGACAGAAAATTAACAAGGATATTCAGGACTTGAACTCAGTTCTGGACCAAGCGGACCTAATAGACATCTACAGAATCCCCCATCCCAAATCCACAGAATATACATTCCTCTCAGCACTGCATTGTACCTACTCTAAAACTGACCACATAATTGGAAGTAAATCACTCCTCAGCAAATTCAAAAGAACGGTTATCATAACAGACAGTCTCTCAGACCACAGGGCAACCAAATTAGAATTCAGAATTAAGAAACTAACTCAGAACTGCACAGCTTCATGGAAGATGAACAACCGGCTCCTGAATGTCGACTGGATAAACAATGAAATGAAGGCAGAAATAAAGATATTCTTTGAAACCAACAAGAACAAAGACACAATGTACCAGAATCTCTGGGACACATTTAAAGCAGTCTCTAGAGGGAGATTTATAGAAATAAATGCCCACATGAGAAGTGAGAAAAGATCTAAAATTGACATCCTATCATCAAAATTGAAAGAACTAGATGAGCAATATCAAAAAAAAAAAAAAAAAACCTCAAAAGCTAACAGAAGGCAAGAAATAACTAAGATCAGAGCAGAACTGAAGGAGATAGAGACACACACAAAAAAACCCCTTCAAAAAATCAATAAATCCAGGAGCCCGTTTTTTTGAAAAGATCAACAAAATAGACCACTAGCCATATTAATAAAAAAGAAAAGGGAGAAGTATCAAATAGATCCAATAAAAACAATAAAGGGGATATCACCACTGATTTCACAGAAATACAAACCACCATCAGAGATTACTACAAACAGCTCTATGCACATAAATCAGTAAACCTGGAAGAAAAGGATAAATTCCTGGACACTTGCACCCTCCCAAGCCTAAACCAGGAAGAAGGTGAAACCTTTAATAGACCCATAACAAGGGCTGAGGTTGAGGCAGCAATTAACTGCCTACCAGCCAAAAAAAAAGTCCAGGTCCAGACAGGTTCACAGCTGAATTCTACAAGAGGTACAAAGAGGAGCTGGTGCCACTTCTTCTGAAACTATTCCAAACAATCCAAAAAGAGGGAATCCTTCCCAAATCATTTTATGTGACCAATATCATCCTGATACCAAAATCCAGAAGGAGACTCAACAAAAAAAGAAAACTTCAGGCCAATATCCATGATGAACACAGAGGCAAAAATCTTCAATCAAATACTGGCAAACTGATTGCAACAGCACATCAATAAGGTTATCTATCATGATCGAGTAGGCTTCAATCCAGGGATGCAAGGATGACAGTTCAACATACAGAAGTCTATAAATGTAATCCACCTCATAAACAGAACCAAAGACAAAAATCACATGATTATCTCAATAGATGCAGAGAAGTTCTTTGACAAAATTCAACAGTCCTTTATGCTAAAAACTCTCAATGAACTAGGTATCAAAGGGACATATCTTAAAACAATAAAAGCTATTCATGACAAATGTACAGCAAATATCATCCCGAATGGGCAAAAACTGGAAGCATTCCCTTTGAAATCCAACACTAGACAAGGATACTCTCTCCCACCACTCCTATTCAATATAGTATTGGAAGTTATAGCCAGAGAAATTAGGCAAGAAAAAAAATAAAGGGTATTCAATTAGGAAAAGAAGAAGTCAAATTGTCCCTCTCTGCAGATGACATGATTGAATATTTAGAACACCCTATCACCTCAGCCCAAAATTTCCTAAAACTGGCAAGAAACTTCAGCAAAGTCTCAGGATACAAAATCAATGTGCAGAAATCCCAAGCATTTCTGTACACCAATAACAGACTAACACAGAGCCAAATCATGAGCAAACACAAATTCACAATCGCTACAAAGAGAATAAAATACCTAGGAATACAACTAACAAAGAATGTAAAGGACCTCTTCAAGGAGAACTACAAACCACTGATCAACAAAATAAGAGACAACACAAACACATGGAGAAACATTCCATGCTCATGGTTGGGAAGAATAAATATTATGAAAATGGCAATACTGCCCAAAGTAATTTGTAGATTCAACGCTATCCCCATCAAACTACAATGACCTTCTTCACAGAATTTGAAAAAAACAGTTTAAACTTCATATGGAACCAAAAGAGAGCCCGCATAGCCAAGAAAATCCTAAGCAAAAAGAACAAAGCTGAAGGTATCACACTATCTGATTTCAAACTATACTATAAGGCTACAATAATAAAAATAGCATGGTACTGGTACCAAAACAGAGATTCAGACCAATGGAACATAACAGAGGCCCTGGAGGCAATGCCACACATCTGCAACCATCTGATTTTTGACAAACCTGACAAAAACAAGCAATGGGGAAAGGATTCCCTGTTTAATAAATGGTGTTGGGAAAACCAGCTAGCAGTGTGCAGAAAGCAGAAACTGGACTGCTTCCTGACACCTTACACTAAAATTAACTCCAGATGGATTAAAGATTTAAATATAAGACCTAACACCATAAAAACCCTTGAAGAAAACCTAGGCAAAACCATTCAGGATATAGGCATAGGCAAAGACTTCATGATGAAAACACCAAAAGCATTGGCAACAAAAGTCAAAATAGACAAATGGGACCTAATTAAACTCCAGAGCTTCTGTACAGCAAAATAAACTATTGTTAGAGTGAACCAGCAAGCAACAGAATGTGAAAAAGTTTTTACAATCTACCCATCTGACAAAGGGTTAATATCCAGAATCTACAAAGAATGAAAACAGATTTGCAAGAAAAAAACAAACCCGGCAGGGTGAGGTGGCTCAAGCCTGTAATCCCAGCACTTTGGGAGGCCGAGGCGGGTGGATCACAAGGTCAAGAGATCGAGACCATCCTGGTCAACAAGGTGAAACCCCGTCTCTACTCAAAATACAAAAAATTAGCTGGGCATGGTGGCACATGCCTGTCATCCCAGCTACTCAGGAGTCTGAGGCACGAGAATTGCCTGAACCCAGGAGGTGGAGGTTGAGGTGAGGCGAGATCATGCCATTGCACTCCAGCCTGGATAACAAGAGCGAAACTCCGTCTCAAAAAAAAAAAAGAGAGAGAGAAAGAAAAAAAAAACAAACCCATCCAAAAGTGGGCAAAGGATATGAACAGACACTTTACCAAAGTAGACATGTATGAGGCCAAAAAACACATGAAAAAAATGCTCATCGCAATCAAGTTAGAACTCAGAATTCAGAAACAAACTGAGAACCACACAGCTTCATGGAAACCAAACAACTGGCTCTTGAATGTTGACTGGATAAACAATGAAATACAGGCAGAAATAAAGAAGTTCTTCGAAACCAATGAGAATGAAGATACAACATACCAGAACCTCTGGTAAACATTTAAAGCAGTCTCTAGAGGAAAATATGTAGCTATAAGTGCCCACATTAGAAGAGTGGAGAGATCCAAAGTTGACACCCTATTGTCAAAATTGAAAGAGCTGGAGGAGCAAGATAAAAAAAACTCAAAACCTAGCAGAAGACAAGAAATAACTAAGATCAGAGCTGAACTTCAGGAGATAGAGACAGGAAAACCCCTTCAAAAAATCAATAAATCCAAGAGCTGGTTTTTTGAAAAGATCAACAAAATAGACCACTAGCCAGACTGATAAAAAAGAAAAGAGAGAATAACCAAATAGATGCAATAAAAACCAATAAAGAGATAATCACCACCGATTCCACAGAAATTCAAACCATCATCAGAGAATATTACAAACAACTCTATGCACATAAATTAGTAAACCTGGAAGAAATGGATAAATTCCTGGACACATGTGTCCTCCCAAGCCTAAACCAGGAGGAAGCCGAAACTATGAACAGACCAATAACAAGGTCTGAAGTTGAGGCAGCAATTAAGAGCCTACCACACAAAAAAAGCCCAGGTCCAGATGGGTTCACAGCCGAATTCTACCAGACACACAAAGTGGAACTGTTACCATTCCTTCTGAAACTATTCCAAATAATCCAAAAAAAGGGAATCCTTCCCAAATCATTATATGAGACCAACATCATCCTGATACCAAAAGCAGGCAGAGACTCAACAAGAAAAGAAAACTTCAAGCCAATATCCATGATGAACATAGCGCAAAAATCTTCAATAAAATATTGGCAAGCCAATTGCAACAGCACATCAAAAAGCTTATCCATCACGATCAAGTAGGATTCATCCCGGGGATGCAAGGCTGGTTCAACATATGCAAGTCTATAAACATAATTCACTACATAAACAGAACCAAAAACAAAAACCACATGATTATCTCAATTGACGCAGAGAAGGCCTTTGACAAAATCCAACAGCCCTTTATGCTAAAAATCCTCAATAAACTCGGTATTGATGGAATGTATCTCAAAATAATAAAAGCTATTTATGACAAACCAACAGCCAATATTATACTCATGGGCAAAAACTGGAAGCATTCCCTTTGAAATCCGGCACTAGACAAGGATGCCTTCTCTCACCACTCCTATTCAATATAGTACTGGAAGTTCTAGCCAGAGCAATCAGGAAAGAAAAAGAAATAAAGGGTATTCAAATAGGAAAGGAGGAAGACAAACTGTCTCTATTTGCAGACAACATGAGAGTATATCTAGAAGACCCCATCATCTCAACCCAAAAACTCCTGAAACTGATAAGCAACTTCAGCAAAGTCTCAGGATATAAAACCAATGTGCAAAAATCACAAGCATTCCTCTACACCAATAACAGACTTAAAGAGAGCCAAATCAAGAATGAACTGCCATTCACAATTGCTACAAAGAGAATAAAATACCTAGGAATACAACTCACAAGGAATGTAAGGGACCTCGTCAAGGAGAACTACAAACCACTGCTCAATGAAATAAGAGAGGACACAAACAGATGGAGAAACATTCCATGTTCATGGTTAGGAAGAATCAATATCGTGAAAATGGCCATACTGCCTAAAGTAATTTATAGACTCAACACTATCCCCATCAAGCTACCATTGACTTTCTTCACAGGACTGGAAAAAAACACCATGAACTTCATATGGAACCAAAAGAGAGCCCACATAGCCAAGTCAATCTAAGCAAAAAGAACACAGCAGGAGGCATCACACTGCTGGACTTCAAACTATACTACAAGGCTACAGTAATCAAAACAGCCTGGTATTGGTACCAAAACAGAGTATAGACCTATGGAACAGAACAGAGGCATCGGACGCAACACAACATATCTACAACCATACAATTTTTGATAAACCTGACAAAAACAATCAATGAGGAAAGGACTCCCTATTTAATAAATGGTGTTGGGAAAACTGGCTAACCATGTGCAGAAAACTTAAACATAAGACCTGGCACCGTAAAAACCCTAGAAGAAAATCTAGGCAAAACCATTCAGGACATAGAGGCAAGGACTTCATGACCAAAACACCAAAATCATTGGCAACAAAAGCCAAAATAGACAGATGGGACCTAATCAAACTCCACAGCTTTTGCACCGCAAAAGAAACGGTCACTAGACTGAATCGGCAACCAACAGAAGGGGAAAAAATTTTTTCAGTTTACCCATCTGACAAAGGGCTGATATCCAGAATTTACAAAGAACTCAAATAGATTTACAGGAAAATAACAAACAAGCCCATTCAAAATAGGCAAAGGATATAAATAGATGCTTTACAAAAGAAGACATACATGAGGCCAACAAACATATGAAAAAATGCTCATCATCACTGGTCATCAGAGAAATGCAAATCAAAACTACAGTGAGATGCCATCTCACGCCAGTTAGAATGGTGATCATTAAAAAATCTGGAGACAACAGATGCTGGAGAGGATGTAGAGACATAGAAACACTTTTACACTGCTGGTGGGAGTGTAAATTAGTTCAACCATTGTGGAAGACAGTGCAGCGATTCCTCAAAGACCTAGAAATAGAAATTCCATTTGGCCCAGCCATCCCATTACTGGGTATATATCCAAAGGACTATAAATGGTTCTACTATAAGGACACACGCACACGAATGTTCATTGCAGCACTGTTTACAATAGCAAAGACCTGGAACCAACCCAAATGCCCATCGATGATAGACTGGACTGGAAAAATGTGGCACATATACACCATGGAATATTATGCAGCAATCAAAAACGATGAGTTTGTGTCCTTTGTAGGGACATGGATGAATCTGGAGAACATAATTCTCAGCAAACTGACACAAGAACAGAAAATGAAAAACTGCATATTCTCACTCATAGGTGGGTGATGAACAATGAGAACACATGGACACAGAGAGGGGAGCACTACACACTGGGGTCTATTGGGGGGAATAGGGGAGGGACAGTGGCGGGGGGAGCTGTGGAGGGATAGCATGGGGAGAAATGCCAGATGTGGGTGAAGGGGAGGAAGACAGCAAATCACACTGCCACGTGTGTACCTATGCAACTATCTTGCATGTTCTGCACATGTACCCCAAAAACTAAAATGCAATAAAAAAAAGAAAAAAATGCTCATCATCACTGATTGTTAGAGAAATGCAAATCAAAACCATATTGAGATATCCCCTCATGCCATTTACAGTGGCAACTATTAAAAAATCTGGAGACAACAGATGCTGGAGGGGATGTGGAGAAATAGGAACACTTTTACACTGTTGGTGGGAGTGTAAACTAGTTCAACCATTGTGGCAGACAAGGTGGTGCTTCCTCAAGGACCTAGAAATAGAAATTTCATTTAACTCAGCAATCCCATTACTGGGTATATACCCAAATGATTATAAATCATAATATTATAAAGACACAGGGTGAGGGGACTCAAGATGGCGCTGTGAGAACAACCCAGGATTGGAGCCCGCGTTGAATTCGCAAACGGTGAGTCAGTGCTGCATTTCCAGACTGATCTTTGTTGCCCACAGAACGGGGAAACTCCCAAGTATAAAAAGACACGGGACGCCAGGCAGTAGGTCTGCCTGGCGAAGCCGGCAGCCGGGGCGGCGGCGGCCGGCCCTACCCAGCAATCCCCACAGGGCGCGCTTGTCCGGGTGCCTTGTTGAACCGGCAACCTGAGACTTCAGAGGGCTGGACTTGAGACTGAACGAGACTTGCACAGTAGCCCAGCCCAGGGGATTGCAGGGACAGATCGCTTGGGATACCCAGTGGGACGAACAAAACCGCGATTTCAAACTATCCCGGGCAGACGGTCCGAGATGCTCTGTGGGGGAGGGGCGTCCACCACTATGGAGGCAACCTACCCCAACTGATATACACGCCCACTGCTGAGGCAGCCAGCCATTGCCGAGGCAACCCGCCCCAACTGAGATACACGCCCACTGCTGACGCAGCCAGCCGTTGCCGAGGCAACCCGTCCCTACTGAGATACACGCCCACTGCTGACGCAGCCTGCCGTTGCTGAGGCAACACGCTACAACGAAGAGACTCCACCGCAGGGCGTGGCGGAGACCACAGCAGAGCCGGCAGGAACAGCGCGAATCACACAACAGCAGGGCGGAGCCTCGGCAGCCAAACAGTGGCTAGTCTGCCTTTGAGCTGGGCAGGACACCTGATCGGACATTCAAAAATAAAGCCCAAACCCCTCAACACAGAGCATTTGAGAAAAAAAAAGGGTTGTTTAATGAGCTGTGTTGCAGCAGAATCAAACATAGCAGCCTAACACCCCTGAATGAACAACAGAGTGCACAGCTCAGCAATTAAACCCCTATAAAGTACAAACTGTCTCCTCAAGCAGCTCCCTGACCCCTCTATATCCAAAAGACTGTCATTAGGCAGGCATCATCCTGGGACAAAGAGAGCAGAAAAAGAAACTGGTAGCATCCCTCGCTGTGCCACGGCTACTAGAGGTGCACCCCAGACAAGCAGGGTCTGGGGCGGACATCAACAGTCGTACAGCGAAGGGGCTAGACTGGTAGAAGGAAAACCAAGCAACAGAAATACTTCATCATCAACATTCTGGGTGTCCACTCAGAGACCCAAACGAAAACTCAGCAACTACGCAGACGACCAGCGGACATATCCACAAAGATGGGAAGAAACCAGCGCAAAAAGGAGGAAAACACCCGAAACCAGAACACCTCGCCTCCTAGAAAGGACCAAAACTCCTCACCAGCAAGGGAACAAAGCTGGACGGAGAATGACTGTGACGAAATGACGGAATTAGACTTCAGAAGATGGATAATGAGAAACTTTTGTGAGCTAAAAGATCATGTATTAAATCAATGCAAAGAAACTAAGAACCTTGAAAAAAGATTTGAAAAAAGATTCGAGGAAATGATAACAAGAATGGATACCTTAGAGAGGAATATGAATGAATTAAAGGAGCTGAAAAACACAATACGAGAACTACGCGAAGCAAACGCAAGTTTCAATAGCCGAATTGACCAAGCAGAAGAAAGAATATCTGAAGTCGAAGACCAACTCAATGAAATAAAACAAGAAACCAAGATCAGAGAAAAAAGCGCAAAAAGGGATGAACAAAGTCTCCAAGAAATGTGGGACTATGTGAAAAGACCTAACCTACGTTTGATAGGTGTACCAGAAGGGGACGAAGAGAATGAATCCCAGCTGGAAAATACTCTTCAGGACATCATCCAGGAAAATTTCCCCCATCTAGCAAGACAAGCCAACACTCAATTGCAGGAAATACAGAGAACACCACAAAGATATTCCGCAAGAAGAGCAACCCCAAGGCACATAATCGTCAGATTCAACAGGGTTGTAATAAAGGAGAGAATACTAAGGGCAGCCAGAGAGAAAGGTCGGGTCACCCACAAAGGGAAGCCCATCAGACTCACAGCAGATCTCTCGGCAGAAACACTACAAGCCAGAAGAGAGTGGGGGCCAATATTCAACATTCTTAAAGAAAAGAACTTTCAACCCAGAATTTCATATCCAGCCAAACTGAGCTTCAGAAGTGGAGGAAGAATAAAATCCTTTGCGAACAAGCAAGTACTCAGAGATTTTGTCACCACCAGGCCTGCTTTACAAGAGCTCCTAAAAGAGGCACTACACATAGAAAGGATCAATCAGTACCAGCCATTCCAAAATCACACTGAATGCTAAAGAGCTTCAACATAATGAAGAATCTACAACAACTAACAGGCAAAACAGCCACTTAGAATCAAAATGGCAGTATCAAATTCACACATAACAATATTAACCCTAAATGTAAATGGACTAAATGCACCAATCAAAAGACACAGACTGGCAAATTGGATAAAAAGCCAAAACCCATCAGTGTGCTGTATCCAGGAAACCCATCTCACATGCAAGGATACACAAAGGCTCAAAATAAAGGGATGGAGGAAGATTTACCAAGCTAATGGAAAGCAAAAAAAAGCAGGAGTTGCAATTCTCATCTCTGATAAAATAGACTTTAAAGCAACAAAGATCAAAAGAGACAAAGAAGGCCATTACATAATGGTAAAAGGATCGATACAACAAGAAGAGCTAACGATCCTAAACATATATGGACCCAACACAGGAGCACCCAGATACATAAGGCAAGTTCTTAATGACTTACAGAAGGACTTAGACTCCCACACAATAATAGTGGGAGACTTTAACACTCCACTGTCAATACTAGACAGATCAACCAGACAGAAAATCAACAAGGATACCCAGGGCTTGAACTCAGACCTGGAGCAAGCAAACCTGGTGGACATTTACAGAACTCTCCACCCCAAATCCACAGAATACACATTCTTCTCAGCACCACATCACACCTACTCTAAAATTGACCACATAATTGGAAGTAAAGCACTGCTCAACAAATGCAAAACAACTGAAATCATAACAAACAGCCTCTCAGACCATAGTGCAATCAAGTTAGAACTCAGAATTCAGAAACCAACCCAGAACCGCACAGCTTCATGGAAACTGAACAACTGGCTCTTGAATGTTGACTGGGTAAACAACGAAATGAAGGCAGAAATAAAGAAGTTCTTCGAAACCAATGAGAATGAAGACACAACGTGCCAGAACCTCTGGGACACATTTAAAGCAGTCTCTAGAGGAAAGTATATAGCAATAAGTGCCCATATGAGGAGAATGGAGAGATCCAAAATTGACACCCTATCGTCAAAATTGAAAGAGCTAGAGGAGCAAGATCAACAAAACTCAAAACCCAGCAGAAGACAAGAAATTACTAAGATCAGAGCTGAGCTGAAGGAGATTGAGACACGAAAAACCCTTCAAAAAATCAATAAATCCAAGAGCTGGTTTTTTGAAAAGATCAACAAAATAGACAGACCACTAGCCAGATTGATTAAAAATAAAAGAGAGAACAACCAAATAGATGCAATAAAAAATGATAAAGGGGAAATCACCACAGATTCCACAGAAATTCAAACCATCATCAGAGAATATTACAAACAACACTATGCACATAAACTAGTAAACCTGGAAGAAATGGATAAATTCCTGGACTCCTGTGTCCTCCCAAGCCTAAACCAGGAGGAAGCTGAAACTATGAATAGACCAATAACAAGGTCTGAAGTTGAGGCAGCAATTAAGAGCCTACCTCACAAAAAAAGCCCAGGTCCAGATGGGTTCACAGCCGAATTCTACCAGACACACAAGGAGGAGCTGGTACCATTCCTTCTAAAACTATTTCAAACAATCCAAAAAGAGGGAATCCTTCCCAAATCATTTTATGAGACCAACATCATCCTGATACCAAAACCCGGCAGAGACCCAACGAGAAAAGAAAACTTCAGGCCAATATCCATGATGAACATAGATGCAAAAATCTTCAATAAAATATTGGCAAGCCGATTGCAACAGCAAATCAAAAAACTTATTCATCATGATCAAGTAGGATTCATCCCAGGGATGCAAGGCTGGTTCAACATACGCAAGTCTATCAACGTAATTCACCACATAAACAGAACCAAAAACAAAAACCACATGATTATCTCAATTGACGCAGAGAAGGCATTTGACAAAATTCAACAGCCCTTTATGCT
Source organism: Callithrix jacchus (assembly GCF_049354715.1). Classification (NCBI taxonomy): domain Eukaryota; kingdom Metazoa; phylum Chordata; class Mammalia; order Primates; family Cebidae; genus Callithrix; species Callithrix jacchus. The sequence goes on from NC_133524.1 coordinate 96,229,283, forward strand.
AAAAACCCTCAATAAACTCGGTATCGATGGAACGTATCTCAAAGTAATAAAAGCTATTTATGACAAACCAACAGCCAATATCATACTGAATGGGCAAAAACTGGAAGCATTCCCTTTGAAATCTGGTACTAGACAAGGATGCCCTCTCTCACCACTCCTATTCAATATAGTACTGGAAGTTCTAGCCAGAGCAATCAGGCAAGAAAAAGAAATAAAAGGTATTCAAATAGGAAAGGTGGAAGCCAAATTGTCTCTATTTGCAGACGACATGATAGTATACCTAGAAGACCCCATCGCCTCAGCCCAAAAACTCCTGAAACTGATAAACAACTTCAGCAAAGTCTCAGGATATAAAATCAATGTGCAAAAATCACAAGCATTCGTCTACACCAATAACAGACTTAAAGAAAGCCAAATCAAGAGCGAACTGCCATTCGCAATTGCTACAAAAAGAATAAAATACCTTGGAATACAACTCACAAGGAACGTAAGGGACCTCTTCAAGGAGAACTACAAACCACTGCTCAACGAAATCAGAGAGGACACAAACAGATGGAGAAACATTCCATGTTCATGGTTAGGAAGAATTAATATCGTGAAAATGGCTATACTGCCCAAAGTAATTTACAGAATCAACGCTATCCCCATCAAACTACCATTGACTTTCTTCACAGAACTGGAAAAAACCACCATGAACTTCATATGGAACCAAAAGAGAGCCCGCATAGCCAAGTCAATTCTAAGCAAAAAGAACACAGCGGGGAGCATCACACTACCGGATTTCAAACTATACTACAAGGCTACAGTAATCAAAACAGCATGGTACTGGTACCAAAACAGAGATATAGACCAATGGAACAAAACAGAGGCACCGGAGGCAACACAACATACATACAACTATACAATCTTTGATAAACCTGACAAAAACAAGCAATGGGGCAAGGATTCCATGTTTAACAAATGGTGTTGGGAAAACTGGCTAGCCATGTGCAGAAAGCAGAAACTGGACCCCTTCCTGACACCTTACACTAAAATTAACTCCAGATGGATTAAAGACTTCAACATAAGACCTGGCACCATAAAAACCCTAGAAGGAAATCTAGGCAAAACTATCCAGGACATAGGAGTAGGCAAGGACTTCATGAACAAAACACCAAGAGCATTGGCAACAAAAGCCAAAATAGACAAATGGGACCTAATGAAACTCCACAGCTTCTGCACGGCAAAAGAAACAGTCACTAGAGTGGATCGGCAACCAACAGAATGGGAAAAAATTTTCGCAGTCTACCCATCTGACAAAGGGCTGATATCCAGAATTTACAAACAACTCAAGCAGATTTACAGGAAAAAAACAAACAAGCCCATTCAAAAGTGGGCAAAGGATATGAACAGATACTTTACGAAAGAAGACATATATGAGGCCAACAATCATATGAAAAAATGCTCATCGTCACTGGTCATCAGAGAGATGCAAATCAAAACCACATTGAGATACCATCTCACGCCAGTTAGAATGGCGATCATTAAAAAATCTGGAGACAACAGATGCTGGAGAGGATGTGGAGAAAAAGGAACACTTTTACACTGTTGGTGGGAGTGTAAATTAGTTCAACCATTGTGGAAGACAGTGTGGCTATTCCTCAAGGCCTTAGAAATAGAAATTCCATTTGACCCAGCAATCCCATTACTGGGTATATATCCAAAAGACTATAAATCGTTTTACTATAAGGACACATGTACACGAATGTTCATTGCAGCACTGTTTACAATAGCAAAGACCTGGAATCAACCCAAATGCCCATTGATAATAGACTGGATTGGAAAAATGTGGCACATATACACCATGGAATATTATGCAGCAATCAGAAATGATGAGTTTGTGTCGTTTGTAGGGACATGGATGAATCTGGAAAACATCATCCTCAGCAAACTGACACAAGAACAGAAAATGAAACACCGCATATTCTCACTCATAGGTGGGTGATGAAAAATGAGAACACATGGACACAGAAAGGGGAGTACTAAACACTGGGGTCTATTGGGGGAAAAGGGGAGGGCCAGTGGGAGGGGGAGGTGGGGAGGGATAGCCTGGGGAGAAATGCCAAATGTGGGTGAAGGGGAGAAGCAAAGCAAAGCACACTGCCATGTGTGTACCTACGCAACTGTCTTGCATGCTCTGCTCATGTACCCCAAAACCTATAATCCAATAAAAAATTAAAAAAAAAAAAAAGACACATGCACACATATGTTCATAGTGGCACTGTTTACAGTAGCAAAGACCTGGAACCAACCCAAATGCCTACAGATGATAGACTGGACAAGGAAATTGTGGCACATATACCCCATGGAATAGTATGCAGCCATAAAAAATGATTACTTTCTGTCCTTTGTAGGGACATGGATGAATCTGAAAACCATAATCCTCAGCAAACTGACACAAGAACAAAAAATCAAACACTGCATATTCTCACTCATGGGTGGGTGTTGAACAATGAGAACACATGGACACGGGGAGAGGAACATCACACCCTGGGGTCTCTTGCAGGGGGCCAAGGGAGGGACAGCAGGGGAGTTGGGAGGTCAGGGAAGGATAATATTGGGAGAAATGCCAGATGTAGGTGCAGTGGGATAGAGGCAGCAAACCACATTGCCATATGTGTACCTATGCAACAATCCTGCATGATCTGTACATGTATCCCAGAACTTAAAATACAATTAAAAAAAAAAATATATATATATATGTAGTTTTTGTTTTTGAACAACCCTCCCCATATTTATTTAGTGAAACATTTCCCCTTATCTAAAGAGAAAGATGTCAAAACAATGCCTAGGACATATATGCAAGCACCCACCCCAATGTACTCAGATAACCTAAAAGACAAAAGGGCAAAGTTCTGTTCAACAGAGAAATTTATCTTCACTTCTGGAAGATATTCCCATGTGCCATTCCACATCCTCTTCCTCATATATATATATATATATATATATATATATATATATAGGCTTTTCAATGGCAGAAAGCAGATAAGTAAACCTCTATTCTTTAATTCAAGGCAGAGATTATAAATTATATTAAATTTATGTACAATAGGTGCATACAGATATAGATAATTCATGACTGAAAGTAAGACTAGATGTCTTGAAAATAATTGAAGAAGGAATAAGAATATAGAGAATGGTCTTTATTGATTCCTAAGTACTCATCATAAAAATAGATATGATGGCATTGCTTGTGTATGCCTTAGCCCCTCACATTGTAAGTCACCAAAAATCTGGATAAAGACTATAATGTTTGTTGATTCCAAGCCCCAATCCAGAAAAATTATTTTTTATCCACTCCAGAACTACGACATGTTCTGGTTTTCCCAGGAAGTCTTAGTTTATGTCTGTAGTAGTAGAATAATTATTTTCACTCCTTTTCACTCTTAAAAAGTGCCCATCTTTAGACAATCAATAATATGATCATCCTATGCAAATGCCTCAAGTCTTCTTCCTATTCTGAGTGATAGGTAGATACTATTGCCTTGGTGATTCCTGAAGTGTTTTTGTTCTTATCGTTGTTCTTCCACACTGCTGCTCTGATAACTTATTCTGAGGCTATGTTGTCTGCCACTGCCAAAATTACTAACAAAATGTGAGCAGTAGTATTGCTGATTGCCCCTCATCCTATCAAGGCTACTGCTCCAGTCACTGGCTACTGTGTTTCCATTTTTAGTGCTTTCACTCCATTCTCCATTACAATGAAACTTGAAGTTGGGAAAGGGTATCTTTCCAACCAGTAAATACAATTAGGCACCCTAAAGTAGCTTACCCTTGTGAGTTCTGTACTCTTGAACAGAGTTTGTGTCAAAGATTATTTGGATGGATCACTCATTGACACATGCAAAAAAAAGCCCCTCCCTCCCACCTATAGGCCCATCACAATTGATTGTATATTTTTAATCAGTACTCCTAGAAATTGGGGATGGTTTTTTTTCCCTCATTTTGTCAGAACTGTGAACTCTAATGTTCTGAAGGATGCAACTTCTCGTCCTCAAAAACTACTCCAACATTTCCCTCAAGAGGCAGGATATTCACTTTCAAATAGTATCCCTTGATTGTCTCTTTAGATATCCTACTGTCTACAGACTTCGAATGCAGTTTAGATCCCCATCCTGAAAGGTTTTTTTTATGATGCCATAATATTTTATTCAAACAGTTTTTATTTTTAACTAGATTATTTATAATATTACAATATTTCTGTACGTCTGAATATGCTCTTTTCCTTGTTCTGCTCTTTTCTTAATTGTTGATTCTGCTTTTGTTGTTTTGTTTTATTTTGTTTTAGTATTTTCTGTAATATAATGTTAACATAAAAATATTTGTTTGAGTTTTGGCTGAAGCCCTAAAATATCAGATGACACATTCCAACAGGTGGAAATTCATCATGCAGAACTGACAGAATTGGTTCACTACTTCTATGAAGATAGCAGAATATCTCATTTTCAGCCTATTAAAAAGGTTGGAGAGTTTGATAAAAATATTTGGTGTTTAGGAGGGGATTTTTAGAAAGAGCTATTGGTATGCTATGAGTACCAGTTTCTCAAAGGGTGAATAGTGTGGGATGTTTGCCTCTTATCACAAGTTGAAAAGTCTTCCACAGAATCAAATGAAAAGTTTAAAATATGTCTTTTTTAGCCTGATAGATAGTGGATTGATGTATGGCTTACAGCACCTGGACAATCGAAAGGACAATGCTTGTTGGCAAGTTGTTTTTCAAGCAGAGCAAGGGCAAGTTGCTGTATTTGAGGAACGTCTGCACTCCGAAAGTTTGTTGGGACAAAGAATACATGAGTATATCCTGTAGATCATATATCATTCACCAAAGAAAAAGCCAGCATGGAGTTCCTTAGAACTTTGCCCAGATAGGCCAAGAGAGAGACTTCCAATAAAGTAATAAATAGCCAGATTCTTACAGCACGAAAAAAAACCTGCAAATAAAAAGCCAAAAGAGACACATTAACAAGCATCAGGAGAATTGCAAGTGATTTATTTTCAGCGATCATGTGGTTTCTGAAAAAGCATTGCATTTCATTAAACAGAGAATCAAGCTTAAATACCTACCAACCCAGGGGAGTGTTTGTGCCTTCTCCTGACAGTATACTAAAGTACCTCCTTTCCTGCCCTCCTTTTTCTCCTCTCTTTCTGCCTTTCTAGTACCATGAGGAAGTCTCTCTTTCTCCCTCTCTCTCTCTCTCTCTCTCTCTCACACACACACACACACACACACTAAACAAAATAGAAGAGGAGGAAGAAAATGCAAGATACAGAAAACATGTCCTCTTTCCTGTAAAAACTAGGGAGCCTGCAATAGACCTGAGTTGAGAAAAAAAAAGAGAAGTTTTGAATAAAATCTGTACTTTTGATTATTACACTATTGTAGATATATTGGTTACTAAAATGATATTTTTATTACTTAAAAAGAACCTTAAAAACTATTGAACTTTATTTGAGTTTACCCAGGAGCAAGGGAAGAGGTTATCTCACAGATTAAGTTTAAAGGGCCCATAGAAAATGAAAACATGGCTGCTTTCTGATTATATCCTACAAATAATCTTTGATATATGCACCAGTTTCATGGTAATCATCTCCAAGTTGACTATTTTGCTTCTTACTCATTCCCGAATAAAAAGAAATCTACCAAGATCTAACATTTTTTAAGATAGCATCTGTAGATTTCTCTTGACATTGTTCTCTATCCATTTGTCAGTTGGACAACTTTTTAAAAGAAGTGTTAGAAACTAGTACATAAAGAATGACATTAAAATAAGAAACACTAGGGTTCACACCCTGGCTTTACCACTTTCTGTATGACCTTGGGAAGTTATTTGCATTTTTTGTCATCTGTAAAACTGGGATGACAGGCTTAGCTTACGAGATTGTGAGGATGCTGTGAATTGGTGCATGTAGCAAGATGCATGGTGTGCAGATAATATTACATACTAAACAAGAGGTTTTGTGCATAGTGACTTGACCAATTCTAATTATCTAATGGATTTTCACTTTTTGTTTGTTTTGTTAAATGGACTAAAAGATCTTTTATTGTCCTCACAAACCCATACTCTAAGATTCTTATTATATGGAGTACAGTTTTAAAAATCACTACACCAGCATACCATGCTAAAACACACCCTACTCTGTCCACCCATGCTATATTCGTTAACAATGCTAGCTTGCATAACAAATCTAAAATCTCAGTGTCTTATGATAGTATTTCTTGCTGAAACAACTCTTCAGTGAGTATTCAGTGGGTTAACTTCCAGTCTGCTCTCATCCAATGGCTCTGCCATACCCTAGGGCCTTGGAGTCATTCTTCACCTTCAGCTGCAAATAAAAAGGTACCATAGTAAAGAATGTCTGCGGACTGGGCGCAGTGGCTCACGCCTGTAATCCTAGCACTTTGGGAGGCCGAGGCAGGTGGATCATGAGGTCAAGAGATCAAGACCATCCTGGTCAACGTGGTGAAACCCCGTCTCTACTAAAAATACAAAAAGTTAGCTGGGCACGGTGATGCGTGCCTGTAATCCCAGCTACTCAGGAGGCTGAGACAGGAGAATTGCCAGAACCCAGGAGGTGGAGACTGCGGTGAGCCGATACCGCGCCATTGCACTCCAGCCTGGGTAACAAGAGCGAAACTCCGTCTCAAAAAAAATAGAATGTCTCCTTCCTAACTACTTCTCCTTCGAAGCAACACATATCACTTTTATTCACCTTCTTTTGGCAAGGAACATGGCCTATCCAGATGCAAGGACAAAGAGCATAGTTTCTGGAGGGACAGCAATTTCCCCCAAACAACTCTATTCTATGGAAAGGGTATGAGTATTCAGAACATAGCTAGTTGTTACTGACATGCTAGCCCACAGTCCTTTACTTTAAGGAATAATGTACACCTAAATTAGTGTATTACTGTTAGTTCCTCCCTACATCATGACTGAGTCATCATGGGAACTGTAGCTTCTAACTGTATATAGAAAGTGAAGTACTGATAGAAGTGAAAGAACACGGTGGGAATGCTAAAAAAGCAGGGCCTATGCAGTAGAAATATTTGCACCCAGTTTTATAGTACAAATTTGCATCTCAGAACCAAAGAATAAATGGAAAAACTATGAGAAAATAGTATACAAGTTCCTCAGAACCAACTTCAGGATTGAAATAGGCACAGATTTTGGTATATGGGGGAGTATGGGGTTGGAAAGGTGGGGAATGGGGAGGTTTGAGAGGTGAGGGGAACAATATGACCAACTTCAGGATTTAAATAGGCACAGATTTTGGTATATGAGGGAGGACGGGGTTGTAGAGGTGGGGAGTGGGGAGGTTTGGGAGGTGAGGGGAACGATCTGGAACCAATCAACCATACCACTGCAGTACATAATGATAAAGAAAGTAAATGGACTTTGTTTTCCAAAAATAAGTTTAAACATACATATTTTTATCTCTACATAAAATGTATAATGCAGATGTGCCATGGAAATTTTTTTTGCTTACTTAGAGAGGCTTAGGGAAATGTATTTTTTAATTTTTTTATTGTGGTAAAATACAGATAATAAAAATGCATCATTTTACCATTTTTTATTGCACAATGTAGTGGCATTAATTACGTTCACATTGTTTTGCAATGGTCACCACCATCTATCCCAGAACAATTTCATCATCCCACATGGAAACCTGTACCCATTCCATTAAACAATAAATCACTTCTTCCTCACTTTTCCCTAGCTCCTGGCAACTACCATCTAGTTTCTGTATTTGAGTTTGATTATGCTGGATACTTTATGTAAGTGAAATCATACAATATTGACCTTTTGTGTCTGGCTTATTTCACTTAGCATGATGTCTTCAAGGTTTGTTCCCATTGTAATATGTGTCAGAATTTTATTCATTGTTTAAGGCTTAATAATATTCCACTCTCTATATATACCATTTGTTTACTCATTCATCCATCCATGGACATTTGGGTTGTTTCCAACTTTTGGCTGCTGTGAACTATATTACCATCAACATTCAAGTACAAGTATCTTCTCATGTCTCTGATTTCAATTCTTTTGAGTATATATCCACAGAAAGTAATGTTTGATTATATTGTAATTCTGTTTAATTTTTGAGGAATCACCATGCTGCTCTTACAGTAACTGTGCACTTTTACATTCTAACTGGAAACATGTTTTAAAGTTCTGTTTACAAGTTTAAAATTCTTTAGTTTTGTAGAGGCTAGTAGGGTTTCCCAGGTATGCAGAATAAATGGAAATGGATCAAAGACAAAGCAAGTTACACTGGAAATTATATTTTCTTACATTTTCTCACCAAACTTGGTATATACATCATATTTTTTGCCCTGATGACCACCTTTTTTTTAAATAAAGTCTATTAGTTAGGCAGAAGTCATTCTATTTCCTGGAAAAGTAGAACCAACAAGTTATATGTGATTATACATGAATGCCACAGCCGTTACAAACAGGAAAAACAATTGAAAAAAGTGTAACTTTGTTTAGGAGCTTCATTCTCCCCTAGGATGCAACTCACATTTATACATACATCCACACAAACACACAGATATACACATACATACACACACACACACGGGAAAAAAATTGTATCCAATACAATTATGCCGTTTCTTTATTTCCTACCTTCAACCCCCTCCAAAGAAGGGATCCACTCAACCTTGTCCCTAATGCAATCTGCCAAAAATTTCTTTGATATCTCTCAAATCAAATCAGAAGTTGGTTATGTTATTACTCAGGAATACAGCCAGGTAGCTGGGGTTATCTTTTTTTTTTTTTAAGATGGAGTTTTACTCTTGTCACCCAGGTTGGAGTGCAATGGTATGATCTCAGCTCACTGCAACCCCTGCCCCTTGGGTTCAAGAGATTATCCTGCCTCAGCCGCCCAAGTAGTTTGGATTACAGGTGCCAGCCACCACATCTGGCTAGTTTTTGTATTTTTAATAGAGACGGGGTTTTACCATGTTGGCCAAGCTGGTCTCTAACTCCTGACCTCAAGTGATTCACCCACTCCAACCTCCCAAAGTGCTGGGATTACAGGCCCTGGAGTTATCTTAACTCCCCAGTTATGTTCCTTGAAGACTGAGACTGTCTTTTGTTTCTAAATTTGCCTTTCACTCCTGCAACAAGTAATGTACATTTTCACATAGTAGGTGTTCCAACATTACATTAACTAGTAAAACAAGAAGAAAGTTGATGTTTTGTAATAGCTTACCTACCCATATAATGTATGCATTTGAAAAACTTCAACTCTTAAGCCAAAGAAACTGAAAAAAAAATCATCTGATACCTTGACTAAGAAAGCTGTTTGAAGCAGAGGAATTTTTAATATTCCTTAAACCACATCTAGCAAGCTGTTGCCTTTAGTTCCAGTGGATGAGTACTATCCACAGTTGATGAAAGTGGAGTCAACACACCGAAGCATCATATTTCTGTCTAATTGAGAACCACGTTAAGTTAGACAGGAGAGCCAAAGAGTGGATGGAGGAGGCCTTCAAATACAAAACGAATCACTCTGGATTTTTGTCTTATGTTTTGTAAAATGTCTTCAAGTTACAAGGGAGAAATTTTAGACTGATAATGAAAGAAAACAAAGTATGTACAAAAATAAATACTTTGCTACTCACAGTCTCAACAATTCCTGCTCTATTTAAATCACCCCCAGTCACTTTCTGTTGCTTGCATCTTAGAATTCTGATTGACAACCCCGCCTACCTCTCTTTGAAGAAGGCAACCCGGCTCCATGTCAATTACAAGTCTTTAAGCAATCACTCACTAGATAAATGTCAATTTTGACAAGCATAAGGATATGTTTAACATGCAGTAATGTACCTAAAATGAATCATTTAAATAAGAACAACATAGCCACGGACACTTGTAGATACTAAGAGCTAATTAATTTAAAAGACTGAAATTTTATTTATTTCACAATCAAATGAAAACACCATGGGTCTAGTGCCAAGGAATATTCTTGGATTTGATATTTCAGTTCTCTGTATTTAACCAACTAGAATTTTTACCATTGTTATTCACTTTAACCTTTTTAAAATAAGTATTTCCCTGAGAAATATGCATTTCTTCATAAAAATGCAATATAGTTTGGTAATTCTCAAGATGAACACGATTCTTTTGATACAATGTAACTCTTAAAGACCCAGGTTCACATGAAACAATTTACATTAAGCATGATAGAATGGAAACATACATGAAAACTGAGAAGGATGAAAGACATGATTTTTAATTCAAGTGACTCAAATGCCGCATGACAAAATCCCTAGAAGTGATACCACAGTCATGTCTCCTTTCCCCCAAGTTCACAATTAAGAGGCCACAAAAACAGAATAGGCTCAGAAAAAAAAACTTTATAAAAAATAACATTTTTAGCTTTTATAACAAATGAAAGTTTGGTTTTCAGGGGTCAAAGCCGCTTGTTTACTCCAAGAAGTTAATCCAGACTTGTGAAGAACAGGTGTCTTGAATTCTCCAGGACTTTTCTTACTTAATGTAATGTAAGGAAGAAATGTCATTTAATAGAAATGACCAGGTTTTGAAGCCAGACATAGCTAGGTTTAAATTCTGATTCTACTACAAACTAGCCACAAAAGCTTGTATAAGTTACAAGGCCTCTAGAAGCCTCAATTTCTTTATCTGTAAAATGAGTATAATAATACTTTTCATGCAATTTGTTGTGAGGATTAAATGATGTAACGTTAGGAAAGTACTTGTCATAGAGTAGGCATCCAATAAATAACTGGTGTTATAATTTTTGGTAAGCTATGTTCCTCTTTTTCTTCAGTCAGAAGCATGATACTAACATAGAAAATATCTCCAATATATTCTTAAAAGTATTTTGTGTAACTCAAAGAGTAAACTATAGATGGGAGAAGTGCTTTTTGAACTTACATTTATAAAACAACTATGCACAGTATCAGTAGGTTATTTACAAATTTGTTATTGATGATGTTAAAGACACTGGCAAGACCCTAAAATCACTGATATTCATTTAATAAAACTAATATATCTCATTAAAAAAACTAAAAGAAAGTTTGATATTGATGAGAAACAATGTGAAGTACTGGGAAAAATATGTTTCAGAGTGTTGTAGATGTTCTTAGGTCAAATATGATTTCTCTGAAAATATGTAGGATTATTTTAAATTGTTTTAGAATGTATAAAACCCAAAGTAAAAGTGAAGTAGGGTTTTTTCCTGTTTTGTTTTTAGGAATAAGCAATAAAATCTCATGTCACCTAATTTTTGTATATGATAATTTTCATAAGTTTTTAATTCTGCAAATGGTATAGGAATTATTTTGATGTGTGTGCTGTTAAAATTCCTGGTTGCCTTTTTCAAACTCCAAAACCTGTCAATAATTGGTATATATGCTATGGAGAACTCCTACACAAACACTGGAAAAACAAGTTGATTGTCTGTTGAGACTCCTGCTCATTTTGAACATTTTTAGATTCCTTTCTTTGCTTTGAAAGAACCTAGCTATGTAGCCTCAAAGAATTATTTCAAGAAAGAGGCACAATATTGCATGTGGAATCAATAAAGCTGTAAGAAGCCCCAAGCATTCATTTTTCCTTAAATAAATTGAAGTATGCATACTAAAGATATTAGTGCTCCTGAACAAAATTCCTTTACTGTATCTCATCTATAAATGAAAAAGTGGTTGCTGAAAATATAGTCAGTGAGACATTTGTTTTAAAAAGTCAAAATAAATGCCCAGAATATTATAATGGAAACAGAGTTAAAATCCTCAGAAGCTGATTTCAAACATTTGTATTTTATTGCAGAGTAGCCACCTACATCTGTATGATCCCATTCCACTGTCATTCTGATCCAGCTTTGAGAAACCTTTGTAACACAATTAACAAACTGGAAACCAATGTAAAAAATTCAGAATGTCAAAGAGGAATTGGGAAAGTTTCCCCTGAAATGGAACAGACTGATACATCTTCTGTCATCAAAAATAAAAGAAAGTGACTCAAAAGGTGGAGAACATTTAGTGGTATGAAAGAAGCAGAAATGAAAACTAGTCAGAAATTGCTTTCATCTAATCTATCAATGCACTAGTAGACATCTTAAGCCTTTGAGAGATAAAGTGGACTACAAGACAATGCTTATTGGATCTACAAACTGATGATAGCCATAATGGCAGTACAGTATAATTTTAAAAGGCATGGGTTTGAAATTAAATAGGCATGTGTTTCAATGTCTAATTTGCTGCTTACTAGGTTTGTTATCATGGAAACAACACTTAACCTCTGAGTTTATTATACATCTGTAGAGACAATAATATGTAACTCACAGGACTGTTGTAAGAATCAAGAAAAAGGGCATTTAAGGTGCCTGACAACATACTTGACATATATTATTAAGTAATGGAACGGGGAGGGAACTCTAGGTCTGCCTCACTCCAAAATCTGCCCTTTTCACCACTTTGTTATATTGACAATCAATGAATCAAGTATGTTTTGCATCAGAATTTAGTTAAGTTTATATTCTTATGAATGATAATATTGCAGTTTATATTACCTTTTCAAATTATATGAAGTGATTTACAGATACATCATGGAAAAAGGCTATCAACACTAAGCATTTTCCTTATAACTTTACGGTCTAGGAAACTAACACTCAAATTAATTTTCCCAATTTTTTACAACACTTGATCTTAGCCAAAAGGCCAAGAAACAATACCCAAGTCTTTATAATTGGAAGGTAACAGATCTAAGATTCATCTTCAAGTCCATCTGATTTTAAAGCCTGGTTTCTTTATGACATACCCCTTCTCAGTAGAGCCCATATTTCTTTGTTCACCCAGAATAAGATATAGCATGTGACTTCAATGAATAAAAACCTGTTTGCATATTTTATAATTATATAAAGAGAAAAATTGCAAAAATGCATCTTACCAGTATCTGAGGAAGAGAAACCATTGATAAGATCTGAGTATAATCCACTCTGAGTTGCCTTGATGTATCACACCTGGTTTCGAGAAGTGTAGTTTTCCCATCCTCACTTTTCTTTTTAGACCTCTGTAAGATGATAATGTTAACAACTAATAAAATAGCAATGTCTTGAGGGCGAACAAAACTTATGTATATTTTTGTGGGTATATAATAGTTGTATATATTTACGGGGTACATGAGATATTTTGATACAGGCATGCAATGCTTAATAATTACATCAGGATAAATGGGAAATCCATCATCTCAAGAATTTATCCTTTCTTTGTGTTTCAAACAATCCAAATGTGCTCTTTTAGTTATTTTTAAATGAAAAATAAATTATTGTTGGGTGAACTCACCTTGATCTGTACACTACTAGACCTTACTCATTCTATCTAATCATATTTTTGGACCCATAAACCAGCCCCACTTCCCAACTCCATCTCACCACTGCCCTTCATAGCCTCTGGTGCCTATCCTATCTTCATGAGTTCAATTGTATTAATTTTTAGTTTCCACAAACAATTGAGAACATGTGAAGTTTGTTTTTCTTTGCCTGGCTCATTTCATGTATCATAATGGCCATCCATCTTGTTGCAAATGACAGAATCTCATTCTTTTTTATGGCTTAATAGTACTCTATTATGTATATATGCCACATTTTATTTATCCATTTATCTGTTGATGACACTTACCCTGCTTCCAAATCTGGCCTGTTATGAATAGTACTACAATAAATATGGGAGTACAGATATCTCTTCAATATATGGATTTCATTTCTTTTGTGTATATTTCTAGCAGTGGGATTCCTGGATTATATGGCGATTGTATTTTTAGTTTCTCGAGGAACGTCCAAACTTCTCCATAGCGGTTGTAATAATTTACATTCCCACAAATAGGGTACAAGGATTTCCTTTACTCCACATTATTGCCACCATTTGTTATTGCCTGACGTTTAGATATAAGCCATGTTAACTGGGGTGAGATGATATCTCTTTGAAGTTTTGATTTGCATTTCTCTGAAGATCAATGATGTTGAGCACCTTATCATATTCTTGTTTGCCATTTGTATGTCTTCTTTTGGTATTTTGACAGGCATGGCATTGAGTCTGTACATTGCCTTCAGAGGTATGGATATTTTAACCATATTGACTCTTTCAATTCATGAACATGGAATATTTTTCCATTTTTTGGATCCACTTCACTTCTTTTCATCTATGTTTTACAGCTCTTAATGCCAAGCTCTTTCACTTCTTTGGTTAATTCTTAGATATTTTATTTGTGGCTACTATAAATAGGGTTACTTTCTTTATCTCTTTTTCAGATTGTTCAATGTTGACATAAAAAAATGCTACTGATTTTTGTATGTTGATTTTGTATCTGGCAACTTCACTAAATTTGCCTATCAGTTCTAATAGTTTTTTGTGTGGAAGCTTTAGGTTTTTCAAAATATAAGATGCCATCATCTGCAAAGATAATTTGACTTCTTTCTGTTCAATTTGGATACCCTATATTTCTTTATCTTTTCTGATGGCTCTAACAAGTTGTTCCAGTACTATGGCGAATAACTAGTGAGAGTAGGTATCCTTCTTCAGATCTCAGAAGAAAAGCTTTCCATTTTTCCCCATTCATTTTGATACTGTGTGTCTCATGGATTTTACTATGATAAGGTATGTTTCTTCTTTACCCAGTTTTTTGAGGATTTTTAGCATGAAGGAATGTTCAACTTTATCAAATGTATTTTCAGCATCTATTGAAATGATAATATGGAGTTCATCCTTCACTATGTTGATAACTTGTATCACATTGATTGATTTGTTTATGTTGAACCATCCTTGCACCCCTGGGATAAATCCCACTTGGTCATAATGAATGACCTTTTTAACATGTTGTTCAATTTAGTTTTTTAGTATTTTGTTGAGGATTTTTGTATATATATTTATCAGAGATATTCGCCTGGAGTTTTCTCTTTTTGTGATGTGTCATCGTCTGGTTTTGGTATCAGGTAATACTCGCCTGGTAGAATGAGTTAGGAAGTAATCCCTCCTATGTTTTTTGGAATAGTTTGAGTAAGATTGGTATGAGTTTTTCTTTAAATATTTGGTAGAATTCAGCAATGAAGCCATTGAGTCATGGACAATTCTTTACTGGAAGTGCTTTACTATGGCTTCAATGTCATTACTTCTTATTTGTTCAGGTTTTGGATTTATTCATGTTTAAGTATGAGTAGGTTGTATGTGTATAGGAATTTGTTTATTTATTCCCTGTTTTCCAATTTATTGGCTTGTAGTTGCTCATAGTAGCCTCTAATAATCCTGTGAATTTCTGCAATATTGGTTATAATGTCTCCATTTTAATCTGCAATATTTGGGTTTTCTCTCTTTTTTCCTTATTCTGGCTAAAGGTTTGTCAATAGTGGTTATATTTTCACAAAACTAACATTTTGATTTCATTGATCTTTTATGCTGTTTTCTGTTTCAATTTCATTTATTTCTCCTCTGATTTTACTATTTCTTTTCTTCTACTAATTTTGGGTTTGGTTTGCTCTTGATTTTCTAGTTCTTTAGGATGTATCATTAAGTTGTTTATTTGAGATTTTTATACATTTTTGATGTAGGCACTATAAACTTTCTTCTTAGTACTGCATTTGTTGTATTCTGTCAGTTTTACTACACTATGTTTCTATTATCATTTGTTTCAAAAAATTAAAAAACTTTCCTTCTTAATTTCTTCATTGACCCACTGGTCATTCAGAATAATGTTGTTTAATTAACATGGGTTTGTATAGTTTCCAAAATTCCTTCTGTTATTGATTTCTAATTTGATTCCATTGTAGTCAGAGAAGATAATTGACATAATTTCAATTATTTTGAATTTCTTAAGGCATCTTTTGTGGCCTATCATATGGTCTGTCCTTGAGAATGATCTATGTGCTGAGCAAAACAATGTTTATTATGCAGCCATTGGAAGAAATTTGGAAGAAATATTCTTTAAATATCTATTAGATCCATTTGGTCTATAGTATAGATTAAGTCTGATTTTCTTTTTAATTTTCTGACTGGAAGACCTGTCTAATGATGAAACCGAGGTGTTGAAGCCTCCAGCTATCATTGTATTGGAATCTCTCTTTCTTTAGTGCTAATAATATTTGCTTTATATATGTGAGTCCTCCAGTGTTTGGTGCATATATATTTAAAATTGTCATATTTTCTTGTTGAATCGACTTCTTTATCATTATATAGTGACCTTCTTTGTCTTATCTTATAGTTTTTGTGTCGAAATCTATTTTGCCTTATATATAGTATAGCTACTCCGGTTCTTTTTTTGTTTGTATCCTTTGGCATGAAATATCTTTTTCACCCCTTTGTTTTAGTCTATGTGTGTTTTTTGTAGGAAGCAAATCAATGGGTCATGTTTATTCCTCTGCTCAGCCACTCTTTGTCTTTTCACTGGAGAGTTTAGTCCAATTACATTTAATGTTATTATTGATAAGCAAGGATTTATTCCTGCCATTTTGTTATTTGTTGCCTGGTCATCTGGTCATTTTGAGGTCTTCTCTTTCTTTTCTTTTTTCTTTTCTTTTTTTTTTTTTTTTTTTTGAGACGGAGTTTCGTTCTTGTTGCCCAGGCTGGAGTGCAATGGCGCGATCTCGGCTCACCGCAACCTCCGCCTCCTGGGATCAGGCAATTCTCCTACCACCGCCTCCCGAGTAGCTGGAATTACAGGCATGCGCCACCATGCCCAGCTAATTTTTTTTGTATTCTTAGTAGAGACGGGGTTTCACCATGTTGACCAGGATGGTCTCGATCTCTTGACCTCGTGATCCACCCGCCTCAGCCTCCCAAAGTGCTGGGATTACAGGCATGAGCCACCAAGTCTTCTCTTGCTTATTTATTTTTTTCCTGTCTTACTTTAGCAAAGGTGACTTTCTCTGTCATACTATTAAGTTTCTTGCTTTTTATTTTCTGTGTATACATTGTATGATTTTTTTGTTTGAGGTTACCATGAGACTTGAAAATGCTATCTTACAACCCATTATTATTAGCAAATAACTAAACACTGTTTTCATCAAGAAACAAACAAGAAAAGAAGACTACCTTTAGGTATTTAGTAATTAAACTTTAACATTTCTTGTAGGACAGGTCTGGTGTTGATGAAAAAAAATCATAAAAACTCTATGTCTTAACTTTATTCCCATACTTTTTACATTTTGTAGTTCCTATGTATATCTCATTATACTATTTCTTGAAAATTTGTCTTAGGTGTTATTTTTGCTTAGCTTATCATTTAGTTTTTCCTCTTAAATAAGAGTATTGTACACACCACAGTTACAGTGTTATAATCTTTTTCTATGTACTTATTACTACCAGTGAGTTTTGTTCATTCAGATGATTACTTTTTGCTCATTAAAGTCCCTTCCTTTCTGATTAAAGTATTTCTTTTATCATTTCTTGTAGGACAGATCTGCTGTTGATAAAATCGCTCAACTTTTGTTTTCTGGGAAAGTTTTCATTTATCCTTCATGTTTGAAGGATATTTTCACCACATATACCATTCTAGGGTAAAATTATTTGTTTACCTTTAGCACTTCAAATATATCATGCCATTATCTCCTGGCCTTTAAGGTTTCCAGTGGGAAGTCTGCTGCCAGACATATTGGAGCTGCCTTGTATGTTATTTGTTTCTTTTCTCCTGCTGCTTTTTTGATCCTTTCTTTATTGTTGACATTTGAATATTTATTAAATGTTTTAAGATGGTGTTAGTTGGGCTAAATCTACTCGGTGTTCTATAACTTTCTTGTACTTAGCTATTGATATCTTTCTCTCAGTTCAGGAAATTCTGTTATTATTTATTAAATAAGCTTTCTACCCCTATCTCTCTCTCTCTACTTCCTCTGTAAGGGTAATAACTCTTAAATTTGCCAATTTGAGGTACTTTCTAGAACTTCTAAGTGTGCTTCATTCTTTTTTGTTCTTTTTTTTCTTTTGTATCCTCTGTATTTTTAAATAACCTACCTTCAAGCTTACTAATTCTTTCTTCTGCTTGATCAAATCTGCTGCTAAGACACTCCAGTGAATTCTTCAGTATGTCAATTGCATTTTTCAACTCCAGAATTTCTGCTTGATTCTTTTGAATTATTTTAATCTTTTGGTTAAATTTATATGATAGGATTCTTAATTCCTTCTCTGCATTACCTTAAATTTCTTGAGTTTTCTCAAAACAGCTAATTCAAATACTCCATCTGAAATGTTACATATCTCTGTTTCTCAAGGATTAATATTTCTATGTTGCCTTACTTAGTTCATTTGGTGAAGTTATGCTTTACTGTATGGTCTTGATGCTTATGGATGTTCACTGGTGTCTGGATATTGAAGAGTTGGGTATTTATTGTGGACTTGTTTGTGTCCATCCATTTTGGGAAAACTTTCCAGGTAGTTGAAAGGACTTGAGTTTTGTGATCAAAGATTTTGGTCACTGCAGTTGTATTTTCATTAAATGGGTGCACCCCAAACTCAGGAATGCTGTGGCTTTTGATATTCTTGAATAAGATCCAGAAGAACTCTTTGGATTACACGGCAGAGACTCTTGTTCTCTTCCCTAACTTACTTTCTTCTAAACAGAGTCAGTCTCTCTCTCTCTCTCTCTCTCTCTCTCTCTCTCTCTCTCTCTCTCTCTCTCTCTCTGTTGAGCGGCCTGGAACTGTGGGAGGGGTGACACAAGTGTCCCTGTGGCCACCAATCTTGGGACTCTGCTGGGTCAGACCTGAAGCCAGCATAGTAGTGGGTTGTACTCAAGGCCCATGATAACCACTGCCTGGCTACTGCCTATGTTCACTCAAGGAGCTAAGGCTCTACAATCAGTAACTGATTAAACCAGACAGACTGTGTCCTTTCATTGAGGACAGCAAGTTATCCTTGTCCCAAACAGGTCCAGAGATGCCATCGGAGAGCCACAGCCTAGAGTCAGAAACCTTAGAAATCTACCTAGTGTTCTATTATACTGTGGCTGAGTTGGCACCCAAGCCACAAGACAAAGTCCTTCCCATTCCCACTCTTACCTCTCCTTTCCACAAGTGGAGGAGTTTTTCCCCATGGCCTCCAACCCAAGTTCATGGTAAGTACTGCCTGGCCTGAGACTCTTCCTTCAGGATAGTGGACTCCTCTCTGGGCCAGGGCAAGTCCAGAAATGCTGTTCAAGAGCCAAAGCCTGTAATCAGGAACACCAAGTACCTGTTTGCCGCTCTGTCCTGCTATGGACAAGCTTGTACCTAAGCTGCAAAACAAAACCTCCTTACTCTTCCCTTCTCCTTCTGTCAAGCAAAAGGAGTGCCTCTCCATAGCTACCACAACTGGGAATATGCTGGGTCACACCTGAAGTCTTACCCAAGGCCCATGGCAAGTACTTTGTGGGTACAGAGTCCAAGGGCTCATTAGTCTGCAGGTGTTGAATCCTCCACAGACTGGGTCTTTTCCTTCAAGGTAGTGGGTTCCTTTCTGTCCCAGGATGTGTCTAGAAGCTAGGTCCTAGAATGTTGGTCTCAGTACTATGATGCCCTATCCTACTGTGGCTGAGCTGATATACAGGTTTCAAGACAAAGTCCTCTTTACTATCCCTATCCTCCCCTCAAGTGGAAGAAAGGAGTCTGTCCTGGAGCTGCACTGCCTGGGGTCAGGGGATGGATGGCACAAGCACTTCTTTGGTGTCTCACTGTGTTGCATGCTCTGCTAGTCCACTGGCTCTGAGCCCAGCACAGCCCAGGACTTACCAGGAGTTGCAGTTCTTGTGGCCTAGACCGTCTTTCAAGTTTATGTAGAACCTCAAAGAACTTTAGCTCACAGAGGCAAGGCTTGACAGAACTCAGATTCTGGCCACTGGGATGGGGGCTTTCCCTATGGCTAGTCCTGGTATAGATGTTCCCTTCATGGATACCGGCTGACTTTTGCCTTGTGTTACTTTCTGCTGCGACATGACAGCACTGAGTTCCAATGCAAAGCCCCACAATCATTGTGCTCTTCCTCCCCTAAGAACACAGAATCTCTCTCCACGCTGCATTGCCACTGCTGTGGGAATGTGGGTGGGGTGGCATCAGTGATTCAAAATTGTCTTTCCTACCTTCTTCAGTGCCTCTTTCAGTGGTAGGAATTTAAATCCAGGATTTTTGGTTCTTATGACTGTACATTTTTACATGGATCATTGTACAATTTGGTGCTTCTGCAGGGAGGATGACTGGTGGAGGCTGTATTTGGCCATCTTGCCATCAAGGATTCTTCTCTAAGATTCATGAGACTTAAAAACAGCATTTCACAAATAGTCTCATTGAGTCTCTACTAAAATCTGCCTTGACAACTATATAAAATACCACCACCACTGGTTCCTCCTAACGGTCTCTATATCACTTAACACCTGGTGTAGCATATATTTAATAGGATTTTTATTCATTGTCTGCTTCTCCTTATTAGAATGTAAATTCCATGAGGGCATGCATTATGCCAGCCAGTTTTTTCACTCCTCTATCCCCTCTGTACCTAGCAGAATGGAAATCATTGTTCCTAAAAATTATTTGTTTAATCAATAAATATAATAGGCAACCAGTAAATGTCATTTTCATTATCTTCCCCTTATTTTATGTTAGATGAGAAGTTTCATTATCTCTAAATTATTTGAAATAGCCTTGTCAAAAGAAAATTCAGTTGTTATCTATGAACACTTAAATAAACTGGTCAGTTAACTCAAATAACTAGTAAGTTATGTGAAGCAACTGTTTGACTCATAAAATTCAATTTCATATCTTCATCCCTTTGTTCATGGTTTTTATGAATTGTGCCCAAACAATTTTGATCATTGCTATGGACCAACAACTGCTGAGTGGTTCCAATTCTCCTTTTGCTAAATTGGGGTTTTTGTGGCAACTATCCTCTTTCTTCACTACAGTTGTATACTGGGTGGGTGAATGAGAGGCCAGATAACTTCTCTGTAAGTTTATAGGTGACCACAACACAATGAATTATATCTGAATGTGATAAAAGGGTGTAGCATCAGAAATCTTGAACTTTGAGATGAACACAGTAAGTAGATAGAACTATGGGTCCTTTCTCTTGGGAAGAAATGAAATGTGTTCTCTGCATGGAAAGAAGAGTGAGCATTGTTATTTGTGTAGTCAATAAGGCAGAGTGTCTCAGAATTTACAATTTGTTTTCTTATCTAGTACCTACTTTTTTCATAGTAACACATTTTCAGCTGTGGTATATGTTACATCCTGAACCATCCTTAAAGCTAGATGTAGCTATGGGTCACAGTTATATGCAATGCAACCTAAGTAGAAATAGCCTATAGCAGCTTCCAGGATTCTTCCTCCATTAACAACTTTCCTCTCTCTATTTCAAATCTTCCTCCATCCTTCTTCTTGGAATACAGATGCCACAATCTTGCAACATAAAAGCAAGGATGACATACTCGATATGACATAATGATAGATTAGAAGAAACTTGGGCCTCAAATGCATGTCATAGACCAGAGGTGGAATGCCAGTTCTGCACTGCTTATAACTGAAACGTTTGTATGAGAGATAAATAAACTTCTGTTTTCATAAAGCTATTGCCATTTTAGGTTTATGTTCCTCACAACTGAACCTAATGCCAAGTCATAGATATTATAAATATCTGGTTATGCCATTAGTTTGTTAGGGCTGCCATAAGCAAAACACTACGGACCAGTTGACTTAAAGAGAAATTTGTTTTCTCACAGTTATAGAGACTGGAAGTTCAAGATCAAGGTGTCAGCAGATTTGGTTTCTTCTGAGGCCTCTTTCTTTGGCCTTGGTTACCTTCTCACTGTATCCTCACATGATCTTTTCTCTATGCCTATGCATTCCTGGTATCTCTTTGTGTGTCCAAATTTCTTCTACTTCTAAGGACCCCAGTCGCATTGGATTAAGGCCCACTTTAACCACTTCATTTCAATTTAATCACCTCTTAAAAACCCAATCTCCAAATAGATTCACTTTCTGAGGTACTTTGTGAAGGCAGGAACTGCATTTTCTACACTCATATTGGAAAGTGGTTAGCACACAGCCAGGCAGAGAATAGGCACTTGCTGGATATCAACTGCTTTTGAGAATTGAATCAATTTTCCTGAATGTTCAGACTGAAATGGCAGACCAATTTACCTCAATGGCCACAATCAGTGCAAACAAAGACACAGGCTTAAAATTCCATTTCTAAAAAAACAGATTGAGATATCTGAATCAACAAAAAATAATAGAAGGTAACATTGAAAGAAGCCAAACCCTAGGGAATTAATAATTAAGCATTTGCAGAAACTTAAAATATAGATTGTATTTACAAAAGAGAATATAATAGGAGATATTCAATATTAAGTACTGCTATTATGGTGGAATTAGATGTTGAGTACATCTCTGCTGAGCTTCCTATGAAGCCATCACTTTCTGCCTCAGTCATCCCACATAACCTATTCCAGAAGCCATGTGCGTTGCAGCAACAGTGAGTGGTGCGTTGGAGGTGCCTATGACTAGGCCACAAGAGCCGATTATTATATTTTCAAGTATTTTTCAAGCTAACAGTTAAAACCATTGGTAGCTGAAGATCAGCCATGGTGGGAATGTTCCTACCATGGAAATTGGCAAATGTTACAAATCAGGGTTTGTGGTCAGGGAGGCACTTTTTAAACATTTATCAGTAGAGCTCCGGATGACCTCATTCAATGTAAAGCCTCTTCACATAGCAAACAGTTGTAGAGCAAACACATTGAATGAGACAGATAAATAGGAAGGGTAACGAGAGTGATGATTTAGGAGAAGACTTCTCCCAATCTCACCCTTTACTCCCAAAAAGTTTAGGGTAAGCTGTCTTAGCTCAGAAAAGGGTACTTAAGTTTATTTTTATTGAATCTCATTAAACTATTTTCAAACTCTTCTCCCTCAAATCTTTATCACCAGATGTTCTATTTAAGAAAATGATCCTGTTATTCTGAAAATTTCCCTTGTCTATTTTCTTTGACTCTAAGGGTAGAAATATATACCATTTATTATCATTACTATTGACTTTATATTATTACGTGTCCAACACTTATTGTTGAACAAGATGAAGTATATTCTTTTATATTTTCTCATTAAGCAGTTCTGTAACATGTTGATACTTTCAAAGCATCACCAAACCATTATTTTGATTATTTTTATCAAAGTTACAGGAATTGGCGAGTAAAGAAGTGGTATTATGCTGTTTCAAAACCCCAAACTTCAGAAAGTTCAGATGTTTTCTTTAACTCGGGCACTAATCTGGGAGCTTATAGTGGATCATGGAATCTCTAAATCAATCTTTGTAGTGTATTAGTGCCAGCGTCCCCTTTTTACTTTCTATGTGGCTCTCTGATGCTGGCTCCTGTAACGCAAGTTCTTGTTCTTACCTCCCTCTCACCTCCCAACATTCTTTGAAAGGATCAAAGTTTATTATTAGCAGTAACAACTGCACCTCCTTTTATGTATTAGATACCATTCAAGGTAATGTCACAGATAATTTTCAGTGACACAAAATAGGTAGGCACAATTATGCTACTTTTCAGATGAGGAAACCGAGGCCTAGACATGTTAAATAACTTACTGAAGTAAGTAGTAAAGTCTAATAAATAATAATTAAAAAGAATTGAAAAAGTGGCTGAATTTAAATTTCATGGTTAATATAAGATGTAGTTGTTTGTCCATGAACTCATATATACATTATCTCATTTAATATTCACTATAGAGTATGAGGCTATTACTACCCTCTTTTTAGGGTTGTGGAATCAAGATCCAAGAAATTTAAGTCATTTGCCTGAGATCATACAACCAGTAAGTAACAATTCAGATTCATACCAAGATCTCCTGATTTCCCAACCAGGGTCCTTCTCACTCTAACATTAACACAGATATCTGGTAAATAACCATCTTGTTACCTGCTGTATTTCTCTCTACTATACAGACTGCATAATGACTACATTTTTTCTCTCTCTCTCTCTTTTTTACTTCACTCTTTCTTGTTCCTATGCAGTATTAGGTACCATCTTTACATCATTTATGTTGGCATTGATTTACTGGTCATGTATGATACTTGGCTTCTCTATTATATGCTAATTTAAAAATTGAAAAAATGAGATACACATGTTTCACAGACTTAGTAGAACAGTGACATAGTAAATTAAGAATTAAAAGAACTTTTGTTAATTCTATTGAAATTTATTAGGCTCCAAGGATGTACCAAGCAATGTTTTGAGTACTAGGAATACAATAGTGAACATGTCTGGCACAAGCCCTGCCACATGAAGCTGAAATTCTGGTGGAAGTGAGGGGGAAGACAAAGTACACAGAAAATAAATAAAGTTATTTAAAATTGTGATTAAGTGCCTTGAAATTAGCAAACAAGAATAAACTATAAAGAATGGCAGAAAGGAATGGGACCCACTTTATACTGATCAGTAAAGAACTCCCTAAGAATGATTTAAGCACATCCTACTATTAAGGAACATATGTATGAGTTGTCCACATACGTATGTGATGAGGAAGACTGATATTTTCTTCAGAAGTTTGAAGTATTAAACACTGGAAACTATGCTTAACAGAAAACAACAAAAACAATTACTTTTATCAAGATGTGATACATAAAATAATATTTAATAAGAATATGAAATACACATGTGGTACATGTGTATGTACACATATATAATTTTTCTCTTCTAGATAGACAATGGTTAAAACTGCAGTAACAGTAATTAAACCATATCTTAGAAACATCAAGATATTATACATTTAGGAAAAACAATAATACAATTAGAGCATGGTAGACTATTTATGATACTCATTCAGAAACTGATTTTCAATTAATTTCAATGATGTCCAAATCAATTCATTTTTCTTTAAGAATTACCCAGAAGATATTATTCAAATATGAGAAAACAGAAAGATATTGCTTCTCAAATTCAAAAAAAAAATTGAGTTGATTTTTTTAAATGTTAAAAGATTATTTTGTCTCTATAATTTTTGCCAAAAGGAATTGGGAAAGACTGTACTGATTTCTACTCCTAAAAAAAAAATCCCCAACTCTGAAGATAGTTATTGTCTACTTTGTTTTTTAGAAGTCAAAATTGGGCTATGGATTACTCAGAGTCATCTTTTTTTCTCTTAAAATGAAATGTAGTGGTGGCATTTATTATTAGGAATGTTTTATTGGACATGGAATCAACTCAGGTGTCCATCAGTGGTAGACTGAATAAATAAAATATGGTACATATATACCATGGAACAGTACATGACTATAAAAAGAATGAAATCATGCCCTTTGCAGCAACATAAACAGAGCTGGAGACCATCATTCTAAGCAAATTAATGCAGGAACAGAAAACCAAATACCGCATATTCTCAATTATAAGTGGGAGCTAAGCTTTGAGCATACATGGATATACATAAATATGAAAACAATAAACATTGTGAACTACTAGAAGGTAGGGGAAGGGGGTGGGTTAAAAGCTACCTGTTAGACATTGTGCTCACTACCAGGGTTACAGGAGCCATACTCCAAACTCAGCATCACACAATATTCCCATGCACCCCCAAATCTAAAATAATAGTTGAATAAAAAAGAGACATATCTTACTGGAATCAGAGCTCAGTGGCTAGTTCAAGTTAACTAAAAGACAGTGATTAGGACAGCTGCTGCCACTTTTTATTCTTTACCGATTCTGGTTGTTTTTCAGAGATGTTTCACAAAAAAGATGGGCTGACTGTAAAGCTGTCCCTTCTTGGGATGGGAGGCCAGGTTTGCCCTTCTCTAATATGTCAAGGCTGCTGTACCATGCACAAAAAAGCAGGAACAGAATGATAATTGAACAATTAATAATACCCATGATAAAACAATGTCCGTAAAATAAAACGCATAATTAAAACAACTGAACCACAAAAAAGTGCAACTATATACAGAAAATGTGCACGTACATGCTAAATAGGAGCACAACAATCCCATAAACAACACCACTAACAAATAATAATAAACATGCCAGATAAAAGAAGAAAAGATACACTCTAGGTATCTTAGGCCTATAAATGCAATCTGAGGTCATTTTGTAATATAGGAGGAAGAGGTAAATTCCCTTTGGGAATTTCTTAGCCGAGGAATTCTTTATTGGTGTATTGGTATTAATATATGTCTTTTGTCCTGTCTTTCATTACTCTTATACCCGCTCATATTTTTGATGATTATAAGGCTAAATTTGGTGGCTTAATAGTAAATGTGGAATACTAAGGGAAGAGTACATGGCATTTGTACTGTTTGTACTATTACCAATAAATTGATCTGACTTATAAAGACCATTTATTGAAGCCAAAAAATGTTAAAGAATAAAGAGAGAAGCATTTTACAAAGGCCCTCACAATTCTGCCTAGTGACCTAGAATCAACTATACTTGCCCAGACTGCTACCTGGAAAGTTCACCTCAGGCACTTTTGTAATCTCATGGGATCTTGATGAAACCATTAGGCAACTAAGCGCCTCCCCAGTTCACATTTCCCCCAGTAAGGGCAGGAAATGTAAGGATGACTGCCATATACCAAAGTTTGGTATATTTCCTAGAAATGAAGAAACTCAGTAGTCAATAACCTGAGTAAAATATTTGAACCTTGCATTACTGTCTTTTATTTTTTCATTTTATTTTAATTTATTTTGAAACAGATTCTTACTCTGTTGCCCAGGCTGTTACCAGTCCACAAGGAAATAAGTATAGCAACTGACTTTAGAAACTTCCATAGCCACAAGGGCATAATCACAATGTCTAAGAAAGTGTCTTTGTCATTGAACTCAGATGTTGAACTCAAATGATTCACATTTGATGATAGCTGTGTCATAGATATATGTGTGATAGACCCACATTACAATATTAAATATTTTAAGATTAGTTCGTGAACTAAACCCAAATGTGAATGAGATCTAAAATCCATTTCCTTCAACAACAGATAATTTTACTATAACTTTAAAGGGAAATTTTTAGAAATGATTATCAATGAACACTTAAAGATGAATTTTGAAACGATATTGTCATTTATTTTATTTTGAATAAAGGTTAAAAATAATAACTTGAGGTTGCTGAAAATGCTTGGAAATGTCTTTTATTCCTGTTAACATATTTATGAAGTGCATTTTTCTCCTCTAAATGTTATTAAAACAAAACATAGGAGAGTTATATATACATTATTTCTTGTGAATAGCATTGTCATCAATCCAGCCTAGGTTATGTAAATTCATTAGCTAGAAGCAGGCTCATTTGTCACATTGAAAACTTTAAATTTTGATATACACAGTGTCTTTTAAAATGTGTATATAGGCATCTAGTATGAGGAATGACCATTTCACTCATGTGATCATTAATTGCCTATACTTACACTTCCAATGACTAACAGAGTTTTGGTATCTAATTTTTTCCTATGATGTTTGTTCTCATTATATTTATTAAAATGTAATTTGAGGGCTGTTGAATCTAATAAAAGTGTAGGTTTATATTTCCTCTTATGCCAAACAAACTATGCCACCCTCTGAGGGTTTCCTTTGGGTGAATTCATTCCTCATCCTACTCAAGCTCCTCAATGGAGATGCCCTCATCATCCTATTTATGCGTAACATCCCACACATCCTTCCTATGCAGATGCCCTCTTTATCCCTCTAACCTCTCACACCTCACTCTGTACCTCCACAGCTCCCTATCCAATCAGATTCAGACATTTATATTTCTGTGCCCTACTTAGTGGACTCAAGACTGAATTCTTCAGGAAGAAAGTAAGGAAAGAAAATGAAATGGAAGAAATGCAAGCGATGGGTAGAGAAAGGGAAGGGAAAATAAAAAGGAAAGCTGTGATTTTTTATTTTAAAAAAATCAGAACATAATGATGAAATTAATTTTGAACTACCATAAGCACATATGCTTCCATCACTGCTTTCTTGCACATTGTACCAATAATGCTTTGTCATGGGAGGAGATTTTCTTGGTAGAAAGACAGTCCTATCTGAAAGCTCCTTCACTTTTTCAATCCTCTAATCACTATACTCCATCACAATGCCATACATGAACACATCTCCCAAAATCTGCTCACAGCTGCAATAAAGTGAATGGGTGATTGCTTGTCTCCAAGTTTCTTCTTAGAGAATGGAAAATATTAAAAAGATTAAGTAATAAAAATAGGCATAGGCCGGGCACAGTGGCTCACACCTGTAATCCCAGCACTTTGGGAGGCCAAAACGGGAAGATCACGAAGTCAGGAGATCGAGAACATCCTGGCCAATACAGCGAAAACCCGTCTCTATTATAAATACAAAACTTAGCTGGGCATGGTGGCACGTGCCTGTAATCCCAGATACTTGGAAGGCTGAGGCAGGAGAATCGCCTGAACCAGAGAGTCTGAGGTTGCAGTGAGCCGAGATTGCACCACTGCACTCTTGCCTCTGTCTGAAAAAAGTAAATAAATAAAATCAAATCAAAATTGAAAAAGTGAACGAAACTCCATCTCTAAATAAATAAATAAAATAATAAAAGTATAATACAAATATCAGAATGTACTCTTTTTTTGTAGTTCAGAGATATTTAAATGGTTTTGATAAGGAATACGTTTCATTCTCACTGACTTCAAATCCATTTGACGGCAGTCTAATGCAGAATGATGCATATCTATATTTTAGATTTGACAAGAATTTGTTCTTTATTCAATTAAATAGAAATAGTCAACTGTGGGGGATGGATTCTCTGCAATCATCAGCCATGCCAAGAATAGGATATATTTCAAACATAATCGTCTTTACCCAAGTTCACCATCTCTAAAATTTTGTAGAAATTTGTGCCCTTTGTCTCTTCTGTTCAAATTTTCTCATCACCACCCTGTCTATTGCCTCGAAGGCAAACCTCTTTTCACAATCCCAGACCCCTAACACTAATTGGTGTAAACCATGAATATAAGGACCTTCCATTCTTAAGTGAATGTAAATAGCCACAATTGTAAATGGAGGTCTGGAAACCTGGACCCAATCCTGGTTCTGCCACTTGTTACTTGTGTTACTTTAGCAACCATAATTTATCTGTCTTTGTATAAGGAGCAAGATAGAAGCAACCAACATGACTCTCTGAGGTCTCTCTCCAGTTTTAAAACTTTTGAAAGTATAATAAAGTGACCACAATGAAAAAGAAAGATCGCTGGCTTAGAAATCACCTATTTTTTTCTTTTTCATTGTACTTTGGGCTCTGGCTTACATGTGCACATCCTGCATCATGCAGGATTGTTGCATAGGTATATACATGCTGTGATGGTTTGTTGTCTCCATCCCCCACCTCCACTGCACCCGTCACCTTCATCAGGCATTTCTCCTGGTGTTATCCCTTCCCATCCTCCCTGACTCCTGCTGTTCCTTCCCTCCACCCCCCAACCTAGCCCAGTGAGTGTTGTTTCCTTCCCTGTGCCCAAGTGTTCTCATTGTTCATCACCTGCCTATGAGTGAAAACGTGGTGTTTGGTTTTCTGTTCTTGTGTCAGTTTGCTGAGAATGATGGTTTCTAGACTCATCCATGTCTCTACAAAGGACACAAACTCATTGCTTTTTATGGCTACATAGTATTCCATGGTGTATATATGCCACATTTTCTTTGTCCAGTCTATCATTCATGGGCATTTGGATTGGTTCCAGGTCTTTGATATTATAAACAGTGCCACACCGAACATAGGTGTGCATGTGTCCTTATTATAGAATGATTTATAATCCATTGGGTATATACCCAGTAATGGGATTGTTGGGTCAAATGGAATTTCTATTTCTAGATCCTTGAGGAGTCACCACACTGTCTTCCTTAATAATTGAACTAATTACACTCCTACCAACAGGGTAAAAGTGTTCCTTTTCTCCACATCCTCTCCAGCATCTGTTGTCTCCAGATTTTTTAATGATCGCCATTCTAACTGGCATGAGATGGTATCTCAATGTGGTTTTGATTTGCATTTCTCTAACAACCAGTGATGCTAAGCACTTTTTCATATGTTTCTTGGCCATACAAATGTCTTCGTTTGAAAAGTGTCTATTCATATCCTTTGCCCACTTTTGAATGGGTTTACTTTTTTCTTGTAAATCTGCTTTAGTTCTTTGTAGATTCTGCATATTAGCCCTTTGTCAGATGGGTAGATTGCAAACATTTATTCCCATTCTGTTGGTTGCTGGTTCACTCTAATGATTGTTTCTTTTGCTATACAGAAGCTCTTAAGTTTAATTAGATCCCATTTGTCTATTTTTGCTTTTCTTGCAGTTGCTTTTGGTGTTTTAGTCATGAAGTCCTTGCCTATGCCTACGTCCTGAATGGTGTTGGCTAGGTTTTCTTTGAGGGTTTTTATGGTGTTAGTTCTTATGTTTAAATCTTTAATCCATTTGGAGTTAAGCTTTGTATAAGATGTAAGGAAGGAGTCCAATTTCAGCTTCCTGCATATGGTTAGCCAGTTTTCCCAACATCATTTATTAAATAGGGAATCCTTTCCCCATTGCTTGTTTTTTGTCAGGTTTGTCAAAGATCAGATGGTTGTAGATGCGTGGTATTGCTTCCAAGGCCTCTTTTCTGTTCCATCCATCTATATCTGTTTTGATACCAGTACCATGCTCTTTTGATTACTGAAGACTTGTAGTATAGTTTGAAATCAGGTAGTGTGATGCCTCCAGCTTTGTTCTTTTTGCTTAGGATTGTCTTGGCTATGCAGGCTCTCTTTTGGTTCCATATGAAATTTAAAGTGGTTTTCTTTCCAGTTCTGTGAAGAAGGTCAATGGTAGCTTGATGAGGATAGCATTGAATCTATAAATTACTTTGGGCAGTATGGCCATTTTTGCAACATTGATTCTTCCTAACAATGAATATGGAATGTTTTCCCATCTGTTTATGTCCTCTCTTATTTCCTTGATCAGTGGTTTGTAGTTCTCCTTGAAGATATATTTTACATTCTTTGTTAGTTGTATTACTAGGTATTTTATTATCTTTGTAGCAATTATGAATGGGTGTTTGCTCATGGTTTGGCTCTCCGTTTGTCTGTTATTAGTATATAGGAATGCTTGTGATTTCTGCACATTGATTTTGTATCCTGAGATTTTGCTGAGGTTGCTTATCAGCTTAAAGAGGTTTTGGGCTGAGATGATGCAGTCTTCTAAATATACGATCATATTATCTGCAAATAGGGACAATTTGACTTCTTCTTTTCCTAATTGAATGCACTTCATTTCTTTTTCTTTCCTAATTGCTCTGGGTAGAACTTCCAATACTATATTAAATAGGAGAGAAATGGTGAGAAAGGGCATCCTTGTCTAGCACCAGTTTTTAAAGGAAATGTTTCTAGTTTTTGCCTGTTCAGTATGATATTGGCTGTGGGTTTGTTGTAAATAGATTTTATTATTTTCAGATATGTTCCATTGATACCTGGTTTATTGAGAGTTTTTAGCATAAAGTGCTGCTGAATTTTGTCGGAGGCCTTCTCTGCATCAGAAATCACCTTTTTAAAACATACATCTGATCATGCTCCCTGACCCTTAAAATATTCCTCTCTCTTTCTCCTCATATCCAATTCATCCCTAAGATGTAACAGTTTTACTTCCTAAATATCCTTCAAATATATGCACTCCTATTCTCTAGCCTGTTCTAAACTGTCATCGCTTTTGTCCAGACAAATACAACTGCTTTCTCAGTAATGCCCATAAATCTACCAATATCCCATATTTTCTCAATACTACAGCCAGGGGAATTTTTGTGAAAGGCAAATGTAATCATGTTACCTCATTCCATCTATGCTTATACTCTTCATTGGATTTCCATTGTAAATAGGATACAGACTCATTAATGTAACCAGTCTAAGCTATTTATGGTTTGGCCTGGAATTACCTCTCCAGCTTATTCTAAGACCACCATCTCACTATGAAGGTGCCCTCTACCCCCACTTTTAATGCCAATTCAACCTATGAACTCAACTTGAGCATCACTAGCTAAGGGAACCCTCTCGTAATCACCTAGAATTAGTCATATTTCCATATTATAAAATCTCATTGACTATTTGCCTCTCCTTTATAGCACTGCACATCAGTATTTTCACAAAAATTTGTTAGGTTATTTTATAAAGCTATGTCTTCCACGCTAGCCATTGAGCTTGAAGAGACTAGGTAACTTGTTTTAGTTGCTCACTACTGCATCCCCAGCATCTAACATTATGTTTGGCACAAAATGAGGTCTTCAGTCAGGTGGACTAGATTAGTTTTAGCTAGTATCTATTTTTGCTATGTGATCCTTGACTTTTCAAGGAATATAACCTCTCTGTGCTTCAATATTCTCACCTCTAATAAAAAAGTAATATTCCCTCTATCACAGGGTTGTTTTTAACAGGCAAATAGTATGTAGTAATAGACAAAATGCAATTATTAATTTTTGAAATTTCAGTATGTAGCTTAGTGACAGACATGCATGTGAAGTCAATAAACAGAATTCATAAAGTTAGTACTAGTAAAAAACTAGGTATATATTGGTATAACACTGTATATGTTACAAATACAGTAATACTTCCAAAAAGATGTAGATGGCAAACATACTAACTTCCTATCTCTTATTAAATACATTATTTATTTACTAAGAGTTTGTGGCTATCCCTTCTAATGGAAAAAATTAGCCTCTGTCAGCAACCCTAAAACCATTTTCCTATAGCCCATACATCTCCCACCACCTTCTTTTCTCTCATGCCTGTTAAATAATGGTTGCTTTCTACTAAGAACTTTAAGGGTTGATGAATTAGCCCTGGGAACTGATGTTTTCAGAGATGGGGTATACAACTAGGAATGGCCACTGATTAGCACATCCTGTCATGGGAAACGTAACAGACACATGGACCATGTTGTCAAGGAGCCAGAGGAAGACCAAAAGAGATTTTAAGTTTGAAACTTCCACATTTTCCTTTTACAAGATATTTAGCTTCTACCACAAAAAGATATTGACCATAATTAAGGTTTACACCCAGAAGCAATACTGTCAGGAAGAAAGGATAGTGAGGGCATTTGTTGACCACTACACTCTTGGTGTCTAATACAATGCCAGCATGCAGTGAGCCCTCATTCAGTATTTATTATAGCAATAAATGACTTGAATAAATAAAAGTAAATCAATTAATGAAATATTTTCAAAATGAAACTAGAAGCACTGAAGAAGCACATTACAGTTATCAGCAACCACTTATTCCAACCCAGAGGGTAAGTTAGGCTTTCAGCCTCCACATAATCCTTAACAATGTGCTCAAGGCCTAAAGGTATTTTAATACCAGTTATTTTCAGATTTTTCTGTGCATAAGGTCAAAAGATCCCCTCAATAACAGATGTAGCTGAAGCGAGTTAATTTTCCCTGAAAAGTAGTGCCAAATTTGAGCTAGCCCTCAAACTCCACTTCAAAGTGTATCTGCACTTGCTTCTTCTTTGCCCCCCAGAGTGTCACACAACATATTAGTGAGCCACACCTATTAAATATTTCCTGACTCTGTTTTGATGACCTGACACTGATAACTGAGGTAGAATGTAAATCTGAAGGATTTTCATAGGACCTTTAATTTGTTTTGATGAAACCAGAAAAGAAGAAATTGAAACATATATACTTGTTTATGGTGTAGTTGGAGAGAAGGTCACAAATTTGATTTGACCTTCAAGGGGCTGATTATAATATAACCATTATTGCTCAATGTTTTCTCCTTTAAACAAAAAGTAAAGTTTCAAAGTGTTTTTAAGTGGGCTGCCATATATTATAGTGTATGCTACCCTCAGGTATAATGCAAGTAATTTGTATGTATACATACATATTTAATATGTATATGTATATTTACATGATATACATAACCATATATATCCTGTAAGTGTATGGTTAGGGCCACTCTTTTACTTGAAAAGTAATAGAAGGAAAGATAATATTAACTAAACAATACACATACTTAATGTGTTTGTTTGATCTTTTGGTGGGGGTTGTGTGTGTGCTTAAAACTCTTGACTAGCCTCCCTTAGAAAAAAGGTCTGGTTAAATATGCAGTTTAACTCTTCACACAGAGACATGAAGGTCTGAAAACCTAACTCCCATGTACTTTGAAATTAAAGTAATGAAAAGGGGGAAAATGTTTGTCAAACAGGAGAATGGATCGAGACTATCCTGGTCAACAAGGTGAAACACTGTCTCTACTAAAAATACAAAAATTAGCTGGGTATGGTGGTGTGCACCTGTAGTCCCAGATACTAGGGAGGCTGAGGCAGGAGAATTGCTTGAACCCAGGAGGCGGAGGTTGTGGTGAGCCAAGATCGAGCCATTGCACTCCAGTCTGGGTAATAAGAGTGAAACTCTGTCTCAAAAAAAGAAAAAAAAAACCAGGAGAATGGTCAAACAAAACTACACAGTCTGAGTTTCAAACGGTTTCTCTTTTAAGAGTCATGGAGCTGTTAAGAGCAAAGAAAGAAAGAAAATCTATTTTTTTTAATACTACACCATGAAGGGCAACATTTGGCTCTGTTTTTAATACCAAGCATTCAAACTATAAAAAGAAGCATTATTTTAGAGTCCTTGAAATGACTTACAAAAAGCCTTTCAAAAGATTAAGATGCTAGTGGTGCTATGCAAATGTCTCACTTGAAATTGAAATTCTTAAAAATAAATGTTTATTTTGCTTTTCATTAAGAGAAAAAATGCAATGCCTCCTCACATAACCAGAGGGCTATTTAACCACCTGCTGAATGGCTAAATAGTTCAGCTGTCTTTCTCTTATCCTAGACTGTATAAGTAATATAAATATACCTTTACAATGGAATTATCTTGCACTCCATTTCCTTATTGATAGCATTCTTAATTTTTGTACTACTTCTATTGCCTCCTTCAGCCCATCAACCACAAACCTAAGGATCTATGCACTCGTACTATATATACTCTGTATCTAGGAACCGATCTAGCCTAGTATGTTATATATACTTTATAATGTATGTTTCTGGCCATAACACCTCTTCATACAGAATATCTCAGAATGCTAGATAAAATGTCTTTAGATATCCATTTTAAAGCATGGCTGCACTTGTAAAATAAGAGAATCGATGGGGCTAGAAATGACAATGAAATGTAATAACTGAAGCCCACAGAAATGGGCCTCTGACAATCATGTTGGTAGCATGCACCACGATCTTCCCACTGCTGGTTTACAGCTGTTTGGCAAAAGTCAGATACATGAGCCAAACTGAGATAATCAAATTTTCTCCTCTGGAGATTTGAATACAGGATTCAAAAATAGCAAGTCAATCTTTATAATGTGGTTCTAAATTTGAGAGTAGTAGGACAACTATATTTTGCCACATGGAAATGGAAACAAAGAAAGCTGTTTTCAGTATAGGACAAAAATGAAGCAGAGAAAGAGAAACAAGCAATCAGCAATATTCTCTGGATTTATAGCAGTTTTCTATTTTCTTATTTTAGTCCATTTTTGACACCCAGATGCTTTTCTGCCTGTATTAGTTTGCTGGGGCTGCCATAAAAATATACTACAACTGGGTGGCGTTAACAACAGAAACTTATTTTTTCACATTTCTAGAGGATAGAAGGTTGAGATCAAGGTGTCATCAAGGTTAGTTTCTTCTGATACTTCTGTCCAAGGCCTGTAGATGAACATTTTCGGCCTTTGTTTTCATGTGGTCTCCCTCTCTGTGTGTCCGTGTCATATTTGTTTTTCTTATAAGAAAACATGTCATATTGGATTGGGGCCCACCCTAATGATCTCATTTAAGCTTTATTACCTCTTTAAGGACCTCCAAATACCATCACATTCTTAAGTACTGGAGGTTAGGACTTTAATATATGAATTTTAGGGGGAACACTATTCAGCCCATAACACCGTCATTGGGTTCCTTAAGACAAATCTGTACTGTTACATAACCTGTATAAAGCTAAGCCACCAAGTGATTCGGTCTCAACTCAGAGTTGTCTAGAAAGAAATGCAAAAACAATGTAGAAAAAATAATTGAAAATTATTAACATATTTACTGAAATATCTTGGGAAATGTCACGAAGAAGTTCCAAAGTTCACACATCACAACAGTTCTTTAAAAATGTCCTCATCCACTCATCTCTTCAAAATCCTAGTCATCATAACATAGTAGCTAATCCTGATCTTTACTCTAAGTCATATCCAACCCTCCCTTCTCTCATTCCTGATCTATTATTTTCTTGTTCCATAATTTACATTCTGTGTTCTCCAATTAAAAATTATAAAGCCAGACTTGGATCTTTTCATTTCCACCCATTAGTGACTGCATTCATTTGCCCCAATTTAACAAAAGAAAGGCCTACTAACTTTCTCAAGTTATTTTCTATTAATTATGATAACTGAAAAATATTGACTATTATAAAATGTTATCAAAATATCTGTTTTACTATATTCCCTCACTCACAGGTATTTGTCCTTTTTCCCTGCATCTGTTCAATCTAATATTCAACCTATCTGTATTTCTCAAATTTTGAAGAAAGGATTTTTTGAAAACCTTTCTTCTTCTAGGGTTGGAATGGCTTGGCAGCACTGTAGAGCAAGACCATAGCCATTGCCCTCTGAAGGACCAAGACAAGACTCCTGCTGTTCTACCAGGTAGCTCAGTATTATGTGTACACATATGTTTTTATAGCCAGATCTGCTCTAACTGTAAATAGTATGTAAAGCCACTAGATAACTCAAAGATGTTAGGTGATAGGTGCCAAAAATACCATCTACCTCCTTCCAAAAATAAATTTATCCTCTACTCACCCCAGTTTAATTCCTAAAATTTCACTGTCCACTGGCTTTAGTAACTAAAGGACACAGACAAAATGTAAATGTATGCTCTAGGAAGGGAAATAAATTAACTTGCTTAATAAAGATAATGGCCTCAAGAGAATATGACAGTGGGTTGCTTAAGTGTTAATGAGTGGAGGAGGTTGGGTAGGAAAGAATGTTTTGGAGTTTGGAAGGCTACCCATGGTGATCAAGATAACCAAAGGGCTGAATGAGGGCAATGAGTACATGGGACAGGGAAAAGGGAAAATCAAGGATAGAAGGGTGTTGAACACAAATGTTGCTCACATATCTGTAACTCTCTTACAGTATAAACATCATAACAGAAATGAACTACTATTGTAAATGCATGAATCTTGGGCACTGAGGAAAAGACATGTGTTCTGCCTTTTAGGAGCTCAAATATCAGCTCATAAATAAAACTTTCAAATTGTTTTTCAATATGACTCAAGTCACTTGAACCTCTTTATTTTTTCTCACACCTACTCCATGCCTTCCATGTTACCCACTAACTATACTATTATTTAAATAGAGATCCCTGAAGCTACAGCATTTAGCCAGTGCTTGGCACATTATGCTTAGAAATAATGCAAATTGGTGTATCCTTCTGTGTTCAAAATATGCCCTTTAAAAAATCCCATTTGCCTCATCCTGCACTATAATCCAGTTTGTTTCTTTGTGTCTCAGGATGGCTGATTGCTTGGCTATTGGTTGCCTCCCTTGACATTTCCTCTGACTTTGTATATTACTTTTAGAACTCAAAATTTTGTTTGCTTCACTCCAAGGAGATTTCCCAAATTTGTATATATGATAAAAACCACACTATGTTGAATTGGAGAAATAGAGTCTTGGGGCATTTTTAGAGATCTGTTGTAACCAATTAGCATGACTTATTTATTTTCCATATATTTTTATTCTCTGTGATGTCTTTCATCCAAGGATCTCAGAGAGTTTTGCAAAATATTAACTAACCCTCACAGCACTCCCAGAGGTAAGAAGAGTAGAAAAGGGTTGGAAAGGAATTCCATCCATACAGTATTCAGAAGAAAAATAAAATCCTCTGTCCAATACATTAAAGAAATACCAGTCTTAGGACTAGTTTGCTAAAAAAGAAAAACAGCCTTGAAAATGCAACCTAGGAGTAATGTACTCTACCAGAACCAAGGAGGAGTGTAGGCATTCAGAAGTTATAAATAAATTGCCTTGTATTTCACTCTCAGAAAATCTCTGGAGGCAAGAACTATAGAAGATAGCTTCTCTGAAGTGAGAAGATTTTAAAGGCTTAGATGTAACTGTCAGTGGCAACTTTTCCCTGGGTAGGGGAAGATACAGAGTATGACCTTGAAGAAGAATGGCTTATGTCAATGGATCCATTTTTACAATTGGCAAGTCTCCACCATAAGCTATCTGAAGATAGTGTCAGGAACATGGATACCTACATGGGTCAGTACAGAGCAGCCGAGACTGAAGGTGGTAGGTTTAGGACAAATGAAA
This sequence comes from Callithrix jacchus, assembly GCF_049354715.1. Lineage (NCBI taxonomy): Eukaryota > Metazoa > Chordata > Mammalia > Primates > Cebidae > Callithrix > Callithrix jacchus. The sequence continues at coordinate 96,267,622 of NC_133524.1, forward strand.
AGGAAGAGACCGAATCTATTTATAGTGATGACTAAGCCAGCTCTCCTTTCCTCTCAAAGACTCAGGCTTAGGGAAAGAGTAGAAGACAGTGAGGCAGAAGTCTAGACTACTTCTTTCCAGCCATGCTTAAGTTTCTCCTTCTTATCCTTTTACCTTTGGGTAAAGAAAGAAGACAGAGAGAAAGAAACAGAGGTGCCTGGTTTACAATGGGAATGTTAAAAGTACAAGTAATATATATGCCACAATTATGTTATACAGTGAGGGGTGATAATGACAATAAGCAACAACGACTGGGTAACTACAATATCCCAAGAACTGAAAACTTTAACATGCATAATGCCATTTAATTATTACAATAACCTTCACAAGGTAGGCACTGTTAGCATCTTAAGGTAATGGATGGAGAAATGGAGATTCTGAAAGGTTAAATAACTTGTCAAGATTACAAGGTTAGTGAGCTGCAGAGCCAAGATGCTAACACAGATCTGTCTGACTCCAAAGCCATTACTATCAATCCCTGTACCACATTGTCTCTATGACTGAGAGACTACAAAGGGCTCTGGCGGCCCTGACTATGTAACTGTAAGTGTATTCCAATCTGACCACAAATCTGGGAAAAAGTGATACTAGGGTATTATAGAAAGTTGTGAGAGTAAGATGAAAATCAAACAAAATATATTTGGCCAAAGATTAACTAAATAAGCTCTTTTTAGCCTTCTTGGGCCATTTCGTCAAAGAAAAAACATATTAATGGTAGAGATGAGCCAAGCGAGGTGGCACTGATATCTAGATATGGTGAGTGAATGTCCTCAGGCAGCCCCAGCAAACAAATGGTCACATAATACAGGGGGAATTTTTTTTCCCTTTATGAATTTCTTACTGTATGTAAAATTACTTCTGTAGCATGGCCACAATTTATAAAACAACACAAAAGTGAAAAGAGTTCTCAGGTTGGAGAAAGTCCGGCTATAACAATTCCATTGGTATGAGGGATATCTATCTAAAAGCCTTTTTCATTATTAGAAAAAACAGATTGAATAGGCATGTTATCTCCCTTGGTTTGTATCAACTCTAGTTTCCTTGGAAGCAAAAAGTAAAAATTAATGAATTAAACTGCATGAAGGTTAAAAAGAAAATGGAGGCTGGGTGCGGTGGCTCATGCCTTGTAATCCTAGCACTTTGGGAGGCCAAGCCAGGTGGATCACCTGAGGTCCAGAATTCAAGACCAGCCTAGCCAAAATGGCAAAAACCCCTCTCTACTAAAAATACAAAAATTAGCTGGGCATGGTGGTGAGCACCTATAATCCCAGCTACTCAGGAGGGTGAGGCAAGAGAATTGCTTTAACTAGGGGGCAAAGGTTGCAGTGAGCCGAGATCACAGCACTTCACTCCAGCCTGGGTGAAAGAGCAAATTTCGAGAAAAAAAAACAAACAAAAAAAAAGCAGAAAGAGAAAATGTACGTTTGAACCATACATTATTCTATTCTATATGGATGAATTCCCCTGTATACTAATAATGTAATAATGCAACCCAGGTCGTTCTAGTATTATTAGAGATAAAGCAAAAAATGTAGAGAAACAAAGCTAACATCCTTTTTTTTCTCTGCACTGAATAAAAACTAACAATTAAATACGTACTTAACTTCCTCTCCTGAGAACCTGAACGTGCTTGGAATGTTGGATCTCATAAATTTAGACATGTCAAGTAGAAAAGAACAAAACATCTTTGTTGGAATGTTTAGGGACCACAACAAAATAATTCTTTTAAGTGAATAATTTTTTGGCATCTCTGTTTCTAGCTGGTTTGAGGTTTTTTTTTCTCCTACCATTCATTTACCAAACTCATTTCAAATTCTACTCTGGCATTTTACTCCTCTGCTTAAAACCTTTCCATGGCTTCACGTGGCCCATAGGTTAAATCCAAACTCTTCAATATGACATACATAGTCTTACATGATCTTGTTCTTATATACACATCCCTGTTCCATCTCTCAACACAACACACTTGGCACTTAAATCTCCAGCTCTACTGAACTTTTTTAAGCTCCACAAATTACTATCGTCTTTCTTATCCTTACCTTTCAGATGCATCTGCTTCTTTCCAGTAATTACTCTAGTTTAAATTCACACCATCTCTGTCCTGGATTTGTTCAATGGCCTCCCACTTGATCCTTACCTCTACTTTTTCCCACTCCAATTCATTCTCTAGTTTACAATCACAGTCTGCCCATTCTAACTGGTTTATTGTTACCTCTCTTAAAGCATTCTCCACAAAACACAGCTTTGATTATGTCACACTTTTTTTTAAATTTTGGGGGAAGATCACCATTTCATTCAGGATAAAAACTAAAACTCCTTAGCATCAAATATGGTCATCCAAGACAAAACAACCTACCTGCCCTTTCAGCCACATACCTTCTCACCTCTTCACCTGCCATCTGTGTTTAGACAATACAGAAGTATCTGCACATCCCTCCAAATGTTCAGATTCCCCCCAAAATAAACCCAATTTATAGAAAAACTAGATGGTCACCACTGAGATGTGCTTTCAGAAGCTCCAGAAAGACCCCCTACACAAAATATTTTATTCCTTAGGTATCACTACCTCTCATATTAAGTACCCAAATATCCATCAATAGAGGTTCATTTCTCGGGTTTTGTAATGTATTATGCACCTGATATGGTAAATTCAACTATTATTAATGTACCTTAATGTACATTCATTTATCTGATTGCTATCCTCTATGAAAACTAGCTTTAAGTAATATAATAAAAAGTGGGGACTTTTAAGATTAAGTAATCCTATGTATCTGTGTAGAATATAATAGCACATAAAAAAACTTTCCATCATCTCATTTAGTTCTTGATTCTATGTGGTAGATATTTCATAAATGGACAAGCTGAGCTTTATATAAGATTAAGTTAGGAAGGAATAATGGTGGGGGTAGTAAAGAGAAGAGATGAAAGGTTGCCAAAAGATTTCTATTTAAACGTTTTGTCTAGAAGCAGAGAGGTTCCTCTTTGTTGGCTACTTCATTGGCACTCTCTCCATTATACCAAACTTTTGGATAAGTGAAAGCTCAATATGCTCGGAATTTTGTAAATGAAACATCTAGCAATTGAATTTTTAAATGTTCTGTATATGCTAGTGTTCTGAAGATATGTCAATATGGCAAAAATTTCCTAGAAAAAGCAAAACTTTTTTTAGAAGCCAATGGCTGAAGGGCAACATCAGGAATATAAATTACACCTGAGATACCAAATGTATTATTATAAGTGCACGTTATTATGTGTTAAGCAATGGAAAATTGAGGCAAGTGACAAGTTTGTGACTAGATTTATAATACAAAATGCTTCACTTATTCCCTCCAAATGAAATTATTTCTTGATTCAACAAATCTTATTTAATGCAGACAAAACCATTGTTGAGCTATATTGAACCACAAGAGAATATGAAATAAATAGATTTTTTTTAAAAAAAAGGATAGAGGCCAGGCGTGGTGGCTCACACCTGTAATCCCAGCACTTTGGAGGCCGAGGTGGACAGATCATGAGGACAGGAGTTTGAAACCAGACTGGTCAACATGGTGAACCCCGTCTCTACTAAAAATACAAAAATTCACCAGGCATAGTGGTGAGTACCTGTAATCCCAGCTACTCGGGAGGGTGAAGCAGGAGAATTGCTTGAACCCAGTAGGCAGAGATTTCAGTGAGCCAAGATTGCACCATTGCACTCCAGCCTAGGCAACAAGAGCAAGATTCCATCTAAAAAATTAATAAATTAAATAAAAGAATGTAGAGAAAGAAAAAAGAATAGGGCTCTCAGAAAATGTACTTTTTATAAAACATTCTGCTTAAAAATATTACACAAATAGATTATGAATGTAAACAGTTTTTTTTTAACTTTGGGAAGATAAACAAGGCTGAGTTTTTATTCAGGCATGCCCAGATTAACTTTTTTTTTTAATTTTTTATTGGATTTTAGGTTTTGGGGTACATGAGCAGAGCATGCAAGACAGTTGCGTAGGTACACACATGGCAGTGTGCAAAGCAACTTCAGCAAAGTCTCAGGATATAAAATCAAGTGCAAAAATCACAAGCATTCATCTGCACCAATAACAGACTTAAAGAAAGCCAAATCAAGAACGAACTGCCATTCACAATTGCTACAAAAAGAATAAAATACCTTGGAATACAACTCACAAGGAATGTAAGGGACCTCTTCAAGGAGAACTACAAACCACTGCTCAACGAAATCAGAGAGGACATAAACAGATGGAGAAACATTCCATGTTCATAGTTAGGAAGAATTAATATCGTGAAAATGGCTATACTGCCCAAAGTAATTTACAGAATCAATGCTATCCCCATCAAGCTACCATTGACTTTCTTCACAGAACTGGAAAAAACCACCATGAACTTCATATGGAACCAGATTAACTTTTATATATGAGTCACCACAAATGGAATTTCAAGAACTCAAATTTTTATTTTTAAAAATAAGTGGTTGCACTATACTATAAAATGTATTAATGTTTTGTTAAATCTGTAATTGAAACAAAGCATAGAAACAAGGCCCATAAATATAGACAACTAGATTAAACACATATTTTTTTTAAATCCATAAAAACTTGTTCTAAAAGGTTATCTGTTCTCATGTAAGTTGATGGTTATGAAGGATTTAAACAAAGAAACACTAAGTTCTTTTAATTAAATTTATTCATTCAACAAATATCTACTATAAATTATTACCATGAATCCATTATAATTCTAGGTGATAGGACACAAGAGTGAGAAAAATTGCAGTAACTATTTTTTAAAAATTTGCAGTCAAATAAGATAAATTGTATTATACTAATAATTGTCACAAAATTGAAAGAGAAATAGTACAGTCCAATATAGAGAGCACTAGAGAGGGGCAGATTTGTGGGAGGGCTCACAAAAGAGTGAGGCTACTAACAAGAATTGAAAAGAAAATATACTTGGAAATATTTTACACTCATTGCAGTGCTATGCCCAAAACATGATTATATAAGTCATTACTGCCTTGAAGAGTATGAAATTAAAAGGAGTTGCATAGGGCAAATATCTGGTGGTGGGGTTAAGGGAGAGAGAGGGTTAGAGGTTTAGATTACAGGTAATAGTAGATGAAATGCTGGACTGCCACCTGATTCACCTCTTTCATTATCTTGTAATTATCTTACTACCTGTAGCCAAGAAATGAAAGGAAAATTGACTCTCTAATGACTGTCAGGCATTTTGAGTTCTAAGAGAACCAAAGGACATTAAATGAAAGACAGTGAGAAGAGTTATATTTCTGCTTAAATGTTTTCTTATTAAAAAATCTGTCTTTGCTTTGTCACTAAGTTTGCTATACTTAGTGTATTTAGCCAGGATGTAAGAGAAGCCACTTAAAGACATGAGGATAATGCCACGGTACCCAGGGTTGGAGAGGTTAATCACTGAGAATTATTTGAGCAGTACAGGAACACAGCATGTGCTGTATTGTAGTATAACAGCATATAAAGTATCAAAGCCCAAAGACTAAAAATTATCTTACAGTATATGCACCCTCAGAGTCCTGCTCATAAATGCATCAGAATCAAGACTTTTAAAAACAACTTCCATATGTGGATCCTAACATATTTGTGTCACCCATTGTGCTATAGCCTTCAGTGTCATCCAGCTAAAGTAGCAATTATTGCTGCTTTACCTGCTATTTTCCAATCATTAGAGTAGTACAAAGGGACAGAGGTAAGGGTCCCATGGGAATCATATGCTGGTATTTCTTCGCTTTCATAAAATAAAACACCATCAGAATTGCATCATCAGCACTTAGCTATGCATCCATACAAGTGTAGGTGGATACCAATGTGATACAAGAATAATAAAACTGACCCAGCAGCAATTGGACATGAATTCTGTGGGTTTTCTTAGTTAACGAGAGGAGACAACTTGAGTTATCTCTACTCTCTCATTCAGGCTATTTAGTTACCAAGAAATCTACCTCTTTCAGAAGGAAACTGGGCAGGTTAAGAGCAGAAAATAATTGGGTTCTCCAAACGTTTTATTGTCTAAATCTTGCCTTGAAAGAACACAAAGTAAAACATGCAAATGAGAGTAATTCTGTATTTATGACCTAGCACTGAAAAAAACAGATGTCAATTCAAATGAAATTAGGAAGAAAACTGGTAAGTTTGTGGACGATTGGTTAAAAATATAATACCAAACAGAAATTGCTTTGTGTAACAATAATATCTAAAACAGTTAAAAGCTTGCATAGCTTACGTTAACCCACATGCCTAGGTATTTGTCTCTATAAGAGATCTCCTGCTTCACTGAGCAAAACTGACTGACAGCCCTAGCTGCTGCTCCTATGTATTCATCACTGTGTTTGCAAGATGATAACTCTTCCAATGGGTTGGTCCCAGCCAATGACTTACTATGGCAAAGGGACCCATTACTATAAGATGTGGGACTCCTCCAGTGGGTAAGTTTAGCTCAATAACTTTTTTGAGAGCCCCAAGCTACATTAGAGTTCCAATACCAGAGCAGCTAGCAAGACTGCCCTAACTGAAAATGAAGGGGAGCTGTACATGGGTTTTTACAGTGTGTTTTCATGGGATTCACCTTTTACCTACTGTGTGGTCTAATGCCTACTTGTTCAGCCCATGGACGAGAGGCCTTTCACAGAATAATTTGTTATATAGCTGAGAGTCTTGTGGTTTCTGTTTTACCCCTGTCCAGTTTATTACTGTCTGACCTTCTCTCTGGCCCTAGGAAACTGACCTTGTGTTCTCCCCAGCATCTTGCAGAAAACCCTACCTGGGGCAGTTCCTAGTTGTTCAGATGGAAGGCACAGATTCAAGATACTACCAAAATAGGAAAAAAGTTCAAAGGTTTTTTTCTTACAGATCCTGGGCAAGGAAGGTATAATGATTTGGTAGGTCAGTCCTCTGTTCCTGGGTCATGTGAGGTGGAATAAAAAGTCAGACAGAGAGGGTGTGGCAACAAACCACTCATCCACTGAATGAGTGGTCTTAGGTTTATTTCATATCTTGACTGTTTCGAGTAATGCTGCATTAACATGGGAGTACAGCTATCTCTTTGACATACTAATTTCATTTTCCTTGGGTATATACCCAGCAGTGGGACTGTTGGGTCATATGTTAGTTCTACTTTTAATTTTTTGAGGAACTTTCATACTGTTCTTCATGGTGGTTACACCATTTTGCATTCCCACCAAAAGTGTACAAAAAGTTGATTTTCTCCACTTCCTTGCCAACACTTAATGTCTTATGACTCTTTGATAATATCTGTTATAATCGAGTGAAGTTATCATGCAGAATCCCAAATTCAGGCTCCTGTACCCAATGTGTAGTTGATGCCACTGAAACACTAGGTACCTTGAGATTGTAAAAGGTTTATTTGATTTGGCCAAAGCAAGAATGCAGGAGGGCAAGATATCTCAATCCTCCCTTAGCAAAAAGAAGAAACATAGCATTTTTATGCAGCTATAGAGTAAGGGAGGGGGATTTTCAGGGAATCCAGGGGAAACGTCTATGTTCCTTCAGTCTCAGATAACAACCAGACTTGTGGGTGTCAGCTGCTGATCACAGTATCTTTAAAAGCATTTATTCCTTCCGAAGATTTCTTTGTGATCCTGATGGTAACTCTCCTGCTTGACAAAGAAATGGTACATCAGCAGTTTATAATTATATTGTGGGAACAAGGAATATTGGGCAAAAAGTGAGTGATTAACATGTGCAAGCAAGCAAGGGCTTCATCAGAATTTTCATCATTTGTCACTAAAAATTCTGGGGTGCTGAAATCTCAAGGGGTCCAGTTATAATTTTTCACTGTGGTTTTGATTTGCATTTTCCTAATTATTACTGATGTTGAGCACGTTTTTATATACCTGTTGTAGATCAGCCTTATTTCTGTACTTCGTATGTACCAGGGTTCTTCTTGCCTCAGGGACAAGCTTTGCATCCTGGCATCCAGCATGTTTGTTCAGAAGTCAGCTGTTAAGAGTAATATTTGCTCTTGCGGAAGTAATATGTCTTTTCTCTTCTCTGGCTGCTTTTAGTTAATCCATTTGTTTTCATTTGTTTTTTTTTAACAGGTTTTACTAATATACCCCTATGTATAATTTTCTTTGTATTTATATTTCTTTCAATGAGCTTGTGGAATCTGTCAGTCTTTTATCAACTTTAGACAATTTTCAGCCAAATCTTGCTTTCTATCTGACTCTTCCTTTCTTCCCTTTCTGGGCCTCCAGTTACACACATGTTGTAGATTTGTACTGGCAAATCCAGAATCTATTTTTCTCCCCCCAGTCTATGAGCTTACCAACATTATGTGGTGGCATCTCTGACTCTTAGCTATTACTTTCAGCTTCTCATGCTTTCTTGCCCTTTATGAAAATTTGGCAAATGCTCTCGCAGGGAAAGCAGTGTATATAGAATTGGCCTCATCTCTTGATGGAAGAAGCTGCAAAGAATCATAATCATTTTTGTCATTTTCTGGCAACAGGTTAAACACAAGATAGTTCTGTGCAGTCTTTGAGAAGTATGTTACTCCAGGCATGTCAGAAACAGACACCAAGACAGGTTAATATGTGCAAAGATTTAATGAAGGAAATGCTGAAGATAAAGGTGAGGGATCAAGAGAAGTTATGAAGAAGACATTGCATGTGTGGAAGAGCCTTACATTGAAGCACTGTTCCAAAAAACAGTCTGAAAACTGAGCAAAAATCATGACTTCTTATTTGGAAAACCTCCCTCAGCCTCTTTATCCTATACTCTTGTTTCTTTTACCTTGTAAATGTTGATAAATGCCTTTGTTATCTGTTCATTTATGTTGCTCATAAAGACACCATGTTCCAACCATTTTCATAACTTCTGCGGGTAAAGCCCTTTTGTATGGCCTTTTGATGTTATTGATTTTTTATCATACTTGTGGTCTCTTGGCTTCTGGGAGTTAAGCCTTGCCCGTTGTCTTCTTTTACTTCAGGGCCCTGTATGCCCATAGATATTAATGAGTCCACGTTTGTGACTGCTTCTCTTACTGTCATTTTTGGAGTGTACCGGACACCTACCACTGAACTTCCTAGTGGTGCTGATGCCCCTCTCAGGAACGAATTCCTGATGACCCTGGTAAACAGTTAATTCCTGATGATCCTGATGAACAATTGGTTCTCTGGGCCCTCCTGTGAAGCAATATCCTTGGTTGGGTCTTCTGGCCTCTCGTAATATAGTCATTCTGGCCTTCCAACTTCCCTGAGACTTTGTTTCTTCCTTTACTGGATGCAGGGTACCTCCTGCTCCCTTCACTTATCAAGAGCCATTACCTTCTCCACCCTTCTAAGAACTGCCCTAGGAGTGAATTTGCCCTATCCTCTGTGGTTATTGCTAGAGGTTAAAATCCTATGTCCCAACAAGTTCCACTAAGTCAATAAATTCTTGTTTATCCAGTCTTATATTCTGATAACCTTGATCAAACACCTTCAAAGCCTAATCCCAGGTGGACTTTCTGACTCCTGCAGGTACATGCTAGCTAATTTTTGCAACTCCTTCAATACATAATCTCTTTTATTCCGTATTAGGCCCAACATGTTCCCAGACAGGCTATGCTGGAATTTAACCCTGGTTATATATGTTTAGCTAGGAGAATGGATAGGACAGCTCTTGGGGGATGAGAAGTGAAAAGATCAATGATATAATCTTGCAGGAGAGAGGCCTTTGCAGCATCTCCCAGTGCAGTGGTAGTGCTAGCTCTTACAGAAATAGATGGGACACCTCTGCAAGATCTAAGGGCTTGGGAGTCTGCAAAGTAAATGGTCTCAAGAGAATCCATCTACATGCTCCCCACCACATTTTAAGATCCTAGATTTTCTTACTTAGGACCCTAACTTTACCATAAGAAGTTTGCCTTGGCTGAACTTCTCAATGTCTGTGGAACGCTGTGATTCTGAGTATAAGAGCCTGTGTCTGTTCCTCAGCTGTTTTCTCTTTCACTGAAAAAGATAAGGATGTGATTGTAGCCCTTAGCCTTTAACTGTTTGTTAACAGCCTTCAATTTTTCATGAGCCCTTCTTAGGTCATCCATACAGCTTAGCAATAACCAGTCTACACCTTTGTTCTTGTAGGAATATTCTTTCCATATCTATCAAATATCTGAGCCATTTTTTCTGCAAAGGCATTCCAGTTCTGGTTTCTGGGACACATTTCCTCAGGTCATCACCAGTGAAATCATCATTTGGGTTGCCTCTTTGTACCAAGTAACCACTTTGTACCACGTAACCACTTTGTACCACATAACACTCAGGATAGTATACTCTTTCTACTAGGTGGTGAGTGACCCAGTCTTCAAACCACAAATTACTGCCTACTTTAGAATGGCTCCCATTAGCACCATTCACGTTAGGGTGCTCTGAGAAGACACCAAGATGAGGTTAGATTTGCAATAGATTTATCAAGGGAAATACTTTAGAAGGATCAAGGGGAGAAAGTTTGATACATCTGAGAGAGGAATCAGATTTTGGTGTAGATCAGACACCTGTGAAGCATAGAGGACATGAAAGAGGTCTGGGTAGGAAGACTGCAGTACAGTTCAAGCAAGAGAGTTTTGTCCAGGACTGTAGGAGGTTCTCGTAGTAAATTCTTTTAATTTTATGTTGGCTTAACATCCATTTTGAAATACTAATTTATCTTTCTCATACCAGAAGCAGGACTGAGTCATCCTTGACACAGTTTCTAGTTCCACACCTCACCCAAATGGCTCAAGCCAGTGGCCAGAGATAAGAACTTAAAGGCACCTCTCCCATCAAGCAGACTGGGCTGCCTGCTTTCCCGCCACTTCCTTTAAAAGAAACATTCATACATTTGTCTGTAAACTTAAAGTGACCCACATGCCATTCCATTATTCAAGCTACCTTATTTTATTGCACTTCACTTTATTGTGCTTCTTATAAATTGAAGGTTTGTGGTAATTATGGGTTGAGCAAGTCTATCACCACTATTTTTCCAATAGGATGTATTCATTTCACGTCTCTGTATCACATTTTGGAAATTGCCATAAAATTTCAAACTTGTTCATTATTATATCTGTTATGATGATCTGTAATCCATGATCTTTGATGTTACTATTGTAATTGTTTTGGGGTACCAAGAGCCATGCCTTTATAAGACAGCAAATGTAACTGATAAATGTTGTATGTTCCTACTGCTCCACTGACCAGCTTTTCCTCATCTCTCTCCTTCTTATTCAAGCCTCCCTATTCCCTGCAACACAATTATATTGAAATTGGACCAATTAACAACTTTAAAATTGTGTCTAATTGTTCAAGTGAAAGAATGAGTTGCATGTCTCTCACTTTAAATCAAAAGCTAGAAATGATTAAGCTTAGTGAAGAAGGTATGTTGAAAGCCAAAATAGGCTAGAAATTAAAGTGCTACTCCAGTGAACACATGAATGATTTAAAAAAAAGTGAAATAGCCTTAGTGCTGATATGGAGAATGCTTTAGTGGTCTAGCTAGATCAAAGCAGAAACATTCTTGTAAGCCAAAGCATAGTTCAGAGCAAGGCTTTTTTTTTCCAATTTTCTGAGGCTGAGAGAGGTGAGAAAACTGCAGAAGAATAGGTGGAATTTAACAGAGGTTGATTCAGGAAAGGTAAGGAAATTAACCATTTCCGCAACACAAAAGTGCAAGGTGAATCAGCAAGTGATAATGTAGAAGCTGCAGCAAGTTATGTGGAAGATCTAACTAAGATGAGTGAGGAAGGTGGCTATACAAACCAGTAGATTTTCAATGTATATGAAACAGCCTTCTTATGGAAGATGATGCCATCTAGGACTTTCTCAGCTAGAGAGGAGGAATTAATGCCTGACATCAAAGCTTTAAAGATCAGGCTGACTCTCTTGTTAGTAGCTAATGCAACTGGTAGCTTTTAGTTGAAACCAATAATCATTGACTATTACTGGAAATCCCAGGGTCATTAAGAGTTATGTTAAATCTATTCTACCTGTGCTCCATAAATGGCAAAATAAAGCCTGGATGATAGCACATCTGTTTACAGTATGGTTTACCAAATATTTTAAGCCCACTGTTGAGACCTACTACTCAGAAAAAAAACAGATTTCCTTCAAAATATTACTGCACATTAACAATGCACCTGAACACCCAAGACCTGTGATGAAGATGCACAAAGAGATTACTGGTTTTTTCATGCCTCCTAACCCAACATCCATTCTGCAGTCCATGAATCAAGGAGTAATTTCAACTTTCAAGTCTTATTACTCAATAAATACATTTCATAAAGCTATTTAGCTGTCCTGTAAGGCAATTCCTCTGATGAATCTGGGCAAAGTAAATTGAAAGCCTTCTGGAAAGGATTCACCATTCTAGATGCTATTAAGAACATTTGGCCGGGTGCAGTGGCTCACACCAGTAATCCCAGCACTTTGGGAGGCCAAGGCAGGCAGATCACCTGAGGTCGGGAGTTTGAGACCAAACTGGCCAACATGGCAAAATCTTGTTTCTACTAAAAATACAAAAATTAGCCAGGCATGGTGGCAGGCACCTGTTCCCAGCTACTCGGGAGACTGAGTCAGAAAAATCACTTGAATCTGGGAGGCAGAGGTTGCAGTGAGCCAAGATCATGCAATTGCACTCCAGCCTGGGCAACAAGAGTGAAACTCTGTCTAAAAAAATAAAAAAGAACATTTGTGTTTCTTGGGAGGAGGTTGAAATGTTAACATTAGCAGAAACCTGGAAATATTTGATTCTGACTCTCATGGATGACTTAGAGTTTCAAAACTTCAGTGCAGGAAGCACTGCAGATGTGGTAGAAATAGCAAGAGAACTACAATTAGAAGTGGAGCCTGAAGATGGAAGTGAATTGCTATAATCTCACGATAAAACCTGAACAGATGCTTCTTTTTTTTTTTTTTTTTTGAGACGGAGTTTCGCTCTTGTTACCCAGGCTGGAGTGCAATGGTGTGATCCCAGCTCACCTCAACCTCCGCCTCCTGGGTTCAGGCAATTCTCCTGCCTCAGCCTCCCGAGTAGCTGGGATTAAAGGCACGCACCACCGTGCCCAGCTAATTTTTTGTATTTTTAGCAGAGACAGGGTTTCACCCTGTTGACCAGGATGGTCTCAATCTCTTGACCTCGTGATCCACCCGCCTCGGCCTCCCAAAGTGCTGGGATTACAGGCATGAGCCACCACGCCCGGCCAGATGCTTCTTATAGATGAGCAAATAAAGTGATTTATTGAGATGGAATCTACTCCTGGTAAAAATGCTGTGTGATTTATTGAGATGGAATCTACTCCTGGTAAAAATGCTGTGACTAGTGCTTTAAATAACAAGGAAGGATTTATAATATGACATAAATTTATTAGATAAACAGCAGCAGGATTTGAGAGAATTGACTCCAATTTTGAATGAAGCTCTACTGTGGATAAAATGCTATCAAACAGCACTGCATGCTACAGAGAAATATTTTATGAAGGGAAGAGTCAGTTGATGTGTCAAACTGCACTGTTGTCTTATTTTAATAAATTTCCATAGCCACCCCAACCTTCAGCAACCATCACCCTGATTATCAGCAGCCGTTAATATTGAGGCAAGATCCCCCAATACCAGCAAAAAAAATTATGCCTCACTAAAGGTTCAGAGGATTGTGACCACTTTTTGGCAATAAAGCATTTTTTAAGTATGTACTTCATTTAGACATAATGCTAATAAGACATGTAATAGAGTACAGTACAGTGTAAACATAACTTTTATATACACTGGGAAACCAAAATTCCATGTGACTTGTTTTATTGTGATATTCACTTTATTGTGATGTTCTGGAATGGAACTCACAATATCTCTAAGGTATGCTTGGTATAAATACAATGGAATACTATTCAGCCATGTAAAGAAGGAAATCCTGTCATTTGTGACAACATGAATGAACCTAGAGAACATATGCTAAGTGAAATAAGCCACAGAAAGACAAACACTACACAAGATCTCTCCTGTGTGTGAAATCTAAAATTGTCAAATTCACAGAAGCAGACAGTAGAAGGCTGGTCTCTCGGTGTTGGGCTGGGTCTCTAGTGAGGGAAATGGGGAGATAATGGTCAAAGGATATAAAGTTTCAGTTATGCAAGATGAATAAGTTATGGATACCTCCTATACAACATAGTGACTATCATTGACTATAGTTATGTTGTATACTTGAAATTTCTTGAAGGGCTTGATCTCAAGTGTTTTTACCATAAAAAAAAGAAAAAATAATAACTATGTGAGATGATATATATTAAGTATCTTGACTATGGCTATTATTTCACATAGTATGTATATGTGTATAACAAAACATCACATTGCACACCATAAATGTATGCAATTTTTATCAATTATATATCAAGGCTGGGAAATAAAGAAACAAAAGTGGAAAACTATATAGAACACATGTTCTTCAGCCTAGGCATCCTGTCTTCAAAATCAGCTTATTATACAGCATTAAAACATCCAATATATGCTTAGATGCCAATATTTAATTACTTTGCTCTTCATTAATTACTGAATGAACACATTTGTAAAGAAAACAAAAAATAACACCAGTGTGACTGAAGCATAAGAGAGAATGATGGGAAAAGAGAGAAGCCATGAAGCTGTAAATGTAGGTAAGAACTAGATCATGCAAATATGGGTTTGTATTGCATTTCATTTTTATTTTATTATAAATAAGCTATGCAGAGAATGGATGGAGGGTGTATAGCAGAATGACTTGCCAGAAATACAATTTCCTATCTTCCTCATTTTAAAGCACTTTAGGTTTAGTGAGAGTTAGTCTTTATCTAAATGAAATTAAGAAACAGAGTTTAAACAAGATGAATGATTCTTGTTATGGCCCAACAGTTCCTCTCATGTGTAATTTTCAAACCCATCCTCATTATGGTTCCCCTCCTCTGAATACATCTTGGTTGACCTGTATTCCATATAAAATGTGATACCCAGATTACACTAAAAATATAAGCTGACCAATTGCAGAGTAGAGTGGGACCATGGACTTCTTTAAACTAGACACTATATTTTTGTTAACACAAGCTAAATTTTGATTTGCTTTGTTCAGCAGCCTCTGAACATTATTTTTTTCTTTCATTTCCTATGTCTTGATTTGAACTAAAAAATACCAAACAGTATAGAAGAAGCCAAAATATATCAAACTCAAATATCACACAGATTTTGCAATAGTTCCCTAAATGTTATCCCCCTGGTTTTCTCCATTCTGACCCTCTACTCAGTCCCTGCTGTTTCCCTAAGGCTGAGATTTTTGAATTTAGACTTTGGTTAGAGAAACTCCAACAGGCTGACCTTGATTCATATGCAGATTCTGTTCCAAGGTTAGAACTCTGTAAGCAGGATGGTTGCAAAAGCCTCTCTGGAATAAGATTTTTAGGCATGTTTAATTTAAAACACTAAATATTTCATATATAAAATGTGGAAGAGCTCATATCTGAGCTTTTAGCTTCTTTTTCTTTTCCAGATAGTTAAGAGTTGTGAATTTTAAGACCTCCAAGAAGTTGTCAGAGGACATGACATGGGAAACTTTTGCAGTGTTGATTCCTCCTATGGGACTGGGGACTAGTAAGGAAATTCTTATTCCAAAGGTGCCAGTAGGAAGAGTTCTACTGTCCATCCCACTGCCTCACATACTGGACAAAATGAAACACTGAGTTTTATCAGTCAATCTTTTTAAAAATTCAACTCAACTCACATTAACTATGTATTATGAGGCAAGCACTGTACTTGGTTCTGGAAATGCAATGGGATATGAAGCAGTAAATAGGACACTGTCCTAGCCCTTCGAGGTCTCTTAAATTATCAGTACTCATTTCTTATTTTTTTTATTTTCATTGATAATAAATCTCTCCCTCCCCACCCTCACACACATGCACACATGTGTGGGCACAAACACAGGTTCCCTTTGTTTTTCTCAACAGTCATAGCTTCACTCAAAGACCTGCTGAAAATACCTTATTACCTTAGTGTGAATAGGAAGTCCCATTTGTGTGTGCTACCAAAATACTCCAGTCCAGCAGCACCTTAACACACTGGTGTGAACACTCAACTACATTTGTGCTCTAATAATCTTTTAGGGATGACAGTTTTACTGCTGATAAGTAATGTACCATGATGGATTAGTAGATGTAGCTAGCCATCACTGCTTTTTGTAGTGTTTTAATGGATTGTTATGGGCTTTGCTTTCATTTTTCTTTTCTTTATTCTTTCTTTCTGAGCAACAATTTTAAGACCATAAAAACAAAATACTTCAAGAGTTTAAAACTAATAATAAGGAGTGAGAAACATGATTGAGTTGACGTGCACAACCTATAGTCACACAGTCCTATAAAACTCATTTATTTTATACAGCACTACTCCTGGGATTTTTAACTGTGTTTATCAAAGGACATTCAAGTTTATGTTAGCCAACTGCTTACTAGTGACTGTAAATTCTAACCAGGTAATTGAGTTCCTCAACATGCTTTTGGAAATTGATGCTTTTCAAGATATTTGAAGTTGGTCTCTGAATTTCTGTGCCTCACTGCTTTGTGTTTGTGTGCCCAGGAAATGGGCATCTATCCTACTTAGAAGCCATAATACCCCATCTATGATATGTCCATTTGTGCAGATTTTGATCAATTCTGTATGCTGAATGCCTTACTATTTCCCAGTTCTCCAGGAAGAAAAAATCCCTGCATTTATCTTCCATGTGATAGAATTAATATGAAGTATTTTCTCTGGGGCCAATTTGAAGGTATAATAATAATAATGGCTACCAATTAATGAGTACTCATTAAACATTAGGCACCATTCTAGCTTTTTTATATGGGCATCCCCATGTTAACCATAACAGCTCTACAAAGTAGCTAGTCTCAAAGATATATTCCTTTTCCCATATTTTACAGCCATCAATTGCAAAAAGGAGATTCAAGCTCACTATGTATATGAAAACTAGTCTATTTTTAGAGATTCACTAAAATAAAAAAATTATTAACCCCATGACAACTTGAATATCAACATCTATTAAAGTGGTCTACTAATGATGAAAACTTGGAGTTATCTGGAATAATGAACAAAGCAATTAAACATTTTCAATGGCATCTGAGTAAACTAAGATTTGAGAACTTTTCCCAAATTAATTAGAAAAGCCAAAAACAGCAGATGATTTTCCTTTAAGTAAGGGAAATCATCTTGTTTGGCCTCCTTGTCTAAAGTTAGAATCAACTGTGCTGATAGCTTTAAATGGTCCTTGATATTTTCTCATATTAGAATATGGCCTACTGTTTCATCTGCAGATAAGAGATTTCAATCTTTAACTAGGCTAGTTTTTGAATACAGACAAAAAAGTTTACATATATATATTAAAATGTACCTAAAGCCACATATATAAGAATAATCATCTGGACTGAACTGAAGAATGTTAAATTGAACACTGTGCATGAAAGATTGTTGAGCTTTATGCTAAAATTTTTAATTCACAAAAAGAAAAATTTACAATTTTTGTTACCTCAATGTTACCTTTGGAAAGCTCATTAACACCATAAAACAACCAGATCATACAGTAACTTAGAGAATGTGTTGATTTTTAGGGGAAATTATCTTCTAAATGACATTAATGCACATAAAACCACCAACTTGATTTTAAACATTCCAGTACTTGACTGTGGCTTGAAGAAATAAAGGTTACAGTTTATAAGGAACAGAAAGGTTGCTACCTTGATAATTATGTTGACATATACCAAAAGTCATTGCTTCTTTATGAAAAAATGGAAATATCTTATATCTCCTCTTAGAATGAACTAATAGTAGTCTCCTTTTTCATCTTTTTTATGGTTAGATATCATGAGTCACAAAACTGCCTTGCTGAAGGAAAAACTTTTTTCAGGGAGTGAGAGAGAAAGGATTATTTTCAAAGCTCTAGCAGCTCTAGCTTTTAGAAAACATATCACTCATATATTTGCCTCTCAGAGCTTACAGGGTAGATGTAAGTTGTGAGGCAGTATAAATTAGGTAAATTGATCAAGCTCTATGATTTTGAAAGGGAAATCATGAGAAAATTGTTGCCGATAGACAAGAAGTAAAAACATAAGTACTTAACTTCTAATAAAACTTGAGTAATTTTGTCACTGAGCTAGACATTACCATATTGTCTTACTTATTTTAAATTAACCAGAATTTTATAATGGCATCAATGCCCATGGACATTAAGACTTTGACTTTCTTAAAGAGAGAGGAGTAAGAATTTACTATTGTCCAGTATGCTATTTTTCTTCCCCCATTTCCTATTAATAATAGAGGAGAAGTAAAATGATTTCCTTTCAAAGTAAAAGATATTTATTGAATTGTATGTAATGCTATGCCAAACACTACCTGATTTAATCTTCACAACAATGCTGTAAAGCAGATACTGTTATTTTCCATGTTTTATGGATAAAAAGAGGAAGACAAGAAAGATAAGGAAGAAAAATAAATAAGCTTAAGTGACTTTCCCAAGATTATGTAGCCGATAAATATTAGAACCAGCATTTGAACTCATATCCAGACAATAGCACATCTCGAAATAAGAAAAGAAGGACTAAACATGATAGAATAAGGAAAGCAGCTGAATTTAACACTCTTAGGTCAATTTTAAATTGGAAAAAAAATTAGATTAATTTTTACATAGAAATTAACTCGGCCCATGTGGTGTTTCTTAAACCTAGACTATAAGTCTGTTTATATCCCCAATGTCTAGCCCAGTGCCTAGAATATAACAGGTTCTCAAAAAATATTTGCCAAAAAAATACATGATTGCATGAGTAGATTAACAAATACCATAGTGATTTTCATAAACTGATATCTGGATTCTTACAGGGACAGATTTCAAACCCTCACTCACAGTTTTAAGTAGTCATTGAAATAGAAACACCAACGGGGAGTCTGTGGGTAGGCTATGTAAGTTCTTAAGACCCTTAGTCAAGATGTCAAAGAGAAATACTGAAACTGACTATTAAACTCACTTATTTGAGATACAGACCTGGATCTGCTAGATGAACCTGCAGCCTTCTTTGCCAGATTTTCTTTCTGTGCTGGACGGCTGATTCCAGCTTTAGTTTAGAGGTGAGCTGCCCTTCCAAACTCTAACTATTCATTAAGATATTAAGAGAAAACCCTTTTGTTCAATTGAGGATAGCATCATTTTTTCATAAAGCTTCTTTTTTTTGTTTAAAGCTTAGTTTTTGAAGTGAGAAAAAGACAGCATAAACTAAACATTTACTGTAGGGAGATTTTCTCCTCATTATTCAAGGATAAAATGTGACTAAGATGATGGGGTCAGCTATTCTATAGCAACACAAAGCAATATCTCTACGTAGGTCAAAATAGGCAGAAGGTATTCTGCAGCCTTTGCTAGGCATGTAGTCACATTCCTGGTTGAAGTCACTGTTTGAGTATATGTAGCAGTATCTCAACCTCCATTTCCTTTTGATTAATCAATAGGTGACAAAGATAACTCAGCAAGTTAAAATCAGTCTCTTTTCAATCCCATACAATATGGATCCCAAGTTGACTGCCATGCATATAACCTAGAGAAAAAAAAAATGTTCCTTTCAAGCCAACTGGCCCTGAATGCTTGCTTCCTTTCTGGAGGTGCTCAGTGTCCCCACCCTAGAAAAACAAAGTTTACCCCAATGCTTCCCCCAACCAGCTGAAGCAAAAAGGCAATAAATTTACTTGGGCATAAATTGCTTAGAAAAAAATCATCCGAAAGCCTCTGTGCAATTAACAGAAGAGCTGCAGCTTTTAATACCAAAGCTGAACGAAGCCATTAAACATGCTGAAGGTGTAGGAGGCTGTCATTAAACACATTGGTAGACACACATACAGGGCCATTTAAGTCTGACCTCCCTGAGCGAAACCACTTCGTGTTTAGCTAATTTTGTCCAATTTTATGATCTCTTAAAAACTAAATATTATGCAAATATAGTTTTATTTGGGGTATTTAGTTTTCTGTTAAAACAAAAAACATCACTCTAAGGCTGTTATTATCTAAAGCAATTCAGATGCGCCACCTTCTCAACAACTCAACACCTCTCAATGCCTATGAATGGCACCCAAGCTTCTAGGTAGGAAAGAAAATATTCCCAAATGAATCCATTTAAGTGCAAAGTTCAAACACATGTAGCAGGTAACACTGCCATTGTCCCATCAGCACAAAGAAAATGTCCCTCAAAGATTTATCCCTTTTCATGTTTACTGTTAACTGTTTTTCTATTTCTAGTGGACACACTGTCACTGAAGCTCCCCTACCCTAGCCTGCACATTGAGCTTATTATTATCCTAAGTGCCTAGATTCCTCTTCCAGTACAGATATTTTCCTACTGTGGAGAAATCAACTGGTAGGAAAAAGTGAAGTTTGCTCCTTGTTAAGGCTGGCATATGAATGGATCTTCTAATTGTTAGAGAGTTCTCATAACTTTAACATGGATTACTATAACCTGAGCATTCAACCCAACCAAATACATATACATAAACATGAACATGGGTATGAACACGTCACAAATCAGCAGTCTCTTTGTACACTGAAAGTTCAAACGTCGCCTTGGCATAGCCAATTCTAAATTCATCCTTGCACTACAAATACTCTCGCTCCTCCATTTGAATATCATATAATTGCTGCTTAGTTAATATTTATCAAAACAATTATATTTCTTCCAAAATCATCTTTCCTCATCTTTTTATTTTCCCCATTCACCCAGTGCTATCCCTCATTTTCTTCCCTTGGTAACCATTCTCCAAGATGCAGCAATTCTTTTATTTGATATCTTCTTGCCTATGGCTTCCTTTCCAATCCAACCACACTACCCTGGAAAAGATTGCTCTCTCCTTCTACCTAGACTGAAGTAACAATTAGTCTGTCTCCATTTTCCTCCTCTCCAAACCACATTGTAAATTATGAAAAGATTAATTATCCTGAAATGGCACTGTGCATATGTTATTTCCTCCTTCATAAACTTTAATGGCTCCCCATGGACTGAAGAATAAGGCCCACCACAACTTTATCTCTCTCTATTCTCCTATGCCTACCTCTGTTCTAACTAAAACAAGTAAAAACAGAACTGTCATTTAATCAATGCCTACATGTACCAAACATTGTGCGAGGCACTTTACACATATGTAACATAAACCTCACACCAACCCTATAAAGGAAATACTATTATCAGTGTTTTGATAAAGTAAACATTGAGGATCAGATTAATGAAATGACTTGCCCAAGGTCATACTACACTTCCTTGGATGATACAGGATTTTTAACAAGTATCTGCCCTATTCTTATATAATTTCTCTTTTCATAGTACCTTTCACTTAAACTAGTCTCTTCGTATTTTTCAAAACAAGTGATGAACATTTTACCTCTGCCCTGTTATTCATACTGATTTGCTTGTCAAGAATGCCCTATTCACCTCCTCTCAACACTTACTCCAAAAACTGACTCACCCCATGTGTTTTGGAGCATTCCTTTGAAGTCCAGCATGAACAAGATTACAAGTGTTCAACTCAGTTTTTTCCCAGTATATACTACCTAATTTTATTACTGATTATTTTATGAAACCATTATTTTTTCTGAATGGATTATAAGCTTTTTTTTTTTTCAAGACAGGGCCTCACTCTGTCACCCAGGGTGGAGAGCAATGGTACCATCAGGACTCACTGCAACCTCTGCATTCCAGTCTCAAGTGATCCTCCCACCTCAGCTCCCCAGTAGTTGAGACTACAGGTGCATGCCACCATGCCCCAGTAATTTTTGTGGGGTTTTTTTAGAGACAGGTTTTCACCATGTTCCCCAGGCTGGTCTTGAACTTTCAGGCTGAAGTGATTCACCTCCTCATTCTCCCAAAGTGCTGGGATTACAGGTGTAAGCCACGGCACCTGGCCATAAGCTTCTCATAGTGCACATTTGTCCAGCTTATTTATTACCTACACATACTAAGCATCTAGTAAATGTTTGTAGTTGTCAGTATTGATGAAGGTAATGGTTATGCTTAATTTCCTAAGTTCCTTCTTCTGGCTTTCCTGATGCGATCCTAAATTGAATCTTGATGACTTTACATATAACATCAAAATCCAAAGCCAATCCTTATAATGAAAAGGAAGAAACTCATAAAAAGTTAGCTAGGAACATTAAATTCCCAGTAGTTTCGAGCACTGGAGTAGACACATAGAAGAGGCACATAAAATACTTGCCAAATGATTGATTTATGTCAGAAATGTCAGGTGTGCACACACACACACACATACTCACACAACAGAGCTCAGGACACTGGGGTTTTAAAATCTAGAGCATGTCTGAAAGATGAGACTATGTTATCTCTGTACAACTGAAAAAAATTAAAATAAAACAACTAAAATAATCAAGCAGGAAAGTACAAAACTTAAAAATTGACAAGTAGTCTAACCATACATCACAATCATCATGGCACTTAAAAGAGTTTAAAGTGGAAGTAATGATGAGATTAATTAGAATTCGACATATTCTTTAGAGAAGAGGAGGAAGCTTGCTAATGTGCTGATGTGGCTTTACTATAGTTAAACTCAAATTGTTTTATTTCTACATACTTTATACTTTGTCTCTTCAATCATAAATGCATGTAATAAGATATATAAAAACAAAGCACATTCAGCATTTCAATTCAATAGAATCACTTCACCAGGAGTATCTACCTCTAATAAAAGGGGCCTTTCAATGGTTTGTTGTAATAGCAAAAGCACTTAACTAGGAGTGAGGAATCTGGATTCCAGGGCTAATTCTAGCTGTTTGATTTGAGGCAAATAATCTCATCATTCCAGAATTAATTTATATAAAATAATCTCTGAAATACTGGCTCTGATATTCTGCAAGTCTTATTTCATATACCAATATTCTCTGATGGCATTTAAAAAGGGACAAAAAAAGAAAAATATGAGAATTAAAATAGTCGAAGGGCACTTGCATAAATGCATACATACATAATACATGTAAAGCAATAGCTACAGAGAGATAGAAAGAAACTTTTCTAGGTATACAAATTTTTTTCCCTGTGTGGAGTATGTCATTTTACCAGATTATGTTGTTTTCTAAGTCAAAACTCTACTCAAGACTCATTTCCTCTGCAACGTGAGTCCAGACCAGCTCCTTCTGGCATCAGTTACTCTTGTCACTCCAGCAACCTATCAGCGTTTTAGCATAAGAAGCTGGTAATATGAAGGTAGTAGAATGGCTTGCTACATTAGTGTTTTTCTTATGTGCCATATACCCCAAGTATGAGAACTATTGTCTTTCTCTTGGGAATGAAATGTAGCACAATAGAGAGAGCATAGCCTTTAAATAACATAAATATCAAACAATACATTAAAATACTGCAGAAAAATAAAAGCAAATATTGATTTGACCTAAGACTAGAAAAGCACTTTCTATATAAAACCAGTGAAAAAAATACAGGAAAATATGGATTGATTTGACACAAGAAATTTAGAAAGTAAATAAAGTGGGACAGATTATTTGCAGAAGCAAAATACAAATGACTACTCATCATATAAGAAAAACACATAAAGTATCTCTACTAATCAAAGAAATACAATTAAAATGAGATGTGAGTATTATGTATATTATTTCAAACTATTTTATGATACTTAACACTAGCAAAGACACAAGACAACAGACATCCATAGACTGATGACATGAGTATAAATTGGTAAAGCTTATTTGAAAATTGAGCATGTTATTAAAAACTTTAAAACTGCTTAGATGCTTTGCATAAATAATTTTATTCCCAGAAACATATCCTATAAAATAATTATATTCTTAACAAAACAAAGATTTATGTCTCAAAGATGTCCATTAAAGCATTATTTATAATAGTGAAAAATTAGATATTTAAAATATCCAGCTAAACAAACAGCGGTGTAGCTATTGGAAGAAGCACACTTTTTGTTTTTTTTCCTCTATATTTTCCTCCATAACATCTAGGGCATTTAATCAATGATCCTACATAATAAAAAGAATTTTACAAGTGGAAATAAAAAAGCTATACAAAAAGATAAAAAC
The DNA here is from genome assembly GCF_049354715.1 of Callithrix jacchus. Taxonomy (NCBI): domain Eukaryota; kingdom Metazoa; phylum Chordata; class Mammalia; order Primates; family Cebidae; genus Callithrix; species Callithrix jacchus. Next base: position 96,291,747 of record NC_133524.1, read on the forward strand.
TCATTCACTATAGAGGGAAAGAATAAATCTGAAGTCACAAATTTAAGGCATTCAGACAGCAAAAGTCCCATGGGCACCTGTTCCCCTTCATATACACACACTTTGATATGATTTTTAAATTGTTTGTCAATATTCAGAATTCAAAATAATAAACAGTCTGGACTTCTTGAAAATCTAGCAACAATGGGCGCAAGTTCTCATTTAGCAATCACTGAAGCTGAGAAACAGTGACTCCCTTTAGATAGACATATGCTTTGGGGGCTCACCACAATCTTCACCAGTCTCTCTTGTTTTGCCAATACCAGGTCCACAGTACTCATGTATATTACATTCCTGATTTCTGTTGCTGTTTGTTACTCCCCAATTTAACTCATCTACCAAAAAACATCTAAGGGGGAAAAGTCTTTTTTCTTTACTCAGAAATTGAAGTGAAAATATAGGTTAAGTACTATTATTTGCTTATATTTGTGTTTTATTTTCTTATTAATACAACAGAAATATGTTAAAATGTTTAAATAAAAATGATTTAAAAGCCAGTATAAACACCACAATGTTAACTAAAATATCTTTCCTATCCAGAAGATTTAATGGCATTTTAACCACTAAAAATAATCTCTAATATTGGTTAAAATAAAGTTCTTAAAATATACAGTTTGCTAGAAGAAATAAGACCTAGTGTTTGATAGATCAGTAGGATGAGTATAGATTACAATAACCAACTGTATACATCAAATTAACTCAAAGAGAATAATTCAAATGTTTCTACTATAAAGAAAAGATAAATATTTAAGGTAATGTTTACCCCAATAATACTGATTTGATCTTTACAAATTATATGAATATATTCAATTAGCATATGTACCTCCAAAGTATGTACATCTATTACATATGAATTAAAAAATCAAAATTTTTTAAAAGATAAAACAAAAATAAAATAAAGCTCTTGTAGCATTACTGACAAAAAAAAAAAGTTGAATTTTTTCTCTTCTATGGGGTCCCTGCATTAATTTACACCAGAATTCAGTACCATCCAGGATCCTTAAAATGGTAGGGGTGAGGAATTAAATCAATGTCAGCCACTATAAGACTGGGCTAGCCCAGAAGAAAGAGAAATACATATATACATACATACACAGAAGATAACCAACAAAAGTTCAATGGCTGACACAGTTATGATTTAAATCCTCTTTAGTAATTATAATGTTGATGTGGATTTTATTTGTTGACATAGAAATATATCAACTCCATAACTTAGTAGTGAGTGGGAAAAGAAGGTACAACATGTTGGAAACTGGAGAAAAGGTGACTCTTGATATGTTTTACCAAAGAGGATGCCAGCATTTTGCCCCTTCCCTAGAGATTTGTGGAACTCTGAACTTGAGACAGATGATTTAAAGTATGTGACACAAGAAATTTCTAAGCAGCAAAGCATTCAAGAGGTGACTTGGGTCCTGTTAAAGGCATTCAGTTTTATAAGGGAAGCAGAGTATTAAAGTTTGGGACACTTGCAGCCTGGCAATGCAATAAAAATGAAAATTCCATTTTCTGAGGAGAAATTCAAGCCAGCTGCAGAAATTTGCATAAGTAATGAGGAGGAAATGTTAATTCCCAAGACAATGAAGAAAATGTCTCCAGGGCATGTCAGAGGCCTTCATGGCAGCCTCTCCCATCAGGGGCCCAGATCCCTAGGAAGAAAGAATGGTTTCCTGAGCTGGGCCAAGGGTTCCCATGCTATGTGCAGCCTAGGTACTTGGTTCCCTCATCCCAGCCACTCCAGCCATGACTAAAAGGGGCCAAGGTACAGCTCAAACGATGGCTTCAGAAGCTGCCCCAAGCCTTGGCAGCTTCCACATGGCATTGAGCCAGTGGGTATACAGAAGTCAAGAATTGAGGTTTGGGAACATCCACCTAGATTTCAGAGGATGTATGGAAATGCCTGAATGTCTAGGCAGAAGTTTGCTGCAGGGGTGGGGCTCTCATAGAGAACCTCTGCCAGGGTAGTGCAGAAGGGAAATGTGGGGTTGGAGCCCTCACCCTACTGGGGCACTGACTAGTTTAGCTGTGAAAAGACGGCCACTGTCCTCCAGACCCCAGAATGGTAGTTCCACCTACAGTTTACACAGTGCACCTGGAAAAGCCACAGACACTGAATGCCAACCCATGAAAGCAGCCTGGAGAGAGGCTACACCCTGCAAAGCCACAGGGGTGGATCTGCCCAAGACAATGGAAACCCACCTCTTGCATCAGCATGACCTGTACATGTGATCTCAAAGGGGATTATTTTAGAGCTTCATTTAAGACTTGACCACCCCATTGGATTTCAGACTTGCATGGGCCCTTTTGCCCTTTTGTTTTGGCCAATTTCTCCCATTTGGAATGACTGTATTTACCCAATGCCTAACCCCTATTGTATCTAAGAAGTGGCCAATTTCTCCCATTTGACATGACTGTATTTACCCAATGCCTATAGCCCCATTGTAACTAAGAACTAACTAATTTGCTCTTGATTTTACAGGCTCATAGGCAGAAGGAACTTGCTTTGTCTCACATGAGACTTTGGACCTGGACTTTTGAGTTAATGCTGGAATGAATTAAGATTTTGGGGGACTGTTGTGAAGGCATCATTGGTTTTGAAATGTGAATACATTAGATTTGGGAGGAGCTGGGGTGGAATGATGTGATTTGGCTGTGTCCCCATCCAAATCTCATCTTTAATTGTAACTCCCGCAATCCTCATATATCATGCAAGGGACCCAGTAGGAGGCAATTGACTCATGGGGGCAGGTCTTTCTCATGCTGTTTTCTCAATAGTAAATAAGTCTCACGAAATCTGATGGTTTTAAAAACAGAATTTTCCCTGCACAAGCACTCGCTCTCTCTCTTTGCCTGCTGCCATCCATCTAAGACGTGCCTTGCTCCTTCTTTCTTTCCATGATGATTGTGAGACCTCCCCTGCCATGTGGAACTGTAAGCCCATCAAACATCTTTCTTTTTTGTAAGTTGCCCAGTCTGAAGTACATCTTTATCAGCAGTGTGAAAATGGACTAAAACAGGGACAATAATTAGACCAAAAAAAATACATGTTATTGTAGCCCTAGCTTAAAATGTTTCAGTCAACCCTTTCCTAGCTCTCCAACCTCGCTAATTACAGCAGTCTAACATCTCACACCTGAATATAAATAAGCCACATTGAAATGAAATCAATCATGGCAAGGAAAAAGCTATCAAAAACAACAAAAAAGATCATTCTAAAGAGATTGTTAATTTCAAATAAATGATGAAAGGAAGAGAAGGTGTAAAAATTCCTTGGACTGGCAAAGAACATTGTCAGGCAAAAAGATTTTCTAAAATAATCTATAATATTGGCTCATCATATAGTTTAATAAAACTTTAAAAACTCAGTAATTTTGTTTTTTTCTTACTAGTGAGGCCACCTTAGTGTACTTTTCAGAGATATATAACACACAGCATTAAATCACTTGTACAAAAGAGTGGCATCACGAATATTAAAACCATCAGTTTTTACCATGTACTCTACCCAGTATCCTTTAAGATGAATTTACTACATTGTGTGCTGTTTGAGTGAGGAGAGGGAATAAACTCTTTTGGCTTAAACAAAATAATTAATACGACTACTATAGTAAATGCTATAGAAATTTAAATTTTATAATAAAATTAAAGTATTACACAAAACATGACTAAATTTTCTTTAAAAGAAAAAAAAGGGAATTAAATCCAAAACTCTGGAAAACAGCCAAGACTTTAAAACACAATTAAACAATCATAAGTTTTTTAGAAGGATGCCCATTGGGACAGTAACCAAATTCTGAAGGATGCAATGATTTTTCCTGAAGGAACAGGATACCACAGAGAGCAATAATATGGTACTGGGTGCCAACAGAGGAAGAGATATACAGAAATAGGCCTGGATCCAAGACTATCTAGATAAAATCCTTATCCAGGGTTTTGTCCCAGTAGAGGCCTTGTGATCTGTTTAGTTTTTAAAAATAAATTTGATTTTTATTTTTCCAGAGAGTCTCAGAACACATCTCTTCTAAGTGAAATTTAGAGAAAATCTCACCTAAGTTGTCATTCAATGAAATAATTAGCCAAACGTGTTTTTTTTTGTATAAAAAAAAACAAAGTCAAAGTTAACTTGCCCTCATTTGTGATAACAGAAGTTTGAGGGGAAAAAGAATTAATTTCAAAAGCTTTTCCTACTAATCTGCTAATAAGCTATTGAAATATCTGAGTTTATTTTAACTCCTCTGGGAGAAATATTAAAGGTAATAAGAAATAACAAAAATGAATAATAAACTCTGATCACATAAACCAAATTTTAATACACTGGAGGAAAAGAGTGTGTGTTTGTGTGTGTGTCTCTGTGTGTGTGTGTGTGTGTGTGTGAGAAACACTGATATAAACAAAGAAAGTCTTCCAAGTAGTCTCAAATGGTAATTTCTTAGCAAGGCAATGTGTGGTAATTTCTCAGCAAGGCAATGTGAGGGACAGTAGACCAATGTCCACTCATACATGCCCCTCAAAACTTCATAATACCAAGCCTGTACAATGAATACCAGATTTATTTGACTTTTATTTGCAAACTAGAATGGCATACTGAGATTCCAGGAGTTGGAGGGATGATGAGAAAAAGCACTATTATCATTCCTTCTTATAACTTTGACCCCAGTAATTTGCAATTCACTCTCCCCTTACATGCTGCTAGTGACTCACAGCATATGAAGTACCCTATTCCTTTCAGCACTATCTGTCACCATTAAGCATGAAATGCAATAAACTTGGTCATGCAAAATACAGTTTTCCCACTAACAGTTTATACTTCATCAGCACATTCTCCCCATCAAGAAAGAAATTCATTCTGAGACTAATGTCATTTACTATCTAAATCTGTAACTTGGGGGATAGAAGAAAATAAAAGCACTGAGTTGTACTTTCTGTCATCCAAATGTATACATGTAAAAAATACTAATCTCTTTTAAACCATAGATTACCTCAAACATCTTGAAACTGGATCAGAGACCTGAAAATAAAACCCTCACAAGGGATAAGATCTCAAGGTGGCATACTAAAAGAGAAAAAATGAGTTGACCAAAATAACCTTCTTTCCTTTCCCCTGATCATCCATTATCCCTCAGATTTTCTATTTGTGTTTGCTTGCCTACTTTCCCCATTTTCAATTTTATTGTAGATTTGTAATGTTCAATGGGCCATGTATTTAAGTTCTTTGTACAGTGCCTTAAGCTTTTAGGGAGGAAAACTCTATATAAATCTAACAATAAATAAATAATAAATAAGAGAAATAACTGGGTATGCGTGAGTGGGGCTAAAAAAGACCCATGGAGTGTAGTGATGAATAGAGGCTGAAAATAAGTCCACAATGTAGTAAAGCCAACCCAGTGCTGGAAGGCACAAATAAAAATGTAGTTGCAATGCAACAACTAAGTCCTAAAGGTACCTTGCAAATAAGTCTGTAGCTAAAAGGTGACAGCTAATGGGGTGGGTACCCACTGACTGAGCATCCTAAAACCATTACTACATATTTTTGGTGACAAATAAATTGGGCAACTCCAATGTGAAATATAGCAACAAACGAAGATTTAAGGCACTGCGTTTGCAGTTAAGTAGAAAGGTGAGCAGCAAATTTAACGTGCATTGAATACCTGCTTTACTAGAAGTTTTACATACATTATTTGACATAACTTTTACAACAATCTTTTGAAGTAGGTATTATCATCCCCATTGGATAAATGGAAAAATTGAGATTCTGGGAGGATACATCACTTACTCAAGATCACATAACTAGCAAGCAAGTGAACTAGGATTCAATCTAGTGTGCATCTAATTGCAAAACCTATGAGTTTTTTATTCACCATGCCACCTTAATATAGTATTTTATTTGACTTCTAGGAACAGAAGTTACTATTTCGGAAGAAACTCTTTTAAAGTAAAATCTCCTGAAAATCCCTGTTCTATAAAAGCATGAGAACACATGCAGAAGTTTTCAACTTTTTCAGAACAACGGAAATTATCAAATAGTTTGCAACAATTCTAGAAGTGTTTATTCAAGAAAAATGACTTAATGTTAGTAAGAACAGTCAGTTTCATGGCATTTCAACTTGTTCTATTCCCATTTACCTCTCTCTAGCTTCCCATTAACTGGAAAATTGACATCCTCACAACTACCATCTCTGTGCAAATCAACAGCCCAGCAGGCACTAGAGTTGTCAAAATTGGTTTGAAATTTATTAAAAGCCTTATTCCAAAATAATTGTCCCATTTTAGTCTGTCAGGCAGCCACCTGAACAGTTACATTCCCAAGACTTGTCTTTATTTGACCTGACTCAGAGCTCACTCTGTGCAAACAGCTCTATCCCTAGGGTGTTTGTCAAAAATAATCAGCAGCAGTTGTTTAATACTGCAGTAGGAATGCCTGTTAGGGGTAACAACAAGATGACAAAAAAATTAAAAGCAAAACTGAAGAATAATATTTCACTTGGAGGCTTAAAAACCTCTAACACATGCCTGTGAATCTAGAAAGCCACATACATATTTAGGGCTGTGTGCATCACCAGAAAACATACAAGAAGGCCCAAATTTATCCATCTGGTTGATGCTGATTCTATGTGCAAGAAGATAACATGCCCCCCAAAACATACAGAGCCCTTTGCAAAGGTAGGGGGACATATGGTTTCCAGACACCTAAGGTAATGCCTAGCCAATCATTAGCTGACAACTAAGATAATCAAGTACAAATTTCAGTGGTCACACATGACAAATAAAACTTATTTGACAGATTTAATTCAGAAAAGTAACTAAACTAACAAAGAGCAATAACAACAAACAGAAAAAAACAAAAAATTCAGGGGGTGGGGATGCAGTTAATCCAGATTCCAGAGTTACCACATTATATTTTCTAAATACTTAGTTTCCAACAAAAATTACAAAGAAACAGGAAAGTGTGACACATACACAAGAATAAAAGCAGTCAGGAGCAATCTGAGAAAATCAAGACATGGGCTATACTTAACAAATGAACTAAAATCAGCTGACTTTCATTATACTGAAAGCTAAAGGAAACCATGGGCAGACAAATAAAGGAAACTAAGAAAACAATGTCTCACCAAATAAAAAATATTAATAAAGGATAAAAATTAAAAAGAAATACCAAGTAGAAACCCTAGAAATAAAAGGCACAATAACTAAAATAAAGAATATACTACATGGTTTAAAAGCAGATTTGAAGTTAATAGAACACTCCACCCAACAACAAAAGAATATACATTCTTCTCAGGTGTATGTGTAACATTCTCTATGATAAACTATATAAAAGTCCATAAAGCAGTTCTCAATAAATTTAACAGAACTGAAATTATAAAAAGTATACTTTTCAACTACAATAGAATGGAATCATAAATCTCTAAAAAAAGAAAATTTAGGAAATTCATAAATATGTGGAAATAAAACAACACACTACTAAATAACCAATAGATCAAAGTGGAAATCACAAGAAAATTATAAAATACTTTGAGGTTAATGAAAATAAAAGTACGACATACCCAAACAAATGGCATGCATCTAAGCAGTGCTTATGGGGAAATTTATAGGTATATTTTAAAAGCCTCTATTAATTTTAAAAATCAGGTATCAAATCAATAACCTAAATTTTCACCATAAGAAACTGAGAAAATAAGGAAACACTAAAATCAAAGGCACCAGAAATAAGTAAATAATAAACAATAAGGTGCAAAAAAGTGAAATATGGATTAGTAAAATATAACAGAAATGTAACAAAACCTAAAGTTGGGTCTTTGAAAGGATGAACAAATTTGATAAACCTTTAGCTAGACTGACCAAAAACAAAACAAACAAAAAAAGAAAACAAAAAGATAAAGAAAACTTTAATTATAAAAATCAGGAATGTAAAAGGAGACATCACTACTGACTTTAGGTATGATGAAGAAATAATACGAGCAATTGTATGCCAATAAGCCTAAATGAAATGGACAAATTCTTTTTTTTTAATTTTTTAATATACATTTTATTGGATCTTAAGTTTTGGGGTACATGTAAAGAGCACGCAAGCTTGTTGCATAGGTACATACATGGCAATGTGGTTTGCTGCCTTCCTCCTCATCACCTGTATTTGGCATTTCTCCCCATGTTATCCCTCCCCAACTCCCCACCTCCCAATGTCCCACACCTAGTTTCCCCCCACAGACCCCAGTGTGTGATGCTCCCCTCCCTGTGTCCATGTGTTCTCATTGTTCAACACCCACCTATGAGTGAGAACATGTGATGTTTGATTCTCTGTTCTTGTGTCAGTTTCATCCTGAGAATTATGTTTCCAGTTTCATCCATGTCCCTACAAAGGACATGAACTCATTTTTATGGCTACATAGTATTCCATGGTATATATGTGCCACATTTTCCCTGTCCAGTCTATCATCGATGGGCATTTGGGTTGGTTCCCAGTCTTTGCTATTGTAAATAGTGCTGCAATGAACATTCATGTGCATGTGTCCTTATAATAGAACTATATATAATCTTTTGGATATATACCCAGTAATAGGATTGCTGGGTCAAATGGAATTTCTATTTCTAGGTTCTTGAGGAATCACACACTGTCTTCCACAATGGTTGAACTAATTTACACTCCCAGAAACAGTGTAAAAGTGTTCCTTTTTCTCCACATCCTCTCCAGCATCTGTTGTCTCCAGATTTTTTAATGATTGCCATTCTAACTGGCGTGAGATGGTATCTCAATGTGGTTTTGATTTACATTTCTCTAATGACCAGTGGTGATGAGCATTTATTCATGTTTGTTGGCCTCATATATGTCTTCTTTTGTAAAGTGTCTGTTCATATCCTTTGCCCACTTTTGAATGGGCTTGTTTGTTTTCTTCTTGTAAATCTGTTTTAGTTCTTTGTAGATTCTGGATATTAGCCCTTTGTCAGATGGATAGATTGCAAACATTTTTTCCCATTCTATTGGTTACCAATTCACTCTAATGATTGTTTCTTTTGCTGTGCAGAAGCTCTGGAGTTTAATGAGGTCCCATTTGTCTATTTTGGCTTTTGCTGCCAATGCTTTTGTTGTTTTAGTCATGAAGTCCTTGCCTATGCCTATGTCCTAAATGGTTTTGCCTAGATTTTCTTCTAGGGTTTTTATGGTGTTAGGTCTTATGTTTAAGTCTTTAATCCATCTGGAGTTAATTTTAGTGTAAGGTGTCAGGAAGGGGTCCAGTTTCTGCTTTCTGCACATGTTAGCCAGTTTTCCCAATACCATTTATTAAACAAATTGAAAAAATACAATTAATATGCAAAAAATAAAATGTAAGTAGATAACACAGAGAAAATCACCATCACTGCAAGGAAGAAAGGAAGGAACGACAGAAGGGAGAGACCAAAAACAATCAGAAAACAAAAAATGAAATGTCAGGCATAAGTCCCTACTTATCAATAATAACAAAATGGACTAAACTCTCCAATCAAAAGACATAGAGTAGCTGAAAAGATTAATAAACAAGACTCCATGATATGTTGCTTACAAGAAACACACTTCATCTATAAAAATACACATAATAGTCTGAAAATAAAGGGATTAAAAAAGACATTTCATAACAATGGAAACAAAAAGATGTAGGAGTAGCTCTACTTATATCAGACAAAATAGATTTCAAGACAGCAACTGTAAGAAGAGACAAAGTCATCTACATTAGGTATTTCCAGCCAACAACCATCGCACATGTATATCTATGTAACAAATCTGCACATTCTGCACATGTACCCCAGATCTTAAAGTATAATAATAAAATTTTTTAAAAGAAGAGATAAAGTCAGTATATAATGATACAGATGTGAATCCAGAAACAGGATAAAATTACTGTAAATATATATGCACCCAACACTGGAGCATCCAGATATATGAAGCAAATATTATTGGAGATAAAGAGAGATACCTCAACACATTAATAGCTAAAGACTTCAACACCCTCACTTTCAGCATTGGACATATCTCTCAAACAGAAAGACAATAAAGAAACATTAAACTTATTCTACACTATAAAACAAATGAATGTAATATATATGTACAGAACATTTTATCCAAAAGCTGCAAAATACACATTCTTCTCCTCACTACATGGATCATTTTCAAGGATAGAACATATTTTATGTCACAAAACAAGTCTTAAAACATTCTAAACATGAAAATAATATTAAACATCTTCTCTAGCCACAATATAATATGGCTAGAAATCAACAAGAGGAATTTTGAAAACTATACAAACATGGAAATTAAATCATATTCTCCTGAATGACTTGTGGGTCAGTAAAGAAATTAAGAAGAAAATTCATAAATTTCTTGAAACAAAAAATAGGGCCAGACATGGTGGCCCACATCTGTAATCCCAGCACTTTGAGAGGCTGAGGCAGGCAGATCACCTGAGCTTGGGAGTTCAAGACCAGCCTGACTAACATGGAGAAACCCCATCTCTGCTAAAAATACAGCATATCTAAACCTATGGATAAAGCGAAAGCAACACTGAGAGGAAATTTTTTAGCTTTAAGTGCCTACATCAAAAAAGAATAAAACTTCACATAAGTAACCTAATAATGTATCTTAAAGAACTAAAAGGCCAAGAGTAAAAATAATCCCAAAAGTAGTAGAAGAAAACAATAAAAAATTAGAGCAGAAATAAATGAATTTGAAATGAAGAAAACAATACAAAGGATTAATAAAACTAAAAACTGTTTTTAAAAAGATAAAAATACTCACAAACCTTCACCCACGCTAACAAAGGAAAAAGGGCGAACATGCAAATAAATAAAATAAGAGATGATAAATGAGCTATCACAATGGATATCACAAAAAATAAAAGGATCATTTGTGGGTGGCTACTGTGAAAAACTGCATGTCAATAAATTTAAAAATCTAGAGAAAATGGATAAATTTCTAGACATGTAAAATCTGCCAAGATTGAACCAGGAAGAAACCCAAAACCTGAATGGACCAATTACAAGTAGTGAGATTGAAGACTTAAGGAAGAATATCTCAGTAATGAAAAGCCCATGATTCAACAGCTTCACTACTGAATTGTACCAAATATTTTAAAAAGAACCAATACCAATCCTGCTCAAACTATTCTCCCCCCCAAAAAAAAATAGAGGAGAAAGGAATACCTCAATGCTATTCTATGAGACCAGTATTATCCTAAGACCAAAACCAGACAGAAACATCAAAAAAAGAAAACTTCAGGGCAATATCTCAGATGAATATTCATGCAAAAATTATTAAGAAAATAAGAGCAAACCAAATTCAATAACACAATAAAAAGACCATTTATCATGACAATGTGGGATTTATCCTGGGGATGAAAGCATGATTCAACATACACAAATCAATCAATGTGATATATTATATAAACAAAATGAAGGACAAAATCCATATGATCATTTGAATTGATGCCAAAATGTATTTGATAAAGTTCGAAATCCCTTCATGATAAAAACACTCAAAAAACTAGACATAGGAGGAACATACCTCAACATGGTAAAATCCATCTTGAGAATTTAACAACAGACCTCAGCTAATATACTAAATAAGGAAAAACTGAAAGCCTTTCCTCTAAGATCTGGAACACAACAAGGATGCCCAATTGTCACCACTGTTATTCAACACAGTGCTGGACACCATCACTAGAGTAATCAGGCAACAGAAAGAAATAAACAGCATTTAAAGTGGACAGGAAGAAGTCAAATTATACTTGTTTCCAGATATTATTTTGTATTTGGAAAAACCTAAAGACTTTACAAAAAGACTTAGAATAAACATATTTAATAAAGATGCAGGATACAAATCAACATCCAAAAATCAGTAGCATTTCTATATGCCAACAGTGAACAATGTGAAAAAGAAATTCTAAAAAGTAATCCCATTTACAGTTGTCACAAATGAAATTAAATACCTAGAAATAAACTGAAGATGGGAAACATCTCTGTAATAAAAACTATAAAACACTGATGAAAGAAATTGAAGAGGACACTAAAAATGGAAAGATATTCCATGTTCATGGAACACAAGAATGAATATTGTTAAAATGTCCATACTACACAAAGTAATTAGCAGATTCAATGCAATTCCTATCAAAATACCAATGACATTCTTCTCAGAAATTTTTTTTCAGTTCTATATTTTACATAGAATATGAAAAGATCTAAAAGAACCAAAACTATCCTGAGCAAAAAGAACAAAACTGGAGGAATCATACTGCCTGACTTCAAGTTATACTACAGAGCTATAGTACCCAAAACAGCATGGTACTGGCATGAAAACATATAGACCAATGAAACAGAATAGAGATTTCAGAAATAAATCCACACACGTACAATAAACTCATTTTCAACATAGGTGCCAAGAACATTCATTGGGGGGAAAAAAACAGCCTCTTCAACAAGTGGTGCTGGGAAAAGTGCATATCCATATGCAGAAGAATGAATCTTGACTCTTATCTTTTGTCATCTACACAAATAAAATCCATATGGATTAAACAGTTAAGTCTAAGACCTCAAACTATGAAACTACTACAAGAAAACATTGAAGAAGCTCTCCAGGACATTGGTCTGAGCAAAATTTTCTTGAATCATACCCCACAAACACAGGCAACCAAAGCAAAAATTGACAGATGGGATAAATCAACTAAAAACCTTCTATGCAGCCAAGGAAAAGAGGCAACCCACAAAATGGGAGAAAATATTTGCAAACTACCCCTCTGACGAGATTAACCACCAGAAAATATAAAGAATTCAAACAACTCTATAGGAAAATAATAATAATCCAATGAAAACATGTATAAAATATCTGAATAGACATTTCTCAAAAGAAGACATACAAATGGCAAACAGACATATTGAAGGCATGCAACATTATTGATCATGAGGAGTGCAAATCAAAACTACAATAAGATATCATCTCACCCTATTTAAAATTACTTTATTCAAAAGACAGGGAAAAACAAACACAGGTAAAGATATGGAGAAAAAGGAACCCTCGTAAACTGTTGGTGGGAATGTAAATTAGTATAATCACTATGGATAACAGTTTGGAAGTGTCTCCAAAAACTAAAAATAGAGCTACCATATGATCCAGCAATCCCACTGCTGGGTGTATGCCTGAAAAAAGGGAAATCAATATATTGAAAAGAGATCTGCACTCCCATGTTTGTTGTAGCACAGTTCACCATAGCCAAGATTAGGAAGTAACCTAAGTATCCATCAACAGATTAACAGATTTTTTAGAAAGTGATACATATACACAATGGAGTAGTAATCAGCCATAAAAAAGAATGAGATTCTGTAATTTGTTACAACATGTATAGATCTGGAGATAATTTTGTTAAGTGAAATAAGCCAGAAAAAGAGAGAAATATTGCTTGATCTCAGTCATTTCTGCTATCCAAAACTCAAAACAATTGAACACTTGGAATTAGAGATGAGAAGGACGGTTACCAGAGGCTGGGAAGGGTAGTGAGGAGTGGGTGGGAGGTGGAGATGGTTAATGGGTATAAAATAGTTTGAAAGAATGAATAATGCTCAGTATCTGATAGTATAATTGGGAGACTATAGTCAAAATAATATAATTTTACATTTTAAAATAACTAAAAGAGAATAATTGGATGATTTGTAACACAAAGAATAAATGCTTGAGCAGATGCATACCCCATTCTCCATGATGTGATAATTACTTATTACATTCCTGTACCAAAATATCTTATGTACCCCATAAATATATACACCTACTATCTACTGATAAAAATTAAAAAAAAACTTGTATGCAAATGTTCATAACAGCATTATTATAGCAGCCAAAACATGGAAGCAGACCAAATACCTATTAACTAATGAATGGATAAATACACATTCATACACACACATATGTTTATTGTAGCACTGTTCACAATAGCAAAGACTTGGAACCAACCCAAATTCCCATCAGTGATAGACTGGGTAAAGAAAATGTAGCACATATACACCATGGAATACTATGCAGCCAGAAGAAAAGATGAGTTCATGTCTTCTGCAGGGACATGGATAAAACTGAAACCATTGTTCTCAGCAAACTGACACAAGAACAGAAAACCAAACACCACATGTTCTCACTCATAAGTGGGTGTTGAACAATGAGAACACATGGACACAGGGAAGGGAACATCACACACTGGGGCCTTGGGGGTGGGGGACTAGGTGGGGGACTAGGGGAAGAATAGCAGGGAGTGGAGGGAGGGATTGGGGAGGGATAGCATTAGGAAAAATACCTAATGTAGATAATGGGGAGAGGCATGCAGCACACGCCTACCATGGCATGTGTATACCTATGTAATAAACCTGCATGATCTGCACATGTACCTCAGAACTTAAAGTACAACAATAATAAACTTTCTTAAAATACTCTTCCTCCTTGACTTTCATGGTAAAATTATCCTCCCTGGATTCTCCTGATTCCTCTTTTGACAATTACATCTGTTTTTATTCTACCCCTTTTTTGGCACCTTAAATGCTGGTATTCCCATCAGTGATAGACTGATGGGAATTCTGTCTTTAGTTATCTACATGGTGGATGTCCACAGCTCAAATTTCTCCCATGAGTTCTACATCTTTATATACAAATGTCCTCTAGACATACCCATCTGGTTGTCCTACTTGGGAACATGATGGATGATCTTTCACAAGCTACCATCAACTTTTATTTATAAATTTATCACCTTTAATTTGTCACTCAGTCCACCTTTCAGAACATATGCACTTACATTTCTCTCATATTTCATTATCAACGTTTGCTAAATATGCGTAGCCTTGTTCTTAACACCATGCCTTTGAATACTGTTCTCCTTGCTTGAGACATCCTTTTTACAAACTCCTACTCATATCTCCAGGACCCAGCTTAAATGCTAGTTCCTCAATTATGTCTTATTCATTTTTTTCATATGTGATAATTCCAGTTTCTGTATTCCCAAAATACATTGTTCTTATTTCTTACCACATTGTATTTTAATTTATCCAATTAAATTTCGGTATTCTTTGAGAGAATATGAGCTTCTAAAGAGTAGGGTACATGTTTGTTTCATTCTTATCAGCCCAGTACCTAGGACTTTACATATATCATTTGGCTCAATTAATGTCTGTTGAACTTATATTTGTGGACAAGATAAAGAAATGTGAACTCTGGATAATATTATTAGTAAAATAATTGGTTCTCAACCAATTGGATATTCAGAATCACCTATGGGATTTAAGAGACATACTTTGGCCCATTATCCAAAGATTCTTATTCAGTAAATTTAGTAAAGGGTCTGTAGGAATATGTACGTTTTAAAATGTCATATTTCATTTTGATGCACTACCAGTGTTAAGCACCACTGACAGTCATGAATGTACTCACAGGCAGTCTTTGATAATTGATGTCAACTGGGAGGAAATATATTTTGGGATGTGAAAATGTGAATGTGTCCTGAAAAGGATGGACACTGAACCGTTGACAGTGGTCTCCTGTGTGATATGTTTCTAGAAGTGAGGAAAAGAGAATATTTTCAATTCATATACAATAAAGACGAATAAATAATGAATTATAGGTGATGGTTAATTTTGTGTGTTTTGTATGTTTCAGTTTCTTATATGTTTCAAAATGTTTACACCATATAACCCAGCAATTTAGTTCCTCAGAACTGATCTTAATGAAATAATTCAAAGGAAGAAAAAGCTGTATCACAAAGTTACCCATAACTGTGATATTTATAACAACAAAATTCTATAAACAATCTAAAAGCCTCATAATAATGTAATAGGGAGATGAATTAGGGTGCATCAACATAATGGATAATTTTTTTCTTTTCTTTTTCTTTCGAGATAAGTCTCACTCTGTCACCGGCTGGACTGCAGTGGTGGGATCTCGGGTCACTGCAACCTACCTCTGCTTCCCAGGTTCAAGCAATTCTCCTGCCTCAGCCTCCCGAGTAGCTGGGACTACAGGCGCACACCACCAAGCCCAGCAAATTTTGGTATTTTTAGTAGAGACAGGATTTCACCACGTTGGCCAGGATGGTCTCGATCTCTTGACTTCATGATCCACCTCCTCGGCCTCCCAAAGTGCTGGGATTACAGGCGTGAGTCACTGCTCCTGGCCCATAATGGACTTTTTTTTTTTTTTTTTGAGATAGAGTCTCACTCTTTCGCCAGGCGCCATGCTGGAGTGTAGTGGCACAATCTCGGCTCACTTCAACCTCCGCCTCCCAGCTTCAAGCGATTCTCCTGCCTCAGCCACCCGAGTAGCTGAGACTACAGGTGCGTGCCACCTCGCCCAGCTAATATTTGTATTTTAGTAGAGACGGGGTTTCACCATGTTGGCCAGGATGGTCTGGATCTCTTGACCTCATGATCCACCCCCTTGGCCTCCCAAAGTGCTGGGATTATAGGCATAAGCCACCACGCCCGGTCAGACTATTTTTTAAAAATTAAAAATACCAATTAGGACCACAATGTAGCATTATAATAATTATTCACAAAACAATGTTTACTAAGAATAGAAAAAATAAATTTCACATATGTATCCTAATTAAAACTATATAGAACACAAACATGTGGATGAAACTTAGAAGGGATGAAGTATAAGAGTATAGGTTCTTGATTCAAATTATCTAGGTTCAAAACCAAGCTTTGCAGTTGTGTATCTTAGACAAGTCACTTTAACTTCTTTGTGACTCAGATTCCTAATCTATAAAATGAGGATTATACTGAGTGCAATTGTTTAAGGATTTAATAAGAATATACATACAAAAGGACTTAGAATAATGTCTGGCACATAATGATACTGCTCATAGTGTGTCTATTGTTGGCTATGCATGTTCTATGGGTTTTATATATATTAACCTGTTTATGCCTTAAAATAACCCTATGAGGTATTTAATGTGTTGAGTCAGTTCGGTTTAATCAGTTTCTTCAACTTTCTGTTGTAACATCTAGGGCACACTCCACAATTATTTCACTGATTCTGAATTATTTTGCTTTAAACTCCCACATTCAAATCCACCATCCTATTGGATTCTATCTAGTAGGAACCATGGGATCAGTTTATTATTTTAAAAAATCATTCTATCACAGAGACACATGCACGTATATGTTCATTGCAGCACTCACAATAGCAAAGACATGGATTCAACGCAAATGCCCATCAATGGTAGACTGAATAAGGAAAATATATGTATACACCATAGAATACTATGAAGCCATGAAAAACAATGCAATCATGTCTCTTATAGGTACATGGATGGAGCTGGAGGCCATTAACTAACGCAGGAACAGAAAACCAAATACAGTATGTTCTTATTTACAAGTGAGAGCTAAATGAGAACACATGAACATATAGAGTGGAAGAACAGACACTGGGGCCTACCAGAGGATGGAGGAGGAGGGGAGGAGGGAGAAGATCAGGAAAAATAACTGATTTAAACTAATTGGTACTAGGTCTAATACATGGGTGATGAAATAATCTGTACAACAAACCCCCATGACACAAGTTTACCTATGTAACAGACCTGCACATGTAGCCCTGGACTTAAAATCAAAGTTAAAATTTAAAAACTACATTTCCCAAAGTGCTTCATTACCTATCAACACTACCAATTAAGAAAGAAAAAGAAGTCATCACAAAATCCTCTGCGAGGCAATACTACTTGAGTTGTGGTCTTCACACCGACATACCAGGATTTAATTTCTTCCTTTTTCCTGCAGCTTGAAAACCTGAGGCAAGTGATTTTTACTATTTTCTCAGTTTTTTTTTTTCTTTTTAAGCTAAGCAGGAATTTGTCTAAATATCTGCTGCTTGCATTCTGACCCCCTAGTTCCTGGAGGGAACCTGCATTATTCCATACAACTACCATCTTGTCCCTACCCTTTCGTACCTGACTCCCCATCTTCCTCCCTACAAATCTAAGCTCTTTTGGAGGCAAGTACAGTGACAGTATGAGTGTTAATAAGAATCCAGTGCTCTTCCTTTAGATCTCAACTGTTCTTTTCTCAGGAAAGCTTTCCCCTTTCTCCCTGACAAGTCGGTTCCCATGTTCTCATGACACTTACACCTTTCCTTTTCACCACTTTCACTCTTGAGATTATACAAGCACGTGTATGATCCTTTAATTAATGTCTTCTTCTCCTACTAGACTGAAAGCTCTACGAAGGAAGGTCTAATGTGTTTTTTTTTGTTTGTTTGCCAATTAATACTAGCACAGAACATTGAGCTTAGAACATAGTACATGCTTAATAAATATTTTTTAAATAAATGGTGAATAAATCAGTGAATGAATAACCCTTTACTTCTTATATATACATTCAGAGAAACACAGCGCATACTATCACATCTGTAGAATGCCAGGTGATCCCAGCAGCAGGCTTGCATCAAAATTTTCCAAGACTGGATTCAAGCTCAAGCCATGAGGTGGCTATACTATTTAAGCCATCATAGGGATGCAATGAGCATAGTACTATACACATAGTTTTGAGTTTAATAAATTCTTGTTCATTCACTGACTTAGCAGACAGTGAAGAGTGATTTGACTATTGTGCTAAATGAGACAAACTAAGAAAATACATACAACAAATTCTTCTTTTCTAAAGGAGTATTAAAAATGAAAATGGAAAAATATGGCCCATATCCACACTAGGAATTGAGGAGGACCAAAGCAAGGAGTAGTATTGGCAGAAACTACTTTCTTCTCTATATAATTTGATTTCAGAAGTTTGAGGTTCATCAAAGAGTAAAATTGAGATTTTGAGATGTGATTCCTTTGTACCCATATATTAATCTTAGGGTACTATGTCCAGTGTAAAAATACACTATTATTTAATGGATTAAAAAGCTTGAATAGTATCAAGAAAAGAGTGAAAAATGTGACTAAAATGTATTCAAATAAAGTCTAGAGAAGAATTGAAACTCTTCAGCCCAGGAAAGAGTAGGCTAAGAATGGTGGTTTCATAATAGTTTTCAGGGTTTTTGCTTTCTTTTATCTTGTTGACCACAGAAAAGTAACAATTTTTCATATCTACTAAGGGTGGATTAAAAGAAGCTGCTCTCAACAGCAACTTAACAAGCTTGATTAACATAAAGAAGAATTCCCCAAAACTAATGCTTGCTAGTTACAGAAATTAGTGATTGATGGGTGTCAGGAATCTCCTTTAAGAAGATCTTTAAGAAAACAGATCAATTCCTCCTAATTTGAAAGGATTTCTGGTGCTACTTAAAGTCAGGGACAGGGCTGGTGTGGCTGCTATGAGGACTATTTGCCTCTTAAGTCCCTTCCAGCCCTGGATAGGTATAAATAATGAAAAGTGAACAAAAGTATATAGTGTATTAGAAACTTTAACAAACATGGCCCTCCAGACAAAGTCATCATGCTGATTTTATGAAATGCCTAGGTATTTCTTCCCAGCAGAATTCAGTAGAGGCAAATATTTATTGCATCCTGATAGGGAATAAAAGTCACACTTAACAATAAATTGCTATGAAATGTAGAGGTATTGTACTCAAGCATTAAATAAATGGTATTGAACATAAGCTCAACAGGTCAAGCCTAAGAAATGTGAGCTGTTTCCATCATCAAAGAAAAGAAAAAAGGAAACAAAATTCCAAATGCTCTTCATAATATAGCATTGATAGTTTTTCAGTCCACCCTTGATTGACACACACAACTTGTTTCAGTATACACTGAGGTTTTGCCCATGTGGACTTAGACAGCATATAGCATTTAATATTCATATTTTAATATAATTGAAACGTCACATTATGTTAACTACATTATATAAAAACTTGCAAAAGTTCTGAGTTAAATTACAAAGGAAATTTATTATTGTAGCACAGAAATGATAGAGGTGTGTGCATATATGTGTTCATATATATTCACACAAATACAACAGATGCCTTAACTTTTTCATAGTTTTACACACTGTAAGCTAACAATATTTATAATCAGAGAAAATGATTGAATGAATCAATCTTAAACTATTCATGAAAGGTTGGCAAACTAAAACCATCAGCTCTAGGGGACCCACACAGCTAATCAGCTTTAATTTTAGGGTATTTTCTCACTTGCAGTTTTATTTGAAGAGTCACATAAAAATATTAGTAATCTTGTGTTTGGAAACTTTCTATTTGCTTATCTTTGGTCATTTGACTCTGAAACATCTCATCTTGATAAAGCCAAAGAGATCAGACAGACTGGTGAGTGAAAATGGAAAAAATATTTTTTAAAAGCTCTAAGTCTTTTTTTTTTTAACCTTTTAAGATCAGGGTTATATATGCAGGTTTGTTACATAGCTAAACATGTGTCATTTGAGTTTGTTGTGCTGATTATTTCATCACCCAGGTATTAAGCCTAGTATGCATTAGTTATTTTTCCTGATCCTCTCCCTTCTGTGACCCTCTACCCTCTGGTAGGCCCCAATGTGTGTTGTCTCTATGTGTTCATGTGTTCTCATCATTTAGCTCCCATTTATAAGTGGGAACATTTGGTATTTGTTTTTCAGTCCCTGCATTACTTTGCTTAGGATAATGGCCTCCAGCTCCATCTATGTCCCTGCAAAAAGCATGATCTAGTTCCTTTTTATGGCTGCATAGTATTCCATGGTGTATACGTACCAAATTTTCTTAATTCAGTCTATCATGGATAGTATTATTTTAAACTCTGTTAGTACGCATTTATAGTACAAAACTCCCTTTGAAAGACAACATTCCTCAGAAACACGCATGTGTATTTTATTGGCTCATGACTTCTCAATGATGATGGTCTGTAATCATAATTATATGGGAAGTTTAGAGGTAAAGAGTAAATTTTATAGATTTTAGATTTGCTTTTTCTCTGGCAAAAACAACCACTCTCATCTACCCCTGACTTCTTAATCTGGTGATTTATCATTCAATAAGAATTTCCACAACTTCATTAAAAGTTTATATCTGATATCACAACAACCTCTATCCCTCCAGAAGCTCTATCTGTAACCAGTTAAGCCCAAGTCAAAAAGCCACTGAACTGTGAGAATGAACCACTGACCGTCTCTCACCAGAATAATGCTAAGGCAGGTCTCTGGTAACCTTAAACTCTGGGCCTTCCCCAGGGATAAAGAGCAGCACTGTGAAGCTTTTTCCTTGGTGTATATAGTCTTCTGAAGACCCGAAAGCATTAATATTGTTTCCAGCATCATTTATCCTACACACATTGAGCAATTAATACACTAACAGAAACCACTAAAAATATAAAAGCAAGGAATGTAAACCTATAAAACTGTCTCATCTATAGTTTTGGAGAGATTATTTTAAACAAGGAGAGATATAAAGGTTAGCTTAATTTAAATACTCTTGCATTCAGTTTCTGTTATCCTTGGTTGGCAACAGAAAAACCCATATCAAAACCAAGATTTCTTCCTTCTTATAAAAGAGACATATATACACCATTCTTGCAAAGAAAAATTTGTCTTATATATCATATTTTGGAAATGCAGCTCAGTATATCAAAGACAAATTGCTCTAGTGAGCTAATCTTACAGATCAAAATATTTGAAGGAGAGGGAAAAAGAGGTGAGGATGTCAGGTTACTAAATTTATAAATATATATCTTAGTGAGATTCCCAATTCTCTCTAGATGTTCTAATTTAGTATTGAATAGACCTGGAGGATCTGATTGCCTTTTCACAGATTGTTTTCCAGCTGCCTTCTGATATTTCAACACGCAGGTCTTGGTCCCATGCTATGCCAACAGTCAGCCTCCCATGTATTCTGTATACCAGGAGTAATTTATTAATCCATCTATAAAGGCAATCACAGTGCATGCAAGAAAGGGTTATGTAAAGCTCTAAAACTGAAAGAAGTCACTCCAGTAAACTTGGTACACATTCCAAACATCACTATTATGTTTGAGCTGTTTTATAAATCCTATAGCTCTTTTTCTGGTTACCCATCACTTTTGTGAAGTTGGACGAGGGAACAAAAGTCTGGATGATACAGTCTCTGCATAAATCTCAAGCTGCTACAATTTTTTTATCTTGTTGCTTCATCTTTACTAAGTAACCTTGAAATTTGGGATCTAAGACAAGTGGGAAGTAAAGATGGGCACTATGAAATTAAGCCAGTGCCAACTAGGTGAGCATAAAACAAAACCTCCAAAATGCTTTTGTAATTTATTATCAATTGTACGTCTGAAGGAATTTCTTCAAGAGTAGCCCAAGGGCTCATTAAAATAAAAATAGTTGCAATTATAAGAACATAAAAGACTACACATTGGGTAGAGTGTACACTGCTTAGGTGAAGAGTGCACCAAAATATCAGAAATCACCAATAAAGAATTTATTCATGTAACCAAACAACACCTGTTCCCTAAAAACATATTGACATTTAAAAAATCAAAACAAATTTTAAGGAAAAGAAAGACCAAAAAGCAAAAACCCAACTAGTCACATTAGAATTCTCTTTTTGAATATTAAAAAAAGAAGAAACATTCCTATAATGGCTCAAAATGTTCATTGAAGATTGTGGCCAGGCTTTCTCTATCTGGGCCTTTTCTCTCCTGCCTCCATCTTCATCCACCTGCCACCAGTGACACATCAGCTCATTCTTCCCATATATGTTTCTGCTTTGACAAGGAAAGGTTTCAACTTAAGTTCCTGCAGCTCTCTCTTTTTAGCCTCTACTTGCATTGTTTTCTCATCTTCTCTTCCAGTCCACTTTAATCTCTTTCTACTATCACCACCAATTAGTCTCTCATTGTAGAACTTCCTTCTTCCACTCATATTCTGAATACACAACGTACTCCACTACTACTTAAGCAAAGTTCCTGTGTTTGCTCTGATTCTACAATTTGCAAAACCAGTACTCTGGGAGGTATTTCCACATACTCATGATTGGCAGTTATGATTAGCATTTCTGATTTTGATCCCACATACTCATTATTAGTGAAAAACTACCATCAATTCAGACAGGCTATCTCCAACTACGGTACCTCGACTGGGAATTCGGTCTGAATAACGAAGACCTCCATGAATGAGGAAAGAAGATACAATATTATTTGCTACTCAATTATCTTTTTTCACAACAGAAAAAATATAACTCTTTGTAGAATTTGTGTTACCACAAAAAATATAAACTGTTTTGAAAAGTACTCCTTATATGATCATAGACAATTCAGAGTAAGTTACTGAAATTACCAATTCATATTCTCAGCCATTGCATAATTGTCCAGAAATATCACACTGGATGTGTGGAACTGGAGTTAGCTCTACCCTGGGTTTAATCATGGTTCTGGCACAACTAGTCAATGAAGCATCAAAAGTTGAGGTAGATTGCTCTCCTCTTTGATAACACTTGGATAAAATATTGTTGCAGCACACATTACTTTGCTTCCCACTACATTTGTTCATTTGTTTGTTTGTTTGTTTGTTTGCTTGGTGGGTGCTATTAGACATTTTTTGTACTTAAGTGTATTCTTTCTGGCAAAAGTAATACAAAGTGTTATCCTCAAATTTGGCTGTTTTCTGTATCTGAAAGCTGGCTATTAAGCATGTTTGTTCTTGTCAATCATGCTACAACATGTAAAACAGTTTTATTTTCTTAATTCCAACTCCCAAAGAGAAATTTAGTGCCATCTACTCAGCTTATGCTTTAACTCTCGAGTCCAAATTATCTGTCAGTACTTTTCTTCCAGTATCACCTCAATCACAAGTTCTTCTAATGTTACTGTTCCCACTGCTAAATAAAGCAGAGAGAGCTATTTCAGAGATTTTCAACATAATGTTCCAATAATTGTGTCTCTCTCTCTTAAGTAACTACAGAACTAAATATGTCTCAATCTCCTCCAGCCCTGGTAACTAGATGACAACGTACACCTTGAGATCATTCCAAAGATGCCAATCATTTCAACTTTTGGTAAATATGGAATCACTTGCTTAAACGTCTGATGTAGCAGACAAAGAAATTTTGCTTGATTGGCTTTCCATTGTAGCTTAATTAAGCAATCATTTCTTTTTCTAGGGACTGACACCATTCGCTTTTTCCCTTTCTCTTCACTTCAGTCTAGAAAGATATGCAAGTATCATCAGCTTTCTCCTATACGCCACCTGCATAGGTACCTTTTAAATATTTTTCCTTTTCTCCAAATTTCCCTGCTTTAGCAACTGGCCCCAACTTTAGCTACCTCTTTTTTTTTTAATTACAAACCTATCACAATGCCAAAATTATTCCTACGGGGACACTATTATCATCTTCCCCTGCTTTCTTTTCTCTTTTTTGTCTCCAACAGATCCTATCCTTGAATTTGAACCTACAAATAGTCATATAGTTATTCAGGGCCTCATTCTACTTAAGACTCTTCTCACATCACATGCTTCAAGTACTTGGAAATACACACCGCCTTCTCAATAATTCTGACATTCATTATTTAGGAATTTCACCATTCTGTCTAGGAACTGGCCTGAAAACACTTGTAATATGAGATTAGTCAATCTCATATTACATACAGACACACAGAACAACTAAGATGTGACTAAAAGTGACAACTTGAACATGTGCAAAGTTTATGTCCCACAGTCTATTCATTTTGGAAAACTCCACTACAGTTCAGTTTTTAAACAAATCTTTATATATGAAATAATTTTAAATTTAGAGAAAAATTGCAAAGGCAGTACAGAAAGTTTTCATTTACTCCTCACCTAGTTTCCCCTATTACTAGCATCTACATAACCATGATGCATTTGTCATAACTAAGAAAATAATTTTGGTACATTACTGCTAAATGAATTCAAGACTTTATTCAGGCCAAGTGTAATGGCTCACACCAGTTATCCTAACACTTTGGGAGGCCAAGGAAGGCAGGAGGATAATTTGACGCCAGGAGTTTGAGACCAGCTTGGACAACATAATCAAATGCTCATCTGTAACATTTAAAACAAAATTAATTTAGCTGGACCTCGTAGCATGTGCCTATAGTCCAAACTGCTTGAGAGGTTGAGGCCAGAGGATTTCTTGAACCCAGGAGTTCAGTCCTGCAGTGAGCTGAGATAATGCCACTGTTCAATACTGCCACTTCAGCCTGGGCAACAGAGTAAAACTCTGTCACAAAGAAAAAAAAAGCCATTTTATTCAGATTTTACTAGTTTTTCATTATTGTCTTTTATCTGTTTGAAGATCCCATATTTTACTTAGTAATCTTGTATGCCTCTTTAGCTTTCATTGACCTGTGACAATTTTTCAGTATGCTTGTTTTGCTTGATGACCCTCATGGTTTTTAGAACTGTCTGATTTGGTTTGGGGGAGCAAGAATACAGAGCTGTAGTACCATTTTCATCCCATTACATGAGAGGTACATGTCTTATCATTGATAATGTTAGCCTTAATCATCTGATATGTGTCACCTTTCTCTTCTATGAAATCACTTTTCTCTGCCTCTTTTCATACACAAGTATTCTTTTAGTGCATTCTGACATTGCTATAAACAACTACCTGAGACTGGGTAATTTATAAAGAAAAGATACTTAATTGGTCTATGGTTCCAAAGCTGCACAAAAAGCGTGACTAGGGAAGCCTCAGGAAGCTTACAAATATGGTAGAAGACAAAGGAGAAGCAGGCATGTCCTACAAAGCTGCAGCAAGAAGAAAAGAGACTAAAAGACGAAGTGCTATACACTTTTAAACAAGCAGATCTCATGAGAACTCACTCATTACCACGAGATCAGCAAGTCAGAAATCCACCCCCATGTTGCAATCACCCCCACTAGGTCCTTCCCCAAACACTGAAGATTACAATTCATCATGAAGTTTATGGGGGACATAGAGCCCAATCACATCATTCCACCAAAGCTCCTCCTAAATCTCATGTCCTTCTCACATTTCGAAACACAATCATGCCTTCCTAACAGTACCCCAAAGTCTTAACTCATTCCAGCATTAACTCAAAAGTCCAAGTCCAAAGTCTCATTCAAGAAAAGGCAAGCCCCTTCTGCCTATGAGCCTATAAAATAAAAAAAACAAATTAGTTTCTTCCAAGATACACTAAGGGATAAAGACATTGGGTAAATGCTCCCATTCCAAACCGGAGAATTCAGCCAAAGCAAAACGGCTACAGGCCCCATGCAAGTTTGAAACCCAGCAGGGCAGTCACTAAATCTTAAAGCCCCAAGATAATCTCCTTTGACTCCATGTCTCACATCCAGGCCACACTGATGCAATGAGTGGGCTCACAAGGCCTGGGGCAGCTCTGTCCCTGTGGCTCTGTGGGGTTCAGCTCCCCTGGCTGCTCTCAAGGGCTGGTGTTGAGTGCCTGAAGCTTTTCCAGGTACACGGTGCAAGCTGTTGATGGACCTACCATTCTGGGGTCTGGAGAATGGTGGCCTTTTTCTCACAGAAACAATAGGCAGTGCCCCAGTGGGGCTCTGACTCTGGCCCATGAAACCACTTTTCCCTCCTAGGTCTTGAGGCCTGTGATGGGAGGAGTTGCCACAAACGTCTCTGAAGTGGCTTGGAGGCACTTTCCCCATTGTCTTGACTATTAAGGTTGGGCTCTTCTTTACTTACACAAATTTCTGCAACAGACTTGAATTCCTCCACAGAAAATGTTTTTCTTTTCTACCACATAGACAGGATGCAAATTTTTTAAACTTTTATTCTCTGCTTCTCTTTTAAATGTAAATATTCTTTGCTTACGACTATATTTAAAAAACAAAACAAAACGGTGACCTTTTTTTTACCTCCAGTTTCAGGTCATTTCTTTGTTTATGCAAATGAGCACAGGCTTTTAGAAGCAACCAGACCACATCTTGAACATTTTGCTGATTAGAAATTTTTCCATGAGATACACTAAATTATCTCTCTCAAGTTCAAAGTTCAACAGATCCCAAGAACAGGAACACAATGCTGTCAGTCTCTTTGCTAAAGCATAGCAAGAGTGATATTTATTCTAGTTCTCAGTAAGTTCCTCATGTCCATCTGAGACCACCTTAGCGTAAACTTTACTGTCCACATCACTCTCAGCATTGTGGCCACAACCATTCAACAAATCTCCAGCAAATTTTAAACTTTGCTTCATGTTTTTGTCTTCTTCTAAGCCTTCCAAACTGTTCCAGCCTCTGTCTGTTACCCAATTCCAAAGTCACTTCCACATTTTCAGGTAACTTTATAGCAATGCTCCAGTTTTCTGGTACCAATTTTGCAAGTCACTAACTCAAGTCCCCACTCAAGAGGATAGAATTAATTCCACCTTTTCAAAAAGAAGGTATCTCCATAAACTATTCATTAGAGACTTATCTGTACTCCTTTATTTATTTGTTCATGAACATATCTATTTATTCAATAATTTATGTATATCCCTTTGGCCTGTGTATATTTACTTAATACTATGGTTATAATCCAATATTGTTATTTATTGTGTTGAACAAATTGTTCCAGCTTTGGCCATTGTGAGCCTTTTCAGTTTGGCTCTTATTCCTTTGACATTTCCTCATCATTTTGTTTTTGAACACTTCTGTAATTTATGCCTTTATAAGATATGACAGGTTCATCTTACACATCCTGTGCCCCAGCCCTAGGATTTACCATTTCTCCAAGAAGCCCTGGTTTCTTTGATTATGGAATGGTATTGAAAATAATGAGCTCATTCACTACTACTTGGCTCCTTCTTCAGATACCTCCTGGCGCAGGCAACCCAGAATTTAATGTTGCTTCCACCTCAGCCCCATCTCCATTAACTTTCTTGGAAAGTGTGATACTCCAAGTTTTGGCCTAACATTCTTATAGTCAGATGGAGTATTCTTTTGCAGAACAGCAGTAACAAAAAGCCCTGAAAAAAGCAAGTAAATGGAAAGGTAAAATGCCCCTCTGCTAAAGCAGAATTTATAACCAAAGAAAAGGAACGGAAGTTAATTGAACAAACATTCTTTATGGAAGAGTTTTGATTACTTCGTGAAACATCATCTCTCACAAAACAGGTAAAACAGATATAAGGTAAGTCTGAGGAGTGAACTAACACAGATTCATATCAGACAAAGTATTCAAATAATATAGGTGGAAAAACTGATAAGCAGAAAATTCTTAGACTTTTACATATTGGTAGAAATATTTTCAGAATATCCTTGTTAAAATGTTTTTTTAACCTCCAAAGACTACAGTTATTTTTGAGAGACCAGATGGCCAGTAATTTGTAATTTTAAAAAGGCATAACTTAGGTGTCACTGCCACAAATACTGAGTCATATATTAATAGTTATGGTGAGCTACCTCAAGCGGTGTGCCTATTGAACAAGCCTATCAAGATATAATCACCAAATATTTGATAGAAGAGAACCAAAAATTCATTAGAATCCTTCCTTAAAAGTTTCTCTCATATGCAAAGACTATTTTGACTGTGAAAGTCACATCCCTTTATTGAAAATTCAAGCTTTCTCAGTGCAATTCAACATCTTTGGCTTTGAAACAAAGAAATACTGTTTGGGTGAGGAAAAAGATCTCCTTTGAAAGTAATATACATAAACAATTGCTATCTGGGTGTTAACAAATATTCATTAATTTATACCTTGCATAAAAGCTAAAATAAATTTTGATTTGTGTCAAGTATCTCAATCAATCCTGCAAATTTATTTTTACTTATGTTAATCATGAAAATGTAAAAACATAAATGAAATCAGACCTGTTGTTAGCTCAGTCTAGATTGGCCCAATCAGTATTTCCTGGTTAAAGAAACCATGTAGGTACATTCTGCATATTTAGAAAAAAATAGACTTTTTCTTTAATCTTCCTGTAGATGAAGTACACTTCAATCAAAAAGAGATTTTACCTATAACCTAAGTTCCAGGCAAATAAATAAAGCTGACATCGTACCTACCTGCTCAAAACTAGAGAGGAAACTATAGACTTTTTAAAGACATAAAAGGGAAGTTCTAAAAAATCTTATCTGTCTCTGTTATGCCCTTTTCTTAAACTAAATAAGGTTAGGTTAAAGATGAGTTTCTCATTTCTTCTTTGAAACTACATGATGAACGACAGATGCATAAAACATAGCATGTGTTTCAAATGCTGTGCTGTAAACTAATCCAAGCTAGAAGAATTGATACAAAAAATAATCATGTGTTCACTGAAACCTTCTTTCTGAAACACTGACTAAAATCATGGAGAGTGTTTTCCCATTGTGGGAAAATCTATTTTCAGACGCTGGTACTAATAGTGACTAACAGAAATTACAAAAGATGGTGAAACATGTAGAAAATAGCCATGTTGGAGGGGTGAAAAGAAAGGAACTGAGGTAAGAAAGCAATCAGTGAGGTAGGAACAAACTGCATCTCAGAAAGAATATAGCATCTGTCCTCAGATGAAAAATGAACCCAAAGAAATGATGGCTTCAGAAATCAAGGAAAACGACAATGAAAGAAAATTCCAATTGCAATTGGGTGTATGCACACTGGGAGATAAACTGGGAAGAAGACTCAAGAGATAATAACATGGTCTATCTTTAATTTGGCAGCGTGAGAATGAGGTAGACATCTTGTTAAGGCTGTTAAAACTGAAGAGAAAAACACTTGGCAGCTTTAAAGATAAAACTAATATCTATACATAACTGCTCACATTATGCATGTTCTGATAAATACTCAGTAATGTATTACACATTATAAATTCCACAAGTATTAGTAGTCCAGTTTCATACCTATTTTTTATGTTTCATGTCATTTAGAGTTCTTAATATAGCACCCAAAGAAAGTTCATTTTAAACTAAGCCTTAGAGACAAAAAAAAATAACTGTAGACAGAACATATCACATTTCCAGAATTAACATCAAAGAACACATATTCTAAAGCCTCCCAATGAGAATGGAAAAACTATCAATTAAATAAGACATCATACTCAGGAAGTGTCAGCATAGGCAATGGTTATTTATTTCAGGAATACCACATAAATGTGTTAGTTTTCTTCTATTGCCTTTTAAATTTTTCTCCCTTACAAATAACAAAAGTATTTGAGAATTATTTCTTTCTACCATAAATCCAAAATTTCTTTCTGTAAATGCTAATTTTGAAAGACAAAATTACACACACACACACACACATACATATCTTTCATTAGTCAGGGTTCTCCAGAGAAACAGACCAATAAAAGAATGGATAGATAGATGATAGATAGATAGATAGATAGATAGATAGATAGATAGATAGATAATAGACAGATAGATGATTGATAGCTAGACAGGCAGATCACTGACAGATGATAGATGATAGATGATAGATAGATAGATAGATAGAGGATTGATAGATAGATAATAGATTTTAAGGAAATGGATCACACAATTTTGGAGGCAGAGAAATCCCCAATCTGCTATCTGCCAGCTGGAGGCCCAGGAAAGCTAGTTGTGTAGTTCCAGCCCAAGACCAAAGGCCAAGAACCAGGAGAACCAATTATATAAGTTCTACTTAGGCTTGAATGACTGAGAACCAGTAGAGCCAGTGGTGTAAGTACTACTCCAAAGACAGAAGACTAATATGCCATCCAAGCAGTCAGGCAAATAGAGTAAATTCTACCTTCCTCTGTTTTTATGCTCTATTAAGGCCCTCAATGGACTGGATGATGCTCACCCACACTGGGGAGGGCCACCTGCTTGACTCAGTCTACAGATTCATATGCTAATCTCACCCAGAAACACCCTCACAGACATACCCAGAAATAATGTTTAACCAAATATCTGAGCACTCCATGACTCAGTCAAGTTGACACATAAAATCATTTATATTATATCCCATGTACAAAGATATCTTCATTTTCAGACACACACACTGATATGGTTGGCTCTATGACCCCACCCAAATCTCATGTAAAATTGTAAACTTCAGTGTCGAAGGAGGAGCTTGATGAGAGGTGATTGAATCATGGGAGCGGACTTCCCCTTTGCTGTTCTCAAGATAGAGTTCTCAGAAGATCTGGTTGCTTAAAAGTGTGTAGCACTTCTCACATCACTCTCTGTCTCTCATGCTGGCCATGTGAAGATGTGTTTGCTTCTCCTTCACCTCCTGCCATGATTATGTTTCCTAAGGCCTCCCCAGAAGCAGAATCCATACAGCCCCCAGAACTGTGAGTGGATTAAACTTCTTTTCTTTATAAATTATCCAGTCTTAGGTATGTCTTTAGAGCAGTGTGAGAGCTAATACTGAAAATTGGTACTGGGAGTGGAGCATTGCTATGAAGATACCTAAAAATATGGAAGAATCTTTGAAACTGGGTAATGGAACAGTTTGGAGGGATCAGAAGAAGACAGGAAGATAAGGGAAAGTCTGGAACCTGCTAGAGACTTGTTAAATGGTTGTGACCAAAATGCTGATATGGATATAGACAATGAAGTACAAGCTGAGGTGGTCTCAGATGAAGATGAGGAACTTACTGAGAACTATAGTAAAGATCATTGTTGATATGCTTTAGTAAAGAGACTGGTGCCATTGTACCCTGATTTAGGGTATCTGATGGAAGAAATTTCTAAGAAGCAAAGTATTCAAGATGTGGCCTAGCTACTTCTAAAGCCTATGCTTATTTGCATAAACAAAGAAATGACCTGAAACTGGAACTTATATTTAAAAGAGAAACAGAGCATAAAAGTTTGGAAAATTTGCAGCCTATGTAGAAGAAAAGAAAACCCTATTTCCTGCAGATGAATTCAAGCCTGCTAAAGAAATTTGCATAAGTAAAGAGGAGCCAAATGTTAATAGCCAAGGCAACAGGGGAAAGTGCTTCCAAGGCATTTCAGAGACTTTTGTGGCAGCTCCTCCCATCATTGGCCTGAAGACCTAGGTGAGAAAAGTGGTTTTGTGGGCCAGACCCAGGGCCCCACTGCTCTATGCAGTCATGGGATGTGGGACCCTGTGTCCCAGCCACTCCAGCTGCAGCCATGGCTAAAAGGGGCCATTGCTTCAGAGGGTGCAAGCCCCAAGCCTTGGTGGCTTCCACATGGTGTTTAGCCTGCAGGTGAACAGAAGGCAGGTGACACTTGGGAGCCTCCACCTAGATTTCAGAGCATGTATGGAAACACCTGAATGTCCCTGCTGAAGTATGCTGAGGGCACAGAGCCCTCATGAAGAACCTCTACTAGGAAAATGCAGAGGGGAAACATGGGGTAGGAGCCCTCACACAGAGTCCGTACTGGGACACTGCCTATTGGAGCTGTGAGAAGAGGGCCACCATCCTTCAGACCTCAGAATGGTAGATCCATCAACAGCTTGCCCCATACACCCAAAAAAATTCATGGACATATAACACCAGCCCTTGAGAGCAGCCAGGGGAGTGGAGCCCTGCAACCCACAGGGATAGAGCTGCCCAAGGCCTTAAGAGCCCACTCATTGCAACAGCATGGCCTGGACCTAAGACATGAAATCAAAGGAGATTCTTTTGGAGCTTTAAGATTTAATGACTGCCCTGCTGGGTTTCAAATTGACATGGGGCCCATAGTCCCTTTGTTTTGGCTGAATTCTCTCTCCCTTTTGGAATGGGAGCATTTGCCTGTACCCCCATTGTATCTTGAAAGTAACTAACTTGTTTTTTATTTTACGGGCTCATAGGCAGCAGAGACTTGCCTTGTTAATTTAGTTAATGCTGGAATGAGTTAAGACTTTGCGTTACTGTTGGAAAGGCATTATTGTGTTTTGAAATGTGAGAAGGACAAGAGATTTGGGAGGAGCAGGGGTGAAATGATTTGGTTTGCTTCTCTTTTCCCACCGAAATCTCATGTCAAATTGTATTCTTCAGTGTTGAGGGAAGGACCTGGTTGGAGATGATTGACTCATGGGGGCAAACTTCCCATCGCTTTACTCATGATACAATTCTCACAAGATCTGGTTGTTTTAAAGTGTACAGAATCTCCCCCTTCACTCTCTCTCTTATGCTGGCCATGTGAAGATGTGTTTGTGTCCTCTTCACCTTCTGCCATAATTGTAAGTTTCATGAGGTCCCCCAAGAAGCATAAGCCTGTGCAGCCCACAGAACTGTAAGCCAATTCAACCTCTTGTCTTTATAAATTACTCAATCTTTAGTATGTCTTTATAGCAGTGTGAGAACAGACTAATACACACACCCATCTGCAAATAACTTAAATAAATCCAAACTAGATTCTTCTGATTCTGTGGAATCACTTTTCTATATGAGAATAGGTTTAATTTTGTTAAAATCTTTATTTTTGACAAAATATTTTTAAATGTTTATTTTAAATTGAGGGACATTTATACATCAGAACTTCTTAAATTTTTCATAATATTTATAAGTTTATCTGTATGATGAATATATTTAAAGACGTAAGTATATTGCAGCCAATGCTCAAAGAATGGTAAATTGTTAACATTAGCCCAAAACATTGGTTAATGTTTAATGTAATATGAAACCCTTGAAATAACTATTTTCCTATGATATAAATATCAGTCCAATTTATTGGATCAATTATGAAAAGTACAACCATTAAAATACTTCATGGAGGTTTATCTGTTGGTTCAATTTCTATTAAATATAACAGCATTGGCTGAGCACAGTGGCTCACACTTATAATCCTAGCACTTTGGGAGGCCAAGATAGGCAGATCGCTTGAGGTCAGAAGTTCAAGACCAGCCTAGCCAACATGGTGAAACTCTGTCTCTACTAAAAACATAAATTAGCTGGGCATGGTGGTGCATACCTATAATTCCAGCTACTCAGGAAGCTGAGGCAGACTCTGTCTCTGTCTCTCTCTCTCTCTATCTCAATCTCTCTCCATATATATGAGTTATCTAGCTATTGTTGGAATTTAAACACAGCCAAATATGAGCCATGGTATTTTCTGTATGAAATAGTGTATTTGTATGTATATCTGCATATCTCTGGCTACATACACATGCATAGAGAATAGGATGGTATAATTTTAATGTCACTCAGATAAAATAAAAAATATTATTTCTCTGCTCAGATCTTACTCTATTATATCTATGACCTTAGATAAGTCATTTTACCTTTCTGAGACTTAGATTTTTTATTTGTAAAATGAGAAGGATGGACTGGTTGATTTCTCTGAAGTTCCTTCTTGTTTTGATGTTTCTATTATTCTCTGATTTTATATGCATATGTTATTATTAATAATTAAATTTGTTTATTAGGTGAGTTGTAAATCCAGGAGGGACTTAGATGTAAATAAAGAGCTCCAATTGATAAACTAATATAGAAATCTGTGAGATCACAAGGGAAAAGTTAGCTTATTTGCAGACGTATCTCAATACGTCATATCCAAAATGGATAAGATGAAATAAGGAGTGCTTGAAGCCAAATGCACATTGGAGGCAAGGTATACTTGCTAGAAGGAAACTGATTTAGTTTCTAAGGAAGTAGCAGTAAACATGAAAGGGACACATGTACATCTACATAATTTTCATTGACCTTGAGATTATTTTAAGCTATTCAAAGAAAATATCACTTTTCCTGTTGTCAAGAGAAGAATTCATCTACAGGTCCTCTTTATGATGACATGAAATTTAGTAAGGAATGCTAAACAGCAACCTTACATGAAATATCACAACTACCTTCAAGGTGTAGTTTATTACAATATCCTTATACAAGGACTTCAAGCCTATACCTTTTTTTTGCCCACCCTGCGCAAGACTATACTTTTTGATGACTACCTGAGTAGAGCTATGGAGCTATTCTATCATGCTCATTTAAGTGCAGAGGTACATGCTAAGTATTGTATAAGGACACCCACCTTAACAGAAGAAAACCCTAACTCTGCCTTGGGGACATGCCAAGAAAGTATTACAGGCAAGTCAAAGGTTCTCTCATTAAAAAATTTGGTTTACCCTAGGAAACAAATGGAAGGTCAAAGCTACAATAATTTTAATCTGTAGAAAAATTGTAAGTACATATGTATATCCAAATACCACCTAACTATAAAGCCAACATTATTATACAGCAGATGTTTTACCAAATCTCATTTCCTGAGCATATGGCCCTCTTTCATGGGTAAACAAAAAAACTCTTCCCAGCCCCCTTAATGTTTGGCAAGGCCATATAATTGTCACTCATCGATGAAATGTGATTGGAAGTGATATGTGTCATTGATGGCTTGAGGCAACAAAAAGTCCCAGGATAACTCTCCAGTCTTCCTCTTCTCCTGTTAGGATAATACTGGAGAAAACCTCAGGTTGGGATCATGGAATCACAAAATCCTTAGATTGCCAAGTCACTCCCTGAAAGACCACTATCCCTGGGGAATCACCCAGACATCCAGCAGATTTCAAAAAAGTTAAAATAAACTTCTGTTATGTTAATCACTGAAGATTTGTTGCTGTAGCATGAGTTTAGACTATCATAACTAATAGAGCATCCATATAAATTATAGTTCTATGATGAATACCCAGATAAATTGGTTGAAAACATACTCTTAAATAACTGAAGGAATGTACTCCATAGGCTTTTTATTTATGTCAGACAAATGTTTGGTAATATCTACCAAATAAACAAACAAACAAATTTGGTTTTGGGGAATTCTGTGAATTCCTTCTTTCTGGCAGTAATTAAATAATCCAGTGTCCAGTAAAGCCACTGTATCAGACAGGGTCCTGGCATTAGAACGACAGTATATTCAAATGGAAAAATTAAGGACAATTTAATAAAAGAATACTTCAAAATTGTTGACAGGGTTAAAATAAAATAATGTGGTAAGAAAAACCAAGTTCTCATTAATACTCCAGACTAGCAAAGGTATAGATGCATCACCACCCTAAAGCTAAAGGGATAATGAGAATAAAAATTGTTTCCAGTATCCAAATAAAGATGAGACTCTAGCCTTTGGGAAAAAAAGTGAACCCACAGTGAACTTGTAACCTGATGTCTCTCTTCTCCAGCCTCTGATCTTCTGTAAGTGCATTGGCTATATTCAAAGACAAGTGAGAGCAGAGTAAAGACTTGGTACAGTCCAAAGAGGCCCACCATTCAAGGCACAAAGGAGGGTGGAAGATGAATCTGCAGGGAGAAATCCAAGATAGCCAACCAAACCCATGCTATCTGCATAGTGGATAATTTTTATCTTTCTGTTCTCTATAGAGAAAGAGTAACACTATCACAATAACTCAGAAAAAAAAATTCTGAGGTCCTGAGAAAGGATAGAAAGGAATTGGAAAACAGAGACAGATAAAACAGACATTATGCAGGTTGCATATATAAACTCATGGTAATTGATTGTGAAGAATGAAGGCATTAAAATGAAGGTAAGGAAATGCTTCTAATTTGAGAGAATGAGTCAAGAAAACTAGTGGTTCTGGCTTGGAATCCTGTAGCCAATTTGAAAGAGGCCAATGTTGGAGGACTCAGGTTATTCACGGACTTGCCAACTGCTGGAACATCAATGTAGTAGGATTAGGAGATAGAGCTAAGCCCTCCTTTACTACCTATCCCTCAACTTTTTCTTGATGAAGAATTTACCCTCTGACCAAAGTAAGATATATAAGCTCTTCATCTGCTCCTTACTTAGATTCATTTCATATGTGCTCCCATGATCTATAGCAGGAAATGGTAATGCAGGGTACATTCACAGACAAGAGACTTAGCAGCTTTTGCCTGTAATTATTAATCATTTGCACATGACATTATCTTTGCAAAGCATTTGGCAACCATTAATTAAATCTCATAACACTCCTGTAGGTAACTTTCTAATAGAAACATTCACAGAAGCCCAGCCCTCATCAAAACTGAGAAACTGGCACATAATTTCTTCAATGTACCCTTCCTCTTCCAGGCACCAAGGACTTACAAGCTACTCCTATATAGCCCATATCGTCCTGCCACAAAGGCCCTCCTGGACCTAGAAGGTGGCCATCCTGTGCTCTCAGATTCCCTTTTCCCAACTCCCAAAATCTAATCCTTCACAGTATTAGTATTCACTTACTGAAATAAGCTTAATTCTGTCTGACTTGTTACCAGATATCACAGTTTCTTAATCCTAAAGAGATGCAATGAGTGGCAGATTTCATGAACTGTGACAGAAGAGGATACCAAGATATTTTTAGGCAAGGAAAAAAAAAGGTTTGCTTAATTTTCTTTGTCAAATCTACATTTTTGAAGATTAGTCTTGGGCATACTTGCTTCAAATATATAGCATGATTATGACAATTAAGAATACAAATGCAGGGCTCTGGGCAATAGGGATAATGCTATCCAGATTGAACAATTTGGAAAGAACTTCCTAACAGGAAAAGAGCTGGAGAACTGACTTACCTGGGCCTACCAACTGGGCCCATTCCAAATTACTCATCCACTGAGCAGGAAGGGAAAAGTTAATGTCTTCCCCACATTCTAATCCTGCTACTTCACCTATAATTTATATCTCACTTAATAGCATCATCATTTACATAGTTTCTGAAACTAGAATCTTTGGATTTGTCCTCAATACCTTCTTCTTCAGCATACTACATATACAAAACAATCACCAATCAAGTCATGTTGATTCTATCTACAAAATTAAAAATGAAAATTGCCAGCTCTCCTCCATTTTCCTCCTTTTTCCCTACTTCACATTATTGTCATCTCTTTTCTGTAACACTAAAAACTTTCTAGTCCTTGCCTCATCCAACTTCTTCTCTGTTACCAGCATAATTTTTAAAATAAGAATCTGGAAAATACTATTTATAATAGTTCAGACTTCACTTCCTCTATAAAGTTTACCCCAATTTCCAAAGCATAGTCTTTTCCTTCTTCTGTGTCCATCTCTCTATTGTAGCAATTAATATATCACACTATTACGCATCTATTTAAATATGTATTTCTTCATTACATTTGGAGTATAGGGACTACATCTTCCTCATCTCTTTATATCCAGAGTTGTGCCAAGACACACATTTTTTGCTACACATTTGTTAAAATATTTGCCATTACAATTGCTTCATAAGGTTAACACTTGGAAGGTCCCAATTGAGATGCAAATATTACTTAATGGGTAATTACCCACTCAGGTATTAATGCATTGGTTAGGACATCCCAGTAACCCCATCACAGAGCAAGCCCCAAAAGCGTGGATCCCAGTGTGTATAGGTGATGAAAAGTGATCTGGAACGGTCTGGAACATTAAAATGATGTGGGCTGAAGAAGATCAGCACACATAGCTTTTAGAAAGCCACAGTCTTTCCCCAAAATCTATGTATATAAAAAGGAAAAAATATAAAAATTGTGCATAAAGGTGGTCAAGGAGGAATTCAAGTCAAATGGTGCTACATTTTCTATCATGCTCAGGATTTGCCTTGAATACAGTTAGGTGCTACTTTACTTCTCCCAAAAAAGGATCTAATTCGTATATATTACTCATCTCCTTTAATGCTAAATGGACCCTACATTCTGTTATTCTATCATGCTAGCATTGGATGAAAGATTTATCATCATCATTTATTCATTCATTTATTTATCCATTCATTATTTCACTTCTAAGGTCATCTATTTCTAGAACAAAAGCCTAAGCAAACCCCCTCTGGCCACTCAAACAAGCAAAAGTAGGTTTGTGGGATTAGAGGAATTAGATCTTCTGGTTTGCATTATAGCTTAAAGCTATCCCCTAACCAGTTCTCAACTTGCTTCAAATTATGATTTGACTGATAAAGCACCAAAGGCATAATGTTGAATAGTTGGATTTATCCTGTGGCATATAAAATTCATAACAATATAGGGAAAATTAAATGATAGATAGCTTTCACATATCATGACCCTTAGTATGGGAGCCACAGATCTATTAGGCATGGCACTCCAATGTGGTAAGACCTAATTACATTTTTCTAATAAATGAGCCTTGGGATTTTTAACATCTTGAGGATATATGTGAATGTGCAGGAAATTATCACCAGGACAGTATCAAATGTTGTTAGTTAGAATCCACTCCAAAAATTAAAAAACACATCAATGAGTTAATGAAGTGACTAGCAATTACTGTTGGATCATCTGTTCCTTTTAAACTACAAACATCAAATTTGCTGCTTTG
The DNA here is from genome assembly GCF_049354715.1 of Callithrix jacchus. NCBI lineage: Eukaryota > Metazoa > Chordata > Mammalia > Primates > Cebidae > Callithrix > Callithrix jacchus. Next base: position 96,330,787 of record NC_133524.1, read on the forward strand.
GTGTTGCTGATTCCATATTGATGTGCTTTTGGCCATGACTCTGGCAAAATGAGTGCATGGACTTATTTCTGATTTCCCAGCACACCACCATAAGAGCCATCCAGAGATGCAGCAACCTCTGCAACACAGGAGGCAAGACCTTCATGGTGAATTATGCTTAAACCTGAACCTGAACTGTACACACAAATTATCATTAAAATGACCATGACCTATACAGCTCCTTTTGCAATTGTCACAACAAAGCAAATGATGCTGTAAGAAGATGAAAGAGATAGAGAAGGAAGCAGAGAAGCAGAAACAGTGGTGGAACAGGCAAAAAAATCTGTCTGGATGTCATAGTTTCACATTTTCAATACTTACCAACTTTTCAGGTATGTAAACTTTCAGACAAAAATATAAACAAGCAAAAATACCCAAGTATTCTTTCTTTAAATATCTTGTTTAGGTCTCAGCACAGAAAATCATCCCATTGCATTAGGTTTGTTTCCAGCTCATGATATGAATAAACAACACTGTGTTCCCTTGATGTTTCTCAATTATATCCCAAGAAAAACAATGTATTGATACTCTCATGTTAATGTACTATAATTTTTTACATTTCATATACCTAATTATATTTTCTCCTGATAGTGATTTAAGGATTTGATACCAAGGACTGAAAAGGCAGCTCTAATATTTATATATTTACATTATTTTTAAAAATACATTACACAGACAGTTTTCTGTTGTGGGCGTACCTTGTAAATGTACTCTCCAAACAAATTCATTAATTCAAGTTCTGCTTCCTATGCAAGATTTTCAAAAGTATGACTGATTGACACTTTTTTATATGAACATGAACATTATATTAACCAAAATAACATAGCCCAACTAATAAAAAAGGTCATCTGTGTTTATTAACTTAAATGTCTGGCCATCACTGTGACATACAAAGTATATTGAACATTGGCATATTGAGTGCTTCTTTATTGAGCCGTATATTCAGACACTGTATAGAAAGAAGGGAGTGAAAATTAGACAAAGTTCTTTCTTTCAAGAAGTTCACAGTGCAATACAGGAGATATATGCAAATATTTATCATACAGCAATATAATGAAACTATGTAAATGGTTCAGTGATATCACAAAGAATATAATTAACTCTAAGTGATCAGGAAGGCTTCATCCAAAGGCTTCATCATCTTGAACCACAAACATTTTACTAGGTGATCACTCCATGGAATAATATGTGAAAAATCTCAGAGGCAATGAGAGCCTGAACTAAAGCAGCGACATTGAGGATGGAGTGAAAGGGAAGTGAACACAGTAAAATAAAGTCAGGGGAAAGAATGTTTAGCATATTCCGTCCAAGGGAGAATATGAAGAGATGAAATCAACAGAACTGACCTCACAGCGACTACTTAGAGCAGGGGTCCTCAACTCCCAGGCCATGAACCAGTACCAGTCCATGTTCTATTAGGGACCAGGCCACACAGCAGGAAGTGAGCAGTGGATGAGCGAGTGAAGCTTCATTTGTATTTACAACCGCTCCCCATCATTGGCATTACCATCTGAGCTCTTCCTCTTGTCAGATCAGCAGTGGCATTAGATTCTCATAGAAGCATAAACCCTCTTGTGAACTGCACATACAAGGGATCTAGGTCATGCACTTCTTATGAGAATCTAATGCCTAATGATCTGTCACTGTCTCCCATAAACTTCAGATGGAACTGTCTACTTGCAGGAAAAAAAGCTCAGGGCTGCCACTGATTCTACACTATGATGAGCTGTATAATCATGTCATTGTATATTACAATGTAGTAATGAAAATAAGGTGCACAATAAATGTAATGCACTTGAATCATCTTGAAACCATCCCCCACCTCTGGTCTGTGGAAAAGTTGTCTTTCACAAAACAAGTCCCTGATTCCAAAAAGCTATGGGACCTCTGCTTTAGAGCAATATAGTTTGAGATTGACAGGTGAGATATGACAGAAGAAACTTTAGACTAGTAGTCCAAAACCCTGGCTTTTAGTCCCATTTCTGCTGCTAACAAGCTCTGTGACGTTGGAGGAGTAATTTTTCCCTCTGGATCCCAATTGCTCATCTGCAAAATGTAATGAGTTGCTTGATGACATGTGACATCCCTTCTATCTCTGCCAATCTGTGGCTATAAAGAATGGTTTTGAGACAAGAAGGCAGACAATTCTTAACTTAAGTGACTCTGTAGTTCCCCAGGACGGAAAAGCAAATTCCTGAGGTAGCAGGTGGGATGGAAGACACAAATGTAACTTGAGAAGAATCGTACATAAACATGAGTGCAGTCACCTCTCATTATCGAAGTACTGATTATTCATTTTCCAAATTATCTGCGACCTCCACTTCTCCTACTCCTGACTGCCTGGCTTTTAGGCATGTCTTTGTTCATTAACATCTCCAGTGTAAGGTGAGAATGGAAGGAGGAAAGCACAAGCACCACAGTTCGCTGCTTATTAGCAAATCTGTCTTTATTTCAAGTGGATTTAGGAGGAAGAAGATTGAAGATAGAAGCTAAAAACAAGTCTTTATGATTATCAATGGATTTCAGTTATACAGGTTAGCCTTATTTCCACAGATAACTGACAGTTTAATGTCATAAGTTACTTGTGATTAATAAAAACAAATTGTAGAAAGGTGAACTTTAAAATTATAGCAGATGGGAAACAAAATGAAAGCTCATTTAAAGATCAATTCTGCTTCTTGGTGTGAAAACAATGTTGCAGTACTGTTCCCCCCAGGACCTTGTACAGAGACTGGTTTTGCTTAGCCTAAAATTATTTGGACAATAAAAGCCCTCCTGACTTCTTTTGGAAAACTGGCCAGGCTCAAGCTGAGTCCTCTATCAGGATCCTGTAATAAGCAGGTGACATTTTTTATTTATTCTGGAGAAGAAAATCACAGGATTTTGTAATTTATTGAAACACCAACCTGAGCATCAAATCTACATTATATAGAGGAAAGGAGTACATTGGAGCTAATAATGCTCCAGTGGAAATGTTTAGTTCTCTTGCAGAGGAGCAGGTAGGTAAACACAGTGAGAGATTCTGTGCTCCTCAGGAAACTAAGCACTTTTCCCTTGGAAAGCCCAATTGAACTTAGTAAAAACAAACAAACAACAACAACAACAAAAACAAAATACCTATTCACCATTCACACATACAATATATTCAAGAAGTGTAAATCGGAAACCGGTAGACTGGTCTAGCACTCCAGGGAAAGCAAAAAAAAAAAAAAAGAAGAAAAAGAAAAGAAAAAACGATGTAATCAATCTAGATTTTCTAAGACTAAACCACAACATAAATATCTAAACACCTAGTTAAGAGGGCAGTTTTGTGACGTGTGAGGCTTTAACATGCACAAATACATTATATATTTTGCACTTTGTAAAATCAATATTATAGAGCAAACTATTCTTATATCTTTCTTGATCTCTTACCTTTACCAATCATATGGAAATTGTTATCACCATTCAAGGGCAGTTTGAGTAGTAGGGGAACACTCAAGTGTTTTAATAAACAGGAATTAAGCACCAAGGTGATTTAGATACTTCAGAGAGCATAAGATCAATGCAACAATTCTCCAGACTTAAAACATCAACTGTTTGAATAATAAAAAATATATGTGACATTTTACAGTTTATAAGCATTTTCTTACACATTATCTCATTTAATCTTGTTTTAAAATTTGTTTTTGAGACAGTCTGACTCTATCACCCAGGCTGGAGTACAGTAGCACAATGTTGGCTCACTGCAACCTCCATCTCCTGGGCTCAAGTGATTCTCATGTCTCAACCTCCTGAATAGCTTGGATTACAGGTGCATGACACCATGACCAGCTAATTTTTGTATTTTTAGTAGAGAGAGGGTTTAGCCATGTTGGCCAGGGTAGTCTCGAACTCCTCACTTCAAGTGATCCTTCTGCCTCAGCGTCTCAAAGTGCTGGGATTACAGGCTGAGCCACTATGCCCAGCCTCATTGAACCTTTATAGCAGCCTTGTACCTTGAGTACTGTCATCCCTGTTTTACAGATGAGGAAACTGAAACATTGAGAAGTTGATTAACTAGGTCACATAGCTAATTAATATCAAAATTTGAATTTAAACTTCAGTCTTCAGATGCCAGATCGAGTTCCTATATTTCAGTTATTATGTTGATTATAAGATTTTATTCAGAAGAAGGGAACAGCAGACACCAGGACCTACTCAAGAGTGGAAAGTGGGAGGAGGATGAGAATCAAAAAACTACTATGCTTATTATGTGGGTAATGAAATCTGTACACCAAACCACCATGACACACAATTGACCTATATAACTCAAACCTGAATATGTACTGGTGAGCCTAAAATAAAAATTAAAAATAACTTATAAAAACACCAAAATGGGAGTCTTGGACAAAAACAAATATAAAAATTTTTTTCTGGAAGAGTAAGTATTCATCTAAACTAACCTGAATTGGCCCAGTGAGGCTTCTGTATTTAAGGAAGCTTGATAAGCCAAAATGCTCAGGAAACAGTGCTTCTGGTTATTGAAATCCTTTTTAGTTTAAATGTTTATTTGTTGTCCATTATTATAATGTACATTCATTCATTTTGTGACATAGGAAATAAAGCATATTAAAAAATTCTCAGTGGCTTGTGTAGTAAACTAAACAAATATTTGTTGATTGATAAACTGCAGTGCCTCTTAAACGAGCATTCTGGCCATTCATTATTATTATTTAGAGGTATATGTAAATGTATAGAGGTCCAAACCAAATTTATACTGACTTCAAGACACTCCGAGGAAGTTGTTAAAACAAATCACTGATGAAAGTCTATTGTCTTATTTGTTTCTTTCTTACAGAAGTCAAGGTCAAAAAAAATTCTGTTAGTGATTTTGATGAATTTAATCTTTACTGTAATATATAAATATATGTCAGTGAAAGTTGATCTCCATTTCAGCACATGGAGGCACAAAGCCAAGAGTTACCATACTAAGCAAAATGTAAATGAATTGAGAACCATGGGTCAAGTGAACACCTCTTCCATTTTTTTAGACCTCTATCAGGATCCTGGAATAAGCAAGTGAAGTTTTTTATTTATCCTCTAGAAGAAAATCACAGGGTCTTGTAATTTGTTGAAATACTGAAATGGGTATCAAATCTACATTATGGAAAGGAAAGGGGTACATGTTAGAGGACAACACTAGAGCCATAAGTGTGCTAAGGCTGCTCTATGAAGTGGAATGAAGGTGCTTAGGGAACTCAAGATGGACCTACATTAAGTACATTGCAGTGCATTCACAATGACAACTTCAAAAAACAGTACTGGAATCTGTATGCAGAAGGAAGTTTATTTGAATGTATTTTTTCCTCCAGTGAAGGAGATTTAGAACACTGAAACTTTAACAATTTTGATTAACATCTTTCTAAGGTCTTTTTAGCACTCTCTCTGTCAAAGGGTATGAAGAACAAATCTTCAAAGCCCTCCCTGCTGGGATTTTGCTTGAAACCAAAGACATCCTCAAACAATTATTTTCTCATTAACACAAGGGAGAAGCAGGACTGCCACCACCTCTTCTTTGCCTGTGGCCCCTAATAACCCTAAATAATATTTCAAAAGCTACCTCCCTCATTATTTATTATTTCCCAGTGAAATATTTTATCTTGCAAAGATCAAGTGTGTCTTGCATTAATTCATATTATAAGCTACATTTTGACATGCTCTGATCTATGTGTTTTATATATGATAGTGATCTGAATGCAATATAGTAAAGCTTATCATTAATCTATGTGCATTGCAATACTCAATAAAAAAGCTAATCAAATTTTCTCAATTAGCATAGGAATTAACCTTCAGTTTTTCTAGTATGCTAAATCAACTGAAGAATAATTACTCTGAAGACTAGACTAAATTATACCTATTTAGTTTCCCAATTTCTTCATGTAATATGAATTGATGAACTTTTGGACAGCTCCATGCTATACCTAAACACAATGATTCATTCTAAATTTCATTCAATTATCTCCATAAGAACAATCTGTATTTTAGAAGACATATTAAACACAAGCAATCTTCAATGAACAATAGTTATTTTTAAATATTTACCTTTCACAGAAATTACAAAACATTTCAAACTGATTTATTTTAATTTTTCAAATTAAAACTGAGCAGCTAAATCTTATCCCATTTGATTTTGTATTTTATTATACATTTATAAGAGGATTTAATTGAGTTGTAATAACAGTCACATCCCAAGGACTACTGTTGTCCACATAATTTAAAAGTAAAATTGACATTAATAAATCTTGGGTGTCTGGGAAACAGAATCCATCTATTAACAACCTATTTCTAGCCATAGAAGTAATACTGAAACTGGGCATCCAGGGCCCATAAGAAGTCAGACTAAAAATCCAAGTTGCAAAACGATTTACTATATTCCACCTTCTTTCATAGACCCCTGTTAGGTATCTGTGAACTTCTGAGCAGAGCTACCATCTCTATTGAGCAAAGGCAAAGGGATGGGCTTTTGGTCAAGTCTCCAGTATTAAGAAAGTAAGCATATGTTAATCAAATTTTTATATGATCTTAAAACTGGCAGTGTTGTAGATACAGAAATAACACACAAATTGGCACTGATAAACTGATAAAATGGTCCTACAAAAGGGAATAATGCCAACAGGAGAAAACACAAAGCATTAGGAACAAGCTTGGACTTAACGATCAAAAAGAGATAATCACAGATACAGGACAGAAGAGACCCTATTAAAAATAAGTATAGCTTGAGAGACTTGGAATTCATAACTGACTATAAGCTAAGTATGAATCAGCATTGCAATACTATTGCAAAGATGCCCCAGGAATGTACTGAAAAATAATACACTGAGGAAGGAACTAACATTTATTGGGCTTTTTTCTAAGTGCCATGCAGTGTGTTAAATGTTTTATACATACATCTCATTCAATCCTTCCAATATCCTATCCCATAAGGTAATATATTCACCATATATATAGCACCTATGTAGGTTTTACTTGTTTATTTATATATAAAAATTTATTTATATATATTTAGCACCATCTTACAAGTGAGAAAACTGAAGCCCCAGACTTAACTCTTTCTTAAATAGAATTCCTGTGGATATTGAAAAAATGGCTACTATAGTCTCACAGAGTAAGCTGTTGTGACACTGGAATCTACATTAAGTCTTTTTTTCTCCCTTGTATAATATTTTTTTGCTCAATAAAATTGCACAAATCACTATATAGGACAAATGATTTTGCCTTGTGATCTACTTTGATTTATTAGGAAAACTACAATGATGAATCATATTTAATTATGATCATTAAGAGAGATAAAACATACAATTGCCTATTCATCACAAAGATCATAAAAATGTGCATTTTTGAATTCTGATATTGAGAGAAGTCACTAAGTTTTCTGCCTGATCCAAAACAGCTTCCATTCCCTATTGAAACTTCAGAGAATGTTGAGAATCTGAGAGTTAGATGAACCTTAGAGGGTCCATCTTCCAGCCTTCAGGCAGCTGGATAGGAAACATTCCAGGGCCAGTTATCAAGTCTCTTGAAGTCAATCAGCAAAATATTTTAGTTATAGTAATATCAAACTTTCACGTGTTTTCCATTCTCTCCATGTTTACACAGTACCTAAAACAGCTGTATTAGATTATGTTGTGAATTGAACAGCCTTCTGTAGCCAGCTTTGAAGCAATTTTTTAAACCAGGAACAGGCTAATCAACAGTCTTTGGTTGCCCATAGTGAGTTTTCTACACCTTGATAACCATAAAGATTTTCATTATGTTCAATAGAAATTTCTGCTGCTTCTGCTTTAAGCACTTTTCCATTTTTAAATCTCTGAATAAAAAAAGCTATTAAATATCTCTCCCCATAACAACTATTGAAAATGAGATTCCAATTACCTCTTGCCTTTAAAATAAAATCCCTATTCCAGTAGCCTATTCTCACATAAAAAGAAAAAGCCACTCTAATCTTTTTTACTACACTTCTCTGAATTTCTTAGTTTTGCATCTTTATTTTAAAAGTATGGTGAAGTTGCCACATAGTAAGCACCAATATAGGATATCTATTATAGCTATTGTTATACCAGATATAAAAGGAAGATACACTAGACCAATTATCAGAACATGACTGTTGAGCATAGTCCAAACCACAGTTGAAATCTACAAATTGGGGTACTCAGGAAGGAAAAGCTGGAACTCAAGAGTCAATATAGAAGAACAGTACTCAGCATCAGAATACTGTATCATGGGTCCTACAGGCCACTAGTTTATGTAGTACAGACAAATACAAAGTGACTTAGGAACACTGCAGGAGCCCAGAGATCAGTGCTAGGCAATCGTGCCCTGAGTAGACCACCAGGGAGAATAAGAAGATCATAAGCCTTAAAAGGGGATTGGTTTGGGAACTGAAACAAAGCTGAACCTACAGGTGGGTAATTCAGTAGGTCACGCTGGGGGAATTCCAGAAGGTAGAAGCAGAAAAAAATGAGGTTTCTTTAATAAGAAGTAAGATAAGGGTGTGCTCTTTGGTAAGAGAAACTACTTTGAGCATAGCAGTAGACACATGATATTCTGCTGTTTACTGTGAGTCAAGTATTATTATAGATACTTTCTTTTGACAACAAGAAAACATAAGCATCCCAAGAATCATTTGTACCTTTATATAAGAAATTATCCAAGTTATACTCTGCAAGGGTGTAATTAAGGAAATAAGCTGCCCAACAAACTGCATGTTTTTTATTATGCCAACAGAGAAATGCTGAAATAACAATTATTGCTAACAACATGGAAATCTAATCCACTAGAGAGTTCTCCATGTTTTATAGAACCTCAGAGTCGAAAGAAACTTGAAAGAACATGAAGGTCAATGTCCTAATAAATACATGCATGAACTCTACCACCACCCAGACCTCTGGTCATTTAGCATTTATTTAAACACTTCTAGAGCTGAGGCACACATTCAATTTTCAAATAGTTTCAAGTTTTACATTTGAACCAAACTCTGCCCCCTGATACTTATTCATCTTTACTAGTTTGGATAGATGTGGATCCAAACAGCCACTAAAGAGAAATCTAAATATAATCCTTCTTCCATCTGAAAATCCTTGTCAATAAAGGGCACTGACATTCCCTTGATAACTGGTAAAGACTTTAACCTCCTACATCAAAGCTTTTCTTGATCATTCTTACATTGTATAGGTGGTAAACATGGTCAAGTCCACATGAAAGACAACTTCTACTACTAAGTGGCACAGTTATTAGATTTAGAACTCTCTTCAGGGAAATACTATGTCCAATTCATTATCATGTCCTGAATATCTCCAGACCCTGGAGCATATTAGACGATGAACACCTATTTTTGTTTGAGGTAATACAGTTTCAACAGAAGCAAAAAATATATAATCAAAGGTCAGAACATGTTTTGACAACAATACAAGGTAAACTAAGTTAAGATCCTAGAGGACAGGTTGTCCTATTATTTCCAACTTATTCCTAACTCATTAAGGGCAATATTTTAATTATAATATTAGGCTTATACATGCTTTTTACTTTCTGTGTGTATTTACACATTGCCTAAAAATCATTAGACTAAATTGTTTTACAGAATTGTACAAATGTGTAGACGAACAAAATGAGAAAAATAAGCTTTTAAGCATTTTTTAAATCTAAAGGGAGATAATTCGATTCCTTTACAAATCAAATACGATGTTTACTGCAACAGAAAAATGATGGTGGTGGTGATGATAATGGTGATGGTGATGATGATAATAGCAGTTAACATTTATTGACCATTTGCTACATGCCAGATACTGTGCTTTTACATACATTATTTCATTTAAGCCTCATGAGTTATGTATTATCATCTCTGTTTTAAAGACAGAAGATAATACAGTGTAGAGAGTTTATGTGACTTTTCTAAAATCACAGAGCAAGTTTGGAGCTGGAATCAAACTCAGGTCTACCTACTTGTAACATGTGTTAATTATACCTTTGAAGATAACCCATAGCAAGAATCCTTAGGAACACGACTAGTGACTAGATCCACTTCCATCCTTGTTCTCATGTTCAATCCTTTAACGCTTTCACCTTTGTTTAAAGCTAGATTTTCCATGAATTTTCCTCTGCTTAGACCCTGTCAAAATTATATGCACTAACCTTAGGAAGCCAAAAGAGGCACCACTTATCTAAAAATTGCTCCATTTAGGGTAGGAAAGCAAATAATTACCAGGCTACATGCCACTTTCTAGAGTTGCTCTCCTTTCTCTTCCTGCAATAGAATGATAGATGGAAACTGGCCAAGAGAAAAATCACTGGTTATGAATTGTGGTCACAAGCCATAGGAAACACATTTAAAAGTGTCTAGAAATAAAGTTGAGTTTGTTCCAGGTAGTTACACAGACACACCCCAAAACAGCTGCACCAAACAATTCTGTCACAGAACTGCCTATCCCAGAAACTAACTTCAGTCCAGAGGTTTTGAAAGCAGTGAAAATGTCATCCAAGTAAGTGAGGTCAACCCAACAGAACATGTCAACATGTTTGCTCCTTCAATATGTACTATACTTTTTCCTTTGAAGAAAGGAAACAAATAGCCAGAGAAGTATTATAGTATTTTATTGTCCTGTTATTGTAAGTAATAAATACAGAAGCAACATGATAAATGGTGTCAGCACAGGGTTTGGAACTGGACAGGCATGGATTAAAAATTCCAGTTCCAGTTCTGCCACGGCCACTTATTATAACTTATATGGTAAGTTATAATAAGTGGATGAGGATTAGCTCTCTGATCCTCATCTGTAAAACTTATGTATTACATATAAATATTTATTATATAATTATATATGTATATATACTTGTTATATTTATATACACACATACATGTATACCCATGATTCATAGGTTATAAACATTAATAATATATAATAATAAAGTACCTGCCATATGGTAGGTTCTCATAGCAAATTTAGTGGACATAAATTTTTCTCCACACAGTTTTGCATATTAGAAACATCGATTTTTATTTTAAATTTAACCAGATTTTACTCTGAGCCCTCATTCTACTGGACCTGCAGTAAATTAAATGGCCTTCACTACTGTATATCCCAACAGTCTCACATAGAGCAGAACATTAGGGAAGGTTACTGATTATAGGTTCACACCAGTCACCACTTATAAATTCACATTGGCCTTTTAAAATTGGAGCACTGAATAGCTTTTGTACAATCCTGGACGTAGGAATCTTTGTGAAGAATAGGCTTCAGATTTAGAATCCTTAGGTATACACCCAGCCTTTTGCACGTACGCGCGCGCGCGCACACACACACACACAGCGCAAGCTCTCCAGTTTCCTTGAGAACCCAATCTGCAATCCCCTAACTAGTTTCCAAGTCTGTTCTTTCACTATCTTGCTGCTTCTTCCAATCCACTTTTAAAGGCCTCATTTCTGTACCTCTCCTTCCAGTTAAGCTCTCTGGAAAGGCTCTTTGAGTCTTTCTGAAAGCCAGTCATCGTATTCATAAATTTGACAAGATAAATACATGCCACCCCCAGGCAAAGCCACAAAATGGTCTATATTCTAGAAATAAAAAAGAAAATGCAACAAAAAATGTGTAACTACTTTTGTTTTTCTGGTAGAGAATAAGAAAAATAAATAACCTATACCATTTTCAGTGATCCTGCCCCACTGTTGTCATAATATATCCTCTCCAAACAAAGTCGGCAAAGTTAGAGAAATGGGTCTTTCATTTCGATTTCTTCTCTGCTTCTCCTTTACAGTCCTTCATTTCTACCCAGGTACCCAAAGCCCTTATAGGTCTTGATGCCATATTCATACCTATGGATACCAACTCATCTTGGTTTGCCCAGGCCTGTTAAAACTGAAAGTTCTGCATCCCAGGAAACCCCCCAATCTTAGGCAAACTGGGAAGGTCAGTCACCCTAGGCATAACTTCCCTCCAGAGGTAGCACTCCATCTAATGATCTTTGGTTCCACTGTTAAAATCCATGCTCTCGTAGCTAGCTAATCTGATAAATAAATTCAAAGTAAGATATTAATGTATCACCTCACTAAAAAAAAAGTTGCAACACCGCTAGGGTATACAAATTGTAACATAGCTATGTTAGGTGGTATGGGAGAGCTGATACCAGAAAAATACCAAGGGACCAAGGATATTTTCAGAGCACTTGAAATCTCAACACTTGGGTGCCACCTATTTGGCCTATAGGTGGAGCTAATACATGGGTCTAATGGAATTATTAGATTCTCAAACATCTTGCTTTAAAGAACAACCGAGGAACTTAAAAAAAATAAAGTAAAATATCTCATGTTCTCAGTTATAAGTGAGATCTAAAAAAGAATGTGGAGTGATAAACATTTGAGAATTGGAAGGGGGAGGGTAGAAGGGAAGTGGATGATGAGAAATTACTTAATGGGTACACTGTACCTTATTTGGGTGATTGATACACTAAAAACCAAGACCTCACCACTACCCAATATATTCATGTAACAAAAATGCACTTGTACCCCTTAAATTTGTTATTCGTCTGGATCTCATCCCAGAGCCAGCAAGTCAAAATTCCTGGAGTGGGGAGTCACCCAGGACTCAGGAACTGGATTTTGTTTTTATTATTTTTTTTTATTTTTTTTTAATTTTTTATTGGATTATAGGTTTTGGGGTACATGAGCAGAGCATGCAAGACAGTTGCGTAGGTACACACATGGCAGTGTGCTTTCTTTTCTCCCCTTCACCCACATTTGGCTTTTCTCCCCAGGCTATCCCTCCCCACCTCCCCCTCCCACTGGCCCTCCCCTTTTCCCCCCAATAGACCCCAGTGTTTAGTACTCCCCTTTCTGTGTCCATGTGTTCTCATTTTTCATCACCCGCCTATGAGTGAGAATAGGCGGTGTTTCATTTTCTGTTCTTGTGTCAGCTTGCTGAGAATGATGTTCTCCAGATTCATCCATGTCCCTACAAACGACACTAACTCATCATTTCTGATTGCTGCATAATATTCCATGGTGTATATGTGCCACATTTTTCCAATCCAGTCTATTATCAATGGGCATTTGGGTTGATTCCAGGTCTTTGCTATTGTAAACAGTGCTGCAACGAACATTCGTGTACATGTGTCCTTATAGTAGAATGATTTATAGTCTTTTGGATATATACCCAGTAATGGGATTGCTGGGTCAAATGGAATTTCTATTTCTAAGGCCTTGAGGAATCGCCGTCTTCCACAATGGTTGAACTAATTTACACTCCCACCAACAGTGTAAAAGTGTTCCTTTTTCTCCACATCCTCTCCAGCATCTGTTGTCTCCACATTTTTTAATGATCGCCTTTCTAACTGGCGTGAGATGGTATCTCAATGTGGTTTTGATTTGCATCTTTCTGATGATCAGTGACAATGAGCATTTTTTCATATGATTGTTGGCCTCGTATATGTCTTCTTTCATAAAGTATCTGTTCATATCCTTTGCCCAATTTTGAATGGGCTTGTTTGTTTTTTTCCTGTAAATCCGTTTGAGTTCTTTGTAAATTCTGGATATCAGCCCTTTGTCAGATGGGTAAACTGCAAAAATGTTTTCCCATTCTGTTGGTTACTGATCCACTCTAGTGACTGTTTCTTTTGCCGTGCAGAAGCTGTGGAGTTTCATTAGGTCCCATTTGTCTATTTTGGCTTTTGTTGCCAATGCTTTTGGTGTTTTGTTCATGAAGTCCTTGCCTACTCCTATGTCATGGATAGTTTTGCCTAGATTTTCTTCTAGGGTTTTTATGGTGCCAGGTCTTATGTTGAAGTCTTTAATCCATCTGGAGTTAATTTTAGTGTAAGGTGTCAGGAAGGGGTCCAGTTTCTGCTTTCTGCACATGGCTAGCCAGTTTTCCCAACACCATTTGTTAAACATGGAATCCTTTCCCCATTGCTTATTTTTGTCAGGTTTATCAAAGACTGTATAGTTGTATGTATGTTGTGTTGCTTCCGGTGCCTCTGTTTTGTTCCATTTGTCTATATCTCTGTTTTGGTACCAGTACCATGCTGTTTTGATTACTGTAGCCTTGTAGTATAGTTTGAAATCCGGTAGTGTGATGCCCCCCGCTGTGTTCTTTTTGCTTAGAATTGACTTGGCTATGCGGGCTCTCTTTTGGTTCCATATGAAGTTCATGGTGGTTTTTTCCAGTTCTGTGAAGAAAGTCAATGGTAGCTTGATGGGGATAGCGTTGATTCTGTAAATTACTTTGGGCAGTATAGCCATTTTCACGATATTAATTCTTCCTTACCATGAACATGGAATGTTTCTCCATCTGTTTGTGTCCTCTCTGATTTCGTTGAGCAGTGGTTTGTAGTTCTCCTTGAAGAGGTCTCTTACGTTCCTTGTGAGTTGTATTCCAAGGTATTTTATTCTTTTTGTAGCAATTGCGAATGGCAGTTCGCTCTTGATTTGGCTTTCTTTAAGTCTGTTATTGGTGTAGAGGAAGGCTTGTGATTTTTGCACATTGATTTTATATCCTGAGACTTTGCTGAAGTTGCTTATCAGTTTCAGAAGTTTTTGGGCTGAGGCGATGGGGTCTTCTAGGTATACTATCATGTCGTCTGCAAATAGAGACAATTTGGCTTCCACCTTTCCTATTTGAATACCCTTTATTTCTTTTTCTTGCCTGATTGCTCTGGCTAGAACTTCCAGTACTATATTGAATAGGAGTGGTGAAAGAGGGCATCCTTGTCTAGTGCCAGATTTCAAAGGGAATGCTTCCAGTTTTTGCCCATTCAGTATGATATTGGCTGTTGGTTTGTCATAAATAGCTTTTATTACTTTGAGATACATTCCATCGATACCGAGTTTATTGAGGGTTTTTAGCATAAAGGGCTGTTGAATTTTGTCAAATGCCTTCTCTGCGTCAATTGAGATAATCATGTGGTTTTTGTTTTTGGTTCTGTTTATGTGGTGAATTGCATTTATAGACTTGCGTATGTTGAACCAGCCTTGCATCCCCGGGATGAATCCTACTTGATCATGATGAATAAGTTTTTTGATTTGCTGTTGCAATCGGCTTGCCAATATTTTATTGAAGATTTTTGCATCTATGTTCATCATGGATATTGGCCTGAAGTTTTCTTTTCTTGTTGGGTCTCTGCCGGGTTTTGGTATCAGAATGATGTTGGTCTCATAAAATGATTTGGGAAGGATTCCCTCTTTTTGGATTGTTTGAAATAGTTTTAGAAGAAATGGTGCCAGCTCTTCCTTGTGTGTCTGGTAGAATTCGGCTGTGAACCCGTCTGGACCTGGGCTTTTTTTGTATGGTAGGCTCTTAATTGCTGCCTCAACTTCAGACCTTGTTATTGGTCTATTCATAGTTTCAGCTTCCTCCTGGTTTAGGCTTGGGAGGACACAGGAATCCAGGAATTTGTCCATTTCTTCCAGGTTTACTAGTTTATGCGCATACAGTTGTTTGTAATATTCTCTGATGATGGTTTGAATTTCTGTGGAATCTGTGGTGATTTCCCCTTTATCATTTTTTATTGCATCTATTTGGTTGTCCTCTCTTTTCTTTTTAATCAATCTGGCTAGTGGTCTGTCTATTTTGTTGATCTTTTCAAAAAACCAGCTCTTGGATTTATTGATTTTTTGAAGGGTTTTTCATGTCTCAATCTCCTTCAGCTCAGCTCTGATCTTAGTTATTTCTTGTCTTCTGCTGGGTTTTGAGTTTTTTTGGTCTTGGTCCTCTAGCTCTTTCAATTTTGACGACAGGGTGTCAATTTTGGATCTCTCCATTCTCCTCATATGGGCACTTATTGCTATATACTTTCCTCTAGAGACTGCTTTAAATGTGTCCCAGAGGTTCTGGCACGTTGTGTCTTCGTTCTCATTGGTTTCGAAGAACTTCTTTATTTCTGCCTTCATTTCGTTGTTTACCCAGTCAACATTCAAGAGCCAGTTGTTCAGTTTCCATGAAGCTGTGCGGTTCTGAGTCTGTTTCTGAATTCTGAGTTCTAACTTGATTGCACTATGGTCTGAGAGGCTGTTTGTTATGATTTCAGTTGTTTTGCATTTGTTGAGCAGTGCTTTACTTCCAATTATGTGGTCAACTTTAGAGTAGGTGTGATGTGGTGCTGAGAAGAATGTGTATTCTGTGGATTTGGGGTGGAGAGTTCTGTAAATGTCTATCAGGTTTGCTTGCTCCAGGTCTGAGTTCAAGCCCTGGATCTCCTTGTTGATTTTCTGTCTGGTAGATCTGTCTAGTATTGACAGTGGAGTGTTAAAGTCTCCCACTATTATTGTGTGGGAGTCTAAGTCCTTTTGTAAGTCGTTAAGAACTTGCCTTATGTATCTGGGTGCTCCTGCATTGGGTCCATATATGTTTAGGATCGTTAGCTCTTCTTGTTGTATCGATCCTTTTACCATTATGTAATGGCCTTCTTTGTCTCTTTTGATCTTTGTTGCTTTAAAGTCTATTTTATCGGAGATGAGAATTGCAACTCCTGCTTTTTTTTGCTTTCCATTTGCTTGGTAAATCTTCCTCCATCCCTTTATTTTGAGCCTTTGTGTATCCTTGCATGTGAGATGGGTTTCCTGGATACAGCACACTGATGGGTTTTGGCTTTTTATCCAATTTGCCAGTCTGTGTCTTTTGATTGGTGCATTTAGTCCATTTACATTTAGGGTTAATATTGTTATGTGTGAATTTGATACTGCCATTTTGATGCTAAGTGGCTGTTTTGCCCGTTAGTTGTTGTAGATTCTTCATTATGTTGATGCTCTTTAGCATTCAGTGTGATTTTGGAATGGCTGGTACTGGTTGATCCTTTCTACGTGTAGTGCCTCTTTTAGGAGCTCTTGTAAAGCAGGCCTGGTGGTGACAAAATCTCTGAGTACTTGCTTGTTCGCAAAGGATTTTATTTTTCCTTCACTTCTGAAGCTCAGTTTGGCTGGATATGAAATTCTGGGTTGAAAGTTCTTTTCTTTAAGAATGTTGAATATTGGCCCCCACTCTCTTCTGGCTTGTAGTGTTTCTGCCGAGAGATCTGCTGTGAGTCTGATGGGCTTCCCTTTGTGGGTGACCTGACCTTTCTCTCTGGCTGCCCTTAGTATTCTCTCCTTTATTTCAACCCTATTGAATCTGACGATTATGTGCCTTGGGGTTGCTCTTCTTGCGGAATATCTTTGTGGTGTTCTCTGTATTTCCTGCATTTGAGTGTTGGCCAGTCTTGCTAGGTGGGGGAAATTTTCCTGGATGATGTCCTGAAGAGTATTTTCCAGCTTGGATTCATTCTCTTCGTCCCCTTCTGGTACACCTATCAAACGTAGGTTAGGTCTTTTCACATAGTCCCACATTTCTTGGAGACTTTGTTCATTCCTTTTTGCGTTTTTTTCTCTAATCTTGGTTTCTCATTTTATTTCATTGAGTTGGTCTTCGACTTCAGATATTCTTTCTTCTGCTTGGTCAATTCGGCTATTGAAACTTGTGCATGCTTCGCGAAGTTCTCATATTGTGTTTCTCAGCTCCTTTAATTCATTCATATTCCTCTCTAAGTTATCCATTCTTGTTATCATTTCCTCAAATCTTTTTTCAAATCTTTTCTCAAGGTTCTTAGTTTCTTTGCATTGATTTAATACATGATCTTTTAGCTCACAAAAGTTTCTCATTATCCATCTTCTGAAGTCTAATTCCGTCATTTCATCACAGTCATTCTCCGTCCAGCTTTGTTCCCTTGCTGGTGAGGAGTTTTGGTCCTTTCTAGGAGGTGAGGTGTTCTGGTTTCAGGTGTTTTCCTCCTTTTTGCGCTGGTTTCTTCCCATCTTTGTGGATTTGTCCGCTGGTCGTCTGCGTAGTTGCTGACTTTTCGATTGGGTCTCTGAGTGGACACCCTGAATGTTGATGATGAAGTATTTCTGTTGCTTGGTTTTCCTTCTACCAGTCTAGCCCCTTCGCTGTACGAGTGCTGAGGTCCACTCCAGACCCTGCTTGTCTGGGGTGCACCTCTAGCAGCTGTGGCACAGCGAGGGATGCTACCAGTTTCTTTTTCTGCTATCTTTGTCCCAGGATGGTGCCTGCCTAATGTCAGTCTTTTGGATATAGAGGGGTCAGGGAGCTGCTTGAGGAGACAGTTTGTACTTTATAGGGGTTTAATTGCTGAGCTGTGAGCTGTGTTGTTCATTCAGGGCTGTTAGGCTGCTATGTTTGATTCTGCTGCAACAGAGCTCATTAAAAAAACCCTTTTTTTTTCCTCAAATGCTCTGTGTTGAGGGGTTTGGGCTTTATTTTTGGATGTCCGTTGAGGTCCTGCCCAGCTAGGATGCAGACTAGCCACTGTTTGCCTGCCGAGGCTCCGCCCTGCTGTTGTGAGGCTCGCCCTGGCTCTGCTGTTCTGCTGTTCTCCGCCACGCCCTGCGGCAGAGTCTCTCTGTTGTAGCGGGTTGCCTCGGCAACGGCAGGCTGCGTCAGCAGTGGGCGTGTATCTCGGTAGGGACGGGTTGCCTCGGCAACGGCTGGCTGTGTCAGCAATGGGCATGTATCTCAGTTGGGGCGGGTTGCCTCGGTAATGGTGGCCTCCCCTCCCCCTCAGAGCGTCTCGGGCCGTCTGCACGGGGCTTGTTTGAAATCGCGGTTTTGTTCGTCCCACTGGGCCAATCCTAACGCTCTGTTCCTGCAATCCCCTGGGCTGGCCCACTGTCCAAGTCTAGCTCAGTCTCAAGTCCAGCCCTCTCACGTCTCCAGTTGCCGGTTCAACGGGGCACCTGGACAAGT
Organism: Callithrix jacchus; assembly: GCF_049354715.1. Lineage (NCBI taxonomy): Eukaryota > Metazoa > Chordata > Mammalia > Primates > Cebidae > Callithrix > Callithrix jacchus. Next base: position 96,349,566 of record NC_133524.1, read on the forward strand.
GCGCCCTGTGGGGAGCGCTGGGTAGGGCCGGCCGCCGCCACTCCGGCTGCCGGCTTCGCCAGGCGGAATATCTGCCTGGTGTCCCGCGTCTCCTTTTCACTTGGGAATTACCCTGTTCCGTGAGCAACAAAGATCAGTCTGGAAATGCAGCTCAGACTCACCTCTCCGCAGACACAACGAGAACTCCAATCCTGGGTTGTTCTCACAGCGCCATCTTGAGTCCTTACCTGGATTTTGTTTTTAAAGTTCCCTAGGTGATTTTAATGTACAGTCAAGGTTGAGAGCCACTGTCTTAGATCCCTTGAGAGTTTAGGCAAGCAGACATCACCTCATATACTTTTCTCAGTGAATAAAGTAAAAATGAGAAACTAAGGACTGCCTTTATTAGATTTTTGCAAAGACTGATCAATTCCTCCTTGCCAATTGCATTGCACCCCACAATAAAAACACTGTAATAGATGCTTACCTAATGATTGACAGCAAGAGTTCTCTGGTGTCTTCACCATTATCTTCTGGACACTGTATTATGCCTTATTTATAGATATCCAATTCTCAATCACACCTGTACTAGAGATGTGCACTCAGTATATGCTTCAGTGTCCATCCCATGACCTTGGTACCTGGTTTTTAGTAATTAGCAACCTGGTGAAAAGGCAAGTTACAAGGCATTCCTGGTACCTGCTGAATCTGGAAATGTCCATAATAGTACCCATTTGGCCTGCTGTTTGTTCTGCCTTTGCTGGGTCTTGACAACTATGTTAAGAAGTCTCTGTTTGATACTTTCATGCAAATTCAAGCAAATGCTTCCCATCTTATGACTCAATGATGCATAATACAAACCTAAAGCAGTAAAATTGAGGGCACTTAAGTTTTTAATCAAATTAGAAGTCCATGACTTGACTTCTGCAGCACTAGCACTACAGGTGGCAAAGAGAACCTTGGCTCAGAGGATTTTAATCTCAGTCTTGACAGGGAAGAGCCTACCTGTTTTTCTTGAGAAGCATTTTGCCTTCATTGCTCTTTAATTCTTTTGAGATCATAAATGTGATTGCTCAGTGGTGATGTGTTGTGCTGATAGATGCACTTGCCCATTAAGTTTGGCCCTAGACTATCATCAAATTTCCCATAGTGCATCTAGCAACTTTCATTACTGACTTGGGTCAGAGTGAAATTATCAAGCTAGAGCTAAAGTCCCTTGACCCAGTTCATTTCTCCTTGCTGTCATTTTGCAAGTGATTTCATTTTTTTCTTATAGAATTTTGCTGCAGAATATGAGAAGGCTAGGAAAATAGGATATTCAGATGAAATGAAGATAATGATAATTGAATCTCTATCCCACGTCATCTCATCCCCAAACTAATCAATTTTTTATATTGCTAATTGTCTCAATTCTTATATTTATAATAAATTTTCAGAAACACAAAATGGTTACATGATCTTTTGTGAAACTAGTACTTAGTGTCTGATACTCTCTAAACAGATACATAAGCCTCTGATAGAATGATTCTGTGAGGATCACAGACAACAATCAGCATCCCTTCACTGGCAGCAGATGGATCAAGTGAAAAGAGTTGCACCCAAAAGGCCATGTTGTATGTTACGCAACTAGCAAAGTCACTAATCACCACCCATTATGGCTTAAGAAGGAAAGGTATTGTATAAATGAGAACATCTGGTTAATAAATATTTCTTTATTACCTGCTATGTATAAGTCATGGAATACCCAAGTTGGATAATATGCACTCTATGTCATCGGTATATAAATGTACAAGAAGAAATAACCTAGGAAGAGCCAACGTTAAGTTCAAGTCCAAAGGCAGAAAAAGACCCATGTTCCAGGTGAAAAGCAGTCAGGCATGAGAAGTGCCTTTTTATTCGTGGGAAATTCAACCATTTTTGCTCTACCTTTGACTGATTGAATGACACCCACCCACACGAAGGTGAGAAATAGTAGTAAACAGGAGCTCTCTATGGCATTCTCTGGCTTGCATTGGAACAACTGTGATTCCTGGATTTTTTTTCAGACCATTTCACTGAAAGAGGAAAACAAAAAAGAAAGTCAACTTATTTTCATGCCCCACCTCAATAAAATACTAAGTCAAACATTGGCTCTTCCTAGGTCTTGAGTCTGGCAGCTTTCAGACTAGAAGTGCACTGCAATCTGCTTTACTCAGCCTACCAGTTCAAACATTCATCTCATCTAAAAAGACCCTCACAAACACACCCAGAAGAACATTTAACCAACTGTTCCAAGTCAAGTTGACACATAAAACTAACCATGACACTAATGAAAGACTTTGGTCAAAAGTCTTTTTTGAGTCTATGACTCAAAGCCAGAAGCCTAGGTGTGGAAAAAACAAATAATTTCATCTCAATTATTATAAAAGCTACATAAAATATTATCTGAAGAAGAAAATGAGCATCACCAGAAAGAGTGATTATTCAAATCACTGATAAGGATTCTATTAATTCACATGCTACAAAATTTCAGGAGTGTCAATAAAATACTAAATCAAAGTGACTAGAGCTGTCACTAAGTATATGACTCTTGATCTTATTTCAAAATACTTGCACAATGAGCTGGCACAGCCAATTGTTATCTTCTTGATCTACTTTCTTCTTAGAAAGTAGATGTTTCTCTTAGTAGGTATTATACTTCGCAAATATTTAGTAAAATACTAGTAGGAGTAGGGAGGGGAGTACTAAATAAATGAGTGGGTGAAATCAACATACAAAACACTATCTGACCCATGAGAAAGTAAGGAAGAGAACAAAGACCCCCAACATATTACTACTAGTATTAGCAACGTTTCAAAAACCTGAAACTGTGGTTAGCCGCAGAAACAGAGAAGGAAGCCTCATACCCCAGCATTTTCCCACTGGATGTTATCAGAGGTGGGATATGAAAACAAGTTGACTTTCCTTTTTTCTTTTCCTCTTTCAGTGAAATGGTCTGGAAAAAAAATATAATCCAGGAACCACAGTCGTGCCAAAGCAAGCCAGAGAATGCCAAACTAGAGAGAGCTCCTGTTTACTACTGTTTCCACCAAGCAATATGCTTACAATTTATGGCAGAGTCACAAAGAAACTGAAGTGAACTCACGCCTTAGTGATATATTGTTCTGTGTAATTGGTTCTTGAAGATTTTTGCAAGTTTTATCCAAGAGGTTAGGAAATACTGTTATGCCTTATTGCCTATTATCTAACTCAGTTTTATGATGACATACTCTTCCCCTCTGAATACTTTACCTTTCCAACTGGTGAGACAATAAAAAAGAGGCTTTCCATTAAAAAATATTTTCCTTGCCACTATTCTGATTCCTCATTCAGCATCACTGCTTCACAAATCAAACAATCATATTCCACAATATGTCAGATAAAGGAATACAAACAGGTGAAAACTGCTAACTTATTTCTCTCTTTAATGATGCTACAGAGGCAAATATAGCTGTTTTCCTACAGATGATAGAAGTGGAATAAATAGACAAATATGTGCAATAGACACAAATTGCAAATATTACATGTTTACCAGGACTTGAATGATTGGTGAGTTACTGTATGGAACACATCTCTAGTTATGATGGATGACATTGCATAAAACAAAGCTCTGAGGGAAATTTAAAATGAAGAGTTAGGAAATAAATTAACCACTTCTAGACCCTAAAATATAGCTCTGTTTAAGAACACACTATACAACAAGTCATTCTTTTTTTCCAGGAAATTTAACTTTCAAATGTAAAATCTGTGGCCTTTGCCTTTCAAATTGGCAAATAGTTTTAAATGGTCATACCCAGTGACTGTAAAGGTACAGAGAAACAGATACTCTTATTCATAACTGGAAGAAAATATAAACTACAAAGAAAGAATTTTACAATTTTCCAATATGTATCAAAAGCCTTAACAAAGAGAAATCACTCTTTGCCCCAGTGATTTCTCACCTAGAAATGTTTCATAAGAAAATATTATAGAAGTGCAAAAAATAGAAAATAATAACTATAAAACTATTCATTACAGTATTTGGTATAGAAAAGTTAGAAACAATATATTTGTGCATTTATAAGGATATCAGTTAAACATATTATTATACATTGATATGATAGAATAAGGCCACAAAATGTACTGTAAAAGTTTAAATAGATGAAAAAACCTGTGATATAGTAAGTTAAAAAAGTGAGTTACCAAAGAGTATGATCCAATTTTTATAAAAGTATATAAAATATTAACACTAATTTCTCTTGATAATAAACTTGAGTGATTTTATTTACTTTTTCTTGTCTGTATTTTCAATAATCATCATTTACTATTTTTAAATTAGAAAAATATATATTTTTAAAATTAGCCATCTGAATTTTTATTCAGAGTCTGTCTCACAAGGAAAAAAGCTAAAGCAAAACACTTCTAACTAGAATCCCTGGTAGTTTTCTATAAATGTTAGCAAGATGAAATAGACTAATCAGAGGTTGAACAATTCTGCACACAGATTTTCAATCAACAAATAAATTGCCATTGTTAAATATTTCAATTTTCAATAGTTTGATATTTTCCGAGATGATAATACTTAATTCTGAAAGCATCAATATATTTAACAAAATGTGGGTTATATAATATTGCTAGTTGACTTGAAATGAAACAAATAACAAATATGGAGTCAAAGATATTAATGAGAATTTGAGCAAAGGATAGGAGTAAGATGACATGAAACTGCCTACCCCATCTTTTAGGGCTAGGCTTCTTATCTAATCTCAAATATTTCTTATTCACAGTTAAACAATATATCATCATAAATTTTTTCTACTGTTCCCTACTATTTTCTCATTTTGACCCAAAACTAAATCCTAAAGCCCATTTTTGTAGAATAAATCAAACTGTCAATTCCCTGCTGGAATCTACAGCCTTAGTCAGCAAACAGCCTGTGTATTGATATCCTTGCTCCCATACAAATTTCAAGCTGAGCTGTGTCATGCTGGTCTGTATTTGGATAGGAGATTTCTAGTCTAGGAGCAAGTAAGAAAACAGCTAATGGGAATCATTCTTCTAAATAAGCAATCCCCACTTTGATTTTCAAAAACACTTTTCCTTTCAAAACCAGGTTGCCATTCATTGCTAGTAAAGATATGACTCATTATTGTAGGAACCTGATGGGAGAAGTCTGATACCTCTGCTAGGTATCAGGCAAAATAGGCTAGGTTATGCTGCAGTAGGGATAACAAAAATAAAAACACTAAAATATCAGTGGTTTAAAATAATAAATGTGTATTTTCTGCTGATGCCACATTTCTATCATGGGTTGCTGGAGGTGAAGTTGGTACTAGAAGAATGATTTTCTCATTGTAGTTACTCAGGGATCTCCCAGGGATTCAGGCTTAGAATGCAGCCACCATCTGGAAAATATCCATCCAGAGAGAGACAGAGGGAAATAAATCTAGAAAGCATCTCACTCAGGCAATTAAATGTTCTGTCCTTTTTGGCCCTGAAATGAGGTATCTCACTTCTGCTCACAATCTGTTGGACAAGACTATACAGTTCCACCAAACCACTAGGGAGTCAGGAAGCACAATCTTAAAATGGGCACAGAAGGGAGAGGAATGACAACTATTTGCAGAAAAGCACCAATGACTATCTGCTATGGTTTGAATGTTTCTCTCCTCCAAACCTAGTGTTGAAATTTGATCCCCAGTGTTGAAGATGGGGCTAAATGTGAGGTCTTTAGGTCAAGGGGACAGGTCCTTCCTGAATAGATTAATGCCCTTCTTTAATAGTGACAATTTTCACTGCATTGCTTCCCAAGAGATAACTGTTAAAAAAAAAAAAAAGAGTCTGGCATCTGCCCCCATTTTTTCTCCTTGCTTCCTCTCTTGCCATGTTATCTCTATACAGCTAGTTCCCCTTCACCTTCTACCATGAGTGGAAACAGCTTGAGTCCTCCACTGGATGCAGATGCCCAATCCTGAACATTCAAGTCATCAGAATTATTAGCCAAATAAGTCTTTTTTCTTTATAGATTACCCAGCCTCAGGTATTTCTTTATAGCAACAGCAACACATAACGGACTAAGACACTATCATACCAAATTTTTCATTCAATCATTTCAATTTCAGTTTGCCAAGGCTGTTTCATGTGTATGTCTGCATATATGTGTGTGGAAGAGCATGCTTTACTTACATACTTATAAATTATCACTCTTCCTTCTCCTTAGTTTCATTTTCCCAATTTCTTCTCATCTTTTTTATGCTGTTCATTTGGTAATACAGTCTTTTGACAAATATTGGTGATATTCAGTAATAACTTTATGAATAACTCTCATTATACATTGCCATGCTGTATGTTCCCTTAGGTCAGATCATTTAAGATTGGAAAGTGGTTAATCATAGGCTTTAAAATAACTAAAATTCCTAGACAAATACTCACAAATTTATTTCATAACTAAGAGCTGTTGCAACATATCAACAAACAGAAATGGGGTACTAGACAGGATGCAAAAACAGAAATTTAACACTAGTAAACAAGTCAAGGGCCTGGATACTGACACTGAAGTACAATGTTTAGTTTATTTACAAGAATAAGGAAATATTCCAGTTACCGGGACAATACCAGACACCAGATTAGCATCACAGTATGTTGCTGAAGCGTGGAAGCACTAGACCAAACCTCCCTTAACTCCTTCTGAACAAAAATAGGCTTAGTGCTCCCAGAGATGAAGGCAAAAGTATTCCTGATATTTGGGATAAAATGGCTCTAGGAACTGAAAGGATGTGTAGGTAGAGCCTCAAACAGATGGACTCCACCAGGAGTCAAATATCAAACCTGAACCATGCAAGAATAGCAAATGTGTGAAGCTGGCTTTATACAGCTCAATGAGTGCTAAGAATCTTGTACTGGAACCAACTATGACATCTGCCAACTTACAGTGCCTTTCAAAACTGTTCATACCAAGAAAAAACCTGTCCATATCTACAAGCTACCATGAATTTATAGCTACTGGCTTGGTAATTCTAGTCTTTTTCCTCTATCTTGTCTTTTCAGTTTCAGCTTATTTACCCCCATATTCTCTGAAGACTATATTTGGACGATACGCCTCTAGACTTCTTGCATTACCAATTACCTTGGAAACAGCATGAGCTTTGTACATCCTACATTGTTTCTTCATTAACTGTACATTTGTTCTTTTCCATTCACCCAACTTTCTGATTAAACTTTTATCCTGATCACTGGTTTTACTGAACTTGGTTTGCTGCTTTGATTCAGACTTTCTTTCTCTGGTCCTTTAGTAGTTCTTATTTCCTAAAAGCTTCCTTAAAACAAAACTACTCCCATTCTAGCTTCTTGATCGGCATCCATAATCTATTACAGCAACATAATAGAAGATTTGTTGCATATCTACTGTGCATCAAGATTGACTCTTAACAGTGTGAGTTAGGTGTTTGAATGGAAATCATGATCTCACTCTTTTTCAATCCATAGGTTTCTCTGCTCCCACTCACTCCATTCCAAAGAACTGGAATTTCCCCTAACCTTAAAATCACCGCTTTGATATAGCAGATTTTTTTTCCTTATGAAGACATAACAATTGATTAATGTTAGCTTGAGTAGATTAGTAGGAGACACAAATTAAGGTGATCCTCAAAGTCACTTCCCAGAAACAGCAATAATCTACAAATCATACCTAAGTTCCCCAAATTAGCAAGCTTGCTAACTAAAGAAAGGAGATACACTTTCCTGGATCCATTTATATTAAAAGAAAGTATAATTCTTAATCTTTTCCTCCAAGTAAAGGCTACTAAACTAAATGCAAGAATAAACAAGTTATGAGAAAAAATATACTAATTTAAGATTCTACAAAATCTCACCAATTTCAGTCCTGAATTAACAAGGTCCATGGAGGAATTGTTTCCCAAATTTCATGACAACACACTTTTCAAATTGTTCTGTGAAATATTTCTCTTGCCAATAGGAACAAAAGAATGTGCAGGTGTGCATTAGTCATTGAGGTCTACCAGAAAACCAGCCCCCACCCATAGTTTCCAGGTGCAGAAGGAACCAGGGCATGGCTTGTAAGCTGTGGCAGAGCACTGAACTAAAGTGCTGGGAAAATTTCTTTTAAGAGTTGCCAGAGCTTGGTGGGTAAAGAAACTGATGGCAGTACTGATCTGTGGGTGTAGCTAGAAAGACAATGGGGGGATTAACAATCCCTTTTACACTGGGCAAGCTGGAAAACTGTTCATTGACTAGTACCAGCAATTGCTATTTTGGGAACTAGACTTATTTGTCATTCTTTGTCTTGGATTTCTAGCCAGTTCAAAGCCTTGGCTGAGCTGCTTTCTCATCTCCCACTCAAAGGGTTTGACCTGGGGATAGAACACTTGGCAGCTTTTAATTAGTGCTCTGCAAGCCTTAGTGCACCACAGCCTTAATCATTGCTTTTCAGGACATTCACCTGTTTTTTTGTTTTTTTTTTTTTTTGACCCTTTCCTTGCTGAATATACTGAGGCCTTTTGCCTCTTCCAGCTGTGCACATTTTGGCCCTTTAAACTCATTGTAACAGCTTAAAATATAAACCATGTTACTTAATGGTGAGTAACATATACCCACTTATATGGAGGGCAATAATTTTATAAATGTTCCCTCCCTCCCATCCTACTCATTCTGAACCTCTATGCGCTTACCCTATTTCTGTTTAGCTTTGAACCTTGCCTTGACCTGCCTTTGGTCTCTAAGCTTGACACATAGACTTGATATCCCTAGCATTATAACCTCAGTTTTCCCCAGTGGTCTTGTTTGACTTTCCCTTGGGTTCCTAGTACCTGTACTATTAATATCTTCAGCATATGTCCTGCTACAGAACTTAATCCTGGAAATTCTGATACTGATATTGGTCTTTTAATTAGTACCATAATCCTCAGTTCCTCAGAGGGCTTATTTTCTCTGAAAGGTAGAAGGCATGAACACATCTGTGACCATATTCTCCTGCCTCCCTGTCTAAATTTCAACCTATGACTGGCTTCCTTGAAAAGCACTCAGGCTTTAGAGTCAAAATTACCTGCAAGTGTGAATCTCAATTCCACCATTGAATAATTGCATGGCCCTAAGCAAGTTACTTCACCTCTCTGAGCCGTAAATTCTGTAAAATGAAGGTGTTATTTCCTCTATCAAGATCATATAACAGTTTAAAATATTTGGAAAGCATCTGGTCGATTTTAGGCACTCAATAAATTTAGTTCTCTTCTCTGAGTTAATCCGCTAGTATCTTTGCCACCTACCAAGTATGGATAATATTTAAGATTCAGTTCTCTGGGGCACGACCACTCCATCACACCCATGATTAACAAAAGAATAATTCTAACACCATTGGCAACCAGGTGTTTTGTATAAGCTAAAAGATTAAGAAAAATATTCAGAACAGAAGCCAATAAGTAGAACGAAGAACATTGACAACCTAAATAATGAGTTGCCTTGGCCTAAGAGTTTTTATACACTGTCTGTTCGAACATTAGCCAATCATCAAACATTAATAACCTGGGGAGTTTCAATAGAGCTAAGTGGGAGCACATGGTTGAAATCAAGAGCTAAGAGGAAAGGATAGTGAAAGCTTATTTTAGACAATTACTCCAAAAGGAAGATCTTGAGATCAAATGTGTCAGGATGAGCAGAGAGGGACTCTCTTCTCACTGAGTAAGTTTCTTCTATTTCTAAGTATATTCAGGTCAAATTTATTATGCCACCAGTTAATGGAGAGGAATTGAACCCAAAACTTGAGCATATTAAGAACTATCAAACTCCAGCCATATAGCTGAGCACAGAGAAAAAAAAGGTACTACATAGACCTTTCAGAATATGTCTTCCAGACTTCTTTTGATAACATATGACTCGAAGAAAATTCTAGGTTCTTCAAGAATCATTTCTTAGAATATTCTAGGCTTCTGTTGCCATTGCTTTGGTGTTTTAGTCATGAAGTCCTTGCCTATGCCTATGTCCTGGATGGTTTTGCCTAGGTTTTCTTCAAGGGTTTTTATGGTATTAGGTCTTACGTTTAAATCTTTAATTCATCTGGAGCTAACTTTAGTGTAAGGTGACAGGAAGGGATCCAGTTTCTGCTTTCTGCACATGGCTAGCCAGTTTTCCCAACACCATTTATTAAACAGGGAATTCTTTCCCCATTGCTTGTTTTTGTCAGGTTTGTCAAAGATCAGATGGTTGTAGATGTGTGGTGTTGCTTCTGAGGCCTCTGTTCTGTTCCATTGGTCTATGTCTCTGTTTTGGTACCAGTACCATGCTGTTTTGATTACTGTAGCCAAGATAGACAAATGGGATCTAATTAAACTTCAGAGCTTCCATACAGCAAAAGAAACAATCATTAGAGTGAACCGGTAACCAACAGAATGGGAAAAAAATTTTGCAATCTACCTATCTGACAAAGGGCTAATATCCAGAATCTACAAAGAACTAAAACAGATTTACAAGAAAAAAACAAACCCATTCAAAAGTGGGTAAAGAATATGAACACTTCTCAAAAGAAGACATATATGAGGCCAACAAATATATGAAAAAATGCTCATCATCACTGGTCATTAGAGAAATGCAAATCAAAACTACATTGAGGTATCATCTCACACCAGTTAGAATGTGATCATTAAAAAATCTGGAGACAACAGATGCTGGAGAGGATGTGGAGAAATAGGATCACTTTCACACTGTTGGTGGGAGTGTAAACTAGTTCAACCATGGTGGAAGACAGTGTGGTGATTCCTCAAGGATCTAGAAATAGAAATTTCACTTGACCCAGCAATCCCATTACTGGGTATATACCCAAAGGATTATAAATCATTCTATTATAAAGACACATGCACATGTATGTTCATTGCAGCACTGTGTACAATAGCAAAGACCTGGAACCAACCCAAGTGCCCATCTATGATAGACTGGACAAAGAAAATGTGGCACATATAGGTCATGGAATACTACACAGCCATACAAAACGATGAGTCTGTGTCCTCTGTAGGGATTTCTATGAATCTGGAAACCATAATTCTCAGCAAACTGACACAAGAACAGAAAAACAAACACCACATGTTCTCATTCATAGGTGGGTGTTGGACAATGAGAACACATGGACTCAGGTAGAGGAGCATCACACACTTGGATCAGTTGGGGTGGGTTAGGGGAGGGATAGTGGGGGGTGGGGAGGATGGAGAGGGATAAAGTCGGGAGAAATGCTCGATATAGATAAGAGGGAATCGAGGCAGCAAACCACCTAATTTTGTATCCACCTATGCAACAATCCTGCATGATCTGCACATGTACCCCAGAACCTAAAGTACAATAAAAAAAGAAAATTCTAGGCAACAAAAGTGCAGTAAAAAGCCTCCCTTCCTGATGTGGTAATGCCGGGGCTATCAATCACAGTGATCTGCCTCCCTGACAGTAGAGATGGCTATGTGACCAAAGTTTAGCCAAATGTAATACCATATCCTTGTAGATTGGTTTATGTTTGGGTACACAACTCATATTGTACCATAGCCTTCCATAATATATAATATAGAAACAATAGGAAGTAAAGGGGTTCTCTTCTGTTTGGCTTACCAAACATGAGGAAGTCGGCTTGGAGTAATCTATCTTATTGTATAAAAATGTGGCACATATACACCATGGAATACTATGCAGCCATTAAAAGGATGAGTTCATGTCCTTTGCAGGGACATGAATGAATCTGGAAACCATCATTCTCAGCAACGTGACACAAGAACAGAAAACCAAATATCACATGTTCTCACTCTTAGGTGGGTGCTGAAAAATGAAAACACATGGACACTGGGAAGGGAACATCACACACTGGGGTCTGTTGGGGGGTGAGGGGCTAGAGTAGTGATAGCAGGGGTGGGGAGACAGGGGAGTGATAATTTGGGAGAAATGCCTAATGTAGGTGATGAGGGCATGGAGGCAGCAAATCACCATGGCATGTGTTTACCTCTGTAAAAATCCTGCAAGATCTGCACATGTACCCCAGTACTTAAAGTATAATTTTTTAAAAATAAGGAAAGAAAAAGCCTGACTTCCCCCCTCCGAAAAAAAAAAAACGCAACATTACAAAAGGAAACTAACTTGAAATAAGAAAGAAAGACCAAATCCCGACAATATATTATAAGTCTCTTGGTCCAGATAGGTCTCAGGCCAGAATCAACTCTAGGACTTTATAGTTATATGAGCTGCTATGGAATGAGTGTTCATGCTCCCCCAAATTTGTGTGTTGAAATCCTAATCCTCAATGTGATGATATTTGGAGGTACAGTGTTTGGGAGGTGTTAAAGTCCTAAGGGTACAGTTTTCATAAATGGGATTAGTGACCCTATGTAAGAGACCACAGAGAGCTCTTTCACCTCTTCCAACATGTGAGGACACAGGGAGAAGATAGCCATCTATAAACCAAGAAGTGGACCCTCACCAGACACTGAATCTTATCGGGTGCCTTCTTATTGGACTTTCAGCCTCCAGAACTGTGAGAAATGAATGTGTGTTAAGTGCCCAGTCTATGGTAATTTGATATAACAGCCTGAACTAAGACATAAGCCAATAAAGTCCTTTGGCTTAAGTTCGTGTTCTATTGAGTTTTACTTACTTGCTACCACAAGATTACTCACTAAACCTTTTCAAGCCCAACTCCCTCCCCTACAATAATAAGACCTTGTTTTTAAGAAAGAATAATAGCATTGTGTTAGACTACAATTTGGAATTATGGCAGCTGCTTTTACCAATTTACTTACATTTTTAATCCAAGCGTTTGCACATACATAAATATTCTGAAATGTTAACATTTAAAATATTAAGTAAAATAAAATAATAATTACAAATCCCTAAATCCAGATAATGCTGGATTCAGCATGAATTATTTCACATGCAGCAAAATAAGTGTGTAAGAGAAGCTTGTTCATGTGACAATTTAACCAGAGATTTTCCATGTAAATCAAGTGAGATAATAGTACAAACTTTTGGGGGCTTGTGCTTTTGGTAAATTTTAATTAACTAATTATAAATTTTAGGCTACATTAAGCTGAATATAGTAGAAAGACATATTTCTCTTTGGTGTAACATATTTACCAAAACTCCATCAGAAATAACAAACTCACAACAAGCCAGACCACCTCAAATACTCTCTAAATATTTATTCTATAACTATTCCTCCCAGGATACATATTATCTTACATATTTTGAATATTTGAAATGTGCCACCTAAGTATAAGTTGTAACCACTTCTCCTGATTATGAAAGAGAGGCATGTAGTGATTTTACTACACAATAAAAACACCTAGAAAAGCTAGATAAAATAGAAAAGAAAATCTGTCTGAAAGTTTCAAAGAGATTTGAAGACAGGAATTGAGGGGACCAAGATCCCAGAGAAAAGGTAAACTAACTGAGGTGAGCCCAATATTCTGCATGCCTTGTAACACTAGCTGATATGTAGGTTGTACAAGGTTAGAAACTAAGCAGATCAGAAAACAATTTAAAAGCTCAGTGAAGCCATCATCAACTTAATGGATCTGGGTAGAAAAATATGGAGTTCAAGGTCCTCAAAAGAGCTCAGGGAAACCCAATAATCCCTTGAGAGAAAGATGCTTGGAGTGAAAGCAAATTAGAAGTAGGCCAAGCTTTATAAAATTTGAAATCCAGAACTGATTCACCATAGCTACTGTATGGATTAAGGTGTTAGCTCCCACTCTGACTACTTGTCAAAAGATAAAGATTTTTCTCTTCGAAAGAATATCACATTATACAGAAGCTCTACTGTTTTTATATACAATGTCTAGCATTCAATAAAAAATGAATTTAAGAGAGGTTTGGAAATGGCTGAAGAGAGGATTAATACACCAGGAGATAAATTAGTAAGAAATATCTAAGGTAAATCATGATAAAAATAAAGAATTGAAAAAACTGAAATCTGTAAAAAACATATAGGATGTAATAGAAACCCCTCACATGTATCTACTTGATGTCCAGAGATAAAGGAGAAAGAAAATTGGACAAAAGAATTTGAAGAGGGCATGGCCATAAATTTTTTCAATTGATTGAAAGCATCAAATCAGAGTTAAGAATTTTTTGATGCCAAGGTGGTAAGGATAATGAATGGTACTGCTGGAATTAGAATTTAGGTCTGTGTAATTTCAAAGCCCATGCTTCTCTTGGGGAGGATTTTCTCATTTGCTGCATTGAGGAAATGCCCCATAGCAGGACCCCTGAAGATGTCAAGGTTTGGGATGAAAATCTTGCAAAATCGGCAGAGGCGTGGGTGGCTACTTGCATTTGGGACCATGGACCTTCTTACTTATTGAGATTTTGGGGCCAAAATCTATCTGTACACACTGGAAGATATTGCTCTATTCTCCAGTTGGTCAAGCCATGGTGTGATGAAGTGAAAGATAATATTTTTCCATATCCCCAGGATTGCAACCCCAGATGTCCTATGAGATGTTTTGGTCCCATGTTCACACATTATAGGCAGATGGTTTGGGCCACTTCCAAGCTGATAGGATGTGCAATTCATACTTGCCAAAACATGAATATTTGGGGATCTGTCTGGTGACATGCAGTTTACTTGGTATGCAACTATGCCCCAAAGGGCAATTGGATTGTGGAAGCACCATATAAAGTAGGGGTACCATGTTCATCTTGTCCTCCAAGTTATGGGGGATCTTGTACTGACAATCTGTGTTTTCCAGGAGTTATATCAAACTACCTGTACTAGTTTAAATAAGCTTACTTTTTCCTCCAGTAAATATAATAATTTCTGGGAACATGGGCATACATATATATATATATATTGACTTTTGCACATATTTTGCATTTTTTATGATAATCTTATTTTCCTTTTAGTATTCCTTTGCATAAATTGGTGTTTGTCTAGCATGCTCATTTAATCCTTTGAGATATTTGAAATATCAATTTCTATTTTCTGACCTCTAAGCCTAAATTAAAATATTGTGTATGTAATAAAAAAGAATTTTTGCAAACAATAAGTGAATAAAATAGAAAAAAACTCTTATCTAGGCACACCATGGTAAAGCTATTGGCAATTGAAGGAAAAAAATCTTAAAAGCAGCCAAAGAAAGCAGCCAACTTCTTGACAGAATAATGGAAGCCAGAAGACAATGGAATAATATCTTTAATGTTCTGAATGAAAACAGCATCCACCTTGATTTCTATTACCCAGTAAAAAAAAAAAAACCTTCATAATTGAAGGCAAAATAAAAAGACACCTCTAGACAAATAAAATATATTTCAGTACCAGTAGACTCACACCAAAAAAAAAAAAAAAAAATCCTAAAGAGAGTTCTTCAAGCAGAAGGAAATGATGCCAAATGGGTACACAAAAATTCAGGAAATAATAAAAAGCACTTGAAAGGCTGAATATGTGGATAAAGATAAATCAATTTTAGCTATATGAAAGAATAATAGTAAATTGTGGAGTTTAAATGTGTGTAGAATTAAAATATATGATTACAGTAATGCAAATGTGGTAGAGGTAATTTGGGATTGTTGCATGAGTAGTAGTAGTAGTAGTAGTAGTAGTAAAAGCATTATAAAGTCTTATAATTGTCAAAAAAAGTAGTCAAATACTAAATTATACCAGGGTATATGTGAGTTATGATATAAACTGTAGGTAATCACTAAAAGAATAGTAGAAGTGTGTATAAATAAGCAATTAGAGGGTACAATGGAATAAGAAAACATTAGGTTGATTCAAAAGAATGCAAAATAAAAGGGAACTATATTATAAGAAATGCTGGATAAATATAAAACCAATGGCAAGATTACAATTTAAACCTAAGTATATCAGTAATTACATTAATTGTAGTAGACTATGCACTCCAATGAAAGAATAGTCAAGAAACCCACGTGCTTGATACAGGAAGATGTTAGCATTTACAAGAATTGTCCACTGAAGTTGTAAGTGACCTTGTATATGGACCTAAGGCATATAAGGCAGAGCATCAGCAACAGTTGATACACTACCCAGTGTACTCCTTTTTATATGTACCCATATGAAAACAAAAAAATGCACATGTGATCCAAAAAAACATGAACAAGAATGGTCATAGCAGCAATCTTCATGAGAGCAAAAATATGGAAACAAAGACTGAATAAGTAAATTGTGGCATAATCATATTGTAGAATACTATATGGCAATCAAAATAAACTAAAGCTACAACCAAAAATATAATTAAACATTTAGATATGCAAGCCTAATATTCAGCTAAAAAACAGAAAAGAGCATACAATGTGTGATTCATATACATAAGTTTAAAAAACTAAGCAAAATTAATCAACTGGGATAGAAGTCAGAATAGTGATTTGAGGAGAAGACATGGTGACTAGAAAGGGGTACCAGGGGAATCTCCGGGATACTGGTAATGAATTATTTCTATCTCAGTAGTGACTTTGTGGGTATGTTAGTTTTGCTAAAAATTCACCTATCTGTACACTAGTGACTTGTGAACTTTTCAGTAGGTATTTTAATATAAAGCTTACTTAAAACAAAAATTATTGAGGAGGGACTCAAGATGGTGCGGTGAGAACAACCCAGGATTGAAGCTCTCGGAAAATGTGCGGAGGGTGAGTCAGGGCCGCATTTCCAGACGGATCTTTGTTGCCCAAAGAATGGGGAAATTCCCAGGTATAAAAGAGACGCAGGAGGCCAGGCAGAGGTTTTTGCTGGTGCAGCTGGCAGCCGGCGCTGTAGCACAGCGGCACTCCACAATACTCTGCACAAAGCGCACTGGTCCGGGTGCCCTCTTGAACCAGCAATCTGAGACTTGAGAGGGCTGAACTTGAGACTGAATGGGACTTGGACAGTGAGCCAGGCCAGGATATTCCAGGGAAACAGCGTTTGGGGTAGCACAGTGGGACAAACAAAACGGCGATTCCAAACGCTCCGGGTGCGAGCACAGCTGAACCCAGGATGGTGCAGCTCCGTGGGGGAGGGGCATCTGCCATTACTGAGGCAATAGGCCCCTACTGAGGTACATGCCCATTGGTGATGCAGCCTGCCGTTACAGAGGCAACCCACCACAACAGAGAGACTCCGCCCCAGGGCGTAGCCCATGGCAGCAGGGCAGAGACCAAAGCAGCATGGCAGACCCTGCAGCAACAGGGCGAACCTCACACCAGCAGGGCAGAGCCTCAGCAGTCAAATAGTGACTAGACTGCCTCCTAGCTGGGCAGGACAGCACAATGGACACTCACAAAGAAAGCCCCAACCCCCAGAGACAGAGCATCTGAGAAAAAAAGGGGTTTTTTATGAGTTCTGCCACAGCAGAGTTAAACATAGCAGCCTAACAGCCCTGAATGAACAACAGAGGTCACAACTCAGCCCTTGAGCTCCTTTAAAGTACAGACTGTCTCCTCAAGCAGCTCCCTGACCCCTCTATATCCAAAAGACTGACATTTGGCAGGCATCATTCTGGGACAAAGATAGCAGAAAAAGACACTGGTAGCATCCCTCACTGTTCCACAGCTGCTATAGGTGCACCCCAGACAAGCAGGGCCTGGAGTGGACCTCAACAGTCATACAGTGGAGGGGCTAGACCAGTAGAAGGAAAACCAAGTAACAGAAATACTTCATCACCAACAATCTGGGGGTCCACTCAGAGACCCAATCAAAAAGTCAGCAACCACGCAGACGACAGGTGAATAAATCCACAAAGATGGGAAGAAACCAGCGCAAAAAGGAGGAAAACACCCGAAACCAGAACACCTCGCCTCCGAGAAAGGACCAAAACTCCTCACCAGCAAGGGAACAAAGCTGGATGGAGAATGACTGTGATGAAATGATGGAATTAGACTTCAGAAGGTGGATAATGAAAAACTTGTGTGAGCTAAAATAACATGTTTTAAATCAATGCAAAGAAACTAAGAAACTTGAAAAAAAATTTGAAAAAAGATTCGAGGAAATGATAACAAGAATGGATACATTAGAGAGAAATATGAATGAATTAAAGGAGCTGAATAACACAATACAAGAACTTCACGAAGCATGCACAAGTTTCAACAGCCAAATTGACCAAGCAGAAGAAAGAATATCGGAAGTTGAAGATCAATTCAATGAAATAAAACGATAAACCAAGATCACAGAAAAAAGCTCAAAAAGGAATGAACAAAGTCTCCAAGAAATGTGGGACTATGTGAAGAGACCTAACCTACGTTTGAGAGGTGTACCAGAATGTGATGAAGAGAATGAATCCAAGCTGGAAAATACTCTTCAGGATATTATCCAGGAAAATTTCCCCCACCTAGCAAGGCAGGCCAACACTCAAATGCAGCAAATACAGAGAACACCACAAAGATACTCGGCAAGAAGAGCAACCCCAAGGCACATAATCGTCAGATTCAACAAGGTTGAAATAAACGAGAAAATACTAAGGGCAACCAGAGAGAAAGGTCGGGTCACCCACAAAGGGAAGCCCATCAGACTCACAGCAGATCTTTTGGCAGAAACACTACAAGCCAGAAGAGAGTGGGGGCCAATATTCAACATTCTTAAAGAAAAGAACTTTCAACCCAGAATTTCATATCCAGCCAAACTGAGCTTCAGAAGTGAAGGAAAAATAAAATCCTTTGCGCACAAGCAAGTACTCAGAGAGTTTGTCACCACCAGGCCTGCTTTACAACAGCTCCTGAAAGAGGAACTACACATAGAAAGGAACAACCAGTACCAGCCATTCCAAAATCACACTAAATGCTAAACAGCATCAACATAATGAAGAATCTACAACAACAAACGGGCAAAACGGCCACTTGGCATCAAAATGGCAGTATCAAATTCACAGATAACAATATTAACCCTAAATGTAAATGGACTAAATGCACCAATCAAAAGACACAGACTGGCAAATTGGATAAAAATTCATAACCCATCAGTGTGCTGTATCCAGGAAACCCATCTCACATGCAAGGATACACAAAGGCTCAAAATAAAAGGATGGAGGAACATTTACCAAGCAAATGGAGAGCAGAAAAAAAGCAGGAGTTGCAATTCTCATCTATGATAAAATAGACTTTAAAGCAACAAAGATCAAAAGAGACAAAGAAGGCCATTACATAATGGTAAAAGGATTGATACAACAAGAAGAGCTAATGATCCTAAATATATATGCACCCAATACAGGAGCACCCAGATACATAAGGCAAGTTCTTAATGACTTACAAAGAGACGTAGACTCCCACACAATAATAGTGGGAGACTTTAACACTCCACTGTAATATTAGACAGATCAACCAGACAGAAAATCAACAAGGATATCCAGGACTTGAACTCAGACCTGAGCAAGCAAACCTGATAGACATTTACAGAACTCTCCACCCGAAATCCACAGAATATACATTCTTCTAAGCACCACATCACACCTACTCTAAAATTGACCACATAATTGGAAGTAAAGCACTCCTCAGCAAATGCAAAACAACTGAAATCATAACAAACAGTCTCTCATACCATAGTGCAATCAAGTTAGAACTCAGAATTCAGAAACCAACCCAGAACCACACAGCTTCATTGAAACTGAACAACTGGCTCTTGAATGTTGACTGGATAAACAATGAAATGAAGGCAGAAATAAAGAAGTTATTCGAAACCAATGAGAATGAAGACACAACATGCCAGAATCTCTGGGACACATTTAAAGCAGTCTCTAGAGGAAAATATATAGCAATAAGTGCCCATATGAGGAGAATGGAGAGTTCCAAAATTGACACCCTATCATCAAAATTGAAAGAGCTAGAGGAGCAAGATCAAAAAACCTCAAAACCCAGCAGAAGACAAGAAATAACTGAGATCAGAGCAGAATTGAAGGAGATAGAGACACGAAAAACCCTTCAAAAAATCAATAAATCCAAGAGCTGGTATTTTGAAAAGATCAACAAAATAGACAGACCACTAGCCAGATTGATTAAAAAGAAAAGAGAGGACAACCAAATAGATGCAATAAAAAATGATAAAGGGGAAATCACCACAGATTCCACAGAAATTCAAACCATCATCAGAGAATATTACAAACAACTCTATGCACATAAACTAGTAAACCTGGAAGAAATGGATAAATTCCTGGATTCCTGTGTCCTCCCAAGCCTAAACCAAGAGGAAGCTGAAACTATGAATAGACCAATAACAAGGTCAGAAGTCGAGGCAGCAATTAAGAGCCTACCACACAAAGAAAGCCCAGGTCCAGATGGGTTCACAGCCGAATTCTACCAGACACACAAAGAGGAGCTGGTACCATTCCTTCTGAAACTCTTCCAAATAATCCAAAAAGAGGGAATACTTCCCAAATCATTTTAGAGTCCAACATCATCCTGATACCAAAACCAAGCAGAGACCCAACAAGAAAAGAAAACTTCAGGCCAATATCCATGATGAACATAGATGCAAAAATCTTCAATAAAATATTGGCAAGCCAATTGCAACAGCAAATCAAAAAACTTATCCACCATGATCAAGTAGGATTCATCCCGGGGATGCAAGGCTGGTTCAACATACACAAGTCTATCAACATAATTCACCACATAAACAGAACCAAAAACAAAAACCACATGATTATCTCAATTGACGCAGAGAAGGCATTTGACAAAATTCAACAGCCCTTTATGCTAAAAACCCTCAATAAACTCGGTATCGATGGAACGTATCTCAAAGTAATAAAAGCTATTTACAACAAACCAACAGCCAATATCATACTGAATGGGCAAATACTGGAAGCATTCCCTTTGAAATCCGGCACTAGACAAGGATGCCCTCTTTCACCACTCCTATTCAATATAGTACTGGAAGTTCTAGCCAGAGTAATCAGGCAAGAAAAAGAAATAAAGTGTATTCAAATAGGAAAGGAGCAAGCCAGATTGCCTCTATTGGCAGACGACATGATAGTATACCTAGAAGACCCCATCGCCTCAGCCCAAAAACTCCTGAAACTGATAAACAACTTCAGCAAAGTCTCAGGATATAAAATCAATGTGCAAAAATCACAAGCATTCCTCTACACCAATAACAGACTTAAAGAGAGCCAAATCAAGAACGAACTGCCATTCGCAATTGCTACAAAAAGAATAAAATAGCTAGGAATACAACTCACAAGGAACGTAAGGGACCTCTTCAAGGAGAACTACAAACAACTGCTCAACGAAGTAAGAGAGGACACAAACAGATGGAGAAACATTCCATGTTCATGGATAGGAAGAATTAATATCGTGAAAATGGCTATACTGCCCAAAGTAATTTACAGAATCAACGCTATCCCCATCAAGCTACCATTGACTTTCTTCACAGAACTGGAAAAAACCACCATGAACTTCATATGGAACCAAAAGAGAGCCTGCATAGCCAAGTCAATTCTAAGCAAAAAGAACACAGCGGGGGGCATCACACTACCGGATTTCAAACTATACTACAAGGCTACAGTAATCAAAACAGCATGGTACTGGTACCAAAACAGAGATATAGACCAATGGAACAAAACAGAGGCATCGGAGGCAACACAACATATCTACAACCATACAATCTTTGATAAACCTGACAAAAACAAGCAATGGGGAAAGGACTCCCTGTTTAACAAATGGTGTTGGGAAAACTGGCTAGCCATGTGCAGAAAGCAGAAACTGGACCCCTTCCTGACACCTTACACTAAAATTAACTCCAGATGGATTAAAGACTTAAACATAAGACCTGGCACCATAAAAACCCTAGAAGAAAATCTAGGCAAAACCATACAGGACATAGGAGTAGGCAAGGACTTCATGAACAAAACACCAAAAGCATCAGCAACAAAAGCCAAAATAGACAAATGGGACCTAATCAAACTCCACAGCTTCTACACGGTAAAAGAAACAGTCACTAGAGTGAATCGGCAACCAACAGAATGGAAAAAAATTTTTGCAGTTTATCCATCTGACAAAGGGCTGATATCCAGAATTTACAAAGAACTCAAACAGATTTACAGGAAAAAAACAAACAAGCCCATTCAAAAATGGGCAAAGGATATGAACAGACACTTTACAAAAGAAGACATATATGAGGCCAACAATCATATGAAAAAATGCTCATCGTCACTGGTCATCAGAGAGATGCAAATCAAAACCACACTGAGATACCATCTCATGCCAGTTAGAATGGCAATCATTAAAAAATCTGGAGACAACAGATGCTGGAGAGGATGTGGAGATAAAGGAACACTTTTACACTGTTGGTGGGAGTGTAAATTAGTTCAACCATTGTGGAAGACAGTGTGGCCATTCCTCAAGGCCTTAGAAATAGAAATTCCATTTGACCCAGCAATACCATTACTGGGTATATATCCAAAGGACTATAAATCGTTCTACTATAAGGACACATGTACACGAATGTTCATTGCAG
Source organism: Callithrix jacchus (assembly GCF_049354715.1). Lineage (NCBI taxonomy): Eukaryota > Metazoa > Chordata > Mammalia > Primates > Cebidae > Callithrix > Callithrix jacchus. Next base: position 96,371,953 of record NC_133524.1, read on the forward strand.
CACTGTTTACAATAGCAAAGACCTGGAATCAACCCAAATGCCCATTGATGATAGACTGGATTGGGAAAATGTGGCACATATACACCATGGAATATTATGCAGCAATCAGAAATGATGAGTTTGTGTCGTTTGTAGGGACATGGATGAATCTGGAGAACATCATCCTCAGCAAACTGACACAAGATCAGAAAATGAAATACCACATATTCTCACTCATAGGCGGGTGATGAAAAATGAGAACACATGGACCCAGGGAGGGGAGTACTAATCACTGGGGTCTATTGGGGGGAAAGGGGGAGGGCCAGTGGTGGGGGGAGCTGGGGAGGGATAGCCTGGGGAGAAATGGCAAATGGGTGAAGGGGAGAAAGGAAGCAAAACACACTGCCATGTGCGTACCTATGCAACTGTCTTGCATGTTCTGCACATGTACCCCAAAACCTAAAATGCAATAAAATATTTTAAAAAACAGATTATATGAGTCAGGACTTAGACCCAGGAATCCCTAATGGTAGTTCTTTTATATAATTAGCAATAGAGTGAAAGTGCCTGTATCCACCACTACAAAGATAGTCTACTTTTTGTCCTTCTTCAATAAAATAGAAAAAAAGTCACTTCCAGTATATTTATTCTTATTTTTGAAGAAGGGACCAAATATTTTTGTCCCCTTTTTTATCCTGAGTACCACTGGCTTAGGCTTGTCGTTGTTTTCATGCTGCAAATAATGAGTCTTCAAAGAAAGAAAACATGTTATTTCCCTTTTATGTAACTCAGAAACAAGTAAATAGATTTAATTCTAACTTTCTGTGACATTTAGCCCCTGAGCCTAGACCGAGAGCTACTAAGTTTAGTCAAAAATAAAAAGTTGTCGTAGAAGTGGCCATCATGGACAACTAAAACAGCTAGTGTGTGTGGCTCTCTCCGAGAGGAAAGAAAGAGGAAAGTAAATACAGAACCTTCAACTGAAACATCCAGGTACTTGCTCTGGGACTAATCAAGGAAATAATCGACCCTCAGAGAATGTTGGAAAGGAAGGCAGGATCAGGGCCCACCTGGGAGTGACAGAAAGCCAAGGGAACCTACCACACCCCGGGAAGCAGAGACTGAATAGGTGATCCCAGGAACTCATGCTTCTCCCACAGATCTTTGCAACTCTCAGAACAGAAGATCCCCTTGTGAACCCATTCTGCCAGGAGCTTCAATATGACACACAGAGCTAGTGGACTCTCAGCAGAGCAGCTGCTCAGGCACGGGTGGAGACTTGGGACCCTTAGGCTTTCCAGCCTTCCAGGCAAAAGTAGCTACAACTCCAGCAAACTGGGAGATTAGACCCCATACAAAACCCTAGAAAAGAGGCTGAATCCAGGGGATTGAGCAGTGACATTCCGCAGGCCCCAATTCCATGGCACCTCACAGGATGAGACTCACTGGCTTGGAACTCCAGCTAGCCACTGGTAGCAGAATTGCACTTCCCTGAGACATAACTCCCAGGGGAGGGACAGGCAATTATTTTTGTGGTTTGGGCAACTTAGTCATTCCAGCCTTTAGGCTTTGGAGAGTCCAGACTGACTGAGGGAGGACGTGGTACCCCAGAACAGCACAGTTACTCTATGAAAACATAGCCAGACTGCATTTATAAAAAGGTCCCTGATCTCATTCTCCTCACTAGTCTGGGCCTCCCAATTGGGGCATCCAGCCATTCCCACCAGGATTCTCCAGTTGACAGAGATTTGAAACTTCCCTGGGACAAAACTCATAGAGGGAGGGTTGAGCCACCATCTTTGCTGTTTGGGTGACTTAGCTATTTGAACCTTCAGACTTTGAAGAGTGCAAGGTAACCAGGGACTGAAGTGGACCCCCAGAATAGCACAGCTGCTGTATAAAACATGGTCAGATTGCTTTTTAAAGCAGGTTCCCAATCTTGTTCCTCCTTACTGGGTGGGACTTCCCAACTAGGGTCTTCGGCCACCTCCTACAGGAGTTTTCAGACCAGCAATGGGTCCATACCTCCCTGGGACAGAGCTGACAGAGGGAGTAACAGGCTGCCATCTTTGCTGTTTTATAGCCTTCACTGGTAATACCTTCAGGTAGTAGAAAATTTGAAGCTACTAGGGACTGGAGCAAGCCCCCAGCATACTGCAGCAACCCTATGGAAAAGGTGCCAGACTGTTACATGGGTGCCCATTTTCATATCTCCTTACAAGGCAGAGCCTCTAGGCATCCGCCACCAGGCTACTGAGCCAGTATCAATTCCCTGGACAGAGCCTCCAGGAACAACTGAAAGCCTCTCTGCTACTTCCTCTGTAGTGGAACTGCCCCTGCTACCCTCAGACTAATCAAGGAGCAAAGAATCTAAGGGTCTTATCCACATCTTCAACAAGCTGCTGTTGACCCAAGGGGAGGAGGCCAGTCCATCTCCCATAGGTCCCACACACTGCCCACTGCTCATCACACACAGGGAATCCCCTAGCTTTCCATCCTGGGTTGATTGCACTGAGTGATTGCTGACCTGCATCTCTCTTGGATGGAATCCCCAGGAGATAGGAAAAAGACCCTTGGCCACAGTCCCCACTAAGGTCCCTTCCTCTGCTGCCTCCAAGTTGGGGAAGGAATGTAAACACTAAGATTGCCTCAGAGCTGCAGTCGGCAGCGCAGGGGTACCAAGCTGCAATCTGCAGCCAGCACTCAAGGGGGAGAGGAACCCACATTTTCAGAGCATAACTATGAGGAAAAATGGAGAGCCACACGAGTCTACCAACTGACAAATAAGCCTAAGTGTCACCTACTGAGTCACACCCCAAACTTCAAAGCTAAAGTACCCCCACTCTGAAGCCAGAGACAAGAAGTCAGCTTCAAATAAAGATTCTGCACAAAGCCTTGGTCTAGCGAAAACATTCAGAAAAAAAGTCTATTGACTGTACTCAATCTACACTGCAATTAAAGGAACATCCACACACAGAGATGAGAAAGAACCAACACAAGAATTCTAGTAACTCAAATGGCCCAAGTGTTACATGTCTTCCAGTTGACCATACCAGATCACCAACAAGAGTTTTTAACTAGGCTGAGCTGACTAAAATGACAGAAATAAAATTCAGAGCATGGAGAGGAATGAAGATTATTGAGATTCAGGAGGATGGCAAATCCCAATCTAAGGAAACTAAGAATCACAATAAAGCATTACAGGAGCTGAAGGATGAAATAGCTGGTATAAAGAAGAACCTAACAAGTCTGACAGAGCTGAATAACACAATATAAGAATTTCACAATGCTATCATGAATATTAAAAGCAGAATAAACCAAGCTGAGGAAATAACTAAGAAAAAGAAATGAACAGAACCTCCAACAGGTATGGGATTATGTAAAGAGGCCAAATCTATAAATCAATGGCATCCCTGAAAAGGACAGGGAGACAGCAAACAACTTGGAAAACAATTTCAGGGTATCATCCATGAAAATTTTCCCAACCTTGCTAGAGAGGCCAACAGTCAAATTCAAGTAATACAGAGAACTTTTGCAGTATTCTACACAAGAAGATTATAACCAAAACACATAATCATCAGATTTTCCAAGTTCAAAATGAAAGAAAGAATGTTAAAAGCAGCTAAAAAAGGAAGGTCACCCACAAAGGGAATCCCATCAGGCTAACAGTGGGCCTCTCAGCTGAAACCCTACTAGCAAGAAGAGATTGGGGGCCTATATTCAACATTCTTAGAGAAAAAAAATCTCCCACCAAGAACTTTATATCCAGCCAAACTAAGCTTCCTAAATGAAGGGGAAATAAGATCTTTTTCAGATAAGCAAATGTTGAGGGAGTTTGTTATCACCAGAACTTCCTTATAAGAGATCTTGAAGGGAACACAAAATATAGAAAGGAAAGATTGCTACCAAATAATAAAAAAACACTTAAACACACTGACCAGTGTCACTACAAAGCAACCATATGAACAAGAGAACATGATAACCAGCTAACAACACAATGAAAAGATCAAATCCACACATATCAATACTAACCTTGAATGTAAATGGGTTAAATACCCCGCTTAAAAGGCATAGAATGGTAAGCTAGATAAAAAAGCAAGACCCAATGCTCTGCTATCTTCAGGAGACCCATCCCACACTGAACAACACACATAGGCTCAAAATAACGGGATGGAGGAAAATCTACAAGCAATGGAAAACATAAAAAGGCAGGTGCAATCCTAATTTTAGACAAAACACATGTCAAACCAAAGAAGATCAAAAAAGACAAAAAATGGCATTGCATAATGGCAAATAGTTCAATTCAACAAGATCTATCTTAAATATATATGCACTCAACACAGAAGAACCTGGATTAGTAAAGGAAGTTCTTAAAGACCTACAAAGAGACATAGACTCCCATACAATAATAGTGGGAGATTTCAACACTCTCTGACAATAGTCTCTAATACTGATAGTATTAGGCAGATAATTCAAGCAGAAAATTAACAAATATATTCAGTATCTGAACTCAGCATTGGACCAAATGGATCTGATAGATCTTTACAGAACTCTCTACCATAAAACAACAGAATATATATTCTTTCATAGACATATGGCATATACTCTAAAACAGACCACATTCTTGGACATTAAACAATCCTCAGCAAATGCAAAAGAACCAAAATTAAACCAAACACACTCTCAGTCCACAGCACAATAAAAATAAAAGTCAAGACAAAGGAAATTACTCAAAAACATGCAATTACCTGGAAATTAAACAACATGATCCTAAATGACTTTGGGGTAAATAATAAAATTAAGGAAGAAATCAAGAAGTTCTTTGAAGCTAATGAGAACAAAGATACAACATACCAGAATCTCTAGAACACAGGTAAGGCAGTGTCAAGAGGGAAATTCATAGCACTAAATGCCTAAATCAGAAAGTTAGAAAAGTCGCAAATTAACAACATAAAATCACAACTGGAAGAATTAGAGAAGCAAGAACAATTCAATCCCAAAGCTAGCAGAACACAAAAAATAATCAAAATCAGAGTTGAATTTAAGAAAATCAAGACATGAAAAACCATTCAAAATATCAACAAATCCAGGAGGTAGTTTTTTGAAAACATGAATAAAATAGGCCACTAGCAGGACAAATAAAGAAGAGAGTAGATACGAATAAACACAATTAGAAATGACAAAGGCAAATGTTACCACTGATTTCACAAAAATAAAAATAAACATTAGAAACTACAAAGTACACTCTGCGTACACAAACTAGAAAACCTAGAAAAAATAGATAAATTCCTGGACATAAACATTCTCCAAGACTGAACCAAAAAGAAATTGATTCCCTGAACAGACCAATAACAAACTGTGAAACTGAATCAGTAATAAATAGCCTACCAACCAAAGAAAGCCCAGTATCTGAAGAATTCATCGCCAAATTCTACCAGTTGTACAAAGAAGAGCTGGTATCATTTCTACTAAAACTATTCCAAAAAATCAGGAAGTGGAGGGACCCCTCCGAAACTCATTCTATGAGGCCAGCATTATTTTGATGCCAAAACCTGGCGGAAATACATCAAGAAAAGAAAATTTCAACATCCTTGATGAACGTCAATGCAAAAATCCTCAACAAAATACTTGCAAAGAGAATTCAGCGACACATCAAAAATCTAATCCACAATTAAGTAGACTTTATCCCAGGATACAAAGTTAGTTCAACATGCACAAAGCAATAAATGTGATTCATCACATAAACAGAATTAGTGACAAATACTACATGATTATTTTGATAAATACAGAAAAGGCTTTTAATAAAATTCAACACTCTTCATGTTAAAAACCCTTAATAAATTGGCTGGGTATGGTAGCTCACATCTGTAACCCAAGCATTTTGGGAGGTCAAGGTGAGCAGATTGCTTGAGCCCAGGAGATTGAGACCAGCCATAGGCAACATGGGGAAACCCCACCTTCACAAAATATACAAAAATGACCTGGATGTGGATTGTGTGCCTATATTCTCAGTTACTTGGGAGGCTAAGGCAGGACAATCACTTGAGCATGGGAAGCAGAGGTGGCAGTGAGCAAATATCATACCATTGCATTCCAGTCTGGCTGACAAGAGTGAATCCCTGCCTCAAAAAAAGAATAAAAGAGAAACTTAATAAACTAGGTATTGAAAGATTATACATCAAAATACTAAGAGTCATCTATGGGCAACCCACAGCCATCATTATCCTAAATGAGCAAAAGCTGGAAGCATTCACTTGTGGTAAATCACCACAAGACAAGCATTCCTACTATCTCCAATCCGATTTATTATATTATTGGAATTCCTAGCAAGAGCAATCAGGCAGGAAAAAGAAATAAAGGAAGTCAAACTGTTCTGTTTCCAAATCATTATCTGTTTGCAGACAATGTGATTATATGTCTAGAAAACCCCAGCATCTTGGCCCAAAACCTCCTTCAGCTGATAAACAACTTCAGCCAAGTTTCAGGATACAAAATCAATGTACAAAAATTACTAGCACTCTTATAAACCAACAATAGTCAAGCTGAGAATGAAATCAGAAATTCAATTGCATTCACAGTTGCCACAAAAAGTATAAAATACCTAGGAATATGGTTAACCAGGTTGGTGAAAGATCTCTACAAGGAGAATTATAAAACACTGTTCAAAGAAATCAGGAAATCATAAGCAAATGGAAAATACATCCCATGCTCATAGATAGAAAGAATCAATATCATTAAAAAGGCCATACTGCCCAAAGCAATTTACAGATTCAGTGCTATACCTATCCAACTATCAATGACATTTTTTACAAAACTAGAGAAAACTATTTTAAAACTTAGTCGGAAGTAAAAAAGAGCCCAAACAGCCAAGGCAATCCTAAGCAAAAAGAACAAAGCTGGAAGCATCATGTTACCTGACTTCAAACTATACTACAGGGCTACAGTCATCAAAACAGCATGATACTGATACAAAAACAAACACATATACCAATGAAACAGAATAGAGAACCCAGAAATAAATCCACATACCTACAACCATCTGATCTTCAACAAAGCTGATGAAAACAAGCAATGGAGAGAAGACTTTGTATTCAATAAATCATGCAGAGTTAACTGGCCAGCAATATGCAGAAGACTGAAACTGAACACCTTCCTTAAACTATGTACAAAAATAAACTCAAGATGGATTAAAGGCTTAAGTATAAAACCCATAACTATAAAAACTCTGGAAAAAAAACCCTAGGCAATACTATTCTGGACATAGGAACAGTCAAAATTATATGAAATATGCCAAAAGCAATTGAAACAAAAGCAAAACTTGATAAATTGGATCTAATTAAACTAAAGAGTTTCTGCACTGAAAAAGAAACTCAAACTAAACAGACAACCTACAGAATAGGAAAAAATATTCATAAACTATGCATCTCACAAAGGCCTAACATCCAGAATTTATAAGGAACTTAAATTTACAAGACAAAACAAACAACCAAATTAAAAAGTGGGCAAAGAACATGAACAAACACTTTTCAAAAGAAGACATACATGTGGCCAAGAAGCATATGGAAAACAGCTCAATATCACTGTTCATTAGAGAAATGCAAATCAAAACTACAATGAGATATCATCTCACACCAGTCAGAATGGCTTTTATTAAAAAGTCAAAAAATAACAGATGCTGATGAGGTCATAGAGAAAAGAGAACACTTATACAATATTGGTGGAAGTGTTCAACCATTGTGGAAAGGAATTTTGGAGATTCCTTAAAGAGCTAAAAACAGAACTACCATTTGACCCAGCAATCCCATTACTGGGTATATACCCAGAAGAATATAAATCATTCTGCAATAAAGATACATGCATGCTAATGTTTATTGCAGCACTATTCACAATATCAAAGACATTGAATCAACCTAAATGCCTATCAATGACAGATTAGATAAAGAAAATGTGGTACAGATACTCCATGGAATGCTATGCAGCCATAAAAAAGAACAAGATCATTTCTTTTGTGAGAACATGGATTGAGCTGGAAGCTATTATCCTGAGCAAATTAACACAGCAACAGAAAAACAAATATTGCATATTCTTACTTGTAAGTGAGAGCTAAACGATGAGAACTTGTGAAGGGAAAGAAGGAAAAAACAGCCACTGGGGTCTACTTGAGGGTGGAAGGTGGAAAGAGGGAGAGGATCAGAAAAGACAACTATTGGCTACTGGGATTAATACCTGGGTGATGAAATAATCTGTGTGACAAACTCCAATGACACGTGTTCACCTATGTAACAAACCTTCACATGTACCTCCAAACCTAAAATAAAAGTGTAAAAAGTAGGGAAGGAAACTCTAACACATGCTACGACATGGATGAGCCTTGATGACATCATGCTGAGTGAAATAAGCCAGTCACAAAAAGACAAGTATTGTATGATTCTATTTTTATGGGAGACCTAGAGTAGCCAAATTCATAAAGACAAAAAGTAAAATGGTTGTAGCCAGGAGCTGCATTGATGAGTCAACAGTGGAGTTATTGTTTAATCGTAGAGAGTTTCAGTTTTGCAAGATAAAAATGTTCTGGATATGGATGGTTGTGATGGTTGTACAATAATGCGAATGTACTTAATTCCACTGAAATATACAATTAAAAATGGTTAAGACAGTATGTTAGGTGTATTTTACCACTGTGAAAACTTTTGAAAATTAAAAATTATCCAAAAAAGTTACTTGGCTGAGAATGGAAAGAGGCGATAAAATTCAAATTGCCTTTACAAATGAGAGCTCTAGCATTTTTGCTTGTGATCTCTCTATCTTATGATATGCATCTATAGCCAAATCAATGACAACAACATTGTATTTTTACATTCAAAGTAATGGTTCAATTAAAGAGGAGACTTCTACAGGTCTGTGGTGCCAGACCTACACATAGGAAAAATAGTTGGCTGCTTACATACACGATTGAAAGTAGTCTAAAAACTTTTGCCTCAACCTCAAAATATAACAGCTTGAAAAGGAACTCATTAACAAATGTAGAGAACAATTTGGAGGTCAAATTCAGGACACTGGTTCAAACTGGAAAAAGCAGGCTAATTGCAAAAGCCTAGTAAGGAAGCCAGGGCCTGAGTCCATGGTAATAGACTGGGCAAGAGCATCCAAGCAGAAACTCAGTCTTACAAAACAGGTAAAATTTACATTAATACCAAGAACACAGGCATCCCTGTTCTGTAATACATCCCAGTGTAAGAGATTAGACTATCATCTTAAAAATCTGAGTAAGGGCTGGGCGCGGTGGCTCACGCCTGTAATCCCAGCACTTTGGGAGGCCGAGGCAGGTGGATCACGAGGTCAAGAGATCGAGACCATCCTGGTCAACATGGTGAAACCCCATCTCTACTAAAAATACAAAAAATTAGCTGGGCACGGTGGCGTGTGCCTATAATCCCAGCTACTCAGGAGGCAGAGGCAGGAGAATTGCCTGAACCCAGGAGGTGGAGGTTGTGGTGAGCCGAGATCACGCCATTGCACTCCAGCCTGGGTAACAAGAGCGAAACTCCGTCTCAAAAAAAAAAAAAAAACAATCTGAGTAAGGTCTTCTTAACAGCACAAGCAGACCTAAATGGCAAATCAGAGGCAAGAATATTCAATTAGGAAACGCCTGCCTTTTGAAATTTTTCTCCATTTACATCACCCTTGGTAGGGCAGATAACATTGTGTAGATGTGTGCTACTTCCAAACACATGTCATTGGATGTTGTGATGCAATTCTCCATAGGTATCTGGTGTTTCTGCACATCTAGTGAGCAGAGACACAGAACAACTTTGTTCCAGACTAGCTTTCCAAGGATGTTTGCATAGTTAAGAGCCTTAAAAAATTGAGACAGTGGCTCTCTCTGGAACAAAGAGAAAACATACTTACTGCTGATTATAAGTTATTCGGGTTCTCTAAGCTCAAGATTCACCTCCTGTAACTAACCCACTGCATGTGCAAATATCACTTGGCCCTCTTTATATTGCCCTGTGGGAATCAGGACTCAGGAAACTAGTGCAAGAAAATGCTATACTGTGACTAATGCTATTTGATGTGAATAACAAAATCTTTTGTCTCTTATTCAGATATCTGTTGTTTTAAACAGCATTCATGGACCTGTAACAGCTTGAAAGTAGGGTAAGATCTCAGACATGTCAGTTCTTAACAACTCTCGAGGGAAGGCTCTAAATGTGCCCATAGTAGGGACCCATTACACCTTTCAAGCCAATAATAATAATATTAACAAAAATATTAATAATAAGATATACTACTTGCATATGTACCCTTAAAAGTTTAAGGAAGAGAAAAAAACAATATTTTCAGATACTACCATATTTAACATTTATTATATCTCTGATTGGTGGTCATGTTTTTGGCAGTGGTATTTGGATTTTCTTAGTTAGTAAGGTAATTTTTCTGACTGATTCCACAAGTGGAAAACCATTTAATTAAAATTTGTTTACTGAATAGACAAATGTACAAATAGCATTGATGCATTGGTCATATTGGCCAACTCAATAATTAATTGCTGCCAAATGAATGAATGAATGAATGAACATTCGCTTAGTGTCTAGCATTAAGGTAGGTACTCTTTTACTTTGTCCTATCAAGTTATCCACTTATCCAAGCAACCCACTTTACAGGTACATTATTTAAAATAAAATAAGGGGACCCAGGTCATTACAAAGAAAGCTTGTGGGGCTGTGAAACCAGGGGCTTTTAATGCAGTGACCAAAGATTGATGTTCTCCATGGAAAGGTATAATCATGATCATGACATAATTCATGACTGGTGCTGTGGGAAGGTAAATAAGTGTTTCAAATTTAAAAAAAATGAGGCCTGATCCAGATTAACATCATGAATGATAACTCAAGTTGTTATCATGTATATTCTGCTATAATGTGAATAAGAAAGGGCATTATGACCTCTGTGGTATTTATCCTAAGGATCCATAACTCCAGTCTGATCATGAGAAATCATCGGCCAAACCCGGACTAAGTGAAATTTTCCAAAACACTGTGCTCAGTGTTCTTCAAAGTGTCAAAGTCATGAAAAACAAGAAAAGATTGGTATAAAAAAAAAGCCACAGGCTGGAGGAAACTAAGCAGATCTGATGACTAAATAAAACATGAAATCCTGAATTGTATCCAGAACAGAAAAAGGACACTGGTGGGGACATTGGTGAAATCTGAATACAGTGTGCAGTTTTGTTAATAATAATGTATCAATGTTAACTTCTTGGTTTTGATAAAACTACCATGGTTATGTAAGATATTAATGAGAGGGGAAGCTGGGTGAAGATTACACGAGAACTTTCTCTATTACTGTTCCCAGTCTTCTGTGAGTGTAAAAGTATTTCAAAATAAAAAGTTAAAATATGGAAGAAAAAAGGTTAAAATGGAAGAGAAAACAGCACTTAGCAGCTCGGAAGCTAATCAAAATGTCTCTAAGCGAGGTTTAAGAATGCATAAAACACACGTACTCAAACACACGCAAATCTGTCCAGGGCTATCAAGTTTCTGGTTAACAAAGTTCTTCCAAAACAAACTTATACCAGCTGCTAGGCCTGCTAGAGTTTATTTTCCCAGCTCTCTAGCTGTCTTCATCATGCTTCCTTCTGCAGCATTTTAGTCAAAAACAAAATAGATTAAAAAACAGAAAATAAGGTGCAATCCCAACAACCTCCCATCCCCTGAACCCACTCCTGACGATTACCAAGTGCTCCACATTCTCTAGCCTTTGAGTACATACTGGCTTTCTGAGTTCTGAGAAGCATGAGATCTTCCTAATAATCCTAATGGCAGTTTTAAGAAAAAAAGAGGCATATCATAGACTCTCCCCTCAAGTGAAGTGTATTTTGCTGTATTTAAGATGTTTTAGAAAGTAAGGTTTGTTGTAAGAGGTAATGTTCTAAAGAAAAATAAAAGGTTGGCCTGTAGCTGATATTCCACAGTAGCTGCATGGCCATCTGGTTTGGTTTTGAATCATCCTTATTGATTTGCAGGAAAATGAAATACTAAAATCACCATGTAATTTTAAATTTCAAATCCATCTCAGCTTTGCCAAGTGGTTCCCCATCTGTAGAAGAGAACAGCATTCAGGCAGCCTGGCTCCAGCCTGACTCAAGCTATAACATATTTACTTGTGCCTGTTATTGACAGGTCCCTTACCAAACTTGTTTTGTAAAGTCAGCTTGCAACCTTTAATGTTGTTGCCTGTGTCTTTCATGGTGCAAGTCCTTTGAACAAGAAATTCCTACACAAGTAACACCAAGGCATCACCAATTATTCTCATCTTGGTAACTTATTAACTCGTGACCAAAACTTCTAAAAAGCATTCCCAAAGCCTCCGCTTACATGTGGCTTCATGGGTGAGTGGAATGCTTTCACACTGGCTTCCTTTGTACCTCAGATCTTCTTATCATAAATTCCAAGTATCAGCTTTTACTTTCCAAAGTAGTGGGTTTTCAGTGTCCTCCATTTTTAAAAAATGGAGAGAGCAACCCAACTTTTAGGGGTTCTATGTTTTGCAATGAGAGGCACTACTGTGCTTTCTTGATGAAAGGCACATTGAATTGCCATGTGCAATAGAAACCTTTTAGCTTTGTTTATGCAAGACAGCAAAAAGCTTTGTGGCTTTTCATGAAGGCCTTTTCTCTTGGCATTAATTTTAATAAACTTGTGACAAATTCCTTTTGCTGCTCTGTCCACTTTAGACCCCCTTATTATTTTTTCCACTTTTCACACTAAAATTTATTGAAAGAAAATCATCATGACCAGCTTCCCATCTCAATTCCACTCCTAAAAGTGCCATTCCAGAGTACAACCAGAAAACAGACCTGAAATGACCCAGATGTGTAAGCATTGAACTTCACGCTGAGGATACTACTTTTGAGTAACAGTAAAGCATCCTTAAGGGTTAACAAAGAAAAGGGACTACACACTAGACTTGTGCTTTTTGGATTCCAACACAGGACCACTTTATAGGCTGAGGTGTCATTTCTCATTCCAGCAGTGCACAGGTTAAAAGCCATCAGAAAAGATGATGCTGCATAAAGATACTTAAAGCCCAGGTTTTTACTGATAATGAATGTAACTCAAAAATATTTCAGAAGAACATGAAGAGGTAATAGCAAAGAACTTGAGCTTTGTAATCAGACAGACCTGAATTTTTGTCTTGACTTGGATACTAATCAGGTATTTTATGCTAAAAATGTCAGGTAACCTTTCTGAGCTTGTTTACTCAAATAAGAATAATCACTGTCCCTAGATTACAATGTTTGTTGTAAAGAACAAAATGAAAGTATCCATGGAATGTATTTGTTATGCTGTCTGGCCTTTAGTACAGATCACTAAATGATTTTTCTTACTGTTAACATTATTATTATTGTTGTTGTTAGAGTCATCATTATAATTATTTTACCAGCCTCAAAAATAGACTATAGCAACTGTGGTATAAATTAGATAAAATAAGTGACTTCCAAATGAGTTGTACTTTTAAGTTGACACTAGACCAATAGAGAAGAACAAACAATGAAAAAACTATGAAGGACCATTGTAGCATTATACTTCACAATCAGCAGATCTGAATTCAAAACTTGACTTGATCACTTACCAGCAGTGTGACCTTGAATAAATTTTTAAACCTCTCTGAGCCTCAGTTTTCTCACCTGTAAAATGAAGACAATAATATTTCTTCACACATATTGTAAGACTATATTATAGATGTAAGTCATTTGTCATAAGGCCCATTACAAAGTAGGTGTACAATAGATGTTAGGTCTCTATCCCTTCTCTATATTGTATCACCAGCCCAATCAGGTCTTTTCCACTCTCCTTTTCCTTTCTTACCTCCAGACATTATAGTGGCATAAGAAGTTTTACATTTCAAGGATTGAGTTTACATATTCAGTTGAGAAGCTTACATAGATAAAAGTTATATACACATATATATTATGTCTTTATATACTATATGTGAGTGTTTTATATATAATATGTTATTCATTTCAAAGGGGTTGACTATTTTTTAAAGATTTAAATTGGTAAGTTACATTTCAGGAAGATCATGCAAATCTAGTTCAAGCATCAAGAATGTTGGAGGTGAAAAGGTAGGTTTATATATATACGATTCTCCCAGGCAAACTCAGGTTGTGATTTTTACCTGGTGTCATTAACCAAAAAGCATCAGGATTAGTCAATGTTTGTACTGAGGATCACAGTAAACAAACAAGAATTGTTCAGCTGGAAGGGAGCAACTTTTTTTTCCCCCTCAGGACTAAGCTAACATTCTAACATAGTTCTGTGGATTTTACTAAATTCTAAAGCTCACCCACAAGTCAAAACCAACTTGACTCAATGAAGATTATGTAGATGACACTGAAAGGCTGCAAAATAACAAATTCTAATTCCAGTATTCTACTAGGAAGTGGTTATTGCTCCCAGTTATACTTCTCTGCCTCTTTCCTTCCTTGATTCTTCATAGCTGAGTACAATGGTGCCCCAAATTGGAAACCCAAGTTGTTCCCAGCTCTTGATCCAATTCAAATTGAAGGAGTAATTAGCAGATCCAGACATATCATCCATTTAAGTTTGGATTTAGATCAGCCTCCCTGAGATCTGATGAATCAGTAAAGATCTCCAAGACTTTTTGCTTTTTCTCCCACATCCCTTTTGCCACCAACCAACATCAAAAGTGAGTAGTGAATAGTAGTCATTTGCATGGATTCTGAAGCTAGACTGCCTGGGTTAAAATTCTAGCTCTGTCAATTACTTGCTCTTTGGCTTTTGGCAAATCATTTTACATCTATATTCCTCAGTTTCATCATCTGTAAAATGGCAGTAATGATGGTATCTAGCTCATAAACTTCTTGAGAGGATTAAAGGTGAGAAGGCTTGTAAAATGCTTACTGCCTGGCACATAATAAGCACTTCATGTTCATAGTAATGATTTTAAAAGTCTGAGATCCATTTTCTCATGGAAATGTTTCCCTTCTCCCTTTCTAATTTGCATCTCTTCATTCCTCCCTCTTCTTCAACACCCACTCCCATGTTGACATTGTTCACTAAGCTTCTGACTTGGTCACTATTCTCAATCCCTACTAGATTTCACAACCTAATACCTCAATCCTCTTTCAGGTTTGGGCAGACTTGATGAGAAATATGAGATGATAAGCTGAGCACTAACTGATTGACTTAACATCTGACCTTTTATATGTATGTTTCACCAGTATAACAGGGTTTCCCAATACCTACAAGTTTTCCAAATTGTGACTAAGATAAAATGTCTATCTCTGGAATATCACGTCCAACCCACCTAACTGAAACTCAGTGGTCCTCTACCTTTTCCTCCTCTAGTTGCCCCAGGATGCCAGGAACAGACAAGGTGTCAAATCTAGGGATGCAAAGCAATGTCTAAATAAGATATCCTGTCCTCCCTAGGGCAGTATTCCTTAAAACAAACAGGCAAAAATTCTGTTTCACAAATGAGTATTCTCATTTTATTTGGGTAGAATTCCTGGATGATTGAACAACACCAGAAGGCAAATGCTGATCTTATTCCAGACAGACTACAAGACTAGAGAGCACCATTCAAAAACTAGAAAAGATATTACAAATATGAAAAATAGATTAAATGCTTTTATGTGATGAAGGGAAATTAAGAACAGGAAACAAAGAGTTTTCCCTGCTGAATCTTAAATCTGAATAAGCCTATTAAAATAAATTAAAATATATTATGTAAATTATGCATTGTTATTTGTAGAACGTTCTCCATCCCATCCCAGGATCTCAAAGCACTTTGCAAACATTAATTACCTATCCGTATCTGCCTCTGGTATGACTATTATCATTGCCTCCTAGATGATGAAACAAGAACAGAGAAAGGTTAAGAAGCTTGCGCAGAGCCACATGGGGCAAACTCTGAACAAGAACCATTTGTTGTTTCTGTGTTTGCAATAATGAGCAAATTAAAAGTGCAATAATTTTCTTTGTAATTCAGAAAACAACTTTCTTTTAACAGTCGTCCCTAACCATAAAAAAAGAAGTCTTTTTAACTTCCCTTAATGTGGATACTTTTTTTCAGATAGTACCTAATTATGGTAAATTGCTTCATTCCCTAATTGTTACTGCAAGGCAACTAAACATTGTTATGTTGACTACCCAAGAGTGGATTGTTAATGGCCTTAATCATCAGATAATCTGGCAATATAATCAATGTAACTGGGAGATACTTTGTGGAAACAACAAGTAAATCAAGTATAAAACATAAACTTACAAGGGAGTGTTCAATTCTACTGTTTTATGTTTTGTAGGATAAGTTGCAAAATCTAATTTCACAAAGAAGCAGAAGGAGATGTTAATGCTATTTTGCGCCCCTCTTTGCCAGAACCCCACATTCCTTGATGTATAATGCTGGATTCTCATCACACCAACTTAGAACATCTTCTCACCTTTTTGGCAGATACGAAAAGTTTGATAATATTCTGTTGGTATGGCTCTGGGGTTTATTAGTCTGTTCTTGCATTAGATAATACATGTTTTTCAAATAATAGAAAGCAAAGACATCTTCTCCCTAACCTTAGCCTTAGCTCTTCCATCTCCATCCAGTTCACATGCCCTAAATTATTAAACCAGTATTAATAATTTTTATTGTCTTTTAAGAGTTTGTTATGCATTTATAGGCCAATAGAAATACGTTTTCTTTCTCTGTCTTCTACCCCAATGATAGATTACCATTTTGAATTTTAACTATTTTACTTAGCAAAATGTCTTAGAAATATTTTATCAGCACCTAAAGAGTATCTTCATCCTTTAAAAGAAAATATTACAGTTCCAAGGTATTATTTTGCATCAATGTACCATATTTTATTAGCCAGTTCCCTACCAATATAAACTTATAATTTGTCCAATTATTTTCTACTACAAACACTGCCACAATCAGTAATATGGTGCATGTGTCATTTTATACAGGAGAAGATATTTGTTGAATATATTGCTAGGTCAAAAGGCAAATACACTATGGTTTTGGTGGATTGTCCTCCATAGGGATTGTATCAATTACGTTCCACCAATAATGAATAAAAATGCCCATTTCTCCACAATATATCTTGAATATTTGTCCTTGCCCAAATCTCTGTTGAACTGTAATGCTCAGTGCTGGAGGTGGGGGCTGGTGGGAGGTGTTTGGGTCATGAAGTAGCTCCCACTTGGCTTGGTACTGTCTTCACTACAGTGAGCTCTCAAAAGATCTGGTCATTTAAAAGGGCATGATACCTCCCACCCTCAGTCTCTCTCACTCTCTTGCTCCTGTTTTTGCCATGTGATGTGCCTGCTCTCCATTTGCTTTCTGCTATGATTGGAAGCTTCCTGAGGCCTCCCCAGAAGCAGATGCTTCCAGGTTTCCTATATAGGCTGCAGAACTGTGAGCCAATTAAACCTCTTTTTGTATATGTGAATTTCCCAGCCTTGGGTATGTCTTTGTAGCAATGCCAACACAACTTAATACACCTCACAGCCCTACCAACAGAATATTATCTAATTGTTTTCATATCTGCCAAAAAGGTGAAAATGGTATCTCATTGCAATTCTCTAATTACCAGTGAGGTGAACATCTTTTCATATGATTAAGAGCCTTTTCTATAAAATATCCATTTATATTCTTTGCTCAGTTTTTGATTGATTTTTAGCATTTTCTTATTGATATATAAGAAACATTTATATATTAGAAATAATAGTCCATCTTGAATATAAACTGGAAACAAATTTTTGCTAGTTTTTCAATTATCTTTAATTCTTGGTTTGGGGGTTTGCCATAAAAGATTTTTTATTTTTAAGAAATAATACTATAAACATTTTATTATTTTCATTTTATGTTATAGTTAGAAATGCTTTTGCCACACCCAGTTCAAAACACCTCCC
This sequence comes from Callithrix jacchus, assembly GCF_049354715.1. Taxonomy (NCBI): domain Eukaryota; kingdom Metazoa; phylum Chordata; class Mammalia; order Primates; family Cebidae; genus Callithrix; species Callithrix jacchus. The sequence goes on from NC_133524.1 coordinate 96,389,868, forward strand.
CTCTCTACAGTAAAAAGATTTGGGGGCTTTATGTTGGTGTGTGAAGGGGAGTGAAATAAGAATTATAAAGATTACTTGAAAATACAGATTCGATCTTAAGAAACAAATATGAACCAAAAACAAAAGAATAAACCCTACTGAATAAAAGGGCAAATGAAATGAAATGTTTTAAAGCTGAACTCTCACTAGGGTAACCAGAAGATACTTTATGTTTTTAGCATACATTATGAGCCAGGGGATGATCCTTTCAACCTAGAAGAACTAAAAGATGAATTGCACAGATCAAGAAGCAACTATTTTGGTTGCCTGTTGAATAACCAGGGTCTCCAGAAAGTGTAGAAGTGCTGTGTAGAGAGAAAAACATGACTCCAGAGAGCAAGAAATTAGTAAGTTCACTACTGAATCAGCTCAATGAACAACTAACACAATATGTGAAGTTGTTAATAATGATCAATTTAGACCTTAAATTTCCTTTCCTTCAACAGGATGAGTTTAGTGTGTGTGTGCATATATATATATATATATATATATATATATATATATATATATATAAATTTGGTGGAGACAGGCTAGTAAATAATTTTTTAAATGCAAATTATGTGAAAGCACCATAGATGGATACTTTAGATGTAAAACTAGTTCAAACAAATTGAGTACAAAGAGTTGTTGCTAACAGTTCAATACTGGATTGGGTGGAGGTGTCAAGTAAGTTCCTTAAGGGTCCACTCTGAGTTCAATACAATTCAGTATTTTCATTTACTACTTTGAGAATAGAAGAGAGAGGATACTAATAAAATCTGCAGGTGTTCCTGCACAATGCAGGATAGGCATGAAATAGAATGTGAGCAAGATAAACTTTTTAAATGGACAGAAATCAGTAAAATAAGATTCAATAAAGCATTCATAAATGTAATGTGATTCACAAAGGAAAGAATAATCAAATGCACCAATGTAAAATGGAATTACAAGAGAGTCTAAGGGTTTTAGTAGAAAGCAAAATGAACATGTATCAGGAAGAGGACTGTCAAACCCCAAAGGCAAGTGCTGATCAAATTACAAAAATGAATTCATTTCCTAATAAAAGAAAAAGGGGAAAGGTTATTCTAGTCTATAAGCACTTCAGCATGTCTGTCCAGGGTGTCAACCTAGAAAATAACAGGTAAGTGAAGTACATAGAAGTGACTGGAAAATCAAAAGACTTCACATCGGAAGAAATAAAACAGGTATAAACCAAGATAAATGTAGAAGCGTACATGAAGGATGTAAAAACACATAGAGTTGATGAGAACAGAAGCCAGAGAAAGGCACAGAGAGAAGGGTAAAGGAGTAGAAGGGAGGAAAGTGGAAAGCAAAGAAAGGCAGTGGAGAAGGGAGGGGAAGGGAGAGAAGGAGGAAAGGAAAGAAAGCAGGACTTTTTAAAGGGCTAAAGAAGGACAAGGGGAGAATGCCTTCAAAAGAAATTTTATCTGTGTGAAAGCATGAACAAGTTACCCCAAGAATTGGTGGTGGGCTCCCCAATTAATATTTTAATTGGAATGTTTCCAAGGAATACACTTGCAGTCATTTAGATCCTTCATTGAATATGATCTTCAGATCAGCAAAGAAATTATAAAAAATGACCAGAGCCTTATGAGAAATTTGGGGGCAAAATCATACCTAAAAGAGTAGAAGAAAGCACTTTTAATATTTTTTAATTTAAAAGCTCCATGAATTTCAAAGCAATGCAAAATTAACCATGAGAATGTCAACAAAAGGAAAGCAAACAGAGCCATACATTTCCCTTATAAAATCATATTTGTTATTTATTTAATTTTAGAAGTAAAATATGGCCATAAAAAAATTTGAAAATTATTGTGAAATATTTTTATAGTTAAAATTATCTGTGCTCTCAACATCATTAACACTGATGTATTTACTTGACTCTTTCATGCAACATATATTTTTAATTTGTATCATTTTGCATGTGTAATTGTGTATCTGCATTTTTATTGTTTATCATTATATAATTAATACCTTCCTAAGAAGTGAATATTTTTTGAAAACATGACTATTAATAGCTGCATTGTATTCCATTTATGAATGTTTATAAACATCTTTCTACTGTTGGATATTTAATTATTAACTTTACGTCATTATAAATAATGCTACTATAGGTACTATCTATGTAGTTTAATATTTTCTTAGCATGCATTCTGAGAATGCAAACATAAAATTTGAACGTCTTATAGTTTTATATATGTTGTGTATTATATGTGCATATGTGTATATAAATATACATTTGGAAAGACAGAGAGAAATTGTTTTCAAGAAAGGTTGCTTGCACCCTGCTTAACAATATATGAAAATATTAATTTCACTTTATGCATGCCAGTATTACATGAGCAATAGTATTAAGTTATATTTTTTAAGTTACTATATTTCATTTTTTAATTTCTGTGAACTCTATGCATTTTGTCTACTCAATGGCATTATTATTAAATTCCTACCAATTACTTATATATTAAGAGTATTAATCCTTGGCCATATCCATCAGAAACATTTTCCTTACTTGTTTTCTGATTAAAATATATTGTTATGCTTTTTGGTGCATAGAGAATGTAATATTTATGTACATAAACACATTGAACTTTTACTTCATGATTTCCTCTTTGTTTTTATGCTTTGAAAGTTCTTCTCCAACCTATTATCAGTTAATTATTCACTTATGCTTTATTCTAGTATATATGGTATTATTTTTTTATTTAGCTCATGAACTAATTTGGAATTTATTTTAGTGCATGATGTGAGGTGAGGCTTTTTTTTTCAAATAGTTAACCAGTGTTCTCAACATTCCAATATAATCTAATTCTTACCCCACTGATTTGTTATGACCCTATATCATATACCAAGTGTGGTAATTAATTGGGTCTGTTTAAAGGATTTCATGAAAGATAAACTGACACAGAACATCCAGACAATGCAAGATAAGGAAGAGCACGTCTGTAAAAAATAGAGAGGAGTAAAGACAACAGAGGAAGCAAGGTAAAGAAGACACAGTAATCAGATAGGAGCAAGCAAAACAGCTGAGGGAATGTGATGAGTTTCCATTGCTTATTAGAAACTGTGTAAAGTTACACAGAAGAGAAAATGGACGAAAGTACTTGAGTAAATGTATGTGTGGGGAGGGTGGGGAAGGGCACAAAGAGAGACCAAAGTGAAAGAGAATAATAGACTTTACTCTACATGGAAGCTGACTGTCTGTAAAAAATAGGCAGGAGGAGGAAGAGCTCTCAGAAGGAGGGAAGTAACAGAATTTGAAGCAGGTCAAAAGACACAGAAAGAAAGGCATAAAAAGACAAAAAAGATGTGGTGAAGAAAATGACCAAAGCTAAAGGTCAAGATCCAAAAAAGAAAGAAAGAAAGTAGTATCAGGAAAGGTTTATACAAAGAATCATCAAAGAAGAACCAGGCTCATAACGTAAAAATTGATGGACTCCTGAGGACATTAAAGAATGTTTAAGAAGCAGAAAGAAATCGAATAGAACCAGGGTGAGGATGAGTATTGTAGAGCATTCTAACAAACAGGAAGTTAAAATGTGAGGGCGGCAGGAAAGATCTCTAACCATAATAATAGCACGTGGAGGAGGACACAGCAATACCTGATCTCTAAATATGCTAAATTGTCATGATGTAACATTTTTAGAGTCTATTGGCTAAGGCTTATATGTAAAAAAGTAGTCAAATTATACCTTTAAAATGTTTCATATAGTCTTTTTTAAAGGAAAGGGAATGAGAAAGGTAAAATAATTATCTTGGGTATTAAGATCCTTTGGAGAGAAAAAACAAAGGAACTTCCAATGCCTATGAATTAATTAGAGAGCCAGGAGAAAAAGCAGCTGAAAGGATAAAGAATATAACTTGTTCATTCCTCATCAATTAAATATATATGGGGGCCACTACATTGGCGGTATGAAACATGAATGCTAGTCTCTGCTCTCAGATGTCCTATCTAGTATAGAGAACGAAATAATAAATACAACATTCCAGTGCTGTGGGATATATGCTATAATCAATTGTGTACAATGTGTTATAGAAACAAGGGGAATGATAGACTACCTAACTTTGTGGGGGATGAAGTGAAGAAAATGAACTTTGAGCTGAATCTTAAAGGTTTCTTAGAAGTTGGCCAACGATAAAAACCCTAGAAGGAAATCTAGGCAAAACTATCCAGGACATAGGAGTAGGCAAGGACTTCATGAACAAAACACCAAAAGCATTGGCAACAAAAGCCAAAATAGACAAATAGGACCTAATGAAACTCCACAGCTTCTGCACGGCAAAAGAAACAGTCACTAGAGTGGATCGGCAACCAACAGAATGGGAAAAAATTTTTGCAGTTTACCCTTCTGACAAAGGGCTGATATCCAGAATTTACAAAGAACTCAAACGGATTTACAGGAAAAAAACAAGCCCATTCAAAAGTGGGCAAAGGATATGAACAGACACTTTACGAAAGAAGACATATATGAGGCCAACAATCATATGAAAAAATGCTCATCGTCACTGGTCATCAGAGAGATGCAAATCAAAACCACATTGAAATACCATCTCACGCCAGTTAGAATGGCAATCATTAAAAAATCTGGAGACAACAGATGCTGGAGAGGATGTGGAGAAAAAGGAACACTTTTACACTGTTGGTGGGAGTGTAAATTAGTTCAACCATTGTGGAAGACAGTGTGGCGATTCCTCAAGGCCTTAGAAATAGAAATTCCATTTGACCCAGCAATCCCATTACTGGGTATATATCCAAAAGACTATAAATCGTTCTACTATAAGGACACATGTACACGAATGTTCATTGCAGCACTGTTTACAATAGCAAAGACCTGGAATCAACCCAAATGCCCATTGATAATAGACTGGATTGGAAAAATGTGGCACATATACACCATGGAATATTATGCAGCAATCAGAAATGATGAGTTTGTGTCGTTTGTAGGGACATGGATGAATCTGGAGAACGTCATCCTCAGCAAACTGACACAAGAACAGAAAATGAAACACCGCATATTCTCACTCATAGGCGGGTGATGAAAAATGAGAACACATGGACACAGAAAGGGGAGTACTAAACACTGGGGTCTATTGGGGGGAAAAGGGGAGGGCCAGTGGGAGGGGGAGGTGGGGAGGGATAGCCTGGGGAGAAATGCCAAATGTGGGTGAAGGGGAGAAGGAAAGAAAAGCACACTGCCATGTGTGTTCCTACGCAACTGTCTTGCATGCTCTGCTCATGTACCCCAAAACCTAAAATCCAATAAAAAATTTAAAAAAAAAAAGAAGTTGGCCAACTAGTCCAGGAAAGAAACAAGGTATAAAGGTGTAAGGATGTATAGTGTACTTGGAGTACAGAAAGCAATTAAATGTGACTGGATCATACAGTATATAGGAGGATTTAGTAGAAAATGAGGTCAGAAAGAGACAGAAAACAGGTTTTTCAACTATGCCAAAGGCAATGGGGAGACTTGAAAGATCTTCAAGCAAGAGAGTGAAACAATCAGATTTACCCATTAGAAAAGCCAAGCTGGTTTTAATTGGAGGAAGGAAGATTTGGAGGTAAGGAATTAGAGGCTTTCACAATAGTATATATACACCATGGAATACTATGCAGCCATAAAAAAGAATGGGATCATGTCCTTTGCAGGAACATGAATGAAGCTGGAGGCCATTATCATTAGCAAACTAACACAGGAACAGAAAACCAAATACCACATGTTCTCACTTATCAGTTAGAGCTAAATGATGAGAACACATGGACACATAGAGGGTAAGGTGGAGGGTGGGAGGAGGGAGAGGATCAAGACAAGCGACTAATGGGTACTAGGCTTAATACCTGGGTGATAAAATAATCTGTACAACAAACCCCCATAACACACGTTTACCTATGTAACAAACCTGCACTTGTAACCCTGAACTTAAAAAAAAAAAAAAAAAACAGAAAAAAAGCTTACAAAAGCATAGATTAGAAAAAATGACAGCAGAAATAGATAGAAATGATTAGCTTTGAGACATTCAAAAAGTAAAAGTAGCAAAACTTGGTAATAGATTGGCTGTAGAATGTGAGAGATCATTCAGAAGATGCAGAGATGCTACTAAGATGTCTAGATTGCACTGGATGGATGATTGGAAACACTGGAAAAGGTTTATGGTTGTAGAAGAAGATTGTGAGCTTGGTTAGGGATGGGGTGAGTTTAAAGGGCCTCTGAAACATTCAGTGGACATACAGAAAGTGTTGGATATATACGCTCAGAGCTCAGTAGAGGGGCCTGAGCTAGAGAAACACATTTAGGTCTACAAGTACAAAAAAAGAAAGAGGGCAGATTTGAGCATTTTAAGAGATAAAGGAAACAAAATCTGTGAATTATGGGAAAGAGGACAGTAAAAGAAATGTGTCCAGAAAATAATAAAAATTTAGTATATAGAATTTATAGAACATGAATAGCCTATGTTGTTAGAAATTCTCATTGTTCTTTAAGATATGAAGGGAAGAGTAAATATGTATACTATAGAAGTAATTATCATTTTTTTAAAAACTTTGACAATAAAATTAAAGATGCCAGAGTATATTTGCAATGTTAAATACCAAGTACTAAGATTTTTCTAACAAACTGCTTTGAAATACACTTATCCCCTGTCCAGACACATTATTTTCACCATCTGTCAGCAGTAGTCCCTCTCTTTAAAAAATCTTTGTTAGTTTATTTTTCTTACGCTCAAAAATTGCAGAACAAATGAGAGATGGCAGAGCAGAATGCTAAGAGTTATCAGAATGAGTGACAGCCCAAAAATGGAAATGAATTTTGACAATCTCACTCAGCAACTACATACTCCTAAAGATGGCAAGGGGCTATCCAGTATGTTTCAGCTAGGAGATTTTCTTTTCTTCTCTCTCTCTCTTTTTTCTTCTTCTTATTATTTTTTTAATTGTCCAAGTTCTAATATAAACACGAAAGCATTGGAAATGCAATAAAAAAACTGCAAAGACAGGGTCTCTTTCAAGATTTGCCCAAAAGAGAAATAGACTTGAGAATCATCTTGCATGATGATGCCCCTTAGACAGTAAGTCAGATTCAAGGTCACAGACTCAGCGTATTAAAGACTGGCTGTAGAGCAATTGTAGTTTTTCACATGATGTGGAAGATGCCATGATTTTAACACCTCTTCTTCCTGCAATTCAGCTTTATCATTCACCAAATCAAGGCCCCACAAAATTAACATTATTATGGCACTAAAAGGACTCATTAAAATTAAAACATTTTAAATTTAACTAATAAAATCACCCATGTTGCCCCAGATTTGAATTATACTTTCTCTCTGATCCCCAGACTAGAATCATGTGTTCTTTTCCTTTCAGGATATTCTTTTTGGTGTTGAATGCAGCAGTGTACACTAAAATACAAAAGCTACAATGAAGAGTCAGCCTGAACAAAGATTGAATATAAAATCATGTATGTTTCACGTTTTATTCTTTTCTGTTTAAGAAAGTACCTCAAATACAAGAATAAAACCTAGTGAAACCATGACAGGGAAATAGTCCCTATGTTATATAATTACTCAACATTTTAATTAGAAAAAGTACAAGCCCCTGATCAGACATGGTGGCTCACTCCTGTAATCCCAGCACTTTGGGAGGCCAAGGTGGGCAGATCGCTGGAGCCCATGAGTTCCAGACCAGCCTGGGCAATATGGTAAAATCCTATCTCCACAAAAAAATGCAAAAATTAGCCAGTTGTAGTGATGCAAGCCTGTGGTCCCAGCTATTTGGAAAGCTGTGGTGGGAGGATCTCTTGAGCTCAGTAGGTCAAGGCTGCAGTGAGCTATGATTGAACCACTCACTCCAGCCTGGGTGACAGAGTGAGACTTTGTCTCCAAAACAAACAAACAAAAAAAGAAAAATTACAATCCCTCAGTAGATAAATGGCCAATTAAAAATTAAGGCAGTTCTCACAAGAGAAAATGTAAGCAACACATAAAGATATAAGAATACATTCAATCTTGGAAGCAGTCAGAGGAGTTTAACTTAAAACTATGATGAGGTAATATTCTTAGTGATTTAATTTAATTTTTTTCTAGTTTTCTGAAAAGATTGTGGTGAAATTAGTCAATAGTGTTTCTGGAAATCAGTTTGGCAGTATTTTTTAAGAAAAATCCAAATGTTTATACCCTTTCACCCAGCAATTAAACTGTTAAAAATTTATGCTGAGGAAATAATTCAAAGGGTTACAAAAGTTTTATGCAACAAGATGTTCATCACATTGTTTATAATGGCAAAAAATAAGAAACAACCAGAATGACCCACAATAGACTAGCTAAATCATGCTGAATTGCCCTAATGGAATACTGTACAGCCACTAGAAATTATCATTATGAGAAATATGTACTACATGAGAAACCCTTTATGGCATAATACCACGTAAAAAAGAACACACAAACGTGCCTTCATTATGTTTACAACTTTGCACAATTGTGATATATAAAGGGCACATAAAAAACAATTGATATGTTGTGATATTGTGCTTTTTATTCTTGTATTCTTATTGTTTTTATAATATTGTGCATTGATAAAATCAGTAACAATAAACAAGAACCTGCCTCATGACTCTTCCACTTCTCTTCCTCTTCTCAGTTTAACAGACATCTGGTTTCTGATGACCCTTGGGATTTCCATATAAACCCCAGACAATTCCCTGGACTACAAAGGTCACCCCTGGAAAATCTGGCTGCCTAGAAAGGTCAGGCCTTGCTTCTAGCTTGGACAACTTTCATTTTCTTCCCCAGTTTCCCTGGCAGTGGCCTAACTTCCCCTTTGTTTGCTTATAAAGCTGCTATAGTCATTTGGGAAAACACACTTGAAATGGATTTACTTTCTGGGGTTGAAAACTTCATATGCTTGGTGTGATAAATATGTCTTCTCTGTTAACATTAAAGCAAGAGAGGAAGAAGAGAATAAAATAAAAGTTGAAATGAGATTCTGAAATATCCAGGGTGAAACTGTTTTAAGCAAACCATGGTAGATCCTGAGCCTTTCAAAGGTTGATTCCTCAGACAATTTATTTCATAAGATTTAGCTTCCTAGATAACTGGTCTTCTTTACCGTTGTTGTGAGACACTGCTGTACTTCTCCTGAGACTGTTAACTTCCCCGATCTGGAGTCACAGCATGGACAGTTGTTTTCTGTCTGGACCAAATTACTTTTAAGTGTTACATTCATGACCTAAATGGTTCAACATCCATTTAAATTCAACGGATTTTTGCTCCTTGACCTTTAGTGGACCTAATTCCAATTCTGATAGAGATTGGAATAACACAGTGGAGATAGTGCTTGGCCTTTGCTGATTGATATGTATTTGCAAAGAGAAAATGACACCATGGAGAGAGAGAGAGAGAGAGAGAGAGAGAGAGAGAGAGAGAGCCCAATAATGAGGGGGTACTATTCTAATAAATTAGATACTTTTATGCAAGTTGTTGAAAAACTATACTTATTTGCTTATTCCTCCCCTTTGGCCTTTTTCATGTGCCAAGAGACTCAAAACACAAAAATGGCTTTGGCCTCTCTCAGTACTGCTTCTAATGACTCCTGTTTGATTGCTTTCCCACCACCCCCATCCCTGGAGACAACATAAATGTTCATGTCAATTTAGTTTTGTCTACATACAAATGATGAAGGGGAAGACACACATTGTGATTTTACCCCAAGCCCCATGTCCACCAAAGGAGGACCCTGGACTTAAAAGCCCCCAAAATATAGATACACAAAACATGCCATCTACTCTCAGCTCCATTATCTTGTGTTTTCTTTACCTAAGTGCCTCAGCACAGCCAATCACCCGCAACATGGTATTCACTGGCATTCATAATGCTGATTTAATGGCTCTGTGCCAGTTTGAAGATGCCTTCTAAATCTTCACAGAAAGGATTTTATTCAGCCTAATTTTCATGTTGGTGTATTTTTATCATATTCTAATATATTGAAGAATGAAGCATGGAATTTCATAAGCTCACTGATAATCTTCTATTTCCTCAGCCATGCTGGAATCAGGAAAATTTACTTCAGTCTCCAAATACATGAATATGTGGCAGCCTGGCAAGTCAGCCCATTGGCTAGAGACCCTGCTGCCTAGCCTTTCCCTAGAGCTGCAGGGTTAAATCAGAGATATGCAGGCAGGCTTCAGTAGGGAAAACATGTTTGTGGAACTAGCCTGCCTGAATTTCACTCCCAGCTGCAGTATGTCTTTGCTGTGACTTTCTTGTCCCAATGACAGTGTGATCCCTCAATATAACATTTAGAGAGCATCAGATAAAAGGGAGTTATTTAAGGAGAAATTATTATTTCTATTAGAACTGTTATTATGTCATTCCCAGCATGAATGTCTGGGGATACTTTAGTCACCAAAAGGAGAGAGAAGATTGTATGCAGCCCCTTTGAAGTTGCTTGCAGACGGTGAGAAAGAGACTGATAGACAAAGACAAGACTGTTACTCATATTTTTAACTGTTACAGCCCTGATTATCAAGTGAAAATGCATCTAATGTGTGTGTGCGTGTGTGTGTGTGTGTGTGTGTGTGCGCGTGTGTATGTTTGATGATCTCAGCTCACTGCAACCTCTGCCTCCCAGGTTAAAGTGATTCTCCTGCCTCAGCCTCCAGAGTAGCTGGAATTACAGGCACATGCCACCACGCCCAACTAATTTTTTTATTTTTGGTAAAGACAAGGTTTTACCACATTGGCCAGGGTGGTCTTGAACTCCTGTCCTCAAGTGATCCGCCCACCTCAGCCTCCCAAAGTGCTGGGATAACAGGCATGAACCACCTCACCCAGCCAGGACTGAGTTATTTTAAGCAGGAGTATACCTAGATGGAAAAGAAAGGCAAACCATTGAGAAGGATAAGCTGGTAAAATGGGGGCAGTCCTTTATGTATCCTCCCAAATACATGGCTATTTGTTCATGTCTACTCGGATTCAAGTCCAGACTTTGACTTTTAAAATCACTTGACCACACCCAAAGTAAATTATCATCCACACCTTGAGAAAAATGAGCCTTGTGGTAGACAGGCCTCAGGTAACCTGCAATGTTCAATCCCTTGAGTAATCTTCTCCCCTGGAGTAAAACCTGTAAACTTCTAACCAATAAAATATGGCAAAGGTGATGGGATGTAGCTCCTCTGTTTCTGTTATTTAATAAAGCAAAAGTGAAAGAGTTTTTCAGGTGCAGTTAAGGTACCTAATTTGCTTTTAATTAATCGAAGGAAGATTATCTTAGTTGGACCTGACCTAATCAGGTAAGCCCTTTAAAAGAGGGACGAGGGCTGCCTTCAAATGAGAGGTTCCAAGCATCAGGGGCTCTCCATTGCAGTCTTTCAAGAAGCAAGTAGCTATGGATTCTAAATTCACAAGGTACTAGTTTATGCCAACAACTTGAATGAGCTTGGAAGCAGATCCTTCCCTAGTCGGGCCTCCAAATGAGAAGGCAGCCTGGCTGACAACTTGACTGTAGCCTTGTGAGACCGTGAGCAAGGATCCAGCTAAGCTGTGCCCAGATTTTTGATGCATGGGAACTGTAAGATTATAAATGTGTAATGTTTTAAGCCAATAAACTGAGAATCCTTCAAGCAGCAATAGAAAACAAATACAGACAAGCATATTTGTTTTCCTCAGCTGTCTAAGGACATCCTTAGAAGAAATGTGGACCCAATGACAAGTGTGATCAAGTGGAAGAATGTTAGATGAGGCATTAAGGCATGGTTCAAGTCCTGACTTTGCATGACCCAAAGCAAGATCCTTTACCCCTTTAAGCCTATAACCTCATCTGTCAATGGGGTTAATTTAATTTGCCTAGACTTTCTTATAGGGTTCTGAGGGAAGGCTTTGAAAAATAAAATGCTGGACTCATAACACTTGCCATGCTTCATGTACTATTCTAGTTTTCTTATATGTATTAACTCATTTAATCTTCAAACAACCCTATAAAGTAGATACTTTTTCACAATCATTATCTCCATTTTACAGATGAGAGAAATGAGAATCAGGGAGGTAAAAAATTTCATGTGAGATGGAAAAATTATTGATAAGTAAGAACAAACATTCAAACCCAGGCAGTCTGGTTCTACATTCTGTACTCTTAAACATTACACTGTGTTGCCTCTTAAATCTTTAATAAGTCTAGGAAATCCACTCCCTCTGGAGAAAGCTGGGCTGGGATCCCAAGATGTTCTGAAAAAGACTCACGATCCTCAGATGAGAGTGATCCTTATAAGCCCTCACTTTGATGTATTCTTCCAGATTTATCTCGGTTCTTCTGATATACACAACCACATACTAGTCAAAAGATATTCACCAGGAGGCAATAATCCTCTTTTTCTTCTGTAAAGTGCATTGGTACCATCCACAGGGCTCAGTCCCACTGCCTCATACCCGGCACCATCTCCTTCTACTGTTACCCATTATTACTTAGCTAAGAGCACATGAACATCTGCTTACGAAAAACACACTTAATTTCTCCTAAAATACAGATCCACATAAAATGAAGCATAAAGAGAATAGGAGCATTTTCACTGAATAGCTTTTGGGTATACTGCATGATTTCCATTATGTCTACTGTCTGATTTTGCAAATCACTGGGCATGCAGAATCAGCTCTTAATTTATCAGAAAAAAAAATCACCAGAGCTAGAAGAAAATGCCTTGCTTAAAGGATTATATGTCACATTGCCCTCTGCCTTTGGAAAGTTTATCTTTTACCTTTAAATCTTCCTGAGGTTAAAAACAATTCCTTCCTTTGTAAATGGGCCATTATAATGCTTAAACTAATATTTAAAGTTCTTCCAGAAGTCCAACTGAAAACTCCCCTGCTTCAATTTAAGCAGGCAAGATTCTATTCAAACTTCAAAATCAGCTTTAAAAAAAATGCTTTCTCTGATAACCCTAGATTAAATTCACTCCTTAACCCTTCAGCATTCTAGCCACACATACTTTTATTACTCTATTTATATAATAAAGTTGTTTTTTATATATTTGCCATCACACAAACAGAGGTAGGACACAATTTATCTTTGTCTCCATTACACCTGGCAGAGTAACTGACACATATTAGAAAGTTGAAGGAAACATTTTAATGAATTAGTGAATGAAGCAAATTTTATACTGTTTCATCTATAAGCAGGGCAGCTTTCTATTCGTAAAACCTTTCTTACAAAGACCAAGTTTAGCTCTCTCGTTTTGTCTCTTGCTAATTTAACAGCTCCCAATTTTTTTCCTGTCCTTAAGACTTATTTTTCTAATCTGTAGACCACAGTTTTCTTGACTATTGATATCTTCATATCTATATCAGTGAGACAGTCAAGATCTGAGTCACTGTGCTATATACATTGATAACTATGTTTAAATGTACTTACACAATTAGCTTTCTTACAAAAAGTTGGTTGTGAAATGAAATAATATAAATCCATTTCTATATTAACTTCACATAAAGACAGTTTATTATTTTGAGAATAGCAAAATAATTTCAAAATTTTAAAAAGTGTTTTAACATGAGTAATATTTCTCTAATTTTTTCATAAGAGACAACATGATATAGTAGGAATCACATCAGATTTGAAAGCAGAAGACGAATTTAAACCCAAAACTTCCTGTATGCCCTCACTTGGCTTTTCTGAGGTTTTCTCTTCTGTTAAATTGAGATATACTAATGAATAACTCACAGGGTTGTTGTCAGTACCAAACAAACTAATAATGTATGTAAGAAGACTTTGTTCAATGTAAAACAAAAATTAGTGATTATTGTAGGCAACAATAATAACATTAATGTAATAGGATGTTTTCTTAAAACTGGATTAGTCAACCTACCAGGAGAATTACTTCATGCATTTAATACAAATTGCTTTTTTTCTCCATGGTACTGCATTGCCTGTTCATATTTAGCTTGAGATCAACTGTGACTCTCAGATCTTTGTCTGTGATGCTTGGGATAAGCCAGTCTTTTTCAACTCTGTTGTTGTGAATTTGGGTTTTCATCTCCTTGTGATAACCCATCCTTTTATCTTTTTTTCCAGTAAGATCCTTTTTTTCTAATTTATCAAAGTCATTTTGAGTTTTTCTCTCTAATATCTGTCAAAACACTTAGTGACAGGCACCCTAGAAGTTTATAGATCAGCCAACAATTTGCATGTTCTTCCTCCACACAGGATGTATGTGACTATGGGGTTCCTTCTATAGGGAGACCAAAGATACAAGAAGTGACTGTATTTGAAACAGTATTTGAGAATATCTATAGCAGATGGAAGAAGAAAACATCTCTCTCTGCTAGCAAACATAGCACAACCTTTCCAGATACATATAGAGAAGCCAAAACAGCACTCAGACATCTTTCTATAAATGAACCTTTTGATAAATGAGCTTTTATCTGACTTCACAGGCAGATACTGAAAGGGCTTACAAGAGGAGGGCACACCAAAGCCTGGAATATTTTAAGACAGAAGCAAAATAAACTACTTATTGGGGGGTAATGATCTGAACTACTTCTATTTGCATATTTTATAGAATGAGCAACACTTGCCAAGAAGGCTAAAAACAATAGCCTTGAGGATTATGATCAAGCACAGCTATTATAATAGCCCAGGATTTTAGCAGTGGGATTAAAGTGAAATGACGGGGTATGCCTAATTTTAAATAAATGTCTAGATTTAGTAAGCACTATGACTTGGATTAGAGAGGAAAGAAAAAAGACAGCATTTTTAAAGGAATCCAAGTATCTTGAGATAAAGCTTCATATCATGGCTAGGAAAAAGGAAGAAAAAGAAATCTCTAGTCCCACTTAGTACATAATGGGTTCGTTTTTATCAGGATGTTGCCTCTACTTGTCCTCAGAAGAGTCTGCATGGAATTAAAACTTGTTAAATGTATGACATGACATTGGAAGACAAACATACTTCAGAAAAATCATAGATGCCAGAGTCCAAAAGGACACTCAGACTTAAAAAATAAGAAGTAGCCAAGGAAAACCCTTACATGAGCTTGAATTCCAAAGATCCTAAGGTGCACAGGGAGATTCAAATATTTACAACACAACTACACAAACAAATATTTGGCAACCATTAAATACAATCTAAAATTTGAACCAAAATTAATTGTGCAACGCACTGTATTGGCCAAAATAGTGGTGGGTGGGAGTAACAAACAGATTAATAAAGCACAGCCTTTGTCCTTAAATAACTAACCATATCTTTGGGATAGTTATATAAAAATATTTGATTTGGGGGGAGAAAAGAATAATGATGGAAGATTAACTCTATGGTATACTAAAACACTCCAAAACTATATTAATTAAAATAATTTGGAACTGGTGCAAAACCAAACAGACATATCAATGGATGGAAAGCACAAACATAATCTGAGCTAAGGTACCATATGAATCAAATAAATATATAGCCATCATAAATGAGGAAAACCAAGGTTTATTCTATAAAGAGAGAATGTAAGTTATGTCAGGAAAATAATCCGTTTGAAACTTCGCATCCTACATCAACATAATGGAGTAAAGAATCAAATGTTTTAAAATTTTTTGAAGAAAAAAATATGTCAATATTAACCTGCTCTTGTAGTGAGAAAGAACTTTGAGTTTAATAGCAATAGAAGAAAAGACAATAGAAAAGATTGCTAGATAAAACATTTAAAATGTTTAAACTTCTCTAGTGAGAAAGATTACATAAAAAATATTTAAACAAACTGAAATTTTTAAAAATATGTCCAAGGTTTTAGAATATTAATACATAAAGAGCTCATTGAATAAATAATCACAAAACCACTAATAGATTCATGAATAGTAGGTTATTCATGAATTATCCAAATTCACTGATATTCAGAAAAATCCTTAATAAAAATACAGTATTTATAAACAAATTTAAACAGCTTTTTTTCACAAGCTGTTGGTGAAGAGCTGATCTTCAAATTCGTATGGAATTTCCAAAAAACCTAAAACACCCTTGAAAAAGAAGAATAAAGTTGAAGGACTCAAACTTACCAACTTTGAAACTTAATACAAAGCTATAGTAATTAAAACAGCATGGTACTAGCTCAAGGACTGACTTATACACCAATGGAAAAGAATAGAAAGCCCAGAAATAAACTCTTTATCTTACACAATATTAAAAAAATTAACTTAAAATTTATTTTACTTATTTTTTTATTGTACTTTTGGTTCTGGAGTACATGTGCAGATCATGCAGGATTATTGCATAGGTATGCACATGGCAACACGGTTTGCTGCCTCCATCCCCCCATCACCTACATCTGGCACATCTCCCCACGTTATCCCTCCCCAACCTCCCCAACCCCCGCTATTCCATCCTTGGCTCCCCCCAACAGACATCAGTGTGTGATTCTCCCCTCCCTGTGTCTATGTGTTCTCATTGTTCAACACCTGCCTATGGGTGAGAACATGCAGTGTTTGATTTTCTGTTCTTGTATCAGTATGCTGAGAATGATGGTTTCCAGATACATCCAGGCCCCTGCAAAGGGCATGAACTCATCACTTTTTATGGCTGCATAGTATTCTATGGTGAATATGTGCCACATTTTCCTTGTCTAGTCTCTTGTCAATGGGCATTTGGGTTGGTTCCAGGTCTTTGCTATTGTAAACAGTGCCGCTACCAACATACATGTGCATGTGTCTTTATAATAGGATTATTTTAATTCTTTGGGTATATACCCAGTAATGGGATTGCTGGTTCAAATGGAATTTCTATTTCTAGGTTCTTGAGGAAGCGCCACACTGTCTTCCACAATGGTTGAACTAGTTTACACTCCCACCAACAGTGTAAAAGTGTTCCTGTTTCTCCAAATCCTCTCCAGCATCTGTTGTCTCCAGATTTTTTAATGATCGCCATTCTAACTGGCGTGAGGTGGTATCTCAATGTGGTTTTGCATTTCTCTAATAATCAGTGATGTTGTGTGTGTTTTCATATGTTTGTTGGCCTCATATATGTCTTCTTTTGAAAAGTGTCTGTTCATATCCTTCACCCACTTTGGGATGGGTTTGTTTTTTTCTCATAAATCTGTTTTAGCTCTTTGTAGATTCTCGATATTAGCCCTTTGTCAGATGGGTAGATTGCAAACATTTTTTCCCATTCTGTTGGTTGTCAGTTCACTCTAATGGTTGTTTCTTTTGCTGTGCAGAAGCTGTGTAGTTTGATTAGATCCCATTTGTCTATTTTGGCTTTTGTTGCCAATGCTTTTGGTGTTTTAGTCGTGAAGTCCTTGCCTATGCCTATGTCCTGAATGGTTTTGCCTAGGTTTTCTTTGAGGGTTTTTATGGTGTTAGGTCTTATGTTTAAATCTTTAATCCATCTGGAGTTAATTTTAGTGTAAGCTGTCAGGAATAGGTCCAGTTTCTGCTTTCTGCACATGGCTAGCCAGATTTCCCACACCATTTATTCAACAGGGAATCCTTTCCCCATTGCTTGTTTTTGCCAGGTTTGTCAAAGATCAGATAGTTGTAAATGTGTGACGTTGCCTTCAGGGCCTCTGCTCTGTTCCATTAGTCTATATCTCTGTTTTGGTACCAGTACTATAATGTTTTAATTACTGTAGCCTTGTAGTATAGTTTGAAATAAGGTAGCATGATGCCTCCAGCTTTGTCCTTTTTGCTTAGGATTGCCTTGGCTATGCAGGCTTTCTTTTGGTTTTATATGAAGTTTAAGGTGGTTTTTACCAGTTCTGTGAAGAAGTTCCTTGGTAGCTTGATGGGCATAGCATTGAATCTATAAATCACTTTGGGCAGTATGGCCATTTTCACGTTATTGATTCTTCCTAACCATGCATGGAATGTTTCTCCATCTGTTTCCAAACAATACAAAAAGAGGGACTCCTCCCCAAATCATTTTATGAGATCAACATCATCCTGATACCAAATCCCGGCAGAAACTCAACAAAAAAGAGAACTTCATGCCAATAACCATGATAAACATAGATGCAAAAATCTTCAATAAAATGCTGGCTAACCAATTGCAACAGCACATCAAAAAGCTTATCCATTACCATCAAGTAGGCTTCATTCAGGGATGCAAGGCTGGTTCAACATACACAAGTCTGTAAATGTAATCCACCACATAAACAGAACCAAAGACAAAAACCACATGATCATCTTAATAGATGCAGAGACCTTTGACAAAATTCAACAGCCCTTTATGCTAAAAACCCCTCAATAAACTAGGTATTGAAGGAACATATCTCAAAACAATAAAAACTATTTACAACAACCCTACAACCAATATCATACTGAATGGGCAAAAACTGGAAGCATTCCCTTTGAAATCCGGCACTAGACAAGAATGCCCTCTCTCACCACTCCTATTCAATATAGTACTGGAAGTTCTAGACAAAGCAATTAGGCAAGAAAAAAAATAAATGGCATTCAATTAGGAAATGAGGAAGTCAAATTGTCTCTATTTGCAGATGACATGATTGTATATTTAGAAGACCCTATCATCTCAGCCCAAAATCTCCTTAAACTGATATGCAACTTCAGCAAAATGGCAAGATTTCATATAAAAATTCAAATTTCCAGTTTCTCTTTTAAAAATGAAAAACTCTAGCAACACTGGGCTTGCAATCCCCACATAGCAACAATCAACTTAAGTTTAGCCACAAGCTATACCTTCGAATGGAAAATTTGCTTCCCAGGTTGCCACACTCCTCACCAAATCAGACTCAACAATTTGCATTACCTGCCTGATATTCATGGGCATTTGAGTTTCCGAAACCCTCAGAAAAGAAATCAATGAGAGGAGAGAGAGTTCAAGAGAGTGCTTGGGATCAGATGATAGGTGGCTCTGAATGTGAGAATATGAAATGTAGACCTTATTTAATAGGTAGCTGACAGTTATTAACATAGATGAGGAACAACAATATTGACATTATGAGTAGATGAGGAACAACAATATTGAGATCTGGATATGAGAAACCTTAAGCAGTGTACAGCTTACAGAATGAATTTGAGGTTGAAAAAAAATTTTTTTGTAATAGGCCCAGTATGAAGAGGTAAGTCCCTGAAGAGTGGTGTTAAGGGGAAAAAAAGAGTTATACACAAGAGTAAAGAATTGTTATGAAGTGGTGACTGAACTCTTATGTGGAGCAAGAAGGAAAAGAACAAAGGAAGAAGATAGCTCGGGGAGAAGAAATACCAAGATAACTAGATGAACCTGGGAGAGGAAGAAAATGATGGTGTTATTAAGGATGTAGAAAATTTTAGAGTCAGAGATAGTCTAATGGAATAATGTAAGTTCATGTCAACTGTTATGCAGGTTTTTACATATGTTTGTCCTATTAAAATGCAAGACCATGTCTTATTCTTCTCTGAATCTTAAGTACCTAGCATAAGGTCTGGAATAAAAACCACATCCACTAAATGCTACTTGACTCCAGTAAAATTTAAGGTGCTATAGCAAAATATTAAAGCAAAAATGTTGAATGGTAAACTAGAGCTCAGAAAAGTGCTTAGAGACAGACATACAGGTCTAGGAGTCTTCCACATGAATAAGGAAATAAAAAATATAACAATGGCATAACGCCACTGAGTGCAAATTGAGATGAACAGAAAGCAGAACACTAAAGCTCAGAAAGCAAGTACAATGAAGATATGGGAAGAAATAAGGAAGGAAAATGAAAGGATAAGCAAGGTAAAAAGAGATCCAGGATGATAGAAAACCAATGGAGAAAATACTTCTAAAATGGAGGAGTTGGGTGAACAATGGTTTTTTAAAAAGCAATAAGATTATTAATACACATTTCAAATTAGTAATTACTTGGAGTATGGGCAGGGAGGAGGATATAAGGAAAAGAAATAGAAGGCAGACAAATATTCTATTTCATAATCTGGTGGAGATTACATGGGTATTTGTTTTATATTATTAAACTGCCCATGTTTAAAAAGAGAGAGAGTTTAATAGCATTTCCAAATCTAGAAATTTATACTGTTGATATATTCACAAAAGCAATCAAATGCATATGCATTTGCTTGTATAAGCATTTTCACTTCAACACAGTGATAGCAATAATTTGGATACAACCTGAATGTCCATTGATGGGAGTTCTGTTCAGTGAGCTATGATTCATCCTTATATCACTGCTCAGTCATTTTTTTAAAGAGACAAATCTGTATATGCCAATATGGAATACTCTACAGGACTTATTTTTAAGTGGAAAAAAATCTATGGAACATATTATACATAATATGACCCTGTTTGCATAAAAAAGATGTTTGAATATGCTCAGAACATTTTTTGAAAGATATACAATAAACTCAGCTATTACTTCTTGGGAAAAGAAATGAGGGATCTAGCACAAGGTTGGGGAACTTTCACTTTTTATTTTACACTTCTCTAAATTATTCCCCAAGGAAGGTTGATTTACCCATGCCAAAGCTGGAGAAGGAGTGAGAAAAAAGAGAAAGACTGGGACAGGCCACTATATATGATGATTTTAAAGTCACTAGGAGCCTTGAATAGAATACTTTATTCAGAGTGGTGGAGACAAAAGATAAACTGTGGGTAAAGTAAATCCTAATATCAAGAATAAGTTATTCTTCTGAAAAATCTGCTGGTAAAAAGAGGAAGAAACCAGACAGTTGTTAATAAGAAAAACAAGCATAAGATAAATTAGGGGTTCTTTGGGGTCAGGTTTTTTATGATTAGTTTTAAACAGCTTGTAGAATTGAGCTTGTTTATAGGAAAAAGGGAAGAAGTCAGTGAAAGAAAGATGTTAATGATGGTAAAGGACGGAGCCTAAAAAGGTTCAGAATAAAGCCAAGGTGTGGGAGGGATAACCTGAAGCATTTCAAAGGAGCAGCTGAAAGAAGAAGATACTGATAGACAGGCTCTCCCTTGAGAGAGCATGAACTCAGAGAATCCAGAGGAGGGACAGTTGATGTCTGGGGCAGCAGACTATCAAATAGGATTAGCACAGAAAAGCACTCTCTTAACATGGACAAAAGAAAGATTTTTTTAAGCCTATGGAAGAAGTTTCATGAGGAAGAAAAGTCAAAAGTGAACTCATAGGGATCAAGGAGAGAACCAGAGAAAAGGACATCCAGGTACAGAAATTCAAAAGTATGTCACTGATATTTCAGGTAAAGGAGAAGGGAGAGAATGCATGTGTATATATAAATGATATTTTATTCAGAGGACACAAGACAGGGAGAAGAGAATCAATGGCACATCAAGTTGAATTCCAAAATGTATTATTGTTTACAAATGTCAGGTGGAAACATGCACACAAGAAATAACTTTCCACAAAGTTTTCTTCAGGCTTTTGGACATCATCACACTGTGCTGCTTTTACTTTCCTCAGGGCACTTTGAAGTCAGTTCCTATGCAGGACCCTGGAATCTGGCCCACTGAGGGGCTTTGGCTTCATGTACCAGGAACTCTTAAGATCAGAGGGAGCATGCTCTGTTTAAATGAAGCAGTCCATATTTTCCCTTCCTTGTACAAAATGATAAAAGAAAATAAGTTCAAATGTACCATTTTTATAGAAATAATCTTCTTGGCCTCCCTGGACAAGTCTGCTCAAAACCACCTGAAAACAATGTCAACGCTGCCCTTCCTGGCCTTTGCTTCTTGGACTCAGAATTTATCTTCCAATAATGGTTTTTACTTTTTCGACATGCTTTTAAAAAAAAAAAAAAAAAAAAAAAGCTCACCTTTCATTCCTCCATTTTCACATGCAGGGGCTATACTTTCATGATGTACTGAGTGTCTTCACAGTGTCATGCATGGCATAATCCTTGAAAAAAATTTAATGTGACATGACAGACAGATAGCAGAGCCACAGAAAGTCAAAAAGAAAATTTCAAAGTGACCTTCTTAAAACGTAGACTGTAAACACACAACTATTTTCTTAAACCTAAAGTATCTCACAAAATGAGGATCTAACCGCCTTTGTAGGGTAAAATCAACTAGTCAATTGAAAAAAATAGTAGCCTGATGAGTGCATATGCTTCCTAATGGCACATACAAACAAAATCACTTTATTTAGACACTAAAAATGGTTGATTACAGATAATAAAATGTATAATTGGGTCAAAAGGATGTGAAGTATATTTAGGTACCACATGGGATATTTCTTCAGTCAAAAATAAACAGACTTGGGAAGGGTGGGTTCACCAGTTCAATACCAAAAGCAGCTGCCTGTGTTACAAAATGGGTAGGGTACTATGAAATTCTGAAATAAGAGTCCCCATGCCCTATTTCATTAGTATGAACTCTGATCATTTCAGTTTTCTATAGTGAATATAGTTCTTGAGTTTAGTTAGGCCTTGTAAAAAAAATAAAAAATAAATAAACACTGAGTTTGGGAGTGTGCCAATCTTCAGAAAGCATGGCCCTTAAGTAAGAATAGATAAGTGGAAAGAAACAAGTCACACATCAGTACCATTGACAGTCATTATTCATGGATTCCATATTTTTTAATTTGCCTACCTGCTAAAATTTATTTGTATCCCCAAAATCAATATTCATGGAGCCTTTGCAGTTATTCACAGATACATGCATGCACAGAACACTGAAAAATTTGCATAACACACAGGCATGTTCTCTATGGTGTTTAAACAAGGTGGCACCTGCCTTCTTGTTTTGCTGTTCATACTGTATACAAGTATCCAGTTCATAGCATATTTAATGTCACATAATTTTCTTTTTTTTTTTCTTTTTGCTTTTTCTTGGTAATGACCCCCAAGTGTAGTACTAAAGTGCTGCCTAGTGTTTCTAATCTCAAGAAGACTGTGATGTGCCTTAAGGAGGAAATACATGTATTAAACAAGCTTTGTTCTGGCATGTATTATAGTACTATTGGCCGTGAGTTCAATGTTGGTGAATCAACAATATATATTAAATAGGGCGTCTCTAAACACAAATACATATAACCAGGTTACATTTTGATCCACTGACAAAAATTCTGTCGTCAAAGTCTATAAGGAAACTAACCCTGTATTCCCCCTAGAGGCAATGACTCAGTATTCACTAACTCTGTATTTGCAGTAACATTAGAGAACATAACTATCATAAATAAAAATTGACCGTATTTTCCCATGTTCTGATCCTGCCCAGGAAATACCACAGGGAGGAGAGTGGCTGTAAGAGTCAGAAATTCAGCATCACTCATTCTTCATTGGTCTGGCAAGTGAGAATGCTACTTACAAAGACACGTTGTGAGAACACTAATGATAAGAAAAATAAGTGAAAGCTAGCTGATGAATGTTATCTAGAGTATAGCATTTGAATAGGAATACAAGAAACTATGTCCCAATTCACCACCAAAAACCACTGGAAATCAACAGAGTGAAAAATTGTTGAAGTCCACACAGAAAAGGTAATAATTCATATTTCACCAGCAAGAGTAGAGAGACCTTGTAATATATAGATTATAGGACAAAGTCTTTGAAAAGCTATCAGCTGAGTATTGCAGCTAAATGAGTCCTTTAAGCACACTATTAAAGCTTAAAAGCAAAACTCAGAAGTAACAACACAGTATGGCAGAAAAAAATCCAAAACCCTTTTTTATAAATTGTACTTTAGGTTCTGGTGTACATGTGCAGATCATGCAAGATTGTTGAATAGGTACACACATGGCAATGTGGTTTGCTGCCTCCATTTCCCTATCACCTACATCTGGCATTTCTCCCCAGGTTATCCCTCCCCGACTTCCCCAACCCCCCTCACTGTCCCTTCCTTGGCCCCCAAAAAACAGACCCCAGTGTGTGATGCTCCTGTCTCTGTGTCCATGTGTTCTCATTGTTCAACAACCACCTATCAGTGAGAACATGCAGTGTTTGATTTTCTGTTCTTGTGTCAGTATGCTGAGAATCATGGTTTCCAGATTCATTCAAGTCCCTACAAAGGACACAAACTCATCATTTTTTATGGCTGCATAGTATTTAATGGTGTATATGTGCCACATTTTCCTTGTCCAGTCTATCGTCAATGGGCATTTGGGTTGGTTCCAAGTCTTTGCTATTGTAAACAGTGCTGCAATGAATATATGTGTGCATGTGTCTTTATAATAGAATGATTTGTAATTCTTTGGGTATATACCCAGTAATGGGATTGCTGGGTCAAGTGGAATTTCTATTTCTAGGTTCTTGAGGAAGTGTCACCCTGTCTTCCACAAAGGTTGAACTAATTTACACTCCCACCAACAGTGTAAAAGTGTTCCTATTTCTCCACATCCTCTCCAGCATCTGTCGTCTCCAGATTTTTTAATGATCACCATTCTAACTGGTGTGAGATGGTATCTCAATGTAGTTTTGATTTGCATTTCTCTAATAACCAGTGATGATGAGCATTTTTTCATGTCTGTTGGCCTCATATATGTCTTCTTTTGAAAAGTGTCTGTTCATATCCTTCACCCACTTTGGGATGGGTTTGTTTGTTTCTTGTAAATCTGTTTTAGTTCTTTGTAGATTCTGGATATTAGCCCTTTGTCAGATGAGTAGATTACAAACATTTTTTCCCATTCTGTTGGTTGCCAGTTCACTCTAATCATTGTTTCTTTTGCTGTACAGAAGCTCTGGAATTTAATTTGATCCCGTTCATCTATTTTGGCCTTTGTTACTAACGCTTTTGGTATTTTAGTTATGAAGTCCTTGCCTATGCCTATGTCCTGAATGGTTTTGCCTAGGTTTTCTTTGAGGGTTTTTATGGTGTTAGGTCTTATGTTTAACTCTTTAATCCATCTGGAATTAATTTTAGTGTAAGCTGTCAGGAAGGGGTCCAGTTTCTGCTTTCTGCACATGGCCAGCCAGTTTTCCCACCACCATTTATTAAACAGGGAATCCTTTCCCCATTGCTTGTTTTTGTCAGGTTTGTCAAAGATCAGATGGTTGTAGATGTGTGGCGTTGCCTCCAGGGTGCCTGTTCTGTTCCATTGATCTATATCTCTGTTTTGGTACCAGTACCATCCTGTTTTGATTACTGTAGCCTTATAGTATAGTTTGAAATCAGGTAGCATGATGTCTCTGGCTTTGTTCTTTTTGCTTATGATTGTCTTGGCTATACAGGCTCTCTTTTGGTTCCATATGAAGCTTAAGTTTGTTTTTTCCAGTTCTGTGAAGAAGGTCCTTGGTAGTTTGATGGGGATAGCATTGAATCTGTAAATTACATTGGGCAATATGGGCATTTTCACAATATTGATTCTTCCTAACCATGAGCATGGAATGTTTCTCGATCTCTTTGTGTCCTCTCTTATTTCGTTGAGCAGTGGTTTGTAGTTCTCCTTGAAGAGGTCCTTTACATCCTTTGTTACTTGTATTCCTAGGTATTTTATTCTCTTTGCAGAAGTTGTGAGTGGGAGTTCACTCATGATTTGGCTCTCTGTTAGTCTGTTATTGGTGTATAAAAATGCTTGTGATTTCTGCCCATTAATTTTGCATCCTGATACTTTGTGGAAGTTGCTTATCAGTTTAAGGAGATTTGGGGCTGACTTGATAGGGTCTTCTAAATATACAATCATGTTGTCTGCAAATAGAGACAATTTGACTTCCTCTTTTCCTAACTGAATATGCTTTAATTTTTTTCTTGCATAATTGCTCTGGCTAGAACTTCCAATACTATATTGAATAGGAAGGAGTGGTGAGAGAGGGCATCCTTGTCTAGGGCTGGATTTCAAAGGGAATGCTTCCAGTTTTTGCCCATTCAGTATGATATTTGCTGTAGGTTTGTCCTAAATAGCTTTTATTGTTTTGAGATACATTCCATCAATACCTAGTTTATTAAGAGTTTTTAGCATAAAGGGCTGTTGAATTTTATCAAAGGCCTTCTCTGTATCTATTGAGATAATCACGTGGTTTTTGTCCTTGGTTCTACTTATGTGGTGGATTACGTTTATAGACTTGCAAATGTTGAACCAGCCTTGCATCCCTGGAATGAAGCCTACTTGGTCGTGATGGATACGCTTTTTGATGTGCTGTTGCAATTGGTTTGCCAGTATTTCATTGAAGATTTTTGCATTTGTGTTCATTATGGATATTGGGTTGCAGTTTTCTTTTTTTGTTGAATCTCTGTCGGGTTTTGGTATGAGGATGACGTTGGTCTCATAAAATGATTTAGGAAGGATTCTCTCACTTTGGATTGTTTGGAATAGTTTCAGAAGGAATAGTACCAGCTCCTCTTTGTACGTCTGATAGAATTCAGCTGTAAACTCCTCTGGACCGGGACTTTTTCTGGTTGGTAGGCTATTAATTGCTGCCTCAACATCACCCCTTGTTATTGGTCTATTCAAGGATTCAACTTCTTCCTGGTTTAGGCTTGGGAGGGTGCAAGTGTCTAGGAATTTATCCATTTCTTCCAGGTTTACTGGTTTATGTGCATAGAGTTGTTTGTACTAATCTCTGATGGTAGTCTGTATTTCTGTGAAATCAGTGGTGATATCCCCTTTACTGTTTTTTATTGCATCTATTTGATTCTTCTCCCTTTTTTTTTAGTCTGGTAAGCGGTCTATTTTGTTGATCTTTTCAAAAAACTAGCTCCTGGATTCATTGGTTTTTGAAGGGTTTTTTATGTCTCTATCTCCTTTAGTTCTGCTCTGATCTTAGTTATTTCTTGTCTTCTGATAGCTTTTGAGTTTTTTTGGTCTTGCTTCTCTGGCTCTTTCAATTTTGATAATAGGGTGTTGATTTTAGATCTTTTCTCGATTCTCATGTGGGCATTTATTGCTACAAATTTTCCTCTAGCCACTGCTTTAAATGCGTCCCAGAGATTCTAGTACATTGTGTCTTCATTCCTGTTGGTTTCAAAGAACATCCTTATTTCTGCCTTTATTTTCTTGTTTATCCAGTCGACATTCAGGAGCCAGTTGTTCAGTATCCATGAAGCTGTGTGATTCTGAGTTAGTTTCCTAATTCTGAGTTCTAATTTGATTGCTCTGTGGTCTGAGAGACTGTTTGTTATAATTTCCATGCTTTTGCATTTGCTGAGGAGTGATTTACTTCCAAGTATGTGGTCAATTTTAGAGTAGGTGCAATACAGTGCTGAGAAGAATGTATATTCTGTGGATTTAGGGTGGAGATTTCTGTAGATGTCTATTAGGTCTGCTTGGGCCAGGTCTGAGTTCAAGTCCTAGATATCCTTGTTTTCTGTCTTGTTGATCTGTCTAATATTGACAGTGGAATGTAAAAGTCTCCGACTATTATTTTGTGGGAGTCTAAGACTCTTTGTAGATCGTTAAGAACTTGCTTTATGTCCCTGGGTGCTCCTGTAGTGGGTGCGTATATATTTAGAATCATTAGCTCTTCTTGATGCATTGATCCTTTTACCATTATGTAATGCCCTTCTTTGTCCCTTTTGATCTTTGTTGGTGTAAAGTCCATTTATCAGAGACTAGGATTGCAACTCCTGCTTTTTTGCTTACCTTTTGCTTGATAAATCTTCCTCTATCCCTTTATTTTGAGCCTATGTGTGCCCTTGCACATGAGATGGGTTTCCAGAATACAGCACACTGATGGGTCTTGACTTTTTATCCAATTTGCCAGTCTGTGTCTTTTGATTGGGGCATTTAGCCCATTTACATTAAGGGTTAATATTGATATGCGTGAATTTGATCCTGCCATTTTGATGCTAGCTGGATGTTTTGCACATTAGTTGATGCATATTTTTCACTGTGCCGATGGTCTTTACCATTTGGTATGTTTTTGGAGTGGCTGGTACTGGTTGTTCCTTTCCTTGTTTAGTGCTTCTTTCAGGAGCTCTTGTAAAGCAGGCCAGGTGGTGATGAAATCTCTCAGCAACTGCTTGTATATAAAGGATTTTCTTTCTCCTTCACTTATCAAGCTTAGTTTAGCTGGGTATGAAATTCTAGGTTGAAAGTTCTTTTCTTTAAGGATGTCAAATATTGGCCCCCACTCTCCTGACTTGTAGGGTTTCTGTTGAGAGATCCACTGTGAGTCTGATGGACTTTCCTTTGTGGGTAACCTGACCTTTATCTCTGGCTGCCTGTAGCGTTTTTTCCTTTATTTTTACCCTGGTGAATCTGACAATTATGTGTCTTGGGGTTGCTATTCTTGAGGAATATCTTTGTGGTGTTCTCTGTATTTCCTGGACTTGTATGGTGGTCTGGCTTCTTAGGTTAGAAAAGTTCTCCGAATAATATCCTGAAGAGTGTTTTCCAGCTTGAATTCAGTTCCCAATCACATTCAGGTACACCTATCAAATGTAGATTAGGTCTTTTCACATAATCTCATTTTTATTGGAGGCTTTGTTCATTTCTTTTCTTTTTTTCTTTATTCTTGCCATCTCATTTTATTTTATTGAGTTGATCTTCAGTCTCTGATATCTTCTTTTCTGCTTGGTTGATTCAGCTATTGAAATTTGTGTATGATTCATGAAGTTCTCATACTGTATTTTTCAGCTCCATCAAGTCATTTATATTCTTCTCTAAGCTGTTTATTCTAGCTAGCATCTAAGCTCACCTTTCTTCTAGGTTCTTAGTTTCTTTGCATTGGGTTAGCACATGTTCTTTTAGCTCTTAGAAGTTTGTTATTACCCACCTTCTGAAGCCTGTTTCTGTCAATTCTTCAGATTCATTCTCCATCCATCTTTGGTCCCTAGCTGGTGAGGAGTTGTGATCCTTTGGAGGAGGAGAGGCTCTCTGGTTTTTGGTATTTTCATCCTTTTTGCACTGGTTTCTTCCCATCTTAGTGGCTTTATATACCTGTGATCTTTGTAGTTGATGACTTTATGATGGGAGTCTCTGAGTGGATATCCCTTTTGTTGATGATGTAGTTATTTCTTTCTCTTTCTTAGTTTTCCTTCTAATAGTCAGGCCCCTCTGCTATAGGACTTCTGGAGGTCCACACCAGACTCTGCTTGCCTGGGGATCACCCATAGGGGGCTGCAGAACAGTAAGGGTTGCTGCTGGTTTCTTCTTCTGTTATCTTCGTCCCAGAAGGGTACCTGCCAGATGTCGGCCTGAGCTCTCCTTTATGAGGCGTCTCTTTGGGTATACAGTGGTCAGGGAGCTTCTTGAGGAGCAGCTTATAGGAGCTTAAGTGCTGTGCTGGGAGCTCCCTTGCTCCATGAAGAGCTGCCTGGCACTTACTTTTAAGTCTGCTGCAGCAGAACTCATAACCGCCTCTTTTCCCAGGTGCTCTGTCCTAGGAAGGTCAGCTTTATTTATAAGTTTCTGTCATGCTACTGCCTTTTTTCATAGATGCCCTGCCATGCATGGAGTAGTCTAGTCGCAGTCTGCCAACAGAGGCATTGCTGAACTGCCACAGGCTCTGCCCAGCTGCTGTGTGAACTGCCTCAGTAGTGGCAGACTGCCTCAGTAGTGGTGGTCACCCTTCCCACACCGAGCTGGACCATCCTGGGTCCAGTTGTGCTTCCTGCGAAACTTCCAATCCAGAGCATTTCAGATTGCTTGTTTTGTGGGGGTGGTACCCACCAAGCCAGATCATCTGGCTCCCTGTCTTTGTCCCCTCCCTTTCAGTTAAATGGGCAGCTCTGTCTCCCAGGCATTCCAGGTACCAGTTGAAATGGCCACCCAGATTTGTGTGAGTTTCTGTGTGCCAACCTGGCACCGGCTGAAACTGCCATGCTGAAAACTCATGGCACTTTGATGCCTGGAAATCTCCCGGTGTGTGGGTAGTGAAAATTTGTTTGAAAATGTGGTGGGCACTTACCCACTGTGTTGTTCTTGCTGGGAACTGCACTCCAGAGCTCTTCCTATTCAGCCATCTTGGATCCTCCCCCCAAAATACTTTTTGTATATTAAAAAAATATATAACAAAACCTAGCACTCAACAATATAAAGTTCACAACATCTCACATACAATCAAAAATTGTCAAAAATGCAGGGAAATATGACACATGATCAAGAGAAAAATATCAACTGATAGAATAATATTCAGAATTGACAGATATTGTGTAGCATACAAGATTTTATAAATGATAATTTAACTATTTTTTATATTTTCAAAAAATAAAGGAAATTGTGAATATAAGAAGAAGAAACACTGAGAACTTCGGTGAACCTGCAGTCTGTGACTCCATAGAGCTGCATGGATGTCCTGTCCAGCAGAAACACTTGTTCAGTAAAGCCAGTGAAATGGATGTGTGTGGGAGGTTGGAGTGGAATAAGCAAAGCACCTTGGTGGGAAAATGAGCTGGCATCTCAAACTTTAGTGTGCACCTAGATCATCAGGGAAGCATATTAAAAATGGAACAGCCCTAAAAAATGTATTAAAAAGCCGAATGGAAATTAAAAAGTAAGTAGACTTGATTGTACAGAAAATAAGATATAGTAGAAAAAATGATCAGTGAACTTGAAGACATAGCAAAATAAAAAACAAAGAGAAGAAAGGCTAAAAAGATATACAGATCATTGGTATCTTGTGTGACAATATCAAGCAGTCTAATGTAAGTGTAACTGGAGTCCCAGGAAAATGAAAATGGACAAAAAAATGTTTAAGAAAGTAATAGCAACAATATTTTCAAATTTGATGATATTATAAGTGTAAAAACCAAGAAACTAAAAAAAATCTCAAGCTGAAGGAACAAAGAAAACCCCAAGATACAACATAATCAAATTGCTGAAAACGAGTGATAATTTTAAAAATCTAAAATGAAGACAAAGGAAAGGAACACATTACATATAGCATAGCAGAGATAAGAATTACATCACACTTCTATTTAGAAACCATGGAAGCCATAAAATAATAGGGACACATTCCCAAAACACTAAAGAAAACAAAAAGAAAAGTGTCAACCTTCAATTCTATCCTCAGAAATAATAGGTGTTAAGAAAAGCCAAATGATAATTTTTTTTCAGAATAACAAAAGTTGAAAGAATTTATCACTACTAAACTTGCAGTAAAAGACACATTAAAGGAAATTCTTCAGCCAAAGGAAAATTATATTCAATAAAAATGGGGTCTCTTGGGGGGAATAGGGGAGGGACAGTGGGGGTTGGCGAGTTGGGGAGAGATAGCATGGGGAGAAATGCCAGATATAGGTGAAGGGGAGGAAGGCAGCAAATCACACTGCCACGTGTGTACCTATGCAACTATCTTGCATGTTCTTCACATGTACCCCAAAACCTAAAACACAATTAAAAAAAAAAGGAAGAACAAAAAGAAAAAGAAAAAGAAATGTGTATCCACTCAAACGTTGAAGCATGCCAGAAATGGTAGTATGGATAAACATAAAGTATATTTTTATCATTTTAAATCTCTTTATTAGATAATTAACTATAAAAGCAAAAAAGTAATTATAATAATATTGTGAAGATTGTAATGTATATAAAAGTAAAATGTATGAAACAAGCATAAAATATAGGAGGAAAGTAGAAGTACACTCTTGTAGGTTATTATGCTATACATAAAATAATATAAGATTACTTGAAAAGGCATACTGTGAGACCATAAAATTCATATTTTAAAGATGAGAAATTATGGAAAAATATATCAGACATTAGCTAATTAGAGAAAAAGAGTTCATGGAATATAATGTTTTAAAAATACATAATCCAAAAAATGTCAAGAGAAGGTAAAAGAAGATAAAGAAGAAAAGGACAAATAGAAGAATCAGTTGAATCAAAATATACAGAGTAAATAAATAATAAAGATAGGAAGTTAATTAAATAGGAAACAGAAAAAAAATAGAGAAAAATTAATTATACCAAAATCTGGTTCTTTAAAATAAGCAATAAAATTGATATACTTCTAGCCTCAGTGAGAAACAAGAGTGGGAAGGCACAAATTACCAACATCAGGAAGCAAGAGGAGAACATCACAACACATTCCACAGATATTTAAAGGGATAATAAGGAAATCTTTCCAGGTAACATTAAATAAATACATGCCACTCTTTCTTTCCAACTGATTACAAATATAAACCCAGACAGAATTCATGGACTAGCCTTTTGAAGACAGAAAATTGAATCATAACAGATTGGAGGATACCAAAAATTCTAAGTAAAACAAAACCAGTGGTGATTTTACTAATTGTTTTGTTCTAGTATTTTCATTCTCAACTCAGTGAAGTCTGAAACACAAGAGTGAGTACTATGGTGCAAACAGAGAGACATCCAGGAAAGACCTGACTCAAGGAATTGGAAAGAGAACTGGTAAACCTCAAAGAAAGTGGAGGAAAAGTCCAGAATCTTTTTCCTCTTCATTTTCTCTGTTCTTTCCCATCCAAGGTATTAAGTAGTCCTGTAGTGACAGTGGCAAGAAAAACATCCTCTCCATTAGGCCAGGAGCTAAGGATTCAAGAGGATGAGACCAAACTTCATTTCCTTTATTCTTCTCTCTCTCTCTCTGTTTCTCTCTCTCTCTCTCTCTCTCTCCCCCTCTCCCCCTTTCCTCTCTCTCTCTCTCTGTCTCCTTCCTCTCTCTCTCTCTCTCTCTCTTCCCCCCCATCTGTCCTCCCAAACTTTATCCCCATAAGCAGCACAATATTGGTGGTTTCTAACAGAAAGAACTTATAAAGAAGCACCAAAGAACCAGAAAGTATCAAAGAATAGAGCATGGAGAGCTCAGGAAAGAGAACCCATAAAGTCATTAAGGACATCTGGGCACATCCCTGACCTGCACATGGATGGATATTACCCTAGTTAGCATAAGAAGACTTTGAGAACTCAGCTAACAAATAGGCTTCTGCCCATGTTCCAGACTGACCACTGGGTATCAAACATGGAAAAGTTTCAAACAGCATCAAAAATTGAACTGACATTGGAATCTCAGCCCTTAGAAAACAAGTTGAACCTTGCAATCTGAACCTAACTAAGTCAACTGTCTGTTACAACAAAAACTATCAATATGCTCTATAATACTAAAACAACACATAGAGTATCAAACTAGTATCTAAAATGTCCAGAATATGGTCCAAAATATTTAGCATATGTATAGCTACACAAATTTTAACTCCATGGGAAAATAGAATCAGCATACAACAATAGTAAGATTAAACAAATACAGACACTTTAAATCATCCATTTACAATGCTCAAATGAGGAACCACACTCCTGAAAGAACTATTAAAACAGAGAATCAACAAAGAAACAAGAACTTGTGAAGAAAAATGAAATAAAAAATTTTAAACTGAAAACTATCAAAAACTGAAATGAAGAAACTCACTGGATGGATTCAGTAACAGAATAGAGATGATAAAAGAGTCAGTGAACTTGCAGACAGATCAATAAAAATTATCCAATATAAACAACAGAGAAAAAAATATTTTGGAAACAAACAGCTTCAAAGACCTGTGAGAAAACAACAAAAGCATAAATTTGTGTCATGAAAGTTCCCGAAAGAAAGAAGAAATAATGTGGTGCTAAAATTTTTTGAAGAAATAGTAGCCAAAACCTACCCAAGTTTGATGAAAGATATACACTGTATTAATTTTCTATTGCTGCTGTAACAAATTATCAAAAATTTTACAATATAAAGCAACATAAATTTATTATCTCACTGTTGTGTAGGTCAGAAGTCACATACACTGTGGATCAGCTGGTCTTTCTGCTGAGAGTCTCACAGCACAAAATGAATGTATCATTCATTTTGGTCTCTTATAGATAAGAGTCATCCTGGTCTCTTATCTAGAGGCTGTGGGTTAGAATCCACTTCCTAGCTCATCCAGGTTGGTAGTAAAATTAAGTTTCAAGTAGAAGTACTGAGGTCACCACTTTCTTGCTGGATGCCAGCCATGGCTTGTCCTCAGTTTCTAGAAGTTGACTGCGTTCCTTGGCTCACGGCTCTTGTCAAAGCCAGCAATGCAAATCTACTTTCTCTCATGCTTCAAATCTCTCAGACTCCTCTCCTTCTGCCTCATCTCAATAACACATGTCTTCTGCCATATATCTATTACTTTTCTCTCTTCCTCTTCTACTTTTAAGGATTCATGTAAGTATACTGAACTTATCTGACCTATCTTAAATAAGCTGACTGGTAACCTTAATTACATATGGCAGATAACTATGCCTATAACTATATATATATATGTGTGTGTGTGTGTGTGTGTGTGTGTGTGTGTATGTGTGTGTATATATACATATATATACACACACACATATATACATATGTGCATAAATCTGCATTCCCTGGCTCATGGCTCTTGTGAAAAGCAAGCAATGCAAACCTACTCTATATATACACACAGTACATATATATATGTATATACTGTGTGTGTGTGTATATATATATACTGTGCATATATATACAGTATATATATGTCAACTATATATAGCATATATATACACACTATATATAGTATATATACTGTATGTATGTATACTCTATACAGTGTGTATGTATACAATATATATATACTGTATATATAGTACATATAAATACATATATTATATATATGCTGTCAACTTATAGAAACTGAGGATAAGCCATGGCTGGCAACCAGCAAGAAAGTGGACAATGAGTATATGTATGTGTGTGTGTGTGTGTGTGTGTGTGTATATATATATATATATATATATATATATATATATATATATACACACTCAAAGGCTCCAGGGAAAAAAGAGTATGGGTATCTTCTGAGAAATATTATTCTGTCTTCGACATAAACCTGCGTTTCTAAGAACCTGAACACATCACAAACAGAAGAAACACAAAAAACATCTACACTCCATAGGTACATCATAATCAAACTGCTAAAAGCTAAATACAGAAAGTATTGGAAGTAGTCAGAGAAATAATAACTTATATAAACAAGAATAACAATTCATAGAGATAATGATTTCTCATTAAAAACCAAGGGACAAGAGACAAAAGGCAAGTTTCACCATAATATTCAAATGCTAAAAGTAAAGAATTACCAACCCAGTATTTTGTTTGTCCATCAAAATTACTCTTCAAGAATAAAGGGGAAGTCAGGATATTTTTAGATAAAATATGACAATTCATTACTAGCAGGTATGCTCTAAAGACATATTGAAGTAAGTTATTAAAGGAAAGAGAAATGATTGTAACATAATCAGAAAGAAAATTGTAACATAAGGAATGAAGGAAGGCAGTAGAAATGATAAATAATTAGTTTCACCATTGAGATACTATTTTCTACCAGTGGCATACAAGTTTTACCAGTAAAATACTATTTTTCTCCTTTTCAGTTCTTTAAAACATGTTTGATATTTCAAACCAAGATATATAGCATTTTCTGAGGAGATGTTCAATGTATATAGATGTTATTTGGAACAGATGCCTACATTATAGAAGAGGAAGGGAAAAGGTACTTATGTGGTGGTTTCTACATTCCAATAAAAGTGGTAAAATATTGATATTAAATAGACTGTTAAACGTTAACTTTGTATTTTTTAATCACTAGATAAACCACTAAAATTATTCTACAAATATATACAGTCAGAACTTCAATAGATATATTAAAATGCAACACTAAAAAACATATAAATAATTCAAAAGAGGGATAAAAATTAGAAAGAGGGGACTACAAGACAGAAGGAACAAAGATAAAACAAATAATAAAATAGTAGACATATCAAATATTATATCAAGTGTAAATGATCTAAACACACCAAATAAAAGGTATAAATTGCCTGAAAGGATGAAAAAGACATGGCTCAATTATATGCTGTCTGATGAAACTTACTTCAAATGTAATATAAATATGTTAAAAGGAAAATAAAAAGATACCATACAAGCACAAAGCAAAGCAAAGCTGAAGTGATACATTAATATAAAAGTAGATTTCAGAGAAAACAAAATCAGGGGATTAAAAACAGACATTACATATTGACAAATGAGTCAATTAACCAAGAAGACATAAAAATCCTAAGTACATATTTACCTAGTTGCAAACACTCAAAGAACATGAAGCAAAAGCAGACAGAACCAAAAAGAGAAATAGACAAATACAAAATTATAGCTGAAGTATTCACTCCTGTTTTTAGTGACACGGGTGGTAGAGATTAAAATCAGCAATAATAGAAAAGAACTGAATAACACAATCAAACAACTGAATCTAATTAAGATTTATACAACAAGCAACCTACAACAGAATACACATTCATTCAAAAGGCACATGGAACATTAACCAAATGATATGGTTTGGCCCCACTCAAATCTCATCTTGAATTTTAGTTCTGATAATCCCCACGTCATGGGAGGGACTCAGTGTAATGTTAACTGAATCATGGGGCAATTACCTCCATGCTGTTCTCGTGATAGTGAGCAAGTTCTCACGAGATCTTATGGTTCAATAAGTGGCTTTTTCCCCCTTCACTCAGCACTTCTCCTTGCTACCACCATGTAAAGAAAAACGTGTTTGCTTCCTCTTACACTTGATTGTAAGTTTCCTGAGGCCTCCCCGGCCATGAAGAACTATGAGCCAATTAAACCACTTTCCTTTATAAATTACTCAGTCTTGGGTATGTCTTTATGAGGAGCATGAGAACAGAATAATATAGTAAATTGGTACTGCAGATTGTGGGGCACTGCTGTAAAGATACCCAAAAATGTGAAAGCGACTTTGAAGACAGGCAGAGGTTGGAACCGTTTGGAGGGCTCAGAAGAAGAAAGGAAAATGTGGGAAAGTTTGGAACTTCCTAGAGGCTTGTTGAATGGCTTTGACCAAAATGCTGATAGTGATATGGATGATGAAGTCCAGGCTGAAGTGGTCTCAGATGGAGATGGGGAACTTGCTGGGAACTGGAGTAAAGATTACTCTTGCTATTCAAAGATCTGTAGAACTTTAAACTTGAGAGAGATTATTTAGGAGATCTGACAGAAGAAATTTCTAAGCAGCAAAGCATTAAAGAGAAAGCAGAGCATAAAAGTTTGGAAATTTTGCAGGCTGATGATGCCATAGAAAAGAAAACCCCTTTTTCTGGGGAGAAATTCAAGCTAGCAGCAGAAATTTGCATAAGTCATGAGAAGCCAAATTTTAATCACCAAAACAATGAAAAAAATGTCTCCAAGGCACATCAGAGACCCTCACAGCAGCCCCTCCCATCACAGGCCCAGAGACATAGGAGGAAAAAATGATTTCCTGAGCTGGGTCCAGGGAAACCTTGCTGTGTACAGCCCTGGGGCTTGGTACCCTAAGTCCCAGCTGCTTCAGCTGTGGCTAAAGAAAGCCAATGTATAGCTCATGCCATTGCTTCAGAGGGTGCAATCCCCAAGCCCTGGCAGCTTCCACGTGGTGTTGGGCCTGAGGGTACACAGAAGTAAAGAATTGAGGTTGAGAGACATACACCTAGATTTCAGAGGATGTATGGAAAGCAGCCCCCCACAGAGTTCCAACTGGGACACTGCAAAATGGAGCAGTAGGAAGAGGGCCACCAACCTCCAGACCCCAGAATGGTAGATCCATCAACAGTTGCACCATGCACCTGGAAAAAACACAGACACTTAATGCCAGCCTATGAAAGCAGTCAGGAGTGGGGCTGTACCCAGCAAAGCCACAGGGGCAGAGCTTCCAAAGTCTTTGGAAGCCCACCTCTTGCATCAGCATGACCTGGATGTGAGACATAGAGTCAAAGGAGATCATTTTGGAACTTTAAGGTTTAATTACTGCCCTATTGGATTTCTGACTTGCATGGGACCTGCAGCCCCTTTGTATAAAGCCAATCAAATATACCCATTTGGAATGGGTATTTTTACCCAATGCCTGTACCCCATTTTATATAGGAAGTAACTAACTTGCTTTTGATTTTATAGTCTCATAGGTGAATGGGAGTTGCTTGTCTTAGATGAGATTTGGACTTAGACTTTTGAGTTAATGCTGGAATGAATGAAAACTTTAGGAGACTGTTGGGAAGGCATAATTGTGTTTTGAAATGTAAGAACATGAGATTTGGGAGGGACTGGGGTGGAACAATATGGTTTGGCTGTGTCCCCACCCAAATCTCATCTTGAATTGTAGTTCCCATAATCCCCATGTGTCATGAGAGGGACCTGGTGGGAAGTTATTAAATTATAGAGGCATGATTCACTTCCATACTGTTTTTGTGCTAGTGAGTTCCCATGATATCTGATGATTTGATAAGTGATTTTTCCCCTCTCTCACTCAGCACTTCTTGCTGCTGCCACATGAAGAAGAACATGTTTGCTTCCCCTTCCACCATGATTGTAACTTTTCTGAGGACTCCCAGCCCTGTGGAACTGTAAGTCAACTAAACCACTTTCCTTTATAAATTATCCAGTCTTGGATATTTCTTCACAGCAGTGTGAGATGGGACTAACACACCAAAATAGACCCTATTCTGGGTCATAAAACAAATGTTAACAAACTTAAAATAACTGTAATCATATAAAATATGCTATTTTACCATGATATAATTAATCTAGAGATCAACAACAAATATAAGATTAAATCTCCAATCAATTCAAAATTAATACACTGCTAAATAATACATTGGTCAAGGAGGAAATCTCAAGAGAAATTTTAAAATATTTGAACTTAATATAAATAAAACATATCAAAATTTGTAAGATGCAGCTAAAGCAATTCTTAAAAGAAAATTTATATCATTAGGTGCTTATAGTAGAAAAAAAGGAAGGTCACAAGCAAATAATCCAAGTTTTCACCTAAAAAAAACTTAAAAAAGAAAAAAAAACCTAAGTAAGAATAAAGAAGAAAGTAATCAAGATAAAAGCTAAAAAAATTTTAAACAATAGAAAAAAATTAACTCATAAGCTGTTTCTCTGAAAAGATTGATAAAATTTATAAACCCCTAGCAAGATTTATAAAGAAAAAAGAGGGGAGCCACAAATTACCAATATGAAGAATAGAAAATGAGATATCACCACAGAATGCACAGATACTAGGACAGTAAAAAATAATACAAACAAATCAACCCACAAAAATTTAACAACTTAGATCAGAAAGACCAACTCTTAGAAAACTGGAAATGACTGAAACTTACCCATGATAAAATTGATAGCCTCAATTGCCCTATAACTATTAAAGAAATGAAATTCCTACTAAAAAAACAAAAAGGAAGAAATCTCTAGGACCAGATATCCATTTCTGGTGAATTCTAACATGCATTTAAAGGAGAACTAATACCAGCACTATACAGTATCTTCCACAAAATATAGGTACAAGAAACACATCCTAACTCATTGTACAAGGCCTGCATTATATTGATACCAAAACCAGACAAAGATACACAAAAAACTAAAACTATAGAACAATATCCCTTGTGAACACAGACGGAAGAATTTTCAACAAAATATTAGCAGGCTGAATCCAACACTACATTAAAAACTATACTACGTCACAACAAAGTGGATTTTAACGAAGAAATGCAAGCCTGGCTCAATATATGAAAAATTAACCAATGTAACCAAACACTAACAGTCTAAAAAAAGAAAAATCACATGATAATGTCAATTGATGCCAAAAAGAACCTATTTAATAAAAAAAGTACCCATTGATAACAAAAACTCTTAGCAAACGAGAAACAAAGGAGAATTTCCTCAACTTGATAAAGGGCATTTATACACTCCTACAGCTAATATCATATAGATAGAGGAAAACTGAATGCTTCCCCCTAAGTTTGGAAACACCGAAAGCTACAAAGTCCCACTGATATAAAGGAAACCTCAATAAATGGAGATATTATATATACTGAGTCCAGGAGTGGATAGCACAATTCCAAAATAAATCTGTATATTCAATGTAATCACAATGAAAATCCTAGCAAGTTTTTTAAAGTAGAAAATGACAAGCTGATTATACAATGTTTATGGAAATACAAAGGAATTAAGACAGTCTAAGATATTTTGAAAAAGAACAAAACTAAAGGTTTAAACTATTTGATTTGATTTTTTTTAATTTTTTATTGCATTTTAGGTTTTGGGGTACATGTGCAGAACATGCAAGACAGTTGCATAGGTACACACATGGCAGTGTGTTTTGCTTCCTTTCTCCCCTTCACCCACATTTGGCATTTCTCCCCAGGCTATCCCTCCCCAGCTCCCCCTCCCGCTGGCCCTCCCCTTTTTCCCCCAATAGACCCCAGTGTTTAGTACTCCCCTCCCTGTGTCCATGTGTTCTCATTTTTCATCACCCGCCTATGAGTGAGAATATGCGGTATTTCATTTTCTGTTCTTGTGTCAGTTTGCTGAGAATGATGTTCTCCAGATTCATCCATGTCCCTACAAACGACACAAACTCATCATTTCTGATTGCTGCATAATATTCCATGGTGTATATGTGCCACATTTTCCCAATCCAGTCTATCATCAATGGGCATTTGGGTTGATTCCAGGTCTTTGCTATTGTAAACAGTGCTGCAATGAACATTCGCGTGCATGGGTCCTTATAGTAGAACGATTTATAGTCCTTTGGATATATACCCAGTAATGGGATTGCTGGGTCAAATGGAATTTCTATTTCTAAGGACTTGAGGAGTTGCCACACTGTCTTCCACAATGGTTGAACTAATTTACACTCCCACCAACAGTGTAAAAGTGTTCCTTTTTCTCCACAGCCTCTCCAGCATCTGTTGTCTCCAGATTTTTTTTTTTTAATTTTTTATTGGATTTTAGGTTTGGGGGTACATGAGCAGAGCATGCAAGACAGTTGCGTAGGAACACACATGGCAGTGTGCTTTTCTTTCCTTCTCCCCTTCACCCACATTTGGCATTTCTCCCCAGGCTATCCCTCCCCACATCCCCCTCCCACTGGCCCTCCCCTTTTCCCCCCAATAGACCCCAGTGTTTAGTACTCCCCTTTCTGTGTCCATGTGTTCTCATTTTTCATCACCCGCCTATGAGTGAGAATATGCAGTGTTTCATTTTCTGTTCTTGTGTCAGTTTGCTGAGGATGACGTTCTCCAGATTCATCCATGTCCCTACAAACGACACAAACTCATCATTTCTGATTGCTGCATAATATTCCATGGTGTATATGTGCCACATTTTTCCAATCCAGTCTATTATCAATGGGCATTTGGGTTGATTCCAGGTCTTTGCTATTGTAAACAGTGCTGCAATGAACATTCGTGTACATGTGTCCTTATAGTAGAACGATTTATAGTCTTTTGGATATATACCCAGTAATGGGATTGCTGGGTCAAATGGAATTTCTGTTTCTAAGGCCTTGAGGAATCGCCACACTGTCTTCCACAATGGTTGAACTAATTTACACTCCCACCAACAGTGTAAAAGTGTTCCTTTTTCTCCACATCCTCTCCAGCATCTGTTGTCTCCAGTTTTTTTAATGATCGCCATTCTAACTGGCGTGAGATGGTATCTCAATGTGGTTTTGATTTGCATCTCTCTGATGACCAGTGACGATGAGCATTTTTTCATATGATTGTTGGCCTCATATATGTCTTCTTTCGTAAAGTGTCTGTTCATATCCTTTGCCCACTTTTGAATGGGCTTGTTTTTTTCCTGTAAATCCGTTTGAGTTCTTTGTAAATTCTGGATATCAGCCCTTTGTCAGATGGGTAAACTGCAAAAATGTTTTCCCATTCTGTTGGTTGCCGATTCACTCTAGTGACTGTTGCTTTTGCAGTGCAGAAGCTGTGGAGTTTCATTAGGTCCTATTTGTCTATTTTGGCTTTTGTTGCCAATGCTTTTGGTGTTTTGTTCATGAAGTCCTTGCCTACTCCTATGTCCTGGATAGTTTTGCCTAGATTTCCTTCTAGGGTTTTTATGGTGCCAGGTCTTATGTTTAAGTCTTTAATCCATCTGGAGTTAATTTGATTTTATTATTGAAGCTTTATAGTAAGCTTTGAAGACAATTTAGTATTAATGAAAAGATAGAAAAATAGATCAATATAACAGAATGTAGAGTCCACACATAGTCCCACACATAGTCCCACACGTACATAGTAATAATTTTTAACAAAGTGCCAAGTTAGTTCATTGAGGAATACTCTTTTAAAGAAATTATACTGAAAAAGTTGGTCATCTATATTTACAAAATTACTCTTTATCCTTACCTTACACCATATAAAAATTTACTTGAAATGTGTCATGTATCTATTTTTTTAGTTTTTTAACAAATTTTTTAAAAATCTGGGTGTATTGTAGGTATATATATTTGCGGTATGTATAAGCTGCTTTGGTACAAGCATGTCATGTGAAATAAACACATAGTGGAAAATGGGTATCCATTCCCTCAAGCATTTACTCTTTGAGTTAAAATAATTTAATTACATTTTTAAGATATTTAAAAATACACAGTTCTTATTGATTATAGCTATCCTATTGTGCTATCAAATAGTAGGTCTTATACATTCTTTCTATTGTTTTTGGACCCATTAGCCATCCCATATTCCCCCAATGCCTACCCAACCCCTAGTAATTATTGTTGTATTCTCTGTGTTCATGAGTTCAATTGATTTAAGTTTTAGGTCCCACAAATAAGTGAGAACATGAAGTGCTTTGCCTTTCTGTGCCTGGCTTATTTCACTTAACGTGACAATCTCCAGTTCCATCTATGCAAATGACTGGATTCAATTCTTTTTATGGATGAATATTACCCCATTGTGTATATGTACCACACTTTCTTTATTCATTAACCTGTTGATGGATACTTAGGTTACTTACAAATCTTGGGTATGCTAAACCGTGATGCAACAAACATAGGAGTGCAGGTCTGTCTTCAATGTAGTGATTTCCCTTCTTTCGGGTATATACCCAGCAGTAGTGTTGCTGGATTTATAGTAGCTCAATTTTTAGTTTTGTGAAGAGCCTCCAAACTGTTCTCCAGAGTGGTTGCATTGATTTGCATTTCCACCAACCATGTACAAGGGTTTCCTTTTCCCCACATCCTCGTCAGCATTTATTATTGCCTGCCTTTTGGATATAAGTCATTTTAACTGGCGTGAGATGATACCTCATTGTAGTTTTGACTTGTGTTTCTCTTATGATCAATGATGTTGAGCACCTTTTCATGTGTCTGTTTGCCATTTGTATTTCTTTTTTTAAGAAATGTCTATTCAAATCTTCTGTGACTTTTAAATCTGGTTATTACATTTTTTTCCTATAGAGTTGTCTCAGCTCCTTATATATTCTAATTATTAATCTCTTGCCAGAGGGATAGTCTGCAAATATCTTCTCCCATTCTGTGGGATTTCTTTTCACTTTGTTGATTGTTTCCTTTACTATTGTAGCTTTTTAACTTCACGTGATCCCATTTGTCCATTTTTGTGTTGGTTTCCTGTACTTGTGGAGTATTACTCAAGAAAACTTTGCCCAGACCAATGTCCTGGAGATTTTCTCCAATGTTTCCTTTTAGTGGTTTCATAGTTTGAGGTCTCAGATTTAAATATTTAATCCAGTTTGATTTGATTTTTCTATATGGCAAGAGATGGGTTCAAATTTCATTCTTCTGCATATAAATATGGTATTCTGGGCCAGACACAGTGGCTCATGCTTGTAATCCCAGCACTTTAGGAGGCCAAGGTGGGCAGATCATGAGATAAGGAGATGGAGACCATCCTGGCTCAAATGGTGAAACCCCGTCTTTATCAAAAATACAAAAAATCCAGCCAGTCATGGTCGTGCATGCCTATAGTCCCAGCTACTCAGGAGGCTGAGGCAGGAGAATCACTTGAACCCAGAAGGTGGAGGTTGCAGTTAGCCAAGATTGTGCCACTGCACTCCAGGCTGGGTGACAGAATGAGACTCCACCTCAAATACATACATATATATATATATATGGTTTTCGATTTATTGAAGGGATTGTCTTTTCTCTAGTGTATATTCTTGTCCCTTTTGTTGAAAATGAGTTTACTGTGTGTGTGGATTTGTTTCTGAGCTCTATATTCTGTTCCATTGGACCTTGTGCCTGTTTTTACACTAGTACCATGTTGTTTTGGTTACTATAGCTCTGTAGCATAAATTCAAGTCAGGTAATGCAATTCCTCCAGTTTTGTTCTGTTTGCTCAGGATAGCTTTGGCCATTCTGCATCTTTTGTAGCTCCATGTAAATTTTAAGATTGTTTTTTTCTGTTTCTATGAAGAATGTCGTTGGTGTTTTGATAAGGATTGCATTGAATCTGTAGATTGCTTTGGGTAGTATGAACATTTTAACAATATTGATTCTTCCAGCCCATGAGCATGAAATATTTTTCCATTTTGTGGGGTCTCTTCAAATTACTTCATCAGT
This sequence comes from Callithrix jacchus, assembly GCF_049354715.1. Lineage (NCBI taxonomy): Eukaryota > Metazoa > Chordata > Mammalia > Primates > Cebidae > Callithrix > Callithrix jacchus. The sequence goes on from NC_133524.1 coordinate 96,433,993, forward strand.
GTTTTAAATTGTTTTCATTATAGAAACTTTTCACTTCTGTGGTTAATTCCTAGGTGTTTAATTTTATGTGTGGCTATTGTAAATGGAATTACTTTTTTATTTCTTTTTCCCATTGTTTACTGTTGGCATATAGAAATGCTACTGATTTTATTTTATTTCCAACTTTTATTTTAACTTCAGGGGAACATACACAGAATGCACAGGTTTGTTAAATAAAAAAATGTGTGCCATGATGGTTTCCTGCACACATTGTCCCATCACTGAGGTATTAAGCCCAGCATCAATTAGCTATTCTTCCTGATGCTCTCCATCCCTCCATTGCTCCCCTGCATAAATCCATTTGTTCTCATCATTTAGCTCTCACTTGCGAGAACATGTGATATTCAGCTTTCTGTGCCTGAGTGAGTTTGCTAAGGATAATGGACTTCAGCTCTATCCACATCTTTGTAAAGGACATAATTTCATTTATTTTTATCACTGCATAGTATTCCATGGTGTATATGTTCCCGTTTTTCTTTATTTGGTCTCTCATTGTTGGGTTTCTGAGTTGATTCTATTCTTTGCTATTCTGAATAGTGCAGTAATAAGCACCCAAATGCATGGGTCTTTATAATAAAACAATTTACACTCTTTTGAGTATATCCAATCCAGTAATGGGATTGCTGGGTTGAATGGTATTTCTGCCTCTAGGTCTTTAAGGAATAACCACACTGTCTTCCACAATGATTGAACTAATTTATACTCCCATCAACCGTGTAAATGCATTTCTGTTAATGGAATTGCATTCCTGATTTGGCTCCCAGCTTGACTGTTGTTGGTGTATAGAGTGCTAGTGATTTCTGTACATTGATTTTGTATCCTGAGACTTTCCTGAAGTTGTTTATTAGCTTAAAGAGCTTTTGGGCCATGACTATGGGGTTTTCTAGATACAGGGCATGTCTTCTGTAAACAGGGATAGTTCAACTTCCTTTCTTTCTATTTGAATGCTCTTTCTTGCTCTTGCCTGATTGCCTGGCCAGGACCTCCAATACTATGTTGAATACAAGTGCTGAGAGAGGGCAACTTTGTCCTGTACCAATTTTCAAGGGGAATGCTTCCAGCTTTTGCCCCTTCAGTATGATATTGGTCGTGAGTTTTTCATATATCTGGCACTTAATATATTGAGGTATGTTTTCAATATCTAGTTTATTGTGAGCACTTAACATGAAGAGATGTTGAATTTTATCAAAGGCCTTTTCTGTGTGTATTGAAATAATCATGTGGTTTTTGTCTTCAATTCTGTTTATGTGACAAATCATATTTATTGATTTGTTTATGTTGAACCAGACTTGTATCCTGGGGATGAAGCCTACTTGGTCATGTTGAATAAACTTTTTGATGTGCTGCTGGATTCAGTTTGCCAGTATTTTACTGAGAATTTTTGTATCAATGTTCATCAAAAATATTCACCTGAAGGTTCTTTTAGTTGTATCTCTGCCAGGTTTTGGTATGAGAATGATACTGGCCTCATAGAATAAGTTAGGAAGGAGTCCCTCCTTTTTCAATTTTTTGGAATAGAAATTTTCAGTAGGAATGGTAACAGTTCTTCTTTGAACCTCTGGTAGAATTCAGCTGTGAATCTGTCTGTTCCTGGTCTTTTTTTGGTTCATAGGCTATTTTTACTGCATCAATTTCAGAACTCATTATTGATCTATTCAGGGATTCAGTTTCTTCTTGGTTCAGTTTTGGGAGGGTTCAGTTTTGGCTCTGTGTCCCACCCAAATCTCATCTTGAATTGGAATCCCTATGGGTCATAGGAGGGACCTGGTGCAAGGTAATTGGAACATGGGAACAGATTTTCCTCATACTATCCTCATGATAGGGAGTGAGTTCTCATGAAATTCAATGGTTTTATAAGGGGCTCTTCCCCCACTCTCTCTCTCTTTCCTGCCTTCATGTAAGACATGCCTTGCTTCCCCTTTGTATTCTTCCATGATTGTAAGTTTCCTGGGGTCTACTCAGCCATGCAGAACTGTCAGTCAATTAAACCATTTTCTATATAAATTAGCCAGTCTCAGGTAGTTCTTTATAGCAGTGTAAAAATTGACTTCTACAGAAAATTGATATCAAGAGAAGTGGTGTACTGCTATAAAGATTCTTGAGTGACTTCGGAAGTGGGTAACAGGCAGAGGTTGGAACAATTTGGGGAGCTCAGAAGAAGACAGGTGTATTTGGGAAAGTTTGGAACTTTCTAGAGACTTGTTGAATGGTTGTAACCGAAATGCTGATAGTGATATGGACAGTGAAGCCCAAGCTGTGGTGGTGTCAGATAGAGATGAGGAACTTGTTGGGCACTGGAGAAATGATACTAGTGGCATTTTGCCCCAGTCCTAGAGATCTGTGGAAGTTTTAACTTGAGGGAGATAATTTAGGCTATCTGGCAGAAGAAATTTCTAAGTATCAAAGTGCTCAAGATGTGGTTTGGCTGCTTCTAACAACATATAGTAATATGTGTTCACAAATAGATGATCTGAAACTGGAACTTAGGTTTAAAAGGGAATCAGAGCATACAAGTTTGCAAAATTTGCAGCCTGAATATGCCCTAGGAAAAAAAATGAATTTTGGGGGGAAAAATTCCAGCAGGAAGCATAAATTTGCATAAGCAACAAGGAGCTGAATGTTAATAGTCAAGACATTTGGAATAATGTCTTCAGGGCACTCCTGAGATGTTTGCAGCTAACCCATTCAACACAGGCCCAAAGGTCTAAAAGAAAAAGATGGTTTCTTGGGCCAAGCCTGGGTCCTGGCTGCTCTCTGCAGACTCAGGACTTGGTGCCCTGCATCCCAGCCACTTCAGCTCAGGCCATTGCTTCAGAGGGTGCAAGCCTCTATTAGTATGTTTTCATGCTGCTGATAAATACATACCCAAAACTGAGCAATTTACAAAAGGAAGAGGTTTTTGGACTCACAGTTCCACGTGACTAGGGAGGCCTCACAATCATGGTGGAAGGTGAAAGGCATGTCTCACATGGCAGCAGATAAGAGAATAGAGCTTGTACAAGGAAATTCCCCTTTTTAAAACCATCAGATCTCAAGAGACTTATTCAATATCATGAGAATAGCATAGGAAAGACTTGCCCCCATGATTCAATTACCTCCCCCTGGGTCCCTCCTACAACACTTGAGAATTCAAGATGAGATTTGGGTGGGACAAAACCAAACCATATCGTTTCACCCCTGGCCCTTCAAATATCTCATGTCCTCACATTTCAAAACCAATCTTGCCTTTCCAACAGTCTCCCAAAGTCTTTAATCATTTCAGCATTAACTCAAAATTCCACAGTTCAATGTCTCATCTTAGACAAGGCAAGTCCCTTCCACCTATGAGCCTATAAAATCCAAAAGCAGGTTAGTCACTTCTGAGATACAATGGGGGTATAGGCATTGGGTAAATACAGTCATTCCAAATGGGAGAAATTGGTGCTAGACAAAGGGGCCCTGGGCCCTATGTATGTCTCAAATCCAGCAGGGCAGTGAAATCATAAAGCTTCAAAATGATCTCTTTTGATTTCATGTCTCCCATCCAGGTTACACTGATGCAACAGGTGGGTTTTCATGGTCTTGGGCAGTTCCACTTCTGTGGCTTTGCAGGGTATGGTATCCCTCCTGGCTGCTTTCACAAGCTGGCATAGAGTGTCTGTGGCTTTTCCACATGGCTGTTAGTGGATCTGCCATTCTGGAGTCTGAAAGATGCTGACCCTCTTCTCACAGCTTCACTAGACAATGCCCCAGTAGGGACTCTGTGTGAGGATTCTGATCCCATGTTTCCCTTCTGCATTGCCATAGCAGAGGTTCTCCATGAGAGCCCACCCCTTCAGCAAACTTCTGCCTAGACATCCAGGCATTTCCGTATATCCCCTGAAATCTAGACAGAGGTTCCCAAACCTCAATTCTTGACTTCAGGACACCCACAGGCTCAACACCACATAAAAGCTGTCAAGGCTTAAGGCTTTCACCCTCCAAAACCATGGTCCAAGCTATACCTTGGCCCCTTTTCATCATGGCTGGAGTGGCTGAGAGGCAGGGAACCAAGTACTTAAGCTGAACATAGCATGGGGACCCTGGGACCAGCCTATGAAATCATGTTTTCTTTTTTTAACATTTGGCTTCTCGTTACTTATGCAAATGTATGCAGCCAGCTTGAATTTCTCCTCAAAAAACAGGATTTTCTTTTCTAGCACATTGTCAAGCTGTAAATTTCCCAAACCTTTATGCTCTGCTTCCCTTATAAAACTGAATGCTTTCAACAGCACCCAATTCATCTCTTGAATTCTTTGCTGCTTAGAAATTTCTTCCACCAAATATGCTAAATCATCTATCTCAAGTAAAAGGTTCCACAAAGTCTAGGGAAAGGGCAAAATGCCAAAATTGTCTTGGCTAAAACATAACAGGAGTCACTTTGCTCCAGTTCCCAACAAGTTTCTCATCTCCATCTGAGACCACCTCAGCCTTGACTGTATTGATTATATCATTAACAGCATTTTTGTCAAAGCCATTCAACAAGTATCTAGGAAGTTCCAAACTTTCCCATATTTTCCTGTCTTCTTCTGAGCCCTCCAAACTGTTTCAACCTCTGCCCGTTACTCAATTTCAAAGTTGCATCCATGCATTTAGGTATCTTTTGAGCAATGCCCTACTCTACTGGTACCGATTTACTGTATTAGTCCATTTTCATCCTGCTGATAAAAACATACCTGAGACTGGGCAATTTACAATAGAAAGAGGTTTACTGGACTTACTGTTCCACGTGGCTAGGGAGGCCTCACAATCATGGCAGAAGCTGAAAGATATACTTCACATGGTGGCAGACATGCGAAGAGAGCTTGTGCAGGGAAACTCTCCCTTTTGAAGCCATCAGATCTCATGAGAATTATTGACTGTTATGAGAACAGCATGGGAAAGACCTTAGCTATGATTCAATTACCTCCTACTGGGTGCTTCCCACAGCACACAGGAATTCAAAATGAGATTTGGGTGGGGACACAGCCAAACCATATTAAAGTTACAAGCCTTGGTGACATCCACATGGTGTTCAGCCTGTGGGTTTACAAAGGTCAAGAGTTGAGGCTTGGCAGCTTCCACCTAGATGTCAGAGGATGTAGGGAAACGCCTGAACATCCAGACAGAAGTCTGCTTCAGGGGCAGAGAGTTCATGGAGAACTTCTACTAGGGCACTGCTGATGGGATATTTGGATTTGGAGCCTCCAAACAAAGTCCCCACTGAGGCACAGCCCAGTGGACCTGTGAGACGAGGGCTATCATCCACCATACTGCAGAATGATAGATCTACTGACAGCTTGCACCATGCAACCGGAAAAGCTACAGTCACTCATGCTAGTTCATGAAAGCAGGTTTAGGGCTGTACACTGCAGAGCCACAGGGATGGAGCTGCCCAAGGCCTTGCAAGCCCACCTCTTGCATCAGCATGCACTGGATGTGAGACTTGGAGCCAAAGGAGATTTTCGAGCTTTAAGATTTAATGGTCACCCTGATACTTTTCAGACTTGCATAGGTCCTGTAGTCACTTTGTTTTGGCCAAATTCTCCCTTTTGGAATGGGAGCATTTACCCAATGCCTATACCCCATTGTATCTTAGAGGTAACTAACATTTTTTATTTCACAGGCTCATAAGCAGAAGTGACTTGCCTTGTCTCAGATGAGACTTGGGACTTGGACTTTTAAGTTAAGGCTGGGATGAGTTGAAAATGGGGAACTGTTGGGAAGTAAAGATTGTGTTTTGAAATGTAAGAACATGAGATTTCATAGGGCAAGGGGCAGAATGATACGGTTTGGCTGTGTGTCTCACACAAATCTCATCTTAAATTGTAATTCCCACATGTTAAGGGAGCGGCCTGGTAACAGATTATTGGATCATGGGAAAAACTTTTCCCCATGCTGTTCTTATGATAATGAGTAAATTCTCATGAGATCTGATGGCTTAAAAGTGTACCACTCCCCTCTTTACTCTCTCTCTCTCCTGCCACCATATAAGATGTACCTTGCTTCCCCTTTGCCCTCCTCCATCATCATAAGTTTCCTGAGTCCTCCCCAGCCTTTTGGAATTGTAAGTCAATTAAACCTGTTTTCTATATAAATTGCCCAGTCTTGGGTAGGTTTTATTTTTTTAGATGAAGACTTGCTTCATGGCCCAGGCTGGAGTGCAATGGTAAGATCTCAGCCCACTGCAACTTCCACCTCCTGAGTTCAAGTGATTCTCCCACCTCAGCCTCCCCAGTAGCTGGGATTACAGACATGTGCCACCACACCTGGCTAATTTTTGTATTTTTAGTAGAAACAGGGTTTTACCATGTTGGCCATGGTGGTCTTGAACTTCTAACCTCAAGTGATCCACCTGCCTCAGCCTTCCAAAGTGCTGGGATTACAAACATGAGGCACCGTGCCTAGCCTCAGGTAGTTCTTTACAGCATATATTTTACACATAATGCAGTGTGAAAATGAACTAATACAGAGAGTGTATGTGCCCAGAAATGTATCCTGTTTTTGTTTTAGATTTTCTAGCTTATGTGTATAGAGCTGTTTATAGTATTCTCTGATGGTTGTTTTATTTCTATGGAGCAAGTGGTAATAAACCTCTTATCATTTCTGATTTTGTTGATTTAACTCTTCTCTCTGTTCTATTTTATTCATCTAGCTCGAGGTCTATCTAGTTTATTAATTTTTAAAAAAAAACAGCTTCTGGATTATTTGATTTTTTTGAAGGTTTTTTTGTGTCTCTCCTTCAGTTCAGCTGTGATCTTGGTTATTTCTTGTCTTCTCCTAGCTTTGGGGTTTATTTGATCCTGGTTCTCTAAACCTTTCATTTGTGATGTTAGCTTTTTAAATCGGGATCTTTCTGGCTTTTTGATGTGGGCATTTTAGTGCTATAAATTTCCCTCTTAACACTGCTTTAGCTGAGTCCCATAGATTCTGGTACATTTTATCTTTATTCTCATTAGTATCAAATAACTTCTTGACTTCTGCCTTAATTTCATCATTTATCCAAAAGTCATTTAAGAGCAGATGGTTCAATTTCCATGTAGTTGTACGGTTTTGAGTGAATTTCTTGATCTTGAGTCCTAATTTGATTGCATTGTGGTCTGGGAGACTGTTTGCTATGATTTCAATTATTTTGCATTTGTTGAGGAGTGTTTTCCTTCTCATCATGTAATCAATTTTAGAGTAAGTGCACTGTGGTGATGAGAAGAATGTATATTCTGTTGTTTTTGGGTGGAGAGTTCTGTAGATATCTATCGGGTTCACTTAATCCAAAGCTGAGTTCAGGTCCTGAATGTTTGTTAATTTTCTGTCTCAACGACTGTGTAATATTGTCAGTGGAGTGTTAAAGTCTCACCCACTATTATTGAGTGAGAGTATAAGCCCTTTCAAAAGTCTCTAGGAACGTATTTCATGAATCTGGGTGCTTCCGTGTTGAGTGCCTATATATTGAAGAGAGTTAGTTCTTCTTGTTAAATTGAACCCTATGCCAGTATGTAATACCCTTCTTTGTCTTTTTTGATCATTGTTGGTTTAAACTTTGTTTTGTCAGAAACTGGAATTGCAACCCCTGCTTATTTCTGTTTTTCCTTTGCTTGGTAAACTTTCCTACATCCCATTCACCACTGCTACAAAGAGAATAAATTCCTAGGAATACAACGTAAAATGGGCAAAAAGTTCCTATTCAAGGAGAACAAACCACTGCTCAAGGAAATAAGACAGGACAAAAAAAAATGGAAAAACATTACATGCTCATGGATAGGAAGAATCAATATCATGAAAATGGCCATACTGCCCAAGGTAATGTACAGATTCAATGCTATCTCCATCAAGCTACCATTGACTTTATTCCAGAATTAGAAAAAAAAAACTACTTAAAATTTCATATGGAACCAAAATAAGCCCATATAGCCAAGACAATCCTAAGCAAAATGAACAAATCTGGAGGAATCAAGCTACCTGACTTACAAGGGTACAGTAACCAAAAGTGCATGGTACTGGTACCAAAACAGATATGTAGACCAACAGAACAGAACAGAGGCCTCAGAAATAATACCACACATCTACAACCCTCTGATCTTCAATAAACCTGAGGGGAAAAAAAGCAATGAGGAAAGAGTTCCCTATTTAATAAATGGTCTTGGGAGAACTGGCTAACCATATGCAGAAAACAGAAACTGGACCCCTTCCTGACACATTACACAAAATAACTCCAGAGGGATTAAAGACTTAAATGTAAAACCTAAAACTATAAAACCCCTAGAAGAAAACCTAGGCAATACCGTGCAGGACATAGGCATGGGCAAAGACTTTATAACTAAGACATCAGAAGCAATGGCAACAAAAGCCAAAATTGACAAATGCAATTTAATTAAACTAAACATCTTCTGCACAGCAATGTGTGTATGTGTGTGTGTGTGTGTGTGTGTGTGTGTGTATATAATTAGAGTGAACAGGCAACTGTTCATAAAGAATGGGAAACAATTTTTGCAATCTATTCATCTGACAAAGGGCTAATATCCAAAATCTACAGGGAACTCAAACAAAGTTTCAGGAAGAAAACAAACAACCCCATCAAAAACTGGGTAAAAAGATATAAACAGACACTTCTCAAAAGAAGACATTTATGCAACCAACAAACATATGAAAAAAAGCTCATCATCACTGGTCATTAGAGAAATGCAAATCAAAACCACAATGAGATACCATCTCACAACAGTTAGAATGTTGATCATTAAAAAGTCAGGAATCAACAGATGCTGGTGAGGCTGTGGAGAAATAGAAATGCTTTTACACTGTTGGTGGGAGTGTAAATTCATTTAACCATTGTGGAAGACAGTGTGGCTATTCCTTAAGGATCTAGAACCAGAAATATCATTTGATCCAGCAATCCTATTACTGGGTATATACACAAAGGATTACAAATCATTCTACTATAAAGACACATGCACACATTTGCTTATTGTAGAACTATTCACAATAGCAAAGACTTGGAACCAACCCAAATGCCCATCAGTGATATGCTGCAAAAGGAAAATGTGGTACATGTATGCCATGGAATACTATGTAGCCATAAAAACTAATAAGCTAATGTATATTGCAGGGACATGGATGAAGCTGGAAGCCATCATCCTCAGCAAACTAACACAGGAACAGGAAACCAAATACCGCATGTTCTTGCTCATAAGTGGGACTTGGACAATGAGAACACATGGACACAGGGAGGGGAAAATCACACATTCGGGCTTGTCAGAGGTGAGGGGCTAGGGAAGGGATAGCATTCGGACAAGTGCCTAATGCATGCAGTGCTTAAAACCTAGGTGACAGGTTGAAGGGTGTAGCAAACCACCATGGCACATGTATACCTATGTAACAAACCTGTACTTCCTGCACATTTACCCCAGAACTTAAAATTTTAAAAATTAAAAGCATGAAAATGGACTATTTCTAGAAAACTATGAAATGCCTCAACTAAAAGCAACGCATAATGAAATTCTAATCTAATACAGGTCAAAAATGTAAACATGTTATAAACCTTAACAGGAAAAGTAAAATGAGAATGATAAAGTAACAAAAAAGTGGTTATAAACCGCAAACAGGGAGAAAATAAGTCCATTTTCATCTCTGTGATTATCATAAAATCCTGTGTGACTACAGGCCAAAGTTCTGGTGGCAGAAACAGAATTCTTTATAAACTGCAGATGTCCTGTGCATAAAAAATAAAAAATTCACGAGAGTTGCACTAGCTCTAAAGATTCGTCTGTTTTAGCCTACCTACTGTATGCAATTGGAGATGCATATTGGAGAACTAGAAATGCTTTTACACTGTTGGTGGGAGTGTAAATTCATTCAACCATTGTGGAAGACAGTGTGACAGACCCACTATCAATTGAAGATGAATAAAGCCTCTTTCCATAACCCTTTATTATTGGGTACCAAGAATAAGACAAGCAAGACAGGGTACAAAAATGCAAAATTTCAATAGTAATGGCAATGTTTTTGTCTTAGTCCAAAAGAATCCTGAAGTCTCTCCTCCTTCATTGATTTGAAAATCCTGGGACTCAATCATGGGTCAGCAAATCATGCTAGTGAAATCTGTGTCTGATGTGTGGTCAAACATCTTCACTCAGTTATACAAGCTTCTCCAGGAATAAAAGCAATTTTAGAAGTTCATTGTCATTTTTATTCATAAACCAACTTTCTATAGGGATTCCATTAGAAAGCGAATATGCAAAGTCTTGTGGTGAGTTGTCAATTATTATAGTTTTTGAAAGATCTCTTCCAATAATATTTAAGTCCTTTATATATTTTCCTTGTACAAACACAATGATCACAGAAAAATTGGACTTGACCCTTTGCTTTTTAGGGTCTAGTTTGGTCAGTAACTTGTCTGCATACACCTTCTTAAAAGCAGGAAAAAGAATAATCTCATCCATCTGAAAAATTACTCCAGGAATTCCCTGAAAAATGATCTTAATCTCATAAACCTGATAAATGACATCATGGAAAATGACTGGAAAATTAAGTGCTGCATCTTCTAGCTCATTTAGACTACAGTGCACTTAGTGTTTCATCCAAATCTAAATCTAGGGAGAATTCCTGTGTACTTCCTGTTTTCAACAAAAGAGGTTTCCTATTTAGTTGTTCTTCTGTCAGTGGCGAGACATGTTTGATGAAATAATAGGGGCAAAATACTTCCCAGCCTTCTTCATAGGTGGCGTCTGTATGGGATGATGAATAACTACTATCTGGAATTACTGGTGCTGTAAGGGGTGAGATATCATGATTACTGTTTCCTCTAAACTATTGTTTATTGATGGTTTCACCTGAACTGCTTGATTTGCATTAGTTGCTCCATTAGTTGATGTAGTAGTACTGATAGTGATCTCATCCACCTGTCCCATATCAAGTTATTTTACCATTTCTTCAGCTTCCACAGTGTGTCCTGGAGAATCTGATCCTGATGTTCCATTTTTATTTGTTGATGAAAAAAGTTGAAGACCAGAGAAAATATGGTCCCCTACAAAGTAGTCCTTGGAGAACTGCCAGAGGAAGGATTATTTTCTAATTTTCCATTTTATTTTATAAATTGATTTGTCTTTTGATAACTACCAGCTTCTCCATTTACTTGACTTTTCTGTCTTACTCAAGGTATCTGTTTGTTAGATTTCTCTCCTGCTCTTGGTGTTGATGTGATCAAATTGCTATCTATATCAAGTTCGATTCTACTCCATTTTAAAGGATTTTCTCTCTCTTCCTTACGTGTGCTTCCTTTAATGGTTTTTTAATTGAAGACAAGCCAGTTTCATTCTTTAGTGGTTTCTCTCCTCCTAAAAGTAGGTTTCATCAGCCTCTGAATATTTCCTCTTTGCTCTGGCAGTGAGTTGTGTTTGGATTTGATTTGACTGCTGAGAAGCTTCCCACGTTCTCAATCTTGTCTTGGGGTTGCTCTTCTCGAGGAGCATTTTTGTGGTGTTCTTCTGCATTTCCTGAATTTGAATGTTGGCCTGCCTTGGTAGGTTTAAGAATTCTCCTAGATAATATCCTAAGTGTTTTCCAACTTGGTTCCATTCACCCCATCACTTTCAGGTACACCAATCAAATGAAGATTTGGCCTTTTCACATAGTCCCATGTTTATTGGAGTCTCAGCCTCATCTTTTATGGTACCACATATAAAACTGACTGTGATGACAGAGAAGTGTCCTCAGGCTCCTGCAATGGTCCCGACTACACATGCATGGTGTCTTTCCCACTCACCCTGGAGCAGCAACAGAACCAGCTCCTTCAGCCAGTCACCATTTCCTGCCTACCTGAAAAAGATCTTATTTCTCCTTTGCCTATGAAGCTTAGTTTGGCTGGATATGAAATTCTGGGTTGGAAATTCTTTTCTTTAAGAATGTTTAATATTGGCCCTCAATCTCATTTGGCTTGTAAGATTTCTGCTGAGAGGTTTACAGTTAGTCTGATGGGCTTCCCTTTGTAGGTGACCTGGCCTTTCTCACTGGCTGCCTTTAACATTTTTCTTTCATTTTGACCTTGGAGAATCTGATGACTATGTGTTTTGGTGATAATATTCTTGTGAAGTATCTTACTGGGCTTCTCTTCATTTTCTGAATTTTAATGTTGGCCTGTCTATATAGGTTGGGGAAGTTGTCCTAGACAATATCTTGAAATATGTTTTCCAAATTAATTCGACTCTCCCTGTGTCTTTCAGGCACCCCAGTGAATCATAGATTTGGTCTCTTTACATAATCCCGTATTGGATGTTTTGTTCATTCCTTTTTATTCTTTTTTTCTCTATTCTCTGTCTTATTTTAGAAAGACAGCCATGGAAGTGCGGCCCACAGACCAAAGTTGCTCATACCCCTGAATTCAGCATTCTCCTAGAGGTATATATGAAGCTCTTACCTTCCTGGGGATCCCGGGTCTGGAATATATAAAGCACCTAGGTTTCTGTGCATGTCTGAGCAGATGCTCTGATGAGACTCCACACAGCTCTGTGTGTTAAACCCAAGGCTCTGGTTGCGTGGGCTCACAAGGGGAATCTCCTGGTCCAAGGGTTGCAAAGATCTATAGAAGTGTGGCTTCCCAGGGTCATACACTCACTTACTGCTTCCTTTGGCTCCATGCCACTCCCAGGTGGGCCATTGCCACACCCTGCTTTTCTTTATTCTCCATGGGTCAGGTTTTTTTCCTGATCAGTCCCAATGGGAATAAGTGGATATTTGAGTGAAGGTGCTATATTCACTCTCCCTTTTAGTTCTCCATGAGTGCCATGCACCGCAGCTGCTTCTACTTGGTTATTTTAACCAACCAGCGCTAGTCATTTTTGTATGTTAATTTTGTATCCTGCAATTTTACTAAATTTGCTTATCAGTTCTAAGTTTTCTTGTGGCGTCTTTAAGTTTCTCCAAGTATAACATTGTTATCTGCAAATAAGAATAATTTGACTTCTTTCTTTCCAATATAGATGCCTTTTATATCTTTCTCTTGTCTGATTGCTCTATCTAGGGCTTCTAGTATAATGCTGAATAACAGTGGGGACAGTGGGCATTCTTGTCTTGTTCTCAATCCTAGAGGAAAATTTTTCAGTTTTTCCCTATTCAGTATGCTACTAACTATGGGTCTGTCATATATGACTTTTATTATGTTGAAGTATATTCCTTCATCCCTAGGTATTTTAGTGTTTTTATCATGAAGGCATGTTGAATTTTATCAAATGCTTTTCCAGCATATATCAAAATGATCATATGGTTTCTATCCTTCATTCTGTTGAAGAATATGATGTATTACATTGATTGATTTGAGTATGTTGAACCAAACTTGCATCCCTAGGATAAATCAACCTGGTCATGATGAATGATCTTTCTAATGTATTCTTGAATTTGGTTTTCTAGGATTTTGTTAAGGATTTTTGCATGAATATTCATTAGAGATATTGACCTATGGTTTTCTTTTTATCATGTACCTTTGTCAGATTTTGGTATGAGAGTAATACTAACCTCATAGAAGGAGTTTGGAAGTGTCCCCTTTCTTTTCTATTTTTTGACATAGTTTGAGTAGGATTGGTATTAGTAGAATTCAGCAGCTAAGCCATCAGGTCCCAGGATTTCCCTTGATGGAAGATTTTTTTAATATGGCTTCAATCTCGTTACTTGTTATCTGCCTGTTCAGATCTTGGATTTCCTCCTGTTTTAATCTAAGTAGGTTGTATGTATCCCACAACTTGTCAATTTCTTCCTGATTCTCCCATTAATAGGCATATATAGTTCCTCATAGTAGCCAGTAATGATCCTTAGAATTTCTTCAGTATCAGTTTAATGTTTCCTTTTTCATTTGTGATTTTATTTACTTGGATCTTCTCTCTTTGGTCCTTACTCTGGCTAAAGGTCTGTCAGTTTTGTTTTACTTTGCAAGAAAGCAACTTTTTGTTTCATTGTTTTTTGGTATTGTTTTCTTCATTTCAGCTTCACTTATTTCTACTCTGATCTTTTTAATTATATTTTTTATTACACTTTAAGTTCTAGGATACATGTGCAGAATGTGTTGCTTTGTTACATATGTGTACATATGCCATGGTGGTTTGCTGCACCCATCAACCTGTCATCTAGATTTTAAACCCCACATACATTATTTGCCCTAATGTTCTCCCTTCCCTTGCCCCCAATCCCCTGACAGTCCCTGTGTGTGATGTTCTCCTCCTGGTGTCCATGTGTTCTCATTGTTTATCTCCCACTTATGAGTGTATGAGTGAGTACATGAGGCGTTTGGTTTTCTGTTCCTGTGTTAGTTTCTTGAAAATGACGGTTTCCAGCTTCATCCATGTCCCTACAAACAACGTAAACTCATTATTTTTATGGCTACATAGTATTCCAAGGTGTATATATGCCACATTTTTTTTTTATCCAGTCTATCAGTGATAGGCATTTAGGTTGGTTCCAAGTCTTTGCAATTGTGAATAGTGCTGTAATAAGCAAATTAGCACATGTATCTTTATAGTAGAATGATTTATAATCCTTTAGATATATATCCAGTAATGGGATTCCTAGGTCAAATGGTATTTCTAGTTCTAGATCCTTGAGGCATTGCCACACTATCTTCCACAATGGTTAAACTACTTTACACTCCCATCAACAGTGTAAAAGCGATTCTATTTCACCACATCCTCTCCAGCACTTGTTGTTTCCTGACTTTTTAATAAGCACCATTCTAACTGGTGTGAGATGGTATCTCACTGTGGTTTTGATTTGCATTTCTCTAATAACCAGTGAGGATGAGTTTGTTTTCATATGTTTGTTGGTTGCATAAATGTCTTCTTTTGAGAAGTGTCTGTTCATATCCTTTCCCTACTTTTTGATGGGGTTGCTTTTTTTTCTTGCATATTTGTTTCAGTTCCTTGCAGATTCTGGATATTAGCCCTTTGCCAGATGGATAGATTGAAAAACTTTTCTCCCATTCTGTAGGTTGCCTGTTCACTCTGATAATAGTTCCTTTTCCTGTGCAGAAAATCTTTAGTATTATTAGATCCCATTTGTCAATTTTGGCTTTTGTCGCAATTGCTTTTGGTATCTTAGCCATGAAGTCTTTGCCTATGCCTATTTCCTGAATGGTATTGCCTAGGTTTTCTTCTAGGGATTTTATGGTTTTAGGTTTAGATTTAAGTCTTCAATCCATCATGAGTTAATTTTTACATAAGATGTAAGGAAGGGGTCTAGTTTCTGTTTTCTGTATATGGCTAGCCAGTTTTGCCAGCAGCATGTATTAAATAGGAAATCCTTCCCCCATTGCTTTTTTCAGATTTGTCAAAGATCAAAGGGTTGTAGATATGTGGTGTTACTTCTGAGGCCTCAGTTCTGTTCCATTTGTCTACATATATGTTTTGGTACCAGTACCATGCTGTTTTGTACTGTGGCCTTGTAGTACAGTTTGAAATCAGGTAACATGATAACTCCAGCTTTGTTCTTTTTGCTTAGGATTGTCTTAACTATACAGTCCCTTTTTTAGTTCCATATGAAATTTAGTTTCTTCTAGTTTCATGAAGAAAGTCAATGGTAACTTGATGGGAATAGCATTGAGTCTATAAATTACTTTGAGCAGTATGGCCATTTTCACAAAATTGATTCTTTCTATCCATGAGCATGGAATGTTTTTCCATTTGTTTTGTGTCCCCTCTTATTTTCTTGAGCAGTGGTTTGTAGTTCTCCTTGAAGAGGTACTTCATACCCCTTTCAAGTTGTATTCCTAGGTAATTTATTCACTTTGTAGCAATTGTGAATGGGAGTTCACTCGTGATTTGGCTGTGTGTCTATTATTGGTGTATAGGAATGCTTGTGATTTTTTCACATTGATTTTGCAACCTGAGGCTTTGCTGAAGTTACTTATCAGCTTATGGAGTTTTGGGGCTGAGACTATGGGGTTTTCTAAATATACAGTCATGTCATCTGCAAACAGGGACAATTTGACTTCCTTTCTTCCTATTCGAATACACTTTATTACTTTCCCTTGCCTTATTGCCCTGGCCAAAACTTCTAATACTGTGTTGAATAAGAGTGGTGAGAGAGGGCATCCTTGTATTGTGCTGGTTTTCAAAGGGAATGCCTCCAGCTTTTGCCCATTAAGTATGATATTGGCTGCAGGTTTTTCATAAATAGCTCTTATTATTTTAAGATATGTTCCATCAATTCCTAGTTTATTGAGAGTTTTTAGCATTAAGCCATGCTGAATTTTATCAAAGGCCTTTTCTGCATCTATTGAGATAATCATGTGGTTTGGGTCACTGGTTATCTTTATGTGATGAATTATGTTTATTGATTTGGATATGTTGAACCAGCCTGGCATCCCAGGGACAACACTGACTTGATCATGGTGGATAAGCTTTCTGATGTGCTACTGGATTCAGTTTCCAGTATTTTATTAAGGATTTTTGCATCAATGTTCATCAGGGATATTGGCCTAAAATTTTGTTGTTGTTGTTTCTATGCCAGGTTCTGGTATCAGGATGATGCTGGGCTCATAAAATGAATTAGCAAGGAATCCCTCTTTTTCTGTTGTTTGGAATAATTTCAGAAGGAATGGTACCAGCTCCTTTTTGTACCTCTAGTAGAATTCAGCTGTGAATCTGTCTGGTCCTGGATTTTTTTTGATTGGTAGGCTATTAATTACTTCCTGAATTTTGGAACTTCTTATTGTTCTATTCAGGGTTTTGACTTCTTCCTGGATTAGTCTTGGGAGGGTATATGTGTCCAGGAATTGATCCATTTCTTCTAGATTTTCTAGTTTATTTGAGTAGAGCTATTTATAGTATTCTCCAATGGTAGTTTGTATTTCTGTGGGATCAGTGGTGATTATACCTCCTTCATCATTTTTTATTGTGTCTATTTGACTCTTGTCTCCTTTCTTCTTTACTAGTCTAGCTAGTGGTCTATCTACTTTATTAACCTTTTCAAAACCCATCTCCTGGATTTGTTAATTTTTTGAAGGTGTCTCTATCACCTTTAGTTCTGATCTGATCTTGGTTATTTCTTGACTTCTGCTAGCTTTTAAATTTATTTGCTCTTGCTTCTCTAGTTCTTTTAACGGTGATGTTAGGGTATTGATTTTAGATATTGTCTGCCTCCTGATGTGGGCATTAAGTGCTATAAATTTCCCTCTAAACACTGCTTTAGCTGTGTCCCAGAGATTCTGGTACATTGTCGCTTTGTTCTCATTGGTTTTAAAGAACTTATTTCTGCTTTAATTTTGGTATTTACCCAGTAGTCATTAAGAATTAGGCTGTTCAGTTTCCATGTAGTTGTGTGGTGACGAGTGAGCTTCTTACTCTGGATTTCTAATTTGATTGCACTGTGACCAAAGAAACTATTTGTTACTATTTCCCATTCTTTTGCATTTTCTTGAGGAGTGTTTTATTTCCAATTATATGGTCAATTTTAGAATAATTGCTATGTGGCACTGAGAATAATGTATATTCTGTTGATTTGGTGTGGATAGTTATGTAGATGTCTATTAGGTCTACTTGGTTCAAGAGCTGAGTTCAAGTCTTGAATGTCCTTATTAATTTTCTGTCTTGTTGATCTGCCTAATACTGAAGTGGGCCATTAAAGTCTCCTACTACTATTCTGTGGGAGTCTAAGTTTCTTTGTCGGTCTCTAAGAACTTGCTTTATGAATCTGGGTGCTCCTGTATTAGATGCATATGTATTTAGGATAGTCATCTCTTCTTGTTGCATTGATCCCTTTACCATTATGTAATGCCCTTCTCTGTATCTTTTGATCTTTGTTGGTTTAAAGTCTATTTTATCAGAGACTAGGATTGCAACCCCTGCTTTTTTTTCTTTCCATTTGCTTGAAAAATATTCCTCTATCCCTTTATTTTGAGCCTATGTGTGTCTTTGCATGTGACATGGATCTGCTGAATACAGCACACCAATGGGTCTTGACTCTTTATCCAATTTGCCAGTCTGTGTCTTTTAATTGGAATATTTAGCCCTTCTACATTTAAAGTTAATATTGTTATGTGTGAATTTGATTCTGTCATAATGGCATTAGCTGGTTATTTTGCAAATTAGTTGATGCAGTTTCTTCATAGTGTTATTGGTCTTTATAGTTTGGTATGTTTTTGCAGTGGCTGGTACCAGTTTTTCCTTTCCATATTTAGGGCTTCCTTCATGAGTTCTTGTAACGCAGGCCTGGTGGTGACAAAACCCATCAGCATTTGCTAGTCTGGAAAGGATTTTATTTCTCCTTTGCTTATGAAGCTTAGTTTGGCTGGATATGAAATTCTGGTTTAAAATTCTTTTCTTTAAGAATGTTGAATATGGGCCCCTACTCTCTTCTGGCTTGTAGGGTTTCTGCAGAGAGATCCATTGTTAGTCTTATGGGCTTTGCTTTGTAGGTAACCTGGCCTTTCTCTCTGGCTGCCCTTAAAATTTTTTTCTTTGTTTCGACCTTGGAGAATCTGATGATTATGTGTCTTGGGGTTGCTATTCTCAAATAATAACTTAATGGTATTCTCTGTATTTCCTGAATTTGAATATTGGCCTGCCTTGCTAGGTTGGGGGAGTTCTCCTGGATAATATACTGAAGTGTATTTTCCAACTTGGTTCTGTTCTCTGCATCACTTTCAGGTACACTAATCAATCATAGGTTTGATCTTTTTACATAGTTCCATATTTCTTGGAGGCTTCCTTCATTTCTTTTCATTCTTTTTTCTCTTATCTTGTCATCATGCTTTATTTCATTAAGTTGATCTTCAATCTATGATATCCTTTCTTCCACTTGATTGATTTGGCTGTTGATACTTGTGTATGCTTCATGAAGTTTTTGTGCAGGGTTTTTCAGCTCCATCAGGTCATTTATGTTCTTCTCTAGACTGGTTATTCTAGTTACCAGTTCCTGGAACCTTTTATCAAGGTTCTTAGCTTCCTTGCATTGGGTTAGAACATGCTTCTTTAGCTTAGAGGAGTTTGTTATTACTACATTCTGAAGCCTACTTCCATCATTTAATCAACCTCATTCTCCATCCAGTTTTGTGCCCTTGTTGGAGAGAAGTTGCAATCATTTGGAGGAGAAGAGGCATTCTGTTTTTTTGGAACTTTCAACATTCTTGCACTGGTTTTGGGAAAATTCTCCCCAAAATTATCTCTTGCTAAAATTCTCCCCAATATCTGGGAGAATTTTCTGTATTACCTGGCAGAAATTCTTGTTCTCTTTCCTTACTTTCTCCCAAACATACAGAGTCTCTCTCTCTATTCTGAGCCACCTAACACTGGAGGTGGAGTAACACAAACACCTCTGTGGTTACCACCACTATGATTGTGCTGGGTCAGACTTGAAGCCAGCACAATGCTGCGTCTTGCCCAAGGCCTGCTGTAACCACTCCCTGGCTACTGCTTATGTTTTCTGAAGTCCCTGAGGCTCTCAAACCAGCATATGGCAAAGCCAGACAGTCCTGTGTCCTTCCATTCAGGGCAGCAAGTTCTCCAGGGCCCTGGTTAGGCCCAGAAGTGGCATATGCAAGTCAGGGACTAGAGTAAAAAACCTTAGAAGTCTACTTGTTATTCTATTGTATTGCAGTTTTGCTGGCACTTAATTCACAAGATGCAGTCCTTCCTGCTTTTTCCTCCCCTTTCTTTTTTTTTTATTATACTTTATGTTCTGGTACATATGCAGATCTTGCAGGATTGTTCCGTAGGTATGCCCATCCCATGGTGGTTTTCTGCCTCCATCCCCCCTTCTTCTACATTAGGTATTTCTCCTGTTATCCCTCACCAAACTCCCCATGCCCTGCTATCACTCCCCTAGCCCCCCCAACCCCTAACAGACCCCAGTGTGTGATGTTCCCCTCCCTGTGTCCATGTGTTCTCATTGTTCAATACCCGCCTATGAGTGAGAACATGTGGTGTTTGGTTTTCTGGTCTTGTATCAGTTTGCTGAGAATGATGGTTTCCAGATTCATCCATGCCCCTGCAAAGGATATGAATTCATCCTTTTTTATGGCTGCATAGTATTCCATGGTATATATGTGCCACATTTTCTTTATCCAGTTTATCCTTGATGAGCATTTGGGTTGGTTCCAAGTGTTTGCTATTGTAAACAGTGCCACAATGAACATACATGTGCATGTGTCTTTAAAATAGAATGATTTATAATCCTTTGGGCATATAGCCAGTAATGGGATTGCTGGGTCAAATGGTATTTCTGTTTCTAGACCCTTGAGGCATCATCAAACTGTCTTCCATAATGGTTGAACTAATTTACACTCCCACCACCAGTGTAAAAACGTTCCTATTTCTCCACATCCTCTCCAGCATCTGTTGTCTCCAGATTTTTTTAATGATCGCCATTCTAACTGGCATGAGATGGTATCTCAATGTGGTTTTGATTTGCATTTTTCCAATGACCAGTGATGATGAGCGTTTTTTCCTATGTTTTTGGCCACATAAATATCTTTTTTTGAAAACTGCCTGTTCATATCCTTCACCCACTAAAGAGTGATTTGACTCTTGGAGAGCATTTCTGGACCTGGTCTGGACCAGAGGAGAGCCAAATGCTCTGAAGGATGAGTCCCAGGCCAGACAGCATTCACCACAAACTGACTTAAAAAATCTTGGGCCTTAAGGTAACAGCAGTGTTAGTTTGGCAGTACTCGTTATGGCCTGTGGTGATGGCTACAGAATGAGAATACCCCATCATCTCAGCCCAAAATCTCCGTAAGATGATAAGCAACTTCAGCAAAGCCTCAGGACATAAAATCAATGTGCAAAAATCACAAGCATTCCTATACACCAATAACAGACAGAGAGCCAAATCATGAGTGAACTCCCATTCACAATTGCTACAAAGAGAATAAATTACCTAGGAATACAACTAACAAAGGACATGAAGGACCTCTTCAAGGAGAACTATAAACCACTGCTTAAGGAAGTAAGAGAGGATACAAACAGATGGAGAAACATTCCATGTTCGTGGTTAGGAAGAATTGATATCGTGAAAATGGCCATACTGCCCAAAGCAATTTGTAGGTTCAATGCTATCCCCATCAAGCTACCATTGACCTTCTTTACAGAATTGGGAAAAAAAACACCTTAAACTTCATACGGAACCAAAAAGAACCCTTATAGCTAAGACAATCCTAAGCAAAAAGAACAAAGCTGGAGGCATCACGATTTGTTCTGACTTCAAACTATACTATAAGGCTACAGTAATCCAAATATCATGGTCCTGGTACCAAAACAGAGATATAGACCAATGGAACAGAACAGAGGCCTTGGAAGTAATGCCACATACCTACAACCATCTGATCTTTGACAAACCTGTCAAAAACAAGCAATGGGGAAATGATTCCCTGTCTAATAAATGGCATTGGGAAACTGGCTAACCATATGCAGGAAGCTGAAACTGAACTCCTTCCTTACAAAAATTAACTCCAGATGGATTAAAGATTTAAACATAAGACCTAACACCATAAAAACTCTAGAAGAAAACTTAGGCAATACCATTCAGGACATAGGCATAGGCAAGGACTTCATGACTAAAACACCAAAAGCAATAGCAACAAAAGCCAAAATAGACAAATGGGATCTAATTAAACTTAAGAGCTTCTGCACAGCAAAAGAAACTATCATTAGAGTGAACCAGCAACCAACAAAATGGGAAAAAAATCTTTGCAATCTACCCATCTGACAAAGGGATAATATCCAGAATCTTCAATTTACAAGAGTTTACAAGAAAAAATAAATAACCCCATCTTTGTGCAAGACAAAGTCCCCTTTACTTTACCTTCTGCTTTTCTCAAGTAGGAGTTTTGTTTTGTCCCACAGCCACCACAGCTAGTAATGTGCTGAGTCTCATCTGAAGCCAGTAAGTCTCAGATGCTCTCAGTATAGTACGTGAGTATCACTGCTGGTTATTCAGGGCCCAAGGGCCTCCTTAGTTAGCAGGTGATGAATATTGCTAGGACTGAGTGCTTTCCTTCAAGGCAGCAGGTTCCCTTCTTTTTCCGAGAAACATCATCTGGGAGCTTTGGTCTGGAATGAGGGCATCTTGACTCTGACTGGTGCCCTATCTTGCTGTGGCTGAGCTGGTATCCAGGATTCAAGACAAAGTCTTCCCCACTGATACTGTTTGGTTGTATCCCCACCCAAATCTCAACTTGAATTGTTTCTTTCAGAATTCCCACCTGTTGTGGATTGGACCCAGGGGGAGGTAATTGAATCATGGAGGCTGGTCTTTCCCATGCTATTTTCGTGATAGTGTGTAAGTCTCATGAGATTGGATGGGTTTATTAGGGGTTTCCACTTTCACACCTTCCTTATTTTTCACTTGCCACTGCCATGTAAGAATTGCCTTTCACCTCCTGCCATAATTCTGAGGCCTCCCCAGACATGTGGAACTGTAAGTTTAATTAAACCTCTTTTTCTTCCCAGTCACAGGTATGTCTTTATCAGCAGCATGAAAACAGACTGATATACCCACTCTTCCTTCCTTTCCTTCTCCTCTCCTCACATGGAGGAAAGAGATCTCTTTTGTAGCTTTGAGCTGTGTAGCCTGTGGTTAGGAGACGGGTGATTCCAGCATCCCCTAGATTACCCCACCTTGTGTCTCAGTATTTCACATGCCCCCCCACAGTCCACTATCTCTGGGCCTAGTTCAGCCCTATGACTGTCCTACCAGTTGCAGTCCTTATGGCCTAGGCTGCCTTTCAAACTTACTTGGAAAGTGGGAGCACTTTGGCCCTTGGTGACAAGGTTTGCAGGCACTCAAGTTTGGAATGCTGTGATCAGTGACTCGCCTCTTGATAGGGCTGGTTAAATGCTCCCTCTGTGGGTGGGCGTCTGCTGAGTTTGGTCTTGTTTTCCTTTCTTGTCTAAGAGGACAACACTGAGTTTAATGTCTCAGAGTTGCTGTGTTTTCTCTCTCCCAGTGCCCAGAGAGGCTCCCTGAACCATGCAGCTATTCCTGGAGTGAGGGTGGGGTGGCATAAATAATTCATGACTGTTTTTTCTGTATCTTCAGTACATCTTTCAGTGATATGGAGTTAAAACCAGTTACTCTAAGTGCTCAACTAGTTTTTGGTTCTTATAAAAGTATTTGCGTAGATAGCTGTTAACTTGGGGTTCTTGTGGGGTGGTAGGCACTATCAGTGGAGCTTTCTATTCTGCCACCTTGCTTCACCTCCCTCTTGCATCATGTATTTATATGTAAAGCCTAAGAGTATACAACTTCCTAAAGAAACCATAGGAGAGAATATTAGAGACTTTAAATTTGGCAAAGATTTCTTGAATGTAATATAAAAAGCACAAATTATAAAAGAAGAATGATAAATTGGACTTCACCTATATTAAAAGTATCTACTCTTCAACAGTCACTATCAAGAAAATAAAAAGGCATGCCACAGAGTGTAGGAAAATATTTGCAAAACATATGTTTTAAAGGCCTTGTATGCAAAGTTTATAAGTAACTCTTACAATTTGATAAGAAAAAGACAACCCAATAAGAAAATAGACAAAAGATTTGAAAAAACGTGTCACAAAAAATACAAAAATGGCAAAAGAAGCATATGAAATTATGCTCAACATCATTAGTTATTAAAGATGTCCAAATTAAAATCACTGTAACATACCACTAAACACCCACTAAAACAGCTAATATTAAAAATACTGACTATACCAAGTGTTGGTTTGGGTGTAAAGCAACTGGAAGTCTGAAATTGCTGTGTCATAAAATCATACAACTTTAGGAAATACACTGATGATGTCTTATACTATTAAACATACACATATCCTTTGATCCAGCCATTCTACTTCCAGCTACATAACCACGAGCAATGAAAATGTATATATACACCAAAAATTGTGGACGAATGTTTGTAGCAAGATTAGTCACAGTAGCCTAAAAGTGGAAAGTCCCCAAGTGCCCGTTAACTGGTAAATAGATAAATCATTATATTCCTACAATGGGCACTTGGGGACTTGCCACTTTTATTACTAATCAGCAATAAAAGGAATGAACTACTGATACATATAACAACAGATATGAATGAATGATTGATATCTGATATGATTCTATTTATGTGCAATTCCAGAAAAGGATTGTCATGAATTTATAGTGACAAAAAGCAGTGGCCCATGGTGAGAGTTAGGAATTCACTGTAAAGTGGATTGATGGAAATTTTTCAGTTGATAGAAATGTCTACATTTTGATCATGGTTGGAGTTACATGACTGTAAACACTTATCAAAACTGACCAAAGTATACACTTAAGATTGATAAATTTTACTACTGTAAGGTATTACTCAAAAAGCTAATTAATGCAATTTAACTTAACTAATTCTTTATTCTTTCTAGCCATGGGAGGGGCACCACCTATTAGGACACTATGGTATTTTAAGGACATACCTAGGTAAAAAGTGAGTATGATTATTTCAGCTTCTTGGAGCTTCTACCAGGGGTTTGAAGTATGTGTTATATTACCTAATTGGTTTTTCTTCACTATATATTTCAGTGTCTACATCATCCCTGAATAATTAGAGGTAAATTCAATCAACTGGCCACCTCTTCTTAGTTTGAAGTTAAACTATGTGCCTTCCTTGTCACAATTTCTTTACACACACACACACAGAGACAGAAAGAGAGAGAGAGATTTGATATTTAAAATAACATTTGAAGTTAATGTTGCTGCACAAACTTCATAACAATGTTAATACTGAGAAGACTATCAATTAGTAATTGCAGAAGGAAAATTTTGGTTTTATGGTCTTTAGCTTTTTTCTGTAACTTATTCTGAAAGACTAATGGTATTTTACTTTTTGAATAGAGATGTAGGGACCCACAGTCTATATTTTAGGGAAAGTTAGGAGACTTTTCTTATAGTAAACATCCTGAGAGAGCTGAACCATAAATCTTCACCACCTTGTAATTATGCTTGTTATATGGAATCTCAGGAGTATCTTTGCAGTATGGAATCCAAATTTGATATTAAATTTTGACTCCAGAAGATAACATAGCGTAGGAAATTGTCCAAAAATACAGAATTCCTGGAGCAATCCCCATATTTATGGAACTATTTTCAGTTTCCCTGAAGCCAACCGCATAAGGCATATGAGGAAAGTACATTGATAACTCAAGGACAAAGTGACGTTTTGAATCTTCTCACTAAATCACATGAAAGATGGTCATGTATAGTGAAAATATCATAGGCTTGGAGAGTAACAATTCAACCACTTACTAACTATGCAACATTGGCCTAGTTACTTAACCTTATTAAGCCTCAGTCTGTAAAAGGGAGATTATATATACATTATATATATATATATATACACATTATATATATATATACATTATATATATATATACACACACACATACACACACACACACACATATTCTAATATGTGTATTATATATTACAGATATTAGATATAGTGTTAGAATATATGCATATTCTAATTTTAATAGTCACAATAGGTCTGCAAGATACATATATATAAATATATATAAAATATAAATGTCAAGATATATATATATCTTGCTGAGCTATTGTGACTATTAAAGTTAGAATATGTATATATGTGTATGTATATCTAATGTCTACCATATTGCAGATGCCTAAAATATACTAGTTATTATCATTATTATGGCTGCCATACTTGAGAATGTCATTTGCAAGACACTGTGGGGATAAAGGACTCACCCCTCTTTTTTTTCCAAGACAAAACTCCTATTGTTAATAAAAACTTACTTTGGACTCAGAAGTCTAATCAGAACTTCAATTCTTTATTCCTTTTCTAGTTTCAATCTTCAGGCCTTCCTACCTTGTTTGATGTTCAAAATTAAATGTCATGAAAGAGGCCCCAGTGTACCTTTTGGTCATCACCTCAAAAACAAATATACAGCCATGAGATGTGGAATTCATCTTTGCAAGATGAAATAAAATTCAAACAAAACTACACTCTTTTCAGAGCTGAATATTTGGAAATTAGTCTGCTTAGCTATCCCTAGTGCTTCTCTGATATCTCTCATAAATGCCTGCCAACAAGTTCCCACACAAAAGTATAAATGGAAGACCAGAGTTCTAAAAAACAAAAATAAGTTGAACATAGGAACAACAGCAACAACAAAATTATTCATTTGAAAGAATTCCCAGCAAAGACTCAGGGAAGTAGTGAGGGACAAGGCAGTGAGCGATAGAGGGAGTGGTTGTAGCCATCAATACGATTTGGAAAATATAACTTTTTCTTTAAAACATAATCCTCCAAACCTGCTGCTGTATTCTCAGAAGCAGATAATAAAACAGAATGAAAAGCAGACTCTTATCTTAATACTGAATCCATATGCAAAGCAGCTAGTGGATGCACTGCAGCAGAATGAATTCTTCATTTTATCATTATTGCAGGCTCATTCTGCGATTTCTCTCTCAATGGGTGACTGCAATAAGCCTGAAGGTACAGTTCACTCTTCTGAAAGAGCCATTATAGTCGCTCCTAAATGCCTGCCTCAAAGCTACCATTTTTTAAAACTTGGTTTTCCTTCGTCTCCCAAGCAGCTGCAACCCATGCTTTTCACTGCTTAAAGAAAGAAGAAGAAAGCAAAAGACCAATAACTCAATGAAATCTCAAAGGAAGCTAGGTCGGTGATCTCAGCTGGGATCTGGAGTGGTGAATTAAATTTTCATTTTCCTTGAGGAACTTGGGATCCACTTATGAGGAATTCAGAATATGGCCAGATCTGACTGGGCAGGGCTTGATTCATATATTCCATAGAGGACTGAAGCAGGCCAAGAGATGACAGAGTCATGGCTTTGTCACAGGCTGAAGGAAAAAGTAATAGCAAGGGAAAAGGCTAAGCCATACCATTATCCTTATTCTGACTCCTTCTCTGAAAAGTGAGTTTGACCAGTGCTGCAGGCTGTCAACAGAGTTTATTCTTTGCTCTTATCTCTGTCAGGCTCACCCCAGAGGTAGAGTGCAGAGGCTGAAGAGGAAGAGAGAAAGTTGAAATTTTTTTTTAAACTTACTGACTCTGCTAATGTAGAAAGCAGAGATGTGCATAGCTAGCTACCTTCCAGGTTGGGCTGCTACCAACTCAAAATCTGTCACAAAGTGACCTGGAGGAAAAGACAAGATAGATGAGCTGAGAGAGTCCCTCAGCCCCCTCCTCCCATAAGCAGGCAATGATTACTAAGGACATTTCCATGAGCACTGCAGGATTTTTTTTCCCTTGCACATGACCTTTAAAACTACCTGATAAGCTATTTGCACTGCCTACCCTAGAAGTTTCAATAGACAGAGAGAAGACGAACATTAACCTTAATGGCTAAATTACCCAATGTCACTCTAAAGGCCTTTCCCCTTGAGAGAAGCCTGTGCAGCAGCCAAACACTCACTCCTTTAAAAGTTCACAGAGAGGCTCCATTAAAATCAAAACTGCAGAGTTTCCAAACTTGGGTACTTTAAAAGACAACATGTTACCTCTGGTGATGGACCTTCTTTTAAAAAAATTAATAATTTGGCCAAATAATTGGAAGAAATTGTATTAAAGCTCTCTAAAAATAAACTGGATACTCAAATGCTACAGTGGAAACTGAAGAACGTTTTCAGCTTGATGCTGAGAACACTGATGGACATATAGTTCTCTATTCCAAAAAGGGGGGAAAAGACCTGTATTAATAAGGGAAGCCATTGTAGTGCTTCTAGCCATTCCTTCATTCATTTATGGAGTGCTTACTCTCTACCAGGTACTATGCTATATCCTGGGAATGTGATGGTAAGCAAAATCAGATGTATGTACTCTCCATCATTGGACTTATCATCTACTGAAGGATGGAGACTGTAACCCAGGAATCACACAAACACAGAAAATATTGTGATGGTTCAAGTAAGTGAGAGGCTCATGGTACTATGCTTACACTCTGATAGGTTTGGAGACAATGACTGCCCAGAAATTTCCATCTTCTTCAAAGAAAGAGAACACATACCTCCTTGTCCTGTAGAACAAAACATGGCTATCCAGTCCCAGACACATTCAGTTAGCCTCTAATAAGTCAAGTCTTATGAGTGATGTAGTCGTGGTCTCTTTTTGGCCTCAGAGCCTAGATTAACACTTTTCTCATTCATTTCTTCATTCAGTCCACAAGCATTTATTTAATTTTTACTATGTGCCAGAAACTGAGTTAGACCATGGGTACAAAGATAAACGAGGCAAAGACCCTGCCATCAAGATACTCAGTCTACTGGGAAAGGCAGACACAGATAATTACAATACAGCACAATAATTGCTCTACTATAGAGAAGTACAAAGTGTTGTAAGAATTCCAAAGGGGGAAAAAAAGCTACTTTCCTAATACTTTCTGGGGCCTAATCCATCAGCAAAATCCTCACTACACAGGGCTAACAGGAAAACACTGGCAGATCATTTGTCGTGTCACTTGGCATTCCAGGAGCAGTCAGAAGCTCCTGCCCAACAAAGGTGGGCAGGCAGTTGAAAAGAAAGCAGTAGCATTAACAAACATAGCACGCCATTCTAAACTCAATGCACAACTGAGTTTGCTGCCTGGCAGCTTGTCCCTGATACCTCACTGCAGTGAGAGAAACAAGCCCTCCAACCCCACACTACTGCTAGGCAATTGTTAGGGATGGATTTGTATATTAGAAGCAACTTCTCTAACACATCTCCCTCAAGTGCACTTACCTGCCACCCAGGGCCCTTCACAGCCTTTCCCATTTTTTTCCCCCTTTTGAAATAGTTGGAGACATAATTTATGTCAAGCAGCTGATGAGAGTTACTGCTTCACTTCAGTCTATCCTTCATCAAAACACTTTATCTGGGGATCTGAAAGTATGAAGGGTCAGGCGTTTTTAGAAAATAAAATAAAACAATACCATATAAAGTATATACACCTTAACTCTCTTTTTCAATCATCAGTTGCAGTAGAAGAAAGAAAATTTAAATAGCAATTAGCTGTTGAATTGACCATATTCCATTTTGCAGTAAGTTAGCAGATCTTACAGCATGGCAGTCAGTCCCTCAGCTCCTTCAGTTCATTCCTGCAGCAATATGTTAAAGTTCCAAACTGCCCCAGAATCCTGAATGAATAGAAGAAACTTACAGGTTCTTTTCAGGTAATCTCAAGCCTAAAGCCTGTCTTGCTGAAAGTCAAACCAAGAGTTTCTAATGCTAAAACTACTTTCAATAGAAATCTAATCATTTGAGAAAAGTAACATTAATGTTTTCAGGCAATTCCTAAAGAGAATATACACTGGGAGAATCTAGCGACATAATGCATATTTTTTCTGTTAGCACATGGTGTACGTTCAAATTTATATAGATGAGGTCATCACACATGACCATTATATGCCACACCTCTGTAAGTCTCATAAACAGTTCAGATATTCTGCATCTATATTTATTTTAAACATACAGTGACTCCTCACTGTGAGCCACATCCAATACTGATTGAGTTCTGCTTAATTGTCACATATTTTTTCCCCTACTCCATTTGCAGGATTAAATAGACCTATTACAGCATGGTAAAAAGAACCAAAATATCCCCTTACTGCTTTTGCAAAGGTCACTCTCCTGCTTTGAGCATGGGTTATTTTTAATCAGAGGTTATATATCTTAAAGGCAAGGCATTTATTGAAACCTCCAGTTCATTTTTAAAAGTCTCTGGACATATTGAATAAATCACAGCTCAGAAGTAAAATGTAGTGATACACTCCCTACCACCTTACATGCAAGGTCCCAGGGAGCCAGTTTCCAACTGTCCCCCTCCAATGCAGATTATCTCTTCACTCAGCCAAGATCAAGATGATAGTGCTCACCTCAACATTCAGACTAGGAAATCTCAACCCTTTGGGGACCATGGTACTGGTTTTCAGTAAGACATAGAACAAAAGGAGCTGAGCTTTATGGGTCACTTAAGATCTTCTAGAATAAAACTTAGGCCACACCATCCAGGACATAGACACAGGCAAGGACTTCATGACTAAAACACCAAAAGCAATGGCAACAAAAGCCAAAATAGACAAATGAAATCTAATTAAACTTAAGAGCTTCTACACAGCAAAAGAAACAATCATTAGAGTGAACTGGCAATGAACAGAATGGGAAAAAATTTTCAATGACCACCCATCTGAAAACAGACTAATATCCAGAATCTACAAAGAACTAAAGCAGATTTACAAGCAAAAAAAAAAAAAACAAAAAAAAAACAAAACAAAGAAACCCATTTAAAAGTGGGTGAAGGATATGAACAGACACTTTTCAAAAGAAGACATATATGAGGCCAACAAACATGAATAAATGCTCATCATCATTGGTCATTAGAGAAATGCAAACCAAAACCACATTGAGATATCATCTTACGCCTGTTAGAATGGTGATCATTCAAAAGTGGGCAAAGGATATGAACAGACACTTTACGAAAGAAGACATATATGAGGCCAACAATCATATGAAAAAATGCTCATCGTCACTGGTCATCAGAGAGATGCAAATCAAAACCACACTGAGATACCATCTCACGCCAGTTAGAATGGCGATCATTAAAAAATCTGGAGACAACAGATGCTGGAGAGGATGTGGAGAAAAAGGAACACTTTTACACTGTTGGTGAGAGTGTAAATTAGTTCAACCATTGTGAAAGACAGTGTGGCGATTCCTCAAGGCCTTAGAAATAGAAATTCCATTTGACCCAGCAATCCCATTACTGGGCATATATCCAAAAGACTATAAATCGTTCTACTATAAGGACACATGTACACGAATGTTCATTGCAGCACTGTTTACAATAGCAAAGACCTGGAATCAACCCAAATGCCCATTGATAATAGACTGGATTGGAAAAATGTGGCACACATACACCATGGAATATTATGCAGCAATCAGAAATGATGAGTTTGTGTCATTTGTAGGGACATGGATGAATCTGGAGAACGTCATCCTCAGCAAACTGACACAAGAACAAAAAATGAAACACCGCATATTCTCACTCATAGGTGGGTGATTAAAAATGAGATCGCATGGACACAGAAAGGGGAGTACTAAACACTGGGGTCTATTGGGGGGAAAAGGGGAGGGCCAGTGGGAGGGGGAGGTGGGGAGGGATGGCCTGGGGAGAAATGCCAAATGTGGGTGAAGGGGAGAAGCAAAGCAAAGCACACTGCCATGTGCGTACCTACGCAACTGTCTTGCATGCTCTGCTCATGTACCCCAAAACCTAAAATCCAATAAAAATTTAAAAAAAAAAAAAGAAGAATGGTGATCATTAAAAATCTGGAGACAACAGATGCTGGAGAGGAAGTGGAGAAATAGGAACACTTTTACACTGTTGGTGGGAGTGTAAATTAGTTCAACCATTATGGAAGACAGCGTGGCAATTCCTCTAGGATCTAGAAATAGAAATTCCATTTGACCCAGCAATCCCATTACTGGGTATATACCCAAAGAACTATAAATTGTTCTACTATAAAGACACATGCCCGTGTATGTTCATTGTAGCCCTGTGTACAATAGCAAAGACCTGGAACTGACCCAAATACCCATCGATGATAGACTGGACAAGGAAAATGTGGCACATATACACCATGGAATACTATGCAGCCATAAAAAATGATGAGTTCAGGTCCTTTGTAGAGACATGGATGAATCTAGAAACCATCATTCTCAGCAAACTGGGACAACAGAAAACCAAACAGCGCATGTTTTCACTCATAGGTGGGTGATTAACAATGAGAACACTTGGGCACAGGTGTGAAGAGAACAACACTCACTGGGCTAGGTGGTGGGGGTGGAGGGGAGGGGAGGGACAGTGGAAAGGTAGGGAGAATTGGTAAGAATAACACTGGGAGAATTGCCTGATGTAGGTGACAGAGTCGGGGGGATGAAGACAGCAAACCACTATGGCATATATGTACCTATGCAACAATTCTGCAGGATGCAAGATATGCACATGTATACCAGAGCCCAAAATACAACTTAAAAAAAAAGAAAAACATCTCCTGGAAGCTTTTCAGGAAGAGAAGCAAAGGGATAATGTCCTGGCTTAAGTTCCAGGCTGAAGAACAAGGCAGAAGCTGGACTCTATATTCCTTTAACTGCATAACTTCTATTGACTTCAGATGCCTCACTCTAAAATTGTCTTAGCTCCTGTTGCAATAGCTCTATAACAATTATAACTGGATTTCTTTGGTGGCTGAAATTAAGGAAGTCTTATGGATAAAATTCATATATGTTGAGACTAACAAAAGGTAATGTATAAATAGCCATTGATGATGGATTTTATTCTTCTCAGGCCCTTTTTGATTTACAACATTGTTTATACTACTGTTTAAGGTTAAAGTTATGCCTTATACCTGGAAATTGTCTATAAATAGGCAAAATTTTGAATCAGATTGAATATTCAGAAAGTAAAATGATTGCCAGAATTTTCTTTTGTTTTAGTCTGAATGTATATAACAAATATAACAAATAGCTTTCTCTAGATCCAAAAAGCCAGCAAAATGAATCAGCTTTTCCACATTCTTTCATACTTTGTATTTAATATGTTAATACGAATTTGTTTCTTAGTTTTCAAAAAATTGCACTGGAAGGTTCAGTATAAGAAGAAAGAGGCATAAGCTTGCATTTTCCCAAATGTAGTGGCCCCGATCATCACCTTTCCATCAGCAATAGACTGCATTCTAAAAAATAAAGTCTAATCACCACTGGGCAGTATTAAATATATTTGGCCTACCCACATAACATTCTACACAAATTTCAACACACTCTGCCATCTCATAATGACCACTAATAAAGTCCTCTCATGAGATTGTCAACCTCTCTTAAGCATTAACTTTCTCCTCCTTCTTGAAGAAAGGGCAATAAAAATTAAATTGCAACAAGAATAGTTTTGAACAGATGAGCCTAAGTTATGTATTATTATCATTATTAATGCAGTAACCACATCTGGCCTACTTTTTGGACATTCAAAACATGGTGTGTTTTAAGATGCCTTAAAAATGAAAATCGTAGTCTTAGAAAATTGTTTTTGTAAAATATTTAAGGATAGCTTTAAATTAAGGCATATTTGACTCAATATGCTCTTCTGGAATAGAGAGTGAAACTCCAAACTAGATGGCAATTTCAATAACATATTGATATAATTTTTAGAGATGCATTTTAAAGACCACCACAGATGAGATGTCATCTCTAGATCATTTTCTTGACAACATTCTCAGTCTTCTTCACTAAGGCCAATTCTTGCTTGATGAACAGGAATTTATGCTAGTAAAACATTAAGCTACCATGACTCCATAATATCATAATGTCTCAAAACTTTTCAGAAGTATTTTTTGAGGCTTTTAAAATAGTCATTAGTAGCAGATGTTCCTCTTTGCCTAGAGTTATCAGAAACTACAAAAAGAGTCCAAGTCTTTGTTGTTTGTATTTTATTTTTGCATTAAACAATAATTGCCAGTACAGAAAGTATAGAAATAATGCCCCTCAACTTAATTCATTCTTAATTGTTAAATCATTTATGAATTAAAAGAGAAGAAAACCTTATTGCTCTTTTTGGGAATAAAAATTAAGAAGAGGAAGAATTTTGGCTTAAATAACATAGTATAGATATTTAATGTACCTGGCTGACATTATTGACTTTGTTTGTTAAAATTCATTTCACAGAATTAAAGCAATGCAAATTTTAAAGTGTTTGTGCTTATTTTTTTAAATAATGGTTTGTGTTTGTCACTAAAGAAAAATATTTATAACACTACACTTTCTTATTTTAATTAAATAAAACAATGTGTATGTCCATTGTATTTCATTTTAATCAGTTTGGTAAATAAAATAATTAGATAAGCTTCAATTTTCTTATGAAGCTACAAATTTAGTCAAAGAAAGTATCACCTAAGTCCCTGCTTGAAAATGGATAGCATGAACCTTCTAAAAATAAAATGTTATCAAGTATACATATTATTATTATACGTTTGTAAATATGCACACTTCTCTCCAGAACTGTCATCTTTTGACCATGTCCAACTAAAATGTAAGTTTTTCGTTTAGTTTTGATTTTTCAATAAGGGACCAGGTCTTTGGTGATAACAATCCATATTCCCAAAAGCTTTCTCATTCCTCTTACTAAGAAATAGAGTCTGAGGTTCCTCCCCTTGAACCTAAGTAAAACCTTGTGACTGCCTCAATAAATATAATGCGAGGGGACTCAAGATGGCGCTGTGAGAACAACCCAGGATTGAAGCCCGCGTTGAATTCGCAAACGGTGAGTCAGTGCTGCATTTCCAGACTGATCTTTGTTGCCCACAGAACGGGGAAACTCCCAAGTATAAAAAGACACGGGACGCCAGGCAGTAGGTCTGCCTGGCGAAGCCGGCAGCCGAGGCGGCGGCGGCCGGCCCTACCCAGCAATCCCCACAGGGCGCGCTTGTCCGGGTGCCTTGTTGAACCGGCAACCTGAGACTTGAGAGGGCTGGACTTGAGACTGAACGAGACTTGCACAGTAGCCCAGCCCAGGGGATTGCAGGGACAGATCGCTTGGGATACCCAGTGGGACGAACAAAACCGCGAATTCAAACTATCCCGGGCAGACGGTCCGAGACGCTCTGTGGGGGAGGGGCGTCCACCACTACGGAGGCAACCTGCCCCAACTGATATACACGCCCACTGCTGAGGCAGCCAGCCGTTGCCGAGGCAACCCGCCCCAACTGAGATACACGCCCACTGCTGACGCAGCCAGCCGTTGCCGAGGCAACCCGTCCCTACTGAGATACACGCCCACTGCTGACGCAGCCAGCCGTTGCCGAGGCAACCCGCCCCAACTGAGATACACGCCCACTGCTGACGCAGCCAGCCGTTGCCGAGGCAACCCGTCCCTACTGAGATACACGCCCACTGCTGACGCAGCCAGCCGTTGCCGAGGCAACCCGCCCCAACTGAGATACACGCCCACTGCTGACGCAGCCAGCCGTTGCCGAGGCAACCCGTCCCTACTGAGATACACGCCCACTGCTGACGCAGCCTGCCATTGCTGAGGCAACACGCTACAACGAAGAGACTCCGCCGCAGGGCGTGGCGGAGACCACAGCAGAGCCGGCAGGAACAGCGCGAATCACACAACAGCAGGGCGGAGCCTCGGCAGCCAAACAGTGGCTAGTCTGCCTTCGAGCTGGGCAGGACACCTGATCGGACATCCAAAAATAAAGCCCAAACCCCTCAACACAGAGCATTTGAGAAAAAAAAAAGGGTTGTTTAATGAGCTGTGTTGCAGCAGAATCAAACATAGCAGCCTAACAGCCCTGAATGAACAACAGAGTGCACAGCTCAGCAATTAAACCCCTATAAAGTACAAACTGTCTCCTCAAGCAGCTCCCTGACCCCTCTATATCCAAAAGACTGTCATTAGGCAGGCATCATCCTGGGACAAAGAGAGCAGAAAAAGAAACTGGTAGCATCCCTCGCTGTGCCACGGCTACTAGAGGTGCACCCCAGACAAGCAGGGTCTGGAGCAGACCTCAACAGTCGTACAGCGAAGGGGCTAGACTGGTAGAAGGAAAACCAAGCAACAGAAATACTTCATCATCAACATTCTGGGTGTCCACTCAGAGACCCAAACGAAAAGTCAGCAACTACGCAGACGACCAGCGGACAAATCCACAAAGATGGGAAGAAACCAGCGCAAAAAGGAGGAAAACACCCGAAACCAGAACACATCGCCTCCTAGAAAGGACCAAAATTCCTCACCAGCAAGGGAACAAAGCTGGACGGAGAATGACTGTGACGAAATGACGGAATTAGACTTCAGAAGATGGATAATGAGAAACTTTTGTGAGCTAAAAGATCATGTATTAAATCAATGCAAAGAAACTAAGAACCTTGAAAAAAGATTTGAAAAAAGATTCGAGGAAATGATAACAAGAATGGATACCTTAGAGAGGAATATGAATGAATTAAAGGAGCTGAAAAACACAATACGAGAACTTCGCGAAGCAAACGCAAGTTTCAATAGCCGAATTGACCAAGCAGAAGAAAGAATATCTGAAGTCGAAGACCAACTCAATGAAATAAAACGAGAAACCAAGATCAGAGAAAAAAGCGCAAAAAGGAACGAACAAAGTCTCCAAGAAATGTGGGACTATGTGAAAAGACCTAACCTACGTTTGATAGGTGTACCAGAAGGGGACGAAGAGAATGAATCCAAGCTGGAAAATACTCTTCAGGACATCATCCAGGAAAATTTCCCCCACCTAGCAAGACAGGCCAACACTCAATTGCAGGAAATACAGAGAACACCACAAAGATATTCCGCAAGAAGAGCAACCCCAAGGCACATAATCGTCAGATTCAACATGGTTGAAATAAAGGAGAGAATACTAAGGGCAGCCAGAGAGAAAGGTCAGGTCACCCACAAAGGGAAGCCCATCAGACTCACAGCAGATCTCTCGGCAGAAACACTACAAGCCAGAAGAGAGTGGGGGCCAATATTCAACATTCTTAAAGAAAAGAACTTTCAACCCAGAATTTCATATCCAGCCAAACTGAGCTTCAGAAGTGAAGGAAGAATAAAATCCTTTGCGAACAAGCAAGTACTCAGAGATTTTGTCACCACCAGGCCTGCTTTACAAGAGCTCCTAAAAGAGGCACTACACATAGAAAGGATCAATCAGTACCAGCCATTCCAAAATCACACTGAATGCTAAAGAGCTTCAACATAATGAAGAATCTACAACAACTAACAGGCAAAACAGCCACTTAGAATCAAAATGGCAGTATCAAATTCACACATAACAATATTAACCCTAAATGTAAATGGACTAAATGCACCAATCAAAAGACACAGACTGGCAAATTGGATAAAAATCCAAAACCCATCAGTGTGCTGTATCCAGGAAACCCATCTCACATGCAAGGATACACAAAGGCTCAAAATAAAGGGATGGAGGAAGATTTACCAAGCTAATGGAAAGCAAAAAAAAGCAGGAGTTGCAATTCTCATCTCTGATAAAATAGACTTTAAAGCAACAAAGATCAAAAGAGACAAAGAAGGCCATTACATAATGGTAAAAGGATCGATACAACAAGAAGAGCTAACGATCCTAAACATATATGGACCCAACACAGGAGCACCCAGATACATAAGGCAAGTTCTTAATGACTTACAGAAGGACTTAGACTCCCACACAATAATAGTGGGAGACTTTAACACTCCACTGTCAATACTAGACAGATCAACCAGACAGAAAATCAACAAGGATACCCAGGGCTTGAACTCAGACCTGGAGCAAGCAAACCTGGTGGACATTTACAGAACTCTCCACCCCAAATCCACAGAATACACATTCTTCTCAGCACCACATCACACCTACTCTAAAATTGACCACATAATTGGAAGTAAAGCACTGCTCAACAAATGCAAAACAACTGAAATCATAACAAACAGCCTCTCAGACCATAGTGCAATCAAGTTAGAACTCAGAATTCAGAAACCGACCCAGAACCGCACAGCTTCATGGAAACTGAACAACTGGCTCTTGAATGTTGACTGGGTAAACAACGAAATGAAGGCAGAAATAAAGAAGTTCTTCGAAACCAATGAGAACGAAGACACAACGTGCCAGAACCTCTGGGACACATTTAAAGCAGTCTCTAGAGGAAAGTATACAGCAATAAGTGCCCATATGAGGAGAATGGAGAGATCCAAAATTGACACCCTATCGTCAAAATTGAAAGAGTTAGAGGAGCAAGATCAAAAAAACTCAAAACCCAGCAGAAGACAAGAAATTACTAAGATCAGAGCTGAGCTGAAGGAGATTGAGACACGAAAAACCCTTCAAAAAATCAATAAATCCAAGAGCTGGTTTTTTGAAAAGATCAACAAAATAGACAGACCACTAGCCAGATTGATTAAAAATAAAAGAGAGAACAATCAAATAGATGCAATAAAAAATGATAAAGGGGAAATCACCACAGATTCCTCAGAAATTCAAACCATCATCAGAGAATATTACAAACAACTCTATGCACATAAACTAGTAAACCTGGAAGAAATGGATAAATTCCTGGACTCCTGTGTCCTCCCAAGCCTAAACCAGGAGGAAGCTGAAACTATGAATAGACCAATAACAAGGTCTGAAGTTGAGGAAGCAATTAAGAGCCTACCTCACAAAAAAAGCCCAGGTCCAGATGGGTTCACAGCCGAATTCTACCAGACACACAAGGAGGAGCTGGTACCATTCCTTCTAAAACTATTTCAAACAATCCAAAAAGAGGGAATCCTTCCCAAATCATTTTATGAGACCAACATCATCCTGATACCAAAACCCGGCAGAGACCCAACGAGAAAAGAAAACTTCAGGCCAATATCCATGATGAACATAGATGCAAAAATCTTCAATAAAATATTGGCAAGCCGATTGCAACAGCAAATCAAAAAACTTATTCATCATGATCAAGTAGGATTCATCCCAGGGATGCAAGGCTGGTTCAACATACGCAAGTCTATCAACGTAATTCACCACATAAACAGAACCAAAAACAAAAACCACATGATTATCTCAATTGACGCAGAGAAGGCATTTGACAAAATTCAACAGCCCTTTATGCTAAAAACCCTCAATAAACTCGGTATCGATGGAACGTATCTCAAAGTAATAAAAGCTATTTATGACAAACCAACAGCCAATATCATACTGAATTGGCAAAAACTGGAAGCAATCCCTTTGAAATCTGGTACTAGACAAGGATGCCCTCTCTCACCACTCCTATTCAATATAGTACTGGAAGTTCTAGCCAGAGCAATCAGGCAGGAAAAAGAAATAAAGGGTATTCAAATAGGAAAGGTGGAAGCCAAATTGTCTCTATTTGCAGACGACATGATAGTATACCTAGAAGACCCCATCGCCTCAGCCCAAAAACTCCTGAAACTGATAAACAACTTCAGCAAAGTCTCAGGATATAAAATCAATGTGCAAAAATCACAAGCATTCATCTACACCAATAACAGACTTAAAGAAAGCCAAATCAAGAGCGAACTGCCATTCGCAATTGCTACAAAAAGAATAAAATACCTTGGAATACAACTCACAAGGAACGTAAGGGACCTCTTCAAGGAGAACTACAAACCACTGCTCAACGAAATCAGAGAGGACACAAACAGATGGAGAAACATTCCATGTTCATGGTTAGGAAGAATTAATATCGTGAAAATGGCTATACTGCCCAAAGTAATTTACAGAATCAACGCTATCCCCATCAAGCTACCATTGACTTTCTTCACAGAACTGGAAAAAACCACCATGAACTTCATATGGAACCAAAAGAGAGCCCGCATAGCCAAGTCAATTCTAAGCAAAAAGAACACAGCGGGGGGCATCACACTACCGGATTTCAAACTATACTACAAGGCTACAGTAATCAAAACAGCATGGTACTGGTACCAAAACAGAGATATAGACCAATGGAACAAAACAGAGGCACCGGAGGCAACACAACATACATACAACTATACAATCTTCGATAAACCTGACAAAAACAAGCAATGGGGCAAGGATTCCATGTTTAACAAATGGTGTTGGGAAAACTGGCTAGCCATGTGCAGAAAGCAGAAACTGGACCCCTTCCTGACACCCTACACTAAAATTAACTCCAGATGGATTAAAGACTTAAACATAAGACCTGGCACCATAAAAACCCTAGAAGGAAATCTAGGCAAAACTATCCAGGACATAGGAGTAGGCAAGGACTTCATGAACAAAACACCAAGAGCATTGGCAACAAAAGCCAAAATAGACAAATGGGACCTAATGAAACTCCACAGCTTCTGCACGGCAAAAGAAACAGTCACTAGAGTGGATCGGCAACCAACAGAATGGGAAAAAATTTTCGCAGTCTACCCATCTGACAA
Organism: Callithrix jacchus; assembly: GCF_049354715.1. NCBI lineage: Eukaryota > Metazoa > Chordata > Mammalia > Primates > Cebidae > Callithrix > Callithrix jacchus. Next base: position 96,473,917 of record NC_133524.1, read on the forward strand.
AGGGCTGATATCCAGAATTTACAAACAACTCAAGCAGATTTACAGGAAAAAAACAAACAAGCCCATTCAAAAGTGGGCAAAGGATATGAACAGATACTTTACAAAAGAAGACATATATGAGGCCAACAATCATATGAAAAAATGCTCATCGTCACTGGTCATCAGAGAGATGCAAATCAAAACCACATTGAGATACCATCTCACGCCAGTTAGAATGGCGATCATTAAAAAATCTGGAGACAACAGATGCTGGAGAGGATGTGGAGAAAAAGGAACACTTTTACACTGTTGGTGGGAGTGTAAATTAGTTCAACCATTGTGGAAGACAGTGTGGCGATTCCTCAAGGCCTTAGAAATAGAAATTCCATTTGACCCAGCAATCCCATTACTGGGTATATATCCAAAAGACTATAAATCGTTCTACTATAAGGACACATGTACACGAATGTTCATTGCAGCACTGTTTACAATAGCAAAGACCTGGAATCAACCCAAATGCCCATTGATAATAGACTGGATTGGAAAAATGTGGCACATATACACCATGGAATATTATGCAGCAATCAGAAATGATGAGTTCGTGTCGTTTGTAGGGACATGGATGAATCTGGAAAACATCATCCTCAGCAAACTGACACAAGAACAGAAAATGAAACACCGCATATTCTCACTCATAGGTGGGTGATGAAAAATGAAAACACATGGACACAGAAAGGGGAGTACTAAACACTGGGGTCTATTGGGGGGAAAAGGGGAGGGCCAGTGGGAGGGAGAGGTGGGGAGGGATAGCCTGGGGAGAAATGCCAAATGTGGGTGAAGGGGAGAAGAAAAGCAAAGCACACTGCCATGTGTGTACCTACGCAACTGTCTTGCATGCTCTGCTCATGTACCCCAAAACCTATAATCCAATAAAAAATTAAAAAAAAAAAAAAAAAAAAAAGAAAAAATAAAATAAAATAAATAAATAAATAAATATAATGCCACAGAGGTGACTTCTGAGACTAGGTTTCTGCAGCTTTCTCATGGGACCTTATGCTGGGAGCATTTAGCCACCTTGTAAGAAGTCTAGCTACCCTTAAACCACCATGTGGAAAGACCACATGGAAAAACTACACAGAAATAGAGGGACATGTCTGGGGTGCCCTAACTGCTCCTATGACCAGCTGTTTAAATCTTCCCAGAATAGCCCATGGCATAGAGTGAAGAAGTCTTTGAGATAACCCCAACTCCATTCACCATCTGTCTACAGTCACATCTCTGATAAAACCAGAGAACTGAGCAAAAACTCCCAAGCTGAACCCAAGCAATTTTTATATTTATGAACAAAATAAATGACTTCTATGGTTGTAAACCACTATTTTGAGGATGGTTTGTTACACAGCTGGAACAATATCTTTCACCTTTTTCTATGCTTCCAGTGGTGATTAGTAAAATCTGAGCATTTGTAGGTAGCTAATTGGGTGATTATTAAACATTAAATAACTTCATCAGCTATTCCGATATCAGACAAAACAAACTTTAAAACAACGGCAGTTAAAAGAGACAAAGAGGGACATTATACAATAGTAAAAGACCTTTTCCAACAGGAAATATCACAACCTGAAACATATATGCACCTACAACTGGAGCTACCAAATTTGTAAAACAATTACTAATACACCTAAGAAATGAGATAGACAGCAACACAATAATAGTGGGAGACTTTAATACTCCGCTGACAGCACAAGACAGGTCATCAAGACAGAAAGTCAACAAAGAAGCAATAAATTTCAATTATACCTTGGAACAAATGGACTTAACAGCTATATATAGAACACTTCATCCAACAACTGCAGAATACACATTCTGTTAAACATCACATGGAATTTTCACCAAGATAGGCAGTATGATAGGCCATGAAATGAGCCTCAATCAATTTAGGAAATTGAAATTATATCAAGCACTCTCTCAGACCACAGTAAAATAAAACTGTAAATTAACTCCAGAATAAACCTTCAAAACCTTGCAAATACATGGAAATTAAATAGCTTGCTCCTGAATGAGCATTGGGTCTAAAACAAAATCAAGATGGAAATTTAAAAATTGTTTGAACTGAATGACGATAATGACACAATCTAACAAAACCTCTGAAATACAGCATAGGTGGTGCTAAGAGGAAAATTCATAGACCTAAACGCCTACATCAAAAAGACTGGAGCACAAACTGACATCCTAAGGTCACACCTCAAGGAATTAGAGAAATAAGAACAAACCAAACCCAAACACCGCAGAAAAAAGGAAATAAGCAAGATCAGAACAGAACTAAATGAAATTGATACAATAAAAAACAATACAAAAGATAAATGAAACAAAAGATTGTTCCTTTGTAAAGATAAATAAAATTGATAGACCATTAGCAAGATTAACCAAGAAAAGAAGAGAGAAAATCTGAATAACCTCATTAAGAAACAAAACAGGAGATATTACAACTGACGCTACTGAAATACAAAAGATCATTCAAGACTACTATGAACACCTTTATACACATAAACTAGTAAACCTGGGAAAACATGACCCTCCTAGCTTAAATCAGGAAGAATTAGATAACCTGAACAGACCAATAACAAGCAGCAAGATTGAAATTGTAATTTAAAAACTACCAACACAAAAAAGTCCAGGACCAGATGGAATCACAGAAGAATTCTACCAGACATTCAAAGAAGAATTGGTACCAATCCCTTTGACACTTTTCCAGAAGATAGAGAAAGAAGGAACTTTCCCTTATTTATTCTATGAAGCCAGCACCACCCTAATACCAAAACCAGGAAAGGACATAACCAAAAAAGGAAACTACAGACCAATATCCTTGATGAATATAGATGCTAAAATCCTTAATGAAATGCTAGCTAACAAATCAAACAACATATCAAAAAGATAATCCACCATGATCAAGTACGTTTCATACCAAGGATGAAAGTATGGCTTAATGTACACAAGTCAATAAATGTGATACACCACATAAATAGAATTAAAAACAAAAATCACACGATCATCTCAATAAATGCAGAAAAAAGCATTCGACAAAATCCACCATCCTTTAGGATTAAAGCCCTCAGCAAAATCAACACAGAAGAGACATGCCTCAAGGTAGTAAGAGCATGGGGAGAAAGGCCAAATGTGGGTGAAGGGGTGGAAGGCAACAAAACACACTGCCATGTGTGTACCTATGCAACTATCTTATATGTTCTGCACATGTACCCCAAAACCTAAAACGCAATAAAAAATGAAAATTTTTTTTAAAAAAGAGCTGACTATTATAAACCCACAGCCAATGTCATACTAAATGGGGAGAATTTGAAAGTATTCCCTCTGAGAACTGGAACAAGACAAGGACACCCACTCTCACTACTCTTCTTCAACGTAGTACTGGAAGTCCTAGCCAGAACAATTAGACAAAAAAATAGAGGGCATTCAAATTGACAAACAGGAAGTCAAACTCTCACTGTTTGTCGATGATATGATCATTTACCTTGAAAACCCTACAGGCTCCTCCAGACAGCTCCTAGAACTGAAAAAAGAATTCAGCAAAGTTTCCGGTTACAAGATTAACGTACACAAATTGGTAGCTCTTCTATATACCAACAGTGACCAGAGAATCAAATCAAGAACTCAACCCCTTTTACAAAGCTACAAAAAATAAAATAAAATACTTAGGAATATACCTAACCAAGGAGGCAAAAGACCTGTACAAGGAAAACTACAAAACACTGCTAAAGGCAAATCATAGATGACACAAACAAATGGAAACACATTGTGATGGTTAATGCTGAGTGTCAACTTGATTGGATTGAAGGATACAAAATATTGATCCTGGGTGTGTCTGTGAGGGTGTTGCCAAAAGAGATTAACATTTGAGTCAGTGGACTGGGGAAGGCAGACCCACCCTTAATCTGGTGGGCACAATCTCATCAGCTACCAGCAAATATAAAGCAGGCAGAAAAAGGTGAAAAGAAGAGAGACTGGCCTAACCTCCCAGGCTACATATTTCTCCCATACTGGATGCTTCCTGTCCTCAAACATCAGACTCCAGGTTCTTCAGTTTTGGGGTTTAGACTGGCTCTCCTTGGTCCTCAGCTTGCAGACAACCTATTGTGGGACCTTGTGCTCATGTAAGTTAATAATGAATGAACTTTCTCTCTCTCTCTCTCTCTCTCTCTCTCTCTCTCTCTCTCTCTCTCTCTCTCTCTCTCTCTGTAGAGTATGTGTATGTGTGTATGTGTGTGTGTGTGTGTGTGTGTGTATATATATATATACATTTTTCTGCCTGCCTTATATTTGTTGGTAGCTGATGAGATTGTGCCCACCAGATTAAGGATGGGTCTGCCTTCTCCAGTTCACTGACTCAAATGTTAATCTCTTTTAGCAATACTCTCACAGACACACCCAGGATCAATACTTTGTATCCTTCAATCCAATCAAGTTAACACTCAGTATTAACCATCACAACATATTTCCATTTGTTTGTGTCATCTATGATTTCTTTTAGCAATGTTTTGTAGTATTCCTTTTATAGGTCTTTCACCTCCTTGGTTAGATATATTCCTAAGTATTTTATTATATAGAGAGAGAGATTATAATAATATTATATTTTCTTATATAGAGAGATAAGGAAATATATATGTGTGTATATATATGTATTATATATGTACGTATATATGTGTGTGTGTATATATATATATGTGTGTGTATATATATCTCCTATTAGTTCTATTCCTCTAGAGAACCCTAATACACACATCCCATGCTCATGGATGGCTAGAATCAATATTGTGAAATTGACCATACTGCCAAATGCAATCTAAAAATATTGAATGCAATCCCCACCAAAATACCACCATCATTCTTCACACAATTGGAAAAAATAATTATAAAATTTATATGGAACCAAAAAAGAGCCCACATAGCCAAAGCAAGACTAAGCAAATGGAACAAATCTGGAGGCATCACACTAGCTGATTTCAAACTATATACTATATGGCTGTAATCACCCAGAATAGCATGGTACTGGTATAAAAATAGGGACATACACAAATGGAACAGAATAGAGGACCCAGAAATAAACCCAAATACTTATAGCCAACTTACCTTCAACAAAACAAACAAAAACATAAAGTAGGGAAAGGACACCCTTTTCAATAAATGGCTAGCCACATGTAGGATAATGAAGCTGGATCCTCATCTCTCCTTATACAAAAATCAACTCAAGATGGATTAAAGACTTAAATAAAAGACCTGAAACTATAAAAGTTCTAGAAGACAACATTGGAAAACCCCTTCTAGAAATTAGCTTAGGCAAGGATTTCATGATCAAGAACCCAAAAGCAAATGCTATGAAAACAAAGAAAAGGCTGGACACAGTGGCTCACGCCTGTAATCCCAGTACTTTGGAAGGCTGAGGCAGGTGGATCACAAGGTCAGGAGTTCAAGAGCAGCCTGGCCAAGATGATGAAACCCTGTCTCTACTAAAACTACAAAAATTAGCCAGATGCAGTGGCAGGTGCCTGTAATCTCTGCTACTTGGGAGGCTGAGGCAGGAGAATTACTTGAACCCAGGCAACAGAGGTTGCAGTGAGCCGAGATCACACCACTGCACTCCAGTTGTGTGATAGAGTGAGACTCCATCTCAAAAAAAAGAAACAAACAAAGATAAATAGTTAAATAGTTTGGAATTAATTAAACTAAAGAGCTTTTGCATGGCAAAAGGAACAATCAGCAGAGTAAACAGATAACCCACACAGTGGGAGAAAATCTTCACAATCTACACATCTGACAAAGGACTAACATCCAGAATCTACAACAAACTCAAACAAATCAGTAGGAAAAAAAAAAATCCCATCAAAAAGTGAGCTAAGGACATAAACAATTCTCAAATGAAGATATAAAAATGGCCAAGAAACTTAGGAAAAAATGCTCAACATCGCTAATGATTAGGGAAATGCAAATCAAAACCACAATGTGATATACCTTACTCGTGCAAGAATGGCCATGATCAAAAAATCAAAAAACAGTAGATATTGGGCAGATGCAGTGAAAGGGGAAAGATCTACACTGCTGGTGGGAATGTAAACTAGTACAACCACTATGGAAAACAGTGTGGAGATTCCTCAAAGAACTAAAAGTAGAACTACCATTTGATCCAGCAATCCCACTACTGGGTATCTACCCAGAGGAAAATAAGTCATTGTTCAAAAAAAGATACTTGCACATGCATGTTTACAGCACAGTTCACAATTGTAAAATTGTGGAACCAACACAAATGTCCCTTAATCAAGGAGTAGTTAAAGGAACTGTGGTATATTTATGCCATGGAATACTACTCAGCCATAAAAAGGAATTAATGAACGAATGGCCTATGCAGCTATCTGGATGAGATTGGAGACTATTATTTTAAGTGAAGTAACTCAGGAATGAAAAACCAAACATTGTATGTTCTCACTCATAAGTGGGCGCTAAGCTATGAGGACGCAAAGGCATAAGAATGACACAATGGACTTTGGGGACTTGGGAGGAAGGGTGAAAGGGGGTGAGGGATAAAAGACTATAAATAGGGTGCAATGTATACTGCTGGGGTGATGGGTGCACCAAAATCTCACAAATCACCACGAAAGAACTTATGCAAACAAATACCATCTGTACCCCAATAACTTATAAAAAATTAAAATAAAAAATTTTCAAAAATTACTTATCAGGAAACCATTGAAAGTAATTCTTATTACCAATATTTACCATTATCCACTAAATAAATTCAAAATCCTCCTACATCAGTGGATTCTCAGAAGATACACAAGTGCATATCAGTACACCCACCCAGCAAATCAAAGCAAACACTGAGTTGAGTGTCCAAGTTTCACTCAACTTTGCTGCAGTTCTCAGTATATAGGAGTGTTCATATAGTGTGCTAAGAAATGGTATATCAGACTAATCTGTCCTCAAACGTTCTCTGTCTGAGTTTCCCATATAAGTGAGAATAGAGTGTATAATTTTCTCACAAAGATATTGTAACTGCCTCTCTCAAACTGACCACTCCTTCACTGCCACCATTCTAGTTCAAGTCTCCATTATCTTACAGTACTCCTAAATTATGTTTTCTCTTTTTTTCCCTTAAATCTTTGTACAACAAATAGACTGATGCTTTTAAAACATAAATCATGTCATGCTTCTGCTTAAAATACTTCAATGGTTTCTCTTTGCCTTTAGGGCAAAATGCACATTTTTATGTTAATCAGAGCCTATGTGATCTGGCCCTTCCCTGTTTGATTAGCCCTTCTACAAAACCTCACTCACTTGGTCCAGTCACAGTGCCCTTCCTTCAGGTCCTAGACTATGACCATCTGTTCCCACCTCAGAGTCCCCACATATGCTGTTTTCTCTGCCAGAAATACTCCTAACCCAATTACTCTTTCTTTATGCCAATTTCCTTTGTAGCAGGTCTCAACTGAAATATCACTTCCCTAGATTGACCTTTCCTAATAAACCTGTCTAAAGTGGCACCACAATCCCCATCATTACTCTCCTTCAAAACAAAACTGTCCTTCATAGAAATTATCACAATTTATAATCATGCATTTATTTGTAAATTGATTTTTTAAATGTATCTATCAGTTATTCAAATGTAAGCTCCTTCAGAGCAGGCATAATACCTGTTCTATTCACTTTGTATGCAGTTCTGAGCACATTGCCTAGTATACATTAGACACGGATAAATATAAGTTGAAGAATAAACAAATGATTAGCCACAGATACATTTTGAAATTCTACAATGGAAATTATTAAATGACTGACAGTAAAAAAGGATCATGAATTAGACAATATTTCAAATCCAATACCTTTTTATTGGGCAATCATAGTGAAAAAATAACTGGAAAAGGCAAGGACACAAAAGAGAATACCACCACAGATATTCTGAGGTGGCAGGGGAAAGTGGATCATCCATAGATCCATACTGGACTTTTCTACACTGTGGATTTCATCCCTAAAAGCCTAAGACCTTCCCTAAAATGTGACTCTCAGTGGCACATTTACCTATGTCTTGCTTTTCTCACATCCATCCTGGGAAGCTGACTTGGTATGTTTTCCATATCCAGAAAATCCAAATCAAGATGACTTCAAAAGAGAAGTACAATGATCTTGAAAGTGAAGAAGGAAAGGAATCTACCCAAGGAAGCCTAGATTAAAGACCAAAGATCAGGCATATCGCTATATATACTTAAGCTTACAATATAGAGAAACAATTCTCATTTGGCATCCTGCATATGATTTTTATATTATTTATTATTTTTTCTTTTTTTATTCAGCTATATTGCAAGGCCTTTCTTGCAGGCTGGTTTCCATTCCCCTTTGCCTTGCTCATTAGACCTTGCCCAGTGCCTTATGCATAACAGCACTCACACAAAAAAAATCCTCCTCATCATCATTATCATCATCATTATCATCTTCATCATCTTTATCACAAAACTTTGACATTTTCTCCAGGCTTTACCTTCCTTATTTTTTTACCTCTGTACTTCGAACATTACTTAAAGTTGACTCTTCTATCAATGTGACAAGATAGACATCTCATTGATACTCAACACACGGTAACCAATCGCCTTTGTGTAAAGATCCATCTCATGGGATAGAGGGGCTTTCTCTTGGCTCTGTGAACAAAGATCCTTCTCCTTGCAATGTTGTAATTAACCTTCAGAAGAACTTAAAGACCCAAATTGGAATGGTCAGTGTAAAATCAAAGCTAATAGTTGAAAACTCTGTACCAAAGGTTTTATATATTTCATTGCCATCTTCTTTTTAGAGCAGCTTTTGCAGGGTGCAGATTACAAGTTAAATGCACCTCCCCTACCCGACTTTGTTTCATTTGAAGTCCCCAAACCACCAAAAATACAACAGAAACCAGCTTTAGCAAGTAAAGATTTATTATGTAGGTCTAGAGCTTTCATCTATTTTTAAGGAAACAGGTTTTTATTAAAACATCTCAGTACTCATCATGCTAGCTATATTGAGGGTAACAATTTTTGGAAACATAAAATTTTAATTTGCTTGCCACCACAGAAAGCAAGAGGACAGAGGATTTCTAAATGACCCTATTGTAGAGAAGCACATTAATCAAGATATAAACAGTGAGGTAAAATCAACTAAACTTTGTCTCCTCACTTGGACTGTAAGCTTTTTAAGGGCAAGTTCTGTGTTACACATCTCTGCATTAACCAATCTATAAAAATGTTTATAATATTTTGCCTCACATAAACTAAGCACTTAATCAATATTCACTAACTTATTTCTACATCTATCCTTTGGCAACCACTTAATCAGGGTGCAAAACTGGACTTCCCGGAAGGAAATCAGAAGGGCTGCAATCAAGTAGAACTGATAAGAAAGGGTCCACCCTACCTTTCTAATGCACTAATGAAACACTCCCTGGCATTCACGTACCCTGTCTGTATAAAATAAAAAGATGACACATCTTGTGAACTGCACAATTCCTCCAAGTGGGAATTCAAATCTGTCTATAAAAAACCCATAACACAGATGCAAATATAACATCCATAATTAAGTGAAATGACAACTTCATAGCCCAATTCAGGATGTTTATTCTTATTACATTCTTGGTTAATTTTACTTCTAACCAAATACTCATTCAGCTAATATTTACTAGGCATTTCTTATGTGCAAGGCAAATGCCTGGACTGGTGGCAGGGGATGTATGGAGTACCAGATTTATAAAATGTGACTCTTATTCTCAGGAAACACACAAATAACTATAACAAGAAGCCATCAGAACCATAAAAATCTTTTAGTAAAGTGCTAGCCAAGTTGAGAAATGGTGACTATATGTAGGATAACAAAGACTTCCTAAAGGAGGTGGTATTTGAATTAGAACTGGAATGATTAGTAGGTAGCGCATATCTAGAGATAAACAGAAAGAGCATTTCTATCCCATACCATGTTTCACAGTGCTGGATACATAATGAGGACAACCATACACAATTTGTTACCTATTACTGCGGTAACAATTTATCACAAACTTAATGATTTAAAACAACGCAAATTTATTATCCTATAGTTCTGGAAGTCATAAGTCTGGGTTTCACTGGGCTAAAATCAAGGTATGGACAGAACTGGATTCCTTCTGGAGGACCTAGAAGAGAATCAGTTTCCTTGTCTTTTCTAGTTTCTAGAGGCCATCTGCATTCCAACCTTTTGCTTCTATAATCACTTTTACTCCTACTCACTCTGATATGCCTCCCTCTCATAATTACCCTTGTGATTACCTTGTACCCACTCAAATAATCCAGGAAAATAATAATCCAGTATAATTTCTCCATTCCAAGATCCTTAATCACTTCTGCAAAGTCTCTTTTGTCCTGTAAGGTAATATGGTCACAGGTTCTGGGGATTAAGACATGAACATTTGTGAGGTGGTATTAATCAGCCTATCACAAGTACTTAATTTAATATCTGCTTATTTATTTGCATATCTTTAAATACTTCACACTTACAGCTGCAAATTTAGGTTTTCAAGATATATTTTCTTTTTAAAAAGTAAATAAAGAGGCTTTTTATCTTGGTGTTATACTTTTCAATTAATTTCTATTCTTTGAATTCCTAAAATTGCTTGCCCATATGGGATGATTGATGGAATGATTGTAGTAAAACCATAGTAATGCACCTGCCCACAACAATCTCCCTAGCCACCTGCCACGTCCCCTCCTGTCAAACTTGCCTTGAAATCCCCCAAAACGGAGGAAAGTGCTTGTATCAGAGGATAAACCTAGGTTCTTTCTGCAGATATTGTTTTCAAATTTACAAAGATTACTTGTTGGGGCAGGAGAGGAGGTATGATGCAGGAAGGTGATCTCAATGGAGCTGATCTTCAGACATATCAAAGTGCAAGTATGATTGAGAAACTAGTGAATGTGTAGAGTGTGTCATCACAGATTTCCATTTGCATTGGGTTCTTTTCAGTGAGTGAAAAGGAACCTGGGATCAGAAAAAAAGAAGAGGAAGGGTGGGATATATGGCATATTAGTTCTATTTCTGGCAGTATGGACTCATGTCTCTAAAATCTGCATCTGAGAAGGGAGGGAAAAGTGCTGCAGGCAGAAACTGAGAAGCTACTTTCATAAAGGCTTCCTTGAAAAATATAGACCCAGGCAGTGCTACTTTGGTGTTTTAGAGACAATACAGAGTTCACAATGAGGAATCTTTTCCCATTTTTTTCTAAAAATTTCCCATTTTTTTCTAAAAACAGAGAATGGCTTCAGCTCACTGAAGACTATGGGACATTCCATAATGCTTTGCTTTTAGAAATAAATGATTGACAACCTAATTGCCCATGAACTAATGTGTGGATAAAGAAAATGTGTGTGTTTACAGATATGCGTTTGTGTGTGTGTGTGTGTCTGTGTATTCATATATATATATATATATATATATATATATATATATATAGAAATAGTATTCAGCCATAAAAAAAGAACAACATGTCTTTTGCAGCAACTTAGATGGAACCAAAGGCCATTATTCAAAGTGAAATATTTCAGGAATCAAAAACCAAATATCACATGTTCTCACATATAAGGGAAAACTAAGCTATGGTTATGCAAAGGCATACAGAGTGGTATATTAGGCATTAGAGACTTAGAAAGAGGAAGGATGGGAGGGGTGAGGGCTGGAAAACTATGTATTGAGTACAAATGCTACTCAGATTATGGGTGTACTAAAATCTCAGACTTCACCAGTATACAATTCATCCATATCACTTGTATCTCTAATGCTACTGAAATAAATAAAATAAAAAACACTTATAAATATAATAAAAATATGTTGTGAAAAAGCAAAGGAAAAATTATTCATAATCCCATCACACTATTAGAATACTGATATATTGCTTTGCAGTATTTCTAATGCATATTTAACATATTTGTAATTAAAGTATTTATTTTTAAAAAAGGACAAAAAATGATTGATATTTGGAAGACAGAAAGGGTCAAAGTAAGGGAGAACAAAGAAGAGATGGTTAGATGTCTAGCATTAATTCAATGGAAAAAGCCAGTGGAATTTTAGGGTTATAATCTATGACATGCCACACCCCTCCCCATTTTTGTCCTCAAACTGGTGGGACTGAAGAAACAGGGAACTTCTGCAATACCTTCCTTCCAGGACCCTACCAACAATAAGGATTACTTGATCAGATTGAGTAGTCATTAGCTGGAGATCCAGAGGAAGCTAGGCTCTGAGGGGGAGGGACAATGAACAGGTGAGTGATGATAGCCACAAATCTAATGCGGCATGAATGGCATAAAAACATAGGATGATAAAAGATTTTGGGACCCAGATAAAACCAAAAGGCTACCCTGGATTTTTCTACCTATCCTTACCTGCTCTTTACCTAGACAGTGTATCTTCTGATAATATGGCCCTAGCACCACTCTTACCAGAGTCATCTAAAGTGCATGTTAAATATGCAGCTAGTCAATCCCCAATCCAGAATTACTATTTGGAATATTAGTTGGGGAGAAAAAAAGTAAGACCTGGAAGTGTGCACTTTAAGTCTTCAGATATTTGATGCACACATTCAGAACCCATTAAATTAAGGCCTCTCTTAGTCCTCAGCTCCCATTTCTCCACCCCATTCTAAGATAAAAGACTGCAAGAAAGTATATATCCACTTTGGATGAATTTGTATAAAAGCATTCTTTCTAAGATGACTATTCCAGTTATTGAAGCTATAAAGAAGTTCATTGAAAATGGTTTTATTGTTTTGTTTTGTTTTTGGATTGCAAAAGTTGCAAAGCCCCAGTGATAGGGTCACAATGGACACAAAGATATACACAGAATAGAGAGTGTAGGTCCTCTCTATCCTTGTTTTTGAATGACAGTTTTGCTGAATACACAATTCTACCAGAGAAATTACAGCATAAATACTTGAATTATTATCATTTAAGTCTTCTTTAAATGAATGTGGCCATTAAATGGATAACTATGCAGTGGATATATCAAATACTGAAACCTTTTAGGGATTACTGGACACTGACTTTTAGTTAATGGTAATCCCTGAGGATCCATCAGTTGGAATAAGGTCTTTCAGGCTTTAAGTGATAAATGGACTATCGGCCTGAGTCTACATCTCGGCCTATTTAGTGGAAATCTTAATGCTATCTTAAGTTTATTTCTCCAGTTCCTAAGCTAAATAAATATTCTTAACAACTGGCAGGATTTCCACTTATACTTTATGAACAGTGCAATTAAGAAGTATGTTTTATAAGAAAGTAAAATTTAGGTTTCATTGTTTCGTTTTATTTTTGTTGGTCAGGGCAGAAAAACTTCAGTGGTCAGTTAAGAATGGTCACAAAAGGTATATGGAGTAAAGAGTACTGGTCTTCTCTATCCAAGGAAGATGGCAGTACACATATATGGAAACAAATATAATATGGAAAAGGCACTTCATCAAAAGCTATAGTTTCCCAATTCTGTCATATTCTGATTTTTTTTCTTTTTCTCTTTTTTTTTTTTTTTTTTTGACTGTCGGGGGAATCAATACAGGATATAATACTCATCCAATACTCAGTATTCTTTGATTGAACAGACATAATACTAGACACTGTGTTCAGCTCTGGGGTTGTAGAAATGAATAATGCTCAATTTCTACTCCCAAGAAATTCACCATATATCCATGATAATAGACATGAAGACAGATAATCATTATAATCGGCATTTTATTACAAGTTGTGTCACAGTGATCAACTCTACCTGACTTACCTGGAACACAGGTACCAGAGAAACCTTCCAGTTAAATCATTCATGTAGTTAGAGAAGTCTACATGGACTAGCAGAAGGAAGAACATTCTAGACAAAAGGATCAACATGTGCAGAAGCACAGGAACACATTCCAACCTTCTAGAAACTGTGGTAGTTTGGCATTATGGGAGTAGAAAGTACAAGAGTAGTAGTGGCTAGAGAAGACAGGTAGACAAGGAATGGATTGAAGGGGGCATCATATGCCGTATCAGTTAGAGTCCAGGAAAGAAACCAATGACACATTTATATCCGGTAAGTAAAGGAGAGTCCAAAAAAAAAAAAAGAAGCACTTACACAGGTATTGTGCAGGGTGTAGGACAAGCAACAAGGGGTGCAGTACTCTGAGACAAATAATATTAAGTGGTTACTACCCTTAAACATTGAACAACAGGACCTATAGAAGTTGCAACATTCATAAAAGGATACCGCCAACTTACAGAAACCTGTCAGAGAGAAATCTAAAGAACAAATATCCCAACTACACTTTCAGTACCCTCTCCAGTCTCCTGCTGACATCTCCCACTGGCCAAACCATGCTGGAAGCCAGAGGGCAAGGGAGTCTATTCATGCAATCCATATGGGGTTAGCCTCCCTGGGCACAGAACAGAAGAGAAAGTAATTCTGCAGAAACAAATGGAAACTTTCTAGCACATATGCCATGCAAAGAATTTGAAGCTTTATTTTGTAGATGGTGGAAAGCCAAAATGATGGCTTTCTTAAGAAAAGTGGTGATCTGATTTCTGTTTTAAACAGATTACTCTAAAACTATCAGGGGGACATGGGAAAAATTATTTTTAAAATACACGGGGCCGGGCGCGGTGGCTCAAGCCTGTAATCCCAGCACTTTGGGAGGCTGAGGCGGGTGGATCACGAGGTCAAGAGATCGAGACCATCCTGGTCAACATGGTGAAACCCTGTCTCCACTAAAAATACAAAAACTTTGCTGGGCATGGTGGCGCGTGCCTGTAATCCCAGCTACTCAGGAGGCTGAGGCGGGAGAATTGCCTGAACCCAGGAGGCGGAGGTTGCGGTGAGCCGAGATTGCGCCATTGCACTCCAGCCTGGGTAAAAAGAGCGAAACTCCGTCTAAAAAAAATTAAAAAATTAAAAAATAAATAAATAAATAAAATACACAGAAAATAACACTGATAAATAAATAAATAAATAATGGAACAAATAACTTAGTAATCTCACTGATAGAAAACTTTTGTCCTATAAGGACAGTCACAAGTACTCAGAACCATGCCTTGTGAATCACATGCGTGATTAAGCTGCAGAATACAGCTAAGGCTGAAGTTATGATGGGGACCTGAATAAATAATATTCCCTTTGCTATTTGATTCATTGAAGGCAATGTTCAAAAGGAGATTCTCAACTCATATGATTGTTGTTTAGTGATATATAGTCTGTTCTGTAAATTCAACAAATAGGCATACTAGTCCATCATATAGGACTCACCCCAATGTGATAGGGGCTGAAATAACCAGGAACTAAACTGTAAATGAGCTATAACTGAGATGTTTTAGGTAAATATTGATTTACCTAAAGATATCAAAATATCAACATACAGTCTTGTCCAAAGATGTTTAGGCAGGCAGGTCCTTAGGGAACCTTTGCTATAAAGCAGTTCATTAATTTTTTATTATATAAATTTTTAATGAATACCTACTATGTGCTAAACACTGTTGGAAGGTTAAAAAAAAAAACAGCAATGGAACACAAAACCTACAGTGTCCCTTACCCTCATGGGACTTAAAATCTAAAGAATAAGAAAGATAATAAATCAATAAATGAACAAACAGTATTAGATAATTTTAAGTGTTATAAGAAAACAGATTTATCTGATAGACAATCATGGATGAAACCTACATTAGATTGGAATGTTACCATTTTGCTCCTGACAAATGACCATCTACATATGCCTTAAAATACTTCCCTACCACTGCATAAAGCACCAGCATCCTGGGTATACAGAATACTAAGAAAATAATAATTTCTCCAGGATAGACTATATTCAGGCTAATTATTAACAGCATTTGGTTTCTGGGATTAATGCATTTGTGAAACCAGGTGATTCTTGAATCAGCCAGCATTGCAAAAGGACCAGACAGGCCCAACAATGTACCTAATGCCTCTGACCTCTAGTTACACCGACATGGGTGGAGTATTTGTCCCAAAATTTGAATCATGGGCACATAGCAACCTTATCTTCCAAAACTGGTATAGGAATGGGGCTTTGATCAATCTGAGAGTGGGTTTTTGTGGTTATTTCTGGTGCTTTTTAACCACTCACACAAATTGCTTCACAAGCCTTCTAAATATTTTAGAAAAATAAAGCATGTTGGGTTTGAAAGATATCAAAATATCAACATTTTATTGAGGAAACAAATCATGAATGTAATTTTTTAAACTGTTTATTGGGAACCTCTGTTAAAGAATACAAACTTAATAAGGTAAGTACGGTTCCTGATATTATGCTTTAAAAAAAAAAGCTGATGGAGCTTTTTTATAAAGCACAACATAGCTACATAAAAGTCTTGCTTTTCTTTGTTCTAATATAACCTGGCTAGTTTGTTGCTGATAGCTATTCAGTATCCAGTTAATAATAACTTGGGAATCTGTGGATTAATTCCATTTTTAATGAACTAGGATGCAGACAGGAGCATTTGAATCTTTGATATCAACCAAAAGGCCTGTCCTTATCTGTAACTCTTCCCAAATCCTGGACTACAGAAGCCTCCAAACTAATCTAACATGTTAGCTTTGAATACAAGTAAAGCAACATGCATTTATCAGACAAAGTCAGCTCTGGAACTATGAGCTTTAAATGTCAGCATCTCTATCTATAAAATCAAACAATTGGCCAGGCACAGTGGTTCATGGCTGTAATCCCAGCACTTTGGGAGGCTGAGGCAGGTGGATTGCTTGAGTTCAGGAGTTGGAGACCAGCCTGGGCAACATGGCAAAACCCTGTCTCTGCTAAAACTACAAAAATCAGCCAGGCATGGTGGCACCCGCCTGTAATCCCAGGTATGAGGGAAGCAGAATCATGAAGAATCCCTTATACCTGAGAGATGGAGGTTGCAGTGAGCCAAGATTGCACCACTGCACTTTAGCCTGGGTGACAGAGCAAGACTCCATCTCCAAAAAAACATAAATAAAAATTAAAATCAAACAGTTAACACTGAGCTCTCATTCAACTACTTTAAACAACTCTAGACACTACTTGTTATACATTTTTATCATTACAATTGCTAGATTCCAGGTATATCAGGTCCCTAGGCTGACTTATTAGCATCATATCAGATCAATATTTTATTTACATTTTCTGGATTGAACTTCCACTCCAGAGAAAATTATTTGTTTTCAGGACTAACATCTGGAATGAACAGTAAACCTACTATAAGGAATTTGGTTAGCACAGAGTGTGGAATTAAGCAGTTAAAATGAATGCAGTTAGCTACATGACAGATTGAGTTTTATTTTTCAACCATCCAAAAAGCCATCAAACAGTGAGATAAATTGGAGCTTTCCTCTAGTGCTGAAGTCATCAATGCCTTCCTGGCTCCCTGCCAACATCCAACATTGTAGCCTCAATTTGGCCTCCTGCTCTGTTTCCCTGTTGCCACTTCCCAAACCCCTCTCAATGTTTATAGATGTATAAAGAAAATACACACTGGAATGAGGTGGGGGGATCAGAGTGTGGCGGGTAGAAGGGAAGCAGAGATTTTTTTTTAGGTACTTAAAAAAGTAAACAACCACAAAAGAACCCCAGGGTTTTCAGGCCTAAAAATCTCTATGTTAATAATCAAACTTCTTTTGAAGCTCAGTCAACTCTGTCCTCACCTTCTTGGCAAATAAAACCCATTCACCAAAGCTCAAAGAAAGTTCATGAAAGGTACGTTTTGCAATAATAGGCAAGTCATCCAGGCCCAGCCTTCAAGGAATTCTCATCAAAACACATTACTAAGGCTAACAATGATACAAACACATGGGGAGCATCATGCCAAACACATAAAATAGAAATGGCTAACCCTTATTAAGCTCTTATTGTGTGCTAGACTTTGCCATGATTAATATGCATCACTACTTTTAATTCTTATAACAGCCCTACAAGATAGATACTATTGCTGTTAACATGTTACAGATCAGGAAAATGAAGTATAGAAGTGTAAAGTAATTTGCGCAAGATCACACAACTATGACAGAACTAGGATTTGATCTGAGACATTCTGCTTCCAGAACCCACATTCTTTCCCCACTTCCACCCAGACATTCTTAGTCACTATGGTATAGTGCCTCTCTATTCACCTACAGATGTTAGAGTAGGCAGATAGCCAGTCATGAGCAGGAGATGAGATTCCCTGTAGGGAGGAAGGCCTAGAACATTTCACACCCCAGAGATCACCCAAAACATGCATGCTAGTTATAAGCAGAGCATTAGGGATATACCTATCCAGGAAGGAATGTCCATTAAGATGCCCAGTAATCATTCACTCTTCAGTTAACCTGTCACAATGTAGCTAGATGCATGATGATAAAAGAAGGAGGGCAAAGGAGGAAATTCCTAAGAAATACGTAGGTGCAATTCATAGCCAACACTAGGCCCATGCATGCACACCAACTAATAATAAAAGAGAGTCCCACAACCCTGGGGTGGGAACTAGGCCAGGAAAAGGCAGAGACTTAAGGCAGGAGCCAGAAAACTAGACAAAGAAAGAAGGCAGAGACTTAAGACAGAGGTAGGAACTCCAAGACAAACCCAACATCATAAAAACCCAAGGCAGAACTCTCAGGGTGCTGATGGCTCATTCCCTTTCAGGGGCCCTCTCTGCTTCTTCTTTTCAGAGTGTACTGTCTCTCTAAATAATCTCTCTGCTCTCTATTTTCCTTCAATAAATTCTCTTTTTTGGCTAAATCAGCCACTTGGCAGAATTCTTTCTCCAAGACTAAGAACTGAGGATTCCTGCACTTCCTGATAACACAGAGATGTCAAGAACAATACAGCACACATAAGTGAACTTATAGCATTTTTCTCACTTAAATTGAGGAAAACTAATCTAATACTTCACTCCTACCTTTTCTACTTTTCTCCTCCCAAGGAACACTAAAAATACTATTCCCTTTACAGTTTCCTTCTGTCATTGGGACTTCCCATTTTCTGAGAAAAACAAAAAACGAAGCCTTTCCTGAACTTGAACCTTTGTAATGACACTTCTTGAAGATTTAATGCTCTGATTGTATCAATGTATTTTCTAAAAATTGAGTAATCCTTCTTATGTGCTTTTTAAAGTTAGCTTCCATCATCGCCTTGCATGCCTTTTTTTTTGCTACCTGGCACCATACAACTTTTATTACAGATGAACCCATGAACGTATTATTCATAATCTTTTCCAATTTTGCACATGCAGGTCCAATGACAGTCTCTCACAGAGCTCTGAAACAGGCATCTGTGCACTCAAGCACCTGTTTTAGCTATCTAAAGGTAAACATTAGCACTCCACATTATGTACCACATGTCAGTTTGTATAGGATACTTAATCAATAAAAGTATATTGTGCCTGATTCTTCCCTTGATGGTTGGTGAATATACTATTATAAAGCTATGGAGGGAGTCTCTGGGCTGAATTACTTAAGGGTATCAAGTCAAAAGTTAAACCCATATGTTTATATAGCTGAATAACCTCCATCTGGGAAGTCAGCTAGAGGTGATGATGAAAGGACCTTCTGTTAAAATCTATATTTGTAAGGTCCACTTATGGAACTGCTACTAAGATGTACTTCTAGGTATTACTTCCTGCTACATATAAAAGCCATACTTGCAGTAAATGATAGTGGTCAGGGGCACAAGCTTTGGCAATAAATTTGAATTCTAATCCTGACTCCACCATTTGTTGACTGTGATCTTGTTCAACTCATTTTACCTTCCAACATCTCAGTTTCCTCATCTATAAATACAGATAGTAATAGTATCTACCTCATAAATTCACCCAAGCTTTAAATCAGATGTTTTATGCAAACTGATCATCCAATGTTTGGCACATAGTAGGCAACTAACAGTGGTTATCAGTTATCATAGTCTCCCAATTTTGTAGAACTATTCTACTTTGTACATTCATTAAAAGGGGCATAGATAGGGCAGAGAACCAGTTGCATCCCATCAGCAGCTTCAGAGAAAATCTTAAGGCTCCCCTAAGGTAGAGAAAAACTGGGGCCACTGTGTTTCTGTATGTAATCCAGTCCTATTCTAGTTGATGTCAGAATAGACAGGCACACATTTTTGGCATTTGAAATAAAAAGCAGGAGGAGGAAATTACAAGAGAGTGAGCGTGCACAACAAAATGCTCTTAATTTTCCTTGTAATGATTCAGAATCAAAGTGGATCATTAAAACCATTCATTGAGGCTGGGCATAGTGGCTCACGCCTGTAATCCCAGAACTTTGGGAGGCCGAGGCAGGTGGATCACCTGAGGTTGGGAGTTCAAGACCAGCCTGGCCAGTATAGTGAAACCATGTCTCTACTATAGAGAATCGCTTGAACCTGGGAGAGGAGGTTACAGTGAGCCAAGATCACGCCATTGCACTTCATCCTGGGCAACAAGAGTGAGACTCTGTCTCAAAAAAAAAAAAGAAAAAGAAAACAAAGTTTATTGAGAACTTAAGTAGCTCTCATATTAACACATGTGAGACAATGATAACTTTGCATGACTTTAGAATGAGTATGTGAGTGTCAAAATGTAAATGCCAAGAAGAAATCCAGTTGCCTAATTTTTTCAATATTAATGTTTTTCTTTTGTCTACTGAATTCTAGAGCTATTTTATTTAAATTCAATGTTTGTATGTAATCTTGCCTGTGGTTGGCATTCTTCAATAAAAAATGGTTCAGCAGAACAAAAACAAAATCTAGTAATTATGGCTGTAGCTACAATGTTTGTTAAAACTTGAAAGCAGACAATAGAAATGGTTGTTTAATCACTGAAATTCAAAGAACAAAAAAAAAACCTCCCAGTTACCCTTTTGTTGAACCTGGTCCAGCGAAAGAGAATTATAGCTGAATGAACTAATGCAGATGTGTGTCTCTTTTTAAAATATTTTAAAGGTGCAAAACAGATATCCCAAAGCAAATTTGGTGCTGATGAGTTTTCTTCATTGGTAAATACTGCCTACCAGCCTCCAGTTGCCAACACACAAGACAGGTGAAAATATGATTGTAAAAAGTGTGATAACGGCTCCCTCACCATACTTTATTAATTCCAACATGTGCTTATGTAGGTGTTAAGTACTTATTTTTTCTGCCTGTTACTAAAAGATTTCAGGATATTTTGAGCAGATGTGTTTAAGAGGTGATAAAGAAACTAGCTATATTTTACTGCAACATAATCCAATGACAGTATTGTGCCACCATTTGTAGTGGTCACTGAATCATTCATTCAAGCTTTTAGTGAATACTTATGGAGAGCCTACTATGTGTTGAGAAATCAAGAGTGAATCCCAGTGACATGAGCTACAATTTCATAGCACTTACAGTCTAGGAGATAAGGACCATATGCAAGTAAACAAAAACATATAATAATTTCGAGCTGTGAATAATGCAATGCAGAAAATATAGCAGGCAGCCCATTGTTAAAGTGCCTAACAGGAAAGAAATGTTTCTAGAAAGCACAGCATTCACTGGGGAAATTTTCCAGTTTGACCACTTCAAGGATGAATTGACCATCTTGAAGCATGAAGATTAATGATCCTGGTAAGTTTAGCCCACTTACTCTAGCTGCTCATAGCATTTAATTTACCTAAGGAAAACTTACCAAAAGAAAATAAAATGTGTTGACATGCCCGGTAACATAAATGCCCTCACTTATTTTATGTGACTTATGGAAAAGGATCAGGTTTGAGCTTTTTTTCAGGATGGTTGCTGTTTAATTTTACAAAACATTCTTTTATTCCCACATCACAGGAAAAAGCATAAAGGAACCACTCTGCCATCCCTCTATTTTTATTCATATTTGCTGGTGACTCCCCCATTCCCTCCTCTTCTTTCAAAACAGAAACAGTCTAGAGTGTTTAAATCTTTCTTCTTCCAGGTATTTCTCAAGTATTTTGATTGCTGGGTTTTTTTTTAATTTATTCCCCCTTTTTTTTTTTTTTTTTTGAAGGAACACTGAAAATGAAATAAAGCATCCCAAACTGTTACCTCACTTTCTGTAGCAGAGGAGTCTTTATTACCTTGCTGACAGGATTCCATTAAAATGTTAGAGTATAATCATTCATCTTATTAACCAGTCCCAGAATTGGCCAGAAGAGCACAAAAGAATAGAGGAGGTCTTGAGTAGGAAATGCATCTGTTTGGTTACTATAAGGAATGGAGCTACTCAAAGACTTTGCCCTTCTTGTACCTGTTCATACTGTCAACATCTTTTTGCTTTCAAAAGGGCTGTTTGTTGTGGTGGTGGTTTGTTTGATTCTTGGAGTGGCAAATGATCAAATTCTGACAAACCCATAATGTTATATAAAACCATGGTAATTCATCAACTTGGAGCACATTTCCTGGCACTCACACAAGGTCACCGCCCTTGATCAAGCCCTGCTCTGATCTCCTTTGAACTCTGTCAAAAACAAGGACTATATTGTTTATTACCATCATTCCAGGAAGGTAGAGCTTTCCCTCAGTCTCCCCTTCCCAATCCTATTTTTTCAAACTAGTTTGTTGTTTTTATCCTTTAAACCATATCTAATCAATAGCTTCTTATTAGAGGAAGTTGCAGTCACCTACAGGGAGGGTCAAAGGAATCATGATACTACATAAGAAAAAGCATCCACTGACTCTTAGGGAACAGAAAATAACATATCTTTCCTGGGGGAAACCAAAAAATGTGGTTGCTACTGCACACTTTTCCCTTCCTCTTTTCAAAATGATTTGGAAAGTGTAGCCAAAACAATGCCTAGTTTCCACATAGATGATGTTCTAAGCTGATAACTCATGTGGTTTTTCTTTTGGTTGTTGTAGGGATTTAAAAAGTAATTTTAAACATAGAGATATTCTTCAAAATGTATCTCCCAACAGACCTGGATCTCTAAATGATAAGACAGGTATGAAAGAAAACTATTTATTCAATGAGTTTCTAAACTACAGGAAATGTTCTGGCATTTCGGCAAGGAGTATTAAGCTCTAGCTGCGTGATAAATAAGTTGGTCTTTTAATAATGTGTTCTTCCTTACTCTTTGTTCCTTCGTCTATATAAGAAAGGAGAGTGGGGGGAAATCCCTTGCATGATTGTCTAAATTTCTATATTGTTGGTTGGTACTGAAGGCAAGTTGAAATCAAAATTCTCCCATAACCATTCATTGGGATTTATGGATATCATAAAGGTATGTAGAGTGAAGATTCCACCACCCTTCTTTAAGAGTATTACTGGTTATAGCCCTCTCTGCAATATACTGGTAAATTGTATTCTCTTTATTAGTTTTCCAAATAAATATAAGCATCTGCCCTAGGTAACAGGCCAATTAATTAAGTGGCCACTCTCCTTATGTAATCAGACCCTGTTGAATGTGTCCTAAGAATCAATGAAAGAAAGACACATCTCTCATTTCAATTCACACAATATTCATCAAATTCTGTAGTTGGTGGTATAAGGAATACCTGCACATGGACCTGGAAGAGGCTCCTTTGTGAGCTTTCTGAAAAGATGTGTTCTTTTATGAAAAGCACAACACTAGGTCAGCCTAAGAGCACAAGAAACAGGAGGCTCAGAATAATCTTTTGAAAGCTATGCCTTTTTACCAGAAAATAGAAATGAAATTGATGAAAAAGGGGAGTGGAGACTTGTGTACCTGGTAGGGTGTTAACACAATTACTCAACAAACAGTAGCATCAAACTTTACAGGAAGCCAAAATCAAGAAATTAACAACCTTGTCCATCCATACATGGATCTATAATGCAAAACAGCTTCTAGCACTAATTAAGGCTTGAGGTTGATCATAATGTCACCATACAGGTGGCTTAAAAAAGCCCTTCCCCAAGACATTTCAAATAAAAATAGATAACAGTAACAAGAACATTTTATATTATTTGTGTAAAATGCCTTTGGAATACTTGGGGAAATTCTAATTGAGGTAACATACAACTTAAGTAAAAAAGTATACTGTTATTCATGCTTTCAAGTCAAATTTTCTAGAAACATACCAAATACATAATTGCTTTTCATTTCCTGTGAAGCAATTCTGGAGCCACCACAGTAATTGAGAGTTAGAGGGTGGGGTGGGGTTAGGAATGGGCTCTCATCAAAGTTACCAGGGTTTTTTTCAACCAGGTTTGCATAAAATTAGATGAATGACAGCCAAGAGAGAAGCCTAAACCAAAGTTTAAGCATGATCCTTGACTTTGTCCCTGTTGCCTCATTAATCTTCCTATCTCAAGGCTTTCAACTTACTGTTGCAGTATAGGGAGAAGGGACTATTTCAAATTAACTGTTCTTTCTGCTATAATCTGAATGTTTGTGTTTCTCCAGAATTCACATGTTGAAATCATAACACCCAAAGTAATGGTATTAGGAAGTATGGTTTTTAGACAAATGATTAGGTGATAAAGGAGGAGCCCTCATGAATGAGATCAGTCCCCTTATAAAAGAAGCCTTAGAGAGTTAGAGAGACCTCCCCACCACCACCACCCCTGCCCTCACCTGCCGCCTTATTCCTTCCATCATGTAAAAACACAGAAGGAGCTACCTATGAGGAAGCAGGTACTAACCTACACTAAATCTGCTGGCATCTTCATCTTGGACTTCTTAACCTCTGAAACTGTGAGAAATAAATGTTTGTTGTTTATAAGCCATCCAATGTATAATGTTTTGATAACGTAGCTTAAATGACTAAGACAGAAAATTGGTACCAGGAAATAACAGTGATAGCTTATGTAACAAATACCTAAAAATGTGGAAGAGGATTTGAATCCAGGTAATGGGTAAGAGCTAGAATAATTTTGAGGTTCATGCTAGAAAAAGCCTACATTGTTGTTAAGAGTAATTCTGGTGAGGGCTCAGAAGGAAAAGAGGAGGGCTACAGAGAAAGCCTCAACCTCTTAAAGAATGTGTAAGTGGTTGTGAACAAAATTACTGGAAGAAATATGGACAATAAAGGCCATTCTGATGAGGTCTCAGACAGAAAAAAAGGAACATGTTATTGGACCATGGAGAAAAGGCCACCCTTTTTATTAAGTAGAAAAGTACTTGGCTGAATTGAGTTAGTGTCCTAGTGTTTTTTGGAAGACAGAAGTCGTGAATGATGAAAGTACATATTTGGCTGAAGAAATTTTTAAGCAAAGTGTTCAAAGCATAGCTTGGCTCTCCTTGACTGCTTGTAGTAAAATTAGAGAAGAGAAATTACTTAAAGATGGAATTGTTTATCAAAATGAGACAAAAACTTAAAAATTTGAAGATTTTGCAGCTGATTCATATTGGAAAAAATGAGAAAACCTGTTCAGGAAAAAACAAAGGTGCAGCCAAGAGACTATTTGATAAGGAGATTTATATAAATTGAACATCTCAATGAAAGTTAAGTACTACTTATCAAGACAATTGGAATATTAGCCATCTAAACATCTAATTAGCCATCTAAACAAAAGCCAGGATCTAATGTCTAAGACAATAGAAAAATGACCCAAAAGACATATCAGAGATCATCAGGGCTTCCTCTCTACCATAGGCCCAGAGTGCCAGGGTCTAGGGAGCAAAATGACATTAAAGGAACGGTTTAAGCTACTTCAAATTGTAAGTTCCACTCTTCTTACTCAGTTGCTTTATTCCTTGGCTGCCCCAGATGAGACTCTAGTAAGGCCTGGGTCAGTGTGTACTTGTACCCAGCAAAACCGTACAGGCAGGACTGCCTCCAGAGAGCCACAGGACCCAGGCAGAGAACAAACACAAGAGCAAAGGCACCGCAGAGAGCCCCCACTAGGGCAATGCCCAGTGGATCCATGGCTGCAGAGTCACACCAGCAATTCTAGACTGCTAGAATACCAAGCATGTAACTCCAGCATGTGAGAGCTATAGCATGGGCTTTGCCAGGCAATGCCATAAGGTCAAGGTTGCCTAGAGCCTTGGGAACCCAATCTCTGTCTTGTAATGCTGCAGAGGTAGGATGGCTGACTCAATGGGTCTGGAAGGCAGGACCTCCACTGCAATGGGCCTGGATAACAGAGTACTGAAACCAAAGATTA
Source organism: Callithrix jacchus (assembly GCF_049354715.1). Taxonomy (NCBI): domain Eukaryota; kingdom Metazoa; phylum Chordata; class Mammalia; order Primates; family Cebidae; genus Callithrix; species Callithrix jacchus. The sequence continues at coordinate 96,499,965 of NC_133524.1, forward strand.
TTCATGAGCCTTAAGGTTTTGGGTTTGTTTGGGATCTGTTCCTTTCTTCCCTATTTCTTTCTTTTGGAATAAGAATTTCTATCTTGTGTTTAGCCCATTATTGCCCTTTGGAAGCCGTAATACATTTGATTTCACAGGTTCACAGCTAGAGAATAATTTGCCTTGGGAAAAATCATACCTTGAGTCTCACCCATATCTAATTTAAATTTTATTTAGATGAGACTTTGAACTTTAGACTTTGGAGTTGATGTCAGAATGAGTTTGGACTTTGGGGCTGCTGGAATGAAATGAATGTATTTTGCATGTGAGAAAGGTATACATTTTGGGGGGCCAGAAGTAAAATGCTATGATCTGAATGTTTGTGTCCTCCCAAAATTCATTTGTTGACATCCTGATCCCCGAGGTGATGACATTAAGAGTTTGGGTCTTTGGGAGGTGATTTGGTCATAAAGGCAGAATGCTCATGAATAGGATTAGTGCCCTTATAAAAGAGGCCCAAGAGAAACACTCTCACCACTTCCACCATATGAGTACACAGCAAAAAGGCACTGTCTAAAAGCCAGAAAGCAGGCCTTCAGCAGATACTGAATCTGCTGGAATCTTGATCTTGTACTTCACAACCACTAGAACTGTGAGAATAAATTTCTGTTGTTAATAAGCTACCCAGTCTAAGATATTTTGTAATAGCTGCCCAGAATAGGACAAATCTATTTTGTTAACTTCAAAATAGAATGAATTTTTAAATGAATATATAAAATACAAAGGCATTTTACATCAGATGATATAAAAGAATGAATGCACTTTGAAAAAAATGAGAAAGCGTTACACAAAGCCAGAGGCTTCTCATGACAATTTTAGCTGTAGTTTTGCCATAAACAGTGTTTTAAGGGGTCCATAAAATTTCACTACATGTTAGCATTGATGGTCAAAACTGAGCACTTACCTCTTTAGGTAACTGTTGGTAAAATAAGTCTGGTTGTGCATCCAAAGCTTGGTAATCTACCACCTTCAACTCCCACTGCTGTAGAAAAATCTCAGAATCCTTCAAATATGGGCAAAGTGAGAGACTGCCTCTGCAAAATGTTAATGTTTAATTATCAAACTCCCATTAGACTAAAGAAGCAGTTTGGAGAAGATGCCATGCAGTTGCACTGTTAGTGACTTTAGTGACAATTGAATACTAAATTGGAACTCAAATGGGATTTTTTAGTACAAAAGTCACCTTTGTGAGTGACAGTCCAGCTGGCCAAAGGTTACCCTTAAAGACTCATTTAGGATTTTATTTTTCCAATGTGTGCAATTTACTCAATTCATGAGTATCCTTGTTGACATGAAACATGCTGAGTTTGGGTACATAAAATTAATAATTCCTTTACGTTTAAATATTCTTTCCAAACAATTCTTCCTTAGCTGATGTCATGAAGCTGATTGGACTTGTACCAAATACTGAAAGCCAATATTAGTATGTTTCTATGGAATTTCTAGAACTAGTGAATGCCAACTCAGATTTTTTTATGTTTCTTAATACAAAGGCTTCTCTTCAGACATTTGAAGGTCAAACCTATGAACTATCAATTAACATAATTTGACTCAGCAAGCCAAATACAGTAGTGTTTGAGGTAAGGGGTGTATCTTTCAAGTAAACAGGCTAACAAAATAAGAAAAATATATTTAGCAAAGCTCTTGGGTTGGGTTCCTTCAAGAACAGATCCTCAGATAAAACTCAAAAGCAATATGTTTTTTGGGAGCTGATCCCCAGAAATACCCACAGAAAAGTGAGGAAGTGAGGCAAGGAAGGGAAAGAAGCCAACACAAAAAGACAACAAGTGCTCAATCTTGGTGTGGGACTCTGGAGAAATTTATTCCAACTGAGGAGCAAGGAACTGCAATATTTACCCACAAAATTACCCTCAGACATTGGTTGAAGAATGATTCTAGGGTCATTAATTCTCTGGCACTTCTGGCTTCTTTTGCATCTAGGACAAGTGTTCCCACAGGCAAAAAGAAAAAAGAAACAGGAAAAAAAATCCTGAGGCAGATAGTCAAGGATATAAGCAGTCTCCAGTATGTATTGAGATGAGTGTCAAGAAATATGGATGGGACATCACAGTTATCTGTTACACTCAAGCAGCAACATCAGAATATTCTGGGATCTTGTTAGGAATGCAAAGTCTCCAGCACCACTTCATCTTCATGCACATTAAAATTTGAGAGGTGCTATGGCACAGCAAGATACATAGATTAGATAGATGATAGAAAGATAGATAGATAGATAGATAGATAGATAGATAGATAGATAGATAGATAGATGATAGATAGACAGATAGATAGAAACAACCCCCCTCAAATAGAACCAAGTACATCTAGATGCTATTTTGAGCCAAAAGAAGCAAAACAACAATCTGGAATTCTAACAAAGGAATCCCTTTTTGGTTGCCCACTAACATGCTTTGTCAGAGTCAATTAATCTAAAGTCCCATAGACAAACATCAGAAGAGTAATAAAGTACCTATGCAGATGCATAAATTTCTATAGTTTCATTACCTGAAGGGTGTAGGGCTATTGCCAAGAGGCTGCCTAGGATCTTAGCACCTTATCTCCAAGCTGAAAACTAGTCAAGACCATCATAGTAAGTATTTTTTAATAAGCTATTTCCATAATGATGATTATTCTGATCCAAATCTGATTCATTTTCTTATGAAGTATATTAAAAATGCATCATAATGAGAAAATGTTGACTTGAGTACAAACTTAAAAGCAGCAATTGTCATTGTTAGGCTTGTCTAGCTCCCTAAATAATCCCTCAAAGCAAGAAGAATGCTGCAGATCACCTAGAAATAATTGTCAATGTTAAGTCTTCCTCATATATCCAAGGAAGTTGGGGATGAGAGAGAAGGCTCTGCTCAGTCATAGAAAGTGAATAAAGTCTAAGAGGGATTACGGTCTGGGAATTAGCATCTGGAAAGCATACTGAGTTAACAAGCCCAAGATCACAGGGTAAGAAGCTTCAGATTGAAGCTATCTGTTACATAGGCAACCAGCCACCCACAAGGAGGGCACATCATACTGAAATCTGAATTGTAACTTCAGTTACAAATTTCAGCACATTTTAATTGCATCATAACCCACTATTACCTCTACGAGCAAACTACAAAATTATCAAACATGACATATAACATGTATTGAGTATTTATATGCCACACACACGCACTTGCTTGCTTCCACTCACATATAATTCTCAACCTGTTGAGGTGAGGTGCTATAATTAACTCATGTGTTGTAGATGAGGACACCGAGACTAAGAGAAGTTAGGTAACTCACTTTCCCACAGTTATACAACTATCAAATTACCCAGTTAGGATTTGAACACCAAACCTATAGTGACTCTGAAACCCACACACCTATGCCCAAGACTCTTCTACCTCATTATAAGATACTCTATTCTTTATTAGTGAACTAGTCATATTTGAAAAACCAGTCCATCCCAAGTCAAAACAGGTTTAAAAATAATTGGACTACCAATTAGAACTAGAGGAGTTTCTGTTCTGCTGAGTTTGTTTTAGTGTCGAAAGCAGACCATTTTTCTTCAATGCACCTTCACCTTTGGACACACAAAACATTATCTGTAGCAACATTACTCATACAAAATGTGGGAGATTGGCTGATTCTACCACCTTTTAGGGGCTGCTCATTCCCTCCAAGCTTCAACAAGTCATTTGAAATCTGGCCCTGCATTTAGTTGAAAAGGGGCTACACTTTCACAGTCAAGCAAGGGGAAAGATTGAAGGCATGAAGAGAGCACAAAGCTCTCTGAATTCTTAGGTTTGGTGTCCTGTTCCAGTTTCCTATTAAACTGCAGGAAAAAAAATAAAGAAAGAAATGCAGAGGGGCAACATAAGGGCTCTGAGGAGAGACCAATAGTTCAATGAAAATCCCACCATGGAAAAGGTGTCAAAATATGATGATATCCTAAAAAGTACCAATGTAAAAATAATAGACATTTAGAAAGAGTTTTAAAGATTTCTAAATAGGGGAACATTAGTAAAAAAATTCAGGTAAAAGAGATGAATTCATCTTTTGCTTTACAACCTTACTGACTCAGAACTTGGTCGAGAAAGTTTAATTTTTTGCAACAAAGAAAACCAAAAAAAGTATGAAAAAGAGTTACCTAAAGACTATAAGAAAGGGAAGGGGGTCAGAGGATCAGGTGGAAAAGAGCAAAGGGGGAAAGAGGAATAAAGAACTGGAATACACTCAATTTAGGAGCTTTTAATGAAGTTGTCCAATATTTAAGTCCAGCTGTATGGTTAAGCAATACGTCAACTTATCAAAGTAAATACTTGTTTAAGAATTATTATTATATATAAGCTATTCTGTATTTTTTTAATCAAGAAGAGTACATTAAGGAGAGAAGTATTTGAGGGTGTATCAGGAGAAAAGTGAAACTCCCAGGAAACCTGATGAAATGAGGCCATTTGTGGGGATGGGGACAGAGTGTGGAACAGAGTCAAGACAGAGAATACAAGTCAATAGCTGTTTCTGAAGAGTCAAAAGGCACAGAAACAACACTATAGAAACTTGACTTAGAAGTGCAGGTGGATTAATGGACACATGGAGCATACTGCATGTGGCATTGCCTGTATTTATTTTCATGCTAGTAAAGGGTCCAAGTTACAAATCCTAAAGTCTTACAATATGTTAAGCCTCATGATCACTGCAGAACTGACAGCGAGAAGCACACACTGGCTCAGTCCATTTGCCTCCAAGGCCTCAATCACACCTAGACATCCCAGGATGCCTTGACCCTCCCTGAGGGGAACTTGGTAACAATGGCTCAGGCCCATCCAATATGCCCCCAGAGTAATACAGCAGGCACCTCTCTGAGCACAAACAGCATAAGATCCTCCAATACTATTACCCATTCTTCACATTTATCACCCTCTTGGAAGGCTAGTATAATTGAGAGTGTATTATTATAACTGAATGCATCTCTGAAATCAAAGTCCAGAGAAACCAATATCTGCATTATTTTCTCCAGTGCTCACCCAATCTACCTGAGAAAGGGAACTTGTAAGTTTCAGCAACTTGTAAATAACGTTCCAATAAAAAATTCAGGGGAAACATGCTATTAATAATGATATCTTGTTTTATGGGACTGATGTAAGAACAGATGGGGCGCGGGTGTTCAAGGAAGCATCCGTGTGCGAGTGTGAAACTGCAGAGAGGTGTGAAGAGGCACCTCGTCTTCCCCTATGTAAGGGCTTCTGTGGGCATCTGTCACAGTCTCATCTGAGAATTCACTGAGGAAACTTGGGAGTAGAACCCTCAGAGGGCACCTGAGGGAGTCCTGCTGCTTACTGGAAAAAAAAAAAATATTAGAGCATTGAATCGGGGACAATACCACAAACTCCCAGGACATTAACTGAGAGGAGTGGAAAGAGAAACCAAATAAGAGATGACCTAATGAAATTTGTTGATTCTCTTAACTTCCAATATTCTCTAAAATGTTGAAGGCTTCAGATGCATCTGCCAAATGGAACTACATAGTGCCTAACTGCAGGCCAAATCTGAACTCTAAGCAATTTATATCAGTAGGAAACACTACAGTGAAGAGTAGCCATGTTCTCATTTGGTCAGACACTGTGAAGATCACCAAAACAAAACAGTACTCACTCTGTGAAGAGTCTTTACCAAAACCAATATTCTCCATCTTAAACCAAATTTATGGTCTTTTAAAATTCACTCACGACAGCTTTGAGTCAGAGTAATTTGCCCACAGGTAAGATTGTTAAATGTTTTAGATACTTTGTTTTTCTGATTTAAAGGATATCAGAAGAAGGAAAACAAAAAAGAAAAAGAGGGGAATTATGAGAAAGGTACCAAAACAATGTCCCCTCTTAGTGAAGAAGAAAAAAAACCCATTAGCTATAGCTCGCTACGGAGTAGCCTCTAGAGTAGACACTTCATCCCAGTACCCTCTACACACATTTCAATATCACAACTACACTTTCTAGCTGTCCAGGAAACTATGGAACCAAACTAGTTTGATTCTACAATGCCCAAATCCATAATTGGCTGTAAAATCCATATTGAACTCTGGAAATGGAAAAATTTACCTTTACCTGGACAGCATAGGGCAATTTTGAAAAATTCAACAAATCATGGAATATAATATTTTTGAAGATGATAAAATACAGGAGGGATAACACTATTTTATTTACACCAAGTATAAGCATCTAAATTCACACTAAATTTGGCTATAAATAAGTAAAAACCTAAATATAAATAATATGTTAATTGCGTTCTAATGATCAAAATCACTGATGGTACAAATATCTCAAAATCCGTAACTGGAATTAATGGGAAATTGCCCACTTAACAGTCATATAGAGTTGGCCAATGGCTGCTCTTAGCAAAAAAAACAAGGTTACTCAAGTTATCATTTATCACTTCTGTACAGCCTGGATTCCTAGGAATTCTCTTGGGAGTTTCAAGGGACCTGTACATCATCAGCCAATTGAAAAGTGATAGCCAATTAAAGAGAGTTCGATCAATAACTTTGCTTTAAATCTGACCACAGAACCAGAACCATTGTCTGTTCCTTTCTTTGGAAATAGGAATGATTGAACTCCCTTTTCCCACAGGACAAGCATGAGGAACCATTGCAAATTACTCTGCTCTTACATTCTACATCGATTCGCTGCAGTATAACAATTCTGTTGGTTTACAGCATGAATATCGAACCTAGTGTTTTTCCAAGGAGGCTCTCACAAACCACTAAATTATTTCCCTATCTCATACTCGCTTAATTTATAAGTTTTTGTGCTGGGCATTTGAATGGCTAGAACATTTTAACAATTAATTACCCTAACCTCTCAGTGTCACCTCCCACTCTTATGGAAGACTCTCCTATCTTAGGAATCAGGATATGTGATTTTCTTTCTTTCTTTCTTTCTTTTTTTTGAGACGGAGTTTCGCTGGAATGCAATGGCACGATCTTGGCTCACCGCAACCTCCACCTTCTGGGTTCAAGCAATTCTCCTGCCTCAGCCTCCCGAGTAGCTGGGACTACAGGCACGCACCACCATGCCCAGCTAAATTTTGTATTTTTAGTAGAGACGAGGTTTCACCTTGTTGACCAGGATGGTCTCCATCTCTTGACCTCGTGATCCACCTGCCTCTGCCTCCCCCAAAGTGCTGGAATTATAGGCATGAGCCACCTCACCCAGCCTTCTGCATTCCTTTATGACTATCTTCTCTTTGCCCCTAGACCACATATCCACATTCTTCAAGGTTTTTGGTACCACACTCTTTGTAAGTCACTGTACCTTAACTCCAATCATTGGCCTGTATGACTCCAGTCATGGGCCTGTATGTCATGCTATAAGCTCAACCATATTGCCCATACTTCCTTGAGCTCTTTTACTCCAAGTGCTTTCTCCTCCATTTCATTTTAGAAACCTACTCCCAGGGTCACATTCTGGACTTCATCTCTGACCATAACTGCTCCACTTCAGAAATCTTAAATGTCAATTAACCTTTCCTTGAGAAGTACCTCTTGTTTACTAGTCTCACTCCATGACTCTTATTTCACCTGTTCCTCGTCTTCTTTGAGTTCCACAATCCTATGACCCTTCTGCTTTGGTCAATATATTGGTCCATTTTTGGCTTCACTTACTTCCTTCCCCAGCCTCAAGTTTACAACCAACCTGTAAGCATTGTTTCGCCAACACCCTCAAATATGCTACCTTCTTAGGCGATTCCACTAAGACTACCTTGTAAATGTCTAGCCTTTATTCAATCCAATCACCTACTTTCTCTATTCCTACATTGAGGCATCTGATCATGACTAGATTTGAAAATCATACAAATGTGTTGGTGCTCTGAAAAATTATTGTCAACAAACTAAGGCGTTAGTTAATTACTCCATAGATTCCCAACAATTCTTCTAAATATCTTTGGTCCATAATTCCACTTATTAAAAAGAAGACAATGGCTATTGTCTCTACTTTTTCACCTCCTATTTCACCCTTCAGTCTGATATAATCTTACTTCTGCCCTCAGAAACAGCTTTAGCTTATTTTAGTCATTATTATTATTATTTGTCTTTAAGCTGGCCCAGGCTGAGGTGCAGTGGTGGTATCTCAGCTCACTGCAACCTCTGTCTCCCTGGTTCAAGTGATTCTTCCACCTCAGCCTCCCAAGTAGCTGAGACTACAGGTATGTGCCACCATGCCCAGCTAATTTTTTATTTTTAGTACAGACAGGGGTTTGCCATGTTGGCCAGGCTGGTCTCGAACTCTTGACCTCAAGTGATCTGCTCTCCTCAGACTCCCAAAGTGCTGGGATTATAGGCATGAGCCACTGCGCCAGGCCTACTCATCAATAAGGGAAAGAATGAATGTTTCTTTATTTCACAGAGATAAAGCATAATAATATCAAAAATAGCATAATGCCAGTATGCATCACTGGTATATTACTTACTGAATAAGGAATGGAGACCAAAAGAAGAGAGGTAACTTTACCAGAGTGTGTGAACATTCCATATGCTAAGTATACATGTCAATGCTTGACAAGAGATTAATGTAAAGATGGCAAAATAAGGAGAATGAAACATTAAAAAGAGCCTTATACTCCATAGTTTGTGCTCTAGACACCCGGTGAGCATGACCAGAGCCAGATTTAAAGAATGCAAGCATGGCATGGGTACTAAGTCCTAATGAATCAGTGTGGGTCTTACCTAGTTGGAAATTCATTTTGCTTTACTCATCCATGTGACCAGGATCCAAATAAGCCACTCTACTTTCCGGCTTCCCTTAATCCTTTTATTACTATAAAATTATTCCACTCCATCCACTCGTTGACAAAGAATCATGGAAGAGTATCCCAGAATAGCTTACACTTTCACCAGGTGTTAAGAGCACAAACTATGGAGTGTAAGGCTCTTTTTAATGTTTCACTCACCTTATTTTGCCATCTTTACATTAATCTGTTGTCAAGCATTGACATGTATGCTTAAGCACATGGAATGTTCACACACTCTGGTAAAGTCACCTCTCTTCTTTTGGTCTCTGTTCCTTACTCAGGAAAATGCCAGTGATGCACACTGACATTATGCCATGCCAGCCTGGAGCACCCTAAAGTTATAACTGCACCACTTCCCCTATGTAAAGCCAGAGAATCATGCTTGGGAGTGAGATGGCGTAAGTGCCCTCTCTAAATCTATGTCAAATCAGCTTCTCACTGCATCTCAGAGGTACAAAAAGGCTTTTTGTTTGCAAAGCCAGCTCAGAACTTTCTCCTTTTGCTCTTCAATTATTTTTCATTTAGCATTCCATTGCTTTAGCTTAGCACACCATTCATTTAAGAGTCAACGGGCACAGGTACACTTTTCTTTAGGCAAGGTAAATTAAGTCTATATATAAGCTCTTGAACCAGTGAATTTTTTCAGTAGATTGCTCCAGAGTCATTTAGCTCAAGATGCTGTGTAATTGTCATACATTGAGACAATTCTCTACTGAACACTGTGGTTCATTACAAAGTACATGTAGTTGCAGTTGCTCATATGAGATTTGAAGGACGGTACCAAGTCTGAGTGAAATTTCTCCCCAGGAAAGTGCTTCTCTAACACTCTGAGTCATCCAAAGTTGGAAGAGTTTCAAAGGAAGCTCAGAGGGCGAAGGGTAAAAAAATAAGAGTTAATTAGGAGGACTATTACCACAGAAAGCTCCCGGCAGGCAGAAACCCCAGTTAAACACACTCCCAGACATAAATCACCAGAGCGTACCAGCTACATAGGCAAATTGGCAGGCTTTACAAAAGACATGGTTGGGTTCCCAAGCCACACCACTCAAGACTCAGGAATGGTGTGAAATGAGGAAGCATGGTAGCAAATGAGATAGCCAAACTGCTAAAGCAGTGGTCCCCTGGAGACTCAGCTGTGTAGAGCAAGAGGCAAGTAGCAGTTAAATCATTCTCCAGTGGGGGTTTGTGCCTCACGATTTAGCAGACTTATAATTGTACATATTTTTATAAATTTTCAATTAAGCCATTGGATTATTTTCTTCTGAATTTGGTACTTTAAGTGTTAGTTTCTCCTCTGGAAATCCCTCTGCCCTGTGACTGTCTGTGGGGGCAGGGGGTGAGGAAGGAGGGCATGACCAGAGGAGCCACCTGGAGGCAGATAGGACAGCTGTAAACTCAGGTTTAGAATTCTGGGCACAGCCCTCTAGAAGATTACTTTCTGATTCATTTACAGCTTTCCCCAGACGAATTCCTCTTAGGAAACTGAGGGCTGCCTCCTGCCCTTAAGGACTGTGTCGAAACTCCTAAAAGGCAGCTCCTTTGAGCAGGTCTGCTCTTGCTTTTGTGTCACTGGGATTTCCTCATGCCCTAAGAGCCTTTTGGGAGGAGACATGTTTGGGCCTCCCTCCTCCTCCCTTGAAAGTCCTTCCTTCTTCCTCCAGACTTCCTACACAGATTGTTTTTCTCAGTATCCTTTTCTAATGTCCTCAATGAAACCTTCTCCAACTACCTCAGCTCACATGGACTTCTTCCTCTCCTAAACAGCTATGGCACCTAGGGAAGCAATGTGTCACAGTAAGAATAAAAGCAAAGTTTGGAGTCAAACAAGCCTGAACTTGAATGCCAGCTCCAGCATTTCCTACTCATGTAACTTTGGAAAAGTTGTTTCATCTCACTAAGGCTCAGCTCCCTTTACTGTAAAGTGAACATAACCATATTCCCTACTTCATAAGGATTTATGAAAATTAAATTAGAATCACAGCAGCCATCACTTATATCAACAGTGTATTAAACTCTTTTGTAAGTACATTGCATATTAATTCATTTATTTCTGAGGCACAGATTGGTTAGTAACTTTCCCCGGGTCACACAGCTGGTGGGTAGAGAGAGGAGTTGAATTTAGAGAGTCTAGTAACAACAGCTCATGACATTTAACCTCTGTATTATAATTATATGCTGTATATGTAAAGGATTTAACAATAAGCCCTGCAAATAAAGGGTGATCAAGAGAAATAAAGAAGCCCCCTACCTGTTCATACATAGGAAAGCATGGTATGTACTATAGAAAGAATACAGACTTTGGAACAGAAGGCAAAGTCCAGATCTGTTACTTACTACCTGTGTTACTAAAATAAAGTCACTCTTCATCCCTGAACCACAGCTTACTCTTCTGCAAAATGGGGCTAATCATAGCACCAACTTCATATGATTGCGGTGTAGAACTAATGGCATGTGTGGATGCTCAGCAAATGCCTATTTACATCCTCATTGTTTTCACCCATCATTTGGCACCTATGCTGCCTCATATTGCTGCTTCTCTCTTGGTTTGTGGGTCCTGTCTCCCTGGGTCTACGATAAGCCCTTAAGGACTAAGACCATACTCTACGCCTCTTGATAACCCTTTAGCATGATGCTATGCCCATTAAAAGTCCTCATTCATGGGATTATTAACCTTCAATGAGCATTTACTGAGGCAGGCACTATGCTATGTTCTCAAATGCATTATCTCTCTCCTTCAAGTTTCACAACAATTATATGTGCTTGTTGATGAATTTTATGTTTTCAAGCATAAAATCCCCACTGAGAAAAGAGACATGTCCTTTTCTTTCAGACTAATTTTAATGTGTGGGGATAATTTTAGTCTTACAAACCTCTTTGCCAACTGGTAGAAATAAAACTTATTTTGCCCTCCTCTCTAGATATCCTTGACTTACTGACATTTTCCAAACAATTGTCAGTGTTTGTGCAAGTGGCAGCCAGGTTCTTTTTCTGGGGCTCAGCTGTATGAATCACCTTGAGATTCTTTTCACTGGACCTTTGCCCTCAGTTCTTTTTCTCCCCCTTTTGTTTGATGCATCATAGTCAAACCTCAGAGGACCCGCAAGGCAGGGCTGTGTGATAGCATATGTAGGGCCAAAAAGAAAAAAAAGTACAAATTGCGTGTAAAGAAATTAACCACGGAGCGTTATTTTAATGGAGTGAAGAGTCATCATGCAGACATGTTGAGCCATGTATCTGTGCTTATTATTTTCATGATTGTGGCTTCATAATTGTTTCTGATGAAAAGCAAGGAGATTAAAATTCATCATTGAAACATAAATAAGCAACAAACTCTGACTGTGAGGGAAATGCTCTGTACTGAAGGATTTACTTTCCCAGACAAAGGGGTGAAAATAAGTGGGTTTGCTTCTATTGAATTCAAAGAAATTGAACTCAGCTTCTCTCTGTAGTTCAAGTTCCCAGCAAATAATTTACAGTGTAAATGTAACAGGGGTTTTTGCTGAACAAATGGTTGTGTATTGTGAATAGGATATAAATTAAGAATGCTATTTTTCTTCTACACCTACAAGTAAGTAACTTCCCATCATGTTTCCCTCTGTACCACTGTTCTCTTTCCATGTGTAGAATGTGTTGCTTTGAAACAAAATCGTGGAAACCAGCATCTATCTGAGTGGTGTGCAATCACAGTGGGTGGAGGAGTACAATAATGCAATGGGGTGCTTTAATTGAGTTCAGGTTAATACCACAACTTAGGAATATCAATTTCTATTACCTACATTATGGCTAAGCTACTGAATGTCACAGTTATAGGTAGGAGGCATTGGAAGCCACACACTGAGCAAGATCTGCTTAAAGAGTCACCTGCAGTTGCCATTCTTAGCCCCTTGGCTCTGGATCAAGATATTAAGTACCCGTCACTAGAACATGTCAATTCGATAATCTAATTGGACCACTTCTAATTACTGAAGCCACCACCATTATTGGGTACCTGTGATCCACCAAGCTCTCCAGTAGAAATGTTGCTTATCTTGCTGCATTTAATCCTTACAACAAGCATGCAAAGTAGACATTATGACCTTAATTTTATAGATTTGGCAACTGACAGAAACGTTAAATAATTTACCCAAGCTCACACAGCTTCTAAGTTATACAGCAAAGATTGGACCAGGTGTGTTTGAATGCAAAGCCTGTGCCCTTTCTCTGTCCCAATAGAGCCAAGGCAGTGTGACATGCTGCCTTGGCTCTATTGGGACAGAGAAAGGGAATAATCACTGTCAGCAGTACCCTTGACTTACTGACTGAAAGAAGGTTCCACACCATCTCAGGAACTCCTTCTGCTGGGATTTGGTAGTGAAAAGACAGTATTATGGTTGCAATATGGGTTTTAGCATCAGATAAATCTGGAAATTTTCCAGCTCTACCATTTGCTAGTTGTGGGATTTTAGATAACATACTTATCTCCAGGACTTGGTTTACTCACCTGAGAAATTAAGATAATGCTATGGCATATCCCACAAAAAAAAAAAAAAACCTGCAGTAAAGATTAAGTGACATCGAGACCGACTGAAGATGGCACGGTGAGAACAACCCAGGATTGAAGCTCTCAGTGAACACACGGAGGGTAAGTCAGGGCCGCATTTCCAGACGGATTTTTGTTGCCCACAGAACGGGGAAATTCCTAGGTATAAAAGAGATGTGGGACGCCAGTGAAGTGGTTTAGGCTGGTGCAGTCAGCAGCCGGAGCAGCCGGTGGCCGGTGCTACAGTGCAGCGGCGCTCCACAGCGCTCCGCACAAAGGGCACTGGTTGGGGTGCCCTGTTTAACCGGCAATCTGAGACTTGAGAGGGCAGATTGGCATATCCATCTGATTGAACGGGACTTGGACAGTGAGCCAGGCCAGGAGATTTCAGGGAAATGGCGTTGGGGCCAGCACAGTGGGACAAACAAAATGGCAATTCCAAATGCTCCAGGTGGAGAGTTTCACTGTGGGCACAGCTGAACCCAGGACGGTGCAGCTCGGTGGGGGAGGGGCGTCCACCATTACTGAGGCAATCAGCCCCTACTGAGGTAAACTCCCACTGCTGACACAGCCTAGCATTGCCGAGGCAACCCGCCACAACAGAGAGACTCCGCCACAGGGGGAAGCCCATGGCAGCAGGGCGGAGACTGCAGCAGCAGGCCAGAGCCTGCAGCAACAGAGGGGACCTCACACCAGCAGGGCGGAGCCTCGGCAGGCAAATAGTGACTAGACTGCCTCCTAGCTGGGCAGGACAGCGCAACAGACACTCAAAAAGAAAGCCCCAACCCCCCGAGACAGAGCATCTGAGAAAAAAAGGGTTTTTTTTATGAGTTCTGCTGCAGCACAATTAAACGTAGCAGACTAACAGCCCTGAATAAACAACAGAGCTCACAACTCAGCACTTGAGCTCCTATAAAGTACAGACTGTCTCCTCAAGCAGCTCCCTGACCCCTCTATATCCAGAAGACTGACATTTGGCAGGCATCATTCTGGGACAAAGATAGCAGAAAAAGACACCAGTAGCATCCCTCACTGTTCCGCAGTGGCTATAGTTGCACCCCAGACAAGCAGGGCCTGGAGTGGACCTCAGCAGTCATACAATGCAGGAACTAGACTGGTAGAAGGAAAACCAAGTAACAGAAATACTTCATCATCAACAATCTGGGTGTCCACTCAGAGACCCAATCGAAAAGTCAGCAACTACACAGACGACAGGTGGATAAATCCACAAAGATGGAAAGAAACCAACGCAAAAAGGAGGAAAACACCCAAAACCAGAACACCTCACCTCCTACAAAGGACCAAAACTCCTCACCAGCAAGGGAACAAAGCTGGACGGAGAATGAGTGTGAGAAAATGATGGAATTAGACTTCAGAAGATGGATAATGAGAAACTTTTGTGAGATAAAAGAACATGTTTTAAATCAATGCAAAGAAACTAAGAACCTTGAAAAAAGATATGAAAAAAAGATTCGAGGAAATGATAACAAGAATGGATAACTTAGAGAGGAATACGAATCAATTGAAGGAGCTGAAAAACACAATATGAGAACTTCGCAAAGCATGCACAAGTTTCAACAGCTGAATTGACCGAGCAGAAGAAAGAATATCAGAAGTCGAAGGTCAACTCAATGAAATAAAATGAGAAACCAAGATCAGAGTAAAAAGTACAAAAAAGAATGAACAAAGTATCCAAGAAATGTGGGATTATGTGAAGAGACCTAACCTACGTTTGATAGGTGTACCAGAATGTGATGAAGAGAATGAATCCAAGCTGGAAAATACTCTTCAGGATATTATCCAGGAAAATTTCCCCCACCTAGCAAGGCAGACCAACACTCAAATGCAGGAAATACAGAGAACACCACAAAGATATTCCACAAGAAGAGCAACCCCAAGGCACATAATCGTCAGATTCACCAGGGTTGAAATAAAAGAGAAAATACTAAGGGCAGCCAGAGAGAAAGGTCGGGTCACCCACAAAGGGAAGCCCATCAGACTCACGGCAGATATCTCAGCAGAAACACTACAAGCCAGAAGAGAGTGAGGGCCAATATTCAACATCCTTAAAGAAAAGAATTTTCAACCCAGAATTTCATATCCAGCCAAAATGAGCTTCAGAAGTGAAGGAAAAATAAAATCCTTTGCGAACAAGCAAGTACTCAGAGAGTTTGTCACCACCAGGCCTGCTTTACAAGAGCTCCTGAAAGAGGCACTACACATAGAAAGGAACAACCAGTACCAGCCATTCCAAAATCACACTAAATGCTAAAGAGCATCAACATAATGAAGAATCTACATCAACTAACAGGCAAAACAGCCAGCTAGCATCAAAATGGCAGTATCAAATTCACACATAACAATACTAACCCTAAATGTAAATGGACTAAATGCACCAATCAAAAGACACAGACTGGCAAATTGGATAAAAATCCAAAACCCATCAGTGTGCTGTATCCAGGAAACCCATCTCACATGTAAGGATACACAATGGCTCAAAATAAAGGGATGGAAGAAGATTTACCAAGCAAATGGAGAGCAAAAAAAAAGCAGGAGTTGCAATTCTCATCTCTGATAAAATAGACTTTAAAGCAACAAAGATCAAAAGAGACAAAGAAGGCCATTACATAATGGTAAAAGGATCGATACAACAAGAAGAGCTAACGATCCTAAACATATATGGACCCAATGCAGGAGCACCCAGATACATAAGGCAAGTTCTTAATGACTTACAAAGAGACTTAGACTCCCACACAATAATAGTTGGAGACTTTAACACTCCACTGTCAAAATTAGACAGATAAACCAGACAGAAAATCAACAAGGATATCCAGGGCTTGAACTCAGACCTGGAACAAGCAAACCTGATAGACACTTACAGAACTCTCCACCCCAAATCCACAGAATACACATTCTTCTCAGCACCACATCACACCTACTCTAAAATTGACCACATAATGGGAAGTAAAGCACTCCTCAGCAAATGCAAAACAACTGAAATCATAACAAACAGTCTCTCAGACCATAGTGCAATCAAGTTCGAACTCAGAAATCAGAAACCAACTCAGAACCGCACAGCTTCATGGAAACTGAAAGACTAGCTCTTGAATGTTGACTGGATAAACAATGTAATGAAGGCAGAAATAAAGAAGTTCTTTGAAACCAATGAGAACGAAGACACAACATGCCAGAATCTCTGGGACACATTTAAAGCAGTCTCTAATAGAAAATATATAGCAATAATCACCCACATGAGGAGAATGGAGAGATCCAAAATTGACACCCTATCGTCAAAATTGAAAGAGCTAGAGGAGCAAGATCAAAACAACACAAAACCTAGCAGAAGACAAGAAATAACTAAGATCAGAGCTGAACTGAAGGAGATAGAGACACGAAAAACCCTTCAAAAAAATCAATAAATTCAAGAGCTGGTTTTTTGAAAAGATCAACAAAATAGACAGACCACTAGCCAGATTGCTTAAAAAGAAAAGAGAGAACAACCAAATAGATGCAATAAAAAATGATAAAGGGGAAATCACCACAGATTCCACAGAAATTCAAACCATCATCAGAGAATATTACAAACAACTCTATGCACATAAACTAGTAAACCTGGAAGAAATGGATAAATTCCTGGACTCCTGTGTCCTCCCAAGCCTAAACCAGGAGGAAGCTGAAACTATGAACAGACCAATAACAAGGGCAGAAGTTGAGGCAGCAATTAAGAGCCTACCACACAAAAAAAGCCCAGGTCTAGATGGGTTTACAGCTGAATTCTACCAGACACACAAAGAGGAGCTGGTACCATTTCTTCTGAAACTATTCCAAATAATCCAAAAAGAGGGAATATTTCCCAAATCATGTTATAAGACCAACATCATCCTGATACCAAAACCCGGCAGAGACCCAACGAGAAAAGAAAACTTCAGGCCAATATCCATGATGAACATAGATGCAAAAATCTTCAATAAAATATTAGCAAGCTGATTGCAAAAGCAAATCAAAAAACTTATCCATCATGATCAAGTAGGATTCATCCCAGGGATGCAAGGCTGGTTCAACATACGCAAGTCTATAAACGTAATTCATCACATAAACAGAACCAAAAACAAAAACCACATGATTATCTCAATTGACGCAGAGAAGGCATTCAACAAAATTCAACAGCCCTTTATGCTAAAAACCCTCAATAAACTCGGTATCAATGGAACGTATCTCAAAGTAATAAAAGCTACTTACGACAAACCAACAGCCAATATCATACTGAATGGGCAAAAACTGGAAGCATTCCCTTTGAAATCCGGCACTAGACAAGGATGCCCTCTTTCACCACTCCTATTCAATATAGTACTGGAAGTTCTAGCCAGAGCAATCAGGCAAGAAAAAGAAATAAAGGGTATTCAAATAGGAAAGGTGGAAGCCAAATTGTCTCTATTTGCAGACGACATGATAGTATACCTAGAAGACCCCATCGCCTCAGCCCAAAAACTCCTGAAACTGATAAGCAACTTCAGCAAAGTCTCAGGATATAAAATCAATGTGCAAAAATCACAAGCATTCCTCTACCCCAATAACAGACTTAAAGAAAGCCAAATCAAGAACGAACTGCCATTCACAATTGCTACAAAAAGAATAAAATAGCTAGGAATACAACTCGCAAAAAACGTAAGGGACCTCTTCATGGAAAACTACAAACCACTGCTCAACGAAATAACAGAAGACACAAACAGATGGAGAAACATTCCATGTTCATGGTTAGGAAGAATCAATATCGCAAAAATGGCTATACTGCCCAAAGTAATTTACAGAATCAACGCTATCCCCATCAAGCTACAATTGACTTTCTTCACAGAACTGGAAAAAACCACCATGAACTTCATATGGAACCAAAAGAGAGCCCGCATAGCCAAGTCAATTCTAAGCAAAAAGAACACAGCGGGGGGCATCACACTACCGGATTTCAAACTATACTACAAGGCTACAGTAATCAAAACAGCATGGTACTGGTACCAAAACAGAGATATAGACCAATGGAACAAAACAGAGGCATTGGAGGCAACACAACATATCTACAACCATACAATCTTTGATATACCTGACAAAAAGCAATGGGGAAAGGATTTCCTGTTTAATAAATGGTGTTGGGAAAACTGGCTAGCCATGTGCAGAAAGCAGAAACTGGACCCCTTCCTGACACCTTACACTAAAATTAACTCCAGATGGATTAAAGACATAAACATAAGACCTGGCACCATAAAAACCCTAGAAGGAAATCTAGGAAAAACCATCCAGGACATAGAAGTAGGCAAGGACTTCATGAACAAAACACCAAAAGCATTGGCAACAAAAGCCAAAATAAACAAATGGGACCTAATGAAACTCCACAGCTTCTGCACGGCAAAAGAAACAGTCACTAGAGTGGATCGGCAACCAACAGAATGGGAAAAAATTTTGCAGTTTACCCATCTGACAAAGGGCTGATATCCAGAATTTACATAGAACTCAAACGGATTTACAGGAAAAAAAAAAACAAGCCCGTTCAAAAATGGGCAAAGGATATGAACAGACACTTTACAAAAGAAGACATATATGAGGCCAACAATCATATGAAAAAATGCTCATCATCACTGGTCATCAGAGAAATGCAAATCAAAACCACATTGAGATACCATCTCACGCCAGTTAGAATGGCAATCATTAAAACATCTGGAGACAGATGCTGGAGAGGCTGTGGAGAAAAAGCAACACTTTTACACTGTTGGTGGGAGTGTAAATTAGTCCAACCATTGTGGAGGACAGTGTGGCGATTCCTCAAGGCCTTAGAAATAGAAATTCCATTTGACCCAGCAATCCCATTACTGGGTATATATCCAGAGGACTATAAATCGGTCTACTATAAGGACACATGCACATGAATGTTCATTGCAGCACTGTTTACAATAGCAAAGACCTGAAACCAACCCAAATGCCCATTGATGATAGACTGGACTGGGAAAATGTGGCACATATACACCATGGAATATTATGCAGCAATCAGAAATGATGAGTTCGTGTCATTTGTAGGGACATGGATGAATCTGGAGAACATCATTCTCAGCAAACTGACACAAGAACAAAAAATGAAATACCGCATATTCTCACTCATAGGCGGGTGATGAAAAATGAGAACACATGGACACAGGGAGGGGAGTACTATACACTGAGGTGTATTGGGGGGAAAAGGGGAGGGCCAGCGGGGCGTGGGGGAGCTGGGGAGGGATTGCCTGGGGAGAAATGCCAAACGTGGGTGAAGGGGAGAAAGGAAACAAAACACACTGCCATGTGTGTACCTATGCAACTGTCTTGCATGTTCTGCACATGTACCCCAAAACCTAAAATGCAATAAAAATTAAAAAAAAAAGATTAAGTGACATCATGCATGTAAAGTATCTGACATAGTACCTGACATATACTAAGTGCTCAGTAAATCTTAGCTATCATTACTAGTGTATTATATAGTATCTTCATGTATAAAGTAAAGTATTTCTCTTTCCTCCACTTGAAGCTATGCCTGTCTTAGCACTCTAGCACAAATGCAACTGTGGATGGTATTTACCCCCAGCACCCTTGGAAGCTATGGTTCAGCTATAAAGCATGGCAGTTGTAATATGGCCTCAGACCCTCAAAGATCTTTGAAAGTGCCACATCAGGAGAAAATCCTTAGAAAAACAAGGGTCTCAGATTTTTAAACTGAACATAAAATTTTTCTCCCAAAATAACCAAAGTCACTGCATCAGCCCTTCAATTCACCTACCTTAGGGATCCACCCAAATTTCAGGATTTTTTCTTGTAGCTATGCTCCCTGAGAACTTCTTCATTGGGTCATAATCCAAACAGATTTTTAAGTCTCCTTCACAATATCCTTTTAGGTGCTGTTACAAAGAGCTGCTCCTTTTCAAATACATTGCCAAGAATCAAATTCTTAGGTTAACTTACTTCATTCTGTATAAAAATCTAAGTTCCTAGCCCTCACTCTGAAATATTTAGTGTGCATGTACAGCACAGTCATACTTATCATTTATTTTTAATTACCATAGGATTATTTTTGCTATAAAGCAATTGTACAGTTTTTATTTCAACAAGCAGTGCTTATAATGAATGAGCTTCATCCCCAGGATCAAACAGCTTAGCAAGGTTGAGTCAAACAGCCAATTTATAAAACTACATTTAAAAAATGTTCAGGGAAACATTAGAAGGAAAGTAAAGTGCTGGGAAATTGAGAGACCACTCTAATTTTATTACAGCTGCAACCATATACATTAAGCCTTTAGGACAAAGAAAGTCATTTAATAATGCCACCTCCAAAAGCTGTAGCACAGTATATAACTAGCAATCTGTCTTCTATAGCCACTCCCTAGGAAAAAAAGAGGGTGTGTCAAATGACACATTAGTACCCCAAACTCAGTGGGAAGACCAAATGGACTCATCAGGCAATCCCCAACCCCTCATTCTGCTTGAGCCTAAGGAACACTCTCCAGTTCTTTCAATGTACCATGCTTTCTCTCTCCTCCAGCCTTCACATGAACTATTCCCTTTGCCTAAAATATTCTTTCTCTGTACCATCACCTGTTTTACCCTTACTCACCTTTCTGATCTCACTTGAAATGTTACTTGGACCAAAAGCTTTCCCTGACCTGCCCCATCCCTACAACTCTGGGTTTGTTAATACTGCTTTATGTAACCAGAATGCTATATATTATCCCTGTCAGGGCACATTTTATATCACATTGTATTATCATTGCTAATTTGCTTGCCTAATCATCCATTTTAAGCTGTAAGTTCAATAAAGCAGAGACAATGTGTTTCTTTTTCATGATTATATCTCAGTGCCTAGCACAGTGCCTAGGAAATAAATATTTATTCCATTGAAAGTAACTGTACTTGAACTTACATAGATAAGAAAGCTGCCAAAAAAGTAAACTTATGATTGGGAAATTTAACTTTCGCTGGCAATACAGTATAAAAGTTATGAAATAGATTTTAGAGTCAGCCAATGAGACTATAAGCTTCACGAGGGCAGTTACCATCATTGTCATATTCTCTACTACATCCCTAGCACATTGAACAGTGTTGATGATATGATGGAAGTTCAGTAAATATTCACTGAATGAATGAATAAATAAATAGATAGGTTTCATGTTATATAGTTTCTCCCAATCAGGAAAAGTTCATTGCCTTGGAGCATAAGGGGATCCCCAGCAGACCCTAACACAAAATCTACTTCCTCCATGAAGCTATCTCTTATCTCCACTATGCCTGACCTAACAGGAATCTTTATATCACCCTGAATGAAGTCAGAAGGCAAACCTATAAAATGTGAACATTACACAAAGCTTAGAAGAAATAGTCAATAGGATGGATGACCAAATCAAGATTCAGAATGATTTCAATAAACCAGAATAAAATGCCCAAACCAAAAAGATTCAATTTAACTGAAATATGTGCCAAGTCCAGCATTCAGATTCAAAATATCAATTTCACAAATACAGCATAGGGACAGACCAGTCTTGAGAGCAGTTTGTGTGAAATAGACCTAGGGATTTTAGTTGGCCTCAAGATCAATACGAGTCAGCAGTGAGATTTGACTGCTAAAGATGTTGGTACGATCTAAAGCTACACTAGTAGAAGTTTTGTCTGCTTCACAAAAAGCAATTGTCTCACTGTACTCGGTTGCAGTTCAACCCTATGTGTGATATCGTTTTTTAAATTTTAAGAAAAACATTTACAAACTGATTAAGTTCAGAATAGATCAACTAGAATGAGGAGAGGATGTAGAAAATATATGACAGATAGCTAAAGGACCTGGGGACACATACACTGAGAACAGAAAATCTGTGGTTGAGGAATGTAGCAGCATCTCTGGGAAAGGGGAAAGGAACAGGTGGTAAGAAGTGGTGAGGGGCATGTGTAATTTGAGAAAGTCCCGTCAATACATCAAATTCACACACAATCCACCATACCCACGCTACATACATGGTTGAGTACTACTGTCCCTGAGGAAATAAATTAAACCAGCCAGCTGAATATTATAGGAGGGCAGTTCTAAAAATAATGTTATTATAGCTGAAGCAATCTAACAATGCCACAGCTTCTTATGAGTCAAAGACCCAGTATCATTGGAAATATTTAAACAGAACTGAATGCCCACTCTCAAGGATATTAAAAAGCAAATTGTTTTGGAGTCAGATGTTGGAGAAGATGACTTGAATAACCCCTCCATATTGAGAAGATATTATGATTCTATGTCCTCCCACTTATCTGAATCCCAAAATCAGGGGTGTCCAAACTTTTGGCTTCTCTGGGCCACATTGGAAGAAGAAGCATTGTCTTGGGCCACCCACAAAATACACTAACACTAACAATGGCTGGCAAGCTAAAAATATCACAAAAAAACTCATAGGGTTTTAAGCAATTTTACAAATTTCTGTTGGGCTGCACTCAAAGCGGTCCTGAGTGGACAAGCTTGCCTTAAATCATCCAATTAATCCTATTCCTCTGGAAATTCACATCCATGTATTTGGATTGTATTATATAAGACCTTCATGAGGGTGAAATCTATGCTAGTCTAGAGGGTAAATACTATGGCCACTTGCAGAGTAGACCTCCAAATATATAGTGAATAAATGAATCCTTGTATTTATCTTCTGTGCAGCAAAGGAAACAATCAACAGAGTGAAGAGACAACCTCTTGAATGGGAGAAAGTATTTGCACTATTCATCTAACAAGGGATTCCTATTTAAAATATACAAGTAGCTCAAACAACTCAAAAACAAATGTATAAATAAATAATAATTTCATCAAAAATGGGAAAAAATCCGAACAGACATTTCTGAAACAAGTATGTATAAATGGCCAAGTATATTTAAAAATGCTTAACATCATTAATCATAAGGAAAATGCAAATCAAAACCACAATGAGATATCATCTCAACCAAATTTGAATGGCTATTATCAAAAAGACAAAAAATAATAAATACTGCCAAGCATTCGGAGAAGAGGGAGCTCTTATACACTGTTGAGGGAAATGTAAATTAGTGCAGCCATTATGGAAAACAGCATGGCAGTTCCTCAAAAAACTAAAAAAAATAAAGCTAGAACTACCATATAATCCAGCAATCCCACTATGGGATATTTATCCAAAAAAAAGGGAAAGAAATCAATAAATCGAGATATCTGCACTTCTATGTTTAATGCAGCATTATCCACAATAACCAAGATATGAAGTCAACCTAAGTGTCCATCAATGGATGAATGAATAAAGAAAATGTGGTATATTTACACAATAGAATACTACTCAGCCATAAAAAAGGATGAAATTCTGTCATTCTTAGCAACATGGATGAGCCTGGAAGACATTATATTAAGTGAAATAAGCCTGGCACAGAAAGACAAATACCACATGTTCTCACATATATGTGGGAGCTAAAAGAAGTTGAGTTCATAGATAGTAAAATTTTAGTTATAAGAAGCTAGAAATTGGGGGAGGGAAGGATAGGAAGGAGTTAGCTAATGAATACAATGTTATAGCTAGATAGGAGGAATAAGTTCTGGTATTCTATAGCCCTACAGGGTGATTACAGTTAACACTAATTTATTGTATTTTTTCAAAGACCTAGAAGAGAGGATTTTGAATGTTCCCAACACAAATGATAAGTGTTTGATGTTATGGATATCCCAATTACCCAGACTTGATCATTACACACGGTTTACGTGAATCAAACTGTCAGTCTGTATCCCTAAATATGTAAAACTATTACTTGTCAATTAAAAATAAAAATAAATAAATAGAGGGCTAGGCACAGTGGTTCACGCCTGTAATCCCAGCACTTTGGGAGGCTGAGGCAGGCAAATCACTTGAGATTGGGAGTTCAAGACAATCCCGGCCAACATGGCAAAACCACATCTCTACTAAAAATACAAAATTTAGCCAGGTGTGATGGTGAGCACCTGTAAACCCAGCTACTAGGGAGGCTGAGGAAGGAGAATTGCTTGAGCCTGGGGGGTGGAGGTTGCAGTGAGCCAAGATTGTGCCACTACACTCTAGTCTGGGTGACAGAGCAAGACTCTGTCTCAAAAAAAAAAAACAAGAAGGTTTTGAAAAACTGAGTGTTAATATTTCCTTGGCCATCACATGGAGTAATAACTGAGATAGTGTATCATAAATTTTAAGATTTGAAAGTGTTTTATAACCTGTAAAGCACCAGGTATATGAATATTCAACCCATTGGTATATGAACAAATGGCTAACTACCTCTCTGGCAAATTTATATGGCTACAAATGTCAATATTACTCCTCACCCCACCCACCTCCAGCCTCATTCTGAGAACATGTAATCTTTCCAGTGGCTCAAGCCATTTGATACTTCCTATGAGGTTCTATTCCTCTCCCTCCTTCTAAATATAAGTACAAATACCTTTTTTATGTTATTAAATCTAAAGGTTTTTTTTTACTTTTATTTCAGGTTCAGGGGTACAAGTGAAGGTTTGTTATATAGGTAAACTCATGTCACAAGGGTTTGTCGTACAGATTATTTTATCACCCAGGTATTAGGCCCAGTACCCAAATAGTTATTTTTCTCACACTTTCCCTCCTCCTATCCTCCACCCTCGAGTAGACCCCAGAATCTGTTGCTCCATTCTTTGTGTTCTTGAGTTCTCATAACTCAGCTCCCGAGCTATAAGTGAGAACATGCAGTATTCAGTTTACCATTCTTGCATTAGATTGCTATGCATAATAGCCTCCAGCTCCATCCATATGTTCCAGCAAAAGACGTGATCTCATTCTTTTTATGACTGCATAGTATTCCATGGTGTATATGTACCATATTTTCTTTATTCATTCTGTCACTAATGAGCATTTGAGTTGATTCCATGTCTTTGCTATTGTAAACCATGCTGAAATGAATATTCAGATGCATGTTTTTTTTATGGTAGAATGATTTATATTCTTCTTGGTATATACCCAGTAATGGAATTTCTGGGTCAAATGGTAATTCTGCTTCTATCAAGTTGGTGCAAAAGCAATGGCGGTTTTTGCCATAAAAGTATGAATAACTTTTTGAGGAATCGTCACACTGCTTTCCACAATGGTTGAACTAATTTACACTCCCACAAATGGTGTATAAGTAATCCCTTTCTTCAAAACCTAGCCAGCATCTGATATATTTTGACTTTTTAGTAATAGGTGTTCTGACTGGTGTAAGACGGTATCTCATTGTGGTTTTGATTTGCATTTCTCTAGTGCTCAGTGATATTGACCTTTTTTTTCCATATACTCCTTGGCCCCATGTATGTCTTTAAAGGTCTAATATTCAACAACTATAAGAAACTTAAATTTACAAAAGAAAAACAAACAACCACAATAAAAAGTGGGCAAAGAATAGGAACTTCTTAACAATGTGTTGAAAGAAAAAAAATTGATAATGGAAAATGTGTGGTCCCCCAACAGCCTTTGCAGCCTGTCTTTTAAGAACAAAGAGAACACATGGACACAGGGAAGGGAGCATCACACACCTGGGCATGTTGCAGGGGGTTGGGGGGCTAGAGGAGGGATAGCAGGGGGTGGGGGGATTGGGGAGAGATAATTTTAAGAGAAATACCTAATGTAGATGATGGGGGCAGAGGGGAATGGATGCAGCAAACCACCATGGCATGTATATACCTATGTAACAATTCTACACGATCTGTACATGTACCCCAGAACTGAAAATAAAATAAAAGAAACCTTCTTCTCCACCATCAAAACCATGAACCAGGCTCCCGATTTCCTCTTCCTATTCCTATGCTAACTAGGATAGCCATTACAGCATCCCCCAGTCTTCCCCTCCTCAGACAGCCCTTGGGCCTTTCTTCCCTTCCTCTTCCCTTTAGTAACTAACTCTGGCTCTCTTCTGAAAAACTGTTTCTTGGAAATGCTGTGAAAAAATCTCCCAGGCTGAAGTACTAAACACTGATAGCATGTCCTTTTTCTCCTCCTTTTCTGGGAGCCGTCAATTGACAGAGCTCAAACACCTTCTTATCCCAAAAGGATGAGCCACTAGGGGACAAGATTGCCATTATTTAATGACACAGAGCTTTTTCTGAAATTTTTTACCTAGGTGAAACTGCCTTTGCAAAATTATGTCTGAGACAGTGAAAGAGATCTAACTTAACTCACTCTAACTTGCTTCTAACCTCCAAGCTGTCCTTGTTCATTCCTGGGCATAGGTTGAACTAACTTGGGAGAAACTTAGTTTATAGTTTAAATAAAGATGGCAACAGCCCTTTACCGAAGCAGACCTCCTTCCTGCCTGCAGATTAGGTTGACTCTGTAGGACTAACATTAGCCACAAAATTAGAAATTATGGTTTAGAAGTAATGCACCTGGAGGCTACAAGCCTCCCTAAACTGCTCCTGAGATCAGTGCTTGAGGTATTTGCAGACCCTGCACTTGATGGATCAGCTGGCACCACCCAGATCAATGAACTGGCTCATTTGATTTTGTAGCCCCCACCCAGGAACTGACTCAGTGCAAGAAGACAGTTCTGACTCCCTATGATTTGATCTCTGACCAATCAGCACTCCTGGCTCACTGGCTTTCCCCACCCACCAAGTTATCCTTAAAAACTCTGCTTCCTGAATGCTAGAGGAGGCTATTTGAGTAATAATAAAACTCCAGTCTCCTGCACAGCCAGCTCTGCATGAATTATTTCTTCTCTATTGCAGTTCCACTGTCTCGATAAATTGGCTCTGTCTATGAGGCCAGCAAAGTGAAACCCTTGGGTGGTTACATAGGGATAAACTACTCAGAAACAAATGCCTTCCCGAGTCCATCTCTACTCTCTGAGCTCAGTCACCTTTCCACCGTATCTAAGTATACATGGTTGGCCATATAAGCTAGTCTTGGGTTTGAAAACTTTGATAACTGAGGGCACTGAGATCCTAGTGATCTGTAAGTTGTAGTTTGAATACTAATAAAAGGCATGTGCCCCTTCAATTCTTCCTCTCTATGATTTTCTGAGATGAACATGGCACATGTAGTGTCACTTTTTATGCAATGTAAATTTGTGCATATGAGGCTCCACATAGCAATAAGATTCAGTGAATAACTAAAGAAACACGAATATTTAAAGTGATGTGAAGAGGCTGTCTCACCAACAATTGCAGATTTAAAAAATTATACTACAGCCTTTGGCAAGGTTTCATATGTAGACACTAATACAATTTAAACAATTCTCACAACCTTTTGACTTAAGAAATTATTCTTTGTATTTAACTTCTCCCTCTGCTCACTCTTGTAAAGTCAATTGAATAATGGAAGAATAAATTTAATCATGCAACCAGCAGTATATCTCAAATCACATTCATCTCCTTATACAGATGGGGGACAGCTCTAAACTTACGTAAGTTTCTCTAGACAAATATATTAATATAGAGTTTGTAGCAGCATCTGCTGTAAAAACGTTATGTTTTTCAAATTTTTTTCATAATATATGAACTCTCATGTGAAAAAAGTCCTCTTCACTTTATGGTCTATTCCAGGATTGCAAAGAATCATCTATCAGACTCATAAGGTTCACATTCTAGCCTCACCTCTGTCATTAACCAGTTGTGGGATCCTAGGAAATTACTTTTCCTCTCTATGTCTTACTTTCTTCAACTGTAGAATGAGTGTAGTTGGACTAAGTCAACTGTTCCCAAATTATAGTCCATAAATGGGTACCAGTTTGTGATAAAACATTTATCAGTCCTTTCTGAGCAAAAAATACATAAATACGATGTAATAAGGTTTTCATTAAGCTAAATTCGCTCCATTTTAAAAATTCTGAATGTGTGGCTTTATTGGTATTGGACCCAAAAAAGTCCATTATTTTATGATACAGTAATGAGGAAAATGGTAATTTTTAAAAATAATGTCTCTATTTATGAAAATTTAAAGTTGTCAAGCCAGTATCAGCTCTCATGTTTTGATTTTTTAAATGTTTTTGGTACATTACAATCAAACATCAATCGGATGGTATATAAGATCCCTTCTAGCTTTAAAATTCCTAGGATCTAGGATTATGCATCATATAACCCTTTCTTGCCTGGGCTTTTCCATTCTTTTAGGGACACATTCGAAAGTTTTATCTTCAGAACCACTGTCTTGAGCATTTACTTCAAAACAACTCCAAGAGATATTGAAGGAATCTGTTTAAAAAAAAAACTGGTAGGTCTCCTTTATCCCCTCATTACAAACCCCAATAATCTCCAATCCACAATGTCCAAATGTTGGCCATGTCCTGTATTTAAGGTCTCAACTAAAGCTCATATTATAGAAACACACACATACACACACACACACACACACACACACACACACATACGCACAGAGAGAGAGAGAGAGAGAAAGAGAGAGAGAAAGGACTCCATACTCCATGTACCAGAAAGATTTGGGGATCCCAATGGTTAGGCCTTAAATATTTCTGGCCCCACAAGTCTTGCCTTTCTCAATGTACACAGTACCCAGCTTACCAGGTTTACTCAACTCCCCTCATATACTAACGACATATACTTTTTAATCCACAGTGATACACTACCTCACATAAGTGCAAAGGTTTGTGCTTTTTATAAACCTTTTCTATATTTTATCTTATTGAAGCTACCCTGTATAAACTGAGCTTACCAGATGAGCAAGACAGGTCACTGACATGATATATTACATAAAAATCAAAGAATAGTTACCACTATCCCTAAAAGAGTCTACATTATCCTGATTTAAAGTAGTCTTTCTAAAATGTCCTGGTTTATTCTTGGAGACTCAAAACAGAAATAAACTTTTAGTATTTTTGTTTGTTTAAAGTACATTTTTAAAAACACAGCTCCAAGTCAATTTTTTCCTGGCTTAGTGATGAATCAAGTCTTGTTTTATTGCTTTTGAGATCACTTCTCTCACAAAGAATTTCTAGAAAGTTGTAAGACAGTCTCATGGCTGGTCAAGGAGTTTTCAAGATGAGAAAGAACATCAGAAACCTGGATTGAGAAAGTACTGGGAGTGAAATGGGCAAGAAAGGGGCTCTTTGATGTCCTGTTTCAAAGACATTTGAAGTGATCAGGAGTCTCCTTCTCAATGCAGAGCCTTTGAAACCAGTTGCAATTCAGGATGGAAGCAATATTAGGGGGAAAAAAGAGCTTCTATTAATTACCCTGTTCTAAGAGAGTATAGATTAAGTGAAAAGCTAGTGACTAGGAAAGTTTCTTGCCAGTGACTTTGTGACCTGTCTCAACTTGTCATTATTTGCTTCCTCCTGCCATACAATGAAGAAAAGAATCACCAGAATCAACAGAGTATTTTGTTGTATGGTAGCCCCACAGAACAGCAGCCAACACAGTGCCTGACATATAGGGCATATTCAAAGTTTGGTTGCCTAGTCATGGACGGAGGACAATCATATTTACTATTCAAACTGGGACATGTTTTGAGGGTGAAAGTGTCAGCTGTTAGTTACTATTACATGAGGACAGCAAGGTTAAACTACAACGGTCCCCAGGCAAACCAACATATGTGATCCCACTAGCTATGAAGAATAGGATTCAGATGATGAATTTAGTTTCAGACAGTGCTGACTAAAAAGAGGCTATTGCTTGACTCTGGAGAAGTCACGTGATTGCTTAAGGATGGCCAGATGTTCTCCAAAGAGAACTCAAGAATGTCTGAGCATGTCTCTAATTTTAGTTTATGATGTTTTTAATTATGTAAAACTACTGATTAAGAAAGACAACTGTCACAGCACAGATTTTAAAGTATGTAAACAAACTGCATTATCATATTACCAAGAGTATATAACAGGCAAAAACTTTCCACTGGAGATTCAGTGATCGCAAAAGGACATGAGAATTGTTTCTTCCCCAGGAGCCTTCCAAAACAGCTCACTTCACTATCAATAAGTTAACTTATATCAAAATGCAAATAGCTCCTACTGAATACCCTTGAACCAAGTCTTCAGGCCCCACATAATTAGAATTGCAGGCTAGGCTTTCCAGTCTTTCTTATAAGACACTGAAAGGTGCAATGGATTCATAATAAAACCTTGATAGCATCTGACTCTCTCTCAAAATACGTCCAATAGAAATCTTTCTGAATCAAGAGACAGCGTACCACCTAGTCATGCAGTAGCCATGTTCCTAGCAAGCTTTTCAGCATCCTCAGAAAAAAACCTTGCCAGTCAAGTTGATCAGAGAATCTACTCTGCAAGCAAAGGCCGCTTGACCAACCAGCAGCCACTTGGCAACATTTCAAGGCTGAGTCCAGAGGACCTGGAAGCGATTCAATTCCTTGATTTTAGAATCAAGGAATCCCAACAGTTTGAATGAAGTTGGAAATTTATTTTCGGATCCCTCAGGGAAAAGACAGTGTCCCTGTTTGTTAACATCAGGATTCATGATGCTCAAAGCCAACACAACTTGAGAATATAGAAAAATGCACCTAGATATGTAAGCCCAGTAAATACCCTCAGTTCTGTGCTGTGACATGAATATTGGCCAAGAAAATCTTTAAATTACCCTCAGAGCATGTGTCTCCTCAGCAAAGCACCAAATGTCCCTTTCGTCAATAGCCAAACTAATGAGGAAAAGATACATACACAGATGGCAACAAGACCTGTATTGAGCTAATCATTATAATCCTCTCTCCCACCAATGCTTTTACCATACATCAAGCAGCTATCAACATGCCAGAAAAATACCCAGAAGCTGAGTAGCAGAAGGAGATGTGGTCTGACTAGTCAAACATCTAGGCAGTTATTGCTAAGTATTTAAGAGCTGGCTTAAACATTCATAGTTCATAACCTTACATGTAAGGCCAGTTCCTGACTACATAGTTTGCTAATTCTCCCCTCCTAGCCACTCCCTCTTCAAGTCACCTGGTGCTATACCAAAGATAATAAGACTTATTTCTGATAAATTAAATACTAATAATACTACTTCTCTGTTGATTTATATTTTCCTTTTTAACATGTTTTATTGATGTATAATAGTTGTACATATTTTAGGGGTATATGTGATATTTCGATCCTGGATACAATGTTTAATGATCAAATCAAGGTAATCAGTATACTTATCACCTGAAACATCTATCTTTTCTTTGTTGTAGGAACATTTCGAACCTCTCTTCTAGCTATTTTGAAATATACAATAAAGCGTTAGCTGTAATTTCCCTACTGTACTATCAATTAGTACCCATTAAACAACTTCCCTTCATTCCTCCCTTCCCTCTTGCTTTCCCAGCCTCTAGGAACCACTATTCTGCTTTCTAACTCCATGAGATCAAGTTTTTTAGCTTTCACCTATGGGTGAAAACACGTGATGTTTGTCATCCTGTGCCTAGCTTATTTCATATAACATGATGACCTCGGCTTAATAATGGCCAATCGGGGGGAGGACTCAAGATGGCGCTGTGAGAACAACCCAGGATCGGAGTTCTCCTTGTGTCTGCGGAGAGGTGAGTCTGAGCTGCATTTCCAGACTGATCTTTGTTGCCCACGGAACGGGGAAATTCCCAAGTGAAGAGGAGACGCGGGACGCCAGGCAGATATTCCGCCTGGCGAAGCCGGCAGCCGGGGTGGCGGCGGCCGGCCCTACCCAGCGCTCCCCACAGGGCGCACTTGTCCGGGTGCCCCATTGAACCGGCAACTGGAGACGTGAGAGGGCTGGACTTGAGACTGAGCTAGACTTGGACAGTGGGCCAGCCCAGGGGATTGCAGGAACAGAGCGTTAGGATTGGCCCAGTGAGATGAACAAAACTGGGATTTCAAACAAGCCCCGTGCAGACGGCCCGAGACGCTCTGAGGGGGAGGGGCGGCCACCATTACTGAGGCAACCCGCCCCAACTGAGATACACGCCCATTGCTGACGCAGCCAGCCGTTGCCGAGGCAACCCATCCCTACTGAGATACACGCCCACTGCTGACGCAGCCAGCCATTGCCGAGGCAACACGCTACAACAGAGAGACTCCGCCGCAGGGTGTGGCGGAGAACAGCAGAACAGCGGAGCCAGGGCGAGCCTCAAAACAGCAGGGCGGAGCCTCGGCAGGCAAACAGTGGCTAGTCTGCATCCTAGCTGGGCAGGACCTCAACGGACATCCAAAAATAAAGCCCAAACCCCTCAACACAGAGCATTTGAGAAAAAAAAAGGGTTTTTTTAAGGAGCTCTGTTGCAGCAGAATCAAACATAGCAGCCTAACAGCCCTGAATGAACAACAGGGCTCACAGCTCAGCAATTAAACCCCTATAAAGTACAAACTGTCTCCTCAAGCAGCTCCCTGACCCCTCTATATCCAAAAGACTGACATTAGGCAGGCACCATCCTGGGACAAAGATAGCAGAAAAAGAAACTGGTAGCATCCCTCGCTGTGCCACAGCTGCTAGAGGTGCATCCCAGACAAGCAGGGTCTGGAGCGGACCTCAGCAGTCGTACAGCGAAGGGGCTAGACTGGTAGAAGGAAAAGCAAGCAACAGAAATACTTCATCATCAACATTCAGGGTGTCCACTCAGAGACCCAGTCGAAAAGTCAGCAACTATGCAGATGACCAGCGGACAAATCCACAAAGATGGGAAGAAACCAGCGCAAAAAGGAGGAAAATACCCGAAACCAGAACACCTCGCCTCCTAGAAAGGACCAAAACTCCTCACCAGCAAGGGAACAAAGCTGGACGGAGAATGACTGCGACGAAATGACGGAATTAGACTTCAGAAGATGGATAATGAGAAACTTTGGTGAGCTAAAAGATCATGTATTAAATCAATGCAAAGAAACTAAGAACCTTGAGAAAAGATTTGAAAAAAGATTTGAGGTAATGATAACAAGAATGGATAACTTAGAGAGGAATATGAATGAATTAAAGGAGCTGAGAAACACAATACGAGAACTTCGCGAAGCATGCACAAGTTTCAATAGCCGAATTGACCAAGCAGAAGAAAGAATATCTGA
Organism: Callithrix jacchus; assembly: GCF_049354715.1. Classification (NCBI taxonomy): domain Eukaryota; kingdom Metazoa; phylum Chordata; class Mammalia; order Primates; family Cebidae; genus Callithrix; species Callithrix jacchus. The sequence continues at coordinate 96,533,275 of NC_133524.1, forward strand.
AGTCGAAGACGAACTCAATGAAATAAAACGAGAAACCAAGACCAGAGAAAAAAGCGCAAAAAGGAATGAACAAAGTCTCCAAGAAATGTGGGACTATGTGAAAAGACCTAACCTACATTTGATAGGTGTACCAGAAGGGGACGAAGAGAATGAATCCAAGCTGGAAAATACTCTTCAGGACATCATCCAGGAAAATTTCCCCCACCTAGCAAGACAGGCCAACACTCAATTGCAGGAAATTCAGAGAACACCACAAAGATATTCCGCAAGAAGAGCAACCCCAAGGCACATAATCGTCAGATTCAATAGGGTTGAAATAAAGGAGAGAATACTAAGGGAAGCCAGAGAGAAAGGTCGGGTCACCCACAAAGGGAAGCCCATCAGACTCACAGCAGATCTCTCGGCAGAAACACTACAAGCCAGAAGAGAGTGGGGGCCAATATTCAACATTCTTAAAGAAAAGAACTTTCAACCCAGAATTTCATATCCAGCCAAACTGAGCTTCAGAAGTGAAGGAAAAATAAAATCCTTTGCGAACAAGCAAGTACTCAGAGATTTTGGCACCACCAGGCCTGCTTTACAAGAGCTCCTAAAAGAGGCACTACACATAGAAAGGATCAACCAGTACCAGCCATTCCAAAATCACACTAAATGCTAAAGAGCATCAACATAATGAAGAATCTACAACAACTAACAGGCAAAACAGCCACTTAGCATCAAAATGGCAGTATCAAATTCACACATAACAATATTAACCCTAAATGTAAATGGACTAAATGCACCAATCAAAAGACACAGACTGGCAAATTGGATAAAAAGCCAAAACCCATCAGTGTGCTGTATTCAGGAAACCCATCTCACATGCAAGGATACACAAAGGCTCAAAATAAAGGGATGGAGGAAGATTTACCAAGCAAATGGAAAGCAAAAAAAAGCAGGAGTTGCAATTCTCATCTCTGATAAAATAGACTTTAAGCAACAAAGATCAAAAGAGACAAAGAAGGCCATTACATAATGGTAAAAGGATCGATACAACAAGAAGAGCTAACGATCCTAAACATATATGGACCCAATGCAGGAGCACCCAGATACATAAGGCAAGTTCTTAACGACTTACAAAAGGACTTAGACTCCCACACAATAATAGTGGGAGACTTTAACACCCCACTGTCAATACTAGACAGATCTACCAGACAAAAAATCAACAAGGATATCCAGGGCTTGAACTCAGACCTGGAGCAAGCAAACCTGATAGACATTTACAGAACTCTCCACCCCAAATCCACAGAATACACATTCTTCTCAGCAGCACATCACACCTACTCTAAAATTGACCACATAATTGGAAGTAAAGCACTGCTCAACAAATGCAAAACAACTGAAATCATAACAAACAGCCTCTCAGACCATAGTGCAATCAAGTTAGAACTCAGAATTCAGAAACAGACCCAGAACTGCACAGCTTCATGGAAACTGAACAACTGGCTCTTGAATGTTGACTGGGTAAACAACGAAATGAAGGCAGAAATAAAGAAGTTCTTCGAAACCAATGAGAACGAAGACACAACGTGCCAGAACCTCTGGGACACATTTAAAGCAGTCTCTAGAGGAAAGTATATAGCAATAAGTGCCCATATGAGGAGAATGGGGTGATCCAAATTTGACACCCTATCGTCAAAATTGAAAGAGCTAGAGGACCAAGATCAAAAAAACTCAAAACCCAGCAGAAGACAAGAAATAACTAAGATCAGAGCTGAGCTGAAGGAGATTGAGACACAAAAAACCCTTCAAAAAATCAATAAATCCAAGAGCTGGTTTTTTGAAAAGATCAACAAAATAGACAGACCACTAGCCAGATTGATTAAAAAGAAAAGAGAGAACAACCAAATAGATGCAATAAAAAATGATAAAGGGGAAATCACCACAGATTCCACAGAAATTCAAACCATCATCAGAGAATATTACAAACAACTCTATGCACATAAACTAGTAAACCTGGAAGAAATGGACAAATTCCTGGATTCCTGTGTCCTCCCAAGCCTAAACCAGGAGGAAGCTGAAACTATGAATAGACCAATAACAAGGTCTAAAGTTGAGGCAGCAATTAAGAGCCTACCACACAAAAAAAGCACAGGTCCAGACGGGTTCACAGCCGAATTCTACCAGACACACAAGGAAGAGCTGGCACCATTTCTTCTAAAACTATTTCAAACAATCCAAAAAGAGGGAATCCTTCCCAAATCATTTTATGAGACCAACATCATTCTGATACCAAAACCCGGCAGAGACCCAACAAGAAAAGAAAACTTCAGGCCAATATCCATGATGAACATAGATGCAAAAATCTTCAATAAAATATTGGCAAGCCGATTGCAACAGCAAATCAAAAAACTTATTCATCATGATCAAGTAGGATTCATCCCGGGGATGCAAGGCTGGTTCAACATACGCAAGTCTATCAATGTAATTCACCACATAAACAGAACCAAAAACAAAAACCACATGATTATCTCAATTGACGCAGAGAAGGCATTTGACAAAATTCAACAGCCCTTTATGCTAAAAACCCTCAATAAACTCCGTATCGATGGAACGTATCTCAAAGTAATAAAAGCTATTTATGACAAACCAACAGCCAATATCATACTGAATGGGCAAAAACTGGAAGCATTCCCTTTGAAATCTGGCACTAGACAAGGATGCCCTCTCTCACCACTCCTATTCAATATAGTACTGGAAGTTCTAGCCAGAGCAATCAGGCAAGAAAAAGAAATAAAGGGTATTCAAATAGGAAAGGTGGAAGCCAAATTGTCTCTATTTGCAGACGACATGATAGTATACCTAGAAGACCCCATCGCCTCAGCCCAAAAACTCCTGAAACTGATAAGCAACTTCAGCAAAGTCTCAGGATATAAAATCAATGTGCAAAAATCACAAGCATTCGTCTACACCAATAACAGACTTAAAGAAAGCCAAATCAAGAGCGAACTGCCATTCGCAATTGCTACAAAAAGAATAAAATACCTTGGAATACAACTCACAAGGAACGTAAGAGACCTCTTCAAGGAGAACTACAAACCACTGCTCAACGAAATCAGAGAGGACACAAACAGATGGAGAAACATTCCATGTTCATGGTTAGAAAGAATTAATATCGTGAAAATGGCTATACTGCCCAAAGTAATTTACAGAATCAACGCTATCCCCATCAAGATACCATTGACTTTCTTCACAGAACTGGAAAAAACCACCATGAACTTCATATGGAACCAAAAGAGAGCCCGCATAGCCAAGTCAATTCTAAGCAAAAAGAACACAGCACGGGGCATCACACTACCGGATTTCAAACTATACTACAAGGCTACAGTAATCAAAACAGCATGGTACTGGTACCAAAACAGAGATATAGACCAATGGAACAAAACAGAGGCACCGGAGGCAACACAACATACATACAACTATACAATCTTTGATAAACCTGACAAAAACAAGCAATGGGGAAAGGATTACATGTTTAACAAATGGTGTTGGGAAAACTGGCTAGCCATGTGCAGAAAGCAGAAACTGGACCCCTTCCTGACACCTTACACTAAAATTAACTCCAGATGGATTAAAGACTTAAACATAAGACCTGGCACCATAGAAACCCTAGAAGAAAATCTAGGCAAAACTATCCAGGACATAGGAGTAGGCAAGGACTTCATGAACAAAACACCAAAAGCATTGGCAACAAAAGCCAAAATAGACAAATGGGACCTAATGAAACTCCACAGCTTCTGCACGGCAAAAGAAACAGTCACTAGAGTGGATCGGCAACCAACAGAATGGGAAAAAATTTTTGCAGTTTACCCATCTGACAAAGGGCTGATATCCAGAATTTACAAAGAACTCAAACGGATTTACAGGAAAAAAACAAACAAGCCCATTCAAAAGTGGGCAAAGGATATGAACAGACACTTTACAAAAGAAGACATATATCAGGCCAACAATCATATGAAAAAATGCTCATCGTCACTGGTCATCAGAGAGATGCAAATCAAAACCACATTGAGATACCATCTCACGCCAGTTAGAAAGGCGATCATTAAAAAATGTGGAGACAACAGATGCTGGAGAGGATGTGGAGAAAAAGGAACACTTTTACACTGTTGGTGGGAGTGTAAATTAGTTCAACCATTGTGGAAGACGGTGTGGCGATTCCTCAAGGCCTTAGAAATAGAAATTCTATTTGACCCAGCAATCCCATTACTGGGTATATATCCAAAAGACTATAAATCGTTCTACTATAAGGACACATGTACACGAATGTTCATTGCAGCACTGTTTACAATAGCCAAGACCTGGAATCAACCCACATGCCCATTGATAATAGACTGGATTGGAAAAATGTGGCACATATACACCATGGAATATTATGCAGCAATCAGAAATGATGAGCTCGTGTCGTTTGTAGGGACATGGATGAATCTGGAGAACATCATCCTTAGCAAACTGACACAAGAACAGAAAATGAAACACCGCATATTCTCACTCATAGGTGGGTGATGAAAAATGAGAACACATGGACACAGAAAGGGGAGTACTAAACACTGGGGTCTATTGGGGGGAAAAGGGGAGGGCCAGTGGGAGGGGGAGGTGGGGAGGGATAGCCTGGGGAGAAAAGCCAAATGTGGGTGAAGGGGAGAAGAAAAGAAAGCACACTGCCATGTGTGTACCTACGCAACTGTCTTGCATGCTCTGCTCATGTACCCCAAAACCTATAATCCAATAAAAAATTAAAAAAAAAAAAAAAACATGATGACCTCCAGTTTCATCCATCTTGCTACAAATGACAGGATTTCACTTGATTTATGGCAGAATAGTAATTCCATTGTGTATATATACCATATTTTCTTTGTTCATCTGCTGATGGACACTTAGGTTGATTCCATATCTTGGCTATTGTGAATAGTGCTACAATAAATTGAGTGCAGATATGATAAAATATGAGTGCAGGTATCACTTCAATATACTGAATTCCTTTATTATGGATGTATTATACCCAGCAGAGAAATTACTGGATCATATAGTAGCTCTATTTTTATTTTTTCTGAGAAATCTCAATACTGTTCTCCATAGTGGTTGTACTAAGTTACATTTCAACCAGCAGTGTATAATAGTTCACTTTTCTCCACATCCTTGCCAGTATTTGTTATTTTTTTGTCTTTTTGATAGTAGCCAAATTGCCTTCAAAGAAAACTAGAGTGAGGTAGGGTACAGTCTGATTTTAAGGTAAATGTCACCAGAATGGCAGCCAAAATTCTTCCTTTTTCAGCAAGTCACTAATTTCTGTTAAGAAAGTTACTTTACCTCCTTATATTCTCTTCTGTGCAATGGAAGCTTTGAAGTAGATGACCTGAAACTGCACTTCCAATATTGACCATCTAAGTTAGTATTAGTCAGAAAGACTATTCATCTACAGAGAAGACCGACCTTGTTCACAAGTTTTATTTGTGTGGACATCTAAGACCATTCCCACCCCATACACATTAAAATCCAGATACTTGGATGATAGTCTCAGCCATGCCACTGGGTCTCTCACTTAACTCACCTAACTTCTCTGGGTAACTCACTTAACTTTCTGGGTCTTTCTCTTTCTCTGTCAGATAAAGAAATAAAGTGTAGCACTAATTTTCAAATGACATTCCATGGTGGCCTTGGATCACACATCCCTATAGATTTTCAAGTACCTGAATATCTGCTACTAGAGAAGGCAAGAGGAAAAACGAGGGGAAAGTCAATTATGTGAGACTCTTGGACATCTGTCCCTGTCATGACAGAGCAGCTCGGCTTTTATCTATACTATATTTTTGGTCTGGGTAAAATTTCATTTGAAAAGGGGGTTCACCATGTGAAAAAAAACTTTAAAATCCATAGGACTATTTGCTCCCTGAGTTTTGTTTTACAAAGAATAAACACTTAGTATTTGTTAAATGAATAATTCTATAGTTCTTAACCAGGTGTTAGCAAAGTTTTTCTGAACAAATTACAGATAGTAAATATTTTAGGCTTTGTGTGCCATAAGGTCCCTGTCACTGCTGCTCAACTCTGTCATTGTAGTGTGGAAGCAGCCTCCTTGGACAATACATAACCAAATTAGCACGGGTGGCTGCATTCCAATAAAACTTTATTTATAGACTGTGAAATTTGAACTTTAAGAAATTTTCATGTGTCATAAAATAGTATTCTTCTTTTGATTTTTTCCAACCATTTTAAAAGATAAAACCATTCTTAGTTTACAGGTTATATAAAAACATGTGATGGGCCTGATGTGGCCCATGAACCATAGTGTTCTGACTCCTATTCTAAACCATCTGTACCTACATGGTATTAAAAACAAAATAAGAAATAACCACATCTTTAAAAGCCATGATCAGTAAATAAACTTAAGAAAATATTTACTTACAGCTAAAGTGATCTCTCCCTGATGCTATCTACAACATAGTCTGAAAAATGAAAGCACTAAAGTCAAACAGGTATGAGTTCACAGCCAGGTCTGCTATTCACTAGCTTTGCGACCCACGCAATTTATTTAACCTCTCTGATCCTTAATACCCCCATCTGTCATGTAGAAATAATAGTCTTTTACATTCTGTTAGAGGGAATGTAGTACAAATTATTTGGAGAGCCATTTGGAAAATCCATGAAAAGTATAACTACACCTACTCTTTCACTAGGCAATTCCACTGCTAGGAATTTAACCCAAGGCTATATTTGCAAAGGCATACAAAGATAAATGTACAACATTGTTCACTGAAGTATTATTTACACTAGAACATAACAGGAAACAACCCAAATGTCCCTTAATAGGGGACTGATTAAATAATGAAATCTCTGTAATCGTTACAAGAATGCTATGTAATCATTAAAAGAATGAGGTAGATCTGTATTAGAGGCTAAGAAGCTATCTTCAAAGAAGACTACTAAATGGTTTTTAAAGGTGCAAAATCATAACTGATAGTAATTGTATTTATTAAATAACTGTTCAATGGTGATGATAATGGTCCTATTTAATAGCATTGCTATGAGGATTAAACAAGACAGTACATGTAAAAAATAGTGCTTTCACCTTTTTGAGGGCAGGGATTTTTTTATCCTTGCATTCCCTGCAGCACCTACCACTATTCCTGACACATAAAAGGGTCCTAAATAAAGTTGTAAGAGACAATGTCTTATAATAGATTAAGGGCATGAAATTTTGTGTTAGGAAGACCTGGATTTGAATCCTAGTTTTGCCATTTATTAATTGTGTAACTTTGAACAAGTCAGTTAACCTTTTTGTTCATCAAATTCCTCATCTGTAAACTGGGGGTAGGGAGTAGAATAAAATATATCTTATAAGGCTATTGTGAAGCTTAAATCTGATAACATTTATACACTACCTCTCATATAGGCGTTAGTGGATATTCTGTATTTATGCCTTTATATCCGTTCTCCACCCTCTCTGCTCCAGGCCTCAAGAAGATATGGACTGCATCAGTTTGCCCCCTTTGCTCTTAAGCTTTCAGGTGATTACAACCAATGGAAGACACTGGCCAAAAAATGAGAAGATGAGAGGAGATAAAAGTCCAGTTATCTGTTCTGCCCACTGTCTGCCGGGCTGTGATTTGGCAGCTCTTATCAGGTGGCCATCTCATTATGGATCCCCTCTCCAGATTTCAGTAGCACAACTCTACTCCTCTTACCTTTTCATGTCATTCCTACTATTATTAGTCTCACATCACTTCATCATCCCTTAACCCTGTTCATATCTCTGTAAATACTCCCTTCATCAGTCTCTCTTCCATTGCCCTTTGAGTATCCCATATGCTTCCTACTAGAACCCTGACTAACACATATCTGCTAAGTAAATATTTTTACCACTAGTTTCGAAATAGACATTTCTCAATATGCTGCATTTCAATTTTTCCCTATCTAGAAATAACTATCTCAAGATGTACTACAGGTCCAAATCAATCATCGAAGCAGAAAGTTCTCTCTCTACCAAACCCGAATGATCCTTCACTGAAGAATTATCAAATATAACAAACCCCATAAAGTTTTAGCATCCTGTTTGCAAATGTTTGCAATTCATTTAACTAAGTAGGAGAGAAGTGGGAAACCTGTCTAGTAGATTTAATAGGAAATGCTTGGTATGAATTGGTTGACTCCTCTGAGGCCAAAAAATCTCTTCCCTTTGTCTTCAGGAGTTGCAGTTCTGCTTTTGTGTATCTATGCACTAGGCCAATGACAACTTATAGCTCTATAACCCCTGAGCAAACTTTTAAAAGTAATTGTTGATTAAAAAAACTGGAGATCTCACAGATAAAACTTACTGAAATTTTTTATTGTTTGCTTGCTTGTTTGTATAAATAGGATAATGTGTTGGTAAAAAGGTGGGGAATGAATACTCTTGTTAATGATTGGTGAGAATAACATACGCCTATTGGTAAACCCTTTTAGGAAAGTGAATTAAAAATAAGTATTAGCATTCAAAATGAATAAGATATTTGATACAAATGATTAAGCAATTTCTGAAGAAATAGTGATAAACTCAAATACATATATACAAGAATATTCTTGCAAAATTATTTATTAAAATACCTCCATATCAAAATAACAAAATTAATTTATTAAAATATACCAATGCATATAACTGAGCATTATATAGTAATTTAAAAGTATATTCTCAAATAATATTTAGAGTTACTAAAAATGTTCATCATCACACATGGACATGGTGGGGAGAATAACATGTACTGGAGCTTATCGAGTAGGGAACAGGGAGAGAATCAGGAAGAAGAGCTAATGCATGCTGGGCTTAATACCTAGGTGGTGGGTTGACCTGTGCAGCAAACCAACATGGCACATATTTACCTATGTAACAAACCTGCACATCCTGCACAGGTACCCAGCAACTTAAAATAAATGTTGAAGAAGAAAATTAATGTTCTTATATTAAGTATGAAAAAATTTCATGCTTATATTAAGTATGAAAAAAATCAGGGCACAAAACTGTACCTAAAGTAGAATTTGAATTTTTAAATCTCCATTTATGCATATATGTGTGCATATATGTGCATATATATATATATATATATGTATATAGCACATATATCTACATAGAGAGAGTATGTGTATAGATGTATAGCAGTAGGCAGAAGATTGGACCCCAAAAAATGTTCACCTCCTAAGCCCTGGAATCCGTGATAAGGAACTTTGTAAATGTGATTTAGATTAAGGAATTTAACATGAGAAGAGTACCCTGGATTACTAGATGGGTCCAATCTAATCACATGTGTTCTTAAGAGTGGAAGAGGACAGCAGAAGAGGAGCAACAGAGGAAGATATGACTACAGAAGAATGGTCCGGGAAATGAGGCATTGTTGACTTTGAAGATGGAGAAAGAGGGCCACAAGCCAAGGAATGCAGACATCCTCTACAAGCTGGAAACAACAAGGAAATGGATTCTCCCCTAGAGGTTCTAGATAGAAACGCAGTCTTGCTGACACATCAATCTTAGTCCAATGAGACCCATTTCAGACACATATATACATATACTAAAAGAATAGTCACTAAAATGTAATAACAGCTATCTCTGTTTGGTGTGACTATAGATGTGTATGTTGTACTTTATTTCTTTTCAGTTACTAAATATTTCAGGTACAAAATAGATTTAGGCATAGATATACAGATAGTATAGATTTGTATGTGTATACATATATATAAATACGCACACACACACACACACACACACACACAGTTTTACCGACCACCCCTCATATGTATTTTCTTAATCCATTGCTCTTTTCCTCCCCCCACTCCAACTCTTAGTTATCTATCATCTTTATTTTGGTGTTTAATTCAATTATTTCCTTAGTGCTATAAACTTCTTAGTCATTATTTCCTTGAATTTTGTTTTCCTCTTAATCTCTATTCTTTCTGTGTAACGTCAATCATATATATAATATGAACGTGTGGGTGTAAATTTGGCATTTCGTGTATTTTTACTACAAACACACACACACACACACACACACACACACACACACACCCCTTCTCTATGTCTCTTAACCTTAGTTTTATATTTTCCATATATATTTCATTCTGGCGAATTTCATCCAATCTCTTTCAGTTTAATGACTTCTCTTTTGCACTGCCTCTAATTTTTGTTAAATCTATTGAGGACATTTTAAATTTCAATCTCTATATTTTTATTTTGGATAGTCTTATTTATCATCCACCAGTTTATATAGTTTCTTATTATTATCTTAATGTTTTTAGTCATTTACCTTATTTCTGTTATGGTTCTAAATATTCAAATTTGATGGACTCTGTTGGATTGTTCTATTTTATAATATTTTTGGGATTCAAATTCTCCTTCTTGTCGTACTTGCCCATCTCATGGTAACATGTTTTTTGTTTCATTTTGTTTTATATGATATTGAGTGGCAAGTTCTTCTTCAGCAGGACATTATATATGGAACTCTTTTGCAGCCTGGTTTTGTCACTGCCCCAAAACCAATTCTATGTTGAATTTTTTGGCTTGCAGATACCTAACTAAACTCTGCAGGTAGTATAAATAAAAACTCTGGACCTATGAGAGTCATAGACTTGTTGATAGAAATTTTCAGGAGAAACATTTTTTCTCACCCATATCCTAGACAAAGACAAGTTTCTTTGCTGATTTTTAGTATTATAGCATGTGTTTTTTTTTATTTTTCTCATTCACCCATGTATTAAGGTTATAACCCTTTAAAGTTATGGCTTTATGTGAGAGGCACTATTCCTTACTAAAAGTTTTATCTCTTGTCCCCAAATACATGTTAAAACATAAGCTTTTAGACTGAGCCTGATACACCCTCCACCTCTTAGTCCATTTTGTGTTTCTGTAACAGAATACTTGAGGCTGGATAACATATAATCTAAAGAATGTTGTTTAGCTCACAGTTCTGCAGGCTAGGTACAAGAAGCATGGTGGTGCCAGCAGCTGCACAGCTTCTGGTGAAGGCTACATGCTAGGTCAAACCATACTGGATAAGGTCAAAGGAGAAGTAGTCACATGCTAAATGAGGGTCATCTTGGCTTTATAAGAACTCACTCTGGAGAGAACCAACATTCCACAATAACTAATCAAGTCTTGCCGGAGAACTCATTATCACAAGAACTCACTACAGTGAGAATGACATCAAGCTATTCATAATGGATTTGACCCCATGACTCAAACACCTCCCATGAGGCCACACTTACCAGTAGTACCAGTTTGGGGATTAAGTTTCAACATGAGTTTCGGTGGGAACAAACCCAAACCAAAGCAACTCCTATCGAGGACATCTATATTATAAAATATGTGTTTATTCCTCAATTTTTAGCTTCTACTTTATTTCTGGATCCTAGAAATATTCTTTGCTTTCTTGAGAGATAAGTTACATATTTAATATGTGACTCATTATGATTTGTCTAACATTTCTAAAACCAGCCTAGAGCATACTCATGATATCTAATTTGCATTAAGTCCCTCAATAATACTTGTTAAAAATTTAAATTTACTTCAAAAGAAGGGCTAGATAGAAACATAAATAAAATTTTAAAATAATACCGAAATAGGAAAGGCTTTAATGAAGATGTAAAACACAGAATCTCTGAAAAAATATTTGACACATTTGGCTACATAAAAATCAAAACCCTCTGTATGGCAAAAAACAATTACCATTAAAAAGGCATAAGAGGGATGAAAAGTTAAGAACAAATGTTTGCTATGTCATTGACAGAGAAAAATGGCTAATTTCTTTCATATTTAAAGAGCTCTTAAAATTCATTACGAAAAACATAAATAGAAAATGTGTAGTTCACAGAAGAAATGCAAATCACAAGTAAACATACAAATACATATTCAACCTCACTTGTAATTAAATAAATGCAAAATAAAACAACATGATACCACTTTTCCACCCATCGAGTTGTCAAAGACTGTGAAAATATTAATATCTTGAAAGCTATATATTGGTATATATATATGTGTGTGTACAAATATATATGCATAGAAAGTTTCTGGAAAAATATATAAGAAACTTAACAGTGACTACTGACTATTATTGAGTAAGGATAGATGAGAAAGAAGGAGAATTTTTACTTTTCACCTTTTTCTTTAAAATTCAGATTTTAAACAATATCAGGAATTACTTTTGAAATGAAAAAAGAAACAATAATAAAAATAATAACGACAATAATAAATGTCAAAAGGAATGGGGCTGCACTGCATATGTACATGGAACAAAGAGGAAATGAAGCAGGAAGGTTGAGATCTAAGCAAGCACTGAGCTACTGTGTTTTCTGGCTGCTTCTAGAGATACTGCCCAAATAGAGATGAGAGACAAAGTGGCTATGAAGCTACAGGCTTTTCAATGAGAAAAGTAATGCCTAATTAGCCCATGCTTATTTCTATGCTGAAACTCTTGCCACATTCCATCCTACACTGTAATTCTCTGTGTTAATTTGACTATTTTCATCTTCGTGTATATTAATTGCAGTTGTGTTCTTTCAATCCTTTTCTGAGGAATACAGGTGGCAGCCATTATCATTAGCTATTTACCAAGTGCACATATTGGAAAGATTTATTAATATAAAAAAGGAAGAAAAGAAAACAGACATTTGTTAGCAAGAATTATGTTTTGAGAAATTCAAACATGATTGAATCCCTTTCTCTTCAAGCTCAACCCGTAAGCCCTTAACCTCAATCCAAATGTTTAAGCTTCCCTAAAACATTGCCCTTTCATTTTCATAAAGCATATATAGTACACAGGTTGAGAAGAAAGGGAAAAGCTTTGTCATCAAATTGGTTCAAATCCAGGCTCTCCAACTTTCTTTTTTTTTTTTTAATTTTTTATTGGATTTTAGGTTTTGGGGTACATGATCAGAGCATGCAAGACAGTTGCGTAGATACACACATGGCAGTGTGCTTTGCTTTTCTTCTCCCCTTCACCCACGTTTGGCATTTCTCCCCAGGCTATCCCTCCCCACCTTCCCCTCCCACTGGCCCTCCCCTTTTCCCCCCAATAGACCCCTGTGTTTAGTACTCCCCTTTCTGTGTCCATGTGTTCTCATTTTTCATCACCCGCCTATGCGTGAGAATATGCGGTGTTTCATTTTCTGTTCTTGTGTCAGTTTGCTGAGGATAATGTTCTCCAGATTCATCCATGTCCCTACAAACGACACAAACTCATCATTTCTGATTGCTGCATAATATTCCATGGTGTACATGTGCCACATTTTTCCAATCCAGTCTATTATCAATGGGCATTTGGGTTGATTCCAGGTCTTTGCTATTGTAAACAGTGCTGCAATGAACATTCGTGTACATGTGTCCTTATAGTAGAACGATTTATAGTCTTTTGGATATATACCCAGTAATGGGATTGCTGGGTCAAATGGAATTTCTATTTCTAAGGCCTTGAGGAATCGCCACACTGTCTTCCACAATGGTTGAACTAATTTACACTCCCACCAACAGTGTAAAAGTGTTCCTTTTTCTCCACATCCTCTCCAACATCTGTTGTCTCCAGATTTTTTAATAATGCGGTTCTCCAACTTTCTAGCTATGTGAGCTTGAACAACTTGCTTAAGTTTTCTGAGTTCCAAGCACAGATTCCTCATTTGTAAAATGGAGATCATGAAAGTACCTCTAGGGGTATTAGGAGAATTGAATAAGACAACTAGCTTGTAAACCATTTAGTATACTGTTTGGCGAATGTTAAACAATTTGTAAATATGAATGACCAATCAACTGTAAATTAAAGACCGAGAACCATGTTACATGATGTAAGGGATACTCTCATCTCTTACAATGCTGTTGTGTAGAAGAACATGCAAATTCCAATCTTCACCTATTGAAACCATATATTGCTGATTGGTAAGTACCCAGTCAACTTCACCCTCAAAACAAAAATGTTCAGCAGCCCCAAAGCGCAAAGCTCCTCTTGTCAACAGTGGGTCCACTAATGCAACATTTTCAAAAGGTGGTGGGAGGGGACATCGTGGGCATGGAAAGAAAAAGAAAAATTCAGTGAGTGAGAAAAATCAGGCCTTCAGTAGGGCTGAATAGTCCAAATCTACAACAGTGATTATTCTAATGGCATATGATTCAAAAACAAGTCACTAATTACACTTTTACAGCTTTATAAAGCCAGGTCTGCAACTATTTGATTTTTTTTATTTATTTTGCATGGGCAAGCCAGCCAGCCAGGCAATCCCTGCAGAAGAGAAAAGGCCACCACTTCCACAGGTGTTTTCCAGAAAAAAACTACATCAATCAAGTGGTTTACACATACAAAACAACTGCTTCTGATGGTGCTGGATGTGGTAGTGGAGGTGATGATAATGCCTACATCAACTGCTAATGAATTCCATGAGTGTTCTTACAACATTCTTATAACAAAATTGGTACTAGTAAAAATCTCATAAAAGCACAAAGTGTTAGAACTTCAAAGGACATTAGGTCTCTTAAAGTGTGGTCTCTCGCTTATAGATACCAGAATTATTTGGGAGGTGAGTACCTTTTAAAATGCAGATTCCTGAAATCACTTGAGTTCATTTTCATCAAGGTTTCTGGGTGATTCTTATGGCTAAAGTATGAAAGCCATGCCTTTAAAGACCATAATTTCATTTTTCAAAGGATAATTCTCAATTAGGTAAAAAGTTACCAGACATGGAATAACAACAACAACAAAAATATGTTTCTTGAAGGCAGCATAAGAAAAGAGCATGTGTGTAAAATCAGACAAATCCATCTTCAAATTGCACTTGTCCCAAGTAAAGCCAAACTTATATGATCAACTAATTTTCAACAAGAGCACTAAGAGGAGACAACAGGGAGAGGATAATGTCTTCAATAAATGGTGCTAGAAAAACTGGATTTCCACATGCAGAAGAATGAAATCAGACCCTTGTCTTACACCATACACAAAAATCCACTCAAAATGGATAAGAGTCCTAAATATAAGACCTGAAATTATAAAACTTCCAGAAGAGAACATAGGGGGAAAGCTCCTTGACATTGACCTTGGCAGTTATATATAGCTAGATAGATAGATCCCACCAGAAGCTTGGGCTACAAAAGCAAAAATAAATAAAGGGGAGTACATCAAACTAAAAACCTGTCAGCAAAGGAAACAATCAATAAAATAAAATTGCAACTACAGATTGGGAAAAAATATTTGCAAACCATATATCTCATAAGGGATTAATAACCAAATTTTATAAAGAATTCATACAATTCCATAGTAGGGAAAAAGAACTCAATTTCAAAATGGGCAAATGATCTGAATAGACATTTCTCCAAATAAGACATAAAAATGGCCAACAGTTATATGAAAAGGTACTCAATCATCAGGTAAATGCAAATCAAAACCACAAGGAGACACCACTTCACACCCATTAAGATATTAAGATGACTACTGTCAAAACGCCAGGAGACAGCAAACGCTGGTAACAATGTGGAGAAAAGGGAACTCTAATATACTATTGGAGGGAATGTAGATTGATGTAGCCATTATGAAAAACAGAACAGAGGTTCCTAAAGAAATTAAAAATAGAACTGCTATATGTCCCAACATTCCCTCTTCTGGGCATATATTTAAAGAAAATGAAATCATCATCTCAGAAAGATATCTGTACTCCCAAATTTATTGTAGCATTATTTACAATAGCCAAGATATGTAAACAACCTAAGTGTTCATCAGCAGATGAATGGATAAAGAAACTGTGGTATATATACACAACGGAATATTATTCAGCTTTTAAAAAGGAGATCTTGCCATTTGCCACAACATGAATGAAACTGAAGGACATTATACCAAGTGAAATAAGCCAGACAGAGAAAGATAAATATTTTATGACCTCATAGTAGAATCTAAAATAAAACTCAAAAATACAGAGAAAATAAAACAGTAGTTACCAGGGCAGGGTTGGAGGACAAAATGATCCCTCATTTCCTCCTCTGATATAGGTTAGAGTTTACAAAATAACAGATATATAAGATGAATAAGTCTAGAGGTCTAACGTACAACATGAAGACTATATTCTTAATAAAATTGTGCTGTATATGGGATCCCTGCTAAATGACTAGATTTTAGCTGCTCTTGACACAAAAACAAAAAAAGTTAACTATGTGAGACAATAGATGTGTTAATTTGCTTCACCATTGTATTAGTCCATTATCACATTGCTATAAAGAAATACCCGAGATTGGGTAAGTTGTAAAGAAAAAAAGTTTGATTTGCTCACTGAAGTTCTGAAGGCTGTACAGGAAGCATGGTGGCATCAGCTTCTGGGGAGGCCTCAGGGAGCTTTTGCTCGTGGAAGAAGGCAAAGTGAGTGCATCTTACATGGCTGGAGCAGGAGCAAGGAAGAGAGAAGGGGGAGGTGCCACACACTTAAACGACCAGATTTCATGAGAACCCACTCACTATTATGACAACAGCACCAAGGGAATGGTGCTAAACCATTCATAAAGGATCCACCCCCCATGACCAAATTACCTCCCACCATACCCAACCTCCAATATTGGGGATTACAATTCACCGTGAGATTTGGGTGGGGACACAGATCCAAACTATATCAACCAGAGGAGCCATTTTACTATCTATATTCTATAATAGTGTATTGTGTACCTTAAATATACACAATCAAATTTATTATTTGAAAAAATGAATTGTACCTGGGCTACTTGTGGTTTGGTCTTGGGTAAGTTACTTAATCTTGTAACCCTCAGTTTTTCAATTGTAAAAGTAGATAAGATGATCTACTTCATGGGATTGTTTCAAGGATTGAATAAGAGCACATGTGTAAAGCACACAGCACATATTAGGTGTTCAATAAATGTTACTTCTTTAACATTATACAAACTGAGTATATTTGAAAGAAAAGGAAGTTAATATAGTACATATTATGTGCTCTCTATGTGCTGTTACTTTACATACATGTACGCTTCACAAGCTAGGGATCTTTGTTTGTTTTGCTCACTGATATACTTTGCCCACTGTTGCCTAGATTATGGCCTTGAACAAGGTAAGTGCAAAATAAAGAATATTTGATGTGGATACCCTCCCTCTTCTCTGAGTTTCACCCCACCCTGGGTTCTCAAAAGGATGGGGATGGGGACAGTTAGGGTAAAATTTGGGATTGAGGTAAATTGAGGTAAAAGGTAAAAGTTTCATATCATCCATAAGAAATGCAGTGGTTTTGTGTTACATATCTGGGAACAGCCATGTTGACACCTTGAACTAACAATATAGGGCCAGAAATGGTTGATGTCAAGTGTGGAGAACAGATAATTGATTTAGGAAGTAGGCAAGGCCTTGTGCAGAAAACTATATTAAGGCTTGGTCTTTAAACATCGGCAGAATTCAACAGAAAGGCCGTAGGATTCAATAGAAAGGCAGTAGGATTCAGATAAGCAGAGCTATGCAGGAATTCTCTCTATCACATCCATGGCAGTTTGCCATCTCATCTCTGTTTAAATACTTTCAGGACCACAAAGTTCATTCATTCCATGACTAGAGAGCCCTTTTTTTCTGAGCAGCTCTGATTGGTTCCTTTGCTAAACCAAGTCTGCCTCTTCCTAACTTCTGCCATTAGTCTTATATCTGCCCTCTGGAGCTCCAAAGAATGTCTACTCACTTTCCCACATGGTGACCCTACACATTTTAGAAAGCAGTTCTCCAGTCCTCCTGAGTCAGGTTAAAATGAGAAAGACATTCTTTCCTTAAATTCATGTACAATATGCCCAGGCCCAGTAGACTCAGGAACATCCCCATCCCAGTGCAGCGCACCCAAAGGGGAAAGCGCTTCTGAAAAAATAAAATAGACACAGAAATGGGCCTGGTAAAATAATCACTGCTAAAAACAGCAACTTGCTGGGTGGCCTCCAATTCACGAAAGCAAGCAGCCAGCACAAATGCGTTCAAGTGAGGAACTGGAAAAATGGATCCATTTTCTCTTCAGCAATTGTTCTTAACGAAATTGAAAAATTTCTCACAATCTTCTATATTATACACTAATTATTACCTGATGCTGAGCCCAGTGGAGGCTCTTTAACTGAAAATTCCTAAAGAAAGCAAAATCCCCTCCCTCCCACCCATCATTGCATTTTCACTGTCTTGAGCCAGGTTTATTTGTCCTAGAAATCTAGGGAAAAACTGGAGTGGAACAGATGAACCTGAAACATGCGTTTTCATGAGATGAGAAGGGGAATAATTGCACTCACAGAATTTCACAGCAAATCTGACAGAATGTTGAGGATGTGAAGAATTTTACAAGAAATATGAACATTATCAAAAGTAGCATATTTCTGTGAAATTCTCTTTCAGCCATACTCATAAGGAAATTGGTCACAACCTAATGAAACAGATTTGAATTTTATACTTTCTCTATGCAGCTTTTATTTATAGTTTAACAATTTTAGTAAAGAGTTCATATCACATGATTTACCAAGCAGATCTATATTTCCTAGGTGGATTTTAGGTACTGCTTCTCTCCACAAACTGGCTGTATCCTAACTTTCCAACTGTAGCTTTAATTCTACTCCTTCACAGATCAGTCTATTGGCCACATTCCCAAAATGCTCAGTACTTTCCTACATCTACAACTTTCCCTAGTGACTTCTTCCACCAGAAAAGTCTCATTCTCTTGCTTCTACCTCTCTACATTCTTGATTCTTTCAAGATCCAGCTCAAATTATTCTTCCTCCATGAACTGTCCATTATTCTTTCACCCCAGCCACTTCTTCTGAATTCTCACAGTAATCTATCTATAGCAGCCTAGGACTAAAACACATTTTAGTATTGGAGGGACAGAGGGAAGATGATGCTAAAATTCAAGGGGGAAAAACCCGAAGGTCAAAAGCCAAACAAACTTCTGCCATCACAGTGACAAAGCTAGAATTAGAGTTAATGAATAGAATATATTTATTTGACAAATATCTATTGAGTATTCCTTATGTGCCAGGCACCCTAAGAGGAAGTACTTTAGAAAGTAACTAGGCAAGGCCTCGTGCAGAAAACTATATTAGTGCTTGGTCTTTAAACCTCAGCAGAATTCAATAGAAAGGCAGTAGGGTTCAATAGAAAGGCAGTAGGATTAGACAAGCAGAGCTATGCAGGAATTCTCTCTACCACATCCATGACAGTTTGCCATCTCTCCTCTTTTTAAATGCTTTCAGGGCCACAAACGTCATTCATTCCATGACTAGGGAGCCCTGAGAGATACAGTACTTATGGCACAAAGAAACAAGGGGGAAGAAGCAATAATACCCAAGAGAAGCAAGCAGACATTGACCAAGTAATCATACAAATATAGACAACACAAACATCTTTTGCTTGAGCAACTGGAATGATGGTGGTATCATTTACTGAGATGAGGACAACTTGGAGAGATGTCAGTTGGTATGGAACTCTGGGAACTCAAGAGTTCAATTGTGTCACTTAAAGTTGGAGAAGCCTGTGCAACTTCCAGGTGGCGATATCAAGTAGGCAATTGAATATACAAGTCAGGGACTCCGAAGACAGGTCAGGGTAGAAATAAAAGGAACAGTAAAAGTCAACAACTAGAAATTCAGGAGACAGTTGAAGGCAAGTGAAATGGGGCCAGCCTACAACCAATTCTGTAAACACCGAGAGTTGTAAAATGTACTTTATTCTATATTGGTGACAGGCTTTGCAGGGTCAGGAGCAGAATCTCAAAAAGGCAAGTCATGCTTATGGTGCTTATCATATTCACCTTTTCTTACCTTTATATATGGACTAGACTTGTCTTAAATCTCCTATTAGAGTTTGGTTGGGGATGGGGAGGAGGCCAAATAAATTGCATTCCTCTGAATTCTGAATCAATTGCATAGTAGGCAAAGTGGTCAGGCTGGTGGAAATTAGGATGTCACCTCATTTACTGCTGAAGTCTAGAGTCAAGGGCATAGCTTAGGTGAGCTTCCTAATTCTGAACCCCAGAATTTTGTAGACTTAACCACCCAGTCACAAATGGCACTGGAAGCCAGCAGTCCTCCCCATGTGGGGACCTGCACCTATATGAGTTAAGGCTTGCAGGAGCAGACCAGAATGTGTGTTTCCTGAAAGGCTGCTGGCTCTCAAATGGAAGCAGAAGGGCACAGCTAAGCCTCACCTGCCTAGTGCCTTCTCTCAAACTCATCAGTCAGAGTAGTTACTATTCCCCTCAGGAAAGGAGAAGGTTAGAAGGCAGAGAGAGGCCAGGAGTATTATACTGATGGGATACCACTCCATACACAAGGACACATCAGGAGTGGGGAATACATGAACCTCCTTAACAGACTTTAAACTCCTGGGGGAAGGCAGGGCTGGAACTTTGTACCTCTGTGTATCCACCAAAGTACCCTGTATAGTGCCATGCTACAACAGATGCCAAATAAATACTCACTGAATAAAGGAATGGTGCCAGAAACACTATGTGTATGTGTTATGGGCCTCGTTCATCCAAAACTCAGCTTAAAATTTTCCTACTCAGGGAAGCCTTTTCTTATTGAAATTGCTTCAATAGGTCACCTCTTCATTCTGGACTTCCACAATCTCTCCCTATGCTAGTTGCACCACATTAATTTTCACTCATTTGTATGCTGTTTCACAAATGTCCTTGTAAATCATTTGCTACCCCCCTTAAAAATAAATCTTTGCTCATGCCTGTAATCCCAGCACTTTGTGAGGCTGAGGCGGTTGGATCACGAGGTCAGGAGTTTGAGACCAGTCTGGCCAACATAGTAAAATCCTGTCTCTACTAAAAATACAAAAAATTAGCCGAGTGTGTTGGTGTGTGCCTGTAATCCCAGCTTCTTGGGAGGCTGATGCAGGAGAATCGCATGAACCCAAGAGGCAAAGATTGCAGTGAGCAGAGATCGCACCATTGCACTCCAGCCCAAGTAACAGTGCAAGACTGTCTCAAATATATATATCTTTGCTCAGCTAGATAGCAAGCTCCTCGTAATTATGCATCTTATTCTTCCCCCTCAGCTGTGTGCCTAGAATAGTGAGGAGCACACAGTGGGAGTTCAGACAGTGCCATGACTGGCATTGCTAATTGTTGAGGCTGTCAGTCTTCTTTGAGGAATGGAGTGCAGTAACCTCCAAAACAAAAGAAGCTGTGCTGAGACTCTGACATCTGTACTGGATGCATTTCTACCGTCCTTCTGTACTAGGCTCTCAGAACAAGATTCCTTGCCTACTGCCTTTTTCTATCCATCACAAAGAAGCACATAAAAAAATGACAGGCTCCAAACAGACTGAGCTTCTTCCAGCCCTTTTGCACTGAAGGAACACACCACAGTGACAGGCTTTTGAAGGAGATGACAAAGAGAAGCCCCAAAATGAAAGCTTGTGACAGAGACTTCTCTGCATGAAGCTGGTCTTACCTTAATTCCTCTGTGAGCTGATTTATGGAACAATCACAGGTCACACAAATTGATATTGCATTTGATATTGCATTAAAAATAACAGGAAAAATTCTAGAAATAAGCTTTTACTCTAGTGGCATTCATAGAACAGAGGAGGACTAACCTGGCAGATATTAACTGAAATGCCAGCTCTAAAACTATGAGCCTTCCAGTTCCTAGTCCCAAATTGACCTCACCCACTGCAGAATGATTTGGCATATGCAAGGAGTAAACTAAAAATAAACTCCACAAGGGAGGTACAGCTTCAACAAGACTTTGATATGAAAATATTTAATGGGATCAAAGTTCATGTCTTAGTGTGTCTATGCATCAAGCTGCCAGTGTGTTGTATGCATGTGTGTTAAATAGGAGAAGTGAGGGAGCGATCAAGGGGAGACTCGTTATATATGATTGGGGGAGTAATTATTCTGATCTGGAAATATATAAAATATCACAGTTGGAAAATCTTTAGCAAACATAAAATTCAAAACCTTTATTTTATAACTAAGGAAAATGAATCAAGAGGTGGAGTATATTAGTTCTCAAACCCAGACCTCTAATTTCTAATGTGTGTCTTTCTGCTTTCTCTAAGAAGGGAACTTGTAGAGAGTGCACTATTTAATAGGACAGTTCTCAACTGATTTGCCCTTTTAATCACATAAACTGTAGTAATAATATATTTTAATCATTTTTACCTCCATATTAATTCCATAGCCCCATCCATATTATTTTTGCCATGTAAATTGCAAGATGTAAAGTTGCATCTTGCCATCTTGCAAATGCTGAAAGGACAGTAACAAAACGATCTTTCCAATTTCACAGAGCTCATTATAAACTCTAGTATTCAACCTTTGTTCAGTAAGCTGTATAGAAGATTTGACTTTAGGGTAAAAATTAACTAATCTCTACTGCCTCCCCGAATATGCTGTGTGTTTTCTTCACATTATGCCTTGACTCATGCTATTCCTTTGCCTGGAACATCATCTTACCATCCTAGCCCATCCACATCAAGGTCTATTGAACGTTGGTGCAAAATACTTGTAGTTTTTGCCATTAAAAGTAATTTCAAAAACCACAGTCACTTTTGCAACAACCTAATATAAAAATTCTGGCTGTTTTTTTATGGCACATATCAAGCATTACATTTTTGTGCAGCTGTCTCTAATGCCAAGCTCTCCAACAAAATAATGCCTTTCTTCATTGAAGATACAGAGTCCACCATTTATACTGTCCTGAAATACGTATCACATTCTCCTTTTTATGGTGTCCATTCATTGTGGCAAACACTGTTGGTCACATAATCAAGAAAAATTTCCTCTACTTTCTTGCTAAAAGAAACCTTGGTCAGAGGAGCAATGTGCTCAACCCCAGAGAATGAATGATAGTGTATGTAAGCCAAATATGATTATTTCATTTTCCTTTGCTATACAATCTGTATTCTAACCTCCCTCACAGCAAGGGGTGACCATATGAAAAAATTCTGACCAATAAGACTCAGAAATGTGAAAGGTCACAGATCTTACCCTACTTATAAGCTAACAAGTTAGCCTGCCATAGTGATGTGATATTATGGATGCTATCAGAAAACACACAACTCCTGGGACAGAGACAAAGGACTTCATCACTCATAGCAACAGCAGTAACCAGAGTATCAGTATTTTCTTGAGGCCATTCTCTAGTCCCCAATTCTGACAGGTTGATACAAACAGGGCCACAGGACACCTGCATACTCAGTGGATTATGCTATAGGAGAGGAAACCTAAGTATAGAAAACCCAAATAGTTTATGATGGGCAGTAAGCACGTTTGATTTTAGCCCTGGAAAAATGCATTATCTCTATCTTCCATGGCTATTTACTACATAGGCATGCTTGAATAAAAAAAAGTCCAGAACAAAAGCTATCAGTGTCTCTGCTCACAAGATGTGCTGAAATACAAGTGATGATTGTCTCTTATGTCTCCTAACAGAGATATAAGCAGAAAAATGCTTATGTTTCCATAATAAAAATCTTTTTCTTCACAATATAAAGAAAATGGCACAGAACCAATACCACACACACAGTCACCAGCAGGGCCTGCCCCTCAATTCTCCCTTCCTAACTGCTTGCATAAGCCACTGTGATGAACGTCCATAGAGCAGCAGGTATCCCAGCACCCACTAGCACCCTGATGAATGAATAAGCATGCACCCCCACTGTGCTGCCACAACAGCTACTGCTGGCACATACAAACAAAGATGAAACCTGCTGTCATCACAGTACAAAACACGTTGGCTGATACCACCCATCAGAGTGTAGTGACCAGTGGTCAGGGTCCAGGAGCACCTCAGCAACCCCCCAGCCCCGCCTTGAGGGCAGTGAATTCCCAACCTCAAGGATCCAGAAAACAAAGTCAGGGCCCAATACAAGTCCCCCAGAGTTATAGCATGCAGTACAGGAGTTGGGAGCTGAGCCTTATTCCCCTAAAATCTTCCAAAAATGAAGCCAGTCAGCTGAGTTCACCTTGTAATGCAATGAAACCCTCAAGGTTATCAAGTAATGGAAAGAAAATGAACACATCCAATGATCAGTCACCTCAAAGACTGAAGGTAGGTAAGTCAACAAATATGAAAAAGAACCAGTGCAAGAACCCTGGTAACTCAAAAAGCCAGAATGCCTTCTTTCCTCCAAATAACTGCATTACCTGTCCAGCAAGGATTCTGAATTAGGCCGAGATGGCTGAAATGACAGAAATAAAATTCAGACTATGGATAGGAATGAAGATCATTGAGCTAAAGGAATACATAGAAACTCAATCCAACAAAGCTAAGAATCAAGATAAAACAATGTAGGAGCTGACAGATAAAATAGCCACTATAGAAAAGAATGTAACTGACCTGATAGAGCTTAAAAACTCAAATTTATAAGAATTTCATAAAGAAATCATAACTATTAATAGCATAATAGGCCAAGTGAAGAAAAGAATCTCAGAGCTTGAGGACCGTCCTTCTAAAGTTAGACAGTCAGATGAGAATAGAGAAAAAGCAATTTAAAAAAAAATCAAAACCTCTGAAAAATATGGGATTATGTAAAGAGAAAAAATCTATGACTCATTGATGTCCCTGAAAGAGATGGGGAGAATGGAACCAACTTGGGAAACATATGTTAGGATATCATCCATGAGAACTTCCCCAAACCAGATAGGCCAACATTCAAATTCAGGATATGCAGAGAACCCCAGTAAGATACTTCACAGGAAGATCATCACTAAGACGCAATCATCAGATTCTGCAAGGTCAAAATGAAAGAAAAATATTAAAGGCAGCTAGAGAGAAACGTCAGGTCATCTACAAAGGGAAGTCCATCAGACTAACAGCAGACCTCTCAGCAGAAACCCTACAAGGTAGAAGAGATTGGGGGCCAATATTCAACATTCCTTTTTTTTAACTTTAGGTCATGGGGTACATGTGCTGGTCATGCAGGGTTGTTGCATAGGTGCATACTATATCTGGCATTTCTCCCCATATCATTCCTCCCCACCCTTCCTACCCCCAGCTGCCCCTCTCCTAGCCACTCCAACTGCCCCCAGTGTGTGATGCTCCTTTCCCTGAGTCCATGTGTTCTCATTGTTCAACACCCATCTATGAGTGAGAATATATGGTGTTTGGTTTTCTGTTCTTGTGTCCGTTTGCTGAGAATGATGGTTTCCAGATTCATCCAAGTCCCTACAAAGGACACAAACTCATCATTTTTTATGGTTGCATAGTATTCCATGGTGTATATGTGTCACATTTTCTTTGTCCAGTCTACCATTGATAGGCATTAGGGTTGGTCCAGGGTCTTTGCTATTGTAAACAGGGCTGTAACAAGGGCTGAAGTTGAGGCAGCAATCAACATTCATAAAGAAAAGAAATTCCAACACAGAATTTTAAATCTGGCTAAACTAAGCTTCATATGTTAAAGAGAAATAAGATCCTTTTTAGACAAACAAATGCTGAGGGAATTTGTTACCAGCAGATCAGCCTTACAAGAGCTCCAGAAGGAAGCGCTAAATATGGAAAGGAAAGACCATCACCAGCCTCTAAGAAACACACTGAAGTATGCAAAACAGTGACACTATAAAGCAACTTTATAAACAAGACTTCAAGATGACCAGCTAACATCATGATGACAGGATCAAATGCATACATATCAATAGTAACCTTGATTGTAAATGCGCTAATTGCCTCAATTAAAAGACACAGAATGCAGGCCAGATAAACAACCAATATCCATTAGTATGCAGTCTTCAAGAGACCTATCTCACATGCAATGACACACTTAGGCTCAAAGTATAGGGATGGAGGAAAACCTTACCAAGCAAATTGAAAACAAAAAAAGGCAGGGGTTGCAATCCTAGTTTCTGACAAAACAGACTTAAACCAACAAAGATGAAAAAAAAAAAGAAAGACTTTACATAATAGTAGAGAGTTCAACTCAACAAGAAGATCTAACTATCCTAAATATATATGCATCCAAAACTGGAGCACCCCAATTAATAAAGCAAGTTCTTATAGACTTTCAAATAGACTTATACTCCCATACAATAATAGTGGGAGACTTTAACACCCTACTGACAGTATTAGACAGATCATTGAGAAAGAAAGTTAACAAAGATATTCAGGACCTGAATTCAGCACTGGATTATCTGGACCTGACAGATATCTACAGAACTGTCCACCCCACAAAAAACAGAATATACATTCTTCTCATCACCACATGGCCTGTACTCTCAGATTGATCACACAATCAGAAGTAAAACATTCCTCAGCAAATACAAAGGAACTGAAATCATAACAATCTCTCAGACCACAGCACAATCAAGTTAGAAATCAAGACTAAAGAATTCACTCAAAACCATACAATTACATGTAAATTGAATAACCTGCTCATGATGACTTTTGGGTAAATAATGATGTTAAGGCAGAAATCAAGAAGTTCTTTGAAACTAATGAGAACAAAGATACAGCATACCAGAGTCTCTGGGACACCACTAAGACAGTGTTAAAAGGGAAGTTTATAGCACTACATGTTCACATCTAAAAGTTATAAAGATCTCAACTTAAGAAGCTAACATCACAACTAAAAGATCTAGAGAACCAAGAGCAAACAAACCCCAAAGCTAGCAAAAGACAAGAAATAACAAAAATTAAGGTTGAACTGAAGAAGACTGAGATATGAAAAACTATTCAAAAGATCAATGAATCTAAGAGTTGGTTTTTGGAAAAACATTAACAAAATATATAGACCTTTAGCTAAACTAACAAAGAAGAAAAGAGAAAATTCAAATAAACAAAATCAGAAGCAACAAGGGAAAAATTTATACTTACCCCACAGAAATACAAATAAAAATCAGAGAATATTAATAACACTTCTATGCACATATACTAGAAAATCTAGAAGAAATGGATAAATTCCTGGACACACACACCCTCCCCTGACTGAACCATTAAGAAATTGAGTCCCAAGGGAGGACTCAAGATGGCGCTGTGAGAACAACCCAGGACTGAAGGTCTCAGTCAATCTGCGGAGAGGTGAGTCGAAGCTGCATTTTCAGACTGATCTTTGTTGCCCACAGAACGGGGAAATTCCCAAGTATAAAGGAGACGCAGGATGCCAGACAGAGGTTTTGCATGGTGAAGCCGGCAGCCGGGGTGGCGGTGGCCGGCCCTACCCAGCGCTCCCCACAGGGCGCGCTTGTCCGGGTGCCCTGTTGAACCGGCAACCTGAGACTTGAGAGGGCTGAACTTGAGACTGAACAGGACTTGGACAGTGGGCCAGCCCAGGGGATTGCAGGGACACAGCGTTTGGGGTAGCGCAGTGGGATGGACAAAACAGCGATTCCAAACGCTCCCTGTGGAGACAGTCCCTGAGACGCTCCGTGGGGGAGGGGCACCCACCATCACCGAGGCAACCCGCACCTACTGAGATACACGCCCACTGCTGACGCAGCCTGCCATTGCCGAGGCAACCTGCTACAACAGAGAGACTCTGCCACAGGGCATAGCCCGTGGCGGAGACCGCAGCAGAAGAGCAGAGGCTGCAGCAACAGGGCGAAACTCCCAACAACAGGGCAGAGCCTCGGCAGGCAAATAGTGACCAGACTGCCTCCTAGCTGGGCAGGACACCTCAACGGACATCCAAAATTAAAGTCTCAACATCCCAAGACAGAGCATTTCAGAAAAAAAGGGTTTTTTAATGAGCTCTGTTGCAGCAGAATCAAACATAGCAGCCTAACAGCCGTGAATGAACAACAGAGCTCACAGCTCTGCACTTGAGCTCCTATAAAGTACAGAATGTCTCCTCAAGCAGCTCCCTGACCCCTCTATATCCAGAAGACTGACATTTGGCAGGCATCATCCTGGGACAAAGATAGCAGAAAAAGAAACTGGTAGCATCCCTCGCTGTTCCGCAGCTGCTATAGGTGCACCCCAGACAAGCAGGGCCTGGAGTGGACCTCAGCAGTCCTACAGCAAAGGGGCTAGACTGGTAGAAGGAAAACCAAGTAACAGAAATACTTCATCATCAACAATCTGGGTGTCCACTCAGAGACCCAATCAAAAAGTCAGCAACTACGCAGACGACAAGTGGATAAATCCACAAAGATGGGAAGAAACCAGGGTAAAAAGGCGGAAAACACCCGAAACCAGAACACCTAGCCTCCTACAAAGGACCAAAACTCCTCACCAGCAAGGGAACAAAGCTGGATGGAGAATGACTGTGATGAAATGACGGAATTAGACTTCAGAAGGTGGAAAATGAGAAACTTCTGTGAGCTAAAAGATCATGTATTAAATCAATGCAAAGAAACTAAGAACCTTGAAAAAAGATATGAAAAAAGATTTGAGGAGATGATAACAAGAATGGATAACTTAGAGAGAAATATGAATGAATTAAAGGAGCTGAAAAACACAATACTAGAACTTCGTGAAGCATGCACAAGTTTCAATAGCCGAATTGACCAAGTGGAAGAAAGAATATCTGAAGTCAAAGATCAACTCAATGAAATAAAACGAGAAACCAAGACCAGAGAAAAAAGCGCAAAAAGGAATGAACAAAGTCTCCAAGAAATGTGGGACTATGTGAAAAGACCTAACCTACGTTTGATAGGTGTACCAGAAGGGGACAAAGAGAATGAATCCAAGCTGGAAGATACTCTTCAGGACATAATCCAGAAAAATTGCCCCCACCTAGCAAGACAGGCCAACACTCAAATGCAGAAAATACAGAGAACACCACAAAGATATTCCACAAGAAGAGCAACCCCAAGGCACATAATCGTCAGATTCAACAAGGTTGAAATGAGGGAGAAAATACTAAGGACAGCCAGAGAGAAAGGTCGGGTCACCCACAAAGGGAAGCCCATCAGACTCACAGCAGATCTCTCAGCAGAAACACTACAAGCCAGAAGAGAGTGGGGGACAATATTCAACATCCTTAAAGAAAAGAACTTTCAACCCAGAATTTCATATCCAGCCAAACTGAGCTTCAGAAGTGAAGGAAAAATAAAATCCTTTGCAAACAAGCAAGTACTCAGAGATTTTGGCACCACCAGGCCTGCTCTACAAGAGCTTCTAAAAGAGGCACTACACGTAGAAAGGAACAACCAGTACCAGCCATTCCAAAATCACACTAAATGCTAAAGAGCATCAACATAATGAAGAATCTACAACAACTAATGGGCAAAACGGCCACTTGGCATCAAAATGGCAGTATCAAATTCACACATAACAATATTAACCCTAAATATAAATGGACTAAATGCACCAATCAAAAGACACAGACTGGCAAATTGGATAAAAAGCCAAAACCCATCAGTGTGCTGTATCCAGGAAACCCATCTCACATGCAAGGATACACAAAGGCTCAAAATAAAGGGATGGAAGAAGATTTACCAAGCAAATGGAGAGCAAAAAAAAGCAGGAGTTGCAATTCTCATCTCTGATAAAATAGACTTTAAAGCAACAAAGATCAAAAGAGACAAAGAAGGCCATTACATAATGGTAAATGGATCAATACAACAAGAAGAGCTAATGATTCTAAACATATATGGACCCAATGCAGGAGCACCCAGATACATAAGGCAAGTTCTCAATGACCTACAAAGAGACGTAGACTCCCACACAATAATAGTGGGAGACTTTAACACTTCACTGTCAATATTAGATAGATCAACCAGACAGAAAATCAACAAGGATATCCAGGGCTTGAACTCAGACCTGGAGCAAGCAAACCTGATAGACATTTACAGAACTCTCCACCCCAAATCCACAGAACATACATTCTTCTCAGCACCACATCACACCTACTCTAAAATTGACCACATAATGGGAAGTAAAGCACTCCTCAGCAAATGCAAAACAACTGAAATCATAACAAACAGCCTCTCAGACCATAGTGCAATCAAGTTCGAACGCAGAATTCAGAAACCAACCCAGAACCGCACAGCTTCATGGAAACTGAACACTGGCTCTTGAATGTTGACTGGGTAAACAACGAAATGAAGGCAGAAATAAAGAAGTTCTTCGAAACCAATGAGAACGAAGACACAACATGCCAGAATCTCTGGGACACATTTAAAGCAGTCTCTAGAGGAAAGTATATAGCAATAAGTGCCCATATGAGGAGAATGGAGACATCCAAAATTGACACCCTATCATCAAAATTGAAAGAGCTAGAGGAGCAAGATAAAAAAACTCAAAACCCAGCAGAAGACAAGAAATAACTAAGATCAGAGCTGAACTGAAGGAGATTGAGACACGAAAAACCCTTCAAAAAATCAATAAATCCAAGAGCTGGTTTTTTGAAAAGATCAACAAAACAGACAGACCACTAGCCAGATTGATTAAAAAGAAAAGAGAGAACAACCAAATAGATGCAATAAAAAATGATAAAGGGGAAATCACCACAGATTCCACAGATATTCAAACCATCATCAGAGAATATTACAAACAACTCTATGCACATAAACTAGTAAACCTGGAAGAAATGGATAAATTCCTGGACTCCTGTGTCCTCCCAAGCCTAAACCAGGAGGAAGCTGAAACTATGAATAGACCAATAACAAGGTCAGAAGTCGAGGCAGCAATTAAGAGCCTACCACACAAAAAAAGCCCGGGTCCAGATGAGTTCACAGCCGAATTCTAACAGACACACAAAGAGGAGCTGGTACCATTCCTTCTAAAACTATTCCAAATAATCCAAAAATAGGGAATCCTTCCCAAATCATTTTATGAGACCAACATCATCCTGATACCAAAACCTGGCAGAGACCCAACAAGAAAAGAAAACTTCAGGCCAATATCCATGATGAACATAGATGCAAAAATCTTCAATAAAATATTGGCAAGCTGATTGCAACAGCAAATCAAAAAACTTATTCATCATGATCAAGTAGGATTTATCCCAGGGATGCAAGTCTGGTTCAACATACGCAAGTCTATAAACGTAATTCTCCACATAAACAGAACCAAAAACAAAAACCACATGATTACTTCAATTGACTCAGAGAAGGCATTTGACAAAATTCAACAGCCCTTTATGCTAAAAACCCTTAATAAGCTCGGTATCGATGGAACGTATCTCAAAGTAATAAAAGTTATTTATGACAAACCAACAGCCAATATCATACTGAATGGGCAAAAACGGGAAGCATTGCCTTTGAAATTCGGCACTAGACAAGGATGCCCTCTTTCACCACTCCTATTCAATATAGTACTGGAAGTTCTAGCCAGAGCAATCAGGCAAGAAAAAGAAATAAAGGGTATTCAAATAGGAAAGGTGGAAGCCAAATTGTCTCTATTTGCAGACGACATGATAGTATACCTAGAAGACCCCATCGCCTCAGCCCAAAAACTCCTGAAACTGATAAGCAACTTCAGCAAAGTCTCAGGATATAAAATCAATGTGCAAAAATCACAAGCATTCCTCTACACCAATAACAGACTTAAAGAAAGCCAAATCAAGAACGAACTGCCATTCACAATTGCTACAAAAAGAATAAAATAGCTAGGAATACAACTCGCAAAAAACGTAAGGGACCTCTTCATGGAAAACTACAAACCACTGCTCAACGAAATAAGAGAGGACACAAACAGATGGAGAAATATTCCATGTTCATGGTTAGGAAGAATCAATATCGTGAAAATGGCTATACTGCCCAAAGTAATTTACAGAATCAACGCTATCCCCATCAAGCTACCATTGACTTTCTTCACAGAACTGGAAAAAACCACCATGAACTTCATATGGAACCAAAAGAGAGCCCGCATAGCCAAGTCAATTCTAAGCAAAAAGAACACAGCGGGGGGCATCACACTACCGGATTTCAAACTATACTACAAGGCTACAGTAATCAAAACAGCATGGTACTGGTACCAAAACAGAGATATAGACCAATGGAACAAAACAGAGGCACCGGAGGCAACACAACATACATACAACTATACAATCTTCGATAAACCTGACAAAAACAAGCAATGGGGCAAGGATTCCATGTTTAACAAATGGTGTTGGGAAAACTGGCTAGCCATGTGCAGAAAGCAGAAACTGGACCCCTTCCTGACACCTTACACTAAAATTAACTCCAGATGGATTAAAGACTTAAACATAAGACCTGGCACCATAAAAACCCTAGAAGGAAATCTAGGCAAAACTATCCAGGACATAGGAGTAGGCAAGGACTTCATGAACAAAACACCAAAAGCATTGGCAACAAAAGCCAAAATAGACAAATGGGACCTAATGAAACTCCACAGCTTCTGCACGGCAAAAGAAACAGTCACTAGAGTGGATCGGCAACCAACAGAATGGGAAAAAATTTTTGCAGTTTACCCATCTGACAAAGGGCTGATATCCAGAATTTACAAAGAACTCAAACGGATTTACAGGAAAAAAACAAACAAGCCCATTCAAAAGTGGGCAAAGGATATGAACAGACACTTTACGAAAGAAGACATATATGAGGCCAACAATCATATGAAAAAATGCTCATCGTCACTGGTCATCAGAGAGATGTAAATCAAAACCACATTGACATACCATCTCACTCCAGTTAGAATGGCGATCATTAAAAAATCTGGAGACAACAGATGCTGGAGAGGCTGTGGAGAAAAAGGAACACTTTTACACTGTTGGTGGGAGTGTAAATTAGTTCAACCATTGTGGAAGACAGTGTGGCGATTCCTCAAGGCCTTAGAAATAGAAATTCCATTTGACCCAGCAATCCCATTACTGGGTATATATCCAAAGGACTATAAATTATTCTACTATAAGGACACATGCACACGAATGTTCATTGCAGCACTGTTTACAATAGCAAAGACCTGGAACCAACCCACATGCCCATGGATGATAGACTGGATTGGGAAATGTGGCACCTATACACCATGGAATATTATGCAGCAATCAGAAATGATGAGTTTGTGTCGTTTGTAGGGACATGGATGAATCTGGAGAACATCATCCTCAGCAAACTGACACAAGAACAGAAAATGAAACACCACGTATTCTCACTCATAGGCGGGTGATGAAAAATGAGAACACATGGACACAGGGAGGGTAGTACTAAACACTGGGGTCTATTGGGGGGAAAAGGGGAGGGCCAGTGGGAGGGGGAGGTGAGGAGGGATAGCCTGGGGAGAAATGCCAAATGTGGGTGAAGGGGAGAAAGGAAGCAAAACACACTGCCATGTGTGTACCTATGCAACTATCTTGCATGTTCTGCTCATGTACCCCAAAACCTAAAATGCAATTAAAAAAATTAAAAAAAAAAAAGAAATTGAGTCCCTGAACAGATCAATGATGAGCTCTAAAATTGAACCAGTAATAAATAGCATATCAACCAAAAAAAGTGAAGGATCAGACAGACACACAGCTGAGTTTTACCAGATGTATAAAGAAGAGCTGGTACCACTCCTGCTAAAACTGTTCCAAAAAATTGAGGAGAAGGGACTCCTCCCTAACTCAATCTATGAGGCCAGCATCATCCTGATACCAAAACCTGGCAGAGACACAACAAAAACAGAAAACTTGAGCCAATATTCTTGATGAAAATTGATGCAAAAATCCTCAATGAAATACTGGTATACCAAATCCAGCAGCACACCAAAAAGCTTATTCATTATAATCAAGTAGGCTTTATCCCTGAAATGTAAGGTTGGTTCAACACATGGAAATCACTAAATGTGATTCATCATAAACGGAACTAATGACAAAACCACATAATTATCTCAATAGATAGAGAAAAGGCTTTCAATAAAATTCAACACCCTTTATGTTAAAAATGCTTAATAAACAAAGTATTGAAGGAACATACCTCCAAATAATAAGGATGATCTATGATTAAACCCACTGAATGGGCAAACGCTGGAAGAATTCTTCTTGAAAATTGGTACCAGACAAGGAGGCCCTCTCTCATCACTCCTATTCAACATCTTATTGGAAGACCCAGCCAGAGTAATCCAGGGTCCAGGAGCACCTCAGCACCCCCAGTCCCACTGCCTTGAGGGCAGTGGATTCCCAACCTCGAGGTTGACAGAGTTGCCAGAGTAATCAGCAAGACAGAGAAATAAAGGCATCCAAAAAGGAAGAAAGGAGGTCAAACTATTCCTGTCTACAGAAGACATGATCCTATATCTAGAAAACCCCATATTCTTGGCCCAAAAGCTCCTTCAGCTGATAAAAAAAAAAAACTTCCGCAAAGTCTCAAGATACAAAATCAACATACACAGATCACTACCTTTCCCATACACCAAGAACAGTCAAGCCAAGAGTGAAATCAAGAATGCAATCCCATTCAAAATTGCCACAACAGATACAAAATATCTAGGAATACAGCTAACCATGGAGGTGGAAGATCTCTACAAGGAGAACTATAAAACACTGCTCAAAGAAATCCGAGATGGCACAAACAAAGGAAAACAACATTCCATGCTCATGGAGAGGAAAAGTTAATATTGTGTAAAATGGCCATACTGTCCAAAGCAATTTATAGATTCAACACTATTCCCATTAAATTACCAATGATATGCTTCACAGAACTAGAAGAAAAAAAAACTATTTTGAAATTTATGTGAAATCAAAAAAGTGCCCAAATAGCCAAGGCAATCCTAACCAAAAAAGAATGAAGCTGAAGGCATCATGCTATCTAACTTCAAACTATACTACAGTGCTACAGTAGCCAAAACAACATGTTACTGGTAGAAACACAGACCCAAAGACCAATGGAACAGAATAGAAAACCCAGAAATAAGGACACTCACCTACAACTATCTGATCTTTGACACACCTGACAAAAAATAAGCAATGGGGAAAGAATTCCCTATTCAATAATTGGTGCTGGGATAACTGGCTAGCCATATGCAGAAGATTGAAACTGGACCTCTTCCTTACACCATATACAAAAATTAACTCAAGATTGAGTAAAGACTTAAATGTAAAACCCAAAAGTAAAAATGAAATTTAAACTCAAAACTAAATTTAAAGATTTAAATGTAAAACCCTGGAAGACAACCTAGACAATACCATTCTGAACATAGGAATGGGCAAAGATTTCATAATGAAGATGCCAAAAGCAATTCAACAAAAGCAAAAATTGATAAATGGGATCCAATTAAACTAAAGAGCTTCTGTACAGCAAAAGAAACTATCAACTGAGTGAACAGACAATGTATAGAGTGGGAGAAAATATTTGCAATCTATGAATCTCACAGGGGTCTAATGCCCTGCATTTATAAAGTACTTAAACAGATTTACAAGAAAAAAAAACAACCCCATTAAAAAGTGGACAAATTACATGAACAGACACTTTTCAAAAGAAGACACACATGCAGCCAAGAATCATATTTTAAAAAGCTCAACATCACTGATAATTAGAGAAATGCAAATTAAAACCAAATGAGATACCATCTCACACCAGTCAGAATGGCTATCATTGAAAAGTCAAAATTAACAGATGCTGACGAGGTTGTGGAGAAAGTAATGCTTGTACACTGTTGCTGGGAGTGTAAATTAGTGCAGTTATTGTGGACAACAGTGTGGTGATTCCTCAAAGACCTAAAAACATATATAATATTTGACCTAGCAATCCCATTACTGGGTATATACCAAGAGGAACACAAATAATTTTATCATAAAGACACATGCATATGTATATCCATTGCAGCACTATTCACAATAATAAAGACATGAAATCAACATAAACACCCATCAAGGACAAACTGGATAAAGGAAACATGGTACATATACACCATGGAATACAATACAGCCATGAAAAAGAACAAGCTCATGTCCTTTTCAGGGATATGGATGGATCTGGAGGCCATTATCCTTAGCAAACTTATACAGGAACAGAAAACCAAATACCGAAGGTTCTCACAAGAAGGGGCTAAATGATAAGAACACATTGACAAATAGAGGGAAACAACACACACTAGACCTATCAGAGGGTATAGGGTGGCAGGAGAGAGAGGATCAGGAAAAATAACTAATGGTTACTCAACTTAATACCTGGGTGACAAAATAATCCATACAATAAACCCCACATGACAAGTTTTCCTATATAACAAACCTGCACTTGTACCCCCAAACTTAAAATAAAATTTAAATTTTAAAATAAAATAATATAAAAATAATAAATAAACAACATTAAAGAGAAAAGAAAGAAAAAGAAAACACTGCAAAAATCAAGCCCATTCGTTTCTTTCCTGTTTAGAACACTTGCTGTGAGAACATGATGCTTACTTAATTCTTTTGCAACCATCTTCAAACTGCTGAAAGGCAAAAAGAATCCCAAGGATTCTACCCTATCCCCAGGGATTATAGAGCTGCTGAAACGTCCCTGGAATTACCTACTTCCAGGCTTACCAGTAAGTAATAATATAATGGCCTCATGGCTTAAGCCACTCTGCATTGAGTTTTCTGGAACTTGCAGGCAAAAGTGTCCAACCTGAAATTTTTCATAGGTCTTATTATTCATCCATTTACTGAAAGCAAGCAGTGTAGATAATATAATGATTAAGACAGACAGAGATTTGAATTCTCAGTCTACAGTTGACTAGCTGTAGTTTTAGATTGTCATCTAACTTCTCTAAGCCTCAGTTTTCATATATGTAAAATGAATATAGTAATAACATAAGCTACATCAAAGAGTTTTGTGATAATTAAATGAAAAAAATAAATGACAAGTACTTATCCTAAATCCCAGCACAGAGTAAGTGCTAAATAAAGGATAGCTATTAATATTTTTCTCTTCTCTTACATATGGCCTACAATAGAGCCACATATAGAGCTGAAAGAATCTGTAAAATGAGTCATACAGACTTACATAGCCTGTGACTTAAACACATTTACTTCACAATTCTCAGGCCTAAGGAGAAATAGGAAAACATAGCTAAATAAAACCTCTGGATAATATGCCAAATTCATATTTGTAAATATTTTAACTTCCCAATCCCACTGTTCACTGAATATTTTTGAATAAAGTATTTCCCAGTTATAAAAATAGTACATACCTTCGTGTGAAAAATTTTAATACCGAAAAAGTTAAAATAATATTTAGGAAAAAAAAATCAGTCATAGCACCACCACTCAAACTCAATCACTGTTATCATTCAGTTGCATTTCCTTCCCTCCTTTTTACTTTGTGTTCATATATATTTTTTAAATATGATTACATTCACTCTATATATAAAGGCTTGTGATGCTTTATTTTCCAGTTAATATTGCAAGATAAGTATTTTCTCATGTTATTAAAAGCTCCTTGTGAACACATTTTTAATGACTGACTAGTAGCACATTATGTGAATATGCCATAATGAACTTAACTATATTCTAACACTCTCATACACTTTGGTTGTGTCCAACATTTGGCTACAATAAATAAGTTACAATAAGCATATCTGTGACTAAAACTTTACCTACTTTATCTAACTCCCAGAGGATGTACAGATTCCCAGAAGTTGAATAATCACATCAAAGGGTATAAACACTGCCACATTGTTGGCCAAAAAGTTGTACCAATTTATAGTCCTGCCAGCAACATATGAGTGCGCCTGTTTCATCATACTTTCTTTGTCTCTAAGCATTTTCATTTTCCCTTCTTTACTATTTTGATGTAGGGAAGGAATCTCAATATTCTAATTTGCATTCCTTTGATTATCAATGAAGCTAAACATTTTTTCCATATGTTACCACTGAATCTTTTGATCAGAGATGCTGACATGCTGCGCATCTTACTTACTCATACTTTCCTTATTCCTGTTCTAGAAGCAATCCACAGAAGAAGGAGGCAAAAACAAAAACCAGGAAAAGCCTCAGAGGTACAAGTTAGTGCCTAAATAACTTGATTTGATTGTACAAATAGTTGGCTAGAGGTTCTCATTCTCACAGTGGTTCCTTGCCTCCAGGACTCTCCCTCATAAATATTCCAGTTACTGGCTCAGCTATATCTGAGGTGAGTAGAAAGTGAGGTACTTTCCCACTATCTCTGGGTTTCATAAACATAACCCATAAATGGCTAATTAAAGAACAAGCAAGAAATGCCTGCTGTGGTAAACTCAAATTAGAATATGTTGCATAATAGGTATTTAAATCAGTCATCATGCTTGCTTTTAACTTTCCTTACTACTAAGAGGCCTCACAATTTACAAGGAGTGCAGGACATACTGTAAACCTTTGTGCATTATGACCTGACATATTTCTCACACTTGCCTCTCACCCCACCTCCCTTAGAGCCACAAAGTAGTCAGTGGCATATCCTGAAGTATCATTTAAGCTGACCTCACTGGCTCACCACTCTATATCACACGATTTGGGGAGAAGGAAAAGATGTGCATCTACTCAATGAGTGCTTCTCTTGGATGAACGTCTGTGCCCTGATGCCTAGGAAAGGAACATGGACAATCCCTCCATCAATCTTGCCTGCATAGCTGAGAAATAACTTGCATTTCCCTACAAAGTTTTAAGTGCCTGCTAGTCAGATTTGTCACAATCGCCATCCATCCCCATCCAGCCATATGACTCTCCTGCATAAAGAAGATTGCTGTGCCTCAAATGTCTCTGCATTTGAGGGTGTTTGTCTTCTGAGAATCAGCCTGAGAAGAAAGTTGAAGCTATTTGGTATATGATGAGGAAAGTCACTTCTGCTTGATCCAGGTTCCTTTTGCTTGGCTTCCAAAGTTTAACTGGACCCAAGAACTAGCCAACATCATTTTCCAAAGCAAAGACACTGTTACGTTAGGCAGGCAACACAATAGATCCACATGA
Organism: Callithrix jacchus; assembly: GCF_049354715.1. Lineage (NCBI taxonomy): Eukaryota > Metazoa > Chordata > Mammalia > Primates > Cebidae > Callithrix > Callithrix jacchus. The sequence continues at coordinate 96,572,022 of NC_133524.1, forward strand.
CAGGAGAAGCCATGAAATGCATTTTAAGATTCCAGCCCATTTGCACTTACCCAGTTTGACATAAAGTCAGCACAAGCTTGAATCTCTTTTGAAACATGAGCATTCTTTTATGCAGCTCACTGAAATCAAGAGTGTGGGACTTAAAATGGAGGTATCAATCCACACTCACTTTCAGGAATAAATTCCCATAATATATACTTGCTCTGAGGCTGAATGTCCCTTTATCACATTATCTTAGTCTGACTATCATGGCCCAGCCCACTTTTTCTCTCAATAGCCCTCTGATCCACTGCTGGCAAGTCAGATGAGGAAAAGCTAGGAAATTATGAACTCACCCTCCAGGAAGCATTCACAGTTGGACTCAAAGATATGTAAGTTCCATTCAGAAATCCATTTTTTCCCTCAGTTGATAACCATAACTTTCTTCTGTCTTTATTGTTAAAAATACAATCTTCTGTCCCTGTGGCAGTGGAGTGACTGGCTTGGGTGCCAGTACCCATGTCACAAAAGTGATTCTGTTTTGGCTTAACACACATATTCGGAACCAGAGCTCAGTGTCTGGCATTTGCTTAACATGCAGTAAATGTTGAACTGAATTGAACTGAACCACATAAAATTGAATGGAATTAAATAGAATTTATTTGGTTTGGATGTATTAAATGATGCCTTTCTTTTCACATATATGACAGCCTTCCAAGTGTCCTATTTCAACCTTCCTCAAACAACCTGAGAATAATCGAATGATCAATAGAATATACTATATACAAAGAACAATGATAAAGCTAGGTTTTTGTTTTTGTAATGATAACCATCTAAGTAAAAGAGGATAATTTCATAATTGGCACAGAAAGCTAAGAGTCTAAGGCAAACTTGGCTATGGAAAGCATTATGAACAGGTCCAAGTTTGTCCTCAGAACCACTGACCTCTCTATCCTAGGCTCTTCTATGGCCCTCTCAATCTTTCCATATTGGGTACTTTCATAGGATCTCTTCTACTCCTTTCCCCACAAAAATTCAGTGTCAATAAAGGATGAAATACACAGACTCATTCTAAGGAAGTTATCAAAAAATCTTGAAAGCATCAGCCCTCCCAGTGATGCATACATGTTATAAGGACTTAAAAGCTTATCTTAAAAGGGAAAAGTGGAATATCAGCAGTCAGCAGTTAGGGAGAAACAAAGTTAGAAGTTTGGGGTTTTTGTTTCTTTTTCTCTGATTTGTTTTTTAATTAGGCCAATGGATTAACCCTGTGGTTTTCAGCTTCCTCATGATGGAAAAAATTTTTAAACCACAGAGGCAAAAATCACACAACTTCTCATGGAGGCTCTTCTAGTTAACTGTCTGAAGGCCACCCAGACTGAATATCACTTTGATTTCTTAAATTGTTTATGCTGTCTGGGCTGAGATGTTTTAAAGTGCATTTCTAAAAAGTTAGTAGTGATGTTTGTGGTAGCTGGCAAGATGGCCGAACAGGAACAGCTCTGGTCTGCAGTTCCCAGTGAGATCAACACAGAAGGTGGGTGATTTGGGCATTTCTAACTGAGGTACCCAACTCATCTCAATAGACAGTGGGTGCAGCCCATGGAGGGCAAGCCAAAGCAGGGTGGGGCATCACCTCACCCAGGAGGTACAATGGGTCAAGGAACTCTCTTCCCCAGCCAAGGGAAGCTGTGCAGGACTGTGCCTTGAGGAACAGTGCATTGCAACCCAGATACTATGCTTTTCTCATAGTCACTGCAACCCAAAGACCAGGGGATTCCATTGGATGCCTACACCATCCTGGGTTTCAAGCATAAAACTGGGCAGCCATATGGGCAGACACTGAGCTAGCTGCAGGAGTTTCTTTTTCATACCCCAATGGCACCTGGAATGCCAGTGAGACAAAACTGTTCACTCTCATGGAAACGGGGCTGAAGCCAGGGAGTCAAGTGGTCTAGCTCAGCAAATCCCACCCCCATAGAGCCCATCAAGCTAAGATCCACTGGCTTGAAATTCTCACTGCCAGAACAGCAGTCTGAAGTTGATCTTGGATGCTCGAGCTTGGTGGGGGTAGGGGGGTCCACCATTACTGAGGCTTGAGTAGGTGGTCTTCCCCTCACAGTGTAAACAAAGCTGCTGGAAAGTTCAACCTAGGCAGAGCCCACTGCAGCTCAGCAAACCTTCTCTAGCCAGACGACTGCCTCTATAGATTCCTCCTCTCTGGGCAGGGCTTCTCTGAAAGAAAACCGGCAGCCCCAGTCAGGGGCTTATAAATAAAATTCCCATCTCCCTGAGACAGAGTACCTGGGGGAAGGGGCAACTGTGGGCGCAGCTTCAGCAGACTTAAATTTCCCTGCCTACTGGCTCTGAAGAGAGCAGCTGATCTCCCAGCAGAGTGCTTGATATCTGCTAAGGGACAGACTGGCTCTTCAAGTGGGTCCCTGAACCCTGTGCCTCCTAACTGGGAGATGTCTCCCAGCAGGGGTTGACAGACACCTCATACAGGACAGCTCTAGCTGGCATCTGGTGAGTGCCCTTCTTTGCTGTTCTGCAGCCTCTGCTAGGGATACCCAGGCAAACGGGATCTAGAATGGACCTCCAGCAAACTTCAGCAGACCTGCAGCAGAGGGTTCTGACTGTTAGAAGGAAAACTAACAGAAAGAAACAGCATGCACATCAACAAAAAGGACATCCACACAGAAACCCCACCTGAAGGTCACCAACATCAAAGACCAAAGGTAGATTAATCCATGAAGATGAGGAAAAAACAGTGTAAAAAGGTTGAAAATTCCAAATACCAGAATGCCTCTTCTCTTCCAAAGGATCACAACTCCTCACCAGCAAGGGAACAAAAATGGACAGAGGATGAGTTTGATGAACTGACAGAAGTAGGCTTCAGAAGGTGGGTAGTGACAAACTCCTCTGAGCTAAAAGAGCATGTTCTAACCCAATGCAAGGAAGCTAACAACCTTGAAAAATGGTTAGACGAATTGTGAACTAGAATAACCAGTTTAGAGCAGAACATAAATCACCTGATGGAGCTGAAAAACACAGCATGAGAACTTTGTGAAGCATACAAGTATCAATAACTGAATTGATCAAGCAGAAGAAAGGATATCAGAGATTGAAGATCAACCTCATGAAATAAAGCATGAAGAGAAGAATAGAAAAAAAAATAAAAATGAACAAGCAAAGCCTCCAAAAATTATGGGACTATGTGAAAAGACCAAACCTACATTTGTTTGGTGTACCTGAAAGTGATGGGGAAAATGGAACCAAGTTGGAAAACATTCTTTAGGATATTATCCAGGAGAACTTCCCCAGTCTAGCAAGATGGACCCACGTTCAAATTCAGGAAATGTAGAGAACACCACAAAGATACTCCTCGAAAACAAAAACCCCAAGACATAATTATCAGATTGACGTAGGTTGAGATAAAGAAAAAATGTTAAGAGCAGTCAAAGAGAAAGTTTTGGTTACCCACAAAGGGAAGCCCATCAGACTAAGAGTGGATCTTTCTGCAGAAACCCTACAAGGCAGAAGAGTTGGGGCCAATATTCAACATTTTTAAAGAAGATAATTTTCAACCCAGAATTTAACATCCAGCCAAATTAAATTTCATATGTGAAGGAGAAATAAAATCCTTTATAGGCAAGCAATTGCTGAGTGATTTCATCATCACCAGGTCTGCCTTACAAGAGCTCCAGAAGTAAGCACTAAACATGGAAAGGAAAACCTGGTACCAGCTACTTCAAAAACATACCAAATTCTAAAGACCATTGACACTATGAAGAAACTGCATCAACTAACAGGCAAAATAACCAGCTAGCATCATAATGACAGGATCAGATTCAAGCATAACAATATTAACCTTAAATGTAAATAGGCTAAATGCCCCCAATTAAAACACGCAGACTGGAAAATTGGATAAAAAGTCAAGGCCCATCAGTGTGCTGTATTCAGGAGACCCATCTCACATGCAAAGATACACATAGCCTCAAAATAAAGGGATGGAGGCATATTTATCAAGCAAATGGAAAGCAAAAAAAAAAAACAGGGCTTGCAATGCTAGTCTTTGATAAAACAGACTTTAAACCAAAAAGATCAGAAAAGACAAAGAAGAGCATTACATAATGGTAAAGAGAACAATGCAACAAGAAGAGCTAACTATCCTAAATTATATATATATCCCCAATACAGGAGCACCCAGATTCATAAAGCAAGTTCTTAGAGACCTACAGAGAGACTTAGACTCCCACACAATATTAGTGGGAGACTTAAATGCCCCACTGTCAATATTAGAGAGATCAATGAGACAGAAATTTAACAAGTATATTCAGGACTTGAACTCAGGTCTGGACCTAGCAGACCTAATAGACATCTACAAAACTCTCCACCTCAAATCAACAGAATATACATTCTTCTAAGTATCACATCACACTTAATCCAAAATTGACCACATAATTGGAAGTCTCACCACTGATCCCACAGAAATATAAACTACCATCAGAGAATACTATAATCACCTCTACACAAATAAACTAAAAACTCTAGAAAAAATGGATAAATTCCTGGACACATACGCACTCCTAGGACTAAACCAAGTAGAAGTTGAATCTCTGAATGGACCAAAAACAAGTTCTGAAATTGAGGCAGTGATTAATAGCCTACTAACCCAAAAAAAGCCCAGGACCAGACAGATTCACAGTCAAATTCTACCAGAGGAACAAAAAGGAGCTGGTACCATTCCTTCTGAAACTGTTCCAAACAATAGAAAAAGAGGGACTCATCCTAATACCAAAACATGTTAGAGGCACAGCAAAAAAAGAAAATTTCAGGCCAATATCCCTGATGAACAACTATGTGAAAATCCTTAATAAAACATTGGAAAACTAGATCCAGCAGCACATTAAAAAACTTATCCACTATGATCAAGTCATCTTCATCCCTGGGATCCAAGGCTGGTTCAATGTATGCAAATCAATAAACATAATTCATCACATAAACAGAACCAATGACCTTTGTCTAGCTCCAAATCTCCTTAAGCTGATAGCAACTTCAGCAGTCTCAGGATACAAAATCAATGTGCAAAAATCACAAACATTCCTATACACCAATAATAGACAAACAGAGAGTTAAATCATGGGTGAACTCCCATTCACAATTGCAACAAAGAGAATAAAATATCTAGGAATAGAACTTACAAAAGATGTGAAGGATATCTTCAAGGAGAACTACAAACCATTGCTCAAGGAAATAAGACAGGACACAAACAAATGGAAAAACATTCCATGCTCATGGATAGGAAGAATCAATATCATGAAAATGGCCATATTGCCCAGAGTAATTTATAGATTCAATGCTATCCCCATAAAGCTCCCATTGACTTTCTTCACAGAATTAGAAAAAAACTTCTTTAAATTTCACATGAAACCAAAAAGAGCCCGCATACCCAAGACAATCCTAAGCAAAGAGAACAAACCTGGAGGCATCACACTGCCTGACTTCAAACTATACTACAAAGCTACAGTAACAAAAACTGGTACTGGTACTATAACAGATATATAGACCAATGGAACAGAACAGAGGCCTCAGAAATAATGCCACATGTCTACAATCACCTGATCTTTGACAAGCATGACAAAAACAAGCAATGGGGAAAGGATTTCCTATTTAATAAATGGTGTTGGGAAAACTGGCTAGCCATATAAAGAAAACTGAAACTGGACCCCTTCCTTACACCTTATACAAAAATTAATTCCAGATGGATTAAAGATTTAAACATAAGACCTAAAACCATAAAAACCCTAGAAGAAAACCTAGTCAGCTTTTCTGAATGCCTACATCATTCAAGACATAGGCATGGGCAAAGGCTTTATGACTAAAACACCAAAAGCAATGGCAACAAAAGCCAAAATTGACAGATGGGATCTAATTAAACCAAAGAGCTTCTGCACAACAAAAGAAACTACCATCAGAGTGAACAGGCAACCTACAGAATGGAAGAAAATGTTCTCAAGCTGTCCATCTGGCAAAGGGCTAATATCCAGAACCTACAAAGAACTTAAACAAAGTTACAAGAAAAAAACAACCCCATCAAAAAGTGGGCAAATGATATGAACAGATATTTCTCCAAAAAAAGACATTTATGCAGCCAACAAACATATGAAAGAAGCTCATCATCACTGGTCATTAGAGAAATGCAAATCAAAACCGCAATGAGATACCATCTCACGCCAGTTAGAATGGCGATCATTAAAAAATCAGGCAATAATAGGTGCTGGAGAAGATGTGGAGAAAAAGGAATACTTTCACACTGTTGGTGGGAGTGTAAATTAGTTCAACCATTGTGAAAGACAGTGTGGCAATTCCTCAGCAATCTAGAGCTAGAAATACCATTTGACCCAACAATCCCATTACTGGGTATATACCCAAAGAATTATAAATCATTCTACTATAAAGACACATGCACACATATGTTTATTTTGACACTGTTCACAGTAGCAAAGACTTGCAACCAACCCAAATGCCCATCACTGATAGACTGGATAAAGAAAATGTGGCACCTATACAGCATGGAATAATATGCAGCCATAAGAAAGAATGAGTTCATGTCCTTTTCAGGGACATGGATGAAGCTAGAAACCATCATTCTCAGCAAGCTAACACAAGAAAAGAATACCAAACACCGCATGTTCTCACTCATAAGTGGGAGTTGAACAATGAGAACACATGGACACAGGGAGGGGAACATCACACACCAAGGCCTGTTGGGGAGAGGGGGGATAGGGGAGGGAGAGCATTGGGAGAAATACCTAATGTAGATGACGGTTGACAGGTGCAGTAAACCACCATGGCATGTGTATAACTATGTAACAAACCTGCATGTTCTGTACATGTATCCCAGAACTTAAAGTATTATAAAAATTTTTTAAAAAGCTAGTAGTAAAGCAAACCAAACATATCCTCATATTGCCTCATTCTCTTACCCCACAAAATCTAAGTTGTGCACTTGGCAGTCCCCCACAATAAACTGGTTCCTTTGTCTACTCCCAAAAGGCACTTATTCTATCCAGATTAGATAGAATGAACTCAGCCATAGCTAATTTACGGATAGGAAAATTGTTGACAAGTTTACTCTTGAATGTACTCTTGAATAAGAATAGCATGAGAAAAAAAAGGGTGAAAAAGGAGGAATTTTTTCTTAAAAGAAGATGAGGGAAAAATCACTTTTCCTGCTAGTAAGGTTTACTTCATAGATACAGCAATCAAGACAGTGTGGTATTGGCAGAAGAATAAACACATAGGTCAGTAGAACAAAACAGAGAACCAAGAAATAGACTCCACAAATATGCCCAACTGATTTTGACAAGATGCAAAAGTAATTCATTGGAAGAAGAATGGGCGCTAGACTTTTCAACAAATGGTGTTGTAGTAATTGAACAACTGTACATTTATTGGCAAAATAATAACAAAAGAAAACATCTTTGGGATTTAGGGCTAGATAAGAGTTATTAGACCTGACACAAAAAGTATGGTCCAGAAAAAGAAAAAATGGTAAATTGAACCTGATCAAAATTAAAACCTTTTGTACTATAAAAAAGGCAAAAAATAATGTTCACTTAAAAAGACAAATTACAGACTTGAAAGAAATATTTCCAATGACCTATCTGATAAAGGGCCTCTATCTGGAATATATAAGGAAATTTCGAAACTCAATACTAAAATTACAACAATTCACTTAGAAAATGGGCAAAAGACATGAGTAGACATTTCACCAAAGAGAATATAGAGATGTCAAATAAGCACAGAAAAAATTTTAACATCATTAACCATTATGGAAAGGAGAATTAAAACCACAATGAAGTATCACTACATAGCTATCAGAATGGCTAAATAGAAAAACAGTCACAACACCAAATGCTGACAAAGATGTTAATAAATCAAATCACTCATATGTTGCTGATGAGAATGTAAATTGATATAGCCACTCTGGAAAGGAGTTTGACAGTTTCTTGTAAAACTAAATGTGCAACTGCTATATGACCCACAAAAACCTGTACACTAATTTTCAAAGTAGCTTTATTTGGTAATAGCCAAAATTTGGAAACACCCCAGATGTCCTTCAACAAGTGAATGGTTAAACAGACCATGGTATATTCATATTATGGAATACTACTCTGCAAGAACAGAAAGAATTTTTAATACATGCAACACCTTTGATAGACCTCAAGGGAATTATGCTGAGTGAAAAAATGTACATATGTTATGTTCCATTTATATAATATTCTTGAAATAATGTAGTATATAGATAGAAAACAGATTAGTAACTCCCAGAGACTAATATTTGGCAGGGAGGGGTGACTATAAAGTGGTAGCATGAAGTTGCCTTGAGGCGAGGGAATAGTTCTACAGATTGGTTGTGGTGGTGGTTACTTGAAGCTACATAAGTGATAGAATTGCATAGAACTACACATACACATGAATACACACAAATGAATTCATCCATAACTGGTGAAATCTGAATCAATTCTATAGATTATACCAATGTCAATTTTCTGGTTTTATTATTGTACTATGATTATGCAAGATGATAACACTGGGGACAGACGGGTGAATGGTGCATGAGATTTCTCAGTACATTTTTCTGCAACTGATTGTGGATTTATTTAAAAAAAAAAAAGGTAAAGGTAAAAAGCCCAATCTCAACATCAGTGTGCTGTTGCCCTTCAGTGTGGTATTCTGCCTGGTAGGCTCCAGGAAGAAGGCTGGCTATTGCAAGCATTAAGTAGGCAAGACCCTTTGCAGAGACTGACCTTGGACTCTCCCTAGGTCTGGACACTAGCAACAGCAGGTACTCCTGGCCTTGAACTTCTTTCTTATCTCTGCTAATGCTTTAGATCAGGGCCAGATGCAATCAAATACATGGGCTGTAACTGATTTCTTTGGAGTCCTTGAAACAGGAAGTGTGGCAGTAAGAAGAAACAGCAGATCTCCGAGGATAGTGTGACAACTAAGAGAGTAGAATGGAAATGGGTCTTGGGGAGAGGAGAGGGAAGGCATCAGGGCATTTTTCTGAAGAAAAACGAAATGTTTGGCCATTGCCCTTTTCAGAGACCAATCAAAATAAGAAAGAGGGCAGAAGCAGTCTATCTTACTAAGTTGCTTTTAAACTGCAAAATTTTATGCCTGGCTGTTCTACTTGCTAGTTTCGTCTCCTGTGATGTGAAGAAAGAATGAGTTTTTGCTTCACTGAAGATTCTACTTCTAAGTTGTGTCCTTAAGGTATTACATGTTAACAAAATGTTGACAGATCAGACAGCATTTTTAAATGCTTCTTCCTTTTTTTGACTACGCTTTTTTTTTCTTAAGCAGAAGTACTGCTAGCAGCACCTTCAGTGTTCATTTCATCAAAGGACTCTCTAAACATATCATATATTTATTGCATCTTTGGGAGTAATAATTTTCTTCCCAGCTTTCAAATTACTACATATTTGTTACTGCACCACTGAGGGAGGAGATCATTTGTTATTAGTTCCTTGTCTGACGTGAAACATTTAATTTGAACTGAAACCACTGCACAAGAAAATAAAGAGTGCATTTCATAGGCAAAAGCGTCTGCTTCCCTCACTGGAAGGCAGTGGGAATCATTTTGACCATATGGTAGGTGTTTATCATCAGATGGCCCATAAGCATCTCTGCTGTCTACCTCCATTTTCCCTTCAGACCTGGGTATTGGCTCTTTTTCAAAGAAGCCAGGTCAGCTTGCATTCAGACAGAGCATCTAAACTCTGGAAGCTCACCAGAATTTCAACAGGAGATTTTTTTAAAATATTGATGCCTGGACCACATCACTCTCAGGTCTGCCAACAAAACTCTCTAAGGGTAAGACAGTTAAGTGAAGTGGTTACTGTCTTGGGCTCTGAAACTAGACTGCTTGGGTAGGACACCCAGTTTTGCCACTTAAGATTATCAGTTTGTGTGCAAGTCATTTAAACTCTCTGTACCTCAGTTGTCTCAAATGCAAAATGAGGGTAACAATATTACCTAAATCATAGGGTTATTGTGAGGAATAAATAAAAATAATTATGAGAAGTAATTAAAGCAAAGCCTGGTCATAGTAAGCACCTGATGATGTTAGCGATTACTTTTTCTGATGAGCACCCCTACTCTTAATGTCTGATAAGAAAGCTAGGAGTTATCATATTATAAGCTGTTCTTACCACCCTGAGTTCTTCCCCAGCCATTGTTGATAAAATCCTAAACACTGCCAAAAAAAAAAAAAAACCTACAGAAGAGAGGAAAAATCCAAGGGCCAGTTTCAAAGTAGGCTCAATACACAGCAGGTTGCATCTATTTGTATTGTTTAGAATCAGAAATGTCAAAAGTGAGTGAAAAGAATGCTTTGAAGAAAACTGATGCTTTCTATTTGAAAAATCTTAACACACACACATGCACGTGCACAATGCCAAAAGGCCTTGGTATTCCAAACTTTATGTCTAAATATTTTTGACCATCAACAAATTACTAAAATATATACAAAGCCTTAGGGGAAAAAAATCCATCATCCAAATGATTAGAGCATTAGGATATGTGACTACAGATATATGACAAATACAGCAAACAGCATGGTATTCCTTGTAATACCCAAATCCAGATCTGATGACCCTGGTTTTTATGCATCTGTCAATTCACACGAATTGCATTTCAAATTTATTCTAGTTTTTAGCCCTATTGGATGAGTTAGATTTATGGGAATGCTATTACCTTGAAACATGTCCTTTGGGTTTCACAAACATATGTGGCATTACTTAGCTCTTTAGATTAAAATCTCACTGCTGTCAAGCAGACTCTTCAAACTGCCCTGGTATTGAAGATTGCAGCATGTTGGATAAATTTTCAAAAAAATATAAAATATAAAGGGGCTATGGAAAGATAAACATATTGCACAGGGCTCTAAGCTCGCTCATTTCATATGTGAAAGAGATCATAGTATACCTTTTATTTCTTCCCATGGCACCTAGCACACTTCATTCAACAGAATAGGTGGACATTCAAGATTTTGAGGCTGTTGGATAATACAAAGTGCCCTGTACCTCCAGGAGCATTTATACATATTTAAGATGTGATATATAATATTACTACCAAAGCACTTATTTTAATTTTATTGCTTAAAATTAAAACACACATACACAAACACACACACACACACACATTAAAACCTCTTATTCCCAGACACAAAAGGGAGAGTGAGGAAAAGTCTTTTACTTACAGTAATTTTTGGATCTCTTCTGGTTATTGCTTATTTTTTTCACCAATATTAATCTTCTTTTATTGATGCTCAACTACAAATCATAGTTCTGTGCTTATTATGGCTTATTCATAACTCTGAATGAAACATCATTTGATAAGTGAGCATGAATCACTGGCCTCTTTTATCTAAATCTATCCCTCTACATATTTCTAGTGTCCATTAGCACATCAGACATCAGTACCAAGCCAAATACATTAAATATATGGTCCTTTCCTGTTAGAGATAGAAATGACACTTCAGCATAAAGTTTGAGAGCCCCCAAATCACATTTTACTGCCATTTTAAAAATATGCATACTATATTATGTTAAATTTAACCCTCAGAATACAGCTACCTGCCTTTAATTGAGGCCTTTAAAGAAAACTTGCTTCATTGTTAAAAGTCTCAGCATTTTTCACTTCTAGCCATAATGGTAAGTTACTATAATGGAAAATTACTAACACACAATATTCTTTTAGCACAGCCCTGTCATATTACAATAAAATTTTACATTTAGATCTTTGAGAAATTTAACAGAGTATGAATTTCATTATCTTATTTTGACCAAAAAAAAAGGTGGGAAGAAGGAAGAACAAAACTGTACTACAATCAGGAGGCTAATGGCCTTACATGAAAAGGAACTTTGCAAAGGCTTTTCCTTTAAAATGAAATTGGACAAAGGCCAGACTGATTGTTGAGGAAAGAAAGCTGCCATGGTTAGGAGGAAGTGAGTTAATTGAGCTGCCAGGTTATTTCCTCATATGATAGCCATGACTTCATCATTCAAATCTTATTAATGTATCCACAGGCAAATGGACTGTGGTATTTACATGTACACAGTACAGGGAAACATGTAACTATCTGAGCCATGGGTTTCTTAATAAAAGATTAGTGTTGACATTAACACATGGGAAGGCTTTTTTACTCAGAAGACAATGTGTACTCACTTGGCATTTGCAGGTTCAAAGCTGCTAGACAAGGAAATACTCAGAAAGCAATCTGGTGAGGTGACAAACCTCAGTCTCCAGTGCTCTGTGAATTTCTAGTCCACCCCACTTCCATCTGCTAAAAGTATAGCAGCCCTAGCTATGGCCCCGCACTCCACATTGAGAGCAGATGTTCTCTCTGGAAATAGGTTTCCCTTTTAAAGATGAACCATCAGACTCCATTATAATCTATTCTCCTGTCATTTGCTTTGTTATACTTTTTGTGCCAACAGATTGTGAGGCAGCAAACATTTTAAGTGAAGCTCTGTAAAATTGCTAATATCCAGCAATAACCATCAGTGCTCAACTGCCACATGATAACTAGATGTGGATGTAAAGTTGGCTAACATTTGATAAGTGGCAAATAATTATTTGATATTCATTTTAATAAATGTGGTCAAGAATGAACTCATTATTGGGACAGATATGAAATACAGTTTATGTGTAATTCTACTATATACCACTGTCTAAACGGAAAATTGTAAAGATGAGTAGCAAGGATACTTTTTAATATTCTAGTCACTTGACCAGTGAGATGGCTGACAGTGAGATTGAGTTTATACTTTCATACCCACAGGCATGTGCACACACACACACACACACACACACAAATACATACATACAGAGAGAGAGAGAGCAGTTAAAAAAAAAAAAAAAAAAGGAGCTCTCCTAATTCTTTTTTCATTGTTGACCTTTACCTCCTTTAGAGACTGTATCTGGAAAAATTTGCTTTGGGTACTAGGAATCTAAGGTTGTAAAAAGGTAGACAGCTTCCCCAAGGTCACTCAGCTGGAAACAGGGAGTAGACTGGACTTGAACTCTAGATGGTATAAGTCTAAAGATGACAACTTTAGCCTCCATACCATACTGCTTTTTCACCCATGGACAGAATGCCATTTTTGAAATGTCCTGCCAAATGCTATTATGCAGCCAGGCACAGTGGCTCATGCCCATAATCCCAGCAATTTGGGAAGCCAAGGAGGGCAGATCACTTGAGGTCAGGAGTTTGACACCAGCCTGGCCAACATGGTGAAACCCCATCTCTACTAAAAACACAAACATTATTTGGGTGCGGTGGCGATGCCTATAATCCCAGCTACTCAGGAGGCTGAGACAGGGGAATCACTTGAATCCAAGAGGCGGAGGTTGCAGTGAGCCAAGATTACTCCAATGCCCTACAGCCTGTATGACAGAACAAGACTCTATCTCTAAAAAGAAAAAAAAATGCTATTATGAAAGCAGCCTTTAGTACCATCACAAACCTAACTGATCTTTAGAGACATCAGGTCAGCAATAAAATCAGAAATGAACAGCTAATTTAGTCAGCCTTTCAGAGCTCTCACAGCAAAATACCTAGCTCCTACAGTGTGAACACACTACCGAAGATCAAGAAACGATCATTTTGGTTTGAAAGTAAGTGGAAAAGAGGGCTGGGCATGGGGAGGTTACAACGTTGTTATTCTGTATGCAGGACTATGTGTTCATGCATTTGGGTAATGTGCTACCAAGGACACGGGATGTGGAGCCTGACAGTTGTTTCATGTATAAAATGGAAATCATAATGTTATCTATTTGGGGGGGGTTGTTAGGAAGATGAAATGAAAGAAAACATGTCAAACTCTTAACACAAGGACGGAAACACAGTAAGCACTCTTAAGTGTCAGCTACTGCTATTTTTGTTGTTTTACAATGATTAATTTTCTTGCCTTTCTCCCCAAACAGTCCATGAGCTCCTTAAGTGTAAAGACTCATATTCCTATTTGAAAAGCAGCAGAATGCAACAGTTAAAAGCTGTTTCTAGAACCATACTGCCTAGGTTCAAGCCTGGCTCTGCTATTTACAGCCAGTGAGATCTTTATCACTCTGTATCTGTTTCCTCATTGATAAAATGGGGCTAATGTCAGAATCAGTCTTATAAATGTGTTACAAAGATGAGAATATAAGTTCTACAAGGATATAGTTTTTGTCTATTCTGCTCAACAATGTTACCCCAGTGCCCAGAACATACCTAGCACACAGTAAGTGCTCAATACCAATGTACTGAATACTTACATATAAGGCATTTAGAATAGACACAGGTACTCAAATAGGAAAAGATTAGCTATTATTATCATACGTACCATCAGAGCCTAGTACAGTGCTTGCACAGGTTAGGCCCTCAAAACATGTTTGCAGAGTGAACAAATGAATAAATGTTGTTCCTCTAGTCTGGGCTAGGTAGCCATTGCTCATCAAAAACTATGAAGTAAGTGAAGTCTGATCTTTCATGCACGTACGTGGCTTCCCTTACCTGCATCACACACTGTGAAAATACTTTTAATAATTTTTTTAATTATGGGAATCAAATGAAATAGAAAATTAAACATGTAAGCGATCTTGCAGTTCCACAATTTAAGCCCTCCATTTTGCTCATTTATTCTATATTCATTCAATATTTTTAATTTTATTTTTAAAATTTTTATATTTTTATAATTTTTCTGTGTACATAGTAAGTATGTATATTTATGAGTTACATGAGATATTTTGATACAGGCATGCAATGTAAAATAATCACATCATGGAATGGTGTATTCATCCCCTCAAGAATTTATCCTTTGTGTTACCAACAATTCAATTAACACTCTTTAGGTTATTTTAAAGTGTACAATTAAGTTGTTACTAGCTATATATAGTCACCCTACTGTGCTATCAAAGAGTAAGCTTTATTCATTTTTTCTATTTTTTCTACCCATTAATCATTCCCACTTCCAACCCACTCTCCACTATTCTTTCCAGCCTCTGGTAAAACCATCCTTCTACTCTCTATCTCCATGAGTTCAATTGTTTTGATTTTTAGATCCCATAATATAAGCGAAAATATGCAATGTGTGTATTTCTGTGCCTGGCTTATTTCACTTAACTCAGTGATCTCCAGTTTCATCCATATTGTTGCAAATGACTGGATCTCATTCTTTTTATGGCTGAATAGTATTCATTGTGCATATGTACATTTTTCTTTATCCATTCATCTGTTGATAGACATTTATGTTGCTTACAAATCTTCAGTATTGCAAACAGTGCTGCAAAAAACACAGGAATGCAAATATCTCTTTGATATACTGATTTCCTCTCTTTGGGGTATATATCTAGCAGTGGGATTGCTGGATCACATGGTACCTCTATTTTTAATTTTTGAAGGAACTTCTTCCAAACTGTTCTCCACAGTAGTCATACTAATTTACATTCTCACCAGTAGTGTACGAGTGTTCTCTTTTCTCCACATTCTCACCAGCATCTGCTATTGCCTATCTTTTGGATATACAGTTAAAATGGCATATATCCATTTTGTTGGGTTTTTTGAAATATTTATATTTTATTGTACTGCCTACATCTTAAAAAGTTGTCATAGTTATTATTTTGATTGGTTCATCCTTTACTCTTTCTACTTGGGATGAGAGTAGTTTACACACCACAATTACAGTGTTATAATATTCTGTTTTTCTGTGTACTTACTGTTATCAGGGAGCTTTGTAGCTTTGGGTGATTACTTAGTATTCATTACTGTCCTTTTCTTTCTTATTGAAGCGCTCCCTTTAGCATTTCCTATAGGACAGGTCTGGTGTTGATGTAATCCCTCAATTTTTATTTGTCTAAGAAAGTCTTTATTTCTCCTTCATGCCTGAGGAATATTTACACTAGATATACAATTCTCAGGTAGAAGCTTTTCTTTTCTTCATCACTTTAAATATGTCATGCCACTGTCTCCTGGCCTATAAGGTATCCACTGAAAAATCTGCTGCCAGATGTATTAGAGTTCCATTGTATGATATTTGTTTCTTTTCTCCGGCTGCTTTTAGGATTCTTTCTTTATCCATGATCTTTGGGAGTTTGACTGTTAAACGACTTGATGTCGTCTTCTTTGGGTAAAATTTGCTTGGTGTTGTATAACCTTCTTGTACTGGGATACTGATATCTTTCTCTAGGTCTGGGAAGTTCTCTGTTATTATCCTTTTGAATAAACTTTACGCCCCTGTCTCTTTCTCTACCTCCCCTTTCAGGCAAATAACTCAGATTTGCCCTTTTTAGGCTATTTTCTAGATCCTCTAGGTGTGTTTCATTGTATTTTATTTATTTTTTGTCTCTTATGACTGTATATTTTCAAATATAACTGTCTAAGCTCATTAATTCTTTCTTCTGCTTGATTATTTCTGCTGTTAAATGACTCTGATGCTTTCTTCGGTATTCCAATTGCACTTTTCAGCTCCATAATGTCTGTTTGATTCTTTTTAATTATTCCAATCTTTGTTAGCATTCTCTGTGTTATGTTGAACTTCAAGTTTCCTCAACTCAGCTCTCGAATTCTCTGTCTGAAAGGTCACATATCTCTGTTTCTCCAGGATTGGTCCCTGGTGGCTTATTTAGTTCATTTGGAACAGTCATGCTTTCCTGGATGGCACTGATGCTAGTAGATATTCTTTGGTGTCTAGGTGTTGATGAATTAGGTATTTATTGCAGTCCTGACTTTCTGGGCTTCTTTGTAGCCATCCTTTTTGAGAAAGCTTTCTACATATTTGAAAGGACTTCAATGCTGTTATCTAAGCTGTATCTGTTTTAGCAGGCACCCCAAGCTCAATAATGCTGTCATTCTTGCAGACTCATAGAGATACCACCTTGGTGGTCTTGGACAGGGTCTGGGAGAATTCTCTGAATTACCAGGCAGAAACTCTTATTCTTTTCCCTTACTTTCTCCCAAACAAATGAATTGTCTCTCTCTTCTTTCTCTCTCTATTCTGAGACAACTAAAGCTGGGGGTGGAGTCACTCAAGTACCCCTGTGACCACCAGAACTATGACTGCACTGGGGCAACCTGAAGCCAGGACAGCATTGGGTCTCACCCAAGACCTGCTGTAACCACTCCCTAGCTACTGCTTATGTTCACTCAAGACCTGTGGATCTACAATCAGCAGGAGGCAAAGCTAGCCAGTCCTGTGTCCTTCCTTTCATGGCTGTGAGGTTCCCCAGGCCTGAGGTGGGTCCAGAAGCACTGTTCAGCAGTCAGGGACTAGAGTCAAAATCCTTACAAGTCTACCTGGTGTTCTATTGTACTGTGGCTGAGCTGACACTCAGAGCACAATATGCAGCCCTTTCCATTCTTCCCTTCCCTTTCCAAAGGCAGAAGGAGGCTCACCCTGTAGCCACCACCACCATAGGCCATGAGGAGTGCTCTCAAACTAACATGATGTTTCTTTAAGGCCCAAGGGCTCTTAAGTCAGCTTGTGGTAATTTTGCCTGGCCTAGAACTCACCCTTCAGGTCAGTGGGCTACCCTCTGGCTCAAAGCAAGTCCAGAAATGCCATCCAAGGGTCAAGTCTTGGAATTGGGGACCCCCAGGAAACCACTTGGTATTCTACCCCATTGTGATTGTGCTGGTACAGAAGGTACAAAACAAAGTCCCTTATTTTTTCCCTCAGCTTTCCTCAAACAGAAGTTTCGTCCTGTAGCCAGCACAGCTGGGGTGTGCTAAGTCTCACCTGAAGTTTGTAAGTCTCAGAGGCTTACCCAAGACTGTCTATGTAGTACTGGGTAATGCTGCTGGTTTTTCAGGGTCTAAGGGCTCCTCAGTTAGCAGGTGATGAAGGCTGCCAGCACTGGGCCCATTTTTTCTAGGCAGTGGGTTCCCTTTTCACCCATGGCATATCTAGAAATGTTGTCCGGGAGCTAGGGCCTGGAACAGGGGCCTCAGGACTGACCAGTGCCCTATCCTGCTGTGGCTGTGGTGGTATCCAAGATGCAAAACAAAGTTTTCCCTACTCTTCTCTCCCCTGCCCTCAAGCAGAGGGAAGGGGTCTCTTATGGAGATGTGAGCTGTGCAGTCTGAAGGTAGGGGAGGGGTAATGCCAGCACTTTCTTAGCCACCCCAGCTGGTGTCTCAGTATGTCACATCCCCTCCACCCCAGTCCACTGTCTCTGGGCCTAGTTCAGCACTAGGACTTGGCCTAAGACTTGCAGTCCTTATGGTGTAGACTGCCTTTCAAGTTTACTTGGCAACACAAAGCGCTGTAGTCCTCAGTGGAGAGATTTGCAGAAACTCAAAAGTTGTAGCTCCAGGGTTGGGCAATTCCCCTATGGCTAGGGCTGGTTTAAATGCTACCTCCATGGGCGGGTGCTGGCTAGGTTTAGTCCAGGTTTCCTTTCTGCTGTAATGGGACAGCATGGAGTTCAGCGCCTCACAATTGCTGTGTTCTTCCTCCCCCAGTGCCCAGAGTTGCTCTCTGTACCATGCTGATGCTGCAGGGCCTGGGGGAGGGATGGAATTCCTGATTCAAGACTGTTTTCCTTATCTCTTTAATGCCCTTTCAGTAATATGAAGTTAAAACCAAGTACTACAAGTGCTCACCTGTTTTTTCAGTTCTTACGAATGTGTTTTTTCTGTTTAGATAGTTGTTAAATAGGTATCCTTGTGGGGTTGGAAGACAATCAGTGGAGCCTTCTATTCCACCATCTTGCTCCACCACCTGCCGAAAGTTTCATTCAATAATTTTTTTTTATTGAGCACCTACTATAGAATTGACTTGACCCTATGATTAGTAGCAGGACCTGCAATGGTGAGCAAAATAGTTATGATCTGCCCTCATAGAGCTATGGATCATACAGTCTACTCATTTCTTTGCAATTCATTTTTCTCATCTGTAAAATTAGGAAGACGAATGATTTCTAAAGTCCCTACCAGTTGAGAGAGAAAATAGAGAATGCTGCTTAAAATCATGGGTTTTCAAATCAGGATGCCTGTATTTGAACCCTACTTCTTATACTTGCTAGCCATTTGAACCTCATCAAGTAAATGGTCTCCACACCTCAGCTTCCTCGTCTGCAAAATAGGAATGATGATAATAGTAACTAACTTACTAGTTTCTACGTTAGTTGGACTAAATGAGAATATGTATATTCCACTTGGATAATCCCTGGTGTATGCCAAATGCCCAACAAATGATGGTTAATACTATTCAAGTTCTGTCACGCTATGATGTACAGTTTCTAAGTCTCCCTATGGGAAGTTGCTCCTCATAAAGCGCGGCTTGACTATAGAGGTCGAATAGGGCCAACCTGCACATCACACCTATCTTTCTGAAATTTCCTTGGATTCCACTTCATTTTAACTGAGTTGAAAGATTATAAAATGGAAGGATTTCATCCTTGCTAAGTTTTCTTACCTGAACTACGTTGCTAGGAAGCATCAGCACCACCAATCACCACTAAGTGGCAAACCAGGAGTGTGTGTGTGTGTTTTTCCTCGAGGTTTCCAAACGTGCAATTCTCTTTCTTATGCAGTCCTGAGAAAGGAAGCCTTCTTGTGCTCTCTGCCTCCTGACTGAGGCTACTGTTTTGATCATGTTACTCCTTGATTTATCAAAGCCAGCTGCAGCTTCCTTACAACGTGTTGGGAGAGATTTAAAACATCTTCAGCTGCGTTTGGAGATCTCAAGAGGGATTGGTCCAGGTCAAACATTTGACCTGCCATCTGAAAACAAGTAAGTGAAAGAGAACCATATGCTCAACAAGCTCCACCCAGGTTCAGGTTCTATAGCCCAGAGCAGTCCACACCACCACAACCCCCAGGGTAAGTCCATGGCAAATGAGCATGACCCTCCCTGATATAGCCTCATTAGAGTTCTTTGTGTCAAACTAGCTATTTTGTAAGCAAAATCATACCAGTATTTGTCAGTTGGACCCCTTACTGGCAACAATTACCAACTGAAAAAATAACATTTGTAGGTACTCCCCCTTTGCACTCACCTCCTCCCAAAACTTCTGAAGCAGTCTTGCCTATATGCACACATTCACACATGTGCAGTCACACACACACACACTTTTTTGTTCCCAATGCAATCAAGGTCAGGGATAAGAGTGATGAAGATGGTGCAAAGTTAAGCTTGACATTTATTCTATGAGGAAACACTACAGTAAACTGAAAAGACCTTATATCTTTCAAAAAACGTAGAGCTTGAACTTTAAAAAAAAAGTCAATGCATTGCAAAAAAAAGTGAATGGTAACTATTGACAAAGTAGATTACTTTTCCCATGGATTTCAATGATAAAATATAGCATTGCATTAGGATTTCTTCAAAAGGAAAAATCCCATGTAGAATAAATGAACTGAGCAAAAAACTTTGAGGACAACAAAATTAGCCATAATTGGCGACCCGTAACCTCTGGGAGGTTGTGCTCCACCAGCAGCTCAGTGTTTTCTACTTTTCCTTAATAGAATTTTCCCAATACTAAATTGTTTCACACCTGCTCTGTCTAGCCCCAGTTGTTCTTCAGTCTGCAAAACCTGGAGTTCCCTCTTATTTCTGGACAAGACTCTACTCTGAGTCTTCTGATTTCAGAGAGATCAAAACGTCAAAATTCAAAAAAACAGAGTCTGACTCAAGGGTTCTGCTTCCGCCTTTATTCTCTATGAAATACAAACCCCAGGTGTATTGATAAGTATTAAAGTTGTGTGACGGTGACATTGCATTTGTCATACTATTTTAACAATATATAGATTTGAAATTGTTCATAATAAAGTTCAAAAACTCAAGGCTGAAACAATTTCCAGATACTACCTACTTTGCTTCCAGCTTTCCAATAACAGGAAGGAATTCTGAGTTTTCATCTACCAACAGATAGTACTGAACCCCAAACCTGAGCATCACACACTTGGTGATTGCAGAGCAGACATGAGAGAGGGCTTTGCCTACAGTCTGCTCATTCAGGAACCACAGCTCCAAAAATGTATTGGGCTGTTATGACCCTTTAATTTCCTTTCCCACAGCTGATTAGAATTTCATTTGGCCTCAGTTAGCTTTGAGAAGAACAAGTATCTCCTTAATCTATACTTATAAAAAAGAATAAGTTCATTATTTCAAAATGCTGCACAACAAGTTACCTTATATGGACATAGATAAAGTGAAAAGACATGGTGATGAGTTAGTCTATGTAATCAGAAGCACCTGCTATGGAAAATTGACTTAAGACACATTCTCATTTTCTGACTTTGCTCTCCCACATGGCCCTATTTTTATTTCTCATAATTAATCTTTCCTCCTCCCTCCACTGCCTAATTTGTTTCACTCACCAGGACCTTGAGATTCTCCAGCATTTTGCCACATTTCTTCCCTCTTTCTAGTCTTTATTTTATATTAATATTAATAACAGCATCTGTAGCTGCACTGAGGCAGTTAAGAATGCAACTGCATCACTTCTTACCTACTCCATGACCACTACCCTGGTTCAAGCTACTATCTTTTCTAACCTGGATTATTACACCAGCCTCCTAAATGGTCTCCTTAACCCTGAGCATTGAATCTGTATATTGCTTTGAGCAGCATAGCCATTTTCACGATATTGATTCTTTCCATCCATGAGTATGGGTTGTGTTTCTGTTTATGTCACCTATGATTTCTTTCAGCAGAGTTTTGTAGTTTTCCTTGTAGACATCTTTCACCTCCATGGTAAATTATTCCTATTTTTTTCTTCAGCCGTTTTAAAAGGGATTAAGTTCTTAATTTGATCCTTAGCTTGGTCTTTGTTGATGTATAGCAGTGCTACTTATTCATGTACATTGATTCTGTAACTTGAGGCTTTATTGTATTCATTTACCAATTCTAGGAGTCTTTTAGAGAAGCTTCAGGGTTTTCTAGGTATACGATCATATCACTGGCAAATAGCAAAAATAAGAGGTATAATATTTAAAGGGGACATTGGTGTGGAACTAGTCATGATTTGGGACTGTGATGATGGCGTTGTGTGATACTGAAATGTCTCTAGTTAGAGCACTTACTACCTGGGGTGGAGGGTGTGGTGCTCTGCATTCTGAAAACCTGGCGATCTTTGTCTGAGGGATGCAAAAAAGCCCCTGGAGTTGTAAGCAAAAGTATTTGTGTGTGCTTCTCCAATGCTAAAATTTAGTAATTGCAACCGACACCATATGGTTCACAAAGCCTACAGTATTTAGTATCCAGTCCTTTGCAGAAAAAGTTTGCTGACCCTTGGCATTCAGAGTTCAATAGAATATATCAGTGTTTTTCAGGTAGTAAAGATAAGTATTGTTTGTGAAATGTTCATTTCAGTTATGAGTGTGTGACACTGAATAGAGATACAAAATGCATTTCTTAGTATGGAAGCAGACAAAAAATTGAAAATCACTCTTGCAGTCTATGTTAAGGAATTGGATTTCATTTTTAAAGGAACCATTGTCAAGTTCTAAGCTCAGCTGTGATTTAACCAGTGTTGTGTTTTAGCAAGATCCGACTGTCTGCAGTATAAAGAATGCTATAAAGGGAAGCAAGGTGAATAAGAGGCAGATTAAGAGACAATTTCCATCATCCAGATGAGGGATGCTGAAGCCTGGGCCACTGTGGTACCAGTGGGAATAAAGAAAGTTTATCAGACATTTTTGGAAAAGTTCCTGAGTATCGATTTAAGGGCTTAAAATACCTCTGTCTCAACAATATCCCTATTTTTCTGCTAAAAGGGAAAAAATGGCACTGGCAAAGCATCTCAGTGTTTACCATCGCATTTAACTCAGCTCTGTCATTGAAAACCCTGAGAACTATATCCCAGACTGAGAAGTTCTGGGCCACTGAGGCAAATTAAGAAGACTTCAACAACAAAATGTTTTAAATGACTTGGTAGCCTCTCTATATAGAGGCCTTCTTTGGAGAATCTGTTCTACTCATTACTAAAGACTTTATGCATGAAGTTGGGACCATTCCTCTCCTCCCTTTCCATTTTTTTTAATCTGACCTGACTTCTTAGTTTAGCTCCATGTCAGGGCCCTTGCTAACTTAGAAGGACCAGATAAAGGTCCTTTGGGGGCCTATCAACACCTCTTCAACTCCACTTGCAATATGAGGCAGGCATAAAAACAAATCCCTAGGTTTCTGATGGCCCAGTGCTTACAGCTGATTCAGCCACATTTCTCAGCTGATTGTTCCACCCCGATTTCTTTCCTTATAGTAGCCTGGGGTTTCAATTTCTTTTTCAAACATGCCTTCCGTATTCACTACTACTATAACCTTGCCTTAGCCATCAACCTCCCTCACCCTCAACTAACTTTCTAGATCTAAAAAAGATAGCCAAGGCCTGTTACTAACATATACTGGGATTGACTCCAACTGTGCTGACCTATAACACACATGAATACATCCTTGACAGATTGCTTGAAACCCAGAGGGACAGATGAATATAGGGTTACCAGACCTTCATTTCAAGGGCTGTTGACTAGCTAGAGTGCACAGACTCTAAAAGGAGCCACAGTCCTGCCATGCATGACTAATGCAACTTGAAAGGCAGGAACTGGGTAGAGAAGGAGTAGGAACATGCCTAGGAGGCTGATCAAAAGCACCCTAGCTTGAAAAATCCCACTGCTGCAATTACTTCTTTGGGCCATGACATTGGTTTCCCAAAGATCTCAGTTAAAATGTCAACACGTTCTCTAGGATGGATAAATGCCTTAAGACATTAGCACCCACTATTGCTACTCTAGTCAGAAAGAACTTATCAGGTTGGTTGTTGTTCCCTTAAGAGTAATTGAAAAGAATAATAATTCCTAAGTAGACAAACATGGATTTGAATCCTAGCTCTGTCATTTAGTATTCATGTGGCACTGGGCAAGTTCCCATAAGCTTTCTGAGCCTCAATTTATTTGCGTATAAATATTATTTATTTATATATCTTTATTTACTACATAAGTTGCTGTAAGGATAAAATGGGATAATGTTTGTAAAGTGTCTCGCACATAGTAAGTGCTAATGAAAAGTCTTGTTCCCTTAAGTCCTAGCACTCCCCACTCTGCCCAGGCCTTGAATGTCCACATTAAATGAGTTGCTCAGAAAAAAGCAGTAAATGGATGGAAGTGTCTGATATGTGCAAATAGGTTATTTGTGAAGGTATAGAAAGATTAACACCTAAAACTCTCAGGGAAAACCTCTCTGCTCCCATCCTAAAAAATTTTGTTTTCGAAGTAAAAGCCCTATCCCTTTACAAGTGGTAGCAGTGCGTTCAAGGTATACCTCTCTAAGGCATGTCTATACCCCCAAACCAAAATAATATAAATGGTTACTCGTATCTTTGTCTCTGGAGCAGCTATCATCTCCCGTTGGAGAATGCCCTCTTACATATCAATTCCCATCATGGTTTATTGACTTCACACCCAGCATGTAAGTGACATATACAAGATGTGTAACAAGCACTTTGGATAATTTTAACAAAGTATTTTGTTTTGTTTTATAAAGTTGAAAATGGATTGAGGTAATCCTTATAATCTTGCCACTCTGCCACCTTAGGCAGAGTTACTGGCATAGTGAAATAACTGCATATGCCTGTGTTGCATATGTAAATGTCCTCATCATGTAGACTTCTCTTGCTCATTCCTGGAGGGTTGCTTAGGTGAAGTACCATTGCCTTACAGCCCCTCCCTGAAAAAAAAAAAGTTAGTTGAAATGGTGTCAAAGAAACTTATTTTGTTTTTGGTGTGAACTAACCCAGAAGCATGCATATAGCCTCCTATGACTTAATGTCCTCCAAGCCAGTAACAAAAACCTGCTAGCGGTATGTGCTTTGAACTTCTGGGAGTTTGCGGGAACATCTGTACATACATCAGTGTGGCTCCATGTGTCCCAGCATGTCTGTGCTGTTCTGATGCAACACCTGTTAAACTAACTATAGTACCAAATTGCTGGCTCTACTATGCAGGGCTTTAGGGCTAATTCTGAGACCATAAAATGAGATACTCAATTCAATCCCAGTGAGTGGGATAAACAGAGAAGTGGGAGTGGGAGCAAGTCAACTTGCTTGAGATAGTTTGGTATTTATTTTGAAGAAGATAGGTCATGTAAAACAATTCCTTAACAGCTGATGGCATGTTTGGAAATGTACATGCTCCTGCTTTCCTCTCTGATTTTTTTTATACCAGTGACAGCAATAAATGTTCAGCTCACAATACTTCCATCCAGGATGAGCAGCTTCCAATAAGGGAGAAGGTTGTTAGGCCTTTGTCTCCCACACCTATGCCTGTGCAAAGTTAAAGTGTGTCCTGTCTCTTAGCTTTCTCAAAACTACTGAAAAGTTAAGTTCAAAGGACAGCATCAGGTCATTTTTCCTTTTTATAAAATTTTTTTTTCCCTATAGTTCCTTCACTCTTCTCACCTTTTGAAAACCTCTCAGATTCTTAGGAGAAATTTAGCTGTCAAGTTCCAATGGGGGTGAAGGTTTCTTTTAAAAGAAAACCTTATCCACTATTGTTTTTGAACCCACATCCACAAAAGTGTTCCCATTGCCCTGTGTATAGGGACTCCCTCTTAAGCATGGTATTGACTAATAAGCAAGGAGGTACTAGGAAATAAGTGGGACCCACTGGAGGAGAGGTTCCTCTTAGTTGGAGGGTAGTGAATGCTGTGAAATAAAAAGGCAAAAGGAACCCTTAATATGGAACCTGAAATCCTCCACTGAGCTGGTGACACTCTTAACTATAACCTACCATAAGCCAAACACTCTCCAAAACACATTAGCAAACACTTGAATAATTTTCATAATAGCCTTAATCTAAGATGCCATTAAATTTTTGAAGCAAGAGAAGACATTCAAGGGGGAAACAGAGAACCACCAAAGTAAAAGGAAACAATATCACAGTGACCAGTCAAAACATAACTGTAATGATTAAAATATAAAGAACCTGCTTTATCATCATCATAAAATCAACAGTGGTAGTCTTTTTGTACTTTTATTTTTACAATGATTCAATCACTGTGAAAATGTACATAACATACAGATCAGCATATAAACAACTCAGTCTTCATATAATCAGCAACAGACTGCTTAATAAACATGTTGCTTGCCCTCCTAAATTTCCACCCTGGTTTGACAGGTTTAAACAGTAATAGTGTCATGAGTAGTTCCCTCACTAAGAAGGGGAAGACGTAAGCCTTTTGCAACTGATACCTTTCATTCAAATAACAAGGAGATTTGTTCTTGATCACTGAGCTAGTCTGGCTCTTGGTCATTAGAATCTCTCTATCCTAGCCTTCCTAGGCTCAGAAAAGCAGCCAGTACCATAAAAGACTCTAACAGGTGCTGTAATGGTGTTAGCTGGTTTGTTTGCTAAGGGTTACAGCAACTTTCATTTTGCATTAACTAAGAGTAATATATACAAAATACAACTACAGACTGCAACCATAAGATAGGCATCATCAGTTTTCCTAATAGACCTACAATGCTTTTCCAATGAAGTAGGTGTCTTGGTACTATCTTTAGAGGGCTGCAATCTATATTTAACAAGGTGGTAGATTTCTCTTGTTTCACAAAAGCAATATGATTCTTATTTGAAATTAATTCACCTTTTCACAACAAGTAACCACCACAATTCCAGCCTCCAAGAAAACAAAGAGAGTTGCAACAACTCATTAGGACAATGTGTTTGCTCTGGAATATTTCATTATCAATATGAAGCCACCCAGTCCCAGCCCCACCCCCACACATCCCCTTTGAAATCTGCTTTTGTTAACTGCTTGAACTTAAAAAACAAGCATTCAATACCTTGGTGTTGACAGATACAATTTGACTAGTAAAATGACATCCTTAAATGTAATTTTACAAAGGCAAACACTGAGACTGTGTACAAATAGAACTCTTAAGCACTCTGCATTTTTGAAGGCAATAAGGGTCTTGTTACCCAGGGTAAAGAGCCAGTGGACTAACTTTCAGAATGCTGGGGAATATTCAACATCCAAAATAGTACCAGAAAGTGAATTGGGATTCCAGCCAGAATTATTATATTATCAATAATAATCCTTTTTTCACCTGAGATACCATTTGAGCTATTTCCTTCACCTGCTGCTCCTTGAAACCACCTTGTCCTATTCTCATAGGACCACTTTTATTTTTAAAATCTTTAATCATTACAGGAAAAGTAAACTGAACATACATACAATAAATTAAGTGATTCCTAGAAGATAACATTATAAAATGCAGTGTCTGGAGAAATTAAGCTTTCTTAGAGATATAAATTATTTTAAAATATTTCTTCATTAGGAATATCACATGATAGCCAATGGGCAAATTATTTTAAATAAACACTTAGGTGCAATTAGCTGTTGTAGGGGCAGGTTACTGCTAGAGAAATAGTAGAGTTAGTCTTACTGCCTGATTGGCTCCGTTTTAATATATAACTGGGAATTTTTGATATTCAAAATCCATCCCAACCCCCAGACCAACTGAACCTGAAGTTTATAAGGGAGCTGTCTTAATTTTATCTTATAAAGCAACCCTCTAACTTTCAGTGAGATCTGATTCATGACCTTTAGACCCCACCCCCAAGTTTTTATTTAAACTGGTCTAGGTGGGAACAGAGAATTAGCTCTTCTAACAACCCCACGTAATGTTGTCTCCAGTAGGACTCCCTCAACCCCTGTTCTGCAAAACCCAGTCCTTTAACCCCACATTTCCTCCTACAAGCAATCACGTAGGCCATGCATACCTGCACCTGCTTTAAGGGACCCAAAAGGGAATATTTCCATTACTGAAGAAGTTTCATAGATTTAATTTACTGAAGGGAAAGACTAAGAGACAATACCACATGGCATTACCCCTCTATTTTGTTATATTGTGCAACATTTAAAACAAATAAAATTAAATTCATAGACACCTGTACACAATAAGAAGTAGTTTACCTGTGAGAAGTGCCAAAGTCATTTATATGACATAGTTCAACACAGTTTTCCTCCTAAAAGGAACATAAATAAATGGAATAGAATTCCCTAGACTCAGACCGAAATTGCTCCCTTGACTTTAAGTGTGGAACATGTTTAAGAAGGAAATGGAAGAATATTTGGCCCTGTGGACCTTGTAGCTTTTCACCAGACATGCCAAAAAGGAGAAGGTGAGGTTAGAGGCAGAGTCAGGAACATGGACCAAAGGGAAATTTAGTATTCTCAGAATGCCTATTTGCAGGTACAGCCTGCCTACAAAAGCACCTTATAAAGCTCTCCTAGGATGCACTCATGCTTGCTGAAGGACTTTAGCTACATCCTCAATTGTTTTAGGGAAAATATTCCTAAGGAGAGGAATTCTCTGAACATGCTCAGTGAGGTTTGGGAGCCAAAGAACTCTCAGCTGCCACTTGAGAACAAAGTGTTTCAATCCCAAAGCAATAAATTTATCTTTGAAATTAGTAACAAAGAAAAAAAATTAAAGGAAGATGAAAAGCAAAGCCGAATGCCCCAGTGCCACTGTTACAGCAGCTTAAAACTTGATGATACAGTTGCAGTGGCAACCAGTAGCCTGTTCTTCACCTAAACAGCGCGGCATTGACGTTGATGGCACAGCTTCAACAATACTTTCTGCTCCCTAATTTACCACTGGGCATTAGCGAAATAACATATTCAAGCTGCTGAAGTCTGACTTCAAAGTGACCTTGAGAAATGACTACTAATAAGCATGATATTCAGATGAATCAGGTCAGACAAGTAAATTTACATAGGCAGTAAGTGTCATAACTTAAAAGGACAGTACTTCCTCTAATCTCTAATGCTAATAATAGTCACTTCAAAGGAAATAAATAATTAAATCCACTACCAAATAAAAATGAACCTGAAGGAAGAAACTGTGTTATAAAGTTAATAGAAATGAGCAAGATGAAATATAATAATTCATTCCTAATATATAGTTTCAGAGGGAGATTTGCAGGCACACAATATTTTGCATGAGGTAGTATGCAGGCACTGAATAGAAATCAAGTCATATGTATTTCATTAATAATTTTGAAATGTTCTCATTACCTAACATGCCACTGCCTACCCATAGCATCAAACCCTTTTCATACCATTAAAGAAAATATATAGTAATGTGTAAACAGATTAACAAAGGTAACAAAATAACTAAAAAAAAAAGGTGGCTCTTAAAGTTAAGAAAATAAATCCTCTTTGCATCATGATATAACTATTTATTAGGCCACTTGTTATTTGTTGAACTTGAAAAAAATGAAACAAATGAAACAAAATCATAAAACTATTTTTCTCTAGAAACAACTTTTCTAAGAGTAAAGGCAAGAGTTTGAAGGTGACATATTTCTTTCATTTTATTTTTAATAGTAAAATTTTGGCTGCAAAATTGTATGTTGGGTATTAAATATTTAATAGACAAAAGATGATGGAGCTGAGGAATGTTAAAATGGGAAAAAAAGAATGTAAAGTTTGTTAATTTAAAAAGGGTGTTATTGGTAGCCTCCCACAAAAGAGTTAGCTAAATCTTGCAAGGGATTTTTAATATTTTCTTGTTCACATTTTTAATCAAAAAAGTATTCATCATAAAAAAATAGGCTCAATCTTCTGAGTGTCTCATTTAGAAGGCACAGTAACTGAATAGTGATGTTTACCTGTTACCTGTCTTTCAACATGCTAGCTTTTTCTATGCTTCTCATTCCCTATGTATTAACCTCTGGGTCCAGAGTAACATGGAGTTATTGGATAGGTTCCCATAACCTATATGATGTTAACTATAATCATAATTGGGGAAACACTGGATTGGGGAGATCTATCTGAAGAATGCTAATATAGATTTTAAAATAAATTCAGTATCATTTCAGTTTTAGATGACAGGAGAGAGGAAATTTAAGCCTGGAAACATAAGCTTAAGACTTAACAATTTTCATATTTAAGGAGCCTCAAAATTTAAAAGATCAATGTCATAAAACTTTAGCACAGTATTTGTGACAGATTGCAAATTCGATAGCGAGCCTATCCAAAGTGACTTTGTTGCCATGATCTATCATATGGACCTGGGCAAGCCCTGAAAGGCGGGAATTTATTTGTGGTCACCGATGGCTAGTGGGTTAAAAAACATGAGTATGCCTGCAGATTTATCAATTATATGAGTGGTGTTGCTCATTCATTTGCTGTCTCGTTGTTTGCACTTTGTTTTTGTCTGTAGTTTTATTCTTTTAAGAAAAGAAAATGCACAAATTTAAAAGCCTTTTGCCATCACCACACACATAGCAATTTGCAATATAAATACAACAATCACAGCTAAAAAGGTTTTCAAGCAGGGGTGTCCACCACGAAGTAGGGCATTGAAAAGTGCTCAACTCTGATGGAAACAATCTTTTTGGGGGCTCGAACTTCCATCACTGAATCAATGGATCAGTCAATTGAACATGGCATCCACTTGTCTACGCTCCAAAAGCAGTTGGCAAGCTCAAGGTGTCAGAGCTTTTTTTTAACTTCAGATAATGCTCCACAACAATCATGATCCTATTTATAATTTTGACATGAAAAATATATAATTCAAACACTAATCATAATACTTCAACTCAATATCTCCAGCATTCAGGAGCCATGAAACAGTTAAAACAAAGCTCCTGCTCCAGCTCAGACACGCTGCTGCTGTTGAAACGACATATGCAGATGATAAAGTTATTAACATGAACAATTCATTTTCAGGGAAAGTTCTGAAATATGTCCACTTGAGAACCAACAGTTGGTGAGCAATTCAAACAAGCAGCTCCTCTTTCTCACTCACCCAGGTGTCATTTATTCTCTTTCCCGGAACTCATTTCAACAATACCTTTCAGACTTCACACCAGGATACTTTGTGCTGCAGCACTTGCTCAATAATGGTCTCATCCATGACTTACTCACTGTCAACATCACAACTCACCTGAGAAAAGAGAAGGGCCATCTCCTAATCTCCTCATGCTGCTACAGATCCAGCTCCGGCTGAGCAATGGTGTAAGCATGGAAGAGCTTGAGTGATTAAGGAGCTTGAGGATGGGGCAGTAGGGTGAGTCATCACAGCATCCTCCTACCGGAACTGATCCTCTGAGCCTGGAACTGCAGATGGTCACATCCACCAGTTTGTCTTGTAGGAGTTCATTTCCTAAGCAGGGTGATTCTGACATCTCTCCAAAGGGCTGGAGGGTGGGAGCATGGAGCAGGGCGGCAGCGGTTCAGTGGCTCAACATCCAGCAGCCCAGCGTTTCAATGGACCACAGGCGGTGGTTTCCTGGCAGTACCTCGGTTCTGGAGAGGAAAGAGTGGGCATGGGAAACAGGAGGACATGCAGCCACCTGAGTGACCAAGGGAAACAGAATTATTCCGCAATGAAAATCCTGGTCTTTAATATATTCAAAGAAAATACCAATTTCATCAGCTTTTCCCAGGAATCACTGTTTCTCCCCAATCTTCTGAGTTTCTGGATCTTGGAGAAGGCCCTTTTCTGGGAAATGGCACTTTTAGATAGTCCTTTATAGCTTTGGACAGTTCAACAACTGATATTAAAAGGCAGTAGATCTTACCTATGTACACCCCTTTTAAGGTTCTCACTCTCAGCAACAAAAAACTAAAGGGAAACACATATAATGAGAATCATATATATTCTAAAGCTCACCAAGAACGTAAGGTATTGAGTGAGCATTTTTATGGACAACTCCTGCTGGAACAGTTCTCTGTTTGAAATTGAGTTCAGCAGATAGATGGAGGCAGGGAAAAGAAAATCAACAGTGAGTATTTGAAGCCTTTGGCCATCTTTTTGGAACAAGCATCATACCCAACACCCTTCACCCTACCCATCACTGATACACCAGATCTTGATTAAGTTAGATTGATATCCTATCTCTTATGAAACACAGTTCACACCCTTCCTTTTGACCCACCCAGGTCCCACCAGCCAACTCTCCCTTATGTACCACTTCATCAACTCTCCATTTGAAGGAGATATACTGAATCCCCTTCTTCCAGCTGACTCATAACTCTCAATTCCACTGTGCAAACATGGTCACATGTTGGGCATTGTTTCATCAGACCCAACTCACCATCCTTCCTTATCTTTCTTCTGTCCATTTTGTGAAGATGCTTCTTCAATGAAATCACTCATGGATTCCTGTTTAACTCTATCCTGGAAGATCTCAGCAGATTTCTACAATTCATAATTCTGAGGAAGCATGCATTTTCTGACTTAGGTCAGGTTGGCTCAGGGTTAAAGCTTCAATTGGGTCTCAGAGAGGCTTCTTCCAGGCTTTGCCAGACATGAACCCAGGGTTAACTTCTCCCTGTCACTGGAAAACTGTTAATCTCAATGTTTTCTTTTATAGCCCCCCATTTTCCATCTGTCTTTGTCTGTTACATTCTTACAAAAGGATGACCTAATGAAAATTTTCATCACATCCATGAAATATCAGCAGCTAAACTTACAAAATACATATATATACATATGTATATAAAATATACATACATATACATGTGTGTGTGTGTGTGTGTATATATATATATATATATATACATTTATGTAACTGATTTTTACCAGGGAAAAATTCATTCAGAGTCTTTACCTAATTAGAGTATATATAACACACCTTCCTTGTCTGTTATTATTGCTGGCATTTTTTGGTGGCTTCATTAAAAAAGTAAAATGGCATCACCAAAAGCAAGGAACTGCTCTGCACATTCATCAAAAGTTTTTTGGTAAAAGGAAACAAGGGAGAAGGTAGAGAAGAAAAATATCACAGATTAGAATTCATATACAAGATTTAATTGTTTGAGAAGATATTAGAAGCCTGTTGATATTTAAAGATATTAATAAGTAAATCCAAATACAACACAATTTGGGTGTGGTCCCTGACCTCACTAAGTTACTTAAAGCAACCTCAAAGACAAAGCTCTTACAAGTGTGCACTGGACATAATTTCCCAAATTTCTCAAGATGGACCCTTTAATTTTCCTCTTCAGTGGGGAAATCAAACAGCTAAAATTTTGCACAATGGGAATACAAATAACAGTTGAACAACATCACAGACAAAAATGTATACCCACATAACAGGACAATGTTTCATGCAATACAATTCATGAGAGCAAGCTCATCACCTTCAAAAATGAAAGGTCTGTGAAGACCTTGTGCCCCACTCTCCCTGCAAACTCTCTCAGTTCCATGTGATCATCCTCCATTCAACATCCTGTATCATTTAAAAATAAATCTGAAAGTAAGGAAAGCAGGTTGGATGTCTTAGAACCTCATGAGTTCAACCAGATGAGTGGAAGAGTTAGTTAATACACTTTTAATCAGTTTCCTCAGAATGTAGTTGTTTGCAGGAGGGCCCCAAGGATCACTTACTTCAGTGGGAGTTGCACATGTTTGGTTTCCAGTAAGCTGTTTTTGCCTCTTGTATACTGAGGCCTATCTGAGTAGTTCCAAGGATCCCTTCAAACAGTAAGTGCTTAGGGTAAAGAATAACCATGCCAGTAAGTTGAATGAATTATCCAGTTACCAATAAAATCAAGTCCCTGAAAACACAGGCAGAAAATATTTCAAAAAGCTACAAAGTATATATATTTCCTGACTGAAATGTTAAAACCATAGAGAGAGCATAAGTACCTTGAAACCCATGGACATGTGAGCAACAAGAATCCCAGCAAGCACTGAACAGGTGGACCTCTCTGGGCAGCTGTGAAAAGGAAAACCCAGCCAGGATTAAGCATGATATTGTGCCACATTGGCTAACCGCCCCTTCTCTGAAGGCAGCAGAACAGTAGTCAATCCAAATTGGATCAATATTACCAATGTAGACATAGATTTTCTGAAGTTGTATTTTTTTTTTTTTTTTTTAGATGAAGTCTTGCTCTGTCGTCACCCAGGCTGGAGTGCAGTGGCATGATCTCGGCTCACTGCAACCTCCGCCTCCCAGGTTCAAGCGATTCTCCTGCCACAGCCTCCCAAGTAGCTGGGACAACAGGCATGCGCCACCACGCCCAGCTAATTTTTGTATTTTTAGTAGAGACGGGGTTTTACCATTGTTGGCCAGGCTGGTCTCAAACTTCTGACCTCGTGATCTGCCCACCTTGGCCTCCCAAAGTGCAAGTGCTGGGATTACAGGCGTGACCCACCATGCCTGGCCTTCTTTCTAAGGAATTTTAATATGAAATGACTGTCCTCTGATTTTGAGATTAATTTTTTTCAACACCATTCAATAGGAGGTGCACCATGGGATTACCTAATCCAAGTACAGTGCTCCTTCTTTATACCAGCTGCCTCAAATTAACTGCATCAGGAGGTTTCTTGGAACCCAGAAGATACAGGGAGGATGCAAGCCCAAGGCCAGACCCTCCAAGCACAAATATAGGAAGACAAGAGTGAAGACAATCTTCTCTGAGTTTCTCTGATAGATGGTGTTGCCTTAGGTTCCCCATTTGTAAATGGAACAATCACTGTCTGGGAAAAGGGAAAGATAGAACTGACTCGCGACAGTACAACAACAACGCAGATCAATCTTGACTCCCTACAGAGCTCCACTGGGCCTGCTCTCAGCATTCCATCAAGCTGGTAAATTGGTATATGCAGTTTTCTCAGATTACTTATGTAAACTTATATGCACTGCCATTACCTCATGCAAGTGAAGATGTGAATCTAAGAGACTCTTGCTTACAATGTCTCATCCTTCGCTTGGATCTGCTAACTATATTTTTTTCAGTCCTTACCAAGGGCACTGAGTTGCTGTTTCTTATTTTTGTATTTCAGATATTTTGTGACATTTTTGTCTATACAGTTATAATGAAATCTAATTTAGCTTAAAAATGTTCATAGCCACTTTATACATGAAATTAAAAATGGTTAATATAGACAGGCAGAAAGAGCATCTCTGCCCAGCACAGGGTAATTTACATTCATAAATATACTGCAGATGAATTACCTTTCAAAAATCAAAATTTTAGTTAAGTAAAGAAATTAAGTGTGTAGTAAATGTAAGAAAATCACAATACAAAGCCCCTAAAAAATAGCAATGAAGACAGACCAGATGTAAAAAATAAAGTAAAAAACACTGCTTCTGTAATTGCACAGGACTTGTAACGATTCTGTGCCACCCCTCATGTAGTCTAGTGGCTGGGAATGGAGCTATGAGACTAGAGAAGAATGATTTTATATCATCATAAACTGTCAAGGTGCTGGATCCAGCATATATAGAGACGTGGACTAAATTCACTTATTTCCTGCTAAGATTCTTCTTATTAGCCTATTTGTGACTTGGGACTTTGCTACATTTTTATCTGAAAGTTCTGACCTGAACCTAAGGAAAGCAAAATACAGCATTCTAAAATCCACATATAGTTGTGGAAATTCATGTATCGATGAATGAAGGCAGGTGTCTTTAATTTAAACATACTCATGATTAGGGTTGACTGATGAATCTGCAATTGCAAATTGGTTTTCCCTTCTTCTGAAGTTGTTCCTAGGATTTGCAAAAACAAACAAGAAAAAGAGAGTTCATAAATTTGGAAGAGGAACACAAATCTTGAGACCAGATAACTCCTTAGTTCAAAACAAGTCTGATTATTTTAGACCATAAAAAAGGAAGTTTGTTCAATCTAGATGGTAAAAAGTATTTGGGGGCCGCAATTTGTCATCAGGAAATTTGGTGAGACAATTCCAAAACCCCTGACCAAAAAACAACAAAAAAATCTTAAAAGCATCAGTCTTGTGAGGGTACAGGAGGCATAACAGGCAGTAATGACTAAGTCAACATGGATTAAGGAAGTAATTCAAATAGAAAAAGACCAGAATGTGTTATTTTGTGCAGATAATAGCAAAACTTTATGCAGCAATTACTACTCTGCTCAGGACATGAAACTGCCATCTCCTCAGATGTGGGCAAACAATGTGCTTCCACACTAGAAAGAGCCTACCAATGGTCCCCACCAAAGTAATACAAGAAAATGATGAAAACATCATCTCAGGCTTTGCTAAAACGTTCAAAGTCCTGGTGGAATACAAGAGCTAAGAGGCTCTGCTGGGTTTGTATAAATATCCAGTCACAATGGATGTGTTCAATAATACTGGCAGTTTTTTACTGTGATTCAGAGTTTGGGTGTATTAACTCAAAGATACTAATGATCATAGACAAAAATACAACACTAAAGTAGTTCAAGGTTACAGTTACAAGAGAGCAATATGTTTCCTCTTCAGAAATGATCCACAATCAATGAAGCAGAAAAAAGTTAAAGTGAGTTCCAGTTCCTGAGAGCTCAAGTAGTTGGCTACTTCTAACCAACAAGCAAGTGATGTGTATATCTGAAAAGCTTCCTGAATTGTACTCTTATACATCCAGTAAGCTTATTCTACATCCCCTCAGGAACAAGACAATCTCTAACCAAAGCAGGGCCATTTTTGTGTGACATAATGGAAGACATTATGGCAACAATTATGAAGAAGTTTAGTGCTGTTAAAATTGGTCACATGTGCCTAATCAAGGAAACATAATTATTGAGAAGTACACCCCTATCCTTGACCTACCAAACTCCTACTCATCTGAAGCAGAGATAACTAATTGCCTGCCAAATATCTTTATCTATTTTTGTTAAATAGAAACAAAGCCCCATTTCTATCAGGGATGGAAATGTGCTCAGCTAAAAGAAACTACATTTCATAGGTCCCCTTGTAGACAAGGATGGCCATGTAACATAAGATTGGACCAATGTTATCAAGGCAAGATGTTAAGAAAATTCCCTAAAAGGGGAGAGCTGACTTAGGTAGGAGACTATTTTGTCTTCATTCCTTCCTGCTTTGTCCTGTCTGGAATGGAGATATAATGACTGTTGCTGCAACATCCACCTTACTACCATGAGGTAACCCTGAAGATAGAAGCCATGTGCCTGTGTGGTAGAATCGACAGATATAAGGACCCTGGGTTATTAAAGATATTGTGGAGCTACCCTCACCAGATTTGAACTTCTTTTAATAAGAGGAAAAATAAATCTCTCTTATTTAAGACATTGATTAATTTTCTTTAGTAAGAGACAGCTGCCTTTATTACTAGCAGTTAAACACAATTCATGATTAATACATGATCCCTTTAGTCTCCACTTAAATTTCATTCTCCCAGGGAGTCCTTCTGTGATCCTTTAGACTAAGGTAGATCTCATAGCACTTCCCTTTTATAACATTCGTCACAAGCATAATTACAGTTGTGACCCTTGAACAACAAGGGTTTGAATTACATGGGTCCATTTACATGTTTTTAAAAATAAATATGGTCAGCCCTCTGTATACACAGGTTCTGCATCTGCCACAAAATGTGAATAGAAAATATAATATCTTTGGGATGCGAAACCTTCAGATTTGTAGGGCTGACTTTTCATTTATCCACAGGTTCTACCAGATTCGCCAGGGTCAACTGCAGGACTTGAGTATACACAGATTTTTGTATCCTCAGCAGTCCTGGAATCAATCCCACATGTATGCCAAGAGACAGCCATACTTGTTTAATGTCTATATTTTCTGTTACCATTTAAGCTCTGTATGAGCGAAGATTACATCTATCTCAACAAAACAAAGCATCCAGCACAGAGCTGTCAATTAAACTGTCAATAGTAATTGAATTAAATTGAATGAAAAATGCACAGAAAGAAGAAAGAATATTGGTCAATGCCCCAGATGCTGTGCAACTCCTAAAAGTAGAAATGACTATTTTATCATAAACACTACAGAAAGATACAAAGTAAACTATATAGCTTTGTCAGAGGCAGTAAAGTAAATTTAGAACTTGAGAAACATTAAAGTTAAGTGTCCTCTTAGCCTCTGTGTGGTTCCCTGCACACTATATACAAGTAAGTGTTAGAGAGATCTAGTACCTTCTGACATCCAGTTGAAAATACATTTCTCATAGACCTGCAAGTTTTCTATCCTAATAGTTAATAGTGCTTTCTCTTGCACCATTATCGATCCTGTCTCTGTAATGTAACAAGGCAAGTACAGCAGCAATGGGCTCAATGGAAAAGAAAGGAAGGAAAAGGAAATAAGGAAGGAAGGAAAGAAGGAAGGAAGGAAGGAAGAAAGGAAGGAAGGAAGGAAGGAAGGAAGGAAGGAAGGAAGGAAGGAAGGAAGGAAGGAAGGAAGGAAGATAGAGTAAGAGGGAGGGAATGAGAGAAGGAGGGAGGGAATGAGAGAAGGAGGGAGGGAGGGGAAATATTACTTTAGGCTTGGTTTTGATATGATAGCTATCTTGAGGATTGGGCTTCTTTGGGTGTTTAGATAACATTTGGAAAATATCTGTTATATATCTTGCAAAAATTCAATATGGGCATAATGACAACTTCCTAGGGCCCTCCCAGGCTGTAATGCAGCAGGGAGTTTGCAGTCATATTCTAAAATAAAATTTTAGCCAAAAAAATATGGAATTCCATTGTTAAACATTCAAGGCAACACCAGTGAAGGCTAAGATATTTGAAGACACTCATGAACCAATGACACCAAGCTACCCTGTAGTTAATCTATGTGACAAGAAGCACGTCACAAATTACACTACAATTATTTGTCTATTTCTCATTCCCTTTGTCCCTTTTATTCAGCAATTTTCTCCACTTTTGGTTGCTCCCTAACACTTTATTTTTGTTCTCCTGTTTCCTACCCTCCTCCTTGTTAGTAGCCCTCCCCTATAGCACTATGGAACGACAGACAGACATCAGGCAGAAGGAAAATGATGCCAGCACTGATTGGCATTCAAAACACCTATGTGGTACTGCTTGACAGATGCCAAAGAAGTGCTATCCAAGAACCAGCCCTTGTACCATGGAGAAAAAATTCCACATTTTTCATTCATCTGGATACATGCATTAAAAAAATGTCTGTTAAAATAAGATGATCCCGCATCCACCCTATAGTACTGCAGCTGATACACTCTTGAAAGCACCATCTCCTGGCTGGAGGCCAACCAACACAAAAGCAGAGCACTAAACAAAACTGCAACCAAGGACCCTCACAGAATCCACTTCACTCCCCTGCTACCTCCACTGGAGCAGACGCTGATATCCATGGCTGAAAGAACTGAAGATATATCATGTCACAGGACTTTTTGCAGACATTCCCCAGTACCAGCCTGTAGCCTGGTAGCTCCACTGGATGGTTACACCCAGAAGAGAAATAACAATCACTGCAGTTTGGCTCTCAGGAAGCCCCATCCCTAGGGGAAGGGGAAGAACACCACATCAAAGGAGCACCCCATGGGACAAAAGAATCTGAACAGCAGCCCTTGAGTGCTAGATCTTCCCTCTGATATAGTCTACACAAATGAGAAGGAACCAGAAAAACTATTCTGGCAATATGACAAAACAAGTTTCTTTAACACCCCCAAAAGATCACACTAGCTCACTAGCAATGGATCCAAACCAAAAAGAAATCTCTGAATTGCCAGAAAAACAATTCAGAAGCTCAACTATTAAACTAATCAAAGCAGCTCCAAAAAAAGGTGAAGTCCAACTTAAAGAAATCAAACACATGATACAAGATATGAAAGGAAAAGTCTTCAGTGAAATAGATAGCATAAATAAGAAACAATCACAACTTCTGGAAATCAAGGACACACTTAGAGAAATGCAAAATGCACTGGAAAGTCACAGCAATAGAATTGAACAAGTAGAAGAAAGAACTCCAGAGGTCAAAGACAAAGGTTTTGAATTAATCCAATCTGTCAAAGAAAAAGAAAAAATAATTTCAAAAAAAA
Source organism: Callithrix jacchus (assembly GCF_049354715.1). Lineage (NCBI taxonomy): Eukaryota > Metazoa > Chordata > Mammalia > Primates > Cebidae > Callithrix > Callithrix jacchus. The sequence goes on from NC_133524.1 coordinate 96,611,776, forward strand.
TGAACAAAGCCTCCAGGCCATTTGAGACTATGTTAAGCATCCAAACCAAAGAATAATGGGTGTTCCCAAGGAAGAAGAGAAATCTAAAGGGTTGGAAAACATATTTAAAGAAATAATCGAGGAAGACTTCCCCAGACTTGCTAGAGATCTAGACATCCAAATATAAGGAGCTCAAAGAACATGCAGGAAATTCATTGCAAAAAGATCACTGCCTAGGCACATAGTCATCAGGTTATATGAAATCAAAACAAAGAAAATAATCTTAAGAGCTGTGAGGCAAAAGCATCAGGTAACCTATAAAGGCTATCAGAATGATAGCAGATTTCTCTGCAGAAACCCTACAAGCTACAAGGGATTGGGGTCCTATTTTTAGCCTCTTTAAATGAAACAATTATCAGCCAAGAATTTTGTATCCAGCTAAACTAAGCTGCATAAATGAAGGAAAGATACAGTCTTTTCCAGAAAAATGGTGAGAGAATTTGCCACTACCAAGCCAGCACTATAAGAACTGCTAAAATGAGCTCTAAATCTTGAAACCAGTCCATGAAATACATGAAAATAGAATCTCCTTAAAGCATAAATCTCACATGATTTATATAAAAATAATGCAATGTAAAAACAACAACAGCAAGGCATTCAGTCAACAAACAGCACGATTAATAGAATAGTACCTCACATCTCAGTACTAACGTTGAATATAAATGGCCTAAATGCTCTACGTAGATGATACAGAATGGCAGAATTGATAAGAGTTCACTGACCACGTTTCTGCTGTCTTCAGGAGACTCACATAAACTTAAGGTAAAGGGGTGGAAAAAGATATCACACGCAAATGGACACCAAAAGTGAGCAGAAATACCTATTCTTATATCAGACTAAAAATAGTTTAAAGCAACAGCAGTTTAAAAAGACAAAGAAGGACATTATATGATGATAAAATTCCTAGTCCAATAGGAAAATATCACAGTCCTAAATACATATGCACTTAACACTGGAGCTCCCAAATTTATAAAATAATTACTATGAGACCTAAAAAATAAGATAGATGGCAACACAATAATAGTGGGGGAATTTAATAATCCACTGACAGCACTTGAGTATCATCAAGACAGAAAGCCAACAAAGAAACAATTGACTTAAACTATACCCTAAAGCAAATGGACTTAACAGGTATTTACAGAACATTCTACCCAACAACTGCAAAACATTCTATTCAACAGCCTATGTAACATTCTCCAAGACAGACCATATCATAGGCCACAAAACAAGTCTCGGTAAATTTAAGAAAATCAAAATGATATCAAGTACTCTCTCAGACCACAGTGGAAAAATTGGAAATCAACTATAAAAGGAACCCTCAAAAACATGCAAATACATGGAAGTCAAATAACCAGCTTCTGAATTGTCATTGGGTCAACAATGAAACCAAAATGGAAATTGAAAAATTCTTTGAACTGAATAATAGTGACACAACTTATCCAAACCTCTGGGATACAGCAACAGTGGTGCTAAGAGGAAAGTTCATAGCATTAAATGCCTACTTTAAAAAGTTTGAAAGAGCAAAAATAGACAATCTAAGGTCACACCTCACAAAACTGAAGAAACAAGAACAATCCAAACGCAAATTCAGCACAAGGAAAGAAACAAACAAGATCAGAGCAGAACTAAATGCAATTGAAACAAAAGAAATAATACAAAGGATAAATGAAACAAAAAGCTGGTTCTTTGAAAAAATTAAATAAAATTGATTAACCATTAGCAAGATTAACCAAGTAAACAAGAGAGAAGATCCAAATAAGCTCAATTAGAAACAAAATGGGAAATATTATTACTGATACCACAGAGAAACAAAAGATTATTCAAGGCTACTATGAACACCTTTATGTGCATAAACTAGAAAACCTAGAGGAAATGGATAAATTCCTGGAAATATACAACCCTCCTAGATTAAACCAGGAAGATATAGTAACTCAAAACAAACAGAAAATCAAACACTGCATATTCTCACTCATAGGCGGGTGTTGGAACAACGAGAACACATGGACACAGGGAGGGGAGCATCACACACTGGGGTCTGTTGGGGGGAAATAGGGGAGGGACAGCAGGGGGTGGGGAGAGATAGCATGGGGAGAAATGCCAGATATAGGTGATGGGGAGGAAGGCAGCAAATCACACTGCCATGTGTGTACCTATGCAACAATCTTGCATGTTCTTCACATGTACCCCGAAACCTAAAACACAATTTAAAATAAAGAAAGAAAAAATAAAGAAACTCAGAACAGACCAATAATGAGCAGCAAGATTGAAATGGTAATAAAACAATTGCCAACAAAAAAGTCAGACAGATTCATAGCAGAATTTTATCAGATATTCAAAGAATTGGTCCCAATCCTATTGCTACCATTCCACAGGATAGAGAAAGAGGGAATCCTCCATAAATCATTCTATGAAGCCAGTATCATCCTAATACCAAAACCAGGGAAGGACATAACAAAAAAACAAAACTACAGACCAATATCCCTGATGAACACAGATACAAAAATCCTCAACAAAATACTAGCTGACCGAATCCAACAGCATATCAAGAAGATAATCCACCATGATCAAGTGGGTTTCATACCAGGGATGCGGGGATGGTTTAACATATGCAAGTCAATAAATGTGACACATAACACAAACAGAATTTAAAACAAAAATCACATGATCATCTCAATTGATGCAGACAAACCATTTATTCAGTATACCTTTACGATTAAAACCCTCAGCAAAATCAGCACAGAAGGGATATACCTCAAGGTAGTAAGAGCCATCTATGTCAGACCCACAGCCAACGTTATATTGAATGGGGAAAAGTTGAAAGCATTCCTCCTGAGAACTGACACAACACAAGGATGCCCATTTTCACCACTTCTACTCAACATATTACTAGAAGTCCTAGCCAAAGCAATCAGACAAGAGATAGAAATAAAGGGCATATAAATCGGTAAAGAGGAAGTCAAACTTGCTGTTTGCTGATGATATGATCATGTACCTAGAAAACCCTTATGATTCATCCAAAAAGCTCCTAGATATGGTAAATGAATTCAGCAAAGTTTTAGGATACAAAATCAATGTACACAAACCAGTAGCACAGCTATACACCAACAGCAACCACACTGATAATCAACAAAAACTCAACCCCTTTTACAACATCTGCAAAAAAATAAAAATAATAATAATAAGGAATATACTTAAGCAAGGAGGTGAAAGACTCTCTACAAAGAAAGCTGTAAAACACTGCTGAAAAAAATTATAGCTGACACAAACCAATGGAACCATATCCCATGCTCATGGAGGGGTAAACTCAATATTGTGAAAATAACCATACTCCCAAAAGCATTCTACAAATACAATGCAATTTCCATCAAAACATCACCATTATTCTTCACAGAACTAGAAAAACCAATCCTAAAATTCATATGGAACCAAAAAAAAGAGCCCACATAGCCAAAGCAAGACTAAGCAAAAGAACAAATCTGGTGACATCCAATTACCTGACTTTAAACTATACTATAAGGGCATAGTCACCAAAATAGCATGATACTGGTATAAAAATAAGTATATAGACCAATAGAACAGAAAAGAGAACCCAGGAATAAAGATAAATACTTACATCCAACTGATCTTTGACAAAGCAAACCAAAACTTCAAGTGGGGGAAAGACACCCTATACACAACCCTATTCAACAAATGGTGCTGGGATAATTGTCAAGCCACATTTAGAAGAATGAAACTGGATCTTCATCTCTCATACAAAAGTCAACTCAAGATGGATCAAAGACTTAAATCTAAGACCTGAAACCAAAAAATTCTAGAAAGTAATATCAGAAAAACCCTTATAAACATTGGCTTAGGTGAAGACTTCATGACGAAGAACCCAAAAACAAACACAACAAAAAACAACGATAAATAGATGAGACTTAATTAAACTAAAAAGCTTCTGCACAGCAAAAGAAATAATCGGCAAACAGACTACCACAGAGTGTGAGAAAATCTTCACAATCTATATATATCTGACAAAAGACTAATATCCAGAATCTACAGGGTACTCAGACAAATCAGCAAGAAAAAAACAAACAATCCCATCAAAAAGTGGGCTAAGGACATGAATAGACAATTCTCAAAAGAAGATATACAAATGGCCAACAAGAATATGAAAAAAAATGCTCAACACCACTAATTATTAGGGAAATGCAAATCAAAACCACAATGCAATACTACCTCACTCCTGCAAGAATGGCCATAAAAAAATAATAATTATAATAATAAATGTTGGCATGGATGTGGTGAAAGGGAACACTTTTACACTGTCGGCGGGGATGTAAATTAGTACAACCACTATGGAAAACAGTGTGGAAATTCCTTAAAGACCTAAAAGTATATCTACTATTTCATCCAGCAATCCCACTATGAGGTATCTATCCAGAGGAAAAGAAGTCATTAAACAAAAAAGGTACTTGCATACTCGTGTTTATAGCAGCAAAATTTGAAATTACAAAAATATGAAACAGCCCAAATGCGTATCAATAAATGAGTGGATAAAAAAATGTGATACACACACACACACACACACACACACACCAACACCATGGAATACTACTCAAGCATAAAAAGGAATAAAATAGTGAATTTTGCAGCAACCTGGATAGAATTGGAGGCTATTATTCTAAGGGAAGTAACTCAGGAATGGAAAACCAAACGTCATGTGTTCTTGCCAATAAGCAGGAGCTAACCTATGAGGACGCAAAGGCGTAAGAATGATACAATGGACTTTGGAGACTCAGGGGAAAGGGTGAGCGGTAGGTGAGAGATAAAAAAAAAACTGCACATTGGGTACGGTGTACACTTCTTGTGGGTGATGGGTGCACCAAAATCTCAGAAATCACTACTTAAGAACTTATTCACATAATCAAACACCACTTGTTCCACAAAAACTATTGAAATAAAAAATAAATTTTTAAGAATTTTTAAAAAGAAGCTTCATTATTGAATTGAGATTATCAGATTTTTTTTTTTTTTTTTTGGTCACATAGCAGAGCCCTGAATGAGGCCTGGATAAGAGAGTTTTGATGGGGTTAAAAACACGAGAAATGTCTGGAGATGGAAATACCTCAGGATGGTTGAAGGATGGGGATGGGGATGGGGTGTGGGAACAAAATTCCTGAGACTGGCAAAAGGATGTTACCAAAAAAGAAGACAGGAGAAAAAACACCAGTCCTGATTAGCATACCTTGGCATTTTCAGTATGGCTGACTAAACAGCAGAAATTCTGCAGAGTTTAGTTTTAGTTTGAGATGGGGAGAGTGGCTGAAAAGACCGATGAACCCCAACCTTGTCCTACACCATTTGACAGATCAGCGTCAGTTAGCAAATGTCACCCAATACTCGGCCTCTGTGATGCCAAATGGCACATAGGCCTCTCCCATGATTCACAGGCTATGTACCTGAAATTCATTTACTCCCAGTGCAAAACAAAAATAGATTTAAAAGATTCCCCTTTCAGAACTCAAAAAAATTGAATTATCTTCAATGGAATCTTTAGTGCTGAGCTGGTCAAACAGACAAAGTTAAAACATATTGAAGTGTAAGTACTTGAGAATTTAATATTTATGATAGATGAGAGTGTGGCATGTACAGTCATACAATCCATGTTGCAATTTGGGCAATCACAACAGTTCCTGGAGTTTTCATTTTTGTACTGGGGCTCAATTCAATTCAATCCATAAAGAAGAGATTTCAAGATGTATATAAGCATAAATCATTTGTGCTGATGCATGGGGAGCAAGGAAATCAAGCAGAAGGCTGCCTGGAAAATTGAGACTAAGAAGTAAGCGGTGCTGACAGTGACTGAGATAAGCAGAGATTGACTAGACTGGAATCTTTGTATTTTTGCTTCTATAATGGAGAAAATAATCTGACAAAGTGCTGGACTTCATCTAGGTGCTTAGAAACCATTTGAAAAAGCAACTTTATAAGTAAATATGAGATGACACAGAAGGCCAATGAACTCTTCCCCAAAAGGTAGAACATGAGATACTACAACTCTGAACAACACAGGACCATTTTTGAAAGTTTCATATAAAGATGTCCACAGAATTAAGTCTCTCAATCCTATTATTAGTGGGATACCTACAACATTTTGTCGCTTCTCTGAAGAGTTCAAATCAGTTATTTGACTTGGTGTTGATTAAAAAGTCAGATGCATTCTACATGTAGTTACACATCTGGGATGACAGAACCTTCAAAAAACTTCTTTAGAGACAAGGTCTCACTTTGTTACCCAGACTGGAGTGCAATGGTGTAATCATAGCCCATTGCAGTTTCCAACTCCTGGACTGCAGCAATTCTCCTGCCTCAGTCTCCCAAGTAGCTGGGACTGCAGGCAGGTGCCTGGCTAATTTTTTTAAAAAAAATTAGAGACAGAGTCTCACTATGTTGCTCAGGCTGGTCTCAAAATCCTGGAATCTAAGGATCCTCCCACTTCAGCCTCAGAAGTATCTGGGATTACAGGAGAGAGCCACTGTGCCCAGTGACAGAGCCTATCACACTTAACAAGTAGCTCTGAACCTAAAGTTATCTCCAACTTGGTTTCACTCTTCCGTGGAAAATAAAGAAATTGCTAGCAGATCATCAACTTGTGAAGAAGCCACTTTTATGATGGTCATGAGCTTCTGAGAGAATAAATAGGCACACATAAGACTGACACAGAAAGCAAGAGTAGACAGGGCATTTGAACAAGAGAAAAATCTTCCCTTTTTAAATGAAAATTTAGTGTTGAATGGAACAAAAAAGGGACCCAGCAGCTGGTGTTCCCCTTAACAGCAACTGGCACTTCCTTCAGTCAAGTCCCAGGGCATTCAATTTTGTAGAATAGGCCATTGACATGAGTCAATGAAAAATGTTGCAGCTGTAACTTCCAAATTCTTTAAAGGTTCTTGACTATCAAAATGATCTGAGGACTGGGTGGGGAAGCTAAGAAACAGCATTAGTAATTCTCCAATCACTTCTTCCACATCTGGAGAATAAAAAGCTCAGTAAACCAATCACTGTCTCTTGTAATAATTCAAAGGATAGTGTGTGTGTTTTGCCATCAGCCGTGTATCACTAGAAATGGTCACTGGAAACAAATATCTATTAATTAATATCTATTAGCTACCTGGGATGGACTATTCATTACCAATAGAGGCATTATAAAAAAGTCTAGCATTATCTTGATGTTTCAGTGTGACTTTGGCAACCATCTAGAATACTGTAGTTGTGATGTTGCTTCTGGGTACAGCAAACAGCACAATCATTTTAAAAAATTCATTTCAAATATCTTCCTGGAAGCTAATAAATTTTACAGCAGTTTTAATCCTTCCTCATTGCAACAAAGAAAAGCTTAGCTCCAGACAAATTAAAAGTAAATTGATAGCCTTAGGGGACTCTATTCAAATATCACTTTTCCATGTTAGAAATCTTTTTTCCTAAAACACTGGGGAGGGGAAGAGAGAGAGTGTGTGTGTAAAATATTGGGTGAGAGAAGCAGACTGATGATGGAGATAAAGGGTGTAAAAGGGGCAAGAAGCCAGCACTGTATATGAAAAGATGAGTGACAGAGGAAGAGTGAGAGGCAGCCCAAATCATTAAATCCTTATTTACAAAACCAGGCAGAAATCAACTTAAAAAAAAATGTGAATGTGTCACTGGGGCACAAGCCTAACATTTGTGCTGGAATTTATGAATAATAACTATGAATAATGAATACCAAAATTGAAGGGATCAAACACCATCTTCTATGTTTACTTGTCATTATCCATCTTTCATGGACAATGCTAAATTTTACTCTTTTGCTCTTTTCTTTAAAATTTACTTTGAATGATTCATTTTCCATTTTTCTACTTAATTATACTAGTTGGAGAAAGTAAGCTATATTTTTACAGGGTGTTGCCTCAAAAGCAATTATACAAATTCAGAAGAAAGGCTGATTGATCTAGTCTTTGAAGAAGTCTGACAATTTGAAGGCACCCTATGCTTGTCCCAGTGCCCTTATGAAGAAGAAGAGGTTCTTTACACCTTTCAGCACATGAAGATTACATTATAATCCTCTGGCCTCCAGCTTGCCCACCTCTTCCTTGATAGAGAAAATCAAAGTGTCATCTGAAGTGTCAGGGAAGTCTTGGAATCTATCTGGGCCACAGCTGTGAGGACCTTTTCTGGGTTGACTCAAGCCTTTGCACATAGGAGTAGCAGAGGGCTCCCTGTTTCAGATGACCTGAATTAAGACACACTGACACAACTCTATAAAAATCTCTTTAGGAGCTGATGCATAGTAAGGCTGGATCACGGCCACAAAAATCACACATGCACATTCACCAGCACCACCACCAGTCCTCATCATCATTAACACACATTTTCTTTCACAAATTAAAACAATGAAACAAATCAAAAAATTACTGAAAACAAGGCTGGTTTATTTAAATGCTCTGTCCATCTTTAGGTCATGTATCTTTACACTCTTGGAATAATCCGTTTTTCCAAAACATCGCATCTCCTGAACTCCAATTTTATTGTATTTTCTACTTGTTGTTTAAAATGCCAGTTCTTTATGACTGGGTCTGTGAAACATGGGGCTAATAGAGGAACGCCATGCTATGGTGGGAGAAACCCTGAGGAGTCTAGTTCTGTGTACAGACAACAAGACAACGCTGGGAGAATCTGAAGCTCCATTCAAGCCTGCATGATTTCCACTCTGAGATTCCAATTCAGCAGTTATAAAAGGGAGGGTGTACACATGTTTAATAGAAGCTGCTGAAATCTAGCATAAAAAACATTCTAAGAGTAAATGGAAATTATTAATTAAAGAAAAAGCCTTCTTTGGCTCTAGTGCTTTCTTATCCCCTTAATTCCACTTTGCAATCTTTTTTTATTTGCCTTTATCAGTTAGTGAACAGCAAATAATCTAGTTATTAAAACTGCAGATAAAATAATCAGCTTTGGCAAAATGCAAACAGCACCTAGCTGAAGAGCTAAGGATCATCATCCTCTCGTATATTAAGACATGGCACAAATTCTTTATCTATCCTAATTGCTCTGGATGGGTCAGTGGTGGGAAGGGAGGTAGAAAATTGTTGGAAAGAACAAGACAGAGGGGCAGATGCAGAATTATATTTTAAAACCTCCTGCAGGAATTCAAAGAGTCCTCTGCTGTTGAAAACACACACACAAAGTCTACACAGAATTGTAATGCTGACACAGCTTCCTGAATAAGATGCTTATAGGACACTAATAAACAAGGACATTGATGAATGATTTTATTCTCCTGGGGAATCTTTGTCCCCCTTCTTCCAGAGTTTATGCAAACTAAAAAGTTTATATTTTTAACACCCTGTTGTGCCTTCCAATATGGGAGGTCAGCAGTATTTCAACAAAGAAACCACTCATGAGTAATGATTTTACGGAGACAAGAGTGGGGAAATGAACTGTTTGAAATGAGTCTAATTCCTTGTGTGACGGCTAATAAAAAGAAACATCTGAACACAGTGCTTGAGAAGCATTTTTGTACTGGTCAACAGACTGAAAATAATATCCTTTTTTCTGGTCTGCATTACCATTAATAACAGACTTCTCTTCTGGTCATGTGTTTACAGAGGGAATAAAGATTGATACCAAGAGCTTGCCCTTTTTCTTCCACACCCATCTAGACACAGACTGTCCAGATGATTTTTTTAGCACAACCAACTTTTATTTTCAAAAGTTAAATGAATAATAGCCTCTAAATATTTCAGAAATTACTTGGATTTGTGAGGAAGCTAGAAATTTTTCCAGGTAGCTAGCAGAAAAAGTTGTTTAGAAAGTAAAAGGTGATGCTCATATGTTGCCTTTGTTTAAGGAAGCTCTTGAACTCTCCTGAGAGAAAATCTTCCATCTGTTTTATCCACTTTCCCTTGACCACACCCAGAAGAATGTCCAGGGCCAGAGAATAGAAGAGTGATTGTGCACTAGATAGAATAATTCATAAACTGCAGGTTGTTACCTCCCCCAGTGTATTTAAGATTGAATTGCCGTTACAAAATTTCAACATATTCACAAGCATTTCATATAGGAAGGGTCCCCTGGAGTTCAATGAACCTTGTATTCCAACCTATAAATAATAAGTGCTTTCATAAATTGATTCACACTCCTCTTCTCATCTCGTCTCCATTTCATAGTGTTCAACTCATCTCTGCCATGGCCAAAATAACTCTCACAGTTTTATACAGACCTCATCTCTCTTCCTTCAGTTTTGTGGCCTTCCCTCATCACAGCAAATCTTTCTGCTTAGAAACTCATACCTCCAAGTAAGCTACAGGGAGGCAACCAGAGACAATCACAGTGGCCAAGACTCTGCCAGAAAATTCACTAATATGGAAAAAGCCTGGTCTCTGGGGCATTTCCTCCTTCCCACCAAAGAACCTTGACAGTAAGCCTGACAATCTTGTGGGGTGGGGCACCTATTATTAGAAACAGCTGTGCCTGGAATTTCCTTAGTGGGGTATGTTATCAGCATCCCTTACAAGAAAAACACAGAGAGAAATATTAACTGTATGACTACATAATCTGCAGACCCTATAAAAGAGCCCACATTTCCCTATTAGGAGAATGAATGGTTAACAAGTACTATAACATAAAATTTCAAATCTTACATGTCTCTCAAATTATGAATTTTGTGTTTACCCCATCAAAAAACCAACAGGGTATTCAGCAAACCACTCAACGATTTGCTCATTAGAAACTCATAGTCTAATGTAACATTGGTCCTCTCCTGTCCTTCATGTCAAGATTGTTGGGCCATCAGCCAAAACCTAAAGAAGTAAGCTTCATCTTGGAGAACTGGGATCTCTAGTGTCAGATACAGTCAGCCTGACTAATAGAAAACACAGCTTGCCAAAATCTATAGCCTCCCTGTCTCTTCTGCCCATCAAATATGCTTATAAGTCCCATGGCACAAGCCCAGCAGTTCACAGATCCCAATCAACCATCAATAGCTTAAGTGTAAGTGATTGTTGATGAAGTACAAGCTAAATGTGTTTCCTTTTTAGTTGCAGGAATTCCTGTGCTATTATGGCACCCATAATGTTCATACCTAATGATTCAGACAAGCATCCACGAGCTAAGTGTTATGGTATGTGCTGCACATACTACATTTACAGAGTTCAGTGAAGCATTAACAGGCTTCCCAGGCTCAAGTTCCAGAGGTACCACATGGGCAGTATTGACAGGACCATCCACTGACTGAAGTTGAATATGATGGAAGACAGACCATCCCTATGGCCTGCTGGTACTCGGGAGTCATGTTTCTGCGTCTTCAGGCTACCACAACTAGTGAACAAAATAATGCATCATAGACTGGAAATCTCTAATGAGTATTTTATCACCCTGACCATCGGATATCGCATGAACAGTAATTTATTGAATTTTCCTCCCTTTATGTTCTTGAACACTTTCCATATGATTCAAACTCAGTGCTCTATCATCCTAGCATTTCTTTTTTCAATCCAGAGCTCCCTCCCCATCCTATAAAAGAATATTCTGTCTCAGAAACACTTTGAAGTGAGCTTCGCAGAAAAATATTTTTTCAACAGCCAGTTCTATCAGGAGGCAATATCATTGACTGGGTCATTTCTAAATGCAGTCGAATCCCAGGGCATTCAAAAGGTAATGCTTTGTTTTCTTCCTTGATCAGGACATGTCTTGACATTTGTATCCAGGAGGAAGTCAAGTACCTTTGTGTTAACTATCAATGATACTCCCCCAAGAATAACCTGGAGAGTCTAAGGCTTCTAACGAAACCTGCTTTATCATCAGAAATCCCATCCTTTAGGGCTCAGGAATATGTATGTACATGTTCCTCTTTAGAGACACAGAAAAGTTACTAGATCTGTTGAACTGAGCAGAGCCAACAATGTACATAATCATGGGTGGAGAACAGGGACAAAAGAATTGGATGATCCATAATATTTGTATTTGTTATGAAAAAATTGCATTTCGTTCCATAATAATAGTGCTCCTTTATTAGAAGTCCTTTAGCATTACTTATCTACTCATTATTTAAACAAATCTCAAGAACAAAACTGAGTCCAAATATGAGGGAAAAAAATCCATCTTTTACAATCAATACTTCTCTATTCTTGCTTCCAGTGACCACAAAACAAGAATCAACTGGAATACAAATGCAGCTACAATTTCAATAGATACTTTATTGAATTTTTTCTTGTCATATTTAATATTTTTGGTTTCCTTACTTTGTCCAATGTCTTCCATTTCTTTGTTTCCTACTACCATAACTGGAGCATATTTAAGGATATAATTTTAGATTTTCGTAGCTGTTGCCTAGTTCTCATCCCCTACTGATAAGAGGCTATAAAACAGTATAATCAACTCCAGCTGCCCCATCTTCACTTCTGTCTCTAAGAGCTGAGCAAGCCGACCCCGCAGGGTGTGGACTGAAGTGGGTGGAAAAATGTCTGGCTCCAGCCCAGCTATGGTGTTCCTCTCCTTAATTGAGATCCTCCCCCATTAGACAATACTTAAGTTCTGCAATCATGTTTACACAGCTGGAACTTTGCAGAACCTGAAAATCATACAAAGCACAGACTAAGACTCCTCCTTGCTTCATTCTGAATTTAATCCTATTTAGCTAAAGAAGAAAAAAATGAATGCATTAATTCCCAGTTTTGGGGTAATGGCTGCTGGGAAAGAGAACGAATGCTCCCCTTCTGAACAGAATGTTCATTGTCATGATTGCATCAGCCCACAGGTGTGAAGCATTCTGTCAACTAGTAAGTAAGCAGCAGCCAATAAAAGCCCAGCCCAGAAAAAAAAGCAGTAATAACAGAAAACACAACCATCCACCTCAGAAAACAATTATTGTATCACCACATTAAAAAAAAAATACTTAGAGTGAAGAAACTAGCACTACCTGAGTGACGCAGGGTTTCTAAACATACTTGCCTTGAAAGTGTGGGTGAATCTGCTCTCCCCTTCATGAACCCTCCCCAACCCTGTGTCTGTCATATTCCTGCTCACCAACACCAAAGAGAGCCTCCCTCCTCCCACACACACATACACAGCTCCCTCAGCTCTGAAAGTAGAGAAAATATAGAGTATAAGCTTGGACCTAAGCATTTGGCAAATATCCCTAATGAGGACTTAAAACTACAGGGACTGGTGAAGAAAGTTTTTGATACTAAGTTTTGGGGTGCAAAAAAGCAAAGGCAAACCTTTCTGCTACAGCACTGTGTCCAAAGGCAAACTTCTCTCCAGGAAGAATGAGATATGAGCCAGATCTACTGGAGCAACTCAAGACTTCATCTATTCCTTGCCAAAGGGAAGCTTACTACCCAGCAGCACATCTGAAGTTTCTGAGTGAAATGTACATGTGAAAAAGGTACCATCCTTCTTCCAGAGGCAGGGCAGCAAAGGGAATAAGACTATGGGCTCTGGAGCGAGACTATCTTAGAGTCCCAGATGTAAGACTTAATAGACCTATCCTATAGAAATTACTTAAAGTTACTCTCTGTGCCTTTTTTTCCCTTCCATAAGTCAGGACTAATAGCACAGACCTTCATAAGGAATTGCTGGAATGATTAAAAGAGGAAATGCATATAAGCAGAGTTAAACGGCACTAAGGAAGAATTCAATACATGTTAGGTAGGTATTATTATCCATCAAGCAGCTCTAACTCTCTGGGATAAATGGAGTCCAAGCTAGCCTTATCATTTGACCACTATTAGTGGGATATAAAGAAACCGATGCTGGGAAAGATCCTATCCTAAAGACATCACCCGATCAGGCTTCATTGGTGACCCAAATGCCACCATTAGGTATTCTTTTGGATTTGCCATCACATTAAGATGCAAATACTATTTGAAAAAGAAGAATAGATCATCTTAACAGGTCCCTTGAAATAATTAGGATCTTGGAGAAATGGAACATGGACCAGGTAAGTTTTTATGGGGAAAGTAGGAAACAAAGAAAGACTGGGAATACAGGGCCCTGAGTAGAAGGGTTAATGGTGGCAGAAACTAAGAAAACCCATGGAGAATATCTGATACCTGTGCTCCCAAATGGAACGGAAGGTGCGGGCAGATAGATATAGTGGCACTGTATAAATAATTGTGCCAAGGGCTGGCTCTCACATACACCTTCTGAGAATGTGAGAAATATTCTTTCCTTCTGTGTTTTCCTTTCCTCCTAGGCACAGAGCTAATTCTGGCTCTCTGTTGCAGTAGATCTCATAATTTAAGAAGAAAAAAACATCTACACATGCAGAATGCATTCAAATTTTAAAAATAGACTTCAGAAAGGAAATATTGACAAGATGCCTAATATGCTAAGTATGTGGAATTAAATTGAATGAGGCGTTTGGGGTGGAGAAGCAAAAACAGGCTGCACCACACACATTTGGAACAGCACAACTAAACCCACAATGCTTTTGGTTGATTAACAGGGAGCATAATGTGAGAGGGGAATTGGAGTGAAATGGAGAAGCTGACTTGATATCTTAAGTGTAAGGGAAACATATGATAAAAGAAAATCCCAATAATTAACAATGGATATGAAATCATAAAATTAAAGGCTGGAGGGGAAGATGAAGTTAAAGCACATGAGGAAAAACAGCAATCACTTTCTTAAATAGAGGTACATAAGACTAAAATGGAACAGGAAAAGGGCTTTTCAGAAACTGAAGTGGAGATCCTGTGACAAATGAGGGCTATATAATTCAGGAACACAATACATTGAGGAACTTCTTATCTTCTATTTTTCCATCAAAACCATAACAGGGACACCAGGCTAGGTTCTCCTTGTAGATCAGCATCTCAAAAGACTGAACAATGAAATCACTGGAGGTTGATTAACAGGGAGCATAATGTGAGAGGGGAATTGGAGTGAAATGGAGAAGCTGACTTGATATCTTAAGTGTAAGGGAAACATATGATAAAAGAAAATCCCAATAATTAACAATGGATATGAAATCATAAAATTAAAGGCTGGAGGGGAAGATGAAGTTAAAGCACATGAGGAAAAACAGCAATCACTTTCTTAAATAGAGGTACATAAGACTAAAATGGAACAGGAAAAGGGCTTTTCAGAAACTGAAGTGGAGATCCTGTGACAAATGAGGGCTATATAATTCAGGAACACAATACATTGAGGAACTTCTTATCTTCTATTTTTCCATCAAAACCATAACAGGGACACCAGGCTAGGTTCTCCTTGTAGATCAGCATCTCAAAAGACTGAACAATGAAATCACTGGAGATAATGAGGCAAATGGAGCTCTGAAAGATTGATAAATCCTCCACTTCATATGAATTAAGCCCCCAGAAGACTAAAAGCTACCAAAGGCAAATTGGAACAATTCTGGTCATGGGATTTGGTAGTTCCACCACACAGGAAATGGGCTAGTGGTCCTGAACTAATGGCCATCTAAAAAAATCAAAGGAAAAAGCTAATCATTCCATTTTGGGAAAGGCAGAGGCAGCTGCCAAAGTATCATAGGAGGAACAGCTGTGTTCTTCACTTAGGGGAAAGTCCTAATTAAGTTGAAAATTGCTAACTATTCAGAAATGGATGATTCAGTGAGGGAGAAGGAAGATGAGAACATGAATTTGGTGTAAAAGGAAAAGAGGACCATTTCCACGAAAATACACACACTTGAAAGCATAGTTAAGCTGAACATATGCAAACAAAAGTCTAAGAGAAGGAAAAGCTCAGAATGTTTAACAAAAGCCACCTTTGCCAATGTCTCATCCTCATTCCTCTTGCCACGATGGAAGAATTTTTACAGCACAAAGCCCCATGACTAAGAGTCAGATTTCCCACCTTGCCTTGGTCTTTAGAAACACACAGGAAAATGCAGCCAAATTGCTCTCCGCTTTCCAAACAATCTTTTCATACTAAATGAACAACAAACAGTAATAGAGTATTAGCAATAATAAGCACCTATAAGTCATTCCAGTCCAAACTTTTCATTTACAGATGAAAAAAAACTGGAACCCAAAGAGAGGAAGCAGGTTGCCTGAGATCACACAGAGTTAGTGGCAGTTCCAGCATCTGAATCCAAATGCTTGAATCAGGGCTTTTCCCCTTTCCTATGCAATAAAAAAAAAACCAATAAAAAGAAGAAGGCAATAAGAAACACCTCAGTAACTATTGGGATATTAAGAGTAATCACAAGGTGTTTAAACAATGTGGAAAATAGTTTTTGGATCATTTTGGAGAAATGACAATCACCAAGATGCCCATATAGTACCACAGAGAACTAATCAATCTTGAATGACTGGACCTTAGCACCTTGCAGTCCAGTAAGCCAAAAAGAATAGAGCCATCTGATGAAATTTTTGAAAACATCCTATCTAAAACACCCTAGATCAGCAGAAATGACAAGAGGAACAGAAGCTAAAAACTTGAATTTTTGAAAGAAAAAGTTTTTTTTAAACTATTTTTCCTCATAAGTGATTGGGGTACAGATGGTATTTGGTCACATGAGTAAGTTCTTTAGCGGTGGCTTGTGAGATTTTGGTGCACCCATCACCCGAGCAATATACACTGCACCCTATTTTTAGTCTTTTATCAATCCTCCCCTCCACCCATCCCCTTAAGTCCCCAAAGTCCATTGTATCATTCTTATGCCTTTGCATCCTCATAGCTTAGCTCCCACATATCAGTAATAACATACGATGTTTGGTTTTCCATTCCTGGGTTACTACACGTAGAATAATAGTCTCTAATCTCAACCAGGTTGCTGCAAATGCAGTTAAATCATTCATTTTATTGCTGAGTAGTATTCCATCATATAAATATACCACAGTTTCTTTGATGACCAGTTGGGTTGGTTCCATGACGTTGCAATTGTGAACTGTGTTGCTATAAACATGTGCATGCAAGTATCTTTTTCATATAATGACTTCTTTTTCTCTGGGTAGATACCCAGTAGTACAATTGCTGGATCAAATGGTTGTTCTACTTTTAGATCTTTAAGGAATTTCCACACTGTTTTCCATAGTGGTTGTACTAGTTTACATTTTCACCAGCAGTGTGGAAGTGTTCCCTGTTCACCACATCATTGCCAACATCTACTGTTTTTTTGTTTTGTTTTGTTTTTTGTTTTTTTATTATGGCCATTCTTGCAGGAGCAAGGTGGTATCACACTGTGGTTTTTGTTTGCATTTCCCTGATCATTAGTGATGTTGAGCATTTTTTCATGTTTGTTGGCCATTTGTATATCTTCTTTTAAGAATTGTCTATTCATATTCTTAGCCCACATTTTGATGGGATTGTTTTTTTCTCATTGATTTGTTTGGGTTCATTTTAGATTCTGGATATTCTTAGCCCACATTTTGATGGGATTGTTTTTTTCTCATTGATTTGTTTGGGTTCATTGTAGATTCTGGATATTAGATTGTGAAGCTTTTCTCCCACTCTGTGAGTTGCCTCTTTACTCTGCTGACTGTTCCTTTTCCTGTGCAAAAGCTCTTTAGTTTAATTAAGTCCTAACTATTTATCTTCATTTTTATTGCATTTGCTTTTGGGTTCTTGGTCATAAAATCCTCACCTAAGCCAATGTCTGAAAGGGTTTTTAACCAATGTTATCTTCTAGAATTTTTAGTTTCAAGTCTTACATTTCAGTCCTTGATCTATTTTGATTTGACTTTGGTATAAGGTGAGAAATGAGAATCCAGTTTCATTCTCCTACATGTGGCTAGCCAATTATGCCAGCATCATTTTTTGAAAAGGGTGTCCTTTCCCCACTTTATCTTTTTGTTTGCTTTGTTGAAGATAAGTTGGCTGTAAGTATTCGTGTTTATTTCTGGGTTCTCTATTCTGTTCCATTGTTCTGTGTGCCTATTATTATACCAGTACCATGCTGCATCTGTGACTATGGCCTTATAGTATAGTTTGAAATCAGGTAGTGTGATGCCTCCAGATATATTGTGTTTGCTTAGTCTTGCTTTGGCTATGCAGGCTCTTTTTTGATTTCATGTGAATTTTAGAATTGTTTTTTCTAATTCTGTGAAGAGTAATGGTGGTATTCTGATGGGAATTGCATTGAATTTGTAGATTGCTTTTGGCATTATGGTCATTTTCAGAATATTGATTCTACTCATCCATGGGCATTCGATATGTTTCCATTTGTTTGTGTCTATGATTTTTTTTCAGCAGTGTTTTGTAGTTTTCCTTGAAAAGGTCTTTCACCTCCTTAGTTAGGCATATTTTTAAGTATTTTATTATTATTATTATTATTATTTACAGCTATTGTAAAAAGGGTTTGAGTTCTTGATTTGATTCTCAACTTGGTTGCTATTGCTGTATAGAAGAGCTACTTATTTGGGGAAATTAATCTTGTATCCAGAAACTTTGCAGAATTGAAAGAAGTTCTTAAATATCAACATGAGCAAGAAACCAGCAAGGTTAGAGGGAAAGAAACTTGAAGACTCAAGCTGTGATTCGATTGAAGTGTTTTGGTCAATGGAATTGCCAGTGACACAGAAAACACAGCAGGCCAACTCAAAGAGTAAAATGTAAAAAACACACTGAAAGTTCAATATCTATACAGGTACCAATTCTGTAGTCATATCTGGGTACTATCAAACATGCCTCTGAGCTAGTTAGGCACACCAGTTATTTCCTTCCATCTCATAGTAATGCTTCTGACTCCCTGATATTTCTGACTTTACTGCTGTTATTTGCTGCTGTTTTTCTAAGCAATGTCTCTTCAAAACCAGAGGCAGTAACCCTTTCATAGAAGGAATGAAAACTTCCTGTCAGTCCAATAGCCTTTGAGATTTCAAATGGAAAAGCAGAACAAATCCCTGGAGTCATATAATATATCCAGAAAACACAAACTCCCTTCTGATCCTTGCCCTGCTTTACAATAGATCATTTCACCTCTGGAATCTGTAAAATAAGGTAGATAAGAACTTCCCTGGGGATCAAACATTGGTGGATGACATCTGTTGGTTGGTAATGTTCAGAGAAATAAATTGATCAGCACTTATTCATTGAGGGTCTTCTTCAACCATGGTAGTCTACTGTGAATTGTGTGGAAGGAGAGAACAAATAGTAAAGAAGGTAACTTTACCAAATAAAATAAGCCATAAAAATCTTCACAAGGGAAGACTGAACCACTACAACAACAAAAAAATTTCTCCTTTAATGTCATTAAAAATTAGCTCTATTCTCTATAAAAACACAGAGATGAGTGAGAAATTGCCTAGAGGAAAAAAGGCTAGAATTAGGCCAAGCTGAAAATGGGGAGGGTTGGAGAAAAAACTAAATAAGAGCCTCAAGGAATATAGTGTGTCTGACCAGAGAGGAAGAAGAAGACAGGGGATGGGAGTTTATGTAGTAAAGTTGGCAGTTTACAACTGGCTCCAATGATGAAAGGACATCAGATTTGGCTTACAGTGTTAAGAGTTTAAGAAGAACAGACCAGCTGTGAAAGGTGTTGTATGATAGCCAAGGAGGAGGAATCTTCTTAAACTTTAAGAAAAATTGAGACAGTTATCAACTAGAAATAGCCACCTAAGGAGGAACAACCAGACAATTAAGTACCCTTAAGATTTACTTGGTCCCTAATACTAGTAGTTACAAGCCCCTCACTTGGTAGACTTTCACTGGTTCTTAGTTTTTAACAATAAATTTTTTTCTGAGATAGACAAGTGACCTGCTACTTATTTGATTTTCATCCCATGCTTCGCGGCATTGCCACTGAACAACATCCAAAGAAGGAATGCCAAAGGGAGGAAACTAAGATAAAAGAGCAATTATCCCTCAAAGCGAGCACACCATACCATCTGTTAATTTGAGTGTGGCCCTCATTACAGATCCATTGGCAAGGGACTGTGTGCTCAGGAATCTGAAAACGTTGTGCCCAGAACCCAAAATCAGAATAAAAGAAGCTCAGAAGTTGAAGGGTCCTAACAATTATCAACTTTCTCATTTGGCATTTTTTAAAAAATAGGAGAAAAGCAAATTAATGTGATATATAAACTGTGTACATGGGTATTAAAGAACACCAAGTAAAGGAGAGAATAGGACAAACCGTCAGTCAAAAGAGGCTAATTTATGGGACTTAAATTTTGTCGATGATTTTAAAGAGAGAAAAAGACATGGATAAGTGAAGAGGGGAGACAAGAAACCAAGGAGAATGTTTTTATATCAGCATCATCTTGCCGCTACTGTTTTTAAGTTCCTACTGTGGAACAGACATTGTACTAAGTGTTTTACATGCTTTGTCTCATTTAATCCTTACAACAACCCTACAAGGCAGGTACTACCAGTATCCTCCATTCTGCAGATGAGAAATCCAAAGACTGCACTGGACAAATAACTTGTTTATAGGTTATGAATCTGTGGAATATGATAAGCACATAAAGTTCCCAACTCTCAGGACAGGTCAACAAGCCAAGGAAGAGAAGGGCCCAGAAAAACAAAAACAAAAACCG
Organism: Callithrix jacchus; assembly: GCF_049354715.1. NCBI lineage: Eukaryota > Metazoa > Chordata > Mammalia > Primates > Cebidae > Callithrix > Callithrix jacchus. Next base: position 96,632,286 of record NC_133524.1, read on the forward strand.
AAAAACACCTAGTCATCTGATTCACAATTATATTGTACTAAGAAAAAATACCACATATATGACACTTTAATTATTGGTCTTATCAACATTAATGCAACATTGTTCATCATCCCACCTGTAAATATACAAATTGAAACTTTGAGAGGTTAGTGACTTATCCAAGGCTCTAGAATGAACAAATAATAGAATGAAAACTACAATTCTCATTTCCCGGTAGGTCACATGGCATTAAAGTATTTTAGAGGCCATAACCATCTTAGCATTTTGCATATAGCACATGGATTTAGATTTGGGGGAAGGCAAAAAGTATGCACTTCTAGTTACATCGTTCATGGAATGCTCAAACTATAAAAGAAAGTTTATTTTTACAATTAATCTGCCTTTTTAAAAAACATGGCGCTTGCCTGTGTGTTATGAGTTGTTTTTTCATATCCCTAACTCCACACGGTTCTATGTGTGTACATGCCTCCCCCAGGTCTTCTTTCCAATAAGATGTTGACAAGCACAAATATGTCACAAGGTCCCTTACAAACCAAAATACTTTATGCCATAGAACTGCAGCTTCCTATACTCAACACCATATTATTAATGAAGGTGAGCCACCTAACTTACATTAATGTAAGATATATAATAACTCTAACTAAGGCAAGGGTAAAAAATATTGTTTCATTTAACAACTATGTATCCAAGTGGCTCTCTCCTGGGAGTTATAGAGAATTTTATAAAGGGCTTTGGTTGAGGTTTTTTTTCTATCATTAATAAATTCATTTTTCCACTACAAAATGAGGCCAAAATCCAAAGGCACATAAATTCCCATCATTTCTCAGATGACATTCTCCCTATGGACCTGCTGGAAGCTCATTCATATGGCAAGGAGATATGACCTTTCCAGTAAGAGCTGAGCATTTTTCAGTCTGTTGTTAGAAAAAAAGAATAGAGGGATTCTTTCCAGTGTGACTCTTTTAGAAAAAAAAAAACTAACAATGAAAAATGCATCTCCTTATTTATTTTTTAATGAAAGTCTGAGCATGCAGTGGGAGAGAAAATAAAGGAATCAAAACGACATCTACCACCCATTAGCCATTTAAGAACCACGAAGTGAGACAGGGAGAGCAGGAAAAAGCAGCAGGAATCCTGAGGTTGGGGCATGCAGTTTTTGATACAGGGGTAGAGTCAATGCTTCCAGAGGAGAACCAGGTCTTTGCTTACCTCACAGTAAGTGCTCAAGAATATGTGTATTTTGCAATGTAGATGAACACAAACCTCTCTTCAAACCATTGGCAAACATCTTATAATTTCTCAAACCAGAGTCTGGGCTGATTCAGAAAAATGATTTGATAGTAAAGGCAGCTTTCCAGCACCCAGATATTTCACAGAGAGTAAATCAAATGACTTCCTTTGGACATTGATAGTTCTGGCAAACTCATGAGGTTGTCACTCTTTGGCACCACATTTCTACAAATTTCTCCCCGACTCTTCCCCTGAGACTTTTAAAGTTCAATATTCTAGAAACCAACCATTTCCCTCACCACTCCTCTCAAATCCTAAGCTTTGAAACGATCTAATAGCAACCATTTACAACTTAGTGTGAATTTGAATAAATCCATTTTCTCTCCCCATGGACTGCTTGAAGTATGAACTGTAATTGTAAAATGAAATGCCTCACTTTCTGTTAAAAGGATCACAGATAGAGGCTAACAGATGAGGGGCTTTGGGTGGTAGTGTCCCTGAAATCCTATAAAGTGGCTATTTCATGACTCAGTCTCCACAGTAACACTTGCTATGTTTTGAGCACTTACTATATTCCAGGAAATATACTAAGTGCTTTACCTGGATCTTCTCATAACATTCTGATAGGTAATTTCTATCATCATTCCAATTTTGCAGTTGGGAAAATTGAGCGTTCAAAAAAGTAAGGTCAATAGCTATTAAGCAGCAGAGATAGGCATGAAACTTAAATTTGTCTTATTTCAAAGTCTTCAAAGTCTGTACTATTAGCCACTATGATGTTCTGTCTGCCTCTGTATTTACAGGCAGACTAATGATGTCAATCTTGAAGATAATGGAGAAGAGTGGAAATAGTTGTCCTGACTCATTAGGACTGGCTCATATTGGAGCCTGAATTGACTGGACGGACACTATCTGTCTGGAAGATTCCAATGAGAATTAGAATTCTTAGGTTTATCAATGAGGATTAGCTAGATAGTACATATAAAAGGAAATCTGGAATCCCCTTATGTCCCTGCCAATCTCAGTTTCGACCATAGATATTTGTATCTTATTTCACTTCTCTTCTCTCTTATCACCTCATTCTAATTTTCTGAACCTTTCCCCATCAGCCACGGTTCTGACTTTGATCCTCAGTATAGATGGCTGTCATTCCTGTGTTGACTACTTGGAATTCTATGCTTGTCTTTCCCTCTCAGTGTTCCTGTAAGGGATAATGATATATTATAACATGAGCTCCATATCACAATGATTTCAGGACTTTTTAAGACTTTAAACATTCCATATTGATGAGAGCGAAAACTTAAGATACCAACGGGGCTCCAGGTAATGTTGCAAGAAGAATATTCGGTTCTATGTCTGCATTTTTTATATGGCTATTTTAATCTCCAAAGGATCCTGGATGATTAATATTTGGCTTCTGGAAGAAGTACCTCTTTGCTAAATCAAATAAAATAATGTCCAGCTTTGCAAATCTTACTCATTTAATAGACAGTCAATTCCTCACCTAGAGATTCTGTCCCATAGGATCATGTAGGTCATTTATACTAGGTAATTTTTATTTAGAACAAATGAGAGAACTGAGGCACTAAAAGGTGCTATAGACAGATAAACAAAAGCACAGGATGAACATATGGGTCCAACATGATTAGAACACCTATCACATGATGCTCTTCTTCAATGACAAACTTACTTCTGGGTGTAGAAAACATTAAAGAGGAAGTGAAATGGGGGACTACAGCAGGAAGGCATGTTGCTCCTCCATCTTCATCATGCAAATATAATAGTTTGAATGTTGAGTAGGCCCATTTGAAAACTTATTTTGAGCTAAACAGCACATCAACTTAGAAGACTTTTCCCTCTCCCAAGAGTACAAAGCTCATCCCTTGGCTCATCATCCCCAAGAAAGGAAGCAAAGCACACATCTAACCCCCTCAGGCAATCAAAACAAATTCACTCCAAAGGAGGAGGCAGACAGGCAGTCTGGCAGACAGGGCTACAGCGTGGGAATGGGTACTTTCAGACAGTCAAAACATAACGGTGGTAGAAACATCTGCCGCCTACTTCAGTGCAACCCAAATCTGGAGAGTATTATAAATTATACCAACTACAGAACCAACTTTTCCTGGCATTTTAATTACCAAAACATTACAGATTAATTATCCAAACTTTATTTAAATGGCAAGTCAGTCATTTTCCTTCATGAGGGAAAAGGCCATATTAACAGGAGCCTTAAAGTGAACTGTGTTTCTTTGAAAATTGTATTTTAAACTGAAGATCTAGAGCAGATAGTTTTATGGGTCTCTAATTAGCGTCACAAAGGAAACACCAAAAGGTTAATAAGAATGGTTAGTTGGAATGGTGGTTTCCTGGTGCCAGCTCCAGCCGCCCAGTCTGTTTGCAGACTCATTAGCTGCAGATTGATGATCAGCTGAATTCAGCAAGTGCTCACTTGCTGTGTTAGCAGAAGGCTAGTGTGATTTGATACACCTACCCTCCAGCTAACCAGGGCCCAACAATAAGGTAATATTTTCTACAGTCAAAAAAGGCAGGTTTTCTTTGACTTTGTCTTCAGTTGACATCAATTATAAATCTGAAAGCGTTTGGTGAAGCTCAGAGAGGCATAATGAAACCTTCTAAATTGACAGTTGGCACAAACAAAGGTCTGGCTCTAGGTCGTTAAAATCTACTTGTGCAGAGACACTGTATTTCTGAATTCTCATTTTGTCACTAAGCAAAACCATCCAGTGAAGAAAACTCAAATTTAATACAGGACTCACAGATAGTCACTAAACTTCTAAAATGTACAAACAGTGTGATGAACATTGAGTCAAGGAAAAGAATTTGCACTTTAGGCTTCACTCTGGACTTTCTTATAAATTTGTGTTCTGATATTAATAGAGTGTTTAAAATTTTGGTGCATCAGTTTTTCTTCTAAAAAATGGAACAGATATTTAAACACAGCATGTCTGTGGAATATAATGGCTACTTGGATTAAAAGAGCTAAAATTTGGCCAGGCAAGGTAGCTCACACCTGTAATCCCACCACTTTGGGAGTCCAAGGCGGGTGGAAAATGAAGTCAAGAGTTCAAAATCAGCCTGGCCAACATAGTGAAACCCCATCTCTACTAAAAATAAAAAATAAAAAAAATTAGCCAGGCATGGTGGCAGGCACCTGTAGTCTCAGCTACTTGGGAGGCGGAGGAGGCAGGAGAATAGCTTGAACCTAGGAGGCAGAGGTTGCAGTGAGGCAAGATCAGGCTATTGCACTCCAGCCTGGGCGACATAGCAAGACTCTGTCTCAAAAAAAAGAAGAAAGAAAGAAAAAGAAAGAAAGAAAGAAAGAAAGAAAGAAAGAAAGAAAGAAAGAAAGAAAGAAAGAAAGAAAGAAGGAAGGAAGGAAGGAAGGAAGGAAGGAAGGAAGGAAGGAAGGAAGGAAGGAAGGAAGGAAGGAAGGAGAGAGAAAGAAAGAAGGAAGGAAGGAAGGAAGGAAGGAAGGAAGGAAGGAAGGAAGGAAGGAAGGAAAGAGAGAAAGAGAGAAAGGAAAAGAAAATTTCTAGCTAGTGATGGTAATAATGGTTCCCCAAGTTTAAAACAGTTCATGTTTGCATATAAATGATGGTTCAGCATCCACGTTTGACTTGCTTTGGTTTATCAACAGTGTGCAACCTGACTCTTACAAGCTGGAAGCATTTTTTTTAATAAGCTGATTTTTAAATTAAATTAAAGTCAAAACAATTCTTTTGGTTCACCTCCCAGATTAGAGCAACTTACAACCCCATCAATGATTAAAAACAGCAGGTGGTGATGCCTTGGAACAGTTTGACTAGTCTAAATATCTTCTAACATACATCATTCCTCTTTTCCCTCTTTTTCCATGTATTAAAAGGGAAATATTCTATTCACACAGGTTGGAAACTCCATACAGGCTCAAGAGGAGGAAAGAAAGCAAGTTGTCCAACCTCTATTATGCAAGTTAAGGATAGAAAAGGAGAGAATACATGAGCTTAGAGATGGAAAGGTGACCACAGAAATTGGAAAATATATCTCTGGCATTGAACTTGGGTTTGCAAACTCATGACTTGGAAGCTGCCTTGCAGCAATCAACTAAGAGTACCAAGCTTTTCCAAATCATTAGAGCAATGTATGTTTACAGATTTCTACTTAAAAAGGAAGCAACATTATAAGTTATATTTTTATTGAAAGCAAATTACAGTTGCAGTCCTACATTACTTAGAGTCTGGGTACTAGACCATAATTTAGAAAGACCCTAAGGCTTAGCTTACTGGGGACAGAGAGAGATAAACTTGCTTCTAGAATTCTAAAACTCTAGTGTTCTTTAGCCAGATTGAAAATTTTCCCAAGTCAGGAAACTAAAGAGTCTTAGTTGCCATTAAAATGAATATACCTAAGGTTGAAAAGAACTAAACTAATGAATAAACAGGGTTGTCTATTATTTCAAATTTAACAGCTTGCATGTTTGTTGTCTAAACTGTCGTGAAGGATAATGAAGTACAACTATTATTTCTGATTACCAGAGACTCTCAAAAGAAAAATGTATTTGTCATGAGGCCGCCTCAGTGTGACAAAACTTTGAGTAACCTCAGCCACAAAGAGTTCATTTTCTGATCAATTCTTTTGGCCCCTTCCAGATTCATTGCCTTTCAAATCACCTCTTCCACACACCATCCTACACATACATCCAACCACATATTAGATCTCTGAATGGCACATTTTTAAGCGAAGTCCAGTGTTTACCACAAAACCTAAAATCTTGCAGCACCCTTCTGACATTGACACCTGCACACACACACTTACAGTCCCAAAGGATTTGCTCCAAAACAACTCTGGAGACTGATATTTCATTGATAATCTCTTTAGTGCAAACTATGAGAAACTGCCTTATATTTTCTCTACATAGCAGAATGTTTGGTTTATGGGGTTCCATTTTGTCCAGTTGCAAAAGAGTCCATTTTGTCTATCCACCATGAGCTTTAAAAGTCCATCTAAAACCTTAGCCTAGATTATGTGAGATCTTTGAAAATATCCCCAGAAGAAGAAGCTGTGTGTAATCTCCTAAAAAGCAACTTTTCTGATGGTTCTAAAAGGGGAACTCAACCCTCTTCTAATTTGGTGCTTGATGATTTATATGGTTTAACTCTGTGACCCCACCCAAATTTCATCTCAAATTGTAATCCCCATGTGTTGAGAGAGGGACCTGTAATCCCCACCTGTTAAGGGAGCGAGGTGATTGGATCGTGGGGACAGTTTCCTTCATGCTGTTCTGATTATGGTGAGTGAGTTCTCACAAGAGCTGATGGTTTTAAAGTACAGCATGTCCTCGTTCCTGCATTCACTCTCTCTCCTTCCATTTTGTGAAGAAGGTACCTACTTCCCCTTCTGCCATGACTGTCAGTTTCCTGCCAGCCATGCAGAACTGAGAGTCAATTAAACTTCTTTCCTTTATAAATTGCCCAGTCTAGGGCATTTCTTTATAGCAGTGTGAGAACTGAGTAACACAATGATTTTTCTAGGCTGGAGTTTTACTGGAAATAAGCTTTATAGAAAGAGAAATTAAAAAGCCACATTTCCAAAGTGGATGTATCAATTAAGCTTTCCTTCACACAAGGTATACAGGGCACTGAACCATCTGATAAAGACAAGCGACCAAAAATACCTTGGGCAAGTCCTGACCCTGTATGACAAAAAGAATCTATCGTAAGAGAGGAAAGCCATGCCATGACTATTTTGCCTACACAATAAATAAATGACACAAAATTTTGATATTGTTGAAATTGCTTTTAAAACCATGGGGTAAGGCGCGGTGGCTCACACCTGTAATCCCAGACCTTTGGGAGGCTGAGGTGGGCAGATCACCTGAGGTCAGGAGTTTGAGACCAGCCTGGCCAACGTGATGAAACCCCATCTCTACTAAAAATACAAAAATTAGCCAGGCATGGGGGCACGTGCCTGTAATCCCAGCTACTTGGTAGGCCAAGGCAGGAGAATCACTTGAACCCAGGAGGCGGAGGTTGCAGTGAGCCAAGATTGCACCGTGGTACTCCAGCCTGGAGCAAAACTCTGTCTCAAAAAAAATGCTTGATTTCAATCCCTTAAACTGGCTAAGAATGGAGTTAATTCCCCATATTTATTTCATAACAAAGGGCTTAAGAGAAAAATAAACAGAAAAAATATAAATATTTAAAATCCATATTTAGACTCATCATTTCCCATCCTGATGGAGTTTATGCCTCTTACCATCTTATGACAGGATGGAAATAATGTTAGGCTGGGAGTCATGGCTCATGCCTGTAATCTTAGCACTTTGGGAGGCTGAAGCAGCAGGACTGCTTGAGCCTAGGTGCTCAAGACCAGCCTAGGCAACATGACAAAATCCCATTTCTACCAAAAATAAATTAGCAAAGCATGCACCTGTGGTCCCAGGTACTCAGGAGGTTGAGGTGGGAGGATCACCTGAGCCTGGGAGGTTGAGGCTGCAGTGAGCCATGATTGCACCACTGCAGTCCAACCTGGGTTACAGAGTGAGAACCGTCTCAAAAAAAGGAGAGAGGAGAGGGGAAGGGAGGAGAGGGGAGGGCCATAAATAGAGGGCCAGGGTTTACTTGCTGGCCTCAAAGTAGTCCAGTAAAAGTCTGCAAACTTGTCACCATCTGGAGACATTCTTGCCAGGTCTTCTTTATGTCCCTATGCTTTGGACACTGGGAAGTTGCTTTAGACTATTCCTGATTATTCTTCCTCAACTCTTCAAATTCAAGAAATTTCCAGTCTTTTAGGAAATTCTGGATCTCTCAGTCAGTCCTTGATTTAATTAACTGGGCTGAGGAGAAGAGGGGAGGGGGGGAGGAGAGGAGGAAAGAAAGAAGAAGAAAAGAAAGAAAGAAATAGAAAGAAAAGAAAGAAACAAAGAAGAGAAAGAAAGAAAGAAAGAGAAAGGGAGAGAAGGATAGGGGAAGGAAGGAAGGAAGGAAGGAAGGAAGGAAGGAAGGAAGGAAGGAAGGAAGGAAGGAAGGAAGGAAGGAAGGAAGGATTCACAAAACAATTTGATTTGTCTCTTATCTGTTAATGTATTGGCAGTGTTCCTACTTTTTATGGCCTACGGAAGTTGATTTTTCATGAAGCAACTGGAAAACATTCACCTAGCAAATTACCCAAACAGAGCATAATTTTACCTAGCCTACTATGTTGGGGCCTGGATTCCACCATTCCTCCAAAGGGATCCCATTACACCAAAGTGTCCTTTTAAATGTATTTTGCTTTCCAGCTCAAATAATCTTAATTAATTTCCTCACTGATCCTATGTAATCTATTCCATACTGGACCATTTTTGTTACTGGGCCATAAACTACTAGACAATGAAATTCTTGATTGTTCAGTGTGCTCTCTTTATATATCCTGTATCCTCTAATGCTTTCAACATGCCTGGAAATATGGAAATTCTTGATGTCAACTAATCAAGAAAAGCTTTGGCATTTTTTTTTTTTTTTTTTTTTTGGCGAGCGATTAATTCCTTACCACAGGTAGTTTTGTTTTGTTTTGTTTTGTTTTGTTTTTGTTTTTGAGACAAAGTCTCACTCTGTTACCAGACTGGAATACAGTGTTACAATCTCAGCTCACTGCAACCTCTGCCTCCTGGGTTCAAGTGATTCTTGTGCCTCAGCCTTTTGAGTAGCTGGGATTACAGGCATCTGCCACCATGCCTGGCTAACTTTTGTATTTTTAGCAGAGACAGACAGGGTTTCACCATGTTGGTCATGGTAGCCAGGCTGGTCTCGAACTCCTGACCTCAAATGATCCACCCGCCTCAGCCTACCAAAGTGCTGGTATTATAGGCATGAGTGTGTGTGTGTATATTCACACACACACAATATGCACACACACATACTCTCTATATATATGCACACATACTATATTTAGCAGAGACACCCTATTTAGCAGACACACATATATACACTAGTGTGTGTGTATATATGTGTGCATGGGTGTTTTCCTGATATATGTATACATAACACAATAGCATATCTATTTAAAATCAGATAAACAGTTGATATTATTCCTAACGTCCTGCATGAAGAAACCAATGGTGAACTGTCCCAAAACAATTGTTCAAATAATTATTTGACCAAAAGGCCCATGCCAAAAGAATGCTAGTAAAGACATTCTAAAAACAGGGAGGTTTCCATTAGTGAAGAACAACTTTTTGTTCTAGTGATTATTTTTCCTATAAAATGTAAATGTTGCTTTGGAAAAAATCCAATTATGTGATACAGCAGATAATTGTTTTGAACTAAAAAAAAGCTCCATCTGTCACCTTTCTTTCTACCTGCCCAAAAATTGCTAAGACTGAGAGAAAGGATAAAGTTTCTGGGCATCAGAAAAAAAGGGGTACTAGTCATTGACTGCCTCTGAACCATCAAGGTAACTGGACATGTCAGAGATTACATTTAGCATCCTACAATGACATTAACCAAAGGTGAGTAGTAAATTCAACCTCACAACAGGTGGATTTTTTTAAAAATGTTTACCAATGTGATATTGTCCAAATCAGACCATCAAAGGAGAGATATTTTGTGATATTCTTATTGAAAATAAGATCTTGATTGTGATAGTCTTTTTATGTTGCTTCTCTTGCTTTATTGGCATAATAAAGCAAGGTTTTTAATGGTCCCACATCTATTCTTATGATTTTTTTAAATTAGAATTATTCATTTCATCTCAGCAAACCCCAGATAAACAAAAGTAAAAAGATGACAACTTTTATAGTCAATAACAGCAGTAGTTGACACATTCAATTTCTAGAGCTAGGCACATAGTGGGCACTCAAAACTATTACTCAGTAATGAGTGATATGTATCTGTCTCTTCATGGTTTATTTGTGCCTAGTATACCAGAGGTAGAATGAAAGCAGCTGGAAGTCACATATATAGAAACACTGTATACACGTACCTGGGTTCAAGTAATTAAACATTTCACTAGGTATATTTGCAAGAGGATGAAGACATTTTTAAAAGTCTCTATATGAGCAAAACTGGGGAAGAAATAACCACATGAATTGCAAAACAGTGTATCTAGCCTCAAAGATGCTAATTCAGGTCCAGGGGGATCTAATCAACCTCTTTGTTCAAGTAAAGATAAAACTTTTTGACAGCAAATGTTATTCTGATAAAATGGAATTTTCAATTACTCTATGAACATCTGGCCCATGCTACCATTTCTGGAGCCCAGCAGCACACTGCTTTGCAATGACACAAAATAGTCTCCATTGAGAACTCCCTATTTTGCCAAGAGACTAATTGAAATGAGTTTTTCAAAATTCAGTGAGGTGAAAGGTGAGTCAGGGGGATAGATAAGAAGATAAAAGAAGGGATGTTCAGTCACGGAATCATAATTTCTTTAAAAGGCTAGGGGAAACAAAATTACACATTGCTGGTAGAGTGTTGAAAGTGTAAACATCTTAATATACCTGCGGTTAACACTAGACTAAGCATAGTATGCAGCCTGTAGAACATTTTCATGGCAAATTTGTAACAGCAGTTGTATTAGGCACAAATCAAGTTCCTCAAATCCATGTTATACACAGCAAACATGTTAAATGCTATTCAGGTGATGAAACTAGTAAACAAACAGGTCTAGTAAAACAGCAGAACCTATACTTCCAGAAATAAAGCAATCATTATATTGCATTTGCATGCATTTGGGTATAAAAAGCAGATAAATCTTACAAAAAAATTCTGTATATTGCTTCCATTTGGTATCAATTAGCATAAAGAAAAACCAATTCAGTGCTACAGTGAACTCCAAATTGGGTGCATATTAGAGTGATTAGAGTCCTCTTTTCAGCTGATGAATTTATAATCAATAATTAAAATCATAAGGAAAGAGAGACTGAATGTAATTTGAAACAAAATAGCTGAGCTTGAGACTAGTGTACACTTCTAGGGCATGATCCCTATAAACCCCAATTTCATATCAGGATTACATATTTAAGTAAGAATAATGAGATATCTGTATCATCAAAAACGATTATGCAAAGAAGCAAGGAGGAGCCAGACTCTGGCCCCCACTACTCAGCTCAGTGATAACCCAGATCAGAAGAGATTCAAGCCCGGTGATACCTCTAATCATGCAACAAACCCATGAGACTATGGCACCTCTGGCCACTCTACTTGTCAATCACTCTTTTTAGAGACTCTGCAGGACCTGCATAAAGGCAAACTTCTTATCCCCACCAGAGGGTGGTAATTTTACCAAGTAACTCAGACTCCCTCAATCCAAATAATTCCCTCAGAGAGGGAAGGCATCAGTTAAAAAATTTGAGTGTGACTCCCAAGATCAAACTGTTGCCAAATGACAACAGTTACTTGGTCTCAAGGCGTTCGGAGCTATTAAGAGACAGCATTCCAAAAAGTGTCATTCTACAATATGCCAGTAGAAAGCACAGGATAAAAAATTCTCTGTCACCTTCTTTTCTGGGAAGCCATAACAAGAGCTGAATACTAAGGACAAATTGAGATGTATTAATTCATGGGCACTGGATGACAAATGAATTTGTAATTCAGTCAACTGGCAACCAGGAAATTTAGCTTAGCCAGTTCATCAACCAACTGGCCTGGTCTTAGGCATATCAAGAGAAATACAAAGATTGACAGTAATCCAGAAAGCATAGATTCCTGTCATTCCCTCTCATTTCCACCCTCACCAAGCTCACGAAATGTGTTTGGTTGGACAATCAAAATACAATCTCTCTGGTGACTATACACAGTAGAGTGACTATAGATTATAACAATGTATTATATATTTCAAGATAGCCAAAAAAGAGGATCTTAAAAGCTATTACCACAAAGAAATGATAAATGTTTGAGGTGGCTGGATATACTAACCACTCTGATTTAATTATATTATATAACATATACACGTGTTGAAGCATCACACTGTACCCCACAAACATGTAAAATTATGATGTGTCATTTATAAACAAAACAAAAAATAAATTTAGACATTTTTAAAACTTGAAAAAGAAACACATAATCCAAACCTCCTAGTGACTAAATACCTGACTTTTGCCCTTTGAGTTCAAAAATCTTCTAGGCCAGGCACGGTGGCTCATGCCTATAATCCCAGCACTTTGGAAGGCTGAGGCGGGTGGATCACTTGAGGTCAGGAGTTCAAGACAAGCTGGCCAATATGGTGAAATTCTGTCTCTACTAAAAATACAGAAATTAGCCAGGCGTGGTACTGTGCATCTGTAGTCCCAGCTACCTGGAAGTTGAGCCAGGAGAATCACTTGAACACAGGAAGCGGAAGTTGCAGTGAGCAGAGATCGCACCACTGCACTCCAGCCTAGGTGACAGAGTGAGACTCTGTGTCAAAAAAAAAAAAAAAGGAAGTCTTCTAGACATTCTCTTTCCTATGTTGAATATAATATTCTCCTTCCTTCATTAAATATAGTGATTCTGGTTTCCCACCTCTAGAAATGTTCTCAGAGAAGGGTTACTGAAAATGAATGAATTTGGGCTCTTGCTCAGAGTCACAAACCACCCCTGTTATTCATACCAATCATTCTTCTGCTACATTAAAGCCATAAAGACAAATCCCATAGGAACATTTGGCAGTATGGAAAAGCACAGGACCCAGGTGTCTCTCAGAAAGAAGAGTAAATATAATTTGTACCTTTACCTCAAACACAGCTCATTGAACAACCCATTCCTGCTCAACAGAAAAATTAACTGATGTACAAAATTACCTTTATTTTGAAAATTTTGAAATTCCCCATCAATCATGTGTCCACATATGTGCAAGGAAGATGCAATACTAATATCCAAATTAGAAAAGTCACAGAGAGAGTTACAGACATGAAATAAAAGGTGAGACAAACTCCCCAAAACAAAGGTGTAAGGTACGCTCTTTTGGGTACATTTGGCCCAACTTTAGAGTAGTTCTGGCAGAACTAAAAGAAATATCAGGATCAGAGTTAGCCTGACAAATTCATTACATTCTTCACTATGCTCTGGTGACACCTACACAAACCTCAAGAACAGTTGCTCTGGAATTCCAAGGATTTCAGGACACTTGGGTTTAAGATTCCTATCACAGTGCCAATGAAACAAGGGGATTTGGTTTTTCTTCTCAAGAAATACTTGAGATTTTCAGTACAAATCTCAGTCCAGTGCAGATTCTATTTTCCCTTCTCACCTTTATAAATTGGTAGTCCTTTGAAGCAACAATACCAGGCTACCCCAGGACAAATCTAACTACAATGGTTATAATATCAGGCATGCATGATAGATCACCCATTGACTACCTTTCAACCACTGTACCTTAAGATAAAATGTGATATACTTATTATGCAAGTGCAGGCTTGAGATAGTAAAATGCTATGAAATGTTAATTGTTGAAGTTATTGCTCTTTTTTGAGGTTGCAGTCATCAGTCCAAGTGAACTGCTGATGGAACCTATATGGCAAGCCTGGAGTTCATTTGGGACACACAATTATTATTACAGAAAGCTTCAGAAGTAGTAGGATATCACAAGGGAGAGACTGAGGTATAAACAAGATCCAAATTCTTTTTGTACCTAAACTTTAGGCAATCATACAAGTTGAAAAGAACTCACTCAAAGGTTGGCTCAAGATTTAACCACTGCCAGAAAAATAGAAAAAATGAAGATACACACATGCAAATAAAATAGTAAGAAAGAAAATGAAACAGTTGCCAAAAAATGGAATAGCAAAAAGTATATATGTGTGTGTATGCATGTGTGTATATATAAAATCATCATCTTATATGTAGGAGAATCTTGGGACATTGCCACACATTTCCTTTAGAATATTCTCATCATTGATTATGCCAAGGACATAGATGTAAAGTGAGGTCTACAAGGCAAATTGGGATATATGGTCACTACCTATATGGAGACTGGTGGATTCTACCTTCAGCCTAAATGGCTAAGCTGAAATAAAATTTAGGTATGCATTCACAAAAAATATATACTCTTCTTATTATCCAATCTACACAGTGTATATATATAAACATATACATATATATACATAAATACATATATATGTATACATACATACATATGCAATACATCCCATTCGTAATAAACACTCTCCCAGAAAAACTAGCTTGAGCCCCCTGATACCAATTTCCTAGAGAAATGTGACAAAAAATTAAAACAGATGTTGTGCTAGCCAGGCATAAAGTGAGAATCAATTATGACTATTTCCTTTCCTGGAGTCATTTCATTCTAGAGAGCATCTAACTAAAACCCTTTCTTGATATAAATGAAAAAGCGTTTCTTTGAAACACACGACTAGTAAATGATATATATCAGTTTGCATCCTGTGACATATTGCTAATCCTCTGAGTATTAAATTGCCTCTGCTTCAGTTATATAAATGTTTAATTTTTTTCATCTTTAGTTCTAGTAAGGTTTCCCAGAAAGTGTATTATCTCTGCAGATATCACCACTCACCAATTAGGGAAGGCAACAGTGCACAATTCATAGTGACCTCTATATATAATAGACTTTGACACTTGGGTCTGCTTGGGAGGGGATGGATTAGACAATTTAATAGAATCTATAGTGACTAATTCTTTCCATGAAAAACATTTTGTTTTGTGGATGGCACATTTTTTCCTTTGGATTTATTTCCAAAACCAAAACAAAAGCATTTAATGATGTTTACAGTGAAATGAAACAGCTGAAGACCAGCACATAATCACCATATTTTGTTTTCTCATCTTTAAGTCTTTTAGCAGTAGGGCTTCCAGCTGAGCTTGAGTCTAGCTTTTCTCAAGACATAGCCAAGCATTCTGAAGCTTCACTGAGCCTAAACACCAAGTTGAATTCATATTTCTTGATTGAAAAAGACAGGCTGTTTGCATAGCATGTTTGCATCAGTAAAATACTGAAAATGACATTTGTGCCCAAGTCAATCTAAACATTCTGCCTTAGTTGAACTCTGCTAATGCTATTACACCCTGGTTTCTGCCTAGCAAAGTTTTAAATAGTGCCCCTTGCTAAAGCATGTGTGGCTGAGTTCACAAAAATAGACTCTTCTTCATACATGAGGATGCCACTCCTGACATGTGCTTTGAAGTGCCTTTCATATTAATGGAACACTTTACATTCACTCAGCCATGTTCTTTTACCCTGGTGTCCCCTATAACTAATGGCATGGTTTTGTGTAGTAGCTAGAGGGACAGATTTGGCATAGCAGTCCCATAGACAAAATGGGAACTTTGGGACTTTCTATCCTCGGTAAATAGTACACAGTCAGAGAACAGTCTCACTCTGGGTAAAGCTAACCAGTCTGATAAGGAAATAAAACCCACCCCTTTGGTTTCATTAGTGCTGTGTTCTATGCAATTCAATTGATCAACTAAATTCATGTACTAAAGCAAAAAGAGACATTTATTCCTGGAGAGAAGGCATCTGTTCATCTCCTATAAGCTCAGTGCAATTTTATTGAAGAAAATGTATGTAATACGTACATGTAGTCAGCCTCTAAAATGCCTGAACATTATACAGACCTAGGGGATCTACTTAGGGAGGGCAAAGAAGAGTCTGGCTAGGTGTCAGGACATCTCAAAAACCTGTAGATGATGCTGAGGTATGAGCTCTGTAGACATCTTGATAATACACTCATTAAGCAAAGTAGTACAGTGTGCCTACAAACATTCAGTTCTTTGGAGTCGATTGTTGCAATTTACATCAAACCAGTCCTTACCATGGTCAGGCATCTGAGATCCCATGGAGGTCACACTGGTGTTCAGCACATCATTGACAGCAGTATCACAATACAGGCTTCGCTGGACATCATGCTCACTGTCAGTTTGGTCGCTCTCCTCATGTCCACTATCCTTCAGGCTGTTGCCCTCTAAGTCCTTGAAGGTGGAGCTGCTGGGTTGAAGAAAGAATGATAATTTACAACCGTGACAGATCTGATTTTAAAAATCTTTCTGAGCCAGAATGATGTCAGCTCTGTAATGACGCAAACGGTGGCTAGATTGTCCAATAGGGTAGGAATAAGGGGAAGAGAAATTTGCATTTAAAGATAATAAAACTTAACATTGCAGAAAGGTTCCCACTATTGGATGCTGATACGGCTAATATTTTCATTCACTTATCTTCAGTACATCACTACAGACAAGATGAAAGAAGCTACAAATCTAAAACTGCCTCTAAAGAATGTTATCATTTCAGAAGGCTTTATTCTCTTCTTATAAAATCAAAGTAAAATAATAATAGCTAATGATTGCTGAGGGATAACTATACATGACGCACTGTTTTAAGTGTCTGACATTAACTGTTTAAATCATCACAATTCTATAAGACAAAGGTTTTACTAATATTTTCATTTACAGGTGAAAAAAACAGAGGTACATAGAAGTGAGATAACTCACCCAATGTCACACAGCTGGTAAAAAATATAGCTGATCTAAGACCAAAGACAGGTAGTCTACCTCCTGAGCCTGGCCTAGAAATTTACCCACTATGCATATTGACTCTTAAAAGATGTCTACTAACCAACTTTAAAAAGCAAAGGTAGCAGAAACTGAAGCAGTGCAATTAAAATAGGAAGTATTATCAGGATCACAGAACCCAGGTCAGTTTTATCTGAGAAAGACGAATGAACATATTCAAAGAAAAAGAGTAGAGTCAGTAGCTGAGAAGAGGAGAGCCTTGGTGCGTGGAAGGTGTGATGTTTAATTTTGTGAGTCAACTTAACTGCATCATGGAATGCCCAGACAGCTGGTTAAACATTATTTCTGGGTGTGTCTTTGAAGGCATTTCCAGAAGAAATTAGCATTTGAATTGGTAGGCTCAGTAAAGCAAATAACTCTCCCCAATGTGGGTGGGTGTCACCCAATCCATTGAAGGACTAAATTAAACAAAAACTGAGAAAGACGCTGAGTTTGCTCTCTGCCCTACTGCTTGAGCTGGGACATTAATCATCTCCCACCCTCAGTGCTCCTGGTTCTCAAGACTTCAGACCTAGACGTGAAGCTACACTATTGGCTCTCAGGTTCTCAGGCCTTCAAACTACACTTCCATCTTCTCTGGTTCTCCACCTTACAGATGGCAGATTATGAGACTCCTCGGCCCCCATAATCACATGAGCCCATATCTTACAATAAAACTCTTTCTACATATATACAGATTTAGATATGCCTATTGGTTCTGTTTCTCTGCAGAACCCTAACTAATACAGAAGGTAAGATAAAAATGAGAACCAGAGAGTGAGCACTAATACAATTGTGAGTATAGTCATACTAAGAACATGAAAACTTTCAGCTCAAGAGTTGGTGGGTAACATGACCCTTGCATTTATTAAATCAATCTACCATACAATGCACTAAGCATGCAATCCAAGAACTCCATACCATTTCTATGGAATAGACAATAATACATAAGGTACAGCTATAGGACACCCACCTGGTATTTCTAATACTTTGTATGTCCTGACAGAATCCACAGCTGTGCTATACCATGATCCATAAATTATGTATCTGAAATATCTAGTGGATGGTGAATCCATTCCCAAGTCAGTGAGGAAGCAGCAAAGGCACACTCAAGAAAATGTGTTGTTGCCTCAACAAGGAAGAGTGGCATGTTTGTGAATTAAAACAAACCCTAACAGACCAAGTATGCCTCTGAGAAAAGATCCCTGTGGAGATGACACTGCAAACTCACTTGATCTGCTCAACCTTGGACATTCACAGGCCTGGCTCTCTGAGACTGATAAGAAGATTCAGTAAATATAATGAAAAGCTATGCCATGGACACAATGGAAACATTGTCACTCTTCACACTTGGTCAAGAAGAATCACAGCAGATTTTTAACATATGACCAACCTAGATGTAGAATGCTTGCTGACCTGAATATAAAAAGGAAAGATCTGGAGGGCAGTAACTGGAAAGGCATAATTATAAGAAAATAAAGAGTAGGAGAGAGTGAAGCACTGACCTGTTAGCTAATTATTTTCAGAAAGAATAACTGAGTATCAACTGCACTAAATTTAAAATCACTCACTCAGCTCCTTCAATTTATGTCACACAGCTAACAGCCTTGTGGACCCACCAGGATGCAGTTCTTTTAGAAAAACAAATTATCCTACAGTTCTTTTATGGTCAGGATGGCCAATTGGAAACACATGATTTAAGTGTTTCACTATTTCTAGCTTTATGGCGCATATTATGGAGTTTTCTGGAAATACTATTATAATCCCACAGTTTAAGTAAATTTAAAGTTTGCTTTTTAGAAACTATTCTCTGTTTTGTGAGGTGGGTGCCTGCCTACAAGCACCCATGTACCTATGGAGAAAGGAAATGACCTGCCTGGATGATATTCAGGTCCTCCATTTTTATAACAAATATTAACTTTCCAACCTGTATATTTTCTGGTATCTGAAAATTTCCTTAATTCACAACAAAAAACTGCCACTTTAAGCCAAAATAATCAACTCTGAATTCAGCAGTTGTTGAAACTCGCTTGAAACATATGATGGTGATGGGTCTAGTATGAGGGCAACGTAATTAACCAGCCCTTGAAACAGGACTTCCCAACCTTTGCACTATTGACATTTGGGGTTGCATAATCCTTTGTTGTGGCTGCCTATGCATTGTAAGGTGTTTAGCAACATCCCTGCCCTTTATCTACTAGATGTCAGTAGTGACCTCCACTTAAGGGAAAAAACCAAAAGTGTCTCCAAAGAGACATTACCAAATCACCACCGAGTTGAGAACAACTGCTCTAGGTTATTTATTTCTATAGCAAACTGTAGTGAAAGGCATTGAACTTGGAGACATTAGGACAAGTAATAATCTATAATCTACCACTTCATCTATATGGTCCTGAACCTGATACCTAATGTAATTGAATCTCAGTTTCTTTATCTGTAAAATGTGTTTGCTAAAACCACCTTCACAAGGCCATTTAGAAGACTCAAAGAGACTGTACATGAAGTACCAGATACACATAGATGCTCCATAAATGGTTATTGTTTAATGCAATCATTATTCTGTGTAGTAATGCTTTTACTGAGTTACAATTAAATATTATGCCCATGGTTTTTATAGGATTGGTATAGAAAATTTAAATTTAAAGAATATTTCTATAACTTCTATAAATAATAGTCACACACTGCCTAATATGTTAATTTCTTCTAACACTAAAGAACAGAAAAAAAAATAGTTCTGTCAAATGTCCATCCTTCCTTTGTTGAATAATGAAAACTATGTCAACTGATGTACTTACTGCTTTCTCTTGGCTTCTCAAAAACTTCAACATAAATGTAATGTTTAATTGCAGTCAGTTACCTCCCTGGATGCCAGAGATGTCTACCTTACTTCTCCTAATTGGTTTTGGATCTGTCTTTTAAAAATTTGATCATCCTTTTTATAGGCACCTGAATGTTATAAACAACCTTAGAGATTTTGATTTTTAAATAGAAATGATGGAAATAAAACAGTGAAGGATTAGCTACTAGGATGTGAGGGACTGGTAGTGTGAGCACAAGAAGTTGTGTATTCTCAGAATAAAAAGCAAGAGGTGTAACAACTCTCCCAAACCTTAGAATAGTTAACTCATTTAAAGATTAGTTTGCCCATCTGACAAACTAAGTGCCACTTACACTGATCTTGTAAGAGCATTTAGCGGTGTAATGAATGGATTTGTGCAAGGCAGTTTAAGACCCAGTGAACAAGATGCTGCAAATTGTAAAACAGCCTGGTAAATGGCTACTAACCCAAAACAAGTAACAATTTATGCCAGGCATAAAAAATGCTGATTTCACTTGCTTTATTACCAGCATACCTCTTGGGAGATGAAGGACTTGTAAAACAACTTTTGTGGGACAATAAATTAGAGGTTCCTGTTTCCAGTGATATTGTAAATGCACATGTTTCTATTACTGCTCTGGTGGCCAACAGAAAGACAGGTATGTTTGAAAACACCTAGAACAAGGTTCTGTACAGAAGCACTACTCAGCAGACACATAATGAATGAACACACAAATTCTGACCCATATTTACCACGTAAAATATTAGAACTCCTTTCCAAAAGACATAAGATCTGAATGGAAACAGGTTTTATCTTCCTAGTAGGTGATACCACATACCCAGAGAATAATATCTGAGGCTAGGAATGAGAAGGGAGTGAGAATCCAGATTATTTTAACTGTATTTAAGTAATATAAGGAAAATCCTAGAGTGGTTTCTGGACCACCTATATCACAATCACCTTGGGAACCTGTTACAACTGGAGGTTCTCTAGGGATGGAGCTAGTGTGTCTCTGCCTTTAACAAGCTTTCCAAGTCATTCCAATGCACATTAAAATTCAGAAATCGCTGACTTAAAGAGAAATGTAGTGCTAGTCTTTAATAGAAAAAGGCTAAGGTTTTTTCAATTTCTCTCATGCATTCACTCAATAAACATGTACCAACCACTTACTATATACAAGGCCCTATATGAGGTGCTGCAAAACCCCAGGACAATTTGGGTGGAAAAAGAAAGCACTGTGCATGATTTAGGGAGCCAAACCTCCTATTCCTTTCCACACTGAGTCAGTGCTTTGTTGATTTCCTATTTCATTTTCTTTGGCCACAGACTCATGGCCTGCTTGATATTGTTCCCAAAGTACTGCAGGAGTGGATATCAGACAGCAGACCACAAAACGGGCATGAGGAAAGAGTGTTGCAGCACGGGCAAAGTACCACTGCTGGCTTCCCTTGCTCTGAGAAGATAGCAAGAAACAAACAGAGCAGGAAGGAAGTCCATCCAAAAGAAAGTCTGCACTGCCATGATTTGTTAATCTGGGACTCTCACATAAGCCTCCTTGGGTATATCTGCAGGTTGCAAGTGACGTTTTGAGAAAAAAAAATAATAAACTACAGAAATATAATGCTAGATTCCTTGGTGCATGAAATTATGGGGAGCCTTCCATAACACTTCCTTTTCCCTTCCAAATCCTTCTCAATCTTGATTTGTGCCTATGGGAACCCCCTTGCTCTCTGGCTTTCTGTTGGGTTTAGCCAAAGGAAGACACCAGCAGGAGATCAGAGCAGAGGAGGACAGTGATATCAGGATATTGATTGTCTCTGCCCCTTCCTTTCAGGGTCACTTCATGACGACTGGATCCCTTGGCCAACCAAAAGTAACTGTTACTCTCAAGTCAATGTTCCCTACTCTCTTCCCCTGTCCTGTCTGAAGTATTTTTAGCTCTTCCAGTGCCATAATACAGCAGTATCCCTGGAGGTTCGCTAATCGTTTCCAAGCCTTTGTAAATAATTACCTTTGTAAATAAACTTTCCTTAAGCCATTTCAATTTAGCTGTGCCAACTACTTCATGTAGGAAACCTGACTGACGAAGGAAAGAAGCAAAGGTGGACAGTGGTAGCTGCTATTCAACTACTCAAGATAGATAGATGTAAGAGAGGAAAAGATACCTGTGTGTAAACAGTCTGGCTAAGAATGCTAACCACTGCTAGAAAATGCCAAAAAGAAAAATCCAGGAAACATCCTTGGATAAGCAGAAAATGAATAGAACAAGAGAACGTGGATAGAAAAATTAGTTCTCGGCCGGGTGTGGTGGTGAACGCCTGTATTCCCAGCACTTTGGGAGGCAGAGGTAGGTAGATCACTTGAGGTCAATAGTTCAAGACCAGCCTGGCTAATCTGGGGAAACCCCATGTCTACTAAAAATACAAAAATTAGCCAGGCACAGTGGTGCATGCCTGTAACTCCAGCTACTTGGGAGGCTGAGGCAGGAGAATCGCTTGAACCCAGGAGGTGGAGTTCTCAGTGAGCTAAGATCCAGCAACTGCACTCCAGCCTGGGCAACAAAGCAAGGTTCCATCTCAAAAAAAAAGAACAAAAAGGAAAAGTAAGTTATCAAAGTCAGCCTGAAATTGTATTGGCATTCAAAGAAACAGGGACTTGATAGTAAAATTAAAACTGATAATCAGATTCAGAATTTCCTGGCCAAGAGTTTTTTCCATGGATATAAATGGATCTTCAAAAAAACACATACAGCAAAACTCCTTTCAAACATTGCTGCAAACTGTTTGAAAAGGCTTTGCATGCTTTTATCACCTGGTGTTTGCCACCACTCTCGACATTTTCCACACATTTTACATTTATCCCAGTTGGTCCCCAGAACAGCATAGCACATAAGATTCCCTGTATGTTTCTAGGTATTATGCTTTGTCTAAACTCAATTGGCCACACAAATTTCAAAGCCTTCAGGGTTCCCCAAAGCCTCACAATTCTATACACAGAATCCTGTCAAAAATGCATGTGTCTCCCGAGCTTTCAGATGTTGTTGCCTCTTAATCAAGGTAGTCCCTGCTTTAAAAAAAAAAAAAAAGCTATCTTTGATTTCATGGATAATCAAGAGACTTTTCCACCAAGAACCTATTAAGTCTAGCTTGTGCCTTTTGTGTGTATGTGTGTATAAACAAAAAACATATAAAATAATTAACCAAAATCAGAGGTTCCCAGTAAGCCTCAACACTGCTGTGGAAATACATGTATCCCCAAAGCTAAATGTTTAAACTTAAGTTTTTATCTTATCAGTCTACCTTGTAAATTGAATAGTCAGGACTGTTTAAGATGCAAGGGTCCCTGAGAGTCTTAGCTTTCCTCCAGACTGTGAAAATAAGACTCATATTATCAGGTTTTTTTATTTTATTTATTTATTTTTCTTTTTGGTAGAGATGGTGGGGCGGGGAGGGTCTCACTATTTTGCCCAGGCTGGCCTCGAACTCCTGGCCTCCATCATCAGCTTCCCAAAGCACTGGGATTACAGGCATGAAACACTGCGTCCAGTGTCATGTTATCTGTTTAACCTGGCTATAGGATTCTCAGGTACCCTGAGTTAGCCCAAGGGACCTGTGAGGATAAGGCGAGTCACTGTTTTTATCAAAGTTTTAAAATGGAGCTTTGAAAATAACAATCCGAAAGCAGAAAACAAAGCAGATTTCTGCTACAAAGGCACTCTAATCAGTGCACATAAGAAGGTATCTTTTTTCTTTCTAAAACAAATTAGCCAGATAATTTTGAATTCCTCACCTTTTGCTTTTATGATGTGAGCCAGAAAAATATTCTAAATGGATTCCTCCCAACCCCTCAAAAAAAAAAAATTCTCAACTGTGCTTTCACTGGTAATACAAGGACTACCCATTGTCAGACAACTAATGATCATCACTTAGGGTCACAAGTAATTCCAGACCAATACAGATAAACTTAGCATGTTTTAGGGGTTACTGAAGCCTCATAAATTAAATTAGACATGAATGCAAGTTACTTGAAGCTTGTTTATTCCTTGAATTCTACTATTCTGGTGATGTAAATTTATGGGATTAGAGCCGGCAAAATAATAGAATTTGCAACTCTTCTCTGCTACAGCTCTAACATACCCTACTTGCCTCTGTTTCATTTCAACTGTTTTAACAAACATATTCAGAGTTCAATTTTAGCTACAGAATAAGCACTGGACCATTTAAGTAACTATTTACATGAAACAGCAATAAAGTCATCATTTGAATGGTCAGGACTGGTCTTTCTCAGTTTCCACTGAGAGGTTCTGTTCTTTGCTCAGTTTCCATCCTTTAGAGGGCTTCCCAAACCCCTTGTCCTTCTCTCATTGGGTGCAGCCCACTGCACCAGATGGAATCTTTCTTGGCAGTATTCAGCTCTGTACTCACATCCATAACAGCTCCTTAGATACTAAATTATGACCAACCAATCACATAAATCTCAACTTTGAATGTTTCATCTGAAACACTTCTAAATATTTTAAGAAGAATCAGGCAAATTTCTTTTTCTCTCTCATCTAGGAAGGAAAGGATTAGCTTCTCTGTCATTAAAATACCCTCAAAATGATTTCAAAGTTGTTGAAATAGCAGCAATCTCAAAACACATGGGAAGTCCTACATGAAAAAATTTTTAAGGCTTAAAGTGAAGAGCAACAAGATTTTTGTATCAACATGATTGTAAAAGTTTCCTATTGTATATTTCTAATATCACATTAGAAATATTAGAAATTAGAAATAATACTAGAAATAGTGAATATCTGTAATATCAGATTTCTGTCACTATATAAAACTATATTTTAACATAATCCCAATTTTATTTTTCATTTTGAGTGTTTATACATACATTTTCATACAAAGAAATGTAAGATGTCAACAGTGATTACCCTTAGTTGATGGAATTACCAGTGATGTATATTTACTTTTTTTATGCTTCTCAATTTTCCAAACTTCCTACAATAAGTAGGTTAGGCATTCATTTTTAAATCCCAGAAAAAATACGATTTAAAAATTTTAATCTGTTTTGCTTTTTAATGTGAAATCAAGGTTAGTTGTAGCAATAAGCAAGCAAACCAACGTACCTTTTGATTAAATGAGCTCGGCTATTCACGTAGTTGGAGTCAAAAGAATAGTTTTCAGTCTGCAATGAGAAGAAAAAATTTAAAAGATTACATGGATGATTTATAAGTAGAGTCTTAACTGTCCTACTTAGAAGGAATATTTTTTCTGGGCTAAGAAGCAGTGAGTGAATTGGAATCCAAGGCCACAGAGGAGCAGCAGCGTCTGCCTCCTTCGGGCCCTAGGGGCTCCGTGGAGGCAGCAGCTCCCCTCTGCAGACCAAGGCAGTCTTGGCACAAACAGAATATGACTGGCTACTGACCATGCAACCACTTACCGAAAAGAGACAACATGACCTACAATCTTTACAGAAACTAATTGCTTCCCATTCCCCAGTGGAGACAATTCTATGCCCATCAAATTGACTGGAAGTTCAAAGGTATTTTTATTAGTAGTAGATAATTAACATGTTAAAATATTTATTCCAAAGATATGGAAATGCAGGCAAGGTAATCCCCCACTGTGGATTTAAACTCTGCACTTCCCTTTGTTTCAAGACATTTGCTCAGCACTGGTTATACAGGAAGGCCTTTGTTTTATCCCAGATATAAAGGCAAACAAGTATTAAGCCTAAAACAGGGTGAAGAACAGTCCACAGGGGGTGCCAAAGCCTTTCATGTGAAACATGAAGTTTGCAAGCAAACCTGTCTCAGCTCCTGTCATTAGAACACCACTGTTTAATCTGGTTACAGCAGACTGCTGGAGCAATGGCTTTATAAAAGCAAATGCAGAAAACCTGCCAGATGAAAGTGATGAAAAAGCAGCTTATGATCACCCAGAGGTTGGGAGAACTAAAGGGGAAAAGCCTCAGAAGGGGTGAAATCCAGAGAAAAGTTGACACTAAAGTAACTGAATGTTCTAGTAAAGTGGATCTCATCCCCAGCACTTAAGTACTACTCTTCTTGAACCACTGTATGATCTAGAAATTACCCAAACACATCGCCCCCACTCTTGCCATCCCACTAGAAATCTCCACCATTCCCACCTTTCCTTAGGAGCCTTCTGAAATTATGAATGCTTGTTGCTGTCTAGCAAACAAAAGAGCAGAATCCTCTCAGAGCTCTACCTGTCAGATACTAACTCTGCTAGGCTCCTAAATGCTGCTCCTGCTTCCAGGGAGTTCACGGTTTAATGGAGAAGAAAACAGAACAGGCAATAGCAGATCCAGCTACTACATGGGCACCAAACAGCCAGCAGTAAGGGTGAAGACCCCAAGTGCCTACAATAGGTAGGAAGGGGGATGATGAATGTGTAAGAGAGAGGAGGAGACAGTACTTAGAAAGAAACTAAACCCCAACATTGCCTGTACTTACTCAGGTACGTTCATGCACCCACCCATGCCCCTCATTTGAAGATGGACTGTGTAATATCTACTCACACTGCTTTTATCCTGACTTTTATATCCCCTTTTTAATGTAAACTCAAGCAATTTTTAATGCTATTGGAAGCATGGGTTGGGAGACTAAAAATCAAAAGGGTCAGTTCATTTCTGGTTTCTTCATAGAGAGTGAATGCTGAAATTGTCACAAACAGGAAAAGGAAGAAAACTTGAAGCCATGTTAGGAATACAATCCAAGTATTTGCTGTAACAAGTATATACATCAGTCAGTCAACCAACAAACACTCAAGTTAATTCATTGTACCAACATAACAAGTAAAAATGATGTTGGTTAAATGTGTTCATCTATGATATTCAGTACAACATATAATTTAACAAGTGAGAAGTTCACTACTCCATAAAACTTATGCTATCCTGTTGATGTGGTTTGAACCTGTGTCCCCATCCAAATCTCACGTTGAATTACAATCCCAAATGTTGGAGGTGGGGCCTGGTGGGAAGTGACTTGATCATGGTGGCAATTTCTCATGAATGGTTTAGCACCATCCTTCTTGGTACTGTCCTCTCTATAGTGAATGAGTCCTCGTGAGATCTGGTTGTTTAAAAGTGTGTAGCATTTCTTCCCCATCTCTCTCTCTCTCTCTCTTTCTGCTCTGACCATGTTATATGCCTGCTCCCCCTTAACCTTCCACCATGAGGCCCCCGCAGAAGCCAAGGGGATATCAGCATCATGCCTCCTGTACAATCTGCAGAACCATAAGCCAATTAAACCACTTTTCTTTATAAAATTACCCAGCCTCATTTATTTCTTTAGAGCAATGTAAGAATGGACTAATACATCTGTTAAAACAGGGAATTGATTAAGCACTCAGCAGTTCAAATATTCATTTCAGTTTGTGATCTTGGGCAAATTACTTAATCCCTGCATGCCTCAGTTTTCTTCTCTGTAAAACAGGGATAATAGAACATGAATCCAAAGGAGAATTTCAGCTGTGTTTATCAGACCCATGACAGGAAAGGCGGGAATCCTGATCCCTGTGCTTTATATGGAACCTGCAACTCCAAGTAGGATCAGGAATTTGACCTCATTGAGGCAATAAAATAGTGGCACATCCATGTTCTATCTCATCTTGAAAATCTACTAAATCATTTTTTCAAGGTTAGTAAAGAGACACAAATACAAAAAGTAAATCTAGAGGATACTGGCTTTGCAGAAAAACCATAAGATGTGCCAGCAACCCAAGCTACTGTATTTAAAGAATCTGTCTTTACTGCCTTTAAAGAAGACAGTTCTCAAGTAGAAAATTTTCCATATTTTTGCATATAAAGGCATGGAACCTGTGTGCACTGTGCAACAAATATGAAGCTCCATGGAGACCTGACCTCCAGGCATGGTGCCAGAACCACATGTTCAGGCAAAGAAGCAAAACCATGCACATTTTATTTCTAACGAAAATACTACTTCTTGGTCCTAATGCCATAATATATCTCATCATGAGAATTCCCACTCCCTGGCATTAAGTTGAGAAGAGACAAGTCTAGAGGGCTTACTTGTAATGACCTAAACAATTCTTCCCCCCAGTACACGCCAGTTAACCCTGGGCAGATGTGCCAGGCATGATCTGCTACTGTAAAGAGAAGAGTATCATAGAAGCTTATAACCTTCCTATCTTTCTTCCTCCTTTTTTAATTCCAAAGGAGTAAACCACACATTCTTGCAGGTCCTGACCTTCAAATGAAAATATATAGTGCCCCAAATCAGCACAAACCTTCATGGGCAGATGTCCTCTGCTGCATCCTAATGCAATTAGTAGTGCTAGTTAATGTGGCAGGTTCCTAAAACCGATTTTCCCAGAATGGATGGGGCTATGCTGATTTACCCATTGTCTTGTGCCTTTGTAATCTGTCTCAGGTCTCTTTGTGAGGCAGCTGAGTTACAGTTATGGGAAAAATCTATGCAACAGAATTATTCTAATTGGATAGAATACACTATTCTGGCCTCATTAGTACTACATTCCAAACAACTGAGTTAACTGGCCATAGATGGCCTATTATATTATGGGTCTATGTGTACTGACATCAAGTGTTCTAGCTCTTACTGGTTCAAGGTGTATGCCCAAACCCAGCTCCTGTGCACTAAGAGAGCATATTTTTTCACACTTCTGGTGGAGCAAAGGATGAGACTCAGATCATCCAAAAGAAGGAAATAATATTTTCTTAATGAATAGTTTGCATGTCTTAAGCCAGTGGTTCTCAGTCCTAACTACACATGAGAATCATCTCAAAATCTTCTTTTGTGTGAATAAACAAAAAATAAAAATACTGTCACCAAGGACCCACTCCAAGAGATTCTGAGGCAATTAGCCTGG
The DNA here is from genome assembly GCF_049354715.1 of Callithrix jacchus. NCBI lineage: Eukaryota > Metazoa > Chordata > Mammalia > Primates > Cebidae > Callithrix > Callithrix jacchus. Next base: position 96,660,675 of record NC_133524.1, read on the forward strand.
AGTTGGACTCAGGCACTGGGTGGTTTTTTTAATAAAGTTTTCCAGGAAATGTTAGTGTACCTTCAGGGTGGCAAACAATTGTCTTGAACAAAGGGCTGATCACAGGCTCTGACCAAATGTGTTGCATTTTCTAAGGGAAGCCCAGCTGTTTAGGAGTTGTCACTTCTGTCAGATTATCTGTCAAGGTCATTTCAATTTAGGATAAAGAACCACAGAAGAAATACGTTCTTTAAGATATAATACAAGAGCTTTTCTCCTTTCGTGCATGAATGTATTTGCTCCTACTCAGCCTTATTTAATCAAAATTTGCTTGACATTATTCCAATATCTTCTCTAAGTATGCTAAATGGCAAACAACATGAAACATTTGAGAGAGGAAATCTTCTCTAAATGTCACATTAATTTCACTAGGAAATGTCCCTGTTTCTAATGAGACAGCCAGGTTAACAGAAGAACACAGCAAACAGATAAAAACAACATTTGCTTTGGAAAAACCTAATTGTGACATTTAGAAAAAAAATGAGTCTGGAGCAAACCTTTTTATTTTATCTCAGTGGTAAATAAGAGTCACTTTCTTATTTATTATATTTATCACAAATTCTTTCTCTAATTTGAATTCTTTATCCTTGGAATTCACTGAAAGAAAGTGTCTCACTTGACCTAGGTTTAATAACATTTTGATTTTTAAAAAATCTCAAACAATAAATAATTCTGGACAGCTCAGTTTTATAGACAGCTTAGAGCATTCTCCTTTAAGAACTAAAACTTTGATTTAAAATTTTAACCATCTGCCTTGTTCTGAAATATATTGCAAAGTTGCCCTCCTTAAAATAGGGTATAAAAAAACATAATTTAACCTCTTACTGGTTACTTAGGAGCATCTTTATAAACATAAATTATTACACCATGCAGGTTTTGCCTGTATACTCAATAACCCCAAACTGCTGTGGTTCTTTTTCCTGTCTTTAATTTTTAACATAGAATCATCACCAACCTTCTATTAAACACGGGGTTTTTAACTTTTCAGTGCTGTTGGTGTAACAAAAGTAGCTTTTCTTCCATTTCAAGTTTGACACTTTTACTCTACTGTGTTATTGGAAACCATATAATTATATTTATGTCTAGAAAAAAGGAGTTGTAAAGTTCTGCATAGAGGGCTGAGATATTGTGGCCCTCAAGGGGGAAATTACATACTTTTTAATACATGGACTTCTGTGCAGTGTTTTGGTTTTTGTTTGTTAGCTGCTTGGGAGCTTGCTGTACTTACTACCTGCTGTTCTCAGCTTCCTTCTGGATATGGGAGGTTTCTAGTAAGATGTTTTGGTGGGGAATATGTTATTATATTTCGATGTTAATAAGTCTGGCATATCAGAAGTCAAATACTTCCACTTTGTCAGGCCCGCAAGGTACCAGAGAATGCCCTACTTTAATTGTCATTTTGCATTACTTTTACAGTTCACTGAATCGTGCCCTCGTCTCTAGAAGAGTGACTGCAGCTCTCTCAGCACCACATTTATCACCAAAGAGACTTCAACCCTAAGGAAAAAGAAGCCCAGTAAATGCAGATATCCAGGACTAGACTCTTTTCCCAGTGGCACAAATCCCAGGTCACTATACCAGGCAAAAATAAGGCTGCAGACACTGGGAATAAAACAGAGTTTACTCAAATCTTTAGATTTTCATTTGAAAATGAACGATACTTTCAAGTTACACTTTTAAGGTCTCATTAAGCTGAAAAGCATTATAACTGTAATTTGCTGCCTAATTTTTAACAGTTTTTAAGTCTTAAGTAATTTTAGCAATCAAAACAGGAAAACTGGAATCCCATATCAGCTACACAACAAAGTGATTATGAAATGCTGCTTCTTTTTTTAACTGCTGACTTCCAATAGTGATAATTGTGCCTATTGATCTATGATGAAAAGACCCATAACCTTTTTTAAAGCTGGCTGCTGTTTTAGATGTTCAAATGGCCACCTCCTCACAAAGATGATTTTTGGAAATGAGATAATAAATGGTTTTTGCCGACTTCCTACCCCCAACACATAAAAAATGAATATGTAAATTCTATATAAAAATAAAGCCGACGTGCCTCCAGCTAAAATGTATATTCAAAGACTCGTCCATCCAGACAGCAGCAGCTGAAGCAGGAATTAGTGAAGATGGAATAAAAGGCACCACTCCCAGCTGCCATCATTAGAAAGTTCATATTTGCCCTGAACTAGAAAACAAGCTAGGTAAACTCCTACTAACCACACCTATTGTCAGTCATATGCTCCCCACACATGCCAGCCCTAATTCTCTCCCTCTCTCTCTGTCTCTCTTTCTCTCTCTATTTCTCTCTCTCTCTCTCTCTCTCTCTCTCTCTCTCACACACACACACACACACACACACACAGTTTGACTATAGAAAGCAATGTGGTATAGTAGGGACAGCTAGATTCTCTCCCTAGGATTGTCACTAACTTACTGATGACCATGAATAAATCACGGTAACACTCTTGAGTCCTTAATTTATCTATATTTAAAATGAGGAGAATAACCAAAAGGACTTTGTGTTGTCTTCAAGCTCCAACAAACAATTCTAGGCTTCTAAAACAAGGTGATTCTTAATTTATTCATTTATCTATCCAGTAAGAATGAACTAAACCCTGATGAGCTCATGTCCTTTATAGGGACATGGATGAATCTGGAAACCATCATTCTCAGCAAACTGACATAAGAACAGAAAACCAAACACCACATGTTCTCACTCATAGGTGGGGCTTGAACAATGAGAACACATGGGCACAGGGAGGGGAACATCACACACTAGGGTCTTTTGGGGGTGGGGACTAGGGGAGGGACAGCAGGGAGTGGGGAGGTTGAGGAGGGATAACACTGGGAGAAATGCCTCATGTCGGTGACGGGGGGATGAAGACAGCAAACCACTATGGCATGTGTGCACCTATGCAACAATCCTGCAAGATCTGCACATGTACCCCAGAACTTAAAGTACAATTTAAAAAAAAGACATAGCCTGCACCTTCAAGGGGCTCACAAACTAATGGATCTTTGACCAGAGATGATCAAATGTCAGACATTTAACTAAATACACACACACAGACTGGCACCTATCTACCTGCAGATACATGCAAATACTTGTACGCAGGCTACTGGAATGCAACTTGGAGAACTGCACTGCTACTTTATAGTGCTAAATAATACCCTAGTAGCTTGATGATCATAGGTGACTCACATAGGAGAATTTGGCCCTCATATGTGTCATATGTACATAACCCACATCAAAAAAGGCAAGAAACCCCCCTATTCTATCAAATAGGTTATACAAGTCATAAAGTTCTTAAAAAATAGCTCATATGCCTGTCCTTTAGGCTCCACTTCCAAAGCCTTCATCACCTTGTGCCATCGTTTTCTAACCTTCATTTGTTCTAGCCTATTCTGCGAAATGTTGTTTGGATAATCTTCTGCACCCACTATTTTCATCACATTGTTTCTCTTTTCAAGATCTTACAGTAGCTCCTTGTTGCAATTAGCATTAAATCTAAATGAAGTCCTTAGCTAAGCAGTCATCCAACCCAAGCCATCTAATTTCCTTCATTTCTAATATATCTCCATCACTGATTATCCCACATTGCTTAGCATTTTCTCAGCACTTTTTATCCAGACTGTACAATGTGATTATACATTTCCTCAGGTTCTATGATTATTTCATGTGTAGTGTATCAGCTCATCTCTCAACAGGACTGGAAGCTCTCTTTTGAGGTCCCTATGCCATCTGCCACAATGCTAGACACTTAGCATGTGTTTGTGTAATGCATCGATGAATGATCAGAGAAGAGACGGACAGGATTAAGAATAAGGCTACTTATCACAATTAAGGCAGGTGACCAAGTTTATTAGGCCAAGGTGGTTCTACTTCTTCAGAAAGCATCCATTCTGCACACTGCCTTCTGTAGTTACAATTTGCTCACTGTTAGTACTCCCAAATACTACCTTATAAATACACAATAGCCTATATATAGCTAAAAGGGATAAGATGGCACAGTTAAGTGCTTTCTGCCTATCTAACTCTATCAGTCCTGCCACATCTCTGGGAATGGTGGTGACAGCATATGATAGTGTTCCCAAACCCAAATAGGTAACGTTTCTGTGACAAGATGAGGGTTCACCAGAATGTAGACCTCTGAGTCACAGATTGACAGTGTGGCAGCTACTTTTCTAAAGGTGGTAAACAACTCTAGCATCCCAGTGACTGTCAGGACAGGGCTATTAATGAGAAATATAGGCCATGTGCTTAACATTCAACAAATTAAATTGAAAGAATTCCCCTCCTAGCGGCCTGTCGTCACTCTTATTGTTTCACTGGCACCATTGATATGGTCACAATACCTAGAGGTGGCAAAGATGGCTTAGGAAAAGCACTTTTCTTTGCTCTCATCTTTGGGTCAACTACGCTTTTAGGAGAGCAACCTAGTTTTGAATTTCACTACAAAGGCCTCCTTGAGAAACCTAGCAGCTGTCTGCAGTAATCCATACAATTCAAAGCCTGCTGAAAGACGAGCCTAAACACCATACCATTAAACAAATACAGCCTTCTGAAGAAGGCTCTCGACCGTTTTCTAAGTCCTTTTTAGGGCATAGTGCACTCTGAAATAGTATCTGCTTATAGAAAATTTTCTGGGACCAGTTAATGACTATTATATGTACAAATACAAAATCAACAATATCTCAGTATGAGTAAGAGTAATTTAAGAGCAAATAAAATGAAAAATCCAATCATGTAAGTCAAACTCTTTAATCCCATGTAAACAGAACTTAACCGAGAACCAAATAGCTCTCAACCACATTTGCCAGTGGAACAAATTCAGGAGTCCAATCACCCTCCCAAATATGTAACTACAACACATTAAAGGTATTTTGCAGGCACAGAGTGCCTTTCATCCCCAAATATCAAAGCACTTTACAAGCAAGTGCCAACTGTTATTTCCCCCTGAAAGAGCCATGAAAACAAACACACAGGTTAAGTGCTACAGCCACAGTAAGTACTAACTCAGCTAGAGCATGCGGCAACAATAAGGACAATAAGAGAAACCCCAGGAGCACTGTTCTTGGCATTTTCTGCAACTGGGATAGGAAGCAATCAGAAAACAGTAACATGGGGAAGTGATTAGCCTGCTTCCTACCTGTGTTTCTCTGAGTGATTTCCTTGGCTACTTCTGTGAAAGGTCAGGAGCGTAGAGTCCAGCAGTTAGACAAAGAAAAAACTCAGCACACACTAACTGGAAATCATTCTCCAAACCTAACTGGAGGGCCCAGTCACATAGTGCAAGAGATGCAGAAATGAGTCACTTTGTTCCCTGAAACCTTGGTGACCATTTTGGTTGCCCTTTAGAGAGACTGGCAACCATTGTTAGAAGGTGTCCTAAGATGTAAGATTACTAGTCATGATGGTGGTTTCCATTTTAGAAGCTATGATTTGGTAAAGCTGGTCCAACCAACAATAAGAAACCCATATAAGATCTCCCACAGGAGGGTTGGGCATGGTGGCTCATGTCTGTAACCCCAGTGACTTGAAAGACTGAGGTTGGAGGATCACTTGAGGCCAGCAGTTCAAGACCAGCCCGGACAATATGGCTAGAGCCCATCTCAAATAAATATACACATATATACATATACATAATATATACACAGATATGTATACATTTATACGTATACATTATATATACATATACATTATGTGTATATGCATATATGTGTGTATATGTATATATGTATACATATACGTGTGTGTGTGTGTGTGTGTGTGTGTGTGTGATCTCCCACAAGCAATGGGATCCAGGAATCCACAGTATGAGCAATCCTGGACCCAGCCTACCTTTGAGCCCATCTGGCCCAGAGAAGGACCAGCACCCTCAGAACCTAAGCTGATCCATTCCTTTCTGCTAAATTCTATTTTATCAGTGCCTCAATTCTCTGCCACTTACTAGCTACAGAGCCCTGACTGCCTACAGAGTGTGCAAAGTACAATTTCTATTGAGCAAGCTTTGTCAGCTGAAAAGACTTTCAAAATATTTGGAGAGAAAGCGGCGGGTGGCCTTGTGCTTTTGGGCCAAAACAACACCCCCAAATTCTGTTCCAACCAATCCCATTATTTATATTATGTGCCCAGTTGTGTCTACAAGCTTATTTAAGACTGAAGGAGCAACAGCCTTTGGCATATCATTCTAAATTCATTTCCCTTGTACCAGCTTGTTGCTCAAGCCTGTAAAATATGATCGTGCTGACAAAAAACAATCAACTGATAGACTGTCTTGGAAATGGTGAATGCATTAGCTTCTAATATTGATGTTTTCTAATTAGATACGATACAATGGATCATTTTCTTCTTTGTGATCAATGAAACCTACCATAGTTCTCTTTTGTTGTAGATATTACTGCCTTGGCAAACAGAGGGGTGTCCCAGTGTGTTGAAATGAGTAGAGTCAAGGATAAGTACACACAGCATTCACTTATAGTTACTGTCACAAAAGTATAAACATATTATTTATTTCTGACCTTTAAGTACTCATTTCAAATTTAATGAGGCACAATAAACATTTCTCAATCTCAGATTCCATGGTTGCTTAACGCTGGCAGCCCTCTAATTATGACTGTAGTAAATAAAGGGCACTTGGCCCTGTTGAAATTATTAGGCACAGAAGGAAACCCACAGGAGCCTCCAGTTTCTAGTGACTTAAAGCATTATAGCAAATCACTGTTGGAGGCAAGATAGAGCTTACACTTTGGTGTCGCTTTGTAAACCATAACTGAGAAGCAATAAGAAGATGACTCAAAAATAATAATAGAAATGTTTACTCATTCTCTAAAACAGCCCACCCATCCTTCTCCCAAATTCTCACAGTGCTTCTCATTTTATTTGGGAAGGGGGATGAGGAGGGATGAGGGTGGGTTAGAATTTGATCTGATTTAAAATAGAGATTAACCAAAAGGCTACTATCTGACATGAGAGTGCTGGCAACCATGCACAGAAAGCCATAATTACACCTCACAAAGTGGCTAATAGTATCAGCATCTTGAAACTCCCAGAGCAGTAGAAATCTGTAATGCAGTTATGCAAGGCACCAACAGAACAATTACCAAAGCACCTTTTATTTCTATGAAATCTTTTATCACAAAGACTTCCAGAATGTCTAACTGGCTGTTATAAAAAGGGTTCATATACCCCCACAGCTGAAACACAATAGTCATTTTGCACCAGTAAGGGTAAGCATAAAAGATTGCAAAAGAGAGAAAAACTACTAAACCTCAGAAAAAGGATAAAAAAGAAGAATGTTTTTAGATGGGGAGAAAACAGACATGCAAGTTCATAACTGAGGCTGAAGGTAGCTACATTTTCTCAGATCTCATGGCACAAAATTGAAGAATTTTTCTTCTCATCCAGCCAGCAAGACTTTCATGAGGTGCTGAATGACCGCAATGGAGCAGATGCTTCCTCTTATAAGAATTAGCATTTGAAGAGGAGGGTCCAAGACGGCCAAATAGGAACAGCTCTGGAGTGCAGTTCCCAGCAAGAACAATGCAGAGGGTGAGTACCCACTGCATTTCCAAACAAATTTTCACTGCTAACAGACCAAGAGATTCCCAGATCGAAAAGTGCCACAAGTTTTCAGCATGGCAGTTTCAGCCAGTGCTGGGTTGGCTCACAGAAACTCACACAAATCTGGGCAGCCATTTCAACTGGCACCTGGAACACCTGTGAGACACAGCTGACCATTCATCTGAAAGGGAGGGAGGGGGCAGAGACAGGGAGCCAGGCAATCTGGCTTGGTGGGTACCACCCCCACAAAACAAGCTATCTGAAATGCTCTGGATTGAGAATTTCTCAGCAAGTGCAGCTGGACCCACGATGGTCCAGCTCAGTGCAGGAAGGGTGACCTCCACTACTGAGGCAGTCCACCACTACCAAGGGAGTTCACACAGCAGCTGGGCAGAGTCTGTGGTAACTCAGCAATACCTCTGCTGACAGACTGTGACTAGACTACTCTGTGCGGGGCAGGACATCTATGAAAAAAGGCAGCAGCATGACAGGAACTTATAAATAAAGCCAACCTTCCTATGACAGAGCACCTGGAAAAAGAGGTGGTTATGAGTTCCGCTGCAGCAGACTTAAAAAGTACCTTCCCAGCAGCTCTGCATGGTACAACGGAGCTCCCAGCACAGTACTTGAGCTCCTATAAGGGACAGACTGTCTCCTCAAGCAGCTCCCTGACCCCCGTATACACAAAGAGATACCTCATAAAGGAGAGCTCAGGCTGACATCTGGCAGGTATCCTTCTGGGACAAAGATAACAGAAGAAGAAAACAGCAACAACCCTTACTGTTCTGCAGCCCCCACAGGTGATCCCCAGGCAAGCAGGGTCTGGAGTTTACCTCCAGCAGTCCTGCAGCAGAGGGGCCTGACTGTTAGAAAGAAAACTAAGAAACAAAGAAATAACCTCACCATGAACAAAAAGGACGTTCACTCAGAGACTCCATCTGAAAGTCACCAACTGCAAAGACCACAGGTGACAGAGCCACTAAGATGGGAAGAAACCAGCGCAAAAGGATGAAAACACCAAAAACCAGAAAGCCTCTCCTCCTTCAAAGGATCACAACTCCTCACCAGCTAGGGATCAAAGATGGATGGAGAATGAATTTGATGAATTGACAGAAACAGGCTTCAGTGAAGGTGGGTAATAACAAACTTCTAAGAGCTCAAAGAACATGTGCTAACCCAATGCAAAACACAGCACGAGAACTTCACAAAGCATACACAAGTTTCAGTAGCCAAATCGAACAAGTAGAAGAAAGGATATCAGGGATTGAAGATCAACTCAGTGAAATAATATGAGAAAGCAAGATTAGAGAAAAAAGAGTGAAAAGAAATGAACAAAGCCTCCAAGAAATATGGAATTAAGTGAAAAGACCTAATCTAAGATTGATACCTGAATGTGACAGAGAGAATGAATCCAAGCTGGAAAACACTCTTCAGGATATTATCCAGGGGAACTTCCCCAACCTAGCAAGGCAGGCCAACATTCAAATCCAGGAAATACAGAGAACACCACAAAGATATTCCTCAAGAACAGCAACCCCAAGACACATAATTGTCAGATTCACCAGGGTTAAAATAAAGGAAAAATGCTACAGGCATCCAGAGAGAAAGGTTGGGTTACCCACAAAGGGAAGCCCACCAGACTCACAGCAGATCTCTCGGCAGAAACCCTACAAGCCAGAAGAGAGTTGGGGCCAATATTCAACATCCTTAAAGAAAAGAACTTTCAACCTAGAATGTCATATCCAGCCAAACTAAGCTTGATAAGTGAAGGAGAAAGAAAATCCTTTACGGACAGCAATTGCTAAGAGATTTCATCACCACCAGGCCAGCCTTGCAAGAGCTCCTGAAAGAAGCACTAAACAAGGAAAAGAACAACCAGTACCAGCCGCTCCAAAAACATACCAAATGGTAAAGAGCATCGACACAATGAAAAAGAAAATGCATCAACTAATGGGCAAAACATCCAGCTAGCATCAAAATGGCAGGATTAAATTCACACATAACAATATTAACCTTAAATGCACGTGGGCTAAACGCCCCAAGCAGAAGACACAGACTGGCAAATTGGATAAAAAGTCAAGACCCATCAGTGTGCTGTATTCTGGAAACCCATCTCATGTGCAAGGACACACATGGGCTCAAAATAAAGGGATAGAGGAAGATTTATCAAGCAAAGGGAGAGCAAAAAAAAGCAGGAGTTGCAATCCTAGTCTCTGATAAAATGGACTCTACACCAACAAAGATCGAAAGAGACAAAGAAGGGCATTACATAATGGTAAAAGGATCAATGCATCAAGAAGAGCTAACGATCCTAAATATATATGCACCCAATACAGGGGCACCCAGCTACATAAACCAAGTTCCCTTAACGACCTACAAAGAGACTTAGACTCCCACATAATCATAGTGGGAGACTTTAACACTCCACTGCCAATATTAGACAGATCAATGAGACAGAAAATTAACAAGGATATCCACGACTTGAACTCAGATCTGGACCAAGTGGACCTAATAGAAATCTACAGAAATCTCCACCCCAAATCCACAGAATCTACATTCTTCTGAACACTGCATTGCACCTACTCTAAAATTGACCACATAATCGGACGTAAATCACTCCTCAGCAAATGCGAAAGAATGGAAATCATAACAGTCTCTCAGACCACAGGGCAATCAAATTAGAACTCAGAATTAACAAACTAACTCAAAATAGCACAGCTTCATGGAAACTGAACAACCAGCTTCTGAATGTGGACTGGATAAACAATGAAATGAAGGCAGAAATAAAGATGTTCTTTGAAACCAATGAGAATGAAGACACAACGTACCAGAATCTCTGGGACACATTTAAAGCAGTGTCTAGAGGGAAATTTATAGCAATAAATGCCCACAAGAGAGGTGAGGAAAGATCTAAAATCGACACCCTATCATGAAAATTGAAGGCCGGGCACGGTGGCTCAAGCCTGTAATCCCAGCACTTTGGGAGGCCGAGGCGGGTGGATCACGAGGTCAAGAGATCGAGACCATCCTGGTTAACATGGTGAAACCCCGTCTCTACTAAAAATACAAAAAAATTAGCTGGGCATGGTGGGGCGTGCCTGTAATCCCAGCTACTCAGGAGGCTGAGGCAGGAGAATTCCCTGAACCCAGGAGGCGGAGGTTGCGGTGAGCCGAGATTGCACCATTGCACTCCAGCCTGGGTAACAAAAGCGAAACTCCATCTCAAAAAAAAAAAGAAAAGAAAATTGAAAGAGCTAGAGGAGCAAGATCAAAAAAACTGAAAAGCAAGCAGAAGACAAGAAATAACTAAGATAACAGCAGAACTGAAGGAGATAGAGAAACAAAAAACCCTTCAAAAACACAATAAATCCAGGAGCTGGTTTTTTGAGATCAACAAAATAGACCATTAGCCAGATAATTAAAAAAGAAAAGGGAGAAGATCAAGTAGACGCAATAAAAACGATAAAAGGGATATCACCACTGATTCCACAGAAATACAAACCACCATCAGAGATTAATACACACAACTCTATGCACATAAACAAGTAAACCTGGAAGAAATTGATAAATTCCTGGACACTTGCACCCTCCCAAGCCCAAACCAGAAAGAAGTTGAATCCTTGAATAGACCAATAACAAGGGCTGAAGTTGAGGCAGCAATTAATAGCCTACCAACCAAAAAAAGTCCAGGTCCAGATGGGTTCACAGCTGAATTCTACCAGATGTACAAAGAGGAGCTGGTACCATTCCTTCTGAAACTATTCCAAACAGTCCAAAAAGAGGTAATCCTTCCCAAATCATTTTATGTGACCAACATCGTCCTGATACCAAAACCCGGCAGAGACTCAACAAAAAAAAGAAAACTTCAGGCCAATATCCATGATGAACACAGATGCAAAAATCTTAAATAAAATACTGGCTCACCGATTGCAACAGCACATCAAAAACCTTAAGCATCACAATCAAGTAGGCTTCATCCCAGGGATGCAAGACTGGTTCAACATATGCAAGTCTATAAATATAATCCACCACATAAACAGAACCAAAGACAAAAACCACATGATCATCTCAATAGATGCAGAGAAGGCCTTCAACAAAATTCAACAGCCCTTTATGCTAAAAACTCTCAATAAACTAGGTATCGAAGGGACATATCTCAAAACAATAAAAGCTATTTATGACAAATCTACAGCCAATACCATACTAAATGGGCAAAAACTGGAAGCATTCCCTTTGAAATCTGGCACTAGACAAGGATGCCCTCTCTTACCACTCCTACTCAACATAGTATTGGAAGTTCTAGATAGAGCAATTCGGTAAGAAAAAAAAATAAAGGGTATTCAATTAGGAAAAGAGGAAGTCAAATTGTCTCTATTTGCAGACAACATGATTGTATATTTAGAAGACCCTTAAATAGCTCCTTAAACTGATCAGTAACTTCAGCAAAGTCTCAGGATACAAAAGCAGTGTGTAGAAATCACAAGCATTTCTAAACACCAATAACTAACAGACAGCCAAATCATGAGCAAACTCCTGTTCACAATTGCTGCAAAGAGAATAAAATACCTAGGAATAAAACTAACAAAGGATGTGAAGGACCTCTTCTAGGAGAACTACAAACCACTGCTCAACAAAATAAGAGAGTACACAAACAGATGGAGAAACATTTCATGCTCATGGTTAGGAAGAATCAATATCGTGAAAATGGCCATACTGCCCAAAGTAATTTATAGATTCAATGCTATCCCCATCAAACTACCAAGGACCTTCTTCACAGAACGGGAAAAAACTACCTTAAACTTCATGTGGAACCAAAAGATAGCCCATATAGCCAAGAAAATCCTAAGCAAAAAGAACAAAGCTGGAGGCATCATGCTACCTGATTTCAAACTATAGTACAAGGCTACAGTAATCAAAACAGCATGGTACTGGCACCAAAACAGAGATATAGATCAATGGAACAGAACAGAGGCCCTGGAGGCAACGCCACACATCTACAACCATATGATTTTTTACAAACCTCACAAAAACAAGCAACGGGGAAAGGATTCCCTGTTTAATAAATGATGTTGGGAAAACTGGCTAGCCATGTGCAGAAAGCAGAAACTGGACCCCTTACTGACGCCTTAAACTAAAATTAACTCCAGATGGATTAATGACTTAAACATAAGACCTAACACCATAAAAACCCTAGAAGAAATCCTAGGTAAAATCATTCAGGACATAGGCATAGGCATAGGCAAGGACTTCATGACTAAAACACCAAAAGCATTGGCAACAAAAGCCAAAATAGACAAATGGGGCCTAATTAAACTCCAGAGCTTCTGTACAGCAAAAGAAACAATCATTAGAGAGAACTGGCAACCAACAGAATGCGAGAATATTTTTGCATTCTACCCATCTGACAAAGGGCTAATATCCAGAATCTACAACAAATTAAAACAGATTTACAAGAAAAAAACAAACAAACCCATCCAAAAGAGGGCAAAGGATATGAACGGAAGCTTTTGAAAAGAAGACATATATGAGGCCAACAAACATATGAAAAAATGCTCATCATCACTGATTATTAGAGAAATGCAAAGCAAAACCACAATGAGATACCACCTTATGCCAGTTATAATGGCGATCATTTAAAAAATCTGGAGATGACAGATGCTGGAGAGGATGTGGAGAAATAGGAGCACTTTTACACTGTTGGTGGGAGTGTAAACTAGTTCAACCACTGTGGAAGACAGTGTAGCACTTCCTCAAAGACCTAGAAATAGAAATTCCATTTGACCCAGCAATCCCATTACTGGTTATATACCCAAAGGATTATAAATCATTCTATTATAAAGACACATGCACACATATGTTCATTGTGGCACTGTTTACAATAGCAAAGACCTGGAACCAACCCAAATGCCCATTGACAATAGACTGGACAAGGAAAATGTGGCACATATACACCATGGAGTACTATGCAGCCATAAAAAATGATGAGTTTGTATTCTTTGCAGGGACATGGATGAATCTGGAAACCATCATTCTCAGCAAACTGACACAAGAACAGAAACTCAATCACTGCATGGTCTCACTCATAGGCAGGTGTTGAACAATGAGAACACATGGACACAGGGAGGGTAACATCATGCACTGAGGTCTGTTGGGGTGGGCTAGGGAAGGGACAGCAAGGGGTGGGGAGGATTGGGAGGGATAACATGGGGAGAAATGCCAGATATAGTATGGGTGATGGGGGGATGGAGGCAGAAAACCACATTGGCATACATGTACCTATGCAACAATCCTGCATGATCTGCACATGTCCCCCTGAACCTAAAGTACAATAAAAAATTAGCATTTGAAAATGGATGCAACACACAAGAACTTGCCATTTCTTTTTCTCAAAGCCCTTTAAACAACTTTAATTCCCCGGCTGCCTTTATGAGTTAAATAAGTATTATTAACCCTATTAACAGCATTACAGACCAGGTCAAGAGACTTGCCCTCTACTACATAGAAGCATCTAGCATCTGCAACTAGAATTTGAGACTCTTGATGCCAGGTCCTGTGCTCACACCACTAGGCCACACCTCATTAGGATTCTGGAAAACTCAGTGAAATGAAAGTAATTAAGACTGGCTGACTAGATGTACTATTTGAGAGAAAAAAAAAATACACTAGCTTGCTTAAACACGACAGTTTCAAGGGCAGTGAATATAATTAGAGCAATTTCCTCCTGCAGAAAGATTAAGAAATGAAATAATGAGGGGTACACCTCACTCTACTTCTACCATCAGATTCCCAGCAGCAAAAATCAGGACCAATTTTAAACTTAACTGTGAAAAAACAAAAGTTAACCCTGTCAGAAACATAAGAGTGTACGGTGTCAGACAGCATATTCCTCAACCACTGTGGCTAATAGCTCCTTTGCTTTCCCCACATTGCTCTCAGCTTCCTCCCTCCACAAGCTCTCTCTTGGTCAATTTTTCAAACATGTTTAGAGACACCTCTTTCTTCTTTCACTCTTATGTACACACCTTTCTCTCAAAGGAAACTGGTACCCCCTTTCCTCATCCTGGTTGGCTCAATACCTGTGTCTATATCATAATAAGCATTTTTGTGGGAGCTAAACCAGTAGAAACAGGTGTGAGCAGTCATTTCTTAACTATTCAGAGGTATGCTATCCAATAGCATAGATATTAGCCATATGTAGCTAGTTAAATTTAAATTAAGAAAAATTCAATTAAATTAAAATTTTAGTTTTTCAATCACAGTAGCCACATTTCAAGTGCTCAGTAACCACATGTGGCTAGCATGTCCTGGACAGAGCAGACATAGCACATTTCCATCATCACAGAAAGTTCTACCGGACAGCAGTGCCTTAGAGAGAAACTGGAGGTTTGTCACCCAGGATTCGCCAGTACTGAAATGTTACCTAAGGAAATATAAGGAATATACTTACCTCTATCACATCACCTAACACATTGTGTTGCTTAGTTATATCTCACACCTACTAGGTTGGAGAACTCCTCAAGGGCAAGGACCACAATTTTACTGTTGGTATCTTCAGTGCCTGTCACTGTTCCAGGCACAGGCTAGGTGCTCACCCATTGTTTGTTAATTAATTAACAGCTGATAGAAGTCTCTCACCTGTCTCTTTCATAGATTGAATCAGAAATGCAAAGTTTACAAGCTCTTTTAATAAAGGCTAGTGTGATTCCTAGACTTGTATTTGTTTCAACATTTGTCAAGAACTTAAACAGTAGGAAAAACTGGTTTAAGTAAAAAACTAACTTTCTGTTTCCCCATCCCTCTATTCCCACCTCTTTCATTTATCCAAAGTATCATTTATAAACCTAAAAATTAGAATCCCATATTTATTAACATTAAAATGCCAATGTATAATATAGATAATATTGCATGATATATTCCGCACTTTCAAAGACAGTGTTTTACAATCTAACACAATTAGAACAGCTATAGAAGAGTGTATCTCAATGGCCCAATTATAAAAATTATTTTCTCAAATAACAGCTTGCATTAATATAGCAATTGCTTTTTTACAGATCCTTGACCTATGCTCCCTTCTAATAACCACAACAGTCTTAAGATGTATATAGGTAAAATATTCCTTTCCATTTTTAGCAGATGGAAAAATTGAGACCCAAAAGTTTCTTCCCAAATGGAAGCCCAATTGTCTCACTTACTGCTTTTGCTTTCAATTTATAGTCCCTACTGAGATCTAGCCTTCATAAATTAAAAAAAGTACATTTTTATTCAATAGTAATTATTTCTTCAGGTCATGATAGAGCCTATGGTAGCTTTATTGCCAAATGTAGTCTTAAAATCATTACTACAACCTGACAATGCTATGCTTCCACTGAAGTCTTTGAAAAATTGAAAAATTCCTCTTTGGGCTCATGAACAGTCACAGAATATATACCCATAAAGCATTAAAATTCAATATGACCTTAGAGTTTATCTAATCTATAATATATATACATATACGCACA
The DNA here is from genome assembly GCF_049354715.1 of Callithrix jacchus. Classification (NCBI taxonomy): domain Eukaryota; kingdom Metazoa; phylum Chordata; class Mammalia; order Primates; family Cebidae; genus Callithrix; species Callithrix jacchus. Next base: position 96,676,773 of record NC_133524.1, read on the forward strand.
CACACACACATATATATATTGCGTGCGCGCACACACACACACATACACACACAATATTTTGAAGATAAGAAAATGGGCCCAGTGAAACTTACAACCACCACAAAGCAATGCAGCTGGTTATCAGAAACTCAGGCATGGGTTCAGAACTGAGCTCTTCTGACATTCTCTCTACTTGCCCAGCTACTTCTTGTTATTTCTCTTAAGAAGTCCTGGAAGAATAAAACCTAATACTCAAAGTCTTGTCAACTAAATTTCTCATGGGAGGAAAAAGTGAAATTTAATGTAAATGATGTTTGTAGATCACTTCTTGTCAATACCCTATCATTAAGAAAAGTAACTGTTCCTAGGGATACTGTAGAAAGAGGATGTACGATCCACCCAAGGAAACAGACTGCCTTTAGCTGAGTGATCCAGAGAATATTGAATGATAAAGCTCTGTGAAATACGGCCTCAATCTAGCAAATGACTTGCTTTGTTGCCACTTAAATCTATAATTGCTAGAGATAAACTGCAATCAAAATACAGTATCTTCTATTAGTTTTGCCCACTGGGGATTGTTTGATCATAGTGAAATTATCTAAAAGGTAAATTTTCTCATTTTTACTGCCTCAGTGGAAAGAAACTCTCTGGCATTAGACCACTAAGGGGAGCTGGAATGATGACAAGTATTGCTCCCTGGTGAAGGGAGTTTTTTTCTTCTCTAAATAGTACTGAACAACTAACTCTAAGCTTCTGCCTTTGGAACTAGAAACAACTAAGTAGAAAAGGGAAAATCTATTCTGCTCACTTCCTAAAAGCATCCATCTCAGGCTTGCTTGCTTTCTCATGTTGGAGTCCTACCTTTGCAGTTCAGATTTCATTAATTCTTATTTGGTGATCATTTGGATAGAGCTAGGGTGCTGTATCTATTTTTAGAATGGTTCACTGGGCAAATTATGGTATTAACAAGATTACAAGGAAAATGTTTAAACTACTTAAGGAATTAATTGTTTTTAAGTACTTTAGAAGCAATTTACAAACAATAGATATATTAATTGCACATCATTCTTATTTATTCATAAAAACAAGTCCAAGGACTTCTACTTGGCAAAACTTCCTGGCACAGACTTTATTAGTCTACTTCTTATTATTCTATGAACTTGAAAGTAATAAAATTGCATTTCTTTTCTATCTGTAATTCTGACTGCCCTTCCCCCAAATAACTCTCAGATTTGACTGTGCCATATAAAGCATGAGTAAAATGAAAAGCCATCAGCCCTGAGTCAAAAGGCAAAAAAGTCACTGAAGACTCTGCACTATGTTTAAGACTTCTCTTTGCACAAGGTGCAGGCAAACAGTAATGAAAAGGGGTAGATGGAATCGATGAGAAGGGTGGAAGAAAAAGGCAAAAACAGATCATTCAGAGGCCTCCCCACAATGGAAAAGATTTGCCTCATGCTCCCTAGTTGTCCTTAACTGACTGTTGCAGAACAAATGTCAGCTTGTACAGCTCAAGGCTGAAATAAATTAATTCAATTCAAGAAATACTGTTAAGACCATGTGTCAGGCCCCATGGGAGATGCTAGAGATCTGGAGATGAACCTGATTCCACTCCTGCCCTCAAGGAGTTCACATTTCTCGTGTTGGGGACAGTTACATGGATACACAATTATAATGCAGGGTTGTAAGTGCTACCACAGTGGTATCTCAGTCTATTTGTGCTACTATAACAAAATATCTGAGACTAAGAAATTTATTTATCATAATTCTGGAGGCTGAGAAGTCCAAGATCAAGGTATCAATAGATTCACTGTCTGATGAGGGCTGCTCTCTGCTTCCAAGATGGTACCTTGTTGCTGTATCTTTCTCTGGGCGGGAGGAACACTGTGCCCTCACACGGCAGAAGATGGAAGAATAAAAAGGGGCTAGTTGGTTCCCTGGAGCCACTTTACAGGGTCAATAATCCGATTCATAAGGGTGGAGGCCTCATGGCTTAATCAACCTCCTAAAGGCTCCACCTTTTAATACTATCACATTGGGTCTTAGGTCCCCAAAATATAAACTTGAGGGAAATACCAACATTTAGGCCATAGCAAGTGGTATGTACAGTGTGCCTGTCGTGGGAGCATGCAGGAGAGAGCAACAGAGAAGAAAGCCTCTGTAGGTGACACATGCCATCAGAAGTGTCCTCAGACTATATGATCTAAGGGGGATAGAACTAGGGAAAATATTTGGTTTCGGGGAAGAGTTTGTTTCTCTCTAGCCGTAATTTTTGATTTTGCAAGTTATGTATGAATGTCAGGGGAGAGAGAAAGAGAGAACATAAGCCATGCTTAATAAAATCAAGCAACTTCTCTACAACCACAAATCCAGCCAGATTTGGGTTGGCCCTCCTGTAAAGTTTGGAAGATGAGTTACATTCCGTACAAGTGCTAGAAAAATCAGTGTCTGAAGGGGTAGCTAATTAAATCACAGAGACTTATATTTTGAGCCAGCAAAGGTTTTCTCCAGTGGTCAGATGTTCATGACTTTCAAATTATTTTTGAAGACTTTGTATAAAGATGAGTCCTGAGACAAGTTGACCCTAGCTTGGATAGCCTCTGAAAATTGCCTCTAGTCCCCTTGTCAAGGATAGGAAAGGCAGATTGAGCTCTTTCCTGCAGCAGCCTGTAGGTGGAGACCTTCACTTTCCTGAGCAGGTCAGTTCCACTCTCTCTCAGCCCTATGAACAGATTACCATAAAACTTGCACACTTGGTGGGGAGCAGAGAGAGCTTTCCTTTCACCATTTATGAACTTTACGGCTGTGGATTTCATGCTTGGTTTTTTCCTCTCCTTATTGCTCAACACTATGCCTTTTTTTTTTTCAAAAGAAGCTGAAAAGTTATTGGGTCACTCTTCTGCCTTCCAGGAGCTGCTGGACCCTGAGTCCCTTCCTGTCTCTCACCAACTAACTGTGCCATCCATAGAGGCCTGACGCCATTCAGTGCCCCAAAGAGGAAGAAGGTCACAAGAAGAAACAAGGGAAATCTTGACTCACTCAGAAACACGGTCTCTACTCTGAGAACGATGTTTCTGTGTCTTCTCTTCCTAGATAAGAGGACCTGAAGGGCTCTGAGGCCAGAGTCTTTCTGTCCACTACAGGCCATAAGCCAACAATGTACACATTGTGTTGCTGTGCAAACAGGGATTACTTTTATCTCTGCTGTGGAAAAGTAAATCAATAAGGCTTGAGAAGACAGAGAATTAATAAATAAAGGTATGAATGACCTCTCCCTATGTGTTCTAAAAGAAATAAGGTAGTCAACCATATTATAAAATTTGCCTTTGAAATTTTATTTTCATAAATCAATATTTCTTCTGTTATTTGAGCATATTATTGTTGTTATTATTAGTACTACAAGTGCTTTTTAGAAAAAAACCTACAGCACCACTAAATTTCAAAAATTCCCACTATGTGTTCATCTTCTCAATATTCCTAAGAGGAAAACAAGTCACATGCAAGGTTTTTACAAGATATTAACTCCTTCCTAACCCCACTAAAGCATACCATACAAAGCTGCTAAGGGTCTCAAGAAGATGGAAGACAGCATAACAGCCATCAGTCCGTCTTTTCTAAGAACCCCACCTTTGTCAGTGGTGAGCACCTGTTTTCTAATGATGAGATGATTAAATACAGAGCACTCTACAAAGGGAAGGGAAATCTCCCGATCATCCAAGGGTCAGTCTTTGGCCTTGTACCTAAGAACGAATTGCCCTTGCTGAGTATGTGAAAACTGTTGTGCTGGTCAGTTAGCTGGTCCTAGACGCAAATACTATAAATATTTGTACTCAACATAACTAATTAACAAGCCAAACATTAAGAAGAATGTTTCATGCTTCTGTGAACGTTTAGTTTTAGTCTCTTCATTTCAATACATTTGCCCAGTGCAGATTAGTGGTAAGGCTGGCTTCATACAACTTTTTGACTCTCTCATAATTAAGCAGTATGAATGTTATTCCACAGTGACATGGTCTCCAGGCCATTTATCAGTCTCTTAACCTTTCTCAAAGCTCATTCTAATGTATCAGTGTTTCATGTAAAATAATGAATCCAGAATTAGACATAATTCTCCAGATGTGGTCTGAACAGCAAAGAATTCAGAGGAAGTAATATCTCCCATAATCAGAAAACTATACCTCCTTAATGAGGCCTAAGATTACATTTGTTTTAGTGGTCCATTTAACTTCAGCGTGATTCTCTCACAACATATCTACCCTTCCTAAAGCTTTCTTCCATTTCAGCATCACTAGCCTCACTCTGGATTGGCATTGGGTTGGAACTTCGAAAACGACCACTGTGGCAAGCAGAGCCACTGAAGGAAAAGAGGACCAAAAGGAAAAGTAACAGTCCTCCCAAACAAAATACATTATACTGGAAAAGAAAGGGAACAGAGCATTTAACAGTGTTACCAATGCACACAGATGTAGAGGGAGATTTGGGGACTACCAGATATTGTGGTAGAGAAAAGAATATCACAGCTGTGCCTACTGCATTCTTCATTTGTAAACAACTAATTACTTCTGCTTACAGAAGTAACACCACATCATACATAAAGGCAGAAATCAGCATAAATAACCAAACTGTTGTCTACTTGAAGAATAAACTGAAAGGAAAAAAGTTATCTAAAACTGTATTCTAAAGCTGTCTATTTAGCCTTTATTGAAAGTCAGACTCTCCTAGATGCAATTTCCCCTGACCTAGCCTTTTGTTCTTCTATGCTCGTCCCTTACTAACCTCTCTGCATGATTAAGAATTTGGTAAATATAGTCAATTATTCTAAAGGTGCCAAAACTCTCATTTCAACTTGTTTCCCAGTTAATGTACCATAGCAGAGAATGAATCGCTATTACAAGGAACTAAAAATAAAAATGTTTCAGAGTCCGTAATTGGCTTGTCTTGCTGGACTTTCTACAGAGCCGAAACACCAGTTCCAGACTATTGGCCCTTGGTTTGTAGGAGAATAATATAATATGTTTCCTCATTAAAACACTTTGCTGTCTACCATTTAAAAATTTAAAATGCATTTTTTTTTTGCAATCTTTCATTTTTAGGAGGTTTTGAAGCTTTGGAGGCACAATGCAAGGACAAGAAAAAACAAATAGGTACTCTGCTCTAACAATCAGCCATTACCTTCATTAATATTTTCCCTCCTTCTAAGCCAGTTTTCTAGCAGCTCCACAATACACCACATCAAAAGGTCATTTGTTTTCCAAAGAATACATGGGGTGTGTGTGTGTGTGTGTGTGTATGCATGTGTTTAAACTCAAATGCTAGTAATTGACTAAGTGGGAACTGAAGATATCTAATAAAATTATGGCAAACAAACATTTGAAATCACAAATTCATGGATCCCTCTAACACAGGGATCCCTCTAACACAGGTTAAATCAAATGAGACTTGTGGCTTTGTAATCATGTCATCGTGGCCCTTCCTACTAGAATGCAGGAAGACAATTATTTGGTGTCGATCTGTGCCCTGTAGCCCAATAGAATTAGTGGTATGTGTTAGTACTTTCTACTACTTCCATCACACTTATCACAATTGCAAGTAATTATCTGTGTGATTATTTTTTAAATATCTATCTCCTGTACTATACTTTGGGCTCCAAAAGGGCAAGGGCAAGTCTGTTTTGTCCTTAAATGTGTATCCTATACCCGGTAGGATATAAAGGTAGGTAGAGTAGGCATTATCGAACAAATGAACCATCTGCTTGGCTGGAGAATAAAGTGTGTGTGTGAAGTGATAAGAAATAAAATTAGGCCGTATTGAAGCCTTACCTAACCACCCTATTTAAATTTGCAAATTTTCTCCAAAACCCACTATCTTCCTTTTCTGCCTTATTTTTCTCCATAGCATTTATCTTCTAAAATATCATATATTTCTTTTATATGGTATTTATTTTGTTTATTATCTCTCTCCCCCTACTAGAATTCCTAACATCAATGATGTTAGGAATTTTTTGTTTACTGCTATTCCTGGAACCCTGAAAACAGCTCCTGGCACAAAGTAGGTATCCAATAAATGCTAATCAAGTGAATGAAGATCCTTTATGGATGAGACAAATGACTATACACACACAAAAAAAAAAACTTTAAAACACTAAATAGATTATACCATTGCCCATTCAATAATAACATATCAAGAAATGGAGGCCAGGCACAGTGGCTCATGCCTGTAATCCCGATACTTTGGAAGGCTGAGGCAGGTGGATCACTTGAGGTCAGGAGCTTGAAACCAGCCTGGCCAATATGGTGAAACCCCATCTCTACTAAAAATACAAGAATGAGCCAGGAGTGGTGGTGCATGCCTGTAATCCCAGCTACTTGGCAGGCAGAGGTGGGAGAATCCCTTGAACCCAGGAGGTGGAGGCTACAGTGAGCCAAGACCATGCCACTGCACTCCAACCTTGGCAACAGAGCAAGACTCCAACTCAAAAACCAAAGAACAAAAAAGAAATGGGTTTATGTGCGCCAGTTTTCAGCTTCCTAAGATGTCAGAACCTGATCCTAATCTCTGATTTAGTAGGACAGGGACTCCTGGAGAACGCTAAATTATTCCATCTTCCATGTATCCTGTGCAGCCTCCAAGCACAGCCAAGCCACTTCTGCAGTAGAAAGCCTTTATTCCCTAACAGGGCAACAGAATGTAAAATAAAGGACACTACCTTCTAATCATGAAATTCCAATATGACATGGGAAGAACGTGCCTTGGGATTTCTTCTAAGGTATTTTCTAACACCCTTTGCTAAAAGCTTTTTACCAGAATTGCCCCCAAACTTGAATTTTATGGGTCAGCCAGAATGCTGGCAGTGACCTAGAAATCTCAATTGCTGAACAGACAGTGAAACAAAAAAAAAATGGGCATTTCTATTCAATAGAACTTTGGAGTATGAGCAAGGCATCTGGATTTCATAAACTACTAAAAGCCTCTTGCTTTTGGTGAGGGGAAACTGTTCTAGCTGGTGTAGAAGAAAGGAGACTCTGGATCAGAGACTTGAGTTCAAGTCCTATTTATCTGTAATCTCAGAAAAATACTTAACTTTTATATGCTTTAGTTTCTTTATCTGTTAAGCTAGGATAATAATGTTTGCAATCTTAAACAGTTGTTGGAAGGACTAAATTAGTTAATATATGAAAAACATTGAGGCCAGAAACTGACATAGATTTGGTGTTTAATTAACATCCTCAGTTTTCTTTCTGCCTTGTATCCCTTCTCCTAGTTTTTGTTTGTTTGTTTGTTGTTTGTTTGTTTGTTTTGAGGCTCTGTCACCAAGCTGGAATGCAGTGGTGCCATCTCAGCTCGCTGCAACCTCCGCCTCCCAGGTTCAAGCAATACTCCTGCCTTAGCCTCCCAAATAGCTGGCAGTACAGGCGTGAGCCACCATGCCCAGCTAATTTTTCTATTTTTGGTGAAGACGGGGTTTCACCATGTTGGCCAGGATGGTCTAAATCACTTGACCTCATGATCCACAGGCTTCAGCCTCTGAAAGTACTGGGATTAGAGGCATGAGCCACTGCGCCCAGCACCCTTCTCCTAGTTTTATGCAGGAAATGGAAAGAAATCGATTTGTTGTTCAAAACCATTATAAAAAGTCTTGGAGTCTTTTTGTGAACCACATATACTCTGAAAGAATCATCTCATTTGGGAAAATTAGTTTCAGTTTTTAACCTCTCCCTTTCTCTCTTCTTTGCACTAGAATAAGAAAAACAACTTAATACTCTGTGACGCCCAGAGAAGAAACTTGGACTTTTACCACATATACTTTTTTAAGGAAGTGAAAGAGAAAGCTCTTCAGAGCTAGCCTATTTTCCTTTCTTTGAAAAAAGAGCAAAACCACCATCAGGCAATGTTAGATGGTCCCTAAGGCATTAAATAAAAAAAAAGGCCTCTAACAAAATTAAAACTTGGAAAATCTCAGAGGGGCAGAAATGTGGGTGAGAAAAACTCACGATTGCCTTGTGAGGGAAAAATAAGAAAAAAAAATGATACAATGAACAGGCTGCAGAGCAAGGCAAGAAAGTTCTAGATGAGCAAAAAAACAAAGCAGGCTCTGCTAAAAGTAGAAGCCAGAGGGATGGTCTCTTGGGAGTTCTCACAGGTGACTACAAGAAAAGCAGCAGCCTCAGGGAACTAACTATTTAGCTCCTCTTTTTAATTACTTTTTTCAGTATGGCTTGTGCTTGCTGACTCTGAAACATCCAAAAGTAGGAGAAGGTCCCATAAAAATGAGGGTTTGTCTAGAGGAGCACAGTTGGAGGGTAGGTAGCTTTCATTGATTTCAAAAATACCTTTCTTAGCAGAAGAAGTCCAGCATTATTTTAAAGTTTACACCCCTCACCCTTTGATAATGCTGAGGCAGTATCTCAGGAAAAGGGGGACAAAAAACAGTTATTAATTACTCTAATTAATCCAATTCATAAGACATATTTGTATGGCTGTCATGACAACTGATTTGACTAACTTGCCAAGAATAGCTTAGCTATCCATTCAAATAAATCCCTGATAATTACCAGTCTAGTTTACTGGGCTTCTGTGATAATAATAATTAGTGCTACTGTGCAAAAGGTTGCACTAAACAATTTATGAATGATGCATTTTGCATGATTATGTGAGTCACAGGCAATGTACAGAATGCTTGCCATTATGCCATTAATATTAATGTGAAAGGGTGGTTAGATTTTAGGCAGTGACTGACACTATAGTCTTTATAGCTAAAAATGAGCAACAGGGGAAAAATGGAAAGTTTACTGCTAGATAAGGCATGTCGAAGGAATCATAAGATACATTGTAACTCATTGTTTCTCTGAAGCCATAATCCATAAATTATGGTCACAAGTCTTGGATTCACAAGAAGATGAAATATTAAATATTTGAGTTATGAAAGTACATGCCCTGGTAGGAATGTTTGTGAAGTTAGGAACATGCTACATTACACATAGCAGGAGCCCCACAAAGGTTTGGGGACAGCATTAAGAAAGAATAAAGTCTGTGTCTAGATGTTCATATTAAGTCATGATTAAAGACAAGCCTCAGAAAAGAAAACCTCCTTGACTAGTGGTGATAATCATGGTCAAGAAAGTAGAGTATGATCCAAACACTTTGAATAGCAACACACCTTTGAGAAATGAGTTCTAAATGTTGCTGTCACTTTTCCATACTAGTAAAATCTCTTTATGCTACACAATTAGGTTAGAAAATACATATATCATACTCTGAGTTTTAAACACACAATATATATGAGTAGTTAGAAAAGACTGGGTAGATAGCAAAAGCATGGTCCTGTGACCTCTTTCCACTTTGACTTACTTTTGATTCCCTTACTTCCAGGGATTTTTTTAAATGACACAGTATTTTGTTGTTAAAGAGAAAACTTAAACCAAAGTCTGGGTTTTTATTGAATTCCAATAGTAAATAGCTTTTCTTATTAGCTAGGTCTCTTTCTAAACTATGTTTCTTTATAAATCACTGTTTGTCATTTCAAGCTTCAGACTATGCTGGGAATACTGTTCACATCAAATCAGAAATTTGGCATTAATGAAGTGCTCTGGTGGAATTGGCAGAAAGAGATAAAAACACATCCCTTTGTTGCCAGTAACTTAGATTTCTTTTAACCTACAGCAAATGCAGAGAATGAAGATTCATTTGTGGTGAGCAATAACTGGAATTCTACAGTAAAGCACCTGGAACGGTGCCTGGCACATGTTAAGCATTCAAGGAATGAGAAGCTACGTGAAGAAGGTATTAGGCAATATCTACACTACTGTAAGACACTAGATTGTGAATTTGCAATGAAGCTGAGGCTGTGGAGCAATCAGATCACAAAGTAATGCCTTTTCCACTTTCTGTTGCTTGTGGGAAACCATGACTCGCTCCACTTTATATTACTTTGCTTCTCTGTTTTTCCAGGGGTGAATAAAATTTGGCTCCCTCTTTGCCCAGGGGTGAACAATATTTTGGTATCAAAAGAAATACAACAGAGATAGATCCTACTTTGCAAGTAATATCAAGGCACGTTAGAGAGCAGTCTACATAGGAATCTTTATTTCTCTATACCCAATGGAGATCTCTTAGAATTATATGATTTATAATACTGTCTTAGGTCTGTATGAAAGCAGGGCTGTTAAAAGACCCAAGAGTTTTCTACCAACTCTACCAATAACAGCATTAGAACCTAGTAAAAGGGGTCGTTTTTTACACACGATTGTATTTTTAATGTTTTTTTCCATTATGGAACAGAATGACAGCAAAATGACATTATGATGAACATGTTGCCTTTTAAGGTGCTTTAAATATGCCAGATACAAAACTGTTTCAAGGACAAGAGTAAAACTAATACTTAATCTTCGTGCACATGATTCTTCATCTAATGCACTGTCCTTCCCCCTGGATCCACCCCAGTAGACTGTAAACTCTTTGAGGTCAAGGATTATTCAGCACTCATTTTTGTTAACTCAGTAGTATCTAGCCTAGTCTCTGATGTATAGGTGTTCAATACCACGCAGCTGAAATAAACTGAATCTGGACAGATATGGCTGACTAAGGCACTGAAGTGTGAGGTCAGAGCTTTGGAGAGCTGTGTGTCACAGCATGTGCAGGAGAAGTGAATCTGCAAGTGTGTAATTAACAACCCAGTGACTGCTGATGAGAAAGAGAATTCGATACTACGCAGCACTGAACACAACTTAACAAGCAGCAACTCATGTAAGGGAACCTAATACTCTACACATTGTGGAGAGGAAAATCCTTCGAGGCAGTGAGGTGTAAGGGAATCTAAACTGCTGTGAATGGAAGGCAGCCTAATAGGGTTCGATGTGATTGGAAATCCAATGTACTGGTATAGAAGGAAATCCAATACGAAATAGTGGTGAAGAGGGAATAAGCGTTGGTGATTAACCAGACTGGTCACTGGAAATTCCCTTTGTTCCAAAAATACAAAACCAAGCTGGATAAATATTCAACCCAGGATTGCAAATCCATTGAGAAAGGGCAGAAATGACCCTGACTATACAAACAGTATTCTTAAGTTGTTCATTTATACCACACAAACTAAGGAGTAGCCTGGGCTCAACTCCCAATCCTGCTCTCATCGTACAGAAGCCATCCAAGAGAAAGCAAGCTGGCAGTACCACTTGCTCCATCAGAAACAGTTACTCTGTTAAATGTCCTTTGTGTTTTGAGTATTAGTGTTTTGCTGGCACGGAAAGTAAGAATATGTCTATTGGGTTCTCTGGCTAACATGCAATCTGCCCACGTGGATCTTTAAGACGAGGGGGAACCCCAGAGCCCCAAAGGGAAAAGCTGAAAAGCATTTTATTGAGAAATCATTCTACTTGTTAAATAACCTGTTCGTCAATACAGTTCTTTTTCAAGCTCACTAACAGTAAGGAAATTTACATGAAAAACGGCCTTTAGGAGCCATCAGTATTATTTATGAGGAGCTGTAACTGTGCCTGATGCTTTACAATAGGCAGAATATGCTAAATTAAACCTTGCCTGTTCTTCATGTGCAGTTATTATGAGACTAGCTGGTTATAAAACACCCTGCATTTATATTAACATGCTAGCCAGTATAACTACCACCTGCCAAGCAATTCTTTCTGACACCGGAACCATTTGAACAAACTACAACAAAAGTCAGGTTAAGACATCAGAAGGAGGTTGGCACTAGGGGCAGATGAACATGAAGTGTGTGGGCTTTTGTCAGAAGACTATAAAGCTGCACACCTCCTCATTCCCTGCAGGTGGACCCTGGATATCTTCTCTGATTATGTCATTGACACAAACAAGTCTTCCCTTTTGTCAGCACTGCCATGCCAAGACATCTTTGGAGCAGCTTAAACTATAGCTCTTCTCTGCCTCTCACATATCATCCACGCAACTGTCACAGACAAACATGGATCGCTCTCTGCGGCCAGAAATGTGGGAGGCAGACAGGCCACAGCTGGATTCTCTGACCTTGGGCAGAGTAAAGAGAGCACAGAGTTAAGAGGGGACAATCCTCTTTGGACTTCAGCAAGAGAAAAATTCAATGAAGAAGTCAGATTAGGGAAGAAGATGAATCTCCCCCGGCCACATCATCTTCATTATTAGGACATGTCAGGAAGCAGGGCAGCTGCTATCAGGACAACAGCCCGGGGAAGGCAAAGAAGAGGAGGAACGCAGACTTTCTGCTTTGCTGTTGGCAAAATGAGTCCTTCCCAAGCGAGTCAGGTAGGGCACCAGCAACTCTGAGATCTGTCACACACACACACATACACACACACACACCCATTTCCTCCCAGCTCTCAGGAACACAACTTTTTTCCCTTTATCTAGACAGCAGCTTTTGCCCACCTTTATAAAATAGGTAGGGAATGGTTGCCCTTGATGGTACTATTACAAAGAGAAAAGGCCAGGATGCATCCCTGTCTCTGAGGAATGTAAAGATGACAAGATAAGGACAATGAAATTACTGTGGCCCGAGGAATAAAGTGCGTCTATGCGCCCTCTGCTGACTGTCAGACAGAAAAAAAGTTGGAGCAGAAAGAGGGAAAAAGAAACAGACTGGAAGCACAAAATAGGGAAGGAAAGATGCCTTTCTTCTCTGGAGACTGATGTCTGTTTATCCAGAGGGACGATGAAGAGGAGGAGGCCTTTTACCTCCTATTTATCAAGAGCAGCCAAGAAAGAATATAAAATGATAAATATTGCCTTGACACTACTGATTCTGTTATAAATGTGACCAGATGAGCCTTGCATGCCCTAAAAACACTATCTTACTGAGCTGCATCTGCACAGCAGCCATTGACATTGGTTGGGGGTAGGAGGTGGCATGAACTCAAAAGGCCATCGAGCAGAAACTGGAGGAATGGATTTGAGCCACAAACCATCCATCTGAAGCTGGCTGCAGGCTGCTTCTTTCTTTACTTTGAAATCGATTATTTTCATGACTACTTTGCTGAAATGAATTTGCTTTCTCCAGAATTCACAGCACACTCTGTGTGTTACCACAACCACCACCTCCTGCCTCAGCCTCTTTCCACTTTTTTAACCAATGGCTGTGTGTTGGATTCAAGACTATAGCACTCAGATTCAGACCACCTTGGTGGGGGAAAATCGTTCCCTGAGATTAGGCCAAGAGTTTAATGCCAGCCTTCAACCATCTTCCTGTCCCCCATCTTTTTGCCTCACAACTCCTGCTCACCCTTCAAGGGTCAACTCAAATATTACTTCCCCAATCCTCCAGACTAGATTGAGTTTCCTCATTTTTCTCTTTCATAATAATATGCTCTTTTCTTTCTTAGCATTATAATTTTATATTGTTGGTGTTTTGTCTCCCCACTCCATGAAGGCAGGGGACTTTATCAATTTTGCTGACCACTATTTAGCCATTATCTAGAACAATAAAAGAATGGGGTAGATACTGAAAAAACAGCATGGAATGAAATAAATTAATATGTCCATAGCAAACCAAACTAAACTATTCAACAAAATGTGTTGCTAGTATTGCAATAACCCTTAAGAAAGCATTTTGAAACACTTCCTCCAAAGTCTCTGTTTTCTGATTCTTATTCCTGCCAAACAACCAGATATATTAAATTACTTCAAAAAGTGCTGGCAGGAATCTTATGTCACAGCCTGCTTTCTGCTTCAATCACCTTTAATTTTGTTTTCAAATTCCAAATCAAAACCCGTTTCCCTGCTACAACTTACCACTGCAAGTGCTTACGCTATGTTTATTTAATTTTGCAAACCAAAGAATCAATAAAACATTGTATTGATAATATAATTTCATTGTATACTGCAAACAGGCCATCAGCTGATACTGAACCAATTAATATTGAATTCTATGTAGTCTCATTTGGTCTAATAGTCACATATGATATTTATGAAATCCATTATTCAGCAATAAAAAGTCCTAGGATTATCTGATCTATTTCTGACCCTTCTGGTTCGAAGAAATCTTTTTTTTGTCCACTTTGAAATGGTACCTATAAGGCATATTACAAAACTGTACTCTGTGAGCAACACAGAAGGTCCAAGGCCAAAGACAATCGTTATTATTTGTAAACACCTCATCCTACTAGTAGCTAACTAAACATGTAATATTACCTAGCCTATGAATGTTTAACACTGATAAGAAAAAACTGGAAAGTCTTAGCTTATTTGAATTTCACATAACTGACTTAATGATGAGTAACTGCAATCCACCAACAGAGACATTGAAAGTCTTCCCTATAGTATATGCCTGTGATAATGAAAGACAGTATAATCTGACGAACTGAAACCCCAGTAAGATCAAGCCTCTTGTGGCTGTTGAAGATAGCTTTTTTTTCTGCTACTCAATGACAGGGAAATTAAATTTCATTTGGGTTTAATGCTTACTTGAAATGCAGTGGAGAGAATTTTTCTCCCCTTGGTTCTTTACTTACACGAAGAGAAAGCACATCCCATGGAACATTTTAGGTAGACTGTAACAGTTACTGGCACAATGAATATGATACACTTCTCTCTGCTACATCATTATCAATTATTACATTACCTTAGGCCTGAACAAGAAAGCAAGAACAAAGTAGGGGGATCTGTTTAGTGCAGAGAACCACTTCTAAAATTAATTTAAAAGAAACTGTCCACCTGAAATGAATCATTAGATAAGCCTTGTATTTTGCACATTTCACAATGGTTGGGATGATGTAATATGGCCAATTACACACAAGCAACTAGAAAGTTGTCGTCCAAAATAGCTGCAGCACAGCTGAGGTTTACTCTGGGTCTGTGGTTTTTAGCCAAGCAACAACCTTCCCTATACACACAGCCACTATAAATTCAAAGGAAACCCTGAGCTGCATTTGGATATCATTTTAATTACACATGCATGGATTACAATTCTATAAGCTAGAGAAGGAAAACAATGAGCCTTTACTGAAATGAACAGAAAGCAGTTAGTACTCAACTGCTAACTCTATTGGGAACAATATCTAGTCATTTAAAAAACAAAAAGCAAACTGGTGTCTCAGGGCTGTATACAATCTGATTAAGAAACAGACACAACCAGCTACCTATTATTTTCTTAGCAATGCTTCACCTACAGCGAGACTCTGTTTGGACGAGTTCACACATTTCATGTTCAGGTTAAATATTATAATAGACAACCACACTTTTATTCCCTCCCTCCCCAAGCCACCTGGCACTTCCTTAAAACTCCCCACAAGTATAAATTGATCCCCAAGTGGCCAAAGTGAAATTAGAGTCCCTGTCCTAAGTCACTACATTTCATCCCAAAATTGAGAGAAGTGTATAAAATATATTCCTGGATAAGAGATACAAGGAGCTGGTTTCCTGGGTAGACAGAAAGCATGTCTGAGACAGAGCATAGTCCTGGGAACATGATCTCAAAAGTTCCTCACCATGAACTGGCTATTTAAAATTCATTTGTAAGTCACTTGCATGAAAGAAAGAAGAAAAGGCAGTGGCCCTGAAACAGAGCCCAGGTCTGCGGAAGCAGCAGGTCACAGGAGAAGAAAGGCTTGGGGCAGTATTTATTAAAGTGCAGGTCACAACCCCAAGGCAGTGGTCCATGAAATTGCCATCTCCAGAGCTTCCTAGCTAATGGAGATACCCAGCACAAAGTCATGCAGGAGAAAGATTGAAAAATGCCAGATTAAGGCCTAAATTGACATCCACTGACTCTAAGAAAAAAAATACTAAGGGATAACATCAGAAAAGGGCTTCTTTCTGGCTCTCTGGCCAGCACCTCTAGCTAACTCTGATTCATGTAGGACCTCCTCCCACTTCACATTTGAACTAGAGATGGGTGTCACAGTAAGGAACAATGAGAAACTCTGAAGGAGCCACTGAGGAAAAGAATAAATACTGTGATGTAAAAAGGATTTTGTGTAACTAAAAGCAGAAAAGCACACTGGGGTGGAATTTATTTGCAGTAACAGAATAGAGGCAAATGGAAGTTTTCTTTAATTTCAAAATTGGATTGTGTTGCCCTATACAGTACACTGCTAGGGGCAGTAAGAATCTGATAGCCTCCTTCCAGGTTAAAAGACACAAATTAAATATTTTCCTAGTCAAAAAGGGATCATAATAATCATAGCTACTTAACATTTACTGATGGCTTATTATGTGCCAGATGCTTGAACACTCACACTGAATCCTCACAAGAATCTGTGAGGTAGGTATCATTACTCTTATTTTACAGATAAGAAAGCTGAGGCATAGAGAGGAAGTAATTTCCCTAAAGCCACTCAGCTCCTGACTCTAACTTCTAAAAGCAAAGATGCAATAAATCAAAATAACTATTACATGAACACTCAAGTGACAAACCATATCTAAGAAAACATGGAGGGTTCAATACAAAATATAGATGCAAAAGTCAAGAGCTCTCCTATGTACTCTGCCAGCTTTGTCCGATTAGAAAACGTAATGGAATAAAAAGCCCACTCAAAATCACAGTGAAACTATTAAATAGCCAGAAGTAATCTTAACAAGAAATGTAAGGAGAACTATGTAAATATACTGATGACATTAGAATAAAACACGACTAAATGGAAACATGTTGTGTTCCTAGATAAAAAGACTAAATATTATACACATGTCAATTCTTCTTAAATTTACCAGTTTTGTAGATTTTCAATCAAAATCCCAATATAATCATTTTTGAAACTTAACATGACTCCAAAGTTCACCTGAAACAATAAACAGAAAAACTGAAACTCTTTTTAAAAGACAGAGAATAAGGAAAAACTGACTCTACTATCTATTAAAACCTATTATAAAGCATCAATAATCAAATCAGTGTGGTATTAGTATAGGAGTAGACAAACAGATCAGTGGAAAATAAATGAATAGGTTAGGAAACGCCCTACTCTCTATAAAAACTCAGCATGTTTTTCAGAAGCAGCAGAAAGTTAAGGTGAAGAAGAAGAAATAAACAATAAATGGCACAAAACCAATAACCACCTAGGAAAATATTTTTATATCATACTTCCAAGTATATGTCAAAATAAATTTCTAATGATTTTAAAATGTAATATAAAAATGAATTCATAAAAATACTGGAAGAAATATATATATAAATCTCTTGGTAGAAAACTGAATAGTTCAAAAGCAACAGAAGAAATCACAGATTAAAGCACTGATCATTTTTTTCATATAATAATTCCAAAACACTATAAGTCAAAAATAAGCATAAACAATTAAAAGTCATACGACAAACTGAAGAAAAGTATCTGCAATAAATTAAACAAGGGATTTACCTTAATGCACATATTTGTAATAAAAGAAATACAAATGTCAACTAAAATTAGATACCCATTTTCCACCTATGAAACTAGTAATCCTTCCCCCACTCCTGTCCCTTATCCTCTCATTTGCTATTCTCCCAACAGATCTCCATTCTAATAAATTTCCTATGTATTCTTCCATATAATTTCATGTATATAGAAACCAATAAAATACATTTTCTTTTTCCCTTTTTTTCACAGAAATAATATTGTGCCCTACACTTTTTTCTGAATCTTTCTTTTATTTAATTAACGATCTATTTAGAGATATTTCCATATCGATATATAAAACACTCCTTTAAAAAAATACTTTCTACTGAGACATACATATTTTTTCCATTTCTGCTATTCTATATGAAAAACCTTGTATATACATCATTTTTCATGTGTTCAAGTATATCTATAAGATTAATTCCCTAAAGGTGGAATTGCTGGGTCAAAGTGTACATGCATTTGTAATTTTGAGAGACATTGTCAAATTGCCCTCTATGGGACTGATACTAATTTATACTCCCAGGCCAGGTGTGGTGGCTCAGTCCTGTAATCTCAGCCCTTTGGGAAACAGAGGTAGTTAGATAACCTGAGGTCAGGAGCTCGTGACCAGCCTGGCCAACATGGTGAAATCACATCTCTACTAAAAATACAAAAATTAGCCAAGCACTGTGGCAAGTGCCTGTAATCCCAGCTACTCAGGAGGCTGAGGCAGGAGAATCACTTGAACCTGGAAGATGGAGGTTGCAATGAGCTGAGATGATGTCACCGCACTTAGGCCTAGGTGACAGAGTGAGACTCCATCTCAAAAAAAAAATTAATACTCCCACCAATAATTCATGGGACCACCTGTTTTCTCATAGCTTCACCAGATTGGTGGTGATGTTTTAAACTATAATAATGCTTTGCCAGTACACTGAAATGGGCTTTCATATACTGTCAATGGGAGTATACATTGCTACAACTTATCTGGGGGAAATATTTACCACTTTAAAAAATATATAAGCCCTCAGATAAAACAATTTCACTTGTAGAGAACTTACTATAGGCAAACAATCAGAGATCACAAGAAAATTTATATATAAGGATAGCCATCATAGTGCTATTTATATAAAACAAAAATTTAAATAACCTCAAAGTTCAATGCTAGCAATTAAGAGTAAACCCTATCTATAGAACACAATAAAATTCAGCCACTAAAAAATTGATTATAAATATTCTCTAATGACATAGTAAAAATGTTAGCTGGGCATGGTGGCTCATGCTTGTGATCCCAGCATTTTGGAAGGCCAAGGCAGGCAGATCACTTGAGGTCAGGAGTTCGAGACCAACCTGGCCAACATGGGGAAACCTCATCTCACTAAAAATGCAAAAATTAGCTATAATTGATAGCCGTCTTAAAGATATCAGTATCAGTATCTTACATTCACCCAGCCTTGCCTAGTTGTGTGGGTGAAACCTCAGGATGCTTCTACACTGGCAAAGGAGAGCCAGTGTTCATTGAAATGACTCCTGAGAATCCAGCACTTCTGCATTTAGCCTTCTCCACTAAATTCCAAGAAAATAAATCCTGTTCACCAATCTGGAGATAACCTTAGGTAATGCTTGCGCCACAGGGAAGCAGGCAGCTGATCATCTTTCAGTTACCAGGGCCAGTGCAAACAGGCCAAACAGCTAAGGCAGGTCCTGTTACCCACTGGGAGAAGAGAAGGGAGAGTGGAGTTTGCCTCTTGGAGGAAGTGATGTTTTCTTTGTATTTCATAATAAATGAATGCTTTGTATGTTTCTACTTGTAACAGAGCACTATTTTGAAAAATAACAATTTAAAACTATATTAGCCAAGTGTGGTAGCGGGCACCTGTAATCCCAGCTACTTGGGAGGCTGAGGCAGGAGAATCGTTTGAACCTGGAAAGCGGAGGTTGCAGTGAGCCAAGATCAAGCCACTGCACTCTGGCCTAAGTGACAGAGTGAGACTCCATTTCAAAAAAAGAAAAAATGTTATGACATAATGTAAATACAAGAAAGAGAAATAAAATGATCTCAACTAAAATTTTAAAACATTAAACCATGGATGTTTTTCTCATTAATTAAACATTTATTAGGCATTTATTTAGTCATGACATTAATATGTGTGTTTCCAAAGATACCAACTCATTGAGATTAGCAGTGGTTGCAGGGGGCTTTTGTGTATCTATATCTCCCTACGTGGCTCTACCGCCCTCATTGGCACTGGTAAACAAGAACATTTCCGTCACAACATCCCGTCAGTTCTTTTCTTGGGACCTAGCAAACAGCAGCCATAAGAAGTGGAGGGTGGGGGCTAGGGGTACCTCAAGGCCTTTTGGCCTATCCAGGGCCCATAGCAAGTTCAGAGTCAGTACTTCATATACATCAAATAGAACATCGTGTGTTTAGTAGGGCTCTCTTCACAGCCAGTCCAAAACCCTCACTGGTTGACAAGTATAAATAGAATTTGAATTCAATAAACAAATGTCCTTGCTTTAGATCTTCTTATCACCTTCTGGGGCTTTATATTAACTTTTGTGCTGATATGAATTTACATAATATTACATAATTTTTTTCAGCTAGAACGCTCTGTTTTATCACATTAACTTTTTCCAAATCCTGGCTTAACTGCAATTAAATATTTTAATTTCCTGGAAATTCTTTTCTAATCCAAACAATCTCATCTTTAAGCCATCTGAAGAGAAAATGTGAATCTTAAGTTGCTCCATAATCAAGTTTCAAATATTCTCAATACTTCTTTAAATGAAGACTTTTACTTTAAGGAACTGAAATATAAAGGAGGCTGGGGTAGGAGGTCCCTCAATTATTAGATCCTTCTTTCATGCCCACTGACATGAAATAGGCAATCGATATTTATTTCTATCAAATGCTCCATGTTATAACATGAAAACCTTACAATTCAACTTTAAACCCATCTAGTTAAATGGTTGCACATATAAGAAATATAGTTCTATTAAAAGTCATAGTCTCCATGTATCCAAGGGACAGACTACAGAATTAGGCCACAGACATTTTCTTGTAGCAAAGATTCCATTCACAATCAGAGTGATGTTGTATAGGGTCATGCATTAGCTACAGGGTGGAGGGTGAAGCATCTGTGTGAGTTATTTTTTCCATGAGAATTTTCTTTACAATATCTAAGTAGTTCTGATGTCTATCTACACAGGGCCACTGAATTAAACATTTTGCCCTTAAGTGTGTTGCTTAGGATGTGAGAAGTTTATATAGCCATCAATTAAAGAGGTGTTCCAAAGGATGCTGGCTCTTGTCTTTATGCTGCCCAAAACTAGGCTACTAGATGAGGATGCAATCAAATAAATCTGCCTTTCATAAAAGGATTGAACCCATTCTACTTTGTTGAAAAAAGAAAAAAACTAGTGCCTTTAGTCAAGGTTGAATTTAAAATTTTTAGCACCTCAATGACCATCAAATCATTGACTCTTTCTTTTTTGTGTTCTAAATGGTTGGGGCTATCATGCTGAAACAGTATGCCTCAGAGCCATGAAATCAAATATTGGAGAATACTAAAAAAGCACTTCCCTCCAAATTGACCATTTGGTGCTGAAAAGGGCACTGAAAAAAATATATTTTGCCAAAAGTGGCCCTTAGATAAAGCCCATATCATTTTTATAGTATTAAATATCCGTATAAGTTGCAATTAAATGTTACTATTTTAAAACCTCTCATTATAAAAATAAAATATGTGAACTAGATGTCTAATACTAGTGAGACAAATCTACTTTTACAAGACTATATCTACGGGCAAGAAGAATGAAAAAGGAAAAAAATATTGTTCATAACATTATTCTCACATTTAAAAGGTAAACTGTAAAGAAAAGAGTTATTTTACATGTCAATCTTCATACCTGTTACCTTCTGAGAGAGACCTCCAAGATAAGAAAATTAAGAAAAAAAAATTGGTATGATCTAATTGAAAAATGAAAATAAGGAAGATTTTGGTCTGCCCTTCCTCAGCATAACTGATAAAAACTGTCTATGCCACCTCTTTGGCCCTTAATACCTACTTTATAATATCACGGTTAATTTAAGTAATTGAATTTCTGATGTCAAAAATCATACATGTCCAGTGTAGAAAATTTAGAAAATTAAAAAGTATACTATTTAAAAAGTAAAAATTGCCTGACTTTCTACAACCTGAGATAACTGTTAATCCTTTGGTAATTTTCCTTCTAGTCTTATGTGTGTGCATATGTGCATGTGTGTGTGTATGAATATTTATATACATATATACACATATATATACACACACACACATACACGTATTTATATACACAATTGGAGTGTCTTATATATTATACATTTTTTAATATATTTAAACAACTGGAATAATTAATATATGCAAATATTAAACAACTAGAATTGATCTATGTGTGTTATTCTATTTTCTGATTTTTTCAATTAATGTATATTATACCGTATTTTTCTGTCATTAAATATTCTCAAAATATTATTCTACTGGCTTCACAGTATTCTAGCATATGTATAAATCATAATACATTTAGCTATTAACATATTGATGATATTTAGGATATTTCTGAGGTTTTATCAAGATAAATTATACCGAGAGTGACACCCTTGTACATGAATTTCTATGCCAATCTAAAATTATTTCCTTAGGATTAATTCCAAAAGTAGAAATATTAGATATCGTAGGGCTTTTAATGTATATTGCCAAATTGCCCCCTGGAAAGATTATATCAATATTTTAAATTATACTCCATGCTGCAATGTATCATAACCCCACCCTTGCCATCACTATTATTTTTTTAATCTTTGTTTATTTGATAAGTACAAAATGACATTTTACATATCAAATCATCATTGTGATTCCCCTGAGGTGATGGATTGGTGAGGAAATAGTTGTGGAGACTTTAACTTTTGTTTTATACATTCCTATGTTGCTTGACTTTTTAGTAGTAAGTATGCATCATTTTTGCAATTAAAAATTAATGGCAGTTCATTGCTATTATTTGATTACTCTGGCTGAAGTATTTTTTATATATCTATTGGCCATTCATATGGTTTCTTTATGAATTACCCATTTGTGTTCATTTTACATTTTTTATATTGAGCTATTTGTCTTTTCGTTGTTTCACAAGAGCTCTTTATATATAAGGATATTGTTTACATGTTCTCTTATTTGAGATGTCTTCCCTGACTTTTGTAGAGCAATCCTCATTTTTGACAAAACATATATGTTTCATACTTCTTTATTTTTCTTCATATCACCATCTGCCCATAAAAATGTAAACTCAATGGAGACAAAGATTTTTGTTCACTGTTGTATCCCTGGCACCTTGAATAGTGACTAACATGTAGTATGCACTCTATAAATAATTGAAGCATTAATTAATCAATTAATAAACACAGGTTCTTCACAGAAAGAGAGCAGAATGGTGGTTGCCAGGGCTTGTGGGTAGGGGAAATAGGAAGATATTGGCCAAAGGATACAAAGTTTCAGTTGTACAAGATAAGTTCTAGAGATTAAACGTACAGCATGGTGACTAAAATTAACAATACTGTATTGTATTCCTGTAATTTTCTAAGAGAGTAGATCTTAAGTTTTCTCACCATTTTAAAAAATGGTAACTATATAAGGTGATGGCTATGTTAATTAGGTTGATGGTGGCAATCATTTCATAATGTATACAAGAGTCAAAACATCAAGTTGTATCCCTTAAATATACACAATTTCTATTTGTCAATTACACACACAATAAAGCTAAAAAACAAATTAATAAATACAGTTTCATTGTGCTATAAATTTAAAATATTTTCCCAGCTTATGGTTTATTTTTTAATTTAGTTTATGATACTTGTGGATATACAGACATTCTTAAATTTTATATAGTCAGCTGCTGGTATTTTTCTTTATGCTCATTTTCATTGTCTTTATGCTCTTGAAGTCCTCTTCAGTTTCAAAATTGATTGGATATTTATATTTTCTTCTAATAATTTTATTATTTGAGTTTTCATATTAACCCTTTGATAAATGTAGAATTCATTTTTGTCATATAGTGGGAAATCAAATCATATTTTTCCAAAATTACATGGTACCATTTAGTAAACAATCCTTGCTTTCTTCATGATTAAAAAAAATGTGTTTAACTTCCATCTTGTCTCCTCAGTGGCAATATAAATTACAAGGTGAGCTACCACTTATACTTTCTCTGTATCTCTCTGGGCTGAGTATAGGGCTGGTTAGTAAAGGATGATCTATAGATATTTGATGGATGGATGAATGGGTGGATATTTTCAAACCAAAATAATTTTTTTAAAGAGCCTAACTACTAAACAGTAAGTCCATTCACTAAAGTCTGGAGGCAAATCATCATAGAGGGCAAGGTTTGATGAAGAATAAATGAATATTCTTTAACAGCAGGGCACTATAACCACTGTAGAGATAGCATCCAATAACAAAATACATTTAATAAATACCTGACACTGTCCAAAAGAAATTGTATAGAATTGATCCTACCATCAAGGAGATCCTAAAAATTATTCTTTAGGGAGCCTAGGGTAGAACAGAGCTTCCAAGGGCATCCCCACCAACTGTCCCTTCCCCTGAAGTAGCAGTGACTCCCTGAAAGAAATAGATTGCTTCGCTACAGAAGGTGCCCAAAATTCTGCTGGATGCAGTGCATCAGCCTCCAACATGCATTGGGTTTAATAATTCTGGAATCAAATCTAGTTTAAAAGAAAATCTACCTCATTTTTGGCTCTTAAGTCAAACCCCAAGTGCCAAGTATATATTGATTCTGTAGGGCTCAGTCAGCCTCCTATGGCCTGAAATTAAAAATAACAGTAAGAACAAAAATACATTTTTTATTGAATTCTGGCTCTTTTCTGATAATCTATAACAAACAGCAAAATGAGCAGAGCCATGGTGGACTGCCTCTTGTGCCAACAAATCCCGCAAAGAGAATGCCAATCAGTGAAATATATTGTTAAGCATGAATAGTAGCTACAATACTTATCTCTGTTGCAAAGTATCAAAATGAAAAAACTTTCAAAGTGGAAGCTTCAAGCAATTGCATTAGAAGTTGCATAATTTGGTTAGACTGACCTTAGAATGGAATAAAAAGCTGCTTATTTCCATAATGTTGGCCTTTAACTGTATAAAAGGTTAGATAATTTATCATGCTATACAAAACAGTTTTCAAGAATACCCAAATTAAAAAGGAGATCTCGGTGACTTCCAGCTCTGTAAATTTTTAGGTAGAGTGATAAGCAACATAATTTATATTTAAGTGAATTTGTGCTCTCCTGAAAGGTCTAATTTGCCAAGCAAGATGCATGCATCTACTATTCATCCCTAGAACAAGTACAGACCAACTGAAGCAAGGTTAGTATACCTATTGCTGCCTTTATGGCATAACTCACATTGAACAGGAAGACATATTTGAACAGAGAGGTTCTGAGTTTTGACACGCACACTCACACCTCAGATTATACACAGAATATACTGCCCTTATTAAAAGCTAATGGGCCATACCTATTGTATCACCTGCCATAGCTAAGTCCTCTGCCCTCAATACCACCTACAGAGCAACCATTGTCATTACATGGACTCAAACTTTAATACAGGTAGCTACATGAAGCCCTTCAAACCAATGCTGCAAAGGGTCATATATTTACACCCAGAGCTGAAAGAGACTTGGAGATCCTCTAATCTCTTCACATATCGTTGCAGGTTTGATGTAGTTTGGCATTTGTTTGGATTTTTCAGAATTCTCTATGTCTTGGATTCTGATTTCCCTAGTGATAACAGGTTTCAATAAACCAAAGCTTCTCTTTTATGAGCTTTTTAATTGTTTCATCTGTTTTGCTAGTGACCTCCCCTGCTACCTCAGAAATGCAGATTTCTACATGGTTATCTTTGATGATATAGTCACTTGGGCTTATCCACACACACTACAGAAAATTGTCCCGATGGAGTCTGCTAGGCTAAAAGAGTGAGGAAAACAAAGCATTGCAAACATCACACACATTTATTTGATCCCATGCTTCCAAATATGACACCATGCACAGCCACAAACCTTTGCAGGTACGGATTTTTCTCCATCTTCCATGATCTCCTCTTGAAGGTACCTGATGATCAGATGTGGAAAGACCAAGCCCCAGATGTCATTCCAAAATGTCCAGTGCCATGGTATTTATAGCTTACCAGTTTTATAAGATTTTAGCTCCATCAGGCCACTACACAATGCATAGTTTTTGTAAAGGCAGGTTAGCATTCTTTCCATTTCAGGAAACTATTATATTTTTTACTGCAACAAAGCACACCTTTTTTCTATTTCTAAAGAATTACCAGTAAAGGCAAAATTACAAAGAATAACTTAGAAGTATAAGCACATACATGCCATTAGTAAGTACACAAGCCACACAGAAAATTGGTGTTTCATATGTAGTACTTGAGATTTGTTTCCAAAGAGTCATAACTACCATAAAATTATTTTGCAATTTTAAAATCAGGCAATATCTTCACTATGAAAAAACCATTATTTAATACTAATGCCATCGTGTTCTCTCCCCTAAGCTTTTAGGAACAAATGTTACCATTAGCATACTTCATCACTCAAAAGTCTATACTTGAAAAAATGTAAATGCACTAATTAAAGAAATGATCAGTACAGCAAGCTCATATTCAATGCCAGTCTTATGAGTTCAGTGTGGCTATGTCCTCACCACGGCCTCTGTGCCTGGCAGCACAGAGGAGAAAATCAGTCTTCCAAGAAGCCATTCACCATTACCTGTAGCCATATGCCTCTGCTTGTCCCTGTATCTCCAGAGCCCTGCCTCCCTCAAGCATGTCAAGTTTCAAATATGAATGCTAGATTACAGACATTTTTAGTCATAAAAAAGCCTCTTAAAGGTTAAGCCAATCCCGCTGAATGCAGTTTGACAGGGTCTCCCTGTCCATTCTTCTCACTTAGAAAAGATACGGTTTTATAGCAAATGACCTGTACACATAGGCAGCCCAAAGCAGACTTCCTGAAGCCAAGAGAATTAAAGAAGAGGAAAGACTGATACAGAATTGTGCCCAAAAGAAACAAAAAGAGAAAGCAAGTATCAGAAAATAATTTCTAATAAATTGAAAATATGCACATAACGTATTCTTAAGCTGGGTTGTATGCACAGCAATGAATATTTGGCTGCTTCCTACTCAGCGTTCTCAATTAAAAAGAGTCCCTGAGAGATCTATCCCTGAGCTATATAAAATTGGGGTGCCATGGCCTCACATTTAGGGGATCACACCCTGCTGTGACTAGGCTTATAAGCATTTTTTTTCAGAGAGACAACCAGCAGAATGTCAAAGAGTCAGGAAGGAGTCCCTGAGGACCTAATCTCTCTCTCCCCTAAAGAGGGATCTAGCCTTTGGATTTAACTTTGCTTCCTGTCAGCTTACACAGGGAATCCATTTTGCTCAGAAGAGCAAACTACACAATCTGAGAAGAGGTGCCCTTCATGCTCTGAAAATCAGATTGGGAGCAAAAACAATCCAGAAAGCAGAGACCGCCAAGGCCAGTGCTGGTGGCAGTGAGGGAGAGCAGCTTGCCACAGAACAGCGGCCAGATGGGGCCCAGTGGGAGAAACTGAAAACTGGCCACCCTGGCACTCAGAGATTTAATGGAGCATCAGAAGACTATGCACATCAAGGCAGTGCTTAAGCATCTGACATTAAGAAGCCGCGGTGCAGCCGGGCAAGTGGCTCACGCCTGTAATCCCAGCACTTTGGGGGGGCCAACATGGGTGGATCATCTAAGGTCAGGAGTTTGAGACCAGCCTGGCCAGCGCAGTGAAACCCCATCTCTAATAAAAATACAAAAAAATTAGCCAGGAGTGGTGGCAGGTGCCTGTAATCCCAGCTACTCCGGAGCTGAGGCAGGAGAATCGTTTGAACCCAGGTGGTGGATGCTGCAGTGAGCCAAGATTGCACTACTGCACTCCAGCCTGGGTAACAGAGTGAGACTGCATCTCGAAAGAAGAAAGAAAGAAAAGAAAGAAAGAAAGAAAGAAAGAGAGAGAGAGAGAGAGAGAGAGAGAGAGAGAAAGAAAGAAAGAAAGAAAGAAAGAAAGAAAGAAAGAAAGAAAGAAAGAAAGAAAAGAAAAGAAAAGAAATAAGAAACCGCAGTGCTAGTCCATCCATGAACACTGAGCTCAAGGAGAACACAGACTTGACACCAAGCTTCCCATCTGCTTCAGTCCCAAAGGGTCTGCTCAAAATTCTGGAGGTAGCTGGTCCTAACACATGTCTGTCTACTAATTTGTCTGTCTCTCATTTTTCCCCGTTCTGAAAAGTGATTTTTCTCCCTCCCCAAAGACTGAATTTAAAGGAATGTCTAAGAGAGCCCTCTCATTTTGCAAAGTAATTTCCAGGCTCTACCCAATCCAGGAAATCCTTCCTGACTTGGGGAGCTTTCAGAATCTGAGACAGTAAACATCTCTTTTCAGGAACAAGCTCTAGAGGTGAAGACAAAAAAAAAAAGACATTCGTGATGGGCTTCTGTTCTGTTCTTTGAGCCACAGGTTTTCAGAGTGAAGAGAACAAGATGGGAAGGTGGTAGCTGTCATATTTCATTTCATTCTTTTAGGATCTGGAGCAAATATTAAATGTTAATACTTGTTAAATTTCAATGGCATGTACCCATCTTTTCTGGAAACTATATTTTAAATATTACATAGTTCCAAGTTGTTTACTTAAGTAAAATTCAACCAGGAAGGCTAATCAGTGAGGATTCAAGGGCCAGATTTCAATGAAGGGAAAAATAAATTGGCCCACCTTTCAAAGGTTTTGTAAGTCTTGTCAGTTTGAGGGATCTAATTTTAAGCAAACAAGATATGTGAAAATCCAGACTTACAAAAGCAATCAGTTAGGAGTTGATTATCCACATTGTATCAGGACTCGTTTATGAAAGGATCTACCACAGGCTTTCTTTAAATACAGAATTCCACTACTGTGATTAGCATGGGGTCTAATTTACAAAACAAACACTCTTTCAGGAACACAACTACCTTCAAAAGTATACCGGCAGGTCCTCCAGGAGAACCCTGTCAAGGTTTTCATTATGTGACAGAAAACGCTTGGAAGCCGCACCAGAGGAACTATTGTGAAGCAAAATGGAGGCTTAGTTTGGCCGCAAACGTCGTGTGCCTGAGTAAGTCATTTGCCTTTTCTATAACTCCGTTTTCATGACTGTAGAGTGGAAACACTGGTCCATTCTGACACCTCTTCTAAAAATGCTGTGAAGCTGTGTGGTGCTAACCAATATGCCAAATGATAACAAGTAAGGTTTCTGCAGAGGAGTCCAGGCTTCCGGAGTTGACAGAGTTGCTGTCCCTCACAGCGGCAGGAATTTTCTTCATCATTCCCCAGGCGGGTACACGGAGGTGCTAGAAGCCTGGGCACACCCACTAGAAGCTGAGTGACCTCACTGTGCAGCCCACACAGAAACCACTCTAACTACACAACAGTCAAATAGGAAATGTAACTTGAAGAGCATTTCCCTCTGCAAACAACTGATCCTCTGGGATTTTCACTTCAAGCCTCTCAATTGTTCGAAGTAAACGAGGCTCACATCAAAGGCCAGCCAGTCACACAACAAGAAATCAAGCCTCTTCTCCGTGGGGGAAAATGGCTGTTTCAGAGCCAGCCTCCCACCTCTCACACACAGGCTTCTGGTATAAATGGCTTTATTTACCCACAGCGGAGACACTCGATTCAACCAAGCTTGGCGTCCCCTAAATCCTGGAAGCTGAGGTACACGGGCAGAGGGGTCAACATCTGAATCTAAAAGCAAACGCCTAAGAACCACAGCACAGCCACAATTGAAAGACTCCAGCTTTGCCAGGAGGTGACTTCATCCTTTCTTAGTCCCCTAATTCCTAACAAGCAATCCCCTAAGCCCTTAGCTTCAGCCCTGGGCACAATAAGCCCAAGCCACAGCACAGACTGAGGCAAGGTTAGGGAGAGAGAGGACTGCAGCTCATCTGTCCCACTTTGTAAATCTGACAGTCAGGCAAAAAGCCAGGTGGAGCCACCTGGACCCAAAACAAGTGGTCCTCTGATAAGAGGAATTCCAAAGCCTTAGAGCCCTCTCTGGAAAATGTCCTGCCTCCAGTCCCTTAGGGAGAAAAATGTCAGGATCATTAGCAAGAGCTCTGGCTGAGCTCAACTTTAGTGAAGGTGTACAGGGAGAGAGGTGATCTCTAAGGTAACCAGTTAATTGCCAATAAGGAATGATAATAATAAATTAGCAGATACTAATGTAAACTAACTCTGTTCTGCAGTTCTGTGGTAGTTGCATGGAGACAACAGAGGAACAGTTTATTCTGGAACACACCTTGCAAGCCGATCCCCACTGGGAAATTGGCTGTCTCCGCTAGAGATGAAATGTGCCAATAAGATACAATGTAGGCAATGGGTGGTCCTAGACCGACTGCTGGTAGACATGGAACCCTTGATTTTAGAAGAAAACTGAAATGAGAATGCTTAAAAAGATGGGGGCTGCATTGTTTTTCATTGCTTTCTCCTGCAAGGTTACTTTTGACCATTAGGGATAGGACTTAAATTATTCCAAGACACCACTATAATAAGGAAACAAACAAATAAGAGGCACACTAAAGGGTTTGTTGGTTTGTTTTAATTAGAGGTGATGCTTTGTGTCATTTTCATACTATCCAAAGGAGCCTTATTATACCTATTATTTTTTAGCGCTTTCTGAATCGACCTGATAGGTTTGTGATGGACTTTAGCCCAGAATTTCATTCAAGTCACTGCAAATCTCTAACTTTAAAACTCTGTTTTAGGAACTAAAGTGTACTGGGCTATTTTTTTCAAAGCCTAACTGATGCTTTATTTTCATTATTTCCACTAAGATGACCATGAATTCAGACTTTCTGTATGATAATTGGAAGCATTCAATTTGGCTGCCACATACACTCTTGTTCTGCAAACTCTTCCACGGCTACTACATTGCTACTTATGAAGACTGTTGTATGAGTGACTATAGCAGAGCATGCACAGACACTCCTTATATGTTTCATAACAAAGAAACTATAGTTTGCCGATGAAAGGTAGCAAATAGTATTGAAGATTGAGATTGAAACCAAAATTTAAATCCCTAGGTACCTGTGACTGAAATTCTGTAAGTTTTTGCCTACTATCAGTCTGTTAGAGCTGTCAGCTCAGAAGTATTCAACATAAGAAAACTAAAATTGAAAAATACTGCACAAAAGAGACTGGGTGTTTGGGCCATTTCTTCCTGCCTCCCTTCTGGAGGCAGGAAGAAGCCTTGCCCAAGTCTCCATTTCCAGTTGAAGCAATGAGTTGCTTTTGAGTTGTGTCTTCATTTTTTTGCCCAGGTGACAAAAATGGCAATGCAGAAATTCTACTGTACAAAGGAATAACACTTTCCAGCATCCAGAGGCACCAGTAGGCATGTCTCCCTTCCATAAGGCTGGAAGAAAAATTATTTGCCTTAGTTAGGAGCCTCTCAATAAACTTGGACTATTTTTAGAAAGATCTTAGCAAACTGACAAACCTACTACCTTACTTCTCTATTTTCTTTCTTTTTCAATCTCCTTTCCCCTCTCTTCACTCTTTTCTATTCCCCCATACACACACACACACACACACACACACACACACACCCTCTAATTCATTCACATATACCCTAAGTCTATAAGTAAAGTAAACCAGAATACGAAGGAATGCAAACCTCTCCTTTCAGTTTAAAATATGTAAAAGATACCTGACATCACTAATTCTACAAAAGTCTTCTATAAACAGCAAAGGCATCCTCCACTTTGCCCCTCAAATTTGCGTACAAAACCACAAAATCCATATAACTGATTTCCCAGCCAAAATCAGAGGACAAGTAAATAATGATATACGATTGTACACAAGATTATCTCTGCAATACTGTAAATTGAGTTCCAATTCTCAACTAGTGTTCCATTCCCTTTACCTTGCCTACCTAACTTCATTCAAAGTCTTACTTCCTTTAGCTTCTAGAGGCAACAACATTCAGATGTGGGTACATTTGGACACTGAAACAAGAGCTATCTTCCATTCAGCCCTAAATTTTGAGGGTTCAATAGCAAATCTACATAAAATGTAGGACTGCCATGAAAGGAGGGAAAAGGAGTTCTTAGGAGTCTACAAAGTAACAAGTGATTAGAAACTATCTTGTATTGCTTGCCAGTGAAATCACTGTGGGTGATCTTAGCTCCCCAACTAGACTGTTGACTCTCTGAGGGCAGAAGTTACATCTTAAACTTATTTGGAATCTCCATGGTCCCTGCCACATAGCTGAGCACATAGTGGATACTCCAACAATGCTTACTGACTTAACCTAATGCCATGGTGATAAATTTCAAAGTGTGATAGAGTACAGCTAGCATGCAACAGGTCTGAGTGGACTCATGTATAATGCCTTTGAGAGTAAGCCCTGTAACTGGATCTACAGTTCATAAAGGGAATGGGTTTGACACAGGTAACCCAACAGAGGAAGTTACTATGTAGTGGCCTTTTGTCCCAACCTGGAGAGTAAGAATGTAACATGTGCTCAGGAAAAGAATGTTATTCGGAATTGAAATTACCTGTTAGTTGTATGTCTTTCCGTAAGTTCCCTAGGGTCAAGAATCAAGTGTTTTATTGCTTTTGTTCCCCAGGAAGTAGTACAGTATATGGCACATTCTAAATGTATAATAAATGCTAATGGGATAAATTAATGAACAAATGAAAGAATGGTTTAATGAAATAAAGAACAAAGTAAGTAACATAATATGATTTAATAGAGAAATTTCTATAAAATCTTATATTTACCACATCATAGCACTTACCATGCTATGCTATAATTGCTTAATAAATGTTGCTTACTTGGATGGATTAATTTATTAGTAGAATATAAAGATAATTTAGGAAATATATCAACATGTTATTATCCTAGCAATAGAGAATGTCCCATTGCACCCTATATTAGCATTTATTATTCTGTATTGCAAATCACCTATTTACTTGATTGTCTTACCCATTAGAATGTGCATTTCTTGTCTTTTTCATCTCTCTAACGACAGAGCCTAGAGCAGTGCCTTACAAAGAGTAGGCACTCAACAAATATCTGTTGAATGAACAAATCAATCATCCCTGCTCTTCTATAGATTTCACTGGTAAGTATTCCACTGAGTCCAGTGGCCTTTGGTATAAAAAAGAAAAGGAGAAGTGTCATTTTCCCTATGCAAGACATTGTGACTGATTCAGGTAAAATGGCCTGGTCTGTATTCAGCAGTAAGTGGCCCTCTCTCCTTTCTGAATGTGTTTGCCAGTTGAACTCTCCAGGCAGGACTGCATATTAGAAATACACACAACCTCACACAACACACTCTCTTGGCCCTGACCCGCTGTACACACCAAAACTGTGTAATTTTGTTAACCAAGGAAAAGCATCTGGCTTTGTGAGTCAGAGACAGGATCAAAACTGAGACATTAAATGGCTTTTCTACATAATCAAAGCAAGATTTTGTTTCATTCTGCCCACGGAAGAATTCCAGAAAGGATACTAAGTCTTAGGTAAACCAAGTAGATATAGTCATATATTTTCTGTCCTTTCCATCTATTTCATAGACACCAGAACTCACATTTCTCTAATGTCTTGAATTGAATGCCTAAGTGATCACCAAGTCCCCAGGATTCAACCCTTTTGTCCATCTCCAAAAGTAACAGCACTGCTACTTATAAACAACTTGGCATCTTTCACCTCTATCGTTAAAATGATCAATATGAATAGTATGGCCATAACACTTTGTAGGACTTATCTATATAGAAGCAGCCTAAATTCCTCTTTGGTTACAAGTGCCTAGGGAGACACACTCAGTTGTGCAAGCCATTGTAACAGTGATTCTCCAATTGTCTAGTGAAGAGGTCTATTATTTTAGGAACACCAATGAGTTGGACCTTCGATATTACATGAGCCATATACCTTGGAACAACTTTGCATGACAGGTGTTCCCATTTTGTAGTTAAAGAAACAGAGTCTTAAGTTCCACAGCAAGCAGTGATCCCTAGATTCAAAATGATGATCAATCTGATTCCACTACATAGCACTACCTTTCACTTTCTGTTACTGAACTATTGGTGATCCACAAGTACTCTTCCAAGTAGTCTACAGTTAAGACTTAGTAGTATTCACTAACATTAATAATTATAACTGCATTTACCTAGCACAATACTGGACTTTCAATAAATCCTTATTTATAGAGTTATAAATTGAAAATATTGATGCTTTTGTTGTTGGCAGAATACCATGAGTTACTCATCAAAAGCACTGTTGTTTGGCCCCATTAATTCTGATGGGAATTATTGTTCAGGAACTAGAAGAAGTAATCAATGTAAGCAGTCCTAAGACCCCTTGTGCTACAAAATTGACAGAAATACAATGAGGCCATTTTATGTATGCATCACAGCCTGGGTATGTCAGGCTGAATTATTTTTAAGGCAGGAAGGTGTCACTGAAACCATACTTGCCAGGGAGTATAGAGTCCTTCAGTATGGTCCTCCCTCCCTTGATGAACAGCTTTGTAAGACTGAGTAAGTCCCTTAGCATCTCTGGACCTCTGTTTCATCATCTACTGAAGGGCAACCTATCAAGATACCTGATTGTGAGGATCAAACAAAACAATGTTTGGGAAAGTGCTCTGAAAGATGTGAAAGTGCTCTCCAAGTGTGCAGTATTCTTTTCACTGGCAGCTTGGAAGAGGACATATGCCTTTGAGTACATCACATTTCCAACCAAAGAGGGACTTAAGCAATTCATGGAAAAACAGAATCAACTTAAGAAATATTATTTATAGCCTTCCACCCAACCACCCACCAGCCATCATCCACATACCACTCTACTGCCCTAAAATATTTCAATAGCCAGCAAACATCTGACCACATAACATTAAATGTTTAAAAAAATATTTCTACTTAAAAACATTCATTCCCAGTGAAGAGAAACAGAGCTAACTCAAATGCACAGATAATTCTTACTCTTATTTTTTGTTATATTGCGCAGGCTGGCAAGCTGGTCTGGAATTCTGGGATCAAGGAATTCTCCTGCCTCGACCTCCCAAAATACTGGGATTATGAGCCACTGCAACCAGCCAGCTAATTCTTAAATTTTCAGCAATAATGACCGTTTCAATCTCTTCAACCATCAAATGTTGCCACTAGAACTGCTAACAAATAGCAAAGTGGCTTTTTAATTTTTGCTTTGCCTCCCTTTAACCAGCCCATCCATATTCTCACCAAGATGCTAGAGAACAGTTATGTGACAAAAGAAAAAGCAAATGGGGGCTTTAGGAGGCTGAATCACTCTCACACTGGAAAATTGGTCCCAGGGCATTAGAGGGTTTCATCCATTTTCAGCACTACTTGATGACTCTTTCTAAGCCACTTTACTGGCATACTAGTACAGCTGGTTGTCAAGCATGCTATATTTGCAACAGGTGGAGCAAACAAGGAGGTCTGGGAGAACCTCATAGAGCCACTTAGTTGCACTCACCTCAGGCAGAGGCACACCGTTGATAATCAGGTCAGGCTGCTGGGGCCCCTGGCTGTTGAAAGAGTGATGGTAGATGTGGTTAGCACGGGTATTCTGGTTCTCCACATTCATGAAAGTGCTCTCAGAGCGGCGGCAGCCCAGGGGCAGTGTCTGCTGGTGGTAGTCAAAATAGTTGAGGGACGAGGTCAGGGAAGAGCAACTGACAACGTTCATCTTGTCTGTCTCCTCCACATCCCGGGGTACCAGACGGATGTCATTCTTACTGATTTTTTTCTTCTTGCTTGATTTCTTTTGATGCCCATAGGAGTACTCAGCGATTCTATGTGACAGAAAAGGCAGCATGAATCGCTAACACCTTTCCAAACCATGCACTGATTAATAAACATTAAGCACCCCAGAGGGTTGCACCCCATCTCTGCTCCAGCTCCTTATTCTGGCGCATTACATCATCGGGTTTCTCCCTGTGCTTTTTACATGGGAAAACAAGCTGAGGGCCATAAACTTTTTGTATTAAATGTAGTAACCTCCCACCAACCCCCCTAAAAAAGTTTCTATGCTTTGGATTTGGAATTTTTCATTGTGAGTGGCCTGGGAGCATGGGTGGGGGACAGGAAAAGTTGAGCCTATGGGAGAGAAAGCATGAAAATGCTCAAATCTGGAGCCTCCCTGGAACAGAAAGGAACTCCTAGGTGAAATACAAAGCAACTCACCAAAGAGAAGATAGAGGAAAATAAAAAATACTCCCGCTTCACCAGTTCCTCCAGGCATTTGCTATGTGGCACATGCCCTCAATCAGCTCCCTCTATGACACACTTGATCAGTTTTGGACTGGGGTAGGAGATCGGACCCCATTCTTTCACATCTCCTCCACACCCTCCTCCCTGCCCTAGCCCGGCTTCCTTTTACTCTCCCACCCCCCTCCTCTCCTAGAAAAAACTAATAGCCAAGCCCATTTAAATGAGGGGAAATGCCTTTTTACCTCTTTCCCCTTAGGCTCACTTTCTCCTCTGTCTTTTTGTCTTGCTCCTCGCTAATGGGAGAAACCGAGATGCAATGCAGACACTTGCTGTTTTGTCCTTTTATAAAACAGCCGAGGAGACAAGTGATGGTTAAACAATTACTGCAAAGGAATTTAAAGGTTAGTGCATTCAGCATCCTTCTCCATTCAGGTGTACCTACAAGCAGCTGTGCTGCAACTGGAACATAAAGAGCTCAATTTAATTAACACTGACACAGACCCAGCCACGTGCACCAAAGACACCAAGCATTAAGAGACTTGTCAAAAAAAAATACATTTAAATGTAGCCAGATTCTCAAGGTGATTTATTACTTTGCACATAATAATTCAGCTAAATTTTAGGAAATTTTATTTCTGGGCAATAATCAGCAGAACAATAGGGTTAATAAATAACACAGGTTGATCTTTACTAGGGAAAAGACTGTGCCTTATTCTCACTCGACAAAGCTAATAGTCTGAATACAAAAAGGGAGCCCAATTCAAGCAGCAATTGCAGATCATCTCGCAAGTCTCATAAATGAATGCATTTCATGAAGAGGTTGTGCAGAGGCTGAGAAAAAGAAACCTCTGCCTAATCACATGAAAAGACACGCTCCTGAACTTTGGGTTTCTAAAAAGTCTGAGCAGATAGGGAGACTGCACATCTACAGAGGCAAATTCTTGCTCTGTCCCCAGGACCTACCTAGAGCTAAGCAATTGGGTTCCCCTCAGCCCTTCACTCTGCTGGGGGAGATTTGCAGTGGTGGGAAGCTGGTACTATTGGGGTTTGGGAGCAGATAAAATCCTCAGAACCCCAGGACTAAGGTTGATTTTCTATTGTAATCTGTTTACAGAATCAATGGGAAATTTTAATCATTTTGTTTACCCATGATGGGTAAGTTTGGCAATGCCTCATCAAATAATTCAGCTGAAGCATTCATTGTGCAGCCCTTTCTGTATTGACCAATTATTTAATTATACTGTACTTCATTAATCCCAAACCATCACAGGAAACAGAGCACTTCACAAAATACACATTTGGGTGGAGTTGGAGAGCACTGAGATTTTACTCTTTTCTTTCAATATTCAAATGCTCTCCTCCTGTTTAATCACCTCCTTGGCAACTTCTCAGAAAGGGCTCTCACTTTTAGGCATACATCACCAAGAAGTGGCAAAGTCTTCAATATCTTTATTTCAAGCTGGGTTTTTTTTTTTTTCATCAAGGAAAGGATCTTATGCGTTTACTTTATGCTGAGAAAATGGCTTAAAAAGAGCCCCCTCCATAATTATCTCCATATAAATAAAATTTTATTGACTCCACATTTTTCTCCTATAAAAATCTCCACTAGCAGTTCACAGGTTTGAAAGGTAAGAGCAATATTAATTTACATTTCTCCCATCTGAAATGACTTGGTGCTGAAGGAAAGAAAAGTCATGGCCATTTCACTAGTAACAGGATTAAAGCATTTATGAGGCATTGCAGCTGCTCTTTTATGGCACCTGATTGATATTCATGTGTGGTTAGCATTTGTCTACTAACTTGTGTAACGCAGAGAATAGTAAAAGGGAAACAATAATTGCATGGCTGTTACATATTCAGGGGGCTTTGATTCACAGAAGTGTGCATTTCAGAAGGTGTCAAATACAAACTGAACCTACAGGAACATATTTTGACTGATTAACATGCAAGCACAAATGGCACAAAAGCACACTGATGTGTAGGTGTGTTGAAAGCAGACACACACCTTGGTTATAAATAACAGCATCATTCATTTTCAGCAAACTAAAGAAACAACTTTTTCAACTGTTTCGATAAGACACTGCTGGAAAAAAAAATGACATGTATCATCCTAAATTGGATTTTAGGATTCTAGGAATGCTTAGACTTCTGTGCTCTATCCAAATGTAAGAAAGGGCTTCAGCGAGACCTTCTAATGTGTTTATCAGGAAGTCTTTTTTTAAAAAAAAAAATACTATGTTTCCACATTTCTTTTCTCCCTTCTCCTCCCCCTTCTCTCCCTCCCTCCCTCCCTCCCCCCCTTTCTGTCTCTCTCTCTCTCTCTCTCTCTCTCTCTCTCTCACTCACACACACACACACACACAGAGAGAGAGAGAGAGAGAGAGAGAGAGAGAGAGATCCTGCACACACTTCAAGAGAAACTGTAACACAATAGCCCATAGTGACATCCACTGGTAGCAACCAGATCTTAATGCCACAACACAGTCTCCCGTTAGAGGAAAGCATCAACTCTAGAATATTGCTATTTTTACTGAAACATCTGGATGCGAAGTCTTGCTCTTCATTGGGATGTTTGGTCTCCACACTACCAACCAACCAGATATTTGAAAACATACAGATGCCTGATAGAATTTCACTTTATATAGCCAGATGTTTGGGGACTAGATAAAACTCATGCCAAGAATAAACTAAAAACCACTAATCACCTGCATCTCCACACACTCCCGTTCTCTCCTCCCCCTAATCTCCCTTTCCCATCTGACACTCCCACTCCAAGTCTCTCTCCAGAGTTCATCACTGCAACAAGACAGGGTAGCTGCCAACACTCCCTCTTTTTTCAGTACCTGTCTCAAAAACACTGTGCCCTGGACACCAAGTTAAGGTGGTTTTCCTGAAAATATGAACAATCCTCTCTCTCTCTCTCTCTCCCCCCCCCGTTTTTCCTGCCATAACTTCAAACCTTCATGGAGACAGCTGTGAAAACTTTAAAATGATAATTGCTCATCATTAGGTGACAGAATCCATTCAAACACTAAATGATTGTCTTCCAGCAAATTGTCAGATCAAAAGAATTGATCAACTTGGACTGTCACAAACTTTTCGCCCTACAGAAAGAAGCACTGCAAGTATGCTGCATGCATTTAAGTAGGAAACAGAAGCACCGGGATTTTCACACAGAGACACAGATAAGCACACCTTATTCAATCCAAGACAAAGAAAGAAAATTTGGCTTTACCTGCAGTTGTAGGTCCGGATCTCTTTGTTGTCTCGCTTGCACTTGATTGCCACGAAGATCATAGTTACAAAGAGGATGCCCGCAATGGAGCCCAGGGCAATAATGAAAATCAAGGACAAGTTCACAGAGCCCATTGACTCTTGGGCATCGAGAGCAGGGGACAAGTAGATTAGGACAAGAGCAGAGGCAGAGAGAGATGTCTTGCCGTGGTCGTGGGCCACCACGATAAGCTCATAGGAGGACTTGGAGCTATCCCCAAAGGTGCGGGTGGTTCTGACTTCGCCATTGATCTGGTCTATTTCAAAGAAGCCGCGGTCGCCCTCGGTCATGTCGTAGGTGACTCGGCCATTTTCGCCCTCATCGTAGTCGTCTGCCTTGACAACAGTCACCAGGTAGCCTATGCCAGAGTTGCGGGGTATGTAGACCTCGGCAGTGCCGTTAATCAGAGGTGGGGCTGTGATGACCGGGGTGTTGTCGTTGACGTCGAGGATGATGACCCGCACCGTCGCGTTGCTTTGCAGTGAGGGGAGGCCGCCGTCCTTGGCCAGCACCTTGAATTCAAACGCCTTGGTCTGCTCGTGGTTAAAGGATCGCAGCGCGTAGATGTCGCCTGAGTTGGGGTTGATGGAGACATAGGTGAAGACAGGCATGTCCCGCACCTGCGACGGCACGATCTGGTAGGAGACACTGCCGTTGAGACCCAGGTCGGGGTCGCGAGCAGACACAGAGAGCAGATAGGCGCCAGGTGTGTTGTTCTCCTGCACAATGACCTGGTAGTAGGGCTTAGAAAAGTGCGGGTGGTTGTCATTTTCATCAGTGATGAGCACGGTAAAGGACTTGGCACTCTGCAGCATGGGCACGCCGCCGTCGCGTGCCTGAATTGTGAGGTTGTATTGGTCGTGCTGCTCGCGGTCCAGCCGTCCGTCCACTAGAATAGTGGAGAAGCTCTCATATTCCTGCAGTCGAAAGGGCACATTGCCCAGCAAACGGCACTGTACACGTCCATTGAGGCCCGAGTCGCGATCAGACACCCGCACCAAGGCGATCACGTAGCCCGGGGGGGCGCTCTCGCTGACCTCCACAAGCTCGCTGTTGACTGACAGCAGGTTGATGACCGGTGGATTGTCATTGGTGTCCAGCACGCTGACAGTGACCTTGCAGTGAGCCGGGATGGAATTGGGCCCTAAGTCCTTGGCCTGCACGTCCAGTTCATACACGTGGCCCTCTTCATAGTCTAAAGCGCCAGTGACAGTGACCAGGCCACTGTGCGGGTCAATCTGAAAGAGCTCGCGCGTGCGGTCGTTGACGTAGCCATAGAAGGAATAGACCACCTGGCCGTTGGTGCCCTCGTCTGGATCGCTGGCGTTGAGGCGGATGACGGGTGTGTTGGGAGGGGAGTTTTCTGGCACGCTCACCGTGTAGGTGGACTCGCCAAACACCGGGTTGTTGTCATTGGAGTCGGTCACCTTGATGTTGAGGCCAACGGTGCCCAGGCGTGGCGGGTCGCCACCGTCTAGCGCAGTGATGCGAAAGCTGTAGTGCGACTGCGTCTCGCGGTCCAGGCTCTTTTCCACTACCAGTTCGGCAAAGCGCGAGCCGTCGCCACGCGTCTTGATCTCCAGGCCGAACATCTCATTGGGAGTGAGCTCGTAAGTCTGCACGCCAAAGCTTCCAGAGTCCGGATCATAGGCGCTGTCCAGCGGGATGCGTGTCCCAGGGCTGGCTGCCTCCGAGATCTCCAGCTCGATCTGTGCTGCCGGGAAACTGGGCGCATTGTCGTTCAGGTCCTTGATCTCTACCTTAATCACGCAGATTTCCATTGAGCTGGACATGACCTCGAGTGAGATGATGCACTTAGGGCTCTGGCGGCACAGCAGGTCACGGTCAATCTTCTGCTTGGTGACCAGGAGGCCAGAGCTGGGGTTGATGTCCACTAGGTGTGGAGCCGAGTTGGACACCACGCGAAAGGCTGAGGCCTGCCGGGGGTCCAGCGCGAAGCCCGCATCCCGCGCGTCCTTGGCCACGTTGGCAATCACCGTCCCGGCACGCTGCTCCTCTTCCACCGAGTACTTGAGGTTAATGAGGGCGGCTGCCTGCGTCCACAGTACGGCCAGCAGCAGCAGCACCGGCAGCAGGAGCGACTCCATGGCTGCGCGGGGCTCTGCCTGGCCTCGCCTCTCCACACCCCTCCGAGGCCGACGCCGTCGGCGCTCCAGCTTCCCGCCGGCTCGGGCCGCCTGTTGCGCGCGCCCCGTGGCCCCGGAGGCCGCGGGAGGAGTCCCGCCCAGGGCGGCCCGGCGGCGCGCGGGGGAAACCCGTGGCGGCTCCAATGCTGAGGTTGCAGCGGACGCGGCGGGGGCTCGCGGGGGCCCCGGGGGCTCCGTGGGGCCAAGGGAGCGCCGCGCGGCCCCGAGCCCCCTCCCTCCAGCCCGGCTACTCAGTTTTCCCCCTTCAAAGTTAGCAGGGCGCAATTGGCTGCAGCCGCGCAGGGCTGCGGGTCGGGCGGCGTCTACGATGCCTGGACGATGCGCCACTGAGTCCGGACAGTACTTGAGGCGAAGGCAGAGAGGGCGGAGGAGGCGCAGCCTTTCAGGCACTGCCCCGCACGCCGCTGCGCACCGGCACTGAGGCTGGCGATCTCGCTGTCTGTGCACCTGGCATGCGCAAAGACCTCCCCCCAGCGCTCCCGGTTCACTGCGGAGAGAGTACCCGCCTGGAAGGCGCCCTCTGGGATCTGGGGGTGCCACACTGGCCCCTTCGAGGCCTGTTTGGGAGAAAGGGGGTGTCACAGGCTGGAGTCAGTTACTGGCAAGCTCCGCGGGCACCCGGGTATAGGGCTGAGCGGGATGGCGGTCCCGGGGCCAGCAGAGAAAGGGGGAGGGGAGAGATACTGCCAGGGCTTAAGCGCGCTCTCTCGAGCTATGGCTGGCTCTGGAGGGCTTGGGGGCGCGTCTGTCCGGGATACGAGGTGGGAGTGGAGTTCCCCCCACAGAGCAGTTAAAGGGCTGCGGGCGTTTGCATCTCGGAAATCAAAGTTAACAACGCAGCCCGACCCTACACATCAAGTTTGTGGAAACGGGGAGATGGCAATTTGTCCAAGAAAATCAAAGCCCCGCTCCTTCCAGTGGCCCGGAGTGGCGGGGAATGGGGAAGAGGGAAGGAAGGGGAGGCAACAACAGTACCGGCCAGGAGAGGCGGGGCCGCCGCTGTGGGTACCGGGTGCTTCTCTGCTCTCCGTTTGGGCTGGGGTGTCGCTCCAAGGACCGCCGCCGCCACCGCCGCCGCCGCGGGAGGAAGCCCTCCTAGCTCAGTTGCATGTCGTTGGGGTCCGCCTCAACAGCTGCCACAATCGATGATTTTGTCGCTGCCAAAGTTTACTTGCTAGAGCGTCTTGATTTCATCTTCCCGAAGAGGCGCTGGCCGCGCTGCGTTGGGCTCTCTCCCTTCCGGGCGCTGGCGCACTCGGGAGGTCTGTCTCGCTTTCTCTTGTCTGTCTCGGACTGTGTGTGAATGTGTGAGAGAGAGAAAGAGTGTGTGGTGTGGGGAGTGTGAGTGTCGAGTATGAGCAAGCAGGAGGCAATGGGTATGGGGTAGGAGGTTTAGGATTTCGGATGAATCCTCTCAGCCGGAATGCAGCGGAGCGCAACGCGCCCAGGGCCAGCGCCCGGCTAGGGATGCGGGTGCCAGTGCCTCCCGGGCAAGCCGGGCATGGTGCACAGGAGCGGTGCTGCCGTCTGTGCCCGCTCGTCCGTCGCCCCGCTGCGCCAGCCGCCGACGCTACTGCTGCTGCAGCTCCTCCCGATGCCGCAAACTACTGGCCGCGGAGTCTGGAGAAAGCCAGAGAGAGCCGGAGCTGCCGAGCCCGGCTACGCCAGGCGCTGGCCAATCAGCGCGCCGCCCAGCGGGCTCCAGTCTTGGGGCGGGGCCAAGGGGCGGGGGGGGGTGGCGGGGGGTGGAGCCAAGCGGAAACTTACACACCGGCGGGACCCAGTGGTACCCTGGCCGGTGGATCCCTGGTGGGATTCTAGGGAGGACGGACGGGCAGGCCAGGCCGGAGCAATAGGGCAGTAATGAGCAGGGAGGCGGTGTGCTAGCGCTGCGGCTGAGCCTCACCGGGAACTGTGCGCCTCTCATGTTTGCAGAGATTTCAGGAAAAATGAGGATGATATGATTCTCTTGCCATGTTTAGCTCCCTTACATATCTTCATATCTTGAATTTTATATATATATATATTCTCAGATATATATCCCTCTCTTTCTCCTTGTCGCTTCACCCTAAAAATTTGTTTTGGTTATCTTCTCATTCTCCGGTAGTGGAAGGAAGAACGGGAAGGAGAAAGCGCCCCTGAGGTGATCATTCATCCAGCTCTTGGCCGGTGCGTCTTCACTTCAGGCTAGAGCCACGGCCGCCATCCCCCCCCCCCACCCCGTCCCGGACCGTCACCCCCATCCTTCCACCCTGGGCAGACGCCGCACTACTCTCTGCCCGCCGCACTTCCAGCAGGGCCTCTGGTTCGGTTCGCTCTTGTCTGTTGCTTGTTGATCAAATGGGATATGTGGCCCGAGGAGGGGGCTGAACACATTTAATTGCCCCTCACCCCACCCTGTTGCCCCTCACCCTACCCTGTTGGAGAATTTAGCTCCCTATAAATAAACTACGTTTGAGAAGAGCCGGCGGAGCGGGCGCCGCTGCGCCGCTCCGCGCCAAGCCAGCAGAGCTTCAAGCCGGGCAGGAGCTGTGGGGCGGGCGCGTCATACGTGTCCGCTTAGGTCGCCGACAGCTGGGAGCCGGCGCCGGTGTGCGGGGCGCCCCAGCCTTCCCGCGGGGTCTGGGTCCCTGAGGGCCGTCAGCTTCACTTCGGCGGTGGTAGTGGATGCTGCATGTGCCAATACTGGGAAGCGGGAGGCCGACGTGGCCAGGGCTGACATCAAGCTCATCCTGCCTTCTGGACTGAAGGCTCCCTGGGGGCAGAGGGGCATTCCTCCCCAACCAGGCTCTGAGGCTTTTAATTAACGTAGCCAGCGGTAAAGACTCAAAAACACCGCCGTTAAACAAGTTTCTTTTTTTTTTTCTTCTCGTAGAAGGTGGGGAAGCT
The DNA here is from genome assembly GCF_049354715.1 of Callithrix jacchus. Classification (NCBI taxonomy): domain Eukaryota; kingdom Metazoa; phylum Chordata; class Mammalia; order Primates; family Cebidae; genus Callithrix; species Callithrix jacchus. Next base: position 96,720,724 of record NC_133524.1, read on the forward strand.
GCTTCTGAATTCACAATTCTTGGAAGACTAAAAATGTCTTCTGAGTGAGTCGTCTCGGATATTTGGGAGTCGGATAAGCAAACTCATAATTAGCCGAGCGACATTGGCTCGAGCCTGTGGGCTTAACAATAGAGTCACTTTTGCCCTTTAAAAAACGTTAAACAAGAAAAGGAAACCGGCATTTGGACACATAATGGGTTTTCTCAAAACTGCCATCTTCTTGCGGAGAGAACCCAGCTGCTTTTTAAAATATTTTTCCTTCCAAGAGGAGCTACTTTAGCAGCCTTTACCTTGGCGGTGGGAGAGGGAAAAGGCAGGTGCCTCCTACAGAAAGGAATTATTTCGCGAGTGAGGGTGCGATCCCCTGAATGTGCAGCCGAGGCCAAAGGGAGAGCGAAGGGAGCCTGATCCGCTTTCCGCGTGGGGGTCGTTTGACTGTTTCATGTTAGGATGTGATTCGGCCCAGAACAGCAGGGAGAAACCCGATGCTTCTGCAATGAGTATCATTTAATTTTGGTCATTTAGAGCTGCGGGTGGACATCACAGTAGTGGCTCAAGGGAGCCCGGTGGCCCGCCCGGTTTTCTCCAGACACCCGTTGGAGAAATGGGCAAGTAGTAGAGAATGACAACATGGCAGGCAGCGGTGGGTGCACCTCGCGGGCTCCGAGAAAGGAAGGGTTTTATTTGATTTATCACAATTATTTACCTTTGATGTCAGAGTGTGGGAATGAAGTGCATCTTGGTCTAATTAAAAAGGCCTAAAAAGGTTTACTATCTGATCACGGGATGTGAACTCGGTGTTTGGCAGCTTTCTAAAATATTGCTTGGACTATTTAAACAGAACAATTAGCAGCATACTAAAATGTTTGCATGCTATGCTTAGAGGCTTTTAGCTGTAAACTTTAAGGCGATCCGTTCCCCCTTTAAGTTAAAAAAGGATGATGCTGCTTCCTTGTGGCGAAGGCTGTCAGGAACCCACTGATCAATAAAAGTAAACTGGCGCCTCCACGGCTTGATTGAGCGGGAGCAAAGAGTCTGAGAAGTAGTCTCGGCCATTAACAATCCCCCAGGTAACAAGAAATGGAAGAATTATTCAGGTAAAATGATTAACATTGTCGTAGCATCTGAAAAGATGCACACAAGATAAGACTGCAGACCTCTTACCTTAGGGAGTGCTAATAGAATGTCTATATTCTGCTGTCTTTTAAAGATAAATAGGAGAATTCAATTCATGTACAAAGTCATTACCTTCGTAATTGCAATCACATTGTAAAGACATGTTCTGCATTTGCAAAGACAAACGCTCTTTGCTAAGGCGATGCCACCATGTTCCCTGCTCCCTCCTCGCTATTCACACTCCAGGCACCCCTCTTTTCCAAGGAGAGCACCCAAGTACTTCCAGCCACCAAACCACTTTTACACAAGCCAGGTGCGGAGGGAGGCAGGGATGTGTGCCTATGCTTTCCTTCTTTCCTATTATCTCCTCCCCACTCTTAAGCTCAAAGTGACAGTTACACAGCATTCCCCACCCCCACACACAAAATAGCTCTTCCATCCCCCAGTCTATTTCTACAGATAATCCTAAAAACAGCCTTTGCCCTCAGAATTCCTTTTTTCCTAATAGACACACTTGATCATTACACTCCAACAATGCCGTTGACTAAATGAGTAGTCCAAAACGCTTTCATGATCAGGAATTTATTAACTAACTGAATAAAATCGTTCTGCATGTAGATAATAAAAACAAGAAAGTTCTCTCGGTTTAGCTTCCCTTTACTTCAATCCTGAAGGGAGCCCCGCCTCCTCAGTCTCTTTAGAGACACAAGAGGGACATCTAGTGACCGTCCTCGGTATTTTTTATCCAACTGCTACTGAGAAACACTATGGTGCTGTGCTGCCCATGGCAGCTCTCTAGGCCAAAACAGCTCCTTGGGCCACTGAGGCCAGAATCAAAATTGGTAGAGATTTTTTTGTCTTTAAAATTTCACCCACGCCACTAAAATCGTGATGAATGGCAATAAAAGAAGACCAAAATGGAAGAAATCTTACTTTCAAATCAAACCAGTATGTGAAGCCAATTCTTGCTGTCCAAGATTGATAAGGGTGGGGTGAAAGGTTTTGTCCTGAAAGGTAAATTAATGGTAAGAACCAAGATACCAGTATACAAGGGACTGTAACTGGGACAGGTTTAAGGAGCTTTCTGAGATGTGTTTGTTTTATTTTGTTGTTTTAGAGACAATGTGTCATTCTGTCACCCAGACGGGAGTGCAATGGTGCAGACATGGGTCACTGTATCCTCAAACTCCAGGGCTCAAGCAATCCTATCACCTCAGCCTCCTGAGTAGGGGTCTCTGTTGTCCAAGCTGGTCTTGAACTCCTGGTGTCAAGCAATCCTTCTCCCTTGGCCACCCAAAGTGCTGAGATTACAGGTATAAGCTACTGTGCCCTAGTCTGAGATGTGTGTGTGTGTGTGTGTGTGTTTTAATGTTTGCTTTAAGCTCAAAAGAGATTAGCCTTCAAATAACTCCAGCCTCTCTTTCTCTCCTCCTCCCCCTCCTCCCTCTTGCCCCTTTTCTTTGCCCTGGCTGCAGAAAAGTGGGTCATCTTCTAGTTTGGCTTTCTTTGCATATCATAGGGATACCATTCCACCCAACTAGTTTGACCAGCTGCCTGAAGAGGTTCTCTTATAAAGAAAAGCTTAATTTTAAAATTAGTAAATTCAATCGAACTTCTTCTGACTGCATATCTGATCTCCTTACTTAGGTTACAATGCCTAGAGAAGAGAACATCAAAGAATGAAAATGGAGGAAATAGCAAAAAACTATAAAGTGTCATTATTAAAGTCATCATCTTATTTAATTTTTACAATATCCCTGGGAGGTAAAGACACTTTGCAGATGTGGAAACAGACTTGTAGAGCAGTTCAACAATTTTCCAATATGACCTCATTACACAAAACTCAACCACTTCCCTTGAGAAATCAACAAGTGCTGGCTTTGTGTCCACCATTGTGTTAAGGATTGAGAATTTTTTTTAAATAGACCTTGCCCTTGTGTAGTTTAACATTCAGTTGATTAATTTAAAACAGCATCAATTTCTATGTACTATAAATTTTCCTAGAGGAGAAACTAGGACGAGGTATGTCATGTTGACAGCTTCCTAAAATTCTGTTCTCTTCTGCCCACAATTTCTAGTTAGTCATTCCCTCCCCTCTCACCTCCCCACCCACTATCCCAGACAGCATAAGGAAAGGCATCAACAGCAGCAGTCAGGGATATGGACCTGCGAGGCAGTGGTAGGGTATCCTGGATGCTGTTTGCAATTCTTCTGAAACACCAAGAAGACTAGGACAGAGGCCAAGAAAAGTCTTTGAGGTCCCTAGCACTTTTCCCTCTCTTCCTCTCAAGCTCCACCCCCTTTACCACCCTGTGACCAAGGATAACATTAACAGCAGGGAGCTGTAGCAGATAAACAAAGTAGAGAAAGTGTTCCTTAAGTGCTAAAATTGTTCATCATGGCCGGCCGCGATGCCTGCCTTTTCCAAGAAACACAAAAGAAGTACAGGACAGTGGAGAAAAAGAGACTGAGAAAATTATTAATCACTTTATGTCTTCCCATTTTGACAAGGCCAGCATCGTTGAACAAGTTATGTCCAAATTCCCTCCATGACTTATCCCCTCCCTTTAGGAATGACACTTCCCACAGGACCAAACCCCTGCTGCTGCCAAACTCATAACTGTCCCTAAATAAGCACACATCATGGGGACTATTTAATTAGCAAAGGCTAAATCAGCACATACATTTCAATAAATGACACGGCTCTCTAACACCTTTTGCACTGCCCTGCAGTGATCACCTGTGATGTTTTGACAGCACCATTTGGGCTCTCAGCATTATTGCCTCAATCTTTTCATGTGAATTTTCTCCAAGTGGACCCCAAATGCTGGTTTCCTAGGTGCAACCTCATGTCAGCTGTTACTCCCCCCATCACTACTTTAGAAAACAGAAAGCTCTCCCTTCAAAGGCACTCTGATTAAATCATGGCCAGCCTTCCCACTGCTAAGGCTCTCATCCCAAGGAGGAGGGTAAGGGTGACATTCCACAGCTCCCCAGAGGAAACGCTTTTTTGAAAACTTGAAAAAAAAATTATCACCAAATTGGAGACCTCAAAATGGGAAATATGAACCACAATGATATAAAGAATACGTAATTGAAAGTGAGCAGACTTTCACTTGGGATGCAGTTTTAGGCCAAGCCATTTTTTTTTTTTTTTTGTACTGCTGTCCCCTGACACTGCAACCTAGTAGGTGGATCCCAGGAACCTTATACCTTGTGTAATTCCCTCAGATTGGAGCTCCTGATTAGGCCTTGGCTTTTGACTCCCACCCTAGGCTTCTCTCACGGTCTCTTCTGCTGTTTCTGAAGCACTATGATGGGGGCAGGAAAGGAGGCAGAACTATCACTGAAAGGAATTGCTGAGGGTGCTGAAAGAGCCCTAGTCAAAATATTAGCCCTACAGGAAATGCCCTGAAGATCAGTTTTCCAAATTAAAAAATAAAAATAAATATCTGAGGCGGGTGGATCACGAGGTCAACAGATCGAGACCATCCTGGTCAACATGGTGAAACCCCGTCTCTACTAAAAATTACAAAAAGTTAGCTGGGCACGGTGGCGCGTGCCTGTAATCCCAGCTACTCAGGAGGCTGAGGCAGGAGAATTGCCTGAACCCAGGGGGCGGAGGTTGCGGTGAGCCGAGATTGCGCCATTGCACTCCAGCCTGGGTAACAAGAGCGAAACTCCGTCTCAAAAAAAAAAATAAAAAAATAAAAAATAAAAAAAAAATAAATATCTGTCTGGTTGCTTGATCTTCTAGGAGGCTGAATTCTTTTTGGAGATGTCCACAAGATTAAAGAAAACAAACCAGATCTTTCAAGATATTCATGGTACTAAAGCTGAGGTGAGTTTGTGATCTCCACACTACAGTACCCTGTTGCACGAAGCTCAAATGAACAATAATAGCCAGAAGAAGAACAGAAAAGTCAACCTGATGAGCCAGTTTCCTGGGCTTCTCTTGGTATTTTGGGCAAAAGATGATCTCAGTGAGGCACTAAACCTGTTGTCTACTCTTTAGTTCTAAGTGACCAGGCTGGGCCTAGATTTAGTCTTGGTTCCTCCCAAGCTTCTCCTAGAACTCAGAAAAGCCCCACCCAGCCTAGCTCCCTGGGAGTTCCAGCTGTTCCACCAACTGATTTTTCACTAAACTAGGAAACTTGCTAATTGGCTAATATCAACTTAAGAGGGAAAGAAGAAAACTAATAAACATGAAGAACTGCCAGTTTGACAGCTACAGTTACATTACCTGGACTAGCAATATGCGTACCAAAGGCATGTCATGTATGCCACTAACAGCACAAGGCACAGTATCTGTTCAGGCTGACAAGCCCTGGGGCAGTGGAGAGTAAACTGAAAGAAGGAGATCCCAGAAGGAGGCAGAGAGAGTACCACAAAGGGGAGAGAGAGAGCAGAAGTGACAGAAAAATCATTTTAGCAGCAGGGAAGTTATGTACCTTTTTTTGAATGAGAGGAAAACAATAACTTGCCAGCTGGGAAAGCATTCTGTTTTATGGTCTAAGAGTTTGCATATTGGTGCACTGGACTTGGGGGGAAGCCTATTAATTTTTGTCTGTTGTCTCTGGCTGGAGCCAGAATTGCCATAGAGGACCAATGACCTTTCTTCCAAAAGCTGGGAGTTGGGAAGGTTAGGGAGAGTGTCCTGTGTCACGGGAGATACAAGCAGGGCTGAGCTTGGCTGGTCTCTTTTGGCAAAGATCACAAAATGCAGCGACATCAGTACCAGGCTATATCCACCCAGAGATAGCAGCCTAGGCAGCAGTGATCAAATTAAGTCTTGCACCTAATGATGGGTTAGTAAGAGAACTAACAGTCATAGAGGAGAGTGGGCCCAGCTTGAGGCCTGTGCAGCTCTGTGTGTTCTCTGCCCTGGGAAATGGTAGAACTTGAGAAAGCCTCGCTGTCTGGCTGTGCAGTTTCATTTGGGAGAACAGGCAATCAGTTCTGGAAGCCTGACTGAAGAGAGTGGACAGAATGATAGCTCAAAATAAGATCCATCAATGACTCTGTTGCAGCCCCAGCCAAACAATCAAAAGCAAATAGTCAGCTTCTAAAATCAATTCTTCGTGAGATGATGAGCCAGCCAGTGGAGTTCACATGGGGGTGGGGTGGGAAGGAGGTTATGGAGGGAGGGTAGAAAAATTCCCTCTTTCAAGCCACCCACCAAAGCAAGCAGCTGCATTTCCTTGAAACAGCAGATTTGGTTCCTAGCAAAATCAGAACTGCAGTCTCCTAGCAGAGCAAAACAAAGGAGCAGGGGGAGAGACAATTTTGAAAACAGGAAGGTGTTTTGGCAACTATCACAGAAGGGCTGGTAAGCCATTGTGCTCTTGGGATCCATCTGCTGAGCTCCAGAACATCCTCCCCCCACCCCCCACCCCCATTCAGCTCTCAGATTGCATGCCCAGGGTCAGGAACAGGGTCATTCAGGAAGAAACAGGAAAGTGGAAAAGACAGACTCAGCCTGAAGATGTGAAGCAAGAAAGGCCAGGCCTGATTTATTCCATACATGAAGGATGCAGTGAAAGACGCAGGCAAGCCCTTCTCATTCTTGGTGCCATTGCAGGGGAGCAAAAGTTGGGTTGATTAAATTAATGAAAAACACATTTAAAATCAGCCTAGAATTTCCTGCTCTAAGAGACCTTTGAGAGAAGAATAGTGACTGCATCTTTAAGGACCTTTATAATTTTTTAGCTATTAATAATTTTGTTAGTCATGCAATATAAGTGAATACTAGCAAGGTAATCAAATTGTTTGCTCTATAGCAGAGATGAGGGTAATCTGGAAAAAGAAAGTTTTTATTCAATGCAATGCATATGAAGACATCTTCCCCAGACTTCTGTTCCTAATCTAGAGAGGATAGAAAGTCATATAGTTTTGCTTTGTTTTGGTTTGGTTTTGCTTTGTTTTGTTTTGTTTGAGACGCAGTTTCGCTCTTGTTACCCAGGCTGGAGTGCAATGGCGCGATCTCAGCTCACCGCAACCTCCGCCTCCTGGGTTCAGGCAATTCTCCTGCCTCGGCCTCCTGAGCAGCTGGGATTACAGGCACGCGCCACCATGCCCACCTAATTTTTTGTATTTTTAGTAGAGACGGGGTTTCACCATGTTGACCAGGGTGGTCTCAATCTCTTGACCTCGTGATCCACCCGCCTCGGCCTCCCAAAGTGCTGGGATTACAGGCTTGAGCCACCGCGCCCGGCCAGTTATTTTTAATAGAACAACAAACTTGATCTCATAGTCTATGAAACCACCATATTAAGAACCCCAGTAGCAGTAATCACCTACAAGTGTTAAAAGAGAATTCACAATGCTTAATTTCAAATCTTTTATCGTACACTTCAAGAAATTCATGCATGGGCCTCCCTTTGTTTAAAACTCAGGGCTCTGAATAATACTTAGTGGACCATTAACCTGTTCTAATATAGCATTAGATTTTTTTAGCCAAGGAGAGTAAAATAAAGATGCTTAATTTAGTTCCCTCTTCCCTGAGAAATAAATAGCTGTCACACATCCAGAACAGCAGGGTTCATGAACTGCTTTGGAACATGGAGATCAATGAAATCTGATCCTCTCTTGAGAAAAGGAGCTCCACGTAGAGTTTAACCAAAGATTTCCTACCATAGGCAGTCCCAGATCATCAGGAAACCTTTGAAGACCATCCCAGGTTTCCTGTTCAGTTTTGTTTGATCTCCAGTGAACATTAAAATGATTGTAAAGCGGTTTTATAAATGTAAATTATTCCATAAATGCAAAATAATTATGTCCAGCCTCGGCAACTAATTTCTGGTTTCTGGAAGTTCCCATGGATCTGTCTGAAATAGACAGGAGACACAACAGAATAATTCAACCTCTGAAGCAGACTTATTTGTCAGGATGGTGATTATGATGATGACTATCTATTTCTTCTTTGTTCCTTAAATTTCTTATTCCAGTAGCTAACATTTGCACATAAAAGGACTGTCATGTTTTGATACATCTTTATGTAATATAGATCTCTTGTAATTATTCATGAACCTAACTTCAGTATTTGTCTCCATTTTAAGCCAACAGGAAATATTAATTGCTTTTTCCGAAAATATTAATTGATTGCCTACACTCAATGCATAAGACTGAGAATGCATAATAGTGTGAAACATGGATTGTGCACACCAAGTGCTTACACTCTAGTTGCGGATATCATAAAAGGAGAACTAAAAATACAAGGACGTATTTTTCAGGTGTCAGAGCAGCAGTGCTCAGTATTGGTGTAACGCAAGTTACGAAGGAACAACTGATGTCCTAGAAGCTGTAGCAGGCCTTTCAGGTGAGGGAAAGGGCGTTTGCAAAGGCATATAAGCTTCAGTGAGGTGTGTTAGGAAAACAATGAAGAGTGCAATTTGGCTCAAGCACTTATTCTACAAACACCATTGAAGTGCTGTGTTGTAGTTATTGAGGTCACAAGCTCTGTGGCTAAATGTATCTGAGTTGAAGTCCTGGTTATACCATTTCCCAAGTTCAGTGACTTCGAGAAAACAATATAGTGTTTGTTTTATAAAGTTGTGATATTACATGAGATGATGCCTGCAAAGGGGAATGATACCTATAAAGCACTTCATGTTTTACATGCCTCGTATAGAATAAAGAACTCAATAATTTTTAGTTGTTATTCTTATTGAGCACCAGGAAGTGCCAGATACAATTCAAGGTACCAGTCTACTACTAAAGAAGAGAAATTCTGTGCCCTCAAGGATTCTGTGGAAGGATTATATAGTAGCATGATGGGAGTTGAGTTTAGAAAGATAGGAAGAGGCTATTGTGTAGAGCCTTGATTGCTAGATTGAAGGATTAGAACTTTATTAAGGTCAGTGAAGTCATACAAGGCTTTGGCAATAACTAAATATCATTCTTATGATTTGTGATTTTTTTAATTTCAAAATAATGTCAGGTTGGCTTCTTCAAGCTTCCTCCACTTAGCCCACCATTTAAATTACCTCATCAATTCGTACACAAGGCAAATTCCAGTACATTTGCCAAAGCAATATAACTAGAGTGAACTCAGAAGCAAGGGCTGCTAAAAATGGGTAGGAACACTGAGACGTGGGTATTGCAAGTAGAGGAGGCTGGTATCAGCAATAGCAGCTGGGTCTCTAAGGCATTGTGTTCAAGGAATTCATCAAGTCCCAAAATGTTTCATGGAAGCAGAAGATAGGATATGTCAACAGACTATTTCAGATAACAAGCACAGGTGGAGTCTTGTGCTGGTTCTAGGACATCTGGCCATCAGTGACAGAGGGTGCAGTGAGCAGAATTTATGACTTGGAGGCTACACAAATACCCAGGGTTCATCTATAACATACTTCATGCTAGGGTAAGGAATCTTTACAGTTTGAACACTTCAATTATTTAATATGTTTGTACCTTTATAATTTTTGGACCTTAGTCTAAGTCATCAATAGCTTGGATGACTGACAGTGTTTGGGTCCAAGCCTAGGGGTGGGTCTCATTAGTAGATCTAGCTGTCAATAGCTGGAGAAAGCAAAGGCACTAGTGAAAAAGAAGGGCTGACATGGAAGACTGTTTGGAATGTGGTGCTCTGGCATTTTGTTTGTAGCAAATATTCCTTGAAATAAAACACTTCATTGATTGGTATCTAGGAGTCTTTTTTTATAAAGAGATTTTATGGTAATGGGAGCTTGAGGTAATAACATTTATAATATCTCAGTTTTTTAGGGAAATTTTCTTAAGTTATCATTCATTCACTTGGCAAGTATTTATTGAGCTCTTACTGTGTGCTAAGCACTGTGCTAGGCACTGGGGTAAGAAAAATGAACAAGATGACCACAGTTTCTGCCCTCATGCAACTTTCAGAACAGTGAAAAACAGACCCATCCTCCCCACAAAAAAACCCAAACTGACACCTACAACAATTTCAAGTCATAATAAATTACATGAAAAACACAACCCAGGCTCAAATTATGATAATGGTGATAGGCACTGTTCTTAGTGCTTTATGCACCATCACTAATCTTCATGATAACCCTTTGAAGTACATCTATTATTACGCCTATTTTACAGGCGAGGAAACTGAGATGTGGAGAGGTCAATGTAACTTGCCTTGGGTAACACAGCTAGTGGTAGGCAGAACCAGGGAAGTGATGCCTGGCTCTGGAGCATGTTTTCTTAACCACTATACCAGAAAAAGAGAGGTTGGAACAACCAACTATAGAGCAAATAGTCAAGGAAGCCCTCTGTAAGAATGTCACATTTAATATGAAACATAAAGACGATCTAAGGCAGTCTACGTTGATAAGAATTCACTAAATGCCAAGACATGGCTTATCAAAATTTTCTTCAAGATATTTCCTGGAGATTAGACCAAGAAGGTCTTGGTAAAAGCAATTAAGTGATTTTCCAAAAGGTTACACAGTGTAAGGAAAAGACAGTGTAAAGAAAGCAGAGGTTAGCATCAGACTTAGTGGTAGAAATGAAAATGATTAATTCTGAGAACTCTGACAGTATATCTGTAAAACCATGTATTGCAATGATTTGCATCTTCTTGGGGACTGAATGTCTTGGAATAGAACTCTCCTGTGTATTCCTACAGTTTCTACTTCTGTCAGATCTTATGACTGCACCAGAGGTGTGGCATGTTCCAAACTTATGACTTCTCTCTCTTTATGTCTTGCCTTGGCATAATGAAAATTAAATGTGTCTCAAAGCAGCCAGATGACCAGCACTACCAACAAACGTCTTTCATGTGAACACAAAGCAAGCCTGACTTTAAAAGTGAATTCAGCAAACGATAGCTCTCTCTCGGTGCTCTCCACACACTTGTTTCAGGCCTGAATGAAACGTGCACCAATTCCAAAGTTCAGAATGTATGCATCTCTCCAAAATTCACATGCTGGAACTTAAATTCCAATGTGAGAGTATTAAGAAGTGGGACCTTTAGGAGAGGGTGATTAAGTCATGAGAGAACAACCTTCACAAATGGTATTAGCAACTGTATAAAAAGCTGGAGGGAGCTAGGTAGTTCTTTTTTTCTTTTGCATCCCTTTTACCATGTGAATATACAGCATTCTTCTCCTAGGGAACACAGCAATAAGGTACCATCTTGGAAGCAGAAAGCAGACCTCACCAGACACTGAACCTACCAGCACCTTGATCTTGGACTTCCCAGCCCCCAGAACTGTGAGAAATAAATTTCTATTATTTATAAATTACCCAATCTGTGGTATTTTTGTTGTAGCAGTGAGACAGGAGAATTCCCTTGACCCCTTCAAGGGGCTTGAGACAGGAGCGTGACTCATTTTCTCAGCCTCCAAGCAAGCTCAAACCCCTTGCAGGAGGGGGAACACACAAGTGAGTGGGTCCAGGAGCCAGGGTGAGTGCCTTTGGGTGTCAACTGACCTGCAGCAGCATCTAGGGGTTACATACAACCTCTGGAGCCCCAGAGGGAATGAGTTACAAACAATACTATTTTAGCTTTGTTGTGTGTGAGCTTAAGTGTTAAACAGCTCAGGTGTAAGGATGTAAGGGTGGAGTTTGTGGAGGATTTTATTAAGTGATAGAAGTCTCTCAGTGGGATGGGGAGCTGGAAAGGGAATGGAGTGGGAAGCTCCTCTCTGACTGTCCCTGGCCAAACTCCTCTCAACATTCAGATGCTTCTTTTCTCTCCTTCTCTGTCATGATGCTCTGCTTCTCTGCCAGTGGAACTTGGGGTTTTTATGGGTACAGGGTGGGGGGACATGGTGGGGCAAAAGGCAACATTCAGGCAGAAAAACGGAGATGTGAAGTTCTCATTTAGGGCCACAGGCCCAGGCTTGAGAGTGAAACCCTTGCCAGGGATCCTACCCTTTTCTACCTAGTATTTCCCTGCCTCCTATTCATATCAGCAACATGAACAGACTAAGATAAAAACTTATCCATCTTACACTAGGTTTCACTTATAAAAAGGTAATCCCAGACAGGCATGGTGACTCATGCCTGTAATCCCAGCACTTTGGGAGGCCAAGTCAAGAAGATCACTTGAGTTCAGGAGTTTAAGACCACCCTGCACAGCAAATTGAGACCTTGTCTCTACTAAAAATAAAAATAAATAAACAAGAATAAAAATGTAATTCCTACTCTCTCCTTTAGCACAAAGATCATAGCAGATCAAGCAGCAAAGTTCATCTTTGTCTTCTGCCAAGACTCACAATTAAAGTCTGCTATGAAAATAATCTGTGATCATGCCAAATCAGGAACTAGCAGTGCAGATGAAACCAAGGAGATAAATAGTAAGGTTCTCAGCACACGTTGGTATTAGGAAGACAGAGCAGCCAACTGACTTTCCAATGATTCTTAGGTCTCATAAAGCATATATAGCATATACTATATATAGTGTAATTAACAAGGAGGTCCTCAGTCTCTCTTGATAGCTATATGTCCTCAGACAAGAGGTCAACAAAAAGAATTGGAGTGCCATTGGGCCACAAGATTAATCATGCCCTAGCACTGGTCAGACCTAGGTTACTAATGCACTGTTTTATTAATCATAATGGATAGCTGTGGCTGGTAAAGTGAACAAGAAACCTGTTTAAAGATTCATCACTGCCAACCTCATAAATTTCATCAGTAGCCCAGAAACCAAACCATATTCCATATCAAGCATCCCTCAAGCAATCAGGAAGCTTCTGGAGAGAAGGATTTTTCATGGACAGTAGAATAAATTCAGCATTCTGTCTGTGAATGAATGACTGCTTGGAGTGAGGTAAGGACAATAACTGCTGAAATACTCCCCAACCCCAGGTGGTGGCAGCACAGCTCTGGCTCCAGAAGCTGAGGCTATTTAATGCTAAGGCTTGGAGCAACTCAGCAGTTACAAATGGCTGGAATCAAAGGAGAAATGTAAAGTCACAGCAGACAGCCGAGTCAGACTTGGGGTTGTACCTGAGGTTCCCTCAAGCTTGTCCCTGCTTTTCAGACACAACTCCCCCGAAGCCCTTGGATTCACTGACAGGAGTATCCTGGCTGGCTAGTTCACCATGGCATCTGCACAAAATAGGCCCCAGAACATCTTCATGCCACTCAGAAGGCAAACGATGGATCTGGTCTGTTCTTTTGCAGGCTTCTGCTTCAAAAAATACTGCCCCCAACAGGGACTGGAAGGCTGGGAAAAAGAAATGTGGGAGAAAGAACAGTTCTCCCTTTCTTTGGCTGGGCTACATTCTTCCATCTCTAGTTCTCAGCCTAGAAAAAGTAATGATGTAGGGCCTCCCAGAATAGCTTTGATCTACTCAAAGTGGTTAGATGAAGTCAAAGCCACAGAAGAGCTGAAATGCCATCTTCTTTTCCTCTTTATCACCCAAAGTCCTCATCTTACAAAGGATGTGCTATTCCAGGCATGACTGGAAAGTGGAGACAACTCATGCCAGTGATGGATATTATTTTCCTGTAAATTTACCTATTCCCTCAGCTTGGTATCACAGTAATGACAAAGGTAAAGAAAGGCGTACAAAAAGACCACAGGCAAAATTAACATAAGGACATATTCAGGACTAAAATTAATTCCTTGAGTATTATAGAGGAATAATAATAGTCAGTATTGTTATTCCTAGAGAATTCTATGGGTTTTTGTTTTACAAAATACTCTCACATACACTGTTACATCTGAGACTCCCAAAAACACTGTGGGTAAGATGTAGAAAAAGCATTTTATAGATGAGGAAACTGAAGCTCAGATGATTAAAGGACTTGCCTAAGGTCTCTCAGCTAGGAAGTAAACAGAAGCCAAGATACAAACCCAAATCTGTCTGACTCCAAATTCAGCTCTTTTTCCTATACCTGTTGCTATGGCCTGAATGTTTGTGTCTCTCCAAAATTTACATGTTGGAACCCTAATCCCAACATGATGGTATTGAGAAGTGAGAATTTTGTGAGGTAATTATGGGTGGAGCCCTAATGATGGGATTAGTGTCCTTATAAGAAGAAACATGAGACATGTTATCTCTCTGTCTGCCATCAGAGGACAGAAAGAAAGCAGCCATCTGCAAATCAGGAACAGGGCCCTCACCAGACACTGAATCTGCCAGTACCTTGATCCTGGACTTCCCAGCCTCCAGAACAATCAGCAATAAGTATTTGTTCTGTAAGCCACCCAGTCTATCCTATGTTGCTTTAGCTGCCTTGATTGACTAAGACACCTGTGGTTCCCAATCGTCATGAATATAAGGACCCCTGAAATAGTTCAAAATATTTCAGACTCCCACAAAAGGGTTGTTGTTCATTTTTGAGCCACTAGTTTAATAAAATGAATCATGACAAGAAGCAAATTTTAATTCATTAACACATTTATTTATTTATTTATTTATTTATTTATTTATTTATTTATTTTTGAGACAGAGCCTCACTCTGTTGCCGAGGCTGCAGTACAGTGGCACAATCCTGGCTCACCACAACCTCCACCTCCTGGGATCAAGCAATTCTCCTACCTCAGCCTCCTGAGTAGCTAGGATTACAGGTGCACACCACCACACCTGGCTAATTTTTGTATTTTTAGTAAAGACAAGGTTTCACCATATTGGCCAGGCTAGTCTTGAACTCTTGACCTCAAGTGATCAACCCACCTTGGCCTCCCAAAGTGCTGGGATTACAGGTGTAAGCCACCATGTCCAGACAATCCATTAATGCTTTTAAATGAATTTATAGTTTACTTAAACAGTAATATTCATTTAATAATATTTCTTGAACACATTAATTTTTTTAATCTACAGGTAATGCTTAAAATATATATATATATATATATATATGTAGAGAGAGAGAGAGAGAGAGAGATTCATAGGCCCTGAACAATAGCTAGGAACCACTTCACTACACCACCAAGAGAGGAGAATTTGATTCTTACTCTGACCACTAAATGATATAACATGTTGAGTAAATACTTAGGATTGGGAATCAGACTTTCTGGGTTTCCAGTGTTATCTACACTAAGGTGCAGATACTTGGTTCTGATAACTTACTAACAGTACTGCCTTGGGCAAGTTAGTTAACCTTTCTGTCTCCATTCTCTCTTCCTTAAAACAGGATAATAATGATACCCACTTTATAAGGTTGTGGAAATTAAATGAATTATACACTTAAAACAATGTCTGACACATAGAAAACACTTAAAATGTTGAATATTATTATCTGCTACTAACCAAATGTATTATCTTTATTTGATGGTTGGAAGTGTCTTCAATGATTTCACCTGAAATAATGATAGCTTAGTTACCCTAAAGCAGGTGGCTTACCATGATATCATAAAGTTTCTTCCAACTCTAAGATACATGGTTCTCAGACCATCACCAGTTCTTCATAAAAACAGGACTGCTATTAGATTTGAGAATCCGTAGGAAGGATATCTAGAATCAGAGCAACCCATGAAAATTTCACTAATTCAGAACAACCAAAACAATATATGTGATCTGGTATGAACTCATCCTAATTTGATTACATCTGCCAAGACCTTATTTCTAAATAATGTCACATTCACAGGTTCTAGGTAAACGTGAATTGGGGGTACAGGGGCACTATTCAACCCACTACACCTGGGAATCTCACATAATCTGCTCATGCCTCAGTTTACTCATCCGTAAACTGGGGAGAAACATGTATTGGAAATATTTTGATGATTATGGCATTCCCATACATTCCAGAATTCATGAACTCTGGAATGTTTGGGATTTAGTTATTTTGGTTAATTAGAAAGGCTCTTTCCTGTAGATCCTACCAGAGTTTAGTTTCTTAGTTAATGAGAAAAATCAGTCTCATAAGTCAAAGAAGAGGATCATTCTAAAACCCCAAAGTGATCAAGTCCCAATGTTTGGGATTTAGTTTTCTTCAAGCACAGTGAAATCATGGGGACTGGCACATTAGAAGAGTTCACAATAGAAATTCAGAAGGATGCAGGATTATGTCTGTTGTCCAAGTGGATCATCTCAAAGCATAAACTGACCGCAAAGTACAATTCCCACACTGTGCCAATACTATGGTTAATACTATGACAGTGGGGATCAGGTATTTTATGTGTTTTGAACAACTAACATTTTGCACTGTGGGTGCTTAATAAATGTTTAGCATCATCATTATCATAATTATATCATAGGTTGCCAGCAGAGATAGCTAGTGCTCATTATAGCTCTGTTTTGAGACAATCTCAGTGGGGGAAATCAGAGAGGAGGAATATGTTCTCCACACGACATAGATTGGCCAGTACAGCAAATTTTGCCTGTGGATAACATCTATGGGATTTTTATACTGCTGTCCCATTAAAACTCCAATCTGTTACCTACCTCCTTATAATTACAATATCCTAAAACACAAAATTCCATAAATTCCAAACATAATGACTTTTTGTTTTTACTGGGAAGAGTGAGAGTAAATGAAAAAGGAGGTACTCATAGGGAGACTCTGAGGTACCTGGAAAAACAAACACTGTATTAGGATTCACAAAAGCCAAACCTAACCCATGGATTCCCTATCTGTGCATCAGTGGTATACTAATTTCCTAGGGCTTCCATAACAAATTACTACAGACTTGGCAGCTTAAAACAACAAAAATTTATTCTTTCACAGTTCAGGAAGCTAGGAGTCTGAAATCAAGTTGTCTACAGGGCCATGCTCCCTCTGAAGACTTTAGGGAAGATTCTGTTCCCCGCTTCCTTCCTATCTTCTAGTGGTTGCCAGCAGTACTTGGTGTTCCTTAGCTTGTAGCTGTGTCCCTCCAAACTCCACCTCTGTTGTCACATGGCCTTCTTCCTATGGTCTCTACATCTCTGTTGCCAAACCTCACTTTCCTTGTAAGGATGCCAGTCACTGGGTTTTGGGCCTACCCTAATTCAGTATGACTTTACCTTGACTTGATTATATTTGCAAAGACCCTATTTCCAAATAAGGTCCCATTTACAGGTTCTGGGTGGATATAAACTTGGTGGGGGTGGGAGGGTCACTATTCCATCCAATATACCTGGGAATGCCACTTGATCAGCCCATTCCTCAGTTTGTTTATTAGCAAATTGGCGATCATAGCTTTGGCCATGTCTATGACACAATTATATTTTTTTTTCGGGAAAATCATTTGCACTTGTAGAATTTTGTACCCACATTTGTGGTTCCAGAGCTAATTTGAAAGATGGGGAAGTAGTTTCTCCCCGCTTCCAAAATACAAGTCAAATTAACTAATGATATTTTTGGTTGGTTGCTTCTTGCAGGAGGGATAGTGAAATGGAAGCAATAACATTACATGCTACAAAACTATGGGCTGGGATTTCATAAGCCAATTTTATATATATATAGAGAGAGAGAGAGAGAGAGTGCATTATTTAATATAAATAATAGATGTTTCAGAGGTAATCACTTTTGAAAAATAAAATGTGCTGTCCTTTAAATAGAAATAACCCTACTGGGCCACAATCAGTGGAACAGACTTTGAAGTGTTTTTCCAGAACAGGAATTTATCCAAGCACTCACCTGCACACACACCTGCCACTTAGTCCCCATAGCATAGACATAAACCCAAGGCCAGGGTAAGCCCAATCTCAGGCTGCTTCAAGTAACTCCCTGTGTATTCAAGACTCATTTAGCAAGTGATTACACAGTATATTGAGTCCTGTTCAATTTCCCTGAATCATATATAAATGGAAATATACCAGTAAGTTTATCATTATTTGAGGCTAATCAACAATGAACTTTAAGGTTAAGTTGAATAAATAGAAGGTTCTTGGTTATAGTTCCCTTGTGCTGGAGGCTTTATAGTTTTCTACTTGGTTCAGTGAAGATGGTTGTTGGTGTTGTATGTGCTCTTGTGGAAAGAGTTACCTCCCATCAGCAGTACTTTTACCACCACTAAAATGAAAAGAAAGCAACACAGAGAACAAATCAAGAAATACCCCTTCGGGCTAATCCGTGAGTAGTTTCCCTTGGGCCCTCTGTGTACTTAATGATGGATTGTTCTGCCACACTAGGGGACTGAGAAAATCCCTCCTCTCTTTCAGCTCAACCCACCTACATTTCAGTAATAGCTTTGCTCAAAGGAAAGGAGAACTGTTTCATATGAAAATTAAGCAGCCAAGCAAAAATTTTGGTAGATAGTCCCCAAACAGCAGCTGGGTGTCAAGCTACACCTTCAAAAAAATATGTAATTTTGATCAATTTGGGGTGTTAGAAATGATCCTCTTCTTTAACTAATCAGATTTATTTTTATAATTAAGAATTAAGGGAGAACCAGGTAGCTAAGACTATTTAAACCAGTCTTTGCAACTGGGATTTCTCTGGTTGTTTCCGGAAAGCAACAGTCAGTTTGGATGATGACATAGGCTTACTGGGGTCAGATGTGAACACCTGGAAAGGAAATATTTGTTTGGAAGTCTCTAAAATATGTTAAAGAAAGAAGTTGTGAGCTTTGAAATATGGAGTCTCTGCATATAGAGTTCAACAGGTCTCTGCAGCAGTAGTCTCTCTCCCCTAATCCTGTTAGGGTTAGCCTGTTACTATAACTAGATTATCTAAATTTACCTAAAAAATTAATAATAATTTTATATTTTATTTCTTTCTTTTTTTTTTTTTTTGAGATGGAGTTTCCCTCTTGTTGCCCAGGCTGAAGTACAGTGGTGTGATCTCAGTTCACCACAATCTCCACCTCCCAGGTTCAAGCGATTCTCCTGCCTCAGCCTCCCGAGTAGCTGGGATTAGAGGCACATGCCACCACGCCTGGCTATTTTTTTTTTTTTTTGGTATTTTTTTTAGTAGAGACCGGGTTTCACCATGTTGGTCAGGCTGGTCTCAAACTCCTAACGTCGTGATCCACCCTCCTCGGCTGCCAAAAGTGCTGGGATTACAGGCATGAGCCACCATACCTGGCCTAATAATTTTATATTTTCTATTTAAAAAGTAAAAGAGTCGTGATGTCAAAATCAGATTTTTGGACTTGCTACACTTACAGTTTAATATTCACTTTTGATTTATATAAGTTGAAGAGCTGAGATTTCTTGATTCACTGAGGATGACAGAAAAAGTACAGGATCAGTAAGAAAGAACTATAAACTTTGCAGTCCTTAGAACCTCTAGGTGTTAATCTGGCCAGGAATGAAGCACATAGTAAAGAGGTGTTTGGGAGCATTGTTAAAGGATGTGTGAGGAAGAAGGTATGAAAATCTGGGGGTCTAGAGTTTAATGATTCTTTCTACAAACAAAGGCTCTTTCCTGTAGATCCTACCAGAAGCCTTGTGTCTGTTTGCAGCAAGTTAGTCGGGCAACTGAGGCGAGACTCTCAGACTAGTTTTTTGAGAGCAGATGCTAGCTGGTGATCCCTGTTTACCAGGCCATGGCAGCTCTGCCAAGCAGAAAGACCCTGTGGAGAGGCTGTGGATTGGAGACTTACGACTGTAGCTCTTCTGAGATGGTCCAGGGCTCCAGAGCTGCCAAGCAGGCACCTGCTCCCAGCACTGAGATTAGGAGAGAAACCAAGCAAGCAAACATTCTCATCAACCAGTATTTAACCTCCTGTTGCTGGGAGTTGAAATTTCTTGATTCACTGCCGATGATGGAAAAAGTACAGGATCAGTAAGGCATGAGTTCTATACAGGCTAATGCCGAAGAGGTTAAAGTTTCCCCTCTGAAACAAGCCAGGACAAAGTGTATTCAACCTCACTGTGCGATTAGGGGTCACGTTTCAGTCACTCAATCATGCAAATGAAGCTCGTTAAAATTCTGCATTCCTTTTTAAACAAACAGGGACTTCAATCTTCATCCCGGCTTCTTGCCTGAATCTATATTAGACAAGTATGGAAATCCAGTTCAGATTTTACTCCCACTGTCATGCGCTGAAGCATTAACTCAAAGACTTGGCCCAGCCAGACAACTCCATCCCTACCTGAGCCAGTGCATTCACTTGAAATAATTTAGTAGCAGGGGCTTTCACTCTGGCAAGCATAGGTAAATCCTGGATTAGCTGTCCTTGTCATTTCTAAATGGACTGCACATCTCCTGCTGCTGGGCCTTCATTAACAAACCACTGAATAAACTGAAGGGAAATAAACAAGTCTCTTGTCGTGCACACGTGTACTCACAGCCTCCTCCACTTTCCTCTCTGACTACTTCTCTTGCCTCCTGGGATTCTCACTTCATGCTGGGATCTTTGAACAGTAGTTTCCTCAGTGCCTTTTTACTCCAATAACATGTCCACTTCTTTTAGCTCTCCTCTCTTCGACTCCTCTTTCTTTGCTCCCCAACTGCACAATGTCATCATCTCCCAAGGATTTCTTTTTTTCCTCTGTCTACAGTGACAATTCATACTCAAAAATAGAGCTCTCCCATTCTCTACCTTTTGCCCTCCCCTCCCAACATGAATAGCCCTAAATAACAACCCATGCCATTATAGATGAGGAGATCAAGGCATGTGTGATTCACAACACCTTAACTAGACTCAAAAAACTGGATAGCTCCATTTCAAAAAGGATCATGAAGAAGAAATTGACATGGGCAGGTGGGCAAGAAGGAGTCCTGAGTTTGGTGCCAGCTGAGTGACCTTGTCAATTTCATGATAGTTCCCTACACTTCTATGTGCCCATCTGCTAAAAAAAAATAGAAACAGCTACCTGATCATTTTATAGGAGACTTATAAGTCAGTTATACAAATGAATAATTCTACAAAAGACATAAAGATCTCCATAAATTCCTCTCTGGAAAAGTGGGAAGAATAGTAAACATAGGAGTACGAGGCTATCAAATTGTGCCCCCACGTATCTGTCCTTTACTCTCTTCTCTTCTCTCCCCATTCTCTCTTCACAAGTGCTATGATCTGAAAGTTTGTGTCCCTCCCAAAAATCATATACTGAAACCCAATCCCTAATACAATAATATAAAGAGCTGAGGCCTGGAGGAGGTGATTAGCTCATGAGAGTAAAGCTGTCATGGATGGGATTAGTGCTCTTATAAAAGAAACCCAAGGGGCCTGTTTGTTCCTTCCACCATGTGAGGACACAGCAACAAGGTGCCATCTATGAGAAATGGATCCTCACCAGACACCGAGTGTGCTGGCGCCTTGATCTTGGACTTCTCAACCTTCAGAACCTTAAAGCGATAAAATTTGTGTTGCATATACGTTACCCAGTTTAAGGTATTTTGTTATAGCAGCCTAAACAGACTAAGGCAATGAGATATCTCATAACTAAAATTGTCATCATTGTGCTGAGGACATTTAAATCTGGATATCTGGGCCTCACCTCTCCACTGAGCTCTGCATTTTTATATCCAATTGCATACTTACTAGGTATCTCATACACATTTGGATACCTTGTGGACATTTCACAGTTAATTTACCCCAAATCCTCTTCTCTTATTCCTCAATCCATTAAAAGAGTCATTATCCATCCAATTATCATAGTGTGGGTGTTGAACAATGAGAACACATGGACACAGGGAGGGGAGCACTACACACTGGGGTCTGTTGGGGGGAATAGGGGAGGGACAGCAGGGGGTGGGGAGTTGGGGAGAGATAGCATGGGGAGAAATGCCAGATAGAGGTGATGGGGAGGAAGGCAGCACATCACACTCCCACGTGTGTACCTATGCAACAATTTTGCATGTTCTTCACATGTACCCCAAAACGTAAAATGCAATTTAAAAAAGAAAGAAAGAAATAGTGTTGGCCCAGAAAATATTTATTCTTGGAAAAAATGATATTGGTATAAATAAATGTTTTTGAATTAAAAAAAAAGATTGGTGGGGTGGAGATGGGGGTTGATGGATGATTAACTTTTACCCTCGACAGCTTCAGAGGGCATAACACTGTGCCTTTCTGAGCTCATCAGTGAAAATCAAGCTCACCAAATATTATACCTTTCTAACCAATAGAATTTGGCCAAGAGTCACCCATTTTGTTTAATGATGTAGCACATGCTCTTGGCACTTGAACTCTAATAAGGACTGTACAGGCACTTGGCAGCACACATTCTACCAAGAGGTGTTGACAACTAAAAAACAAACAAAAGGACAATTTAAATGTAACATCACATCCACTCAAACTGTCACTCAAATGCCTACCAGTGATCTGACACCAAATCAATAGTATTATGGTTCATTGAAGTCAGATCAATGGCTTCACAAAGTTTCAGAGCAGCAGCAGCAGCACAATAGCAAACTTCATGTTTCCTGTCTCTTATTACAAAGGAGGTAATCATTGTCTGGCTCCTCTGAGTGCCAGAGCCTCAGCACACTACTACCTAAAGACTCTGGGACTCTAATTGAGATGACTGGGTATGCTGCCATGCCATTTTCTCCCCACCTACCACCTCCCTCTATCCTGCATCCTCCTGCACCAGGAAGGAGTTTGCAAAGGATTCGTTCCACCCCAATCCAAGAGCCAGGAAGAGTCCATCTTACAGAAGCTCTGTGAGGAACTACCACAAAAGGGCAAATTCCTAGGGAAAAGACTACTTTTTAACGCTAGCTCAAGCTTGAAGGGTTTCAAGTGTCTGCTGGTCTCTTTATTATTTATGTATTCAAGTTTGCTTGACCTTGTGACCCGTTGAGAGGCTTATCTTTTCAACTGGTGGAAGACCCTCTGTCAATTGCCACTTTCCATTCTTTTCCATTATCCCATGCCCCCAAAAGTTAACACTTGGGAGTGTCAATTTTCTAGAAGTTTTTACAGAGGAGTTTAATCATTTGAACAGCTTAATAAGGATTCTACAAATATAAACTCCCCAAAATATTAAACAAGGAGAAAGGACAGTTTCCAAATGCTCTCAGTACTCTAGAAAGGGGTACTCTAGGAGTCTAATAAGTTTGAAAAGCCTCAAGTCACAGGGCAGAACAGCATTAGACAGGTAGGTCAGACAGGGGGTACATTGATTTGAGAACTCAAATGAATTTCTCCCCCATGCCAGAGCACCTATTGCACTCACCAACCTAGCCAAAGGCTTGCACATCAATGAGATGAGGATGAATTATTGAAAAGCTTCTGTATAAAATGCTGCACTCTGCCATTTCCTACAAATCAAATTATCGAGGGAGATATTTGATTGTAAACATATTTAGAAAATGATTTCATTGTCATTTGGTTGGTTTTGCTTGCTCCCCCACCCTTAAATTTCATTTGCATTAAAGTGCTACAAAGTTAAAAAGGTCACACACACCCACCCCCAACCAGGAGCTTGCACACTGGCCACAGAAGCAACTAAATTGAATCAGCAAAAATGAAAACCTATTATAAGCAATAGAAAAACCCTTTAAATCATGCCTAACATGCTTAAAACAAAATTGTCTCCTCCTTACCCAGGCTTCTAACACACGGTTATCCTGAAAACAAATGGCTGCTTTTTTTAAGATTGAGAGACCCAAATTCTATTTATTGTTTTTGAGATGCAGACCTAATGGGGTTAACCAGGTTCCACTGTTAGTTCAAGAAGATCTCTATTTCAGTCACAGTTCACTTTCAGGGCCTACTGCCTCTGGAGGTAGAAGAGTGACCTCACCCTGCTGGGTCTCAAATAGGCTGCACCCATAGGCACACAAGCTCACTCAGCCTAGGCTGAGCAGATTGTTTCCTGCAGCCTTGGGCAGAATAGTCATTAGAAAATGAGGCACCAGATGACCCAAAGGCCAAATTGCTTCTGTTGAAAGACTTGCCTAATGGCATTCAACTAGGATGCCATTGCCTAAGGGAGTTCTCATCAATGCCTTTGGCTCTAAGCACTTGCTTAGACAAAGAAAAGAATGTCTTAGACTTCCCTGCTGTGACATATAGTGACAAGGAGAAGAATCTAGTCCCAAGGGTGAAGGATACATTAATTCATTCATTTTTCTCAACAGCTATGTATTAAGTGCCTGCTATATGCCAGGTATTGAATTTAAACCAGAATGGTGAAATCCCATCAACAAATTTCCAGAGCCACCAGACTCAGTCTCTGCTTCAAAAAATGACAGTAATGCAGCTGAGTCATTGAGGTGTCAGGGAATTTGATCTATTAGAAATGAGCCTCTGGACAAGTGAACTGATAATTAATTTAGCATGTATTTATTTATTGCTCACATTGTATAAATAATTGAACTAAGCACAGTGCCCAATGGAAATGGTGGTAGGGAAGAATACAAAGGAAAGGGTTTCCCCCTACAGGATGGTTAAGATGACAGTGGAGATGCCAGGAAGTAACCAGAGACAAAGCCCGGTATTAATTCATTTGGCTCTGTTTGAACTGCAATTGAACAAGTATATTTTGTGTTTTAAGTTCATTTATTCTTTCACTCATTCAATATTAATTGAATGCCAGTGCACCCATCACAATCCTAGGAAATCTAGGAAGATAGATATACTGGTTTATATAATAATAATAACCATTAAGTGAGGATCTACTCTATACCAGGCTCTGTGGTAAGGGCTTTTACAGGATCGTTTGCATCAGATCTCATAAACTCATTGTGTTTCCAATGATCTTGTGTGTAATAATGTATAGAGGTCACTTCTAGGCACAAGAAAAACTATCATCTGCTAGCTAATGGTTCCTTTACATGTAACATAAATGAAGTAAACAGCTCTTTGAGAAATATAACCTTATGAAAGGTTATTATCTTATTGTTTGTTATAATTATTATATTCATTATAATGATAGTCACAGGTAGGACCATCTATTAATGTGTCAAACACTGTTAGTGGGTTTCCATACATTATTATTTTCATTCTGCACAACCACTTCATGGATTATTACTATCTTTATTTTACAAAGAAGGAAATTGAGGTATAGAGAGTGAAATCATTTGCCTAAGACTCTATAGCTAGTAAGTGGCAAAGTCAGGCTTGAAACTGACTTGGCTGCCTCCAGAGTTCTTCTCTGTTTTTTTTTTTTTTTTTTTGAGACTGAGTCTTGCTCTGTCACCCAGTCCGGAGTGCAATGGCACACTCTCGGCTCACCGCAACCGCGCCCCCCTCCTGGGTTCAAGCAATTCTCCTGCCTCAGCCTTCCAAGTAGCTGGGATTACAGGTGTGCACCACCACGTCAGGCTAATTTTTGTATTTTTAAGTAGAGACCGGGTTTCACCACGTTTGTCAGGCTGGTCTCAAACCCCTGACCTCATGATCCACCCGCCTCAGCCTCCCAAAGTGCTGGGATTACAGGTGTGAGTCACCACTCCCGCTGAGAGTTCTTTCTATTACCTTCACTTTAAAGTTGCTGACTTGAGGTATTTCCATTCTGGTGAGGAAAATAAGACACATCCAACAAACACGTTAAATACGTGAGTGTGGGCATGTCATCTAATGACTCCATTTTCTCTGATAAAAAGAGGATAATAATATCTACCTTAATAAACTTGAAGGGTAATTTTGATGATCAGTTGAAATGTTTTGGAAACTTATTTGTATAGCATTGCAATTTATAAAACAAGTAAAAGAAGTAATGTATGCAGTAATCAGCATAAGATTCAGTTATTGCAATAGCCAGATACCTAGATGGCCTTCTCTGTGTATTTTTTTCTTAATCTTTTAATAGTAAAACCCCATACTCTAGCTGAAATAAGGAAGGCTTGGGGCCTTAACATTTTCTATTCCCTCTGCCTTGTATGTTCTTTTTCTAGAACATTCCAGGTCTGTGATAATTGCCCTGAAGAAAGTAAAATTGTAGTGGATTTCCCTTCCCTACCTTTATGTTACAGCTCTATTTTTTCATGGTTCTTATCGCTACCTGAAATTATCTTCTTTATTCCTTTGTTTGTTTATTATCTGTCTATCCCTACCCACTGGAATATATTCTCCTTGAGAGCAGCAACTTGCCTTTCTTTGTTCACTACTTTCTGTAACCTCAGTTCCTTGAATAGGGACAGGAACATAAAAGATGCTTAATAAATATCTGCACAAAGACTGAAATTGTTACAGTAGGTAGCTAGTCAGGCATGAGCAATGCAGGAGAGCGCTCTCCCCTCACCCACCAGGAATGTCAAGCAACCACCAGGTGATGGTCCAGCAGTTGTCATAACTGACTCTCTAAAATAATAATTGGCCACAGCCAGCACCAGGGAGACAGTTTCCTAACATATAAAAACACCTGAAGTTGGTAATCAGCAGCTTTCAGGAACTGGGCGAGTGGGATCAAACATGCACATTAAAAGGCAAAATGGAAGAGTATGACTTTCCAAGGGCATTCTACGGGCAAAGGGAAGAAAGTCTCAGGCGAGATGTGTACTAATCCAGAAAACACAATGCTAATGCTCACCTCCCAAGTGCAAGCAGTGCACTGTGCATGCAGGAGGCTCACCCTAAGGGAAGAATGAAGGGAAAGGGGCACAAGACACCATAAGTAGGCCAGCATATAAAATCTGAGGTTCAAGGTAAAATGGGTCACTTGACCTCCAAGGTGTCCACTTGGGTCTCTTCTAAGTGTACTTTCCTGCTGCAAACCTGTATGGAGTTGCTGCCACTAATATATTTTGTTGCCAAGTGACTCAGATATTTGCCACCAGTAACATAATAACAATGCATGGCAATGAAACAAAAGGCATTATAAGGCTTTACAATATGAGTAAGTCCAAGCACAAGAACCAGAAATTCAAAAGAGGAATCAATTATTCTGAGCTAGAATAGACCAGTTAAGCATCAGATGGGCATGCACTCAGAATTCCTCCTTGAGGAATGGGGAACATTTGAATGACTGAAAGGTTGCCAGGAGGGCAAGATGAATGGTGTCAGCAGAGGGTAAATGCAGGAGGAAATATGCCTTGTGCCAAAGAATAGTGAAAGACACAGTTGGCTGGAGGTTAAAAGGGTACAAAAGTTGGACATGTACGAAGTTGTGGGTAGATAATGGAGAACCTTGAGTGGCAGGTGAAGAATCTTGGCATTTAAGGAGACTTTTGCTAGGGAAAGCAGTGAAAACGATTTCTAAAAACAAGTGAAATTTGAGTTGGAAGGGAGAGACACCACTATTTTATTTTCTTTGTGGTCATTATCACAGGCATGGGAGTCTTTAGGAAAGAGCATTTCAAGCAACAAGAACAGTAAATGTTAAGTACCCACACCTTTTTCTGGTTATAATATGGGTGTCTTACTACAAAGTGCTTCCTTCTTTTTCCTTTCACAGGTGTTGATCCCTAGTAAACATCTTATACTCTAAACTATGCCTCTGATTGCTTTCTATATCACAGTTTCCTTTATGTACTATCCTCGAAATAATCCTACAAGATAGGTATTATTATCTTCACTGTACAAATGAGGAAACTGAGGCTTCAAGAGATTAGGTAACTTACCCAAATATACACACCTAGGAAGGCCCAAGCCTGAAGAAAGCAATGCTTTGGCAGAAAAAGTGTTCTCTCATGCATCATTCTCTTCCCCAGCTTATCTACATGCAGAGTTGATTACATAAAGTTGTGTTGCCATTGACCAAGAACCTCAACCCAGAATTATCTCTATTAGGTACACAAGATCCAGACAATTGTTCCTACTTTTACTTTCTTAGAGTTACAAGTCGAATGTGCTCACCTGAAGTAATTTTTCCAGTTTAAGTGGACTACATCCTACGTCCCTCAGCAAAACAAGTTCTCAGTAATAAGGGCTAAATCTATCTTAAGTCTCTTAAAATATACCCTTTTCCAAATCATGGCCAAAAGACACTGCATTTGCATCTCCGTATGAGGCAGCTAGTTAATATTATGCTACTGCAGAATATATACCCCTTTCCTTGCAGAAACTGCAACTGAGCAACCACTGTCACATAAGGAAGGTCTACTGAGGTCCCTCCCTATGGGTTCTGTTCGTTTCTCTCAATCAGGAAGACTGTAATTAACTGCACGGGTATCATCAGAAATGTCTGAGAAGAGGCCTATAAATTCAAGGGATGTAAAAGGGGCCAGAAGTAATAATAGAATCATCGTGGATATATATTTAGAAATGCTGAGGAGGTTTAAGATGGTGTAAAACAGCATATGTGTTAACATTTTAGAGATAGACACTCGACCAACAGGGTTAGTGTGTGAAGCAAAGGAGGGTAGAGGAACACTAAAGACCCTCTTGGTTGTAAATTATCTCTATCAGTGGGCTGTTCTTGCCATTGTTGCTGTTGTTTATAAAGTGAAATCAATTTTAGGTAGCTGCAGCTAGCAGAAATATTAACATAGCGTGGGGAGGAATCGTAATTCTTGGCATAATATTATATTATTCCTATTATAAGTGAGACTCCATTTTTTCCAGTCAAAATACAGTATTTCAGTTGTTTCATTGTTTTCTACAAGAGGTCAATGGAACATGGGATTCCTTTCATAAAACCTTACTTTTAGAAAACGTACCTATTCTAGGGTGTGGAAGAGATTCCAAGTCTTATGAAAGGAAACTCAGAGGCAAATGAACACAGCCCAAGATTCTTTTGCCTACAACATAAGAGAACATGCTTCAGCTCCACATCGGATCATTACAAAGGTGACTTCCACACTTTCCTGGAATGAATTGGGCCACTTAATTAGTGTTTCATTTGCCTCTTAAGCCTTTAAAACTCAACAAAAACATAACGGGTATTCTGCATATAAAATGTGCATTAAAATAAAAAGGAACGCTTTTAAGAAATTAGCTGTAAATAGCCCCCAAACTAGTTCCTTCCAGGTGGAAACCTAGCCTCATTCATAATTGTATCCACCACAGGGATTAACATAGTGCCTGGCACCCAGTAGGTATTTGATTAAGTTTCTTATAATTGAATTGAAAAGAGTGTATAAACCAAGTTGAAAGGAATTAATGGAGACAATTCATTGTAAACATATTTAACCGAGCAAGTTACATCCTGCCTACACCTAGGGCACCAAGCTGTTGATTTCATGTGGCTGTCTTAATTTGAGAACTAAGGCCACCTACTTTTTCCTATTAACTGAAAGGGTAGCTATGCCAAGCCCTATTGCCTACCTCTTCCCCAACACAGGGGTTCATATCATAGGGCTTTTAATGCAAATTCTTTCTTTTTTCTTTTTGAGACAGAGTCTCGCTCTGTTGCCCAGGCTGGAGTGCAGTGGCTAGATCTTAGCTCACTGCAACGTCCACCTCCTGGGTTCAAGCTATTCTCCTGCTTCCACTTCCTGAGTAGCTGGGATTACAGACTCACACCACCACACCCAGCTAATTTTTGTATTTTTAGTAAAGATGGGGTTTCACCATGTCGGTCAGGCTGGTCTCCCAACTCCTGACCTGGTGATTCACCCACCTCAGCCTCCCAAAGTGCTGGGATTATAGGCGTGAGCCACTGCAGCCAGCCGCAAACTCTTTTAAAAGCAGAAATCTGTCCAGATTCTGTCAACAATTGACTCATTATTTTTTTGAGATGGAGTCTTACTCTGTCGCCCAGGCTGGAGTGCAGTGGCAGGATCTCGGCTCACTGAAACCTCCGCCTCCCGGGTTCAAGTGATTCTCCTGCCTCAGCCTCCCGAGTAGCTGGGATTACAGGTGCCCACCACCACCATGCCTGGGTAGTTTTTGTACTTTTAGTAGAGACATGGTTTTACCATGTTGGCCAGGCTGATCTCAAACTCCTGATCTCAGGTGATCTACCTCCCAAAGTGCTGGGACTACAGGTGTGAGCCACCATGCCCAGCCAACGACTGACTCATTTTAAATGATCAAATTCTGTATGTAGTCACATGGGGTAACATTTGTCAAGTAATTTTTTTCTAACCTAGAAATGGCTTTAGAAATTTCTGTCACGCTTACAACTGTTCTGCTGAATTCTTTTTTTTTAGGAAATACAATTGATCAAATATTGGTTGCCAACAAATATATCCCAATGTTGTCTCCTCAATCCTTCCTATTTTAATCTTGAGGGCTCTGCTTTTACTAAAATGTTTACACAAGCTATAAATTTTGCCTCAAAACATGCTTCTTGATAACATAAATTTACCCATTTGGATGCAATAGAAAAATCAAGAGGTAGTTTTTTTCCTAAAATTTGGCCCAGTATCCTATAAGAGATTAAAGAATCCTGGGCTATTGATGTAGAGGCGGCTCTGCACTCTCTCTCACTCTGCTATTGAGACACTAAGCATCATTTGCCTCCTGATGCACTTGCATGAATAATGAAAATTCAACTGTCTATGCCAATTAGAAAGCTAAGCTTTACCAATACAAGCTTTCTTAAACATTTTTATTATTGTAAAATAACACATTTCTTTCAAAAAAATTAACGTACAGAAGGCTTTAAATTGAATAGCAATTCCCTCCCCACACCACACTTCAGACCACCACCAACCTCCACAGTCTCATCCTTTAGTAGTAACCAGTATGAACAGTTGGTAAGATATTCTTCCAGAAATTTTTGATACATATACATACATATGTATAATAATTATGTTATAGACAAACAAATAATATTGTACATACTGATTTACAACTTGCTTTTTCAACTTATATATCTTGTATATCTTTCCCAATGAGAACAGATATAATATTCTTTTAGCACCTGCATAGTATTCCATAATTTAAATTACTATAATCGATTTAACTGGTCCCCTATCTATGGATATTGGGTTATTTCTAGTTTTTTGCTATTATAAATGATCATCCTTGTACATGTTTCTTAAAGTACATGTAAGAATTATTGGATGAAAGATAACATGTGGAAATGTAAAATAGCACACTCACTTTGGATAACAACCTGGCATTTCCACAAAAGGTTAATTGTCAGTTGTCATATAACCCAGCAATTCCATTCCTAGGTATATATGCAAGAGAAATGAAAATATATTTTCAGGCAAAAAGTTGTACACAAATGTTCATGCCAGCATTATTCCTAAAAGCCAGAAAGTGAAAACAACTGAAATGTCCATCAACTAAAGAGTGGATAAACTAAGTATAGTTTATATATACACACAACTTCATTATGCATACAATGAAATATTCCTCAGCCATAAAAAGGAATGAAGTACTGATTCATGTTGAAGCATGGATGAAAATTAAAAATATTATGCTAAGTGAAAGCTTACATATTGTGTGATTCCATTTATATGAAAAGTTCACAATAAGCAAATCCACAGCCAGGAGCTGGTGAGAGGAGTGGGAAGTGGGGAATGGGAAGTGACTGCTAATGAGTATAAATTTGCTTTTTAGAGTGATAACAATGTTCTAGAATTAGATCGTGATGATGGCCGCATGGCCCCATTAATATACTAAAATACATTGACTTGTATACTTTTAATGAGGAAATTTTGTGATATGTGAATTATATCTCCATAAAACAGTTCCTGAGGAAAAAAAAGGTAACATGAAACCTTTCAAAGAAGGGTCAGTCTGGAATATACACTGCCCACTGGGGTACTTTTATCTTGGGATATTCCCTACACACCCTAGAAATACTTTTTCTTTATCAGTTTCTCCCACAAGACAGTTAAAATGTTTTTCCTCATTTCCTAAAGGAAATGTCTGCATTTAAATTTGAAGAGAAAAAAATTAAATCAAAGATTAGCTTTCAGAACAAGCTTAAATGTCTTTTTTATAGTTTCTGTGTTGCAGTTTGTTTTTTTTTTTTAATTATAAAAGTAGCACATACTCACTGTATGAATTTTGGAAAAGACATAAAATCCTAAAAAGAAGTAAAGATTATCTGTCATCCACCAGATATAATCCATCTGATTAACCACCAGATATAATCATTGTTAACATTTAAGTGTATCTTCTTCTAGTCTTTTAACATACTTTTGTGTATGAAATTGAGATTATACTCTAATACACAGCTTGGTATCTTACTTTCTTATTTTAATGATATGATATAATGAACATTTTTGCATTTCAAAACATGATTTTTAATGGCTACATGATTTTATATTTTATGCCTGTACCAAAATTTATTTAACCAGTTTCCAATTTGAGGATATTTAGTTACTTCCAACTTTTGCTGCTTCAATTGTGTTGTTAAATCTTTTCACACATTCATAATTATTTTCTTAGGATAAATACCTAACAGTGGAAATGCTGGGTCAAAAGATATGCACATATTAAAGCTTTTGATATGTATTCTCAAATTGCCTTTCAGAAAGTCTAGACCAATTAATACCTCCACTACAACTTTATTTGAGTGTCTGTTTCTATCTTAACCAGGCCAACACTGGTTATGGTCATTTGTTTTTTATTTTATTTTATTTTATTTTTTGAGACGGAGTTTCGCTCTTGTTGCACAGGTTAGAGTGCAATAGCGCAATCTTGGATCACTGCAACCTCCACCTCCTGGATTCAAGCGATTCTCCTGCCTCAGCCTCTTGAGTAGCTGGGATTACGGGTACCTGCCATCACACCCAGTTATTTTTTTTGTGTTTTTAGTAGAGATGGGGTTTTCACCATGTTGGCCAGGCTAGTCTCAAACTCCTGACCTCAGGTGATCCACCCACCTCAGCCTCCCAAAGTGCTGGGATTACAGGCGTGAACCAACATGCCTGGCTTGTTTTTAATTATTTTAATCCTTGTCAGTATGTGTTAGGCACTAATGAAGAACATGATTTCATTGTTATTTTAAATAATGTCCATTGGCCATTTTTATTTCTTTGTCTCATGTGTGTCTGTAAATGGTTTATCTCCTTTGTCTTTTTGTCTGTTATGCTGTTTGTATTTTTCTTATGAATCAGTAAGAGCTCTTTATATATTAATAATACCATAATATCAAGTATTCATCTATCATATATACTTATATTTTAAAGAGCATCTCCACCCTCACAGTACTATTGTACTTCTCTGGAGTCTTTGTGTCTTCATCAGGGCAAAATTTTCCAAAATCCAAAGAGGAAAAAGGATATAAATATTCCCTTTCCTTTCTTTGCTGCACAAAGTAGAAGATATAAGGAACCCACAAATGATCTTAAAAATAAATGGACCATGTTATGAGAGAAATAATTCAGTCTCCCCATGGATTCATTAATGGCGTCTATCACACCTTTTCTCCCAATTCTTTCTGGGCACCTAATGCCTGTTCTAAATCAACAGCCTTAGCGGCTGTGAGCTTGCCTAAACCTTCCCTTTTCACCTGCAATTCGAGGTGAGGCTTTTTTCATAGTCCTGGGCACTTTAACACTTGCTGGTACTTAAAGAGCAAACTCTAGAGATTCTAATCACTAGGGCTAATTACAATGAAAGGAAAATTTTCACTGAAAAGTTAATAAAAAAATTACCGAGTCAAATGGGATCCAATTCTCTTAACTGCCTGATAATGTGGATTATTAGGCTGTTGCCAAAACCTGACTTCAGAACCACATCTATGATTAAGGGGGAGAATCTGTCCTCCTTACCACCCAAAAGGGACGAGCCCTTGGGAGCTCCATACAACATGCTCATTACTGAACTGTGTATAGGCCTGGGGTACAGAGGGACTTGGCTTCCTTATGTTTTGTTATGGTTTCAGGGGCACCTGAAAGCCCTGAGGTTCAAATAATCCTTTTGAGATCTGCTATGTACTGAATTGTGTCTCTGAAAAATCCATACATTGATACCCTAACCCCTCTCAATGTGATGATACTTGGAGATGGAGTTTTTGAGATAATTAGGTTTAGATGAGTTAATGAGGGAGTGGCCCTCAGAGGAAGAGACACCAGGGCTATCTCTGTCTGCCAAGTGAGGTCATAGCAAGACCGCCACCATCTGCAAGCCAAGAAGAGAGCCCTTACCAAGAACCAAATTGGCTAGCATTTGATCTTGTCTGTGAGTAAATAAATTTACATTATTGAAGCCACACAATCTATGGTATTTTGTTACGGCAGCCTAAGCTGACTAAGACATGTCCTCTGACTAATCCCTGAAATCCGACCATGAGTATAGACTAAACATTGAGTGTTCAGTTCAAATACAAGCAACTACATAGAGGAAGTTTCATAAATCATAGACACCTCAGTCAGAATGATCAGTATTTGGCTCTTTCCACAGGCATAGGTGTGGGAGAGGCACAGGAAGTGGAAGAGAAAACAACTGTACAAAGCATCTGAGGAGGATAGATGAAGGGGATACTACAACAAAGCAAAGTTGATCAGTTAACAAATCTACCCAAGGCCAGCAGTGACTAGAGATAACTGCAAATACTAACCCCGTGTTGCTTCAACAGGCACATTGAGTTACAGTTCTTTCCTAACAGTATTGCCATTCCAGTGCTCCCTTTGACCTAAAGAAGCCTCCTCTTCACCCACTGAGGCAAGTAAACAACACAGTATCTACATTTATCTTATAGCTTCATGATAGAATCTTGTCACATAGCTCTATCTATGGGCCAGAGACAGTTCTAAATGCTTACATGTATTAATCCATTTATATTTCACAATCACGATATTGGGGTAGCTATTATTATTATATTGAATTTATAGATAAAGAAATAACAGATAAGAGGTAGAGCTGAGATTTAAATCCAAGTGTTGGGGGAACTGCAAAGTTCATATTTCAGTCTATGCTCGAAGGCCATTTGTCCATTGCTAACGAGATAGCATTCAAAGCATTCAAGCCAAAGAGTCATTATTACTATTCCATTTGGTCATTATTACTATTCCATTATTACTATTCTGCTTTGGTGCTACATCTTGGGTGTTCTTTTAGAAGTTATTTAAATGGCGGGGGGAGGGGAAGATGAGGAGAAGCTTTTTGAAAGACTTAAAACTGTTAGAAGCATAAGCTTAGAAATCAAGACAAACTTGGAATCATGTCCTAATTCTGCTACACACTAACTCCATGAATTTCAGCAAGTTACTTAACATCTCTGAGCTTCAGTTTCTTCCTCTGCAAAATGGATTTGATAATAATCCCTTCTTCATAGGGCTATTGTGAAGATTACATGAGTTAATATGTGTAAAAGACTTATCACACTACCTAGCACCTAGCAAACACTCAATAAATATTACTTAAGTATATTACAAAGCTGGAAAAGACTTCAGGGCTATAGAGCTTAACTTCAGTTTGATATTATTCTGCGTAGCAAGAAAAATACACAGGAACTGGCCCCACCAAGTGGGCAAAGCCTCCTCTTGAGAAAGGGAACCAGACAGCAACTGCTCACAGAGCCAGACTCAACAAATGGCAGCTGCAGTGTCGAACAACAGCACAATTTGTGCACTGACAGATGGAGAGGAAATGGGAGCAGTGTCCTACTGGAGAGTACTTCTGTCATCTCAGTCACACCTGAAAAGTATCCCCTTCAAAATCAAGTACAAAGCGATCAGACATTCTTCATCCCTAGTTTATCTTATTAACCAGAAGTTTGTTTATAAGCCTTGGGAACTTAAAATGCAAACTTAGTTTCCCTATCTTCAGAAGATAAAGAAAAGATAACCAAAATCATATTTATATTCACAAACAAAAATTCTAATTAATTCATAAACACAGAGTACGATATATTGTAATATAATGGCCAAAGAAAATAGATCCAAGTAGACTTGAGTTTGAGCATGGTTCTGTCACTTATAGGTTGTGTGACTTTAGACTAGTAACTTAACTTCCCTGAACCTCATTTTCTGTAAATCAAGGACAGTAGTGGTTGCTACAGGTAGTAAATAATATGTTGGATGTGAAAGTGCTTTACAAACTCCAAAGCATATACAAATTGTGATATGCTAATACAGGCAAACATATGCAAAAAATTACTAAAAATTAAAATTGCTGCAGTAGTAGTTGAAAACACAGGAAAATACCTCTGACCTACAAATCATGTATTATTCATTTATTATTACTATTATTTTGAATGATAAGGTTTTAGGAAAAGCAGGCAAATGAAAGAGTATAAATAGAGACCTGTGGAGAAATTCTCAAGAAAACTTGTGGGCAGTTTTTAGAACTGTAGATGGCACTAGTTCTTCAAAATGTCTCATTTCTCTGTAAAATATGACTTCTCTTTTTCTTGATTTGGAGTGGGTAGAGGATAAAGGATTACCCACGATGAAGGGTTCTCCAAGGCCCCAAAGAAAAGAAAAGTGTATATAGGCACGCTCTAAACTGGAAAGAACAAATAATGCGGCCATCCTGAGTCTTCCCAGAATAAATCCCACTCTTGCTCTCTGGATCCCTTGCCCCAGTTGATCCCAGGCAGCCAGGGCTGCATTACTGCCGTATGGCCACTAGGGACACTCTCGGTGTCCTCCTAAATTTAAAGAAATGAGTGTAACCGGAGTAAACTTTCTCCTTAGCTTTTCTGAGATAGACTAAAATTTTTGAAAAGTGACCTCGCAGAGAAGCTAAGGAAAAGGAATACTGAAATAGGCAAAACAATTCAAAAGCAGAGAGAGCAATGAGTTTAGAGAGCATTAATTTCTTGCCTCTGCTTTTATAAACTCTACATAACTTGGCAATAATCTACTAAATTTTACATTAGCATATTCTTCAGCTGAGCAGTTCTACTTTCAAGTCTCTACCATAGAAATTCTTGGACATGAGCAAAAAGAGGAATTTATAAGTAATCTTGCTGTAGTACTGTTTGTAATGTCAAAAGAAAGAATGAGAGAGATGGAAGGACAAAGGAATAGAAGGTGAGAAGAAAGGAGAATGCATAGAAGGGGACCATTAACATCAATTTGTTTATCCAAACAATAAAATATAGAGTACTGTTCAATCATTTAAAAGGAGATAGATCGGTTTATGCTAACATAAAAAGAGCTGTAACATATTGTCGAGTGAAGAAAGCAGCCTGTATAACAATGCATATGGGAGGAGATTATTTATGTAAAAAAACACAAAACCAAACAAGATATTTCTATTCATGTATATATAGTTAAATTCATATACAAATTTCTGAGGGGATGCATATCAAACTAGTGGTGGAAGGTAGTTCAAAGAGAATTTTGCTTTGTCATCATTGGGCATTTTTAAAAAATGAAAATGTATTTCATATACTTATATTTTTCCTTTTAATTTAGAAACATAATTGTAACCTCCAACGATGGGAACCCAAAGTGGCTTATGATTGGCACCATAACAGCCCAAAGTCATCCTTTGTCCAGTTCCTGTAGGTTCAGATAGTCCACTCTGGTTCAGGCTGCATCCTACTTCAGAATGGCAGCCTTCACCATCTTCCTAGAGTCTTCCCTAAGCTTTGGTTGAAATTTCCCTTTCTGTTGCTCTTAAAAGCATTTATTCATTCACTATTTGTTCAAATCCATCAATTAATTTTTGAGTGTCCACTATTTGCTAGGGGTTAATAGTAAAATTATAGATAAAAACAAACATGGTACTTTCTTTCATTTCTTTTTATTTAATTTTTATTTTAAGTTCAGGTGTATATGTGCAGATTTGTTATATAGGTAAACTTGTGCCTTAAGGGTCTGTTTTACAGATTATTTTATCACCCAAGTATTAAGCCAAATACCCATTCATTATTTTTCCTGATCAAGAGGGAAGTTTATAGCACTAAACACCCAAATCAAAAAGTTAGATCCAAAATTAACAACCTGATATCACACATAGAAGAACTAGAGAAACAAGAGCAAACCAACCTTAAAGCTAGCAGATTACAAGGAATAACCAAAATCAGAGCTGAACTGAAGGAAACTGGGACATGAAAAATGATACAGAATGTCAATGACTCCAGGAACTGGTTTTTTGAAAGAGTTAATAAGATAGACAGACCATTAGCTACACTAATCTAAAAAAGAAAGAAGATCCAAGTAAGCACAATCAGAACTTACTAAGGGGATGTCACCAACTCCACAGAAATACAAAAAATCCCGACACTGTTAGGAGCACCTCTGTGCACACAAGCTAGAACACCTAGAAGTAATGAATAAATTCCTGGAAACATACAACCTCCCAAGGTTGAACCAGGAAGCAATTGAATTCCTAAACAGACTAATGAGTTCTGAAATTGAATCAGTAATAAAAAGCCTACCAACAATAGAAAGTTCAGGACTACATGGATTTATAACTTAACTCTACCAGATGTTTAAGGAAGAGCTGGTGCAATTCTTACTAAAACTATTCCAAAACATTGAGGAGGAGGGATTCCTCCCTAACTCATTCTATAAGGCCAGCATCATCCTGTTACGAAAATCTGGAAGAGACACAACAAAAAAAGAAAACTTCAGTCCAATGTCTTTGATGAATATAGATGCAAAAATCCTCAACAAAATACTGCAAATCAAATTCAACAGCACATCAAAAAGCTAATCCACCATAATCAAGTAAGGTTTATCCCTGGGATGCAAGATTGGTTTAACATATACATATCAATAAATGTGATTCATCACACAGAACTAAAGACGAAAACCACACAATTATCTCGAAAGATGCAGAAAAGGCCTTTGATAAAATTCAACATCCCTTCATATTAAAACCCCTCAACTAACTAGTCATTGAAGGAACACACCTTAAAGTTATAAGAGCTGTCTATGAAAAACCCACAACCAACATCACATGGAATGAGCAAAAGCTGGAAGCATTCCCCTTGAAAATCGGCACAAGACAAGGATGCCGTTCTCAATATTCCTATTCAACATAGTATTGGAAGTGCTGGCCGGAGCAATCAGGTAACAGAAAGAAATAAAGGGCATCCAAATAGGAGGACAGCCAAACTATTCCTATTTGCAGATTACATGATTTTATATTTAGAAACCCCATAGTCTTGGCCCAAAAGCACCTTCAGCTGATAAACAACTACAGCAAAGTTTCAGGATACAAAGTCAACATAAAAAAATCAGTAGCATTTCTACACACCTATAATATCCAAGCTGAGAGCCAAATAAAGAATGCAATCCCATTCACAATAGCAACAAAAAATAAAACTACTAGGACTATAGCTAACCAGGAAGGTAAAAGAGATCTACAACAAGATTTACAAAACACCACTGAAAGAAATCAGAAATAACGCAAACAAATATTAAACCATTCCATGCTCATGGATTGGAAAAACCAATATTGTTTGTTAGGGTCACCACCTGCAGGGGTCTGTCCTGCAGATCCTGACTCAGCGACGGATGAATAACGTACACTCAAACACAGAATACAGTGGAAAAGTGAGCTGGGGTATCTGAGCCACTCACTCGAAGGAGTTAATGGCAGCCGGCCTTGACCAGCCCCCACTCCAGTCTTTTATTTAGTATATAAAAGGGCAAGGGTCTTTGGATAAACACCATTCATTAGAGGGTAATTAACTTCTGCTGACTCCCGGAGTAGACTGGCAGTTAAGCACACGGGGATGATCAAAGGTTTTACTAATGGAGCTGGGGGTAAACAGACTTATCTGGAGACACTTCTTTTATAATTTCTAGTATTTACACTACAGTCATAATACCCTAGGTTAAGAGCTGGTTTTCTTTGACCTATTTAATCATTAAAAGCTATGTAAACCTTTGGCCTTCCAAAAAGGTTTTTGTCTATTCCCTAGAGCTATCTCTAATATTTTTCCTTTAATATTTTTGCCACCACGCTGAGTGAACCCGCACAATTTTTAAAATGCCCTTACTACCCAAAGTAATTTACAGATTCAATGCTATTCCTATCAAGCTAACAATGACATTCTTCACAGAATTAGGAAAAACTATTTTGAAAATCATATGGAGCCAAAAAATAGCCCAGAAAGCCAAGGCAATCCTAAGCAAAAAGAACAAAGCTGAAGGTATCACACCACCCAACTTCAAACTATACTGCAAGGCTATAGTAACCAAAACAGCATGGCACTGCTACAAAAACAGACACATCAACCAGAAAAACAGACTAGAGAGCCCAGAAATAATGCCACACACCTACAACCATCTGACCTTCGATAAATTCGACCAAAATAAGCAATAGGGAAAGGACTCCCTATTCAACAAATGGTGCTGAGTTAATTGTCTTGCCATATGCAGATTGAAACTGGACCACTTATGTATTAGTCCACTCTCATACTGCTATGAAGAAATATCCAATACTGGATATTTTATAAAAAGAGGTTTAATGAACTCACAGTTCCACATGGCTGAGGAGGCCTCACAATCATGGTGGAAGACAAAGAAGGAGCAAAGGTATGTCTTACATGGTGGCAGGCAAGAGTGCATGTGCACAGGAACTGCCCTTTATAAAATAATCAAATCTCATGAGATTCATTCACTTCATGAGAACAGCACAGGAAAAACCCTCCCCCATGATTCAATCACCTCCCACAACATGTCATGATTATGGGAGCTACAAATAAAGATGACATTTGGATGGGGACACAGCCAAACTATATCACCTTCCTTACACCATAAACAAAAATCAATTTGAGATGGATTAAAGACTTAGCTGTAAAAGTGAAAACTCTAAAAACCCTGGAAGAAGAAAAATAAGAAATTTTTTTAAAAAAACAAACCCTGGAAGATAACCTAGGAAATACTCTTCTGAACATAGGACCTAAAAAAGACTTCACAGTCAAGACACGAAAATCAATTGCAGCAAAACCAAAAATTGCCAAAGGGAACCCAGTTAAACTAAAGTGCTTCTGCACAGCAAAATAAACTATCAACAGAGTAAACAGACAACCTATAGAATGGGAGAAAATATTTGCAAACTATGCATTTGACCAAGGTCTAATAACCAGAATCTACAAGGAACTTAAACAAGTTTACAAGAAAAAAGCGAACAACCCATAAAAAGTGGGCAAAGGACATGAATAGACACTTTTCAAAATAAGACAAGTAGCCAAAAAGCATATGAAAAAATGCTCAATATCACTGATCATTAAAGAAATGCAAATCAAAACCAAAATGAGATACTGATAGGGTTTCATCTGTGTCCCCACCCAAATCTCATCTCAAATTGTAATCTCCATAATCCCCACTTGTCAAGGGATAGACCTGGTGGGTGGTGATTAGATCATGGGGGTGGTTTCCCCCATGCTGTTCTCATGATAGTGAGTGAATTCTCACAAGAGCTGATGGTTTTATAAGTGTTTGACAGTTCCTCATTCACAGGTTTCTTTCACCTGCTGCCATGTAAGATGTGCCTGCTTCTCCTTCCACCATGATTGTTATGTTTCCTGAGGCCTCCCCAGCCATGCAGAACTGTGAGTCAATTAAACCTCTTTCCTAATAAATTACCCATCTCGGGCAGTTCTTTAGAGCAGTGTGAGAACAAACTAATACAGATACCATCTCACACCAGTCAGAAAAGCTATTATTAAAAAGTCAAAAAATAACAGGTGCTAGAAAGTTTGCAGAGAAAAGGGAATGCTTGCTTATGCACTGTTGGTCTAAATCTAAATTATTTCAGCCATTGTGTAAAGCAGTCTGGCAATTCCCCAAAGAACTTAAAACATAATTACCATTCGACCCAGCAATCCCATTGTTGGGTATATATACCCAAAGGAATTGAAATCATTCTTTTATAAAGATACATGCATATCTATGTTCATCACTGCACTGTTCACAATAGCAAAGACATGGAACCCACCTAAATGCCCATGAATGGTAGCCTGAATAAAGAAAATGTGGTACACGTACACAATGGAATACCACACAGCCATAAAAGAGGATGAGATCATGACCTTTGCAGCAACATGGATGGACCTGGAGGCCATCAACCTAAGCAAACTAACACAGGAACAGAAAACCAAATACCACATGCTCTTATTTGTAAAAGAGAGCTAAACTTTTAGTACATATGGACACAACGAAGGGAAGAAAAGCCACCAGAGCTTACTTAAAAGTGGAAGCTAAGAGGAGAGGAGGGTGAGGATCAAAAAAC
Organism: Callithrix jacchus; assembly: GCF_049354715.1. Lineage (NCBI taxonomy): Eukaryota > Metazoa > Chordata > Mammalia > Primates > Cebidae > Callithrix > Callithrix jacchus. The sequence goes on from NC_133524.1 coordinate 96,762,461, forward strand.
TACCTATCGGACTATGCTTATTACCTGGGTGACAAAATAATCTTTATACCAAACTCCCACAACATACATTTTGCCTATATAACAAACTTGCACATGTACCTCTAAACCTGAAATAAAAATTTAAAAAACCATTTCATAAAAAAATTGAAAAAATTTTTAAAAACAAAATAATAATATTATTATAGCAAACATTTATTTAGCTTTTACTATTTGCCAGGCACTATTCTAAGTGCTTTACACCTATTAGCTAACTCAATATTTTCAACAACCTTATGAAATACATACTATTATTATCCAATTTCCAGATGATGAAACAGGCACAAGTTAACTAACTTGCCCAAATTTGTATAGAATTTCTAGCCACGCAGTCTGACTCAAGAGTCTGTGTTTTTTACAACTATTCTTCATTTTCTCATAAGTATCTCTGTGGGTATAGGCCTCTCTCCCCACTCCTCCATGATCCATCTATCTTTGTCTTCATACATTCAACAGATATTTATTGAAGACCTATGCTGTGTCAGGCACTGTTCTAGGCATAATGCGATAGAAGTGAACAAGATAAAGTTCCTGCCACCATAAAGAATGTCTAGTAGGGTAGGGCAGTTGAAGGCAGGGTGATGGGGGGTAAGAGACAACAAATTAATCTAAAATGTGGCATCATGTAGTCATATGTGTCTAGAGGAAAATAAAGTAGGGATAGGTGTTATTCACTTTGTCTGAACAACTGTTACTTGCTACATATCAAGGCAGTTTTTCTTCTTTAGAAAAAGTCAGGTTTGCTGTTTGTTGTTCTAGGCTGGCAGGAGGGTATGTGGCTTCTTGCCTGCTGGGATAGATAGTAGAAAACTGCAGATTGCTCTCTTTCATAAAACTAAGCTCCTGAGGGGCCTTCCTACCTTGTTCTTGTTTGATAAGGGCCATTTGCAGAGCAAAGATGACCATATACTCTGAGTCTGGAGAAAGTTCACCTCTCTCCCAGATCAGGCTCTCAGTTCTTCCCCTTCAGGGCCCTGTCTCAAGTGAATAATCTCATAACATTCCAACTAAGCCAGTTTGATATGACTTGGCTGTTGAAGTCAGGGCACCCTGCTATGTACCAGGCATTGTATCCAGAAAAGCAAGTCAAGACAGATTTGTCTGCAACAAATCCACACCATCCAAAAAAAAGTACACTTTAGGTATCAGCAACTGTCTTTGGTGTGTGCCCAGACACTGCCTCTCATGAACCCATTTCAAATCCCTTTTCCTTGTTTTCAGCAAGTCATTTTGGTCCACTCATGTGGTTCTTCCCCTGAGCACCCTTTCTCTCAGAAGGAACTTCTATTAAGAGGCCCTTGGGTCCCTGCTTACAGCAAACTCCTTGGTACATGTTAGCAATTAAGAACACAAGTTCTGGACTCAGAGACCTTGGGTTAGATTATCAGCTCTGCCACTATGGCTATATAATCATAAACCCCAGTTTGCTCATGTGTAAAATGGAAATAATAATACTTACCTCCTAGGGCTACTATAGGAATTGAATGAGAGAATGCATGTAAAGTACTTAGCATGGTGAATGAACCATTTAAAAATGTTGATATCCTTCAGCAGCCTTTTCTTGGCTTCTTCTCTTCTCACTTTTTGTTTGCTCTCTAAGAAATCTTATCTACTCTACAGGGTCAAATACTGCAAATATTTCAATAACTCCAAAGTTTTACTATAGCCCTGAGCTATCTCTGGAATTATTTAAAGTGAATAATTTTATATATATATATATATATATATATATATATATATATATATATATATATATATCAACTATGAGATAAAAAGCATGGGCGGAATGATGTAAGTCACCACACCAGTTCATTCCTTGAGAAGGTCTGTCAAAACAAAATCAGCTGAACTAAATAATTTGCACAGTAAAATAGTTGATTTACAATCTAGCTAGCTCCTTATCTCTTCACACACAACTAAGAATTGCAGATACACATTAAATAGCAAAGGCATTTCTAACTAAATGCTCCACAAACACCTGAACTCACCATCAGTGAGGAAAGACTACCTAGCAGTCAGCACCTGTCTTTCTAGACAGGTGTTGCAGACATGCCCTCCACCACCACTGCTGCTATACTCAGCCACTATTTCTCTGAAACTCACTATCAACTCATGGGTCCCAGGCTGCTGAATTAGTTAGTACATATGCCTCCATACCTGACTTTGGGCCTTTGGTGATTCTCAAAACTCCCTTCCTTGCTTTGGAAACTTGGCTGTTCTGCACAAGTTTTAGTTCTGCTGACATTTTTCATTTTCATACCTTTATATTTACCTGGCTCCATGGTTCCCAAGTCATCCTTCATCCAAACTCCCTATCACAGACTGAGGGCTTGATATCACCTTGCCTAGAACCCATGGTTTCAATGGCATTCTGTCACTCACCTAGGGTCAAGAACCTGCAGATTTTTATGTGACATTGGAGATGTAGCTGAAGATCTTGCCCCATCTTCCCCCTAAGAACTCCTCAAGTTAATATTGGAAAAGAACATTTGCTAGCATACACTTTGTATATGCTTTACCAGGCAGTATCACATCTGCCACTCCAGAACTTCTTGGCTTGCCTACAAGGTAGAAATGGCTGGGCTTTGACCCACGTCTCTATCCTCTATCACAGGAGAGTGAGACATTCTTAGCTCCTCATGAGGGTGAGGAGGCTCTCATCCTCAGCTAATTCTTGAACCAAAAAGCTCAACTGCCAACCCAACCAAAACTATCTGCCAAGGCAATGAATACCCTCTGCTGGAGAGCCTACTAACCCATTCAGTACAAACTGCCATTGGACTGCAGTTACCAACCATCATAAACTCCCAGTTTGTTCTCATTCTCAGCTTGTGTTCAGTAGCGATCTGTGCAGTTTTTCATGGAAAATTGCACCTTGAACTTTTCTTCCCACTATGATCACCAGCATAGTCTATAATCTAAACTCCTACCTTTCCTTCTATCTTAGCTCAAATAGCTTTTCCCTAACTTCTCAAATCTCCCCCCACCGTATTGTAACATGCTCAGTCCTTGCACTTACCAAAATTATAATATTTACATTTGCTTATAAATGTACAACCCCCATTTGTGATTCAACCACTAGAATCAGAATGGGAATGGAAACTATAAAGGGCAGAGATCAGATCTAGTTTTGCTCATTCTATATCTTCAGCACTAGCCAGAACCAGTCACATAGTAGGGACCAATAAATATTCACTGACTGAACAACATAAATGAATTACCATTATGGATCACTTCTTGCTAATCCTTGAGCTTTGGAAACAACTTTGCAGACCAGACCTTCACAAAGCCAGACCAAAAGGGCTTATAATCTGGCCCAGCTTTCAAAGAAGGCTACAAAATTAAGGCTTCTTTTTTTTTTTAATTATCAGCAACTTTTTTCATTTTATTTTATTTTTTCATTCTACTTTTACTGTAGGTTCAGGGGATACATAATTCTTTTCAATCCAACCTCAGTATGAATACGCAGTCATATTTTTCAGCTTATACAGTGTGCCATTAGGTTTTAGTGATTATTGAATAGAGACTGTCCCAGTGTGTTCTCTTGTAAACTTTAGTACACCAGGAATTGCATTTCCCACAATCCTCTTCCCTAGATGGTACTTGCTTGGAGTTGGCCAAAAGTGAGGTTATGCAAGGTTTGTAAAGCAGTAGCCATTACACTAAAAAATGTCATCTTTGTTTATAACTAGTGAGAGACAGAAACAGAAGTGTAGACAGGTTCCAGTTTGTCTTCACTTTTTCCTGCTCCATCTTTAGCTTTTCTTCCTACTAGTCCTGCTGACCAACAGCAACCCCAGGCCCACCACCAGATGCTTTACTGCAACCTTGCAGAAGCAGTATCAACATACAAAGCCAAAAATCTTGCATAGTTTTCTACATCATCTCTGATTCATAACCTAATGTTAGCAGCCTGACATGCCTAACTTCCAGAATTTCCTGTAAGCTCCAACTCTTTTAACCTCATGGGAGCTGATTAGTGACCTTTCTGGTTACCTTTGAACTCCTATTTCTAGACTTTTATTTTCCTCCTGCAATATTCCCCTCTCACAATTGTAAGGGGTCTAATTCTTAAAACAAATCTCTCACACCATAAAACTGCCCTCCTGACTGAATTCTGACTGATATAAGATCCTGCACCAACTTCCGAATTGAAGCATTATTAGCTTTCTAAAAATATATATAATGTCAGAGTAGTTAGAATGTACTCACCTTATCTTACTATCATTTCCTGTACTGCATTCCCATCTGCATTTTCTCATCTCAAACATGAGAAACTTTTAAATCCAATTCCTTGTTTTTACTTTTTTTTAAAGGTTTTTAATTACTCAAGTAATACATGAATACATTCTCACCATAAAATATCAACTATACAGAAGTATAGTTGACACTCTCCATTCTATACTATGCCCCAGAAGTAACCTCAATGCTAACAGTTTTATATATATTCTTCCAGAATTTTTCCTATGCATGTGCAAACACAGTTTGAGGTGTTTTATCGTTATAAAAATTGGACACGGGGAGGGGAGCACCACACACTGGGGTCTGGGTCTGTTGGGGGGAAATAGGGGACGGACAGCAGGGGGTGGGGAGTTGGGGACAGAGAGCCTGGGGAGAAATGCCAGATATAGGTGAAGGGGAGGAAGGCAGCAAATCACACCACCACGTGTGTACCTATGCAACAATCTTGCATGTCCTTCACGTGTACCCCAAAACCTAAAATGCAATAAAAAAAATTAAATTAAATAAAAATTGGATCAGACTCTATACATTTTATGTGACTTGCCTTTTTTAATCTGAAACATGCCTTGGCAATCTCTCTATGTCAGTAGAGACAGGTCTATCTCAATTCATTCATGCTTCTGAGTAGTATTTCATAGCAAAATGATATGATAATTTATATAATGCTTTCACTACAGATGGACCATTGGGTTGTTTACAGTCTTTTAAAACCATAAACTTCCTGTACAAGTCTCCTTGTTGAGATGTACAAGCATTTTTATAAGTGAATTTGCTACATCAAAGTATATTTGCATTTTAAAGTTTGATGGAGTACTGCCAAATTACCCAACAACATGGCCATATGGATTTACATTCCCACCTATATGTATAATATTATCAGTTTCCCACACACACTAACCAGTTCTACATTTTATCAATCTTTATAGCTTTTCCTAATCTAATGGGAAATACACACACACACACACACACACACACACACACACACACACCTATTTTGAATTATTTTGATTACAAGTGAAAAATAGTATATTTTCATATACTCATTGGTCATTAGTATTTCTTCAATGAATTGCCTCTTCATAGCTTTGTTTATTTATTGAATGAGTTTTTGTCACCTTCTTATTGATATGTAGAAGCACTTGGTGTATTATGGATGTTCATTGTCTTTTACATATATTGTAAATATTTTTCCAGTCTGTTTCTTGTGTTTTCATTTGTTGCACGTCACAAATTCAAACCATTATGAGCCAGGAATGTAATTTAATTGTGTGATGCTCACCAGGTTAAAGACAATAAGGAATAAGGCAAAAAATGTCCACCAAACAGTTTTAAGGGCAAAAAAAAATATTTAAAGCTCTCTGCAGGACAAAGTGTGTTGCATGTATGAGCCACCAGTTTGAGACCTAACTTTTAGTGACTTTTTGTTGTTGGTGGTGGTGTTTAGAGGTATTTTGGGGGTTTTTCTTTTTTTTTGGTTTTGCTTTTGCTTTTGCTTTTGTATTTTATGTTGTTATGTTAGTGTTTTCCATTATGGTTTTCTATTATAGTTTCTAGGTTTCCTTTAGCATGGTAACTATCAAGGCTTTATTCTCTTGTATTTTAGGCTAACACTTGATATTTTATGTTCATTTCTCAAAGATTACGATAGAAAACTAACTGTATTAAAGTATTATTTTTTGTCCCAACATCTTTTACTGAAGAGTTCATCATGTTCCACTGATATAAAATTTCACACTTATCACATGATAAATTCCAATTTTTTTAAATGAGTCTATTTCAAAATCCTTCCCTTTTATTAGTAGCCTATTACATTCCTAAGCCATATTCACACCGTTTTAATTATTTTAAATTTATACCATATTTTGATGTGTGGTATGGAGAGTCATCTCCCATTTTTTTTCCAAAATGTCCTTGGCAATTACTGCCCATTTTCCTTTTCTTTTCTTTTTTATTTTTTAAAAGGTTTAAGTTCAGGAATACATGTGCATGTTTGCTACCTACGTGAACTAGTGTCACAGGGGTTTGTTGTACAGGTTATTTCACCACTAAGTATTAAGCCTACTACCCAATTGTTATTATTCTTGATCCTTTCCCTCCTTCCACCCTCTGAGAGGCCCCAGTGTGTGTTGTTCCCCTCTACATGTCCATGTGTTCTCAACATTTAGCTCCCACTTATAAGTGAGAACATACTGTATTTGGTTTTCTGTTTCTGCATAATGGCCTCCAGCTCCATCCATGTCTCTTCCTGAAAAGGACATAATCTCATTCTTTTTCATGGCTGTACAGTATTCCATGGTGTATGCATACCACATTTTCTTTATCCAGTCTATCATTGATGGGCATTTAGACTGATTCCATGTCTTTGCTATTGTAAATAGTGCTGCAATGAACATACACATGCATGTACCTTTATAATTGAAAGATTTATATTCCTTTGGGTATATATCCAGTAATGGGATTGTTTGCTGGAATTATATTTCTTCCTTTAGGTCTTCGAGGAATAGTCACACTGTCTTCCACAATGGTTGAACTAATTTACATTCCAACCAAATGTATAAGCATTGCTTTTTCTCTGCAACCTAGCCAGCTCCTACTATTTTTTGAATTTTTAATAACAGTCATTCTTATTGGTTTGAGCTAATATATGTTGTGATTCTGATTTGCATTTCTCTAATTATCAGTGATCAGTGATGTTGAGCCTTTCTTCCTATGGTTGTTGGCTGCATGTATGTCTTCTTTTGAAAGTGTCTGTTCATGTCCTTTGCCCACTTTTCAATGGCATTGTTTTTTTTCCTTGTAAATGTGTTAAAGTTCCTTATAGACACTAGATAGTAGACCTTTGTCAGATGAATAGTTTGCAAACATTTTCTCCATCCTGTAGTTTATTTGTTTACTCAGCTGATAGTTTCTTTTGCTGTACAGAAGATCTTTAGTTTAATTAGATTCCATTTGTTAATTTTTGCTTTTGTTGTAATTGCTTTCAGCATCTTTGTCATGAAATCTATACTAGTTCCTACATCCAGAAGGGTATTACCTAGGTTGTTTCCCAGGGTTTTCATAGTTTGGGGTTTCACATTTAAGTCTTTAATCCATCTTGAGTTGATTTTTGTGTATGGTGTAAGGAAGGGGTCCAGTTTCAATATTCTGCATATGGCTAGCCAGTTGTCAAAGATCAGATAGTTGTAGGTGTTTAGCCTTACTTCTGAGTTTTCTATTCTGATCTATTGGTCTATGTGCCTGTTTCTGTTCCAGTACCATGCTGTTTTGGTTTCTGTAGTCCTGTACTATAGTTTGAAGTCAGTAAGTGTGATGCCTCCAATTTTGTTCTTCTTGCTTAGAATCACCTTGACTACTGGAGCTCTTTTTAGGCTTCATATGAATTTTAAAATAGGTCTTTCTACTTCTGTGAAGAATCTCAATGGTTATTTCATAGAAATAGCATTGAACCTACAAATTGCTTTGGGCAGTATGGCTATTTTAATGATATTGATTCTTCCCATCAATGAGCATGGACTGTTATTCCATTTGTTTGTGTCATCTCTGATTTCTTTTAGCAGTGTTTTGTAGTTCTCCCTTGTAGCTATCTTTCACCTCCCTAGTGGCCTATATTCCTTGGTATTTAGTTCTTTTTGTGGCAGTTGTGAATGGGAGTTCATTCCTGATTTGGCTCTCAGTTTGGCTGTTGTTGGTGTATAGGAATGCTAATGACTTATGCACATTGATTTTACATTTTGAGACTTTGCCAAAGTTGTTTATCAGCTTAAGAAGCTTTGGGGCTGAGATTATGGGGTTTTCCAGAAATAGGATAATGTCATCTGCAAACATGGAGAGTTTGACTTCCTTTCTTCCTATTTAAATGTTCTTTATTTCTTTCTCTTACCTGATTGCCCTGGCCAGGAATTCCAACACTGTTGAACAGGAGTGGTGAGAGAAGCATCTTTGTCTTGTGCAGGTTTTCAAGGGGAATATTTCCAGCTTTTGCCCATATAGTATGATGTTGCCTGTGAGTTTGTCATAGATGGCACTTATTATTTTGAGGTATGTTCCTTCAATATCTACTATATTGAGAGTTTTAACATAAAATGATGTTGAATTTTATCAAGAGCCTTTTCTGCATCTATTGAACTGCATCATGTGATTTTTGCCATTAGTTCTGCTTATGTGATTGATCACATTTATTGGCACAAGACAAGAATACCCTTTCAAACTACTTCTCTTCAACATAGTATTGGAAGTTCTGGCCAGGGCAATCAGGCAAGAGAGAGAAATAAAGGATGTTCAAATAGGAAAAGAGTGAGTCAAATTGTGCCTGTTTGCAGACGACATGATTGTACATTTAGAAAATCTTATCGTCTTAGTCCCAAATCTCCTTAAGCTGATAAGAAAATTCAAAAAAGTCTCAGGATACAAAATCAATGTGCAAAAATCACAAGCATTCCTATATACCAATAGCAGACAAACAGAGAGCCAAATCATGAGTGAATTCCCATTCAAAATTACTACAAAGATAATTAAATACCTAGGAATACAACTTATAAGGGATGTGAAGGACCTCTTCAAGGGGAACTACAAACAACTGCTCAAGGAAATAAGAGAGGACACAAACAAATGAGAAAACATTCTATGCTCTTGGAGAGGAAGAATCAATATCATGAAAATGGCCATACTGCCCAAAGTAATTTATAGATTCAATGCTATCCTTATCAAGCTACTATTTACTTTCTTCACAGAAATAGAAAAAACTACTTTAAATTTCATATGGAACCAAAGAAGAGCCCACATAGCCAAGACAATCCTGATCAAAAATAATAAAGCTGGAGGCATCATGCTACCTGACTTCAAATTATACTACAAGCCTGCAGTAACCAAAACAGCATGATACCAGTGTCAAAACAGATAAATAGATCAATGGAACAAAACAGAGGCCCCAGAAATAATACCCCACATCTACAATCATCTGATTTTTGACAAACCTGACAAAAACAAGCAACGGGGAAAGGATTCCCTATTTAATAAATGATGTTGGGAAAACTGGCTAGCCATATGCAGAAAACTGAAACTGGACCCCTTGCTTACACCCTATACAAAAATTAACTCCAGATGGATTAAAGACTTAAATATAAGACCTACAACCATAAAAACCTTATAGAAAACCTAGGCAATACCATTCAGGACACAGGCATGAGCAAAGACTTCATGACTAAAACACCAAAAGCAATGGCAACAAAAGCCAATATTGACAAATCTGACAAAGGGCTGATATCAAGAATATTAAAAGAACTTAAACAAATTTACAAGATAAAAAACAACCCCATCAAAATGCAGGTGAAGGATATAAACAGACACTTCTCAAAAGAAGACATTTATGCAGTGAACAAACATGAAAAAAGCTCATCATCGCTGGTCAGTAGAGAAATGCAAATTTGGCTGGGCGCAGTGGCTCACACCTGTAATCCCAGAACTCTGGGAGGCTGAGGCAGGCACATCACAAGGTCAGAAGATCGAGACCATCCTGGTTAACATGGTGAAACCCTGTTTCTACTAAAAAGACCAAAAAAAAAAAATTAGCGGGCGTGGTGGCACATGCCTGCAGTCCCAGCTACTTGGGAGGCTGAGGCAGGAGAATCACTTGAACACAGAAGGCGGAAGTTGCAGTGACCGGAGATTGTGCCACTGCACTCCAGCCTGGGCGACAGAGCAAGACTCCATCTCAAAAAAAAAAGAGAGAGAGAGAGAGAAATGCAAATCAAAACCACAATGCAATACCATCTCATGCCAGCCAGAACGCCGATCATTAAAAAGTCAGGAAACAACAGATGTAAAGACACATGCACACATGTGTTTACTGTACTACTCACAATAGCAAAGACTTGGAATCAATGCAAATGCCCATCACTGATAGACTGGATAAAGAAAATGTGACACATATACACCATGGAATACTATGCAGCCATAAAAAGGGATGAGTTCAGGTCCTTTGCAGGGACATGGATGAAGCTGGAAATAATCATTCTCAGCAAACTAACACAAGAACAGAAAACCAAACATCTGCATGTTCTCACTCATAAGTGGGAGTTGAACAGTGAGAATACATGAACACAGGGAGTGGAACATCACACACCAGGGCCTGTTTGGGGGTGAGGGCCTAGGGGAGGGATAGCAGTAGGAGAAATACCTAATATAGATGAGGGGTTCATGGGTGCAGCAAACCACCACGGCATGTGTATACCTATGTAACAAACCTGTACGTTCTGCACATTGTACCCCAGAACCTAAAGTATAATAATAATTTTTAAAATCACATATATTGATTTGCATATGTTGAACCAACCTTGCATCCCAGGGTTAAAGCCTGCTTGATCACGGTGGATATACTTTTTAATATACTGTTGGATTCAGTTTGCCAATACTCTTTTGAGGATTTTTACATCAATGTTCATCAAAGATATTGGCCTGAAGTGTTTTTTTTGTTATGTCATCTCCTAGGTTTTGGTATCAGGATAATGCTGGCTTCATAGAATGCATTAGATAGGAGTCCCTCATCCTCAATTTTTTTGAATAGTTTCAATAGAAATGGCACCAGCTCTTCTTTGTACATCTGGTAAAATTCAGTTGTGAATCTGTCTGGTCCTGGGGTTGTTTTTTGTCAATAGGGTACTTATTAGTACCTCAACCTGAGAGCTCATTATTAGTCTGTCTAGGGATCCAATGTCTTCTTGGTTCAGTCTTGGGAGGGTGTATGTGCCCAGGAAGTTAGGCATTTCTTCCAGATTTTCTAGATTATATGCATAAAGGTGTTCATAACATTCTCTGCTGGTTGCTTGCATTTCTGTGGGGTCAATGGTAATATCACCCCTGTCATTTTTTTTTTTTAGACAGAGTCTCACTCAGTCTCCCAAGCTGGAATGCAGTGGCTCAATCTTGGCTCACTGCAACCTCTGCCTCCTGGGTTCAGGTGATTCTCCTGCCTCAGCCTCCCAAGTAACTGAGATTACAGATGTGCGCTACCACACCTGGCTAATTTTTGTATTTTTTAGTAGAGATGGGGTTTCACATATTTGCCAGACTGGTCTCGAACTTCTGACCTCAGGTGATCTGCCCGCCTTGGCTTCCCAAAGTGCTTGGATTACAGGCATGAGCCACCACACTTGGCCACGCTGTCATTTCTGAATGTGTGTTTTGAATGTTCTCTTTTTCCTTCTTTGTTAGTACCTAGTGGTGTATCTATTTTATTAATTAAAAGAAAAAACAGGTCCTGGATTTGTTGATCTTTTGAATGGTTTTTTGTGCCTCAATTTCCTTCAGTTTAGCTCTGATTTGGGTTATTTCTTGTCTTCTGCTAGCTTTGGGATTTGTTTGCTCATGGTTCTCTAGTTCTTCTAGTTGTGATGTTAGCTTCTAACTTGAGATCTTTCTTTTTGATGTGGGCATTTAGTGCTATAAATTTTCTCCTTAACACTGTCTCAGCTGTGTCTCAGAAATTCCGGTATGTTGTATCTTTGTTCTCATTAGTTTCAAATAACTTATTGATTTCTGCTTTATTTCATTATTTACCCAAAAGTCATTCAGGCAAAGGTTATTCAATTTCCATGTAATTATATGGTTTTGAGTGAATCTTTTTGAGTGACAGTCTTGATTTCTAATTTGATTTTGCTGTGGTCCAAATGGTTGTTTTTTATTATTTCAGATTTTTGCATTTGCTGAGGAGTGTTTTACTTCTGGTTATATGATCGATTTTAGGTTATGTGCCATGTAGCAATGAGAAGAATGTACATACTGCTGTTTTGCGGTGGAGAGTTCTGTAGATATCTATCAGGTTCGTTTGATCCAGTGCTGAGTTCAGGTCCTAAATATCTTTGTTAACTTTCTGTCTCGATGATCTATCTAATATTGTCAGTGGAGCATTAATCTCCCACTATTATCGTGTGGGAGTCCAAGTCTCTTTGAAGGTCGATAAGAAATTGCTTTATTAATCAATCCGGGTGTTTCTGCGTTGGGTGCATATATATTTAGGACTGTTAGATCTTCCTGTTGAATTGTATTCTTTACCATTATGTAATGTCCTTCTTCATCTTTTTTGATCTTTTCTGGGTTAAAGTCTGTTGTGTCAGAAACTAGCATTGTGGTCCCTGCTTTTTTGTTTTCAATTTACTCGGTAGATTTTTCTACATCCATTTATTTTGAGCCTATGTGTGTTACTGCATGTGAGATGAGTCTCTTGAAGACACTGACCCAACAGTTCTTGGTTCTTTTTTTGTTTCAAGACAGAGTTTTACTCTTGTTGCCCAGGCTGGAGTGCAGTGATGCAATCTAGGCTCACTGCAACCTCTGCCTCCCGGATTCAAGCAATTCTCCTGCCTCGGCCTCCCAGGTAGCTGAAATTACAGGTACCCGCCACCACCATGTCCAGCTAATTTTTGTATTTTCAGTAGAGATGGGGTTTCACCATGTTGGCCAGGCTGGTGTGGAACTCCTGACCGCAAATGATCTGCCAGCCTTACCCTCCCAAAGTGCTGGGATTACATGTGTGAGCCACTGTGCCCAGCCAGTTCTTGGTTCTTTATCCAGCTTGCCACTCTGTGTCTTTTAATTGGGGAACTTAGCCCATTTAAGGTTAGCACTGATATCTGTGAATTTTTTCTTTTCATTATGTTGTTAGCTGGTCATTTTTCAGACTAGTTTATGTGGTTGCTTTGTAGCATCTCTGGTCTGTGTACTTCACTGCTTTTGTAGTGGCTGGTACTGGTCTTTACTTTCCATATTTAGTGCTTCCTGGAGGAGCTCTTGTAAGGCAGATCTGGTAGTAACAAATTCCCTCAGCATTTGTTTGGCTGAAAAAGATCTTATTTATCCTTTGCTTAAGAAGCTTAGTTTGGCTGGATATAAAATTTGGGGCTGAAATTTTTTTTCTTTCAGAATGTTGAACATTGGCCCCCAATCCCTTCTGGCTTGTAGGGTTCCAGCTGAGAGTTCTGCTGTTAATCTGATGGACTTATTTTTGTAGGTGACATGAATTTTCTCCCTAGCTGCCTTTAACATTTTTTCTTTTGTTTAGATCTTGGAGAATCTGATGATTATATGTCATGGGGATGATCTTCTTATGAAGTATCTTATTGGGGTTCTCTGCATTTCCTGAATTTAAATGTTGGCCTCTCTAGCTATATTGGGAAAGTTCTCTTTAATGATATCCTAAAATATGTTTTCCAAGTTAGTTCCATTCTCCCCATTTTTTTCAAGGACACCAACCTATCACAGATTCAGTCCCTTTACATAATCCCATATTTCTCAAAGACCTTGTTCATTCCTTTTAATTCTTTTTTCTCTATTCTTGTCTGACTGTCTTATTTCAGAAAGCCAGTCTTCAAGCTCTGAGATTCTTTCTTCTGTTTGGTCTATTCTGCTATTAATGTTTGTGCTTGCATTATGAAATTTTTGTAGTGTCTTTTTCAGCTCTATCAGATCGTTTATGTTCTTCTCTATGTTGGCTATTCTGTCTGTTAGCTCCTGCATTGTTTTATCATGATTTTTAGCTTCCTTGCATTGGGTTTCAATATACTCCTGTAGCTCAATGACTTTTGTTCTTATCTGTATTTTGAATTGTATTTCTATCATTTCAGCCATCTCAGCCTCAACTTGGTTCTGAACCCTTCCTGGAGAGGTAATATGGTCATTTTGAATAAACAAGGCAGTCTGGCTTTTTAAGTTTTCAATGTTCTTATGTTGATTTTTTCTCATCTTTGTGTTCTTATCTACCTTCAATTTTTGAGGTTGCTGACCTTTGGGTGTTTTTTTTTTTCTTTTATTCTAGTTGATGACCTTGAGTGTTTGATTGTGGTATAAGGTGGATTCAGTGAACTGGCTTCGTTTCTTGGAGATTTTAGGAGGCCAGTGCTCGGCTCCCAACTCCTGGACTATGTACTATAATTCTGGGGGACTTGTATTTGGCCTTGACTTTGTTCTCTGGCTCCTTAATATTTGGAGTCCACTGTTCTTTGAGAGGTGGGTGCAAGGTGTGGTGACTGCAGCAGAGTGCTAGTGGATGCAGGGTTGTCTGCCTCCCTGTGGGCATTCAAGACAGTGGCAGAGGCAATGCAGCTGGTGGGGGCTGGCGGGGGGGGAGCTCCTGCTGGAGACTGTGTACATGGTTGTGCTGGAGGTGGTGTTGGCTTGGGGTGGGGTGCTGGCTGGCGCAGGTCTAGGTGCCTTCTCTGTGGGTGCGGGATAATCTGCTGTTCTCTGCACAGTGTTAGCACAAGGATGGGGCACTGGCAGGGTTGGGGCTTGCTGGCTCTCTGCCCACCAAGGCTCCATCTGCAATAATGGTCAGAGGTGGGGAGTGGGGGATATAGACTGTACTTCCCTTGTGCTGGCAGAACAAGTAAAGTAAAACCCACTCATGCAGACAGGCACCAGCAGTGATGTGGGGAGTTGCTGAGCTTGGAGGAAGCTGCAGTATAGAAAGGGAGCATATAGGTTGGTGTGTGGCTATAGGGGCTGCCTTGCCGGAGTGCTCTACTGGTCAAACACAATCTACCAGCACAGAAGCTATGGTGTGGCCCCCTAGGGCACCCAAGACTGCCTTGTAAGCAGGCATGACCAGGTTGGGGCCCCAGGAGAGGCCAGCAGACCAACACATGTTTAGGTAGGTTTAGCCTAGTCTGACGTGCAAGACCGCCCTGCAGAGATCAGGTCCGACAGTTCCCCTAGAGCTAAAATCTCTTATGGGAGCAAGTCAAGCACAGGAGTATGGTTGTCCTTGGCCATGCTTCACTACAGGCAGGCCCACATCAAACCCTCTGGGCTCCACACCAGCTGGCTTGCTGCCCATTCACTTCACCAAGCAGCTCTTTTTCCTACCTTAGTGGTGGTCAAGGGGTCACCTGTTGGCAGGGTTCCAGAGGCCTGTGGTAAGAGAGGGTTGCTCCTTGCCAGTTCAACTCATCTGTTCCTCCAGAGCTGTTGTGGCTCAAAAACAAATCCTGGTGCATGGTAGCCCATGCAGGGTTCCCAGCTTGGTTCCCAGCCTTCTTCCCCTTCAGCCCAGCGTTCTGTGCCTTCCCTCTGTCCACTCTTGGCACCTTCCCTCTGAAGAGCTGTTAAAAGCATGCCAGTCATCTCAGTCCCCTTGTGGGAGCTGTTCCACTTGATTGCATCTAGTCCCTATTATCTTTTCCAAAAAGAACCTTGGTCAAGTTTCTTGTAGTACTCTTTTGGAAGTTTGCTTAACTTGCATTGAATTTATAAATTAATTTTAAAAGTACTTACATTTCTAAAATTCAGAACCTCCAAACCAGGAATATGATATTTTCCCCCATTTATTTATATGCTATTATGTCCTTTACTAACTTTTAATAAATTTCACTGTGTATAATTATTGTATGTCTTATTAGGTTTATTCTGAGTTATTTTACAGTTTTATTGATAAAATAAATCAGGCCTTTTATTATGACATTTTCTAATTAGTTTTAACTGGAAAGATAATTGACTTTCATATATTGAGCTTATATCTAGCCACTGTGTTAAACTATCTTATAAATTCTGATAGGTTGCCAGTTAATTCTCATAGATTTTCTAGATACATGATCTTATTATCTGCAATTAATGACAGATGGTTTTATTCTTTCTAATACTTTTACTTCTTACTTTTTTCTTTCTTTCCTCACCTCCTTCTCCTCCTTCTTCTCCTCTTCTACCCCTTCTTTTCCTCCTTCAATTCTTCCTCGTTATTCCCCTTCAAGTTGAATTGGCCAAGTCCTTCACAACAATATTTAATAATAGAAATAAAAGTAACCATATTTTTTTCTTCCTGACTTTAATGAGAACGCATCTAATATGTTATCAATAAGTGTCATATGTGCTATATATTTCTAATAGAAATTACTTTGGAGAGTTAGAAAACATGTTCTTTTCCCAGTCTAAGAGATTTTTTTAAAAATCTAAATGAGCATTGAATTTTATCTAAAGCTTTGTCAGCACCTATCGAAATGATCATCTGTTTTTTCTCCTTCAATATATTAATGTAGCAAACTACATTTATAGAAATTGCAATATTGAACTATTCTTGCCTTCCCAGGGTAAAATCTCCACAGTAATAATGCTTTGATATTTTAAAACATTGCTACATTTAATTTCTTAATATTTCATTTGAGGTTTTATATCTGTGTTCATAAATGAGAATGAACCCTATGTCTTCATTCTTTACTTGGATCACAACTTCATACCAAATTCTTTCTTTTTATAAGGCCCTGTGCCAAGTAGTCCTTTGGTCAAACTTGAGAAATAAGTGTTTCTGAACCCAACGGTAAAATGCTTGAGTCATATTTTGTCTTTCCAAGGGATCCCCATGAGGTCAGAAAAGGTAAAAGCAGACCTGAACTAGGATTCCATTAAATTATGTCCACTATTTCTTTCTAGAATATTCCAATAGCCAACCTCTTTAGGAAAGAAAACTGATGTATCTTGTTCCCTGTTGCTGCAGCAACATTCCAAATGTTAAAGACTTTTTAATTTTACTCCAACACTGGCTTATCCTAATCTAATCCTGCCATAAAGGATGAATAACAATAAGTTTTTAATGCTTACTACATCAGGCACTTTTTAAATTGTCAAAACAACCCTATGTGAGAACACCAATTTTACAGATAAGAAAACTTGAGGACAAACAGATTAAGTAACTTTCTCAATATTACAGAACTAGTAGGTAGCAAAGCCAGATTTCTAATTCTGATCAGTCTTACTAAAAAGCCTGTGCTATTAACCACTGTACTGCTTTCCAAAACCACACTGACAGCCATCCTAACAAAGAAAGGTCTACAACATAGTTGACCTCCACCTTTGCAGCTTCTTCTGAAAGCTGTACCCAGACAAATTTAATTATTTTGCCTGAGAATGGGAATTACTATAGATTGAAGCCACTTTTGAGTGGTAGAAATACTAACTTAAAAAGACCAATAACCCAATGATCACTTCCCACCTGTGAAAACTTGAATAAACTACTTAGATTCCCTGAAATCCAGTTTCTCAGTCTGTGAAATAATGAAAATAATAGTTCCTACCTCACAAGGATTTATGATCATAAAATAGGCCAATATATATAAAGCACTTACCCAAATTCTTGGTCCTTAAATGTTCACAATTGCTATAACTATATGAGATATCAGAGACATTCTGCTATAGAAGACTCTCCACCTTCCTGATTTCCAGCTACAAACAGACTCCAGTTAATGCTCTGATTCAAAAAAGCATAATTTGAAACCCTTCACATCTGAATATACTGTCGAACTACGAAAGAGGCTAAACTAAAAACAAAATCAAAAACAAAAAACAAAGTCAAGCCTGAATATTGAAAGAGTTTGCTATATTTGAAGGGCCCTCACTTCAAAACTTAGCAAAGCCTTGGCTAAGTTTTACATTTCAGAAAAAAGAAACCCAAAAGCAGAAAAATGAGTTCATTTCAAAGAAACAAATCTCAATGCCATGCTGTGTTGATTACTATAGCTTTGTAATATATGCAAAAATCAGGTAGTATGATGCTTCCAGCTTTGGTTTTTTTTTAGTTTAGTTTTTTTTGTTTGTTTGCTTTTGTTGCTTAAGATTGCTTTGGCTATTCAGGGTCTTTGTATTTATATGTAAATTTTAGGATTACTTTTTTTGTGTGTGTGAAAAATGACATTGGAATTTTGATAGAGATTGCATGAATGGGAATTGCAAAATACCCATCAGCAATTGCAAATGAGATTGCATTCTTTTTTTTTTTTTGGAGGAAGGCAGGAAGGGAGGGAAGGAGGACGGAAGGGAGGGAAGGAGGACGGTAGGGAGGAAGGAAGGGATGAAGGGGGGAGGGAGGGAGGGAAGGGAAGAGGGAGAGAGGAAGGGAAGGAAGGAAATCAAGCAATGAGAGAGACATTGCCGACCTGGATCTAGAGGTTTACAAGTTGATTTCTTTTTCTGAGAGAAGGAAAGAAAAAAAAAGTAAAGGAGAGGAAGAGAAAGAGGGAGAGTAAATGGAAATATTGCTTTATTCTGAAAAAAATTGGGTATTAATAATGGCCAATCAATGTTTCATTTAAACTTATGAGTAGGTGTGATGTGGTATTGACAAGAATGTATATTTTGTGTATTTGAAGTGGGAAGCTATATAAATATTTATTAAGTTTACTTGTTCCGGATCTGAGTTCGAGTCCTTGATATCCTTATTAATTTTCTGTCTCATTAAGTCTAAGTCTTTATGTATCTGGGTGTTAGGATCGTTAGCTCTTGTTGTTGCATTGATCCTTTTACCACTGTATCTTTGTTGTTTTAAAATCTATTTTATCCGATACGAGATTTGCACTCCTGCTTTTTATTTATTTATTATTTATTTTTGCTCTCCATTTGGTTGGTAAATCTTTCTCCTTCCCTTTGTTTTGAGTCTTTGTGTATCCTTGCATGTGAAACAGGTCTGGATATAACATGCCGTTGGGTTTTGGCTGTGTCTTTTGATTGGGGGATTTAGTCAATTTAAATTTAGGGTTACTGCCATTTGATGTTAACTGGCTGTTTTATCCATTTGTTGGTGTAAATTCTTCTTTATGTTGGTGCTCTTTACTTTTTGGTATATTTTTAGAAAGGCTAATACTGGTTGTTTCTTTCTGTGTGTAATGCTTCTTTCAGAAGCTCTTGTAAAGCAGGCCTGGTGGTAATAAAATCTCTGAGTTCTTGCTTGTTCATAAAAGATTTTATTTTTCCTTCAGTTGTGAAGCTTAGTTTGGCTGGATATGAAATTCTGGGCTGAAGGTTCTGTTCTTTGAGGATGTTGAATATTGGCCCCCACTCTCTTCTGGCTTGTAGAGTTTCTGCTGAGAGATCTGCTGTAAGTCTGATAGGTTTGCTTTGTGGGTAACCTGACCTTTCTCTCTGGCTGCCCTTAGTATTTTCTCCTTCGTTTCAACCCTGGTGAATCTAACAATTATGTGCCTTGGGGTTGCTCTTCTTGAGGAATATCTTTGTAGTGTTCTCTGTATTACCTGGGGTTGAATATTGACCTGCTTTGCTAGTTTAGGAAAATTTTCCTGAATAATATCCTGAAGGGTATTTTCCAGCTTGGATTCATTCTCTCTGTCGCATTCAGGTACACCTATCAAACGTAAATTTGGTCTTTTCACATAGTCCCACATTTCTTGGAGACTTTGCTCATTCCTTTTTATCCTTTTTTCTCTAAACTTTTCTTCACGTTTTATTTCATCAAGTTGGACTTTGACCTCTGATATCCCTTCTTCTGCTTGAACAATTCGAGTGTTTAAACCTGTGCATACTTCTCGGAGTTCCTGTATTGTATTCTTCAGTTCCATTAATTCACTCATACTCCTCTCTAAGTTGTCAATTCTCAATAGGATTTCATCAAACCTTTTTTCAAAGTTCCTAGTTTCTTTACGTTGGGCTACAATATGTTCTTTTAACTCACCGAAGTTTGTTATTATCCATTCCTTGAAGAGTACTTCTGTCATTGGGGTGCGGTCATTCTCCATCAAGCCTTGTTCCATTGTCGATGTGGAACTGTGATCATCTTTAGAGGGAGAGGCGTTCTGACTTTGAGTATTCTCAGCTTTTTTACGCTGGTTTCTTCCCGTCATTGTAAATTTATCCTCCTGTCGTCTTTGAATTTACCAACTTTCAGATTAGGTCTCTTGAGTGGGCGTCCAGGTTGTTAGTTCCCAGGGCCAGAGCAGCGGCATTAAAACTGATGGTGCTTTTCTTCCCAGGATTCTCCTGTCGGGCTTCGTTCTTGTGTCCGTAGTAGGCGACTCTGCCTTCCCGGGGCTCCAAACCTTGGTCAGAAGGGGAACCGGTCCTGTTTACTCTGCGCCGAGCGCTGCCTCGCCAAGGTGCCGTCACAGCTGCTGCACCAGGCTCTGGTGTTGTGCTGGGGGCCCGTGCAGGTCCTCCAAACCTGTTTACTCTTCTCCGAGAGCTGCCACACCGAGGTGCCGGCGGAACCACTGCGCCGGCCATGAGAGTCGTGCTGGCGACCCGTGTGTTTCCTCCACTGGGGATCTTCTGCTCTGTGAGCGACCAGAATTTGTCTGAAAGTGTGGCCTCCTCTAGTTCTCCGCGCCTTCACTGAGAGCTGCAATCCCGTGATGTTAGTGATCGGCCATCTTGGATCGTCTCCGACGAGATTGCATTCTTGATTTGGCTTTCAGTTTGGAAATTGTTGGTATATAGACATGCTACTGATTTTCGTACATTGATTTTGTATCCCAAAACTTTGCTGTACTTGGTTATCAGATCTAGGATCTTTGTGGCAGAGATGATGAAATTTTCTAGGTATAGAATCATATCACTTGCAAACAGGAATAGTTTGACTTCCTCTCTTCCTATTTGGATGCCTTTTATTTCTTTCTCTTGCCTGACTGCTCTGGGCAGGACTTCCAGTGCTGTATTGAATAGGAGTCATGAGAGTGGGTATCCTTGTCTTACCCTGATTCTCAAGGGGAATATTTCCAGCTTTTGCCCATTCAGTATTATGTTGGCTGTGGAATTGTCATAGGTGGTTCTTATTTTTTGAAGTATGTTTCTTCAATGTCTAGTTTATTGCAGGTTATCCATATGGATAAATATTTAATTTTATTGAAAGAATTTCTACATCTTTTGAGATAATCATGTGGGTTTTGTCTTTAGTTCTGTTTATGTGGTGAATCACATATATTGATATGTGTATGTTAAACCAGTCTTATACCCCAGGGATTAAACTAACTTGATCACAATGCATTAACTTTTTAATGGGCTATTGGATTCCATTTGCTAGTATTTTGTTGAGAATTTTTGCATCTATATTCATCAAGGGCACTGGCCTGAACATTTCTTTTTTTGCTGTGTCTCTTCTAGGTTTTGGTATCAAAATGATGCTGGCGTCACAGAATGAGTTGAGGAAGAGTCCTTCCTCTTCAATTTTTTGTAATAGTTTCAGTAGAAATGGTGCCAGTTTTTCTTTATACATCAGGTAGAATTAGGCTGTAAATCTGTCTGGTCCTGGGCTTTTTCTCATTGGTGGGCTTTTACTCCTGATTCAATTACAGAATTCATTATTGGTCAGTTTAAAAATTCAGTTTCTTCCTGGTTCAATCTTAGAAAGGTGTACATTTCCAGGAAGCTATCCATTTCTTCTAGGTTTTCTAGTTTTTGTGCACAGTGGTGTTCTTAATAGTCTGAGAGTTTTTGTATTTTTGTGGGGTTGGTGGTAATGTCATTTCTGACTGTGTCTATTTGGATCTTCTCTCTTTTTTTATAAGTCTAGCTAGAAGTGTATCTATCTTATTAATTCTTTCAAAGAATCAGTTCCTAGAGTTATTGATATTTTGTATGGTTTTTCATGTCTCAATTTTCTACATTTCAACTCTGATTTTGGTTATTTCTTGTATTCTGCTCTCGTTAGGGTTGGTTTGCTCTTTTTCTCTGATTCCTCTAGGTGGGATGTTAGGTTGTTAATTTGAGATTTTACTTTTTGATGTGAGTGTTTGGTTCTACAAACTTCCCTCTTAACACTGGTTTAGCTGTGGCCCAGAGATTCTAGTATGTTGTCTCTTTGTTCTCATTAGTTTCAAAGAACTTCTTGATTTCTGTCTTAATTTCACTGTTTACTCAAAAGTCATTCATGAACATGTGGTTTAATTTCCAGGTAAATTGAGTTATTTTCATCATATTAATTTCTACATTTATTTTGCTGTGGTCCCAGAGCATGGTTGGTATTATTTCTTTTTAATTTGCTGAGGATTGTTTTATGTTCCATTGTGTCACTGATTTTAGGGTCTGTGCCATGTGCAGATGAGAGGAAACCATATTCTGTTGTGTTTGGGTGGAAAGTCCTACAGATGTCTGTTAGGTCCATTTGATCAAGTATTGAGTTCAGGTCCTGAATATATTCTAGTTTTCTTCCTCAGTGATTAGTTTAATACTGTCAATGGGGTGTTGAAGTCTCCTACTACTCATGTGGTTACCTAAGTCTCTTCATAAGTCTCTAAGAACTTGCTTTATGAATCTAGATGTTCCTGTGTTGGGTGTAAATATATTTAAGACAGTTAGGTTTTCTTTGTGAATTGAACACTTTACTATGATGTAATATCCAACTTTCTCTATTTTTTAATTCATAATTGGCAGAAAGTCTGTTTTATGTGAAATTAGCATAGCAGACCCTGCCTTTTTTTCTGTTTTCCATCTACTTGTAGGTTTTTAGCCATCCTTTTACTTTGAGCCTATGGGTGGTATTGCATGTGAGATGGGTCTCTTGAAGACAGCATACTGCTGTGTGCTGCTTCTTCATCTAACTTGCTACTCTGTGCCTCTTAATTGGGGTATTTAGCCCATTGACATTCAAGGTTAATATTGATACATGTGAATTTGATCCTGTTATCATGTCGTTAGCTCATTATTATGGAGACTTGATCATGTGGTTACTTTATAGTGTCACTGGTCTATGTACTTAAGTGTATTTGTGTGGTGGCCGATAATGGTCCTGCCTTTCCATATTTAGCACTCACTTAAGGGCTTCTTGTAAGACATGTCTGGTAGTAATGAATTATCTTAGCATTTACCTGCCTGAAAAGCATCTCATTTCTCCTTTGCTTAATGAAGCTTAGTTTGGCCAGATACGAAATTCTTGGCTGAAAATTGATTTCTTTAAAAATGTTGAATATAAGCCCCCAATTTCTTCTGGATTTAGAGTTTCTGCTGACAAGTTTGCCACTAGCCTGATGGGGTTCCCTTTGTAAGTGACCTGCACCTTCTCTCAAACTGCTTTTAGCATTTTTTCTTTCATTTCAACCATGCAGAATCTGACAACTATGTGTCCTGGAAATGGTCATCTTATTTAGTATCTTGGAAGGGTTCTCAGCATTTCCTAAATTTGAATGTTGGCCTCTCTGGTGAGGTTAGAACGATTTTCATAGACGATAATTTCAAATGTCTTTTCCAAGTTGCTTAGTTTCTCTCTCTCTCTCTCTCTCTCTCTCTCTCTCTCTTTCTCAAAGATGCCAATGAGTTGTCGATTTGGTCTTATTACATACGCCCATATTTCTTGGAGGCTTTGGTATTCTTCTATATTTTTTCTTTATTTTTGTCTAAGTTATTTTGGAGAACTGGTCTTCAAGCTCTGAGATTCTTTCCTAAGCTTTGTCAATTCTGCTGTTAATACTTGCAATTGTATTAAGAAATTCCCATAGTGAGTTTTCCAGCTCTATCAGATCAGTTTGGTTCATTCTTTTTTTTTCACATTATTATTATTTTTTTTTATTTTTTATTGCATTTTAGGTTTTGGGGTACATGTACAGAATATGCAAAATAGTTGCATAGGTACACACATGGCAGTGTGTTTTGCTGCCTTCCTGCCCCTCACCCACTTTTGGCATTTCTCCCCAGGCTATCCCTCCCCAGCTCCCCCCCCTTCACTGTCCCTCCCCATTCCCCCCAATAGACCCCGATGTGTAGTACTCCCTTCCCTGTGTCCATGTGTTCCCATTTTTCCTCACCCGCCTATGAGTGAGAATATGTGGTATTTCATTTTCTGTTCTTGTGTCAGTTTGCTGAGAATGATGTTCTCCAGTTTCATCCATGTCCTTACAAAGGACACGAACTCATCGTTTTTGATGGCTGCATAGTATTCCATGGTGTATATGTGCCACATTTTCCCACTCCAGTTTATCATCGATGGGCATTTGGGTTGGTTCCAGGTCTTTGCTATTGTAAACAGTGCTGCAATGAACATTCGTGTGCATTTGTCCTTATAGTAGAACGATTTATAGTCCTTTGGATATATACCCAGTAATGGGATTACTGAGTCAAATGGAATTTCTATTTCTAAGGCCTTGAGGAATCGCCACACTATCTTCCACAATGGTTGAACTAATTTACACTCCCACCAACAGTGTAAAAGTGTTCCTTTTTCTCCACATCCTCTCCAGCATCTGTTGTCTCCAGATTTTTTAATGATTGCCATTCTAACTGGCATGAGATGGTATCTCAACGTGGTTTTGATTTGCATCTCTCTAATCACCAGTGATGATGAGCATTTTTTCATATGTTTGTTGGCCTCATGTATGTCTTCTTTTGTAAAGTGTCTGTTCATATCCTTTGCCCATTTTTGAATGGGCTTGTTTGTTTTTTTCCTGTAAATCTGTTTGAGTTCTTTGTAAATTCTGGATATCAGCCCTTTGTCAGATGGGTGAACTGCAAAAATTTTTTCCCATTCTGTTCGTTGGCGATTCACTCTAGTGACTGTTTCTTTTGACGTGCAGAAGCTGTGGAGTTTCATTAGGTCCCATTTGTCTATTTTGGCTTTTGTTGCCAATGCTTTTGGTGTTTTGCTCATGAAGTCCTTGCCTACTCCTATGTCCTGAATGGTTTTGCCTAGATTTCTTCTAGGGTTTTTAGGGTGCCAGGTCTTATGTTTAAGTCTTTAATCCATCTGGAGTTAATTTTAGTGTAAGGTGTCAGGAAGGGGTCCAGCTTCTGCTTTCTGCACATGGCTAGCCAGTTTTCCCAACACCATTTATTAAACAGGGAATCCTTTCCCCATTGCTTGTTTTTGTCAGGTTTATCAAAGATTCTACGGTTGTAGATATGTTGTGTTGCCTCCAATGCCTCTGTTCTGTTCCATTGGTCTATATCTCTGTTTTGGTACCAGTACCATGCTGTTTTGATTACTGTAGCCTTGTAGTATAGTTTGAAGTCCAGTAGTGTGATGCCTCCTGCTTTGTTCTTTTTGCTTAGAATTGACTTGGCTATGTGGGCTCTCTTTTGGTTCCATGTGAAGTTCATGGTGATTTTTTCCCGTTCTGTGAAGAAAGTCAATGGTAGCTTGATGGGATAGCATTGATTCTGTAAATTACTTTGGGCAGTATAGCCATTTTCATGATATTGATTCTTCCTAACCATGAACATAGAATATTTCTCCATCTGTTTGTGTCCTCTCTTATTTCGTTGAGCAGTGGTTTGTAGTTTTCCTTGAAGAGGTCCCTTACGTTCTTTGTAAGTTGTATTCCTAGATTTTTTGTGTGTGTGTAGCAATTGTGAATAGCAGTTCGTTCTTGATTTGGCTCTCTTTAAGTCTGTTATTGGTGTATAGGAATGCTTGTGATTTTTGCAAATTGATTTTGTAACCTGAGACTTTGCTGAAGTTGCTTATCAGTTTCAGGAGTTTTTGGGCTGAGGCGATGGGGTCTTCTAGGTATACTATCATGTCGTCTGCAAATAGAGACAATTTGGCTTCCACCTTTCCTATTTGAATACCCTTTATTTCTTTTTCTTGCCTGATTGCTCTGGCTAGAACTTCCAGTACTATATTGAATAGGAGTGGTGAGAGAGAGCATCCTTGTCTATTGCCAGATTCCAAAGGGAATGCTTCCAGTTTTTGTCCATTCAGTATGATATTGGCTGTTGGTTTGTCGTAAATAGCTTTTATTACTTTGAGATACGTTCCATCAATACAGAGTTTGTTGAGGATTTTTGGTGTAAAAGGCTGTTGAATTTTGTCAAATGCCTTCTCTGTGTCAATTGAGATAACCATGTGGTTTTTGGTTTTGGTTCTGTTTATGTGGTGAATTACGTTTATAGTCTTGTGTATGTTGAACCAGCCTTGCATCCCTGGGATGAATCCTACTTGATCATGATGGATAAGTTTTTTGATGTGCTGTTGCAGTCGGTTTGCCAGTATT
Organism: Callithrix jacchus; assembly: GCF_049354715.1. Classification (NCBI taxonomy): domain Eukaryota; kingdom Metazoa; phylum Chordata; class Mammalia; order Primates; family Cebidae; genus Callithrix; species Callithrix jacchus. Next base: position 96,788,425 of record NC_133524.1, read on the forward strand.
TTATTGAAGATTTTTGCATCTATGTTCATCATGGATATTGGCCTGAAGTTTTCTTTTCTTGTTGAGTCTCTGCCGGGTTTTGGTATCAGAATAATGTTGGTCTCATAAAATGATTTGGGAAGGATTCCCTCTTTTTGGATTATTTGGAATAGTTTCAGAAGGAATAGTACCAGCTCCTCTTTGTGTGTCTGGTAGGATTCGGCTGTGAACCCATCTGGACCTGGGCTTTTTTTGTGTGGTAGGCTCTTAACTGCTACCTCCACTTCAGACCTTGTTATTGGTCTGTTCATTGTTTTGGCTTACTCCTGGTTTAGACTTGGGAGAACACAGATGTCCAGGAATTTATCCATTTCTTCTAGGTTTACTAATTTATGTGCATAGAGTTGTTTGTAGTATTCTCTGATGATGGTTTGAATTTCTGTGGAATCTGTGGTGATTTCCCCTTTATCGTTTTTTATTGCATCTATTTGGTTGTTCTCTCTTTTCTTTTTTATCAGTCTGGCTAGTGGTCTGTCTATTTTGTTGATCTTTTCAAAAAACCAGCTCTTGGATTTATTGATTTTTTAAAGGGTTTTTTGTGTCTCTATCTCCTTCAGTTCAGCTCTGATCTTAGTTATTTCTTGTCTTCTGCTAGGTTTTGAGTTTTCTTGATCTTGCTCCTCTAGCTCTTTCAATTTTGATGATAGGGTGTCAATTTTGGATCTCTCCACTCTTCTCATGTGGGCACTTATTGCTATATATTTTCCTCTAGAGACTACTTTAAATGTGTCCCAGAGATTCTGGTATGTTGTGTCTTCGTTCTCGTTGGTTTCGAGGAACTTCTTTATTTCTGCCTTCATTTCATTGTTTATCCAATCAACATTCAAGAGCTAGTTGTTCGGTTTCCACAATGCTGTGCAGTTCTGAGTTAGTTTCTGAATTCTGAGTTCTAACTTGATTGCACTATGGTCAGAGAGACTGTTTGTTATGATTTCAGTTGTTTTACATGTGCTGAGCAGTGCTTTACTTCCAATTATGTGGTCAATTTTAGAGTAGGTGTGATGTGGTGCTGAGATGAATGTATATTCTGTGGATTTGGGGTGGAGAGTTCTGTAAATGTCTATCAGGTTTGCTTGTTCCAGTTCTGAGTTCAAGCCCTGGATATCCTTGTTAATTTTCTGTCTGGTTGATCTGTCTAATATTGACAGTGGAGTGTTAAAGTCTCCCATTATTATTGTGTGGGAGTCTAAGTCTCTTTGTAAGTCGTTAAGAACTTGCCTTATATATCTGGGTGCTCCTGTATTGGGTCCATATATGTTTAGGATCGTTAGCTCTTCTTGTTGTATCGATCCTTTTACCATTATGTAATGACCTTCTTTGTCTCTTTTGATCTTTGTTGCTTTAAAGTCTATTTTATCAGAGATGAGAATTGCAACTCCTGCTTTTTTTTTTTTTTTTTTTTTTTGCTCTCCATTTGCTTGGTAAATCTTCGTCCATCCCTTTATTTTGAGCCTTTGTGTATACTTGCATGTGAGATGGGTTTCCTGGACACAGCACACCGATGGGTTTTGATTTTTTATCCAATTTGCCAATCTGTGTCTTTTGATTGGTGCATTTAGCCCGTTTACATTTAGGGTTAATATTGTTATGTGTGAATTTGATACTACTATTATGATGCTAGCTGGCTGTTTTGCCCATTAGTTGATGCAGATTCTTCATTTTGTTGATGCTCTTTAGCATTGGGTATGTTTTTAGAATGGCTTGTACTGGTTGTTCCTTTCTGTGTATAGTGCCTCTTTCAGGAGCTCTTGTAAAGCCGGTCTGGTGGTGACAAAAATCTCTGAGTACTTGCTTGTTTGCAAAGGATTATATTTTTCCTTCAGTTATGAAGCTCAGTTTGGCTAGATATGAGATTCTGGGTTGAAAGTTCTTTTCTTTAAGGATGTTGAATATTGGCCCCCACTCTCTTCTGGCTTGTAGAGTTTCTGCCAAGAGATCTGCTGTGAGTCTGATGGGCTTCCCTTTGCGGGTGACCCAACCTTTCTCTCTGGCTGCTCTTAGTATTTTCTCCTTCATTTCAACCCCAGTGAATCTGACAATTATGTGCCTTGGGGTTGCTCTTCTTGCACAACATCTTTGTGGTGTTCTCTGTATTTCCTGGACTTTAATATTGGCCTGCCTTGCTAGGTTGGGGAAATTTTCCTGGATAATATCCTGAAGAGTATTTTCCAGCTTGGATTCATTCTCTTCGTCACATTCTGGTACACCTATCAAACATAGGTTTGGTCTCTTCACATAGTCCCACATTTCTTGGAGACTTTGTTCATTCCTTTTTGCGTTTTTTTCTCTAATCTTGGTTTCTCATTTAATTTCATTGAGTTGGTCTTCGACTTCTGATATTCTTTCTTCTGCTTGGTCAATTTGGCTGTTGAAACTTGTGCATACTTTGCGAGGTTCTCATGTTGTGTTTTTCAGCTCCTTCAATTCATTCCTATTCCTCTCTAAGTTGTCCATTCTTGTTATCATTTCCTCGAATCTTTTTTCAAATCTTTTTTCAAGGTTCTTAGTTTCTTTGCATTGATTTAAAACATGTTCTTTTAGCTCACTGAAGTTTCTCATTATCCACCTTCTGAAGTCTGATTCTGTTATTTCGTCACACTCATTCTCCGTCCAGCTTTGTTCCCTTGCTGGTGAGGAGTTTTGGTCCTTTGTAGGAGGCGAGGTGTTTTGGTTTCGGGTGTTTTCATCCTTTTTGCACCGGTTTCTTCCCATCTTTGTGGATTTATCCACCTGTCGTCTAAGTAGTTGGTGGCTTTTCGATTGGGTCTCTGAGTGTACACCCAGATTGTTGATGCTGAAGTATTTCTGTTACTTAGTTTTCCTTTTAACAGTCTAGCCCCTCTGCTGTACGACTGCTGAGGTCCACTCCAGTCCCTGCTGCTGTGGGCTCCACCCTTCTGTCCTGGGCTCCGCCCTGTTGCCTATGGGCTCTGCCCTGCTGTTGTGGGCTCCACCCTGTTGGTGGAGTCTCTCTCTTATGGCGGGTTGCCTTGGCAACGGCAGGCTGCATCAGCAATGGGCGTGTATTTCAGTAGGGGCAGAATGCCTCGGTCGTGGCAGACGGCCCTCCCCCACGGAGCTGCATCGTCCTGTATTCAGCTGTGCCCGCAATGAAACTCTCAACCCCGAGCGTTTTGAATCGCTGTTTTGTTTGTCCCTGTGGGGGTGGGACCTGCTGAGCCTGATCACCTGGCTCCCTGCCTCAGAGCCCTTTCTCCCTCTTTTTTTTTTTTTAAGTTGAACGGATGACTCTCTCCCAGGTGTTTTAGTCGCCTGCTGGTAGGGCACCGGGATCTGTGTGATTTCCCATGCAGGGGCCCACTGCACCAGCTCAAATGTCGCTTCCCGGGAGTCTCCTTGTCTGGCTCACTGTCCAAGTCCCGTTTAATCAGATGGATATGCTAATCTGCCCTCCCAAATCTCAGATTGCCGGTTTAACAGGGCAGCCATATCAGCGCATTTTGTGCGGGGTGCCACTGCACTGCGGCACCAGCTGAAACCGCCCGCGCAAGCTGAGAGGGCTACGCTGGCTTCCCATGACTCTCCTACACCTGGGAATTTCCCCGTTCTGTGGGCAACAAAGATCCGTCTGGAAATGCGGCTGGACTTACCCTCTGCACCTTCAATGAGAGCTGCAATCCCAAGTTGTTCCTACCACGCCATCTTGGAAAACTCTGGTTTGTTCTTAAAATGATCATTTCATCTTTCATCTCCTTGATCATTTTAGTGTATTCCTTACATTTCTTAGATTGGGTTTCAACTCTCTGCTGAATCTCAGTGATCTCCATTTCTATCTGTATTTTAAATTCTATTTCTGTCATTTCTGGCTCTCATTTCAACCACTACTGGGAACCCAGTGTGAGTATATTTGGAGGTGAGAAGATACTCTGGCTTTTTGAATTTCCAGACTTCTTGAACTGGTTCTTTGTTATCTGTGTAAGTAGGGTTTTTTGTTGTTGTTGTTGTTGTTGTTGTTGTTGTTGTTGTTGTTGTTTGAGTTTATCTCCTTTGATATCCTTGGGGGTTCTATCGTGGTATGAGGTGCATTCAGTCAACTGGCTTCGTTTCTGGAAGGTTTTAGAGGGCCAAGGCTCAGCTCAGCAATCCTGGGTTGTGTGCTTTAACTCTGGGGGCTGGGTGGGTATCAGACCCTGGCTTTGTTTTCTGGTCCCTTGAGTTTAGGAATCTGCTGCTTTGGAGGTGCTAGGGTGTTCCTGGTCTGCTGGCCACAACACTCTGATTGGTGTTGCTGGCCAAAGTGCTTCATCAGGGCAATGGCAGTGAGATCTGTGCTGACTTTCATGTGGCAGCCGCCACAGCAGCACAGCAGGGTTTCTACATGTCAGCTGGGATCAGGTACCAATGGGAGTGGAGCTATAGAGTTTCTTTGCTTGCATGTGCTCACAGTTCCAGCAGCAACACGAAGTGAAGCCTTAGGTGTCCTGTTATACACAACAGAAAGCAGACTAAGACAGATTTTTCACCTCTGGTTAAATTTACTCCTAAGTATTTTTTGATGCTATTATAAATGGGATTGTTTTCTTTATTTCTTTTTAAGATAGTTTGTCATTAGTGTGCAGAAATGTTATTGATTTTTGTATGTTTCTTTTGTATCCTGAAACTTTACTGAATTTTTTTATTCTGACAGTTCTTTTTGAGGAGGGCGGAGTCTTCAGAGTTTCCTATAAATAAAATCATGTTATAAACAAACAGAGACAATTTCACTTCTTCCTTTCTTATTTAGATGCATTTTATTTATTTTTTTTTTCTTGCCTAATTACTCTAAGACTTCCAGTCCTATGTTAAATAGAAGTGACTAGTGTGGGCAAGCTGACATTTAAACAGACACATCAAACAGTGGAGCAGGACAGAAATCTCAGAATAAGCCCATGAATTTATGCTCAATTTACTTCAATAAAGGTACCAAGGATAAACAATGGGGAAAGGATGGTTTCTTCAATAAGTGGTAATGGGAAAACTGGATATCCACATGCCAAAGAATAAAGTTGGACCCTTAAATCATACCCAAAAACCAACCCAAAATGGATCAAGGGCTTAAATTTAAGACCTGAAACCATAAAATTACTCAAAGAAAACATAGGAAACTACTAAAAGAAAACATAGACAACATTGGTCTAGGCAATAATTTCTTAGATATGACCCCAAAACACAGGCAACAAAAGCAAAAATAGACAAATGGGATTACATCAAACTAAAAAGCTTCTGTACAGCAAAGAAAATAAATTAACAGGGTGAAAACACAGACAGCCTACAGAATGGGAGAATATATTTACCAACCATTGCATAAGGGGCTAATACTCAAATACATAAAGAACTTAAACAACTTAATAGTAAGGAAACAAATAATCAAATTTAAAAATGGGCAAAGGACCTAAACAGGTATTTCTCAAAAGAAAACATATGAATGGTCAACAGATACATGAAAAGATGCTCAATATCACTAACCATCAGAGAAAGGCAAATTAAATCTATAATGAAAACCATAAAACCTCACACCTGTTAGAATGGCTACTATCAGAAAGAAGCAAGATAATAAGTGTTAAAAGAAAAAAAAAGATGCAGAGAAAAGGAAACCTTTGTACAGTGTTGGGGAATGTAAATTAGTATAGCCATTATGAAAACCAGTGTCGAAGTTCACTGAAAATCTAAAAATAGAATTACCATATGACCCAGCAGTCCCACTTCTGGGTATATATCCAAAGGAATTAAAATTAGTGTCAAAGAGATATCTGTACGTTCATGTTCATGGCAGCATTATTTATAATAGCCAAGATATAGAAGTACCCTAAATGTCCATTAATGGATGAATGGATAAACAAAATGAGATATACACATACAATAAAATACTATACCACCTTTAAAAAGAAGGAAATTCTGTCATTTTGCAACAACAGGGATGAATTGGAGATTATTAGGTTAAGTGAAATTAGCCGGGCACAGAAAGACAAATACTGGATGATCTTGCTTACGTGTGGAATTTAAAAACATTGAACTCGTAGAAGTAGAGAGTAAAGTGGTAGTTACCAGGCGCTGGGGGAGGGGAATGGGGAAAGGGGAGATGTTGGTCACAAGGTCCAAAATTTCAGCTGGACAGGAGGAATAATTTTTAGTAGTCTATTGCACATAACGATGGCCATAATAATAATAATGTATTCTGTATTTCAAAATTGCTAAAAGAGTATATTTTAAATGTTTTCATCAAAAAATGGTAAGTAGGTAAGATGATGAATATGTAAACTAGCTTGATTTAATCATTCCATACTGTATACTCCTATCAAGCCGTAATTATTGTACCCCATTTTGTCAGTCACAAATAAAATAAAATAAGCTAACTCCAGACTTAATTGCAACATTACATGTAAATATTAACCCGCTTTGTTTAATACTCTCTGTTTCCCCCCAGATCCATCTCCTGACTTCCTAGCAGTACCCTGGGAGGATGACCTACATAGACTGCTTCACCTGAAGTGTCCTTGGTTTTTGGTTTCCAGTTGGGTTTGGCAAATGGAAGGCAATTGTAGGAGATCTGAGGGTAGGAGGAAAGTAAGGTCAGGGCACTTACTTTCCCTCCAAGTTTTTCTTCTCCCTGGCCAGGTTATAGCCTGGGTGATGATTGTGTTTCTCTACCTATCATGACAGCACTTATCTAGCTGGCCCTCTCCCACAACTGTAGGTCTCACTTGGTTCTAGTAACCACTCCTCTTTGCTTTTAGGCCTACCAGTAGTAAGAACTTACTGCTATTGCTATGCCTGGGCATGGCACTATCCTTTATGGATTCTTTAACTCTGCCCACAACCCTATAAATAGTCTTACCATTAAACCATACCTACTTAAACCATCTGAGTATGCCATCTTTCTCCTGCTGTGATCCTGATCATTACATGGCAGGATCACGAAAATGAACAGAATCAGATTCAGATTATTTTAATTAAAAAAATGGAATGGTGGAAGAGAGCCATCTGGAAGAAGCTATACTTCTGGAGGTATGCACCTGTCAGAGATGAGATACAGAAATAGAAAGGGAGCAGATAAGAAATACCCCAGCTTCTCTCTTCTCTTGCCCTCCAATCTTCTGCCAGTTCTATCCATTGAAAGAAATAAGGAAAATCAGCCATGAAGGAAGGCTGGGAAAGGTAGTCTGCAGGAATCAGTCTTTCAAGGCCCAAAGTAGGCAGAGAGTGGTTCAGGTTTGGGAGCAGAGAAAATCCAGCACAGCCCACTAGTACCTCTGTGAAGGCAAGGGCTTTTTGCCTGTTTTGTCCACAGCTATATTCCCAACATCTATAGTAATTGTTGGCATATGTAGGTGCTCAATAAATATTTGTTGAAGACAATGGAGGTATAGCTATAAAGTTTTAAGGGGAAAATTTTGTAAGTCAAGAATTCTATACTTAGAGAAATTGCCTTTCATATGAGAAGGTACAAAAAGATTCTCAAATATGCAAAGTTCAGAAAATACAGTCATGGCTTCTTCTTGAAAGAAACTACTTAGGACATGCAGGTTAGCCAAGAGATGAATTAAAAATAAGAGAGCAATAGTGAAGCAGTCATAGTTTAAAAAGAATAATACTTAGTCTCTCTTTCTAAGAATATATCCTAAGGAAAAAACACTGACATACAAACAAATATTTGTACACAAAAATGTTTATGGCAGAGACTACTGGCTGTCTCCCAATATCTCTTTTCTCTTTCCTCCACAGCAATAAACCTGCCAGGGACATGGCTTCCCAGCTATACCACAGTTTCAAGCTTCACTTTCTTGTGTATGGCTGTATGATTAAGAAATGCAAGCAAAAGTGTGTATCTCTCCTGGGCCAGATCCCTTAAGAGAGCCACATACTTCCACCCTGCTCTATTTCCTTTTCCTGTGATTCTAATCACAGATGTTCAAGTGACATCACTTGCAGCAGGGCTAGTAGAAGAAGACAAAAATGATTTTTACCTTCCTTGAATTGTGTTGCAATATACTATTGGAAGTCCTGACCAGAGTAATCAGTCAAGGGAAAGAAATAAAGGGCATCCAAATAGGAAGAGAGGAAATCAAACTATCCCTGTTTGCATATAACATGCCTATATCTAGAAAACCCCATAGTCTCAGCCCTAAAGCTTCTTAAGCTGATAAACAACTTCAGCAAAGTCTCAGGATATAAAAATCAATGTGCAAAAATCACTAACACTCCTATACACCATCAACTGTCAAGTCAAGAGCCAAATCAGGAATGAACTCCCATTCACAATTGCCACAAAAATAATTAAATACTTAGTAATACAGCTAACCAGAGAGGTAAAAGATTTCTATAAAGAGAACTATAAAACACTGCTCAAAAAAATCAGAGATGACACAAACAAATGGAAAAACAGTCCATGCTCATGGAGAGGAAGAATTAACATTGTTAAAATGACCATACTGCCCAAATTTATATATTCAAGGCTATTCCTATTAAACTATCCCTGACATTCTTCACAGAACTAGAAAATACTACTTCAAAATTCATATGGAACCCAAAAAAACATCCTGAATAGTCACAGTGATCCTAAGCAAGAAGAACAAAGCCAGAGGTATCACACTATCTGACTTCAAACTACAGTACAGGGCTACAATAACCAAAACAGCATGATTCTGGCAAAAAAAAAAAAAAAAGGCACATAGACAAATGGAACCGAATAAAGAACTCAGAAATAAGACCACACATCTACAACCATCTGACCTTTGACAAACCTGGCAATGGGAAAAGAATTCCCTGTTCAATAAATGGTGTTGGTTAGTCATATGCAGAAAATTGAAACTGGAACACTACCTTACACCATATACAAAAGTCAACTCAACATGGATTAAAGACTTAAATGTAAAGCTCCAAACTATGAAAACCCTGGAAGACAACCTAGGCAATACCATTCTGGACATAGAAACAGGAACTGGCATAGATTTTGTGATGAAGATGCCATAAGCAATTGCAACAAAAGCAACAATTAACAAATGAATCTAATTAAACTGAAGAGCTTCTGCACAGCAATGTAACTGTCAACCAAGGGAACACACAACCTACAGAATGGGAGAAAATGTTTGCAAATTATGCATCTGAAAAAAGTCTAATATCCAGCACCTGTAAGTTACTTAAACAAATTTACAAGAAAAAAAACCAAACAACCGCATTAAAAAATGGGCAAAGAACACAGACACTTTTTTCAAAAGAAGACATTTGTATAGACAACAATTATATGAAGAAAAGCTCAACATCAATGATTAGAGAAATGCAAATCAAAAACACTGAGATCCATCTCACACCAGTTAGAATGGCTATTATTAAAAAGTTCAAAACATGCTGACGAGGTTGCAGAGAAAAAGGAATGCTTATACACTGTTGGTGGAAGTGTAAATTAGTTCAACCATTGTGGAAGACAGTGTGGTGATTCCTCAAAGACCTATAGGTAGAAATACCATTCAACCCAGCAATACCGTTACTGGGTATATGCCCAAAGAAATACAAATCTTTCTGTTATAAAGACACATGCATGCATATGTACATTGTAGCACTAGTCACAATAGCAAAGACATGAAACCAACCTAAATGCCCATCAATGATAGACTGAATAAGGAAAATGTGGTACACATACACCATGGAATACTATGCAGCCACAAAAAAGAATGATATAATGTCCTTTGCAGGAACATGGATGGAGCTGGAGGCCGTTATCCTTAGCAAACTGATGCAGGAACAGAAATCCAAATATCACATATTCTCACTTATAATTTGGAGTTAAGTGTTTAGAACACATGGGCACACAGAGGGGAACAACATACACTAGGGTCTACCTCAGGGTGGAAGGTAGGATAAAGGAGAGGTTCTGAAAAGATAACTATTGGGTACCTGGGTGATGAAATAATCTGAACAACAAACCCCCAGGACACAATTTTACCTACATTAATAAACCTGCACATGTTAAATAAGTTAAATGTTAACTTAAAATAAAAGTTAACAAAATAGAAAAACATTTTGTTTTTGTTAAAAAAACAAAAATAAATCTGCATTTCTTAGTGAATGTGTTAGGAAGAATCATGACCTGACTCAGAATTCATGCCATTACTTGAGAGAGAAACAAATTGTTCTCTGATGTTAGCCCTTACATTTTAGGCAGTCAATTTGTTACAGCAGTTCAACATCATTGATATTAGGGAAATATCTAAACAATCTAACATAATGAAACCACAAAAACTAGAAAATGATGCAGTCCTCCTAAAGCATGTTTATAATAATTCATAAGGGCATAGGGAAATGCTTGTTACACATGTTAATAAGTCAAAGTTGATACATATATATATACTGGATAATTGACCTTATACTGGATACAGAAAATATAATGTAAAGAAAAATACATTGGTTGTAAAAAGACTAGAAGGAAATAGACCAATATGCTTTTAACAGTTGCCTTTTGATAGTAAAACTATAGGTGTTTTTTACTGATTTATTACTTGATTTATTATTTTCTGTATTTTCCTAATTTTCTACAATAATCATAACCTTACAATAATCATAATTATAATCATAATGATTTTATAATCACAAAAAAACAAATGAAAACCTAAAAAACACTACTAAGATTATGTGGAGACATTAACAGTGTTTAGGGTATGATGCTATGAGAAAAAAGCAGATTGTAAAGTCTATGTTTATTTCAGTTGCAACTATGTAAAAAAAATGTATGCATTTGCATGCAGACTAGAAAGGGAAATCTAAAAGTGAAAATAGCTCCTGTGTTACAGAGCTTGTGGGTGATTTTTTTGTTCCTTTGTTTGAAAAGTTTTCCTTCAATGCAATCATAATGTTGCTTTGTTCGAATAAAAACATGACACACACTTTTTAGCCTAGTTCTTTATTCCCAAATGTTTACACTTCCCAGTGTTTATTAAACTAATCTCTGAGATTTGAGCTTCAGCTGCGTGTGAGATTTTTCGGGATCAGCTACCTCAAGGGCTACAATCTGGAATGATTCATCTTGAATTTATTCCTCAAATCAATTTATCCTTGAACCAATTATTCCACCAGATTAAAGACAGGGTTGCTCAAAGGACGAGAAGAAACATTGCTGGTGATGAGGTATGTATTTAACCTAATATCCTCCTGGCTATGTACCTCCATCTCCTTTTCATTTTGCTACTACAGTTCAGTTAACCATTTAGGGCTGTTTACAAGTTAACAAAAGAGATAATGCAGGAGTGCAAGTATTCTCCGGGAGCTGGTGATGGGCTTTTGGCAATGGCACATCCTCCCGCAATGCTGGCCACTTAAAGCCTATTAGTGGGGTGCCACATAGGCTGAGTGTGTTACTTGGAATGAAGTACATAAGTCTCACTGCTTTTAGCATATGTTCCTCCACACAAGCACGCCACACAGTGTAAAAATGCTGCAAACATACTCAAATTTCCCCTCCACCCATCTGAACTCTGTGACTGGCCATCTGCTACTCCTCTGCCTCCAGTTGTTAGTACACCCCAGCTCAGCTGAAATGAAAATCAACAAAACCTTTTTTGATCAAACAAGCTGGAAAGATAATAATGAAGGTGCCTGTGGTATCGACATGAAGATGAAGAAGAAACTTCAGACATCTCTCTAGCTTGCATCTTGATTGTGTGACTGCTATTCTGCTGCAGAGCAAGGCCACTGCCCAGCTGTAGCAGCAAACCTTCCCTGCCAAGGCTGAAGAGTAGTTCAGATAAATGACACCCCAAGAGATTCAGCATGTGCTAGCACCTGATGCTGGAAATCAGTTGCTCTTTGCTGTCATCCTCTTCCCTCTCAAAGGTAATGCTAACATGTCTCTTTAATTAGCAATTGTTTTTGCATCCAACCCTAGCAATGTCTCCACTATGCACAAGAGAACTTAGCAAAATAGACTGTGGTTTGCGAATAATCTATGGATCATTGGTTATAATTCAATAATTTGGAAAAAGGAAGATCTGATCAAACCAGGCTGATCGGAAACTGGCATTTTTGAAAGAAAAAAATATTCTATGGGTCATCAAGCTTTTTGAAAAGGTCAAAAAAACTTCTAAGTCAGAAATACTATAACTTGCCTGCAATATATCTGCAGCCCTTTAAGTACTTCCCATATGCACAGTGCCGACATGTCAGATAGCTGAGAGTATTAGCTGCATGAAGAAGAATCTTACCATTGCCTTGGAGTGAATTTTCCTAAAATTCCCATTTGAATGGGGCTAGTCATCCTTAGCAAAACTGTAAAGTCAGTAAATTGGCTTTCAGATTTCCAGTCTCTCCTTTTTCACCCTCCCAGTACCTACCACTCCCACTTCAAGCAGGCAAATCTTTTGTGCCATATCTTTGAGAGAAAAACTGCTCTCAAAAAGAATCTAACACTTCTGTGTAACTGCGACTACGGCCTCTGTTAGGAAAGTTGGGAGAGTCAAAGAAGTATTACGGAATGAAAGGCTCTGTCTCCTTCTAAAATAATTTTAGTCATCTGCCAAAAGGTGGGAGAAGTAATACAGTTTTAGGAATGTGATCCCCAAAATCCTCCCCCTTGGGCCCCAACATTTCTGGCTAGAGTAGATTTTGAGGCTGGAGCTAATCCTTCAAACACAAAACCCCAGGGGCCCCAGACAAATTGGTCCAGCAGTATTTCATCATCCACTTCCTTTTGGGTGAGCCTCAAGTTCTAATGAGGTTCTGGAAAATCCTGGTCAATTGCCCTTTGTGTTCATCAGTTTGGAACTGTTGCATTGACTAATCCATTGGTTAGGACTTGGGTCTAAGTTTGGCCAATAAACTCTCCTTAGTGTAAAGAATGTAACTCTAAACTTAAATTCCAGGCAAAGACCCATAAAAATTGATTGCTTGGCATTGAAAACATTTTCTCCCTGGAAACTCAAAACAAGGTAAAGTCATCATAGGCAGGGTGGGACTTCAAGGTGAAGAGCAGACCTCGAGACAGGTTTCACTGTGCTCATAAGTTTCCAGCAAGTCCAAAGTAGTTTACAAGGAAAAAAAAAGGAATATTCCATCCTCAGCTCTCACATAGGAAAGACACTTTTTGTGGTCACGTTTCTCTCCCGAGACTGCAGGCTCTTCCAAGCACACCACACCCTTGCACTATGCAGGCCAGTTAAATTGAGATTCATTTAAGGTCCCACAAGGGTCTAATCCTGCCAAGTTTTTGCAGTGGAAAGTTTCAGATGTTTCTATTTCTGAGCTAATGGCAAGGCCCCCTTCCTTCCTTTCTGTTCCCTTCATGCACCTCTTTGCTTTTAGTTCTGGGTGGAATAAAAGTCTGAAGGATCTCTTCTCACCCACCTCTAGACCCATAGGAGCGACAGTGGCAAAGAGTAGGTGCTTTGCTTGTTCTCACTCATATGAGCCTTCATCTTCTCACAGGCTATTTCCCTCTGCCTCATCTCTGTTCCTAGAAGGTAATATGGCTTTAAGACTCTTCTCACCATTTCAGTCTCCCTTTCTCTAAGTGCCTTCAACATCTCTCCCTCCCCAGCCTCTTTATCCTTCCACCAGTCTGCAGATCAATTATACTATTCAAAGATCGCAGACCCTTCTCTAACTCATTCCTTTTCCCTGGTATCTTCAATATCAATGATAACTGTTCCCCTACCTGTGCTCAGGGATTTCCATGATTCTGCAGGATCACAAAAAAAAGTACAAAGAAATTTAGTCAGTGCTTTAGGATAGTTATTTAGCCTGAACCTTTTCTATAAGAAGAAGAAATTTTTGTGAGGAGAGGACAAGGGCCTTGATGTCTTGACCCCTAAGAGCTCCAAATCTCACATGGAGTGACAAATAGAAGTCAGGAACTCAGCTCACTGAGGAATTCAGTTCAGTAAGTTCCATGTAAACTCTGTGAATCCTCCATGAACTCAGATCTGTGAATGCTCCCTTTTAAAGCAATGCCTTGAATAAGCTCTCCAGGGAAGGCCAATGTTGACATGTTTTAAGAAAGTTAGTGAGAAGTTGTGATACGCATTTGTCAATCCCCTGCTGTGCTTGTGTCATCTGCTATCTTGAGCTCAAGAGAGAATCCATAGACTTCTGACATCTTGTCCAGGGCATTGCTCATCAGAGAGCAAGGGGAAACTCCCTCTCCAAGTGCCTTGTCCTATTGGGACTGTAACATTGTTCACCCTCCTCAGGCAGCTCTGTTAAGAGAACTCCATCTGAAAATGAGTTTCTTTTTTATGTATTCAGATGTGACCAGACACACTGGTAGAAATGAATCACACCCTTTCTAATTACCACTGTGCCCTAAATAAGGAATCTGGACTAGAGCTTGCTGAGGGGCTAATTTGAAGCACTAGTCACGTGACCTGTCCTTACTCTAAGTGCCTAGAAGGAATAATTATCCTTGCTGGAGGGAAATTTAGTTTTCAGAAACTGTCTCTGGATTACTCAAGCATAGGAACACTAGGGAGGAAGTGCTGTACATCAGAATCATCTAGTGACATAGTGCTTGAGTTTGCCATTCAGAAACAGCCAGAAATCTTGTCCTCTTTCCCACTCTGAATCACCCAGCTGAGGAAGTGGGAGTAGTGGAACAAAGGAGAGAGCCTCTTATATAACTCCTTTGATGACACAGGAAAATAGCTCCAGAAGAAATTTTAAAACTCAAGAAAACTAAACTGTGACATCCCAAAATAAGACAGTGAGATAAAAGGTTAAATATAAAATGCCATTCAGAACACATCCCGTAGGAAGTTGAAGTGATCTGATTGCACATGCCTACTAGCATAGGAAATTCATGGGCAAAGAGGCCAATTCCAATACTAAAGGGAGTCAGTAAAATTGACAAAGGCAGGTAGTGACTAAAGAGGGGAGTCTTTTGGAAAATGGTAAATACTAGTAAGGAAGGAACTGCTCTTCCAGTGGAAACCCCTCTGCCCTCTTACTAAATGGCTAAAAAATATTCAACATGCTTAAACATTAGTTGATATCCTTTATATACTTGGCTTGCATGACACCACACTCTGCTTGTTACTCCTTACCAGTCTCCTTTGCTGAGTTCTTCTCTTTTTGTGCTCTAAATGTGATAGAGCCCCAGGGTTTGATTCTAGGCCTTCTTCTCTTGAGAGGCAGTAATAGTGTAGTAGTTAAGAAAATGAACTCAGAAGCCAAACTGCCTGGTTTTAAATCCTATCTGCTACTTACTTAGTGTGAAATTGGAAAATTTGCTTAAATCTATCAGTGCCTCAAATTTCTCATTTATAAAGTAAGGATAGTAATAGCACCTACTTCATGGGGTTGTTGTTAAGATTAAATGAATATATATATATTCATTCATATTATATGTTAGGTACTGTTCTAAGTTATATATTGATATGTAGCTTGGTTTTATATATATAAATATATTTATATAATATATATTTTTATATTATATATAATATATAAATTACCAGTAATTACTGGTAAATATATAAATATATATATTATAATATATATTTATATATAATATAATATATAAATATATACTATTCTAGGTTATATATACATAATTTAGTTATATATAAATACATAACTAATATAATATATATATTAGTTATATATAAATACATAACTAATATAATATATTATAATAGATATTTCTAACAGAGCTTAGAGTGAAATTTAAAAGATTTAAAACAGGCTTCTTAACTATTATATTTATTTATATATATTAGTTATATATAAATATGTAATATATAAATATATAATATATAATATAAATATCATATTTATATAAATATTTATATTTTATTGATATATATTATATTTCAAATATTAATATTATATATTTATTATTATATATTATATAAAGTATATGATCATAATATGATAAATATATCAAATATAAATATTTAGAATGTAATATATAAATATTAATATATAATATATTTTATATAATATATGATAATTTATATATTGATATATACTATATTATAGATAATTATATATATTATATATCTGATCATTGACAAACCTGACAAAAGCAAGCAATGGGGAAAACATTTCCTATTTAATAAATGGCGTTGGGAAACCTAGGTATCCATATGCAGAAAACTGAAACTGGATCCCTTCCTTACATCTTATACAAAAATTAACTCCAGATAGATTAAAGATTTAAACATAAGACCTAACACCACAAAAACCCTAGAAAAAAACCGAGGCAGTACCACTCAGGACATAGGCATGGGCAAAGACTTCATGACTAAAACATCAAAAGCAATGGCAACAAAAGCCAAATTAGACAAATGGGATCTAATTAAACTAAAGATCTTCTGCATGGCAAAAGAAACTATCATTAGAATGAACTGGCAACCAACAGAATGGGAAAAATGTTTGCAATCTACCCATCTGACAAAGGGCTAATATCCAGAATCTACAAAGAACTTAAACAAATTTGCAAGAAAAAAAAAAAACATCAAAAAGTGGGCAAAGGCTATGAACAGACACTTCTCAAAAGAAGACATTTATGCCACCAACAAGCTAATGAAAAAAAGCTGATCATCACTGGTCATTAGAGAAATGCAAATCAAAACCACGTTGAGATATCATTTCATGCCAGTTAGAATGGCGATCATTAAAAAATCAGGAGACAACAGACGCTGGAGAGGTTATGGAGAAATAGGAAAGCTTTTATACTGTTGGTGGAAGTGTAAATTAGTTCAACCATTGTGGAAGACTGTGGCAATTCCTCAAGGATCTAGAACCAGAAATACCATTTGACCCAGCAATCCCATTACTGGGTATATACCCAAATAATTATAAATCATTCTATTATAAAGATGCATGCACATGTATGTTTATTGCAGCACTGTTCACAATAGCAAAGACTAGGAACCAATCCAAATGCCCATCAATGATAGACTGGACAAAGATAATGTGGTACATATACACCATGGAATACTATGCAGCCATAAAAAAGGATGCACTTATATCCTTTGCAGGGACATAGATAAAGCTGGAAACCATCATTCTCAGCAAGCTGACACAAGAACAGAAAACCAAACACGGCATGTTCTCACTCATAAGTGGGTGCTGAACAATGAGAACACATGGACACAGGGAGGGGAACAGCACACACTGGGGCCTGCTGGGGGATAGGCAGTTACAGGAGGGATAGCAGAGGGCAGGGGTATAGGGGAGGGATAGCATTAGGAGAAATACCTAATGTAGATGACAGGGTGATGGATGCAGCAAACCACCATGGCAGGTATACAACAATGTAACAAACCTGCACGCTCTGCACATGTACCCCAGAACTTTAAGTATAATAAAATAAAATAATAAATTTTATATAATACATATTATATAATAATTATACATGTATCAACCTCCAAAGTCATGTATTTTATATAAATATATAATATATACATGAATTATATAAAATATATAATTAGAAAATGGTAAATACTAGTAAGAAGAAACTGCTCTTGTCAGGACATTAACAACCTCCCTATTGGCAAATCCAATGGAAACCTCTCTGTCCTCTTATTCCAATTATATATAACTATACATATTATTATTATGCATTATTATATTATATTATTTATATATAACATGTATTATATTATATACAACTATACCTAAGTTATACATATATAACTTAGAACAGTACCTAGCATATAAGCACTATATACATGTTCAGTATTATTATCATTATAATCATCATCATTACTATCATCACTATTGTTATTGCTGTTATTTTCTCTTCTATCTACACTCTTGCTTAGATAATGTAATTCATTCCCATAATCTTAAATATCATTCATGGGCAAATGACTCATAAATCGATATCCCCCAACTCTGACCATTCCCTTGACTTCTGTATTAATTACAATTCTCCAGCGAAAGAAAACCAATAGGATGGATGGATAAACAGATAACAAGAGATTTATTATGGGAATTGGCTCATGTGATTATGGAGGCCAAGAAGTCCCACGATATGCCCTCTGCAAGGTAGAGAACTAAGAAGACTGGTTGAGTAATACACTCTGAATCTGAAAGCCTGAGAACCAAGGAAGCCAATGATGTAACCACAACTCTGTGGTTAATGCCACTGGTGGAACCCCAAGTCCAAAAGCCCAAGAACCAGGAGCTCTGATGTCCAAGGGCAGGAGGAGGTGGATGTCCCAACTCCTGGAAAGAGAGCAAATTCTCAATTCCTCCACTTTTCATTCTATCAAGATCCTCAATGGGTTGAATAATGCTCATTCATATTGGATGAGTGGGGATCTTCTTTACTAAATATACTGATTCAAATGCTTAAACTCTTCCAGAAATACCTTCACAGAGACATTCAGAAATAATGTTTTACCAGTTATTTGGACATCCCTTAACTTAGTCAAGTTGACACATAAAAGTAATCATCACAACCTCCAAAGTCATATACCCAACAGACTATTTGACATCTCCTCTGAGACAGAGTAGGCATTTCAAACTTAACATGTCTTAAAAGTAACTCTTGTTTATCTCTCAAATCTGTTCCTTTCTCAGCTACTCCTATTTCAATAAATATACCATCATCCACCCAATTATTCGAATCAAGAGCTAGAAATCATCCTTGATTCCTCCATTTTCACCATCCCCAATATCCAATTCATTAGCTAGTCATAACAGTTCTACTTCTAAAATACATCTCGAATATGGCCATTTCTCTCCATCTCCACTGCTACAACCCTAGTCCCAGCTATTGTAATTTCTCACCTGGACTACTTCAATAAGCTTTTAACTGGCTTTCCTTCTTCTATTCTTGTCCCTTAAAATCCACACACTAAGCAACAAAGCGGGCTCTTAAAAATATAAATCACACTATGCCACCCCTTCACTGAAAACCTATCTATTACTTTCCTATTGCATTTAGAGTAATAACCCTTAACAGGGACTGAAACACCCTTAATGATCTGGCATCTACCTGCCTCTCCAACTTCTTTTGCTACCTCTCTCCACCTCACTCATTAGGTGGCAGCCATCCTGGCCTCCTTCCTCTTCTTTGAACTCTTTGATCTCTTTCTAAACTCAAGGCCCTTATATTGATGATTCCCTCTTCCTGGAATGATCATCTCCTGGCTTTTCATGTGGCTAGCTCCTTTCATCCTTCAAGCCTCAATGTCAGCACTGCTGCTCAGAGACCTCTTTTGACCATCCTATCTAAATAAAGTAGTTCTCCTGCTACTCTGTATTTACTTTATAAATATTACATATTTTTCACTTGTTTATTCATTTATTTTGTTTTCCTTCCCTCACTGGAATGTAATTGCACAACGTAGGAACTCTGTTTTGTTCACAGTGTTTACCTGACAAATGGTATACTGCCTAGTACATATCAGATGCTCAATAATTATTAATATTGGTTAAATGAATGAATGAATGAAACCATTGAGCACCCTTGCTGTGCTAGGCGCTTTAAAAACATGATCTTCTTTAATCTTTAGGATAAGGCTTTGCAATATCTTTTATTCCCATTTCACAAAAAAAGAAACCAAAGCTCAAAAAAAATTGCATAACTTTGCCAGGATCACACAGGCAGTACCAAGATTCAAATCCAGGTCTTCTGATTCCAAAAGACTTGTATTTTCTACTTTAGCAAATTCATTTATTTATTCATTCATTCATTCATTCATTCAACATGTATTAAATGTCTATTTTGCACCAAACACAATGCCATGTCCTGGGGATAAAAAAACAAATAAGACATCTCTCTTGCCCTGCACAGAAACTTCAATCTAGTTGTGAACACAGACAAGTAACTGGGTATTTACACGAGTGACAATAAATGCTACATTAGCTGTGCTAGGGAAGGGAGAGGCAGTTGCATGTAGGCTTTAGAGTCTGAATGCTTAGGTTTGAACGCCAACCTTACCACTTTTAACTGTATATCTTTGGGCAAATTGCTTTACTTATTGGTATCTCAGTTTCCTTATCTATACAATGGGAATTATAATTGAGTGTCTATCTTACACAATGATTGTGAGGATTAAATGAATTAATATGTGTAAAGTGCCTGGAACAAAAGAAGTATTCAATAAATGTTACCTGTTGTTTGTGGTACATAAGAGAGAGACCAAGACTAGTAAAGCAAAGTTTCTTAAAAGCTTCCCAGGGCTGGGCGCGGTGGCTCATGCCTGTAATCCCAGCACTTTGGGAGCCCGAGGCAGGTGGATCACAAGGTCAGGAGTTTGAGACCAGCCTGGCCATCATGGTGAAGCCCCATCTCTCTACTAAAAAAAAAATACAAAAATTAGCTGGGCATGGTGGCATGTGCCTGTAATCCCAGCTACTCAGGAGGCTGAGGCGGGAGAAGTACTTGAACTCAGGAGGCAGAGGTGGTTACAGTGAGCCGAAATCGCACCACTGCACTCCAGCCTGAGCGACAGAGCAAGACTTCATCTCAAAAAATAAAAGCTTCTCTCAGAGGTGGTGAAGATGTCTGAGTTGAGCTTTCCAGAAATAATAGCTATAGTGATCAGCTAGGTTTAGAAGGTAGAAGACTGGGAACAGCGTGCCAGGTAGCAGGAAAACACATACAAAGGTAATTTTCCTGCCAGCCTGTTTCAGGCTCATCAGCCCCAGCACAATTTATTCAGAAACCTGACACTGAACATTGTTCTTTAAGCTAAAATTGCTTTCACATGTATCATGTGGTTCCAACAATGCTCCCAGAATTTCAAAGACATACACAATGAGGCTGAAGAGAGAGGCAGAAGTGGCAGGAACTCTGGTTAGGCTGGCGGGCATAGAGAAAAGGCAGGACATGAAGAAAGGTATCCCATATGTCCTGATCTCTGTCCAAGTGCCTAGTGGCTGGAGAGGACAGCGAGAGAGCCATAGAGGAAACCAGGGTCCCAAGAGAGAGAAACTACTGCTAAGTTAAACAGTTAGGGGCTGGTGAAGAAAAGATTAAGAGAGCTGGAAGCAGGATAAATACATAAAGCAAATTTAAAACTCCACAAAGTACTCACTCCCAATCATACCAGCTTTATGCAGTTTCCCAGACAAAGTCCTAGCAATCATCTAAAGAGTTTCTTCAAATCATGTTTGCCATGCAGGCAGCCCGCTGAAAATAACAAGTCACTGTGTTGTGGTTATAACTTTTGTAGAGACATTTTTCAAGGAGCTCAGTAAATAGGCCAGATGAAAGACTGCTGGTGGGCCAAGGAACCCTGCCCTTGGCTTCGGCCACATCAGAGAGTTGAAAAGAAAAAGGAAGGTACCAGCCTGCATCCCAGTTTGTAACTCTGGAGAGAGGCAAGACTGATGTTTGGCACTCTACACTCACAAAGAGAATTTTTAAAGTCTCATGATGCCTCTTGCTTGACAACATCTGCAGGAATTGGCCAATGCAATGTGACATTTTGATATCTAGAATCAGGACATAATTTCTTCCTGGAGTTCTTGTTCTATTTCTCTGGGATGTGGCAGGGTTTGATGATGATGATAACTAGTGTTCGGGGCCTGCCTTGCTTTTTATGCATTCGTGATTACAGCCTATATGCAAACTTTGTAGCAGTATGTCACCTTCTGAAAGCAGTCAGTGAAGCTGAGGGCTATGGTGGGGAGGAAGGAAGAACACAAACTTACTTTGTGCCAAAGACTTGGAAGTCCAAAGCAGGATATTAGAAACCATCTGCTCTCTGGGGAAGAAAGGTCTACCTGGAATGAGCATGGGAGTTCCTAAAGTCACACAGTTTCTGGTTTCAATCAGTGCTTTGTTAAGCCCAAGGGAATCATTGGCCTGAATTTTGTTTCTTTAATATAGCTAAGCATGGTGGTTTTTTGAAAAAAGAAAGCTACATGAGTCATGTTAATTCTCTCGGTTTTGCTGTAATGTATTATGACTCTGTCAGGGGGGTCCAGAGAAAGAAATGTCATTTCCCATGCCAACGGGTTACCAACCTGCATGATTTGTGTGCCATAGACATTTCCAATGCAGCTTTGAGTGAAATTCAAAAGATTTAAAACAGCCACCTTAACTATACAACAAACCAGTCCTTTATTCACTGCCTTCCTAAGCCTTTCAGCATCAGCCTGCCAAGGGCCTTTGAATGGCTCTTACGTTCCTCAACAGGTCAGCCAAATTCACTTGCTTCCACCAACCCTTGCACGCCCTTCTCTTTCTCTCCCCTTTGCAACATGTCCCTAGCTGCCACTCAGTGCCTTGCCCTTCCTTCAAACCCCTCCCGCTAAGCAGTACCCAGTGAATTCCCATTTGTCCAGACACTCTTGCCTTAATTTTTTTTTTAATTAAGCACTTTGTCCATGCCAGGTACTGTGCTAGGTACTTTATACATGGCATATTGCTTAATCCCAGAAATTCCCTCTAAGCCTTTTGCTCTCACCCTTCACATCCAGGAAAAATTTTCCTATCCCATATCCCATGCTGTCAGAGTCCTGCTTATGTTCCCAACATAACAGCTAGTTATCTGACAAATGAATCTGTGCTAAGATATTAAATGAGGCCCTTCAAATCACACTATGTAGACATCTGTAAACCCCTACATTGGCCTATTGGAAACCTATGGTTTGCCCAAGTGTCTAACTCAATACTTTCATAATAATACCCTTTATTGCTATGACTTGTAAAAGCCCTTTCACATAATTACTGAATATTTTCCCTTAGCTGAGCTGAAGTATTAATGAGGACTTCATCTGCTACCATATAATACAAAGGCATGTTTTAAGGTGCCCTTAGCATCACTAACCTACAGTTTCTTCTCAGGTCCTGCCCATGTTCTGACAAATCCTGCCTGGCTAACATAGAAAGCCAGAACATCCAGGCAATCTAGGGGATGGGGTAGGGTGCAGAGGTGGTAACAGGAAAGCCAGGAGAGTTGGGAGAAGTGCCGAAAAGGCAGTCTCCTACTGTCCCGCACGCTAATCCTATAGGCATCTGAACCCCAGACCAAACTACCAGCCCAACCACTCCTGGCAGCTACAGCAGCCCAATAACAACTCCCACTCCAGACTGAGGAATTCTGCTTTCATCTCTCTTTTCTCCTCTATCACTAGCACAATCTGGGGTAAGGAAGCAGACTTAACTAAAGTCTCACTTCTGGGCTTCATCAAGAGGCTAAAATACTGTGGATTTACCATTGAAAAGGCTATTTCTCAAGGCAGCTTTGTGTCCCCCAATACCATGACCACTTATCTGACAATGGGAGCTTCCTGAGGGTGAGGCAGTATCTCTTCTAGTAGTTTAACACCAGCTGAGAAGAAAGGGCAACTGGAAACATTGAGATTAGATGTCAACATGGCAGAACTAAAAGAAAATGTTGAGGTCATCCAGAAAAGTGGAATTTAAACTTCAGCATGTATCAGATACCCCTGGAGGACTCATTAAAACACAAGTTGCTGGGCCCTGCCACAGTTTCTGATTCAGTAGGATTCTTTCTAACAAGTTCTCAGGTAATGCTGATGCTTCTGGTTCAGGGGACACACTTTGAGAAATGCTGCTCTAATCTATTCTACACATTGAACAGATGAGGAAATTGAGTCCCAGTGAAAAGAAATAATATGTCCATCTTGCTGATTTTAGAAACTAATAAGCAGATTAGCAATTTTCGCAAGGCTACACAACTAGTAAGTGGTACTGACTTTTCAACCCAGGCATCTAAATCCCATCTCTACTCTTTGTTATATTAAAGCAACCTCGGAAAGTATGGATTTTAGGTTCTATGTTTGAGACCTGGCTCCTCCATTTCCTAGCTATGTCACCTTTAGTAGGTTACTCCATCTATAAAATGAAGGTTATAATGGTACCTGTTTCCTGGGGTTATTGTGAGAATATAATTATGTATATGATAACACATATGGGTAAACACTTGGCTTTATACCTCTTTATAGTAAGTGCTCAGTAAATGGCAGTTGCTACCATCATCACAGCAAAAGTTATTTGCGCTTAGTTGAGGAAGGCTAGGGGACACCGTTTCTCTTGGCTTCATGTTCCTAAGTAGAGAAACATCAATGTGTGGCTCTCCCTTCAGCCTCACATTTTCCCTTCCTCAGGAACAAGGGTATTCTGACTGGTAGATATGGGAACAGGAACAGGCTATGCAGCCAATACGTATCTATCTGCTTTTAGAGGGAATGAGCTGTGGTCTAGTCTCTCCTATAAAATCCCCCTTGCAAGCCAGGCCTATCATTTCCTTGCATTTTCTGTGTCTAGATGAGTATGTCTGCCTAATTTGGGGTTAAGAAATAAGAAGCTCATTTGGCAAGCACATTTAAGCCCTTTTCCCTAGCACTTTTATCAGAAATGAAGCTCTTTTTATCTCTATCTGCTTTACTTCTTTGTTTGTCTTGGTCAGTTCAGACCTGGAAAAAGAAAAGGGTGTTATTTATTGGGCCACCTGAAACCTCTGCATTATTATTGCTCATTCATCTGAGTTAGTGGGAAAGCTTTTTCTGAACCTAAGTCTCCAAATTCCCACTCCAATGCTCATTAACTATCCTGGCATTATTATATGGAAAAAGCCTTCAGGGCTGCATTTCATTTACTTTATTTTTTGTAGACTTTTATTGAGATATATATATAGAAAAGTACACAAATTGTAAGTCATCAGTGAATCTTCACAAACTGAATAAACCTGTATAACCAGCACCCAGATCAATAACCAGAAAATCAGAAGCCCCCCTGTACCCCCTAACAGACAGTGCTCCCCTTACTTCCTCCTATTTTTAATAGAAAGATAAAACCTTTCATCAGTGAGCAAGCTATTTACATGTCCTACCACACAAAGTTTTCGGTTGAATAAGGAAATCAAATCAGCCCTCTCAATCTTCCTTTAAATAAACAATCTCCTCCCCACAAGCTGTGCAATTCGAGCATCATGTAAATGCTTCCAGCATCATGTAAATATATGCTGTGCATTCACTGGAATTGCCTATGCAAGATTCAAAGCCATGCAAACATCTTTCCTTCATTTTCATCGGAAGGTGCAGTTCATTCAGGAGTGACAACAGTAGATAGACTAGGAAATAGCCTCAATCACCAAGGAAAAGCAGCTAAAGTTCCCTAAACTGTGGAGGTGATGAGGTGGAAGACTACTGAGGTTTGTGGGTAGTCGCACCCAGCTCCTTGGTCTTCCAGATCTTGCAGTCATGCATTTCATCCCTAACCCAACACCACACACACACACATACACACACACACACACACACACACACACACACACCATAATTAGGGCTTTTGTCATGAAGGATATTAATTACTTAAATGCCATCCAAACTCAGAGCTAGTTAAGATTTCATAATAGGCTCCTAAGTTACCAAGTACAATCTCACAAAATCTTTCCATTAAGACAAGGGTGGAGAAGGCAGTTAAGGGCACTAATGGTTCACCATCATCTTTATAATAAAATCCAAACCCTTCATTTCATTATGACCTGCAAGCATCTACATGATCTGCTCACAAGTTGTCTAGCACTCTGATGTTTTTCTCTCCTCTATCTTTCTTACTTTCTCTCTCTCCCTCTCTATCCCTCCCTAATACCCACCCTCTCTCCTCATGACCCTCCCTCCTCAGCTACAATGGCTTCCTTCCTTTTCCTTCCTCTTTCTAATCTTTGCAGACTAGCTTCTGAGTCATTCTAGATGCAGCTTAGATGTGACTTCCTCAGACAAACATCCCTAGACCACCCTCAATAAATTTCTCTTTATTTTGTCTTCTTCAAACACTTATGATTATCAGAAAATTGCACTGCATTACTTGTGTATTCATTGATTATCTGTTTTTTCCACTAGAAGGTAAGTGCAATGAGAGGAGAGATTTTATCTAACTTGTTCACCACTCTACCCCAGTGTATAGAACATTGCCTGGCACATAGAAGTACACAATAAATTTTTTGAATAAATGCATGAATAGTTTTAAACTATTTATATAACCTGAAGTTTCCAAATCCAATTTATGGCATCACTCTTTGGCAGTCTCTGAAAAACATGAATTTTAAACCCAGCTAAACTTAGGCTCAAATCTTGGTTTTTCACCTAATAAAACTGGGTAACCTTGGGCAAGTTTCCCATTCTCTTTGAACCAATTTTCTCTTCTGTATAATTGTCATAATCTCTATGTATGTAAAGTCCACAGCACAGTGATCTAGAACAAGGTAGACTTCAAATCACAGACTAATTCCCTCCTCCCAAACCACCTTCTTGCTATTATATTTCTCTCCATTCCCCTTGATGGTTCTTCTTTTTTGTCCAGGTATGTCTAAATATTTCCTTTTCTCTCTACTCTCCCTACTCTCACAAACTATTCAAACCGAACAACTACAGCAACAACAACAAAATCTAATGCCTGCCAAGGCCATATGACAGAATCCTCATTTAAGCTCCCATTCCTTCAGTGATTGGTCTGTTGCTTTCTGCCTATCATCTGTCTTATTCTATTACCTTTTGCTGTTGTGAAGAAATCAAGCTGAAGTACCTTAAGTATGGACTTAATAAAGTCATAATGAATCATTCAGATGTCAAGAGCCTTAATCTGCCAATCTAAAGGCAAAGAGATTGATTGGATTGATTGGAAAGTTCTAAAAGCTTCACATATTATTTTTAAGGGGTTGATCTTTCTTTTTATTCTTCTTGCTTACTTTCTTTCTTAAGAAAGGTTGGGAGGTACATCAGTCTTCTTTCCTATGTGGAAAGCTAGGTGAATTACCATTGTGAACCCCCAAAATTTGAGACAAGTCTCAGTTAATTTAGAAAGTTTATTTTGTGAAGATTGAGGACTCACACCTGTGACACAGCCTCAGGCAGTCCTGATGACATGTGCCCAAAGTAGTCGGGCATAGCTTGATTTTAGGGAGATATAAAACATCAATCAATATAGGTAAAAAGTACAAAGGCAGGGACAACTTAGAGGGATGGCGGGCTTCCAGGTCACAGGTAGGTGAGAGTCACATGGTTGCATTCTTTTGAGTTTCCAAAGGAGGCAATCAGAATATGCATCCATCTCAGTGAGCAGAGGGATGACTTTGAATAGAATGGGATGCAGATTTGCCCTGAGTGGTTCCCAGTTTTAATTTTCCTTCAGTTTAGTGATTTGGGGGGCCCAAGATATTTTCCTTTCACACCATCAAAGAAATTTCTGATACAATTCTACTAGGGAAAACTTTAGTCACTATGGAGTGGGCAATAAAACATGCCATGGAAGTCATTTAATTCAATCTCTTCATCTTACAGAAGAAGAACTGAGATCCACAGAGGAGGCATGTCACTTGCCCAGGCTCACAGAGTTAATGGCAGAAATAGAGCAAAGCCTGAAGTCTTCTGATCAGCTTAGTGTCCTTTTTATTAATAGTAGAACAAACTGTTCCCTCATTGGAACTCAGAATCCCAAAGCAAAGATTGGAACAGCTAATTCAGGCCTTTACAGAGAGATCGAGTCAAGTAAAGCATGTATGTGGCTTCCACTGATTTCTCATAGATACTTAGTAAGAGAATGTAGCAATCGGGGTCCCACCAGAAAACAGGTAAATATACTCAAGAGAGTTTAACAAAGGGATGATTTACAAAGGTTGGTAAATTGAAAAAGAGATTATGAAGTCCTGGGAGAGGGAGGAGGAGTGTTACCACCTCAGGTCTGAAAGGGTGACAGGAGAGAGCTGCTCCTAAAAGGAGAATTATATGAAGAGAGCTCTGACCTTTCACTGAAGGACACAATCAGCCCGTGGCATCTTGCAGGGGAAACTGCGGGACTAAATATCCAAATTTCATTCTCTTCCTCCTTATCTCCCACTAGTACTTCCCACTGGTCTAACCTACAGGAAAGCCAGAGGACAAGGAAGCTCAGTTAAGAAATGTATACAGGTCAGTCTTCTGTAACACAGAGTAGTGTAGGAAATGGTGGAGAATGGGTCTGGAAAGGCAAAGATAAGATGCTCAATACAGTTTGACAAGGGAAAATGAACGAATTATTTCTTCAATTTTACAGAAGAGAAAATTGAAGCTAAAATGAGTCAGATCACTTCTTTAAGATCACATAGCTAGTATTCAAACCCAGATGTCAGAATTGATATTTGAGCCCAGGACTGCCTTGATTAACAGTAAGAAATGAGAACTGTTCTCTCCTGTGTCCCAGGAGGTTAAGAAAAAGCAAAGAATCATGGGATAAATACTGTCCAAGTAGTTCCAGATATGTAAAAAAAGGTACACTCACTTTTTAATTACTCCTTAGCCACCTTCTCCAAAGTGCTTAGTCTTTACCCTCTTTCCTATAAACCCATGCTGGAGTGTTAATGGACAACTAATTTGCTAACTAGTAATTTAGCATTAATTGTTACCATTTTAAGGTGTAACATTTCCAGGGGAGTATACATTTTAATAGAGAACTTTTCCCTTGTTGTCGCACTTCTCTTCCTACCTTTCCTAGAGTAAATATATGAGAAGACTTGGTGCTAAGTTGAAAAGGCTGATTAGCCTTATCTTAGCCTGTAAGGCATTGGAAGGTGCATCTGTTGAAGGAAGTACAGTTACAAACTCCAACTCAGTTATGGATAAAAAGCAACTGGATTCTCTGTATCTGATTCATCTTGCTCTAGAAACCCAATTCTCCCAGTATCTTTTAGGCTAATTTTTAGTCAATTCAAAGTTCAAATTTCCTATTAGGGCTCCCTCAATCTTCTCAAAATATCTTATGTTTTTCTTCCTCAAGATGGCATCCAGGATGCAGAGGGAAGTTTGTATAGCCTCAATGCAGCTGAGAAGGGGATTTTGTGCTGCACGTTGGTCTCTGATTCCTCTCTGACCTCTACTAAAATGTCCCTAACTTGTCTGGTCATCATGAATCCTGCACTGGCATCCACTATAGTGTTTCAAGTCCACCTATCCTTTTGGGAATCATGCCAGGAACACTGCAAATGACCATGAAACTTGCCATTACTCTTAAGGTAAGGTTTCTGCACTCAGCTCTCTCCTCTTCCTGACCCTAGTCCTCGTCTTATGTACCCGTTCTTTCTTCACTCTTGGATCCCCCACCAGGGAATGTGAGGATTTCAGATCTCTTTTATAGCCCTTCAGGACCAAGCACATGGTCCCCAATCCTCTCTGTTTTATCATGCCCCCTTGATACTCAACTGTGGCTACTCTGCATTGATATGGGGTGTCATGTGAGGTGAGCCCCTCCATGAGTTATAGATAGGAAGTGCAGTATCATCCCTTTCACAGTCCAAAGCGTGGGGTCAGCATCTCAAGCCCAGCACATTCCTTCCAGAATATTGTCAAGCTCCTCTGAGCATCAAAACAGATTTCAGGTTCCTGAGTGGCAGAAACATCCCTTATGTTGGTATTCCTCATCCTCACTATACAATAGCTGACAGTAAATTATTTTCAAACCACCACATTTTGTTCTTAGTCTGTAAAGGGACTATTTATCCTCATCAAAGCCTGGCTTTTGAAACGATTACCTCACTATACACTCAAAAAAAAATAACCATTTGAAATTCAGAGCTAGGCAATAATATATTTGTTCTAGGTCGTTTCTATCTTCCCCGAAGCAATAATTGATTCAATGAGTAGGAAGAGTGCATGCAAGACAACAAGGAAATAGATTATCAGGAGCAACTGACAACAAGAATTGGTTTATTATTTCAAAAATATGCAAGACATACTTTCATTCTTCAATTTAGACCAAAAGTACTTTTAAAGCACCTATCATGCTCCAGGCACTATTCGGGGTAGCTATACATAGGGAAAAATAAAAATGTCCCCAGTCAATTTCTGGTATCATAAATTTACTATTAAAATAGGTTTTTAAATGAGAACACATGGACACAGAAAGGGGAGTACTAAACACTGGGGTCTATTGGGGGGGAAAAGGGGAGGGCCAGTGGGAGGGGGAGGTGGGGAGGGATAGCCTGGGGAGAAATGCCAAATGTGGGTGAAGGGGAGAAGAAAAGCAAAGCACACTGCCATGTGTGTACCTACGCAACTGTCTTGCATGCTCTGCTCATGTACCCCAAAACCTATAATCCAATAAAAAATTAAAAAAAAAAAAATAAATAAAATAAAATAAAATAGGTTTTTAAACAGTGGTCAATCATTTTTGGCTACATTCAATACAACAACACACCAGTGCAGCCAATCTTTTCTTCATTGAGTCTGAAGCTAGAGCATTGTGCCTGATTATTTTTTGTCTGAGTAACTAGGGGTTAACTTGAACATTTTATTTTTCAAAATTTATGACCAAAAATCCTATGAGTCTAATTTCCTGCCTTAGTGCGTACAGTATAGTAAGTTACATTAGTGAACAGAATTCAATATTTGAAGATTAAAGATATTGCCAGGTCTTGGAGTCATCTTTCCAACCATCAATGGCAGCAGTCCAGGCTAGTAATGTTGTTGTGAAAGGCTTAAGAGATTGTGTTTAACCCATAGTGAACCCAAAATACACTAGAAATGTTCTTTTAAAAGCCCTAGAAGATAGTTATCTTTTGCTACCCCTCTTTCTGTAAAAATACAATGAAGTAAAAAGTTTTGTTAATTAAGAAGCCTTATTAAAGAAAGTTAATCACTTAGATACTTGTTTGAAGCTCATTGTAATAAATTTTGTTATATAAAATTTTATTTCAAATAATGCTGCAAACCTCTTAGACATTCCAGTAAGACTCCTTACTGACAGATCTTTAAAAGTATTCAGCATTATCATTTTGCTTTATTGAGCATAGAATGAAATAGTTTTTTTCTTTCCAAATATACCCTTGATAAAGAGCTTACAAGCTTTTCATAGCTGAAAACTAATTATTACAGCAGTATTATTATTCCTAAAATTTTCCTGATTTTATTGTCTTGTCCCCATGTTGTTCAGAATCAATACAATTATTGCTCTAATTTGAGAGACGCTGTCATTAAAGTGATTCTTTAGACAGGTCTCTGGGAATGTTTTGCCCTTCCTCTCTAAAAGAATAATTACATTTTCTACTTAATGAAAAGCTTGCGGTTAAAAAGCATCTCAAGTCATAGCCAGGCAAAAACATGAAAGGAAGAGTCACTTACATGTAAATGTGAGATCCCATATCTCTTTTAGTTGCCAAACAAATTTTGTAGACCTGAAAAGGGCTAGTTTGACAGCCCTGGAGGAAATGCCCTTGCTTATTTGTTTTTATTGTTTGTTTGTTTCTTTCTTTTTTTTGAGACAGAGTCTTACCTTGTCTCCCAGACGGTAGTGCAATGGTGCAATCTCAGCTCACTGTAACCTCCACCTCTCAGGTTCAAGTGATTCTCCTGCCTCAGCCTCCCAAGTAGCTGAGATTACAGGTGTCCACCACCACGCCCAGCTAATTTTTTGTATCTATAGTAGAGACGGGAGTTTCATCATGTTGGCCAGGCTGATCTCAAACTCCTGACCTTGTGATCCACCTGCCTCGGCCTCCCAAAGTGCTGGGATTACAGGCATAAGCCATCGTGCCCAGCCTAGCCCTTGCTTACTAACAGTTAGAGCCTTAACCTATAGTAAAATCTCAGACCGAAAAACAGAGCAACTGTGGGGTTTCTTAGGAACAGGGTGTGAGAGGTAGGGCATGAAAAGTTACCTAGCAATTAAGGCAAATAGTTTTGCTAAGGAGAGAGCACAGCACCTTTATTTTGTTTCCCATTTCTTCCCCTAAAGCCAGTAGAAATTGTCCTTATATTAGTTAAACTAAGCTTGGAGATTAAGGCAGAAGTGTCCCTATCTGAGTTCAATCACTACTCCTTTCCCCCAGGATTTATTGGAGAAAATGACAATTAATGATTTCTGTGCACAAAGGGCAGGCCATTTCCTGATGACAGTAAAGGAGGATTTGAGAATGTAATGAAGAATGTTCAAACAGTAGCTGGGACATTTCTAGCAGCAGCAGAAACAGGGAACGCAGGGTGCTGTAAAGATGAATGCTAGCAAGCTGAAGCCAAGGGGCCCAACACAGGGTTTGTCTGCTAATCACATTCAAACCAACACCTTGCCAGAAAGCCACGTCCAAAGCTCTCCAAATAATGCTTGCTTCAGGGGTCAATTTTTCCAGGAGCTTTCCATGAAAAGATTTTTAATGGAAATATAAGCTTCATCTGAGCAATAAAGAAAAAAAAATGTAAATCTCTTCTCCACCTTGCATTCATTTTTCCTGCTGTATTATAGGTAAAAGAAAAACTCATCAGAAATGACTACAGAGCCAGACTCTGACCTCCTCAGATCCTGCTCCCTCTAATCAGGCCACAGTTGACTGACAGTCAGGAAATAAACCCTTCTTTCAAGGTACAGCCAGAACAGGTTTACAGCAAATGACTAATATGATCTAATCTTCCAGGAATTTCGACAGTTTTCAATTCTGGAAGATTCATATATGTCTGCTTAACTTTCTGATTCTGTCCTTCAACTGCTCATTGAATTATCCTTCAAGATTCAATCTTCTCGAATATTGAAACCTTTTTGTTATTAAACTCCAGTGAAATATCAGGGTCCACAATTTACCCAACTCCTACAGTATCCACCTGGGAGACACTGAAAAGCCAAAAGTCTAACAGCCAAAGCCTTGCTGGTAGAGGGAGTAGAAAACCACTTATCCAATTAACAAATCTTCACTAAACTGCCACTAGGAGTGCTAGCCACTGTACTAAGTGTTGCGAGTGGTACAATCATCAATTTCTGCGATGCCATTAAGGGGCACTTGGCCAAAGATCTACTTCTTCCACGAGCTCACTAATGCCTGAAATCCCTTTTAATAAGGGACAAAGTCTTTAATTTCCATTCCTATGAGAGGGAAAAAGTTTATTTAAATTCACACTGAGTTGTAAATGACTAGTATTAGCACTGATCCTCGGAGCAGATTGTAACAGGAAGGAAGAAAGAGAAGGAACAGAATAGGTAGTGCTGGAAGCCTGAAGGAAGAGGGAGTGTCGAGGAGGGGAGATAGTACAAAGAGAAAAGAGGACAAAGCAAGGAAACTGAGGGTGACAGAGACCAACATTGCCAACTCCATTATCTTACCAAAGGGCAATTCAGCATGAAACTTGAGTAAGCATCTATGGTGTCTAAAGAGGAAGATGCCAAATGCAGCTGGTGCCAGCCAGGCTCTGCAAGAGTTTTACATTTTCTTTTGAATCTGATAATAAAATACATACCCAAAGGGTTCTAATTGAAATAAAAAACGTTACTTCAAATGTAAAGCAGGATTACTAATCTTAAAATTGCAAAGGGTATTAACATATAAATTATTATTGCTAAAAGCATTTCAAACTCACTGGTACATGTGGATCATTTTCTCTGTCCCATTTCAACTATTTTTTACATTTGAAGCTCTATTTTAGACTCCACTATAAGACCAAGTCTCAAATTACTTTTATTTACAATTTGATGCATGGAGCTCTGAAATTTCTTAACATATAGTTCAAGCCCCATTCATCTTTACTTCTATCTTAATTTTCAGTGGGCTATGCAAGAAAGAGTTAATGCTTTCATGGCAAGAAGGTTCTGCTCTGCGTGTGTGTGTGTGTGTGTGTGTGTGTGTGTATTGAGGAGAGGGTTCTCTGTAATCTCGCAGAGTGCATCTTTCAAATGGA
This sequence comes from Callithrix jacchus, assembly GCF_049354715.1. Classification (NCBI taxonomy): domain Eukaryota; kingdom Metazoa; phylum Chordata; class Mammalia; order Primates; family Cebidae; genus Callithrix; species Callithrix jacchus. The sequence goes on from NC_133524.1 coordinate 96,822,004, forward strand.
GACATAAATGAAACCTGAGTCACAAGTCAGGAGACCACATTCTGCATTGATAATGCAAGTTCTCTGAAGCTCCTTACCCTGCCAAAGAGGAGACAAGCTATGGGGCTGACACACTGCTGCTATCATGATGTCATTCTTCTGAGTAGGGTGTGCTGGGACTGTCACATTCAGCCAGTTTCTTGAAATTAGCATGCTCTTTTTGGTGCTTTTCTTTTTCATGTGGTCTTTTAGAACCTTAGGATAGTTGATGAAAAGAATGCTTATGTACAGCTGACAACAGGAAGGATCTTTATGAGCTCTGTGGGAAAGAGACACTTCATATATAAAGAAGGACAATTTAAAGAAGGGGTTTCTTTCTAGCTATCATTTCTCTGACAGACAGTAATGTCTCTCCTGCTGGTAGATTTCAGGGCAAGGAGGTTTGTGTAAGTTGTCATGAAATTCATTATCATACATTTATGCTCTAAAAATGTAATTGGAGCCACCCTTCATGTGTGCTACATTTAAAGTAGCCATTCTAATAAAACCTTATCCACATAAAGTACTAACAAGAACTCCAAGATGGAAAAGAGATGTTTTTTTCATTACTGAATCATATCTCAGAGCTGAGGACAATCACAATACATAAGCCAAGTACAGCAGAACTTAGCCTTTTCAGGGGTGGCACAGTTACCTTTCCATTTGAGAATGCCCACCCCTAGCCAAAAGGCTTTACAAAGCAAGATTCATTTGACAAATCAGTTCACAATCCACCTAACTCACTTAGCTTTCATGCTGCTTCAGTATGCTGAATAAATAGCAGAAATGTGTGTGTTATACTGAAAAGATTAGGTATAGAAAAAGCATACCTCAATACAATAAAGGCCATATGTGGCAAACCCACAGCTAACATCATACTGAACAGGGAAAAGCTTTCAGCTTTTCCTCTAACAACTGGAACAAGACAAGGATGCCCACTTTCACTGCTCTGATTCAACATAGTACTGGAAGTTCTAGCCAGAGAAATTAGGCAAGAGGAAGAAATAAAGGACATCCAAACATCCAAATTGGAAAAGAGGAAGTCAAATTGTCCCTCTTTGCAGTTGACATGATCTTACACATAGAAAAACCTAAAGACTCCACTAAAAAAAACGCTTAAAACTAATAAACAAATTCAGTAAAGTTGCAAGATAGAAAATGAACATACAAAAACCAGTCGCATTTATATACACCAATAATGAACTAACTGAAAAATAAACCAAGAAAGCAGTTCCATTTATAATAGCTACCAAAAATGTAATACTTAGAAATAATTTAACCAAGGAGGTAAAAGATCTCTACCATGAAAGCTACAAAACACTGATGAAATAAATTGAAAATGACACAAAAAACTGGAAAGACATCCATGTTTTTGAGCTAGAAAAATTAATATTGTTAAAATGGCCATACTACCAGTTGATCACAGTGGCTAATGCCTGTAGTCCCAGCACTTTGGGAGGTGCACTTGAGCTCAGGAATTCCAAACTATCCTGGGCAACATAGAAAGACTTTGTCTCTAAAAATCTTTAAAAATTAGCTGGCGGTGAAGGCACACACCTGTGATTCCAGCTACTCAGGAGGCTCAGGTGGGAGAATCATTTAAGCCTGGGAGGTCAAGGCTGCAGGGAGCTGTGATCATGCCACTGCACTACAGCCTGGGTGACAGAGCAAGACCCTGCCTCAAAGAACAAAACAAAACAAAATGAAAACATACTGCCCAAAGCAATCTACACATTCAATGCAATCTCTATCAAAATACTGATGACATTCTTCACAGAAATAGAAAAAAACATCCTAAAATTCATATGGAACCACAAAAGGCCCCCAATAGCTAAAACCAATCCTGAGCAAAAAGAACAAAGGTGGAGGGATCATACTACCTGACTTCAAAATATACTATAAAGCTATAATAACCCAAACAGCATGGTATTTAATAAATACAGATGTATTTATTAAATACATGGTATTTTTATTAAATACATGGTATTTAATAAAAATATACACATAGGTTAATGAAATAGAATAGAGAACTCGGAAATAAATCCACATATTTACAACCAACTTACTTTCAACATACACTGGGGAAAGAATAGTCTCTTCAATAAATTCTTCCGGAAAAAAAATGGGTATCGATATGCAGAAGAATTAAACTAGATCTCTATCTCCCACGATATATAAAAATAACCCAAAAATGGAACAAACACTTAAATGTAAAACTCAAAACTATAAAACTCCTAGAAGAAAATACAGGGGAAATAATTTATAACATTAATCTGGGCAAAGATTGTATAGATAAGTCTTCAAAATCACAGGCAACAAAAGCAAATATAGACAAATGGGAACATATTAAACTAAAAAGCTTCTGCATTGCAAACAACTGGCAGAGTGAAGAGACAACCCATTGAATGGGAGAAAATATTTGCAAACTTCATTTGACAAGGAGCTAATATCCAGAATATACAAGGAACTAAAAAAACTCAAAAGTAGAGAAAGAAATATTTCCAAATGTGGGCAAAGGATCTGAATGGCTATTTCTCAAAAGAAGACATATAAATGATCAACAGGTATATGACAAAATGTTACACATCACTAATTAAATGGGAATTGCAAATTAAAATCACAATGATATATAATCTCATCCCAGTTAGAATGGCTATTACTAAAAAGACAAAAAACATAACAGATGCTGGTGAGGATGTGGAGAAAAGGGAACTCTTATACACTGTAGGTAGGAAGGTAAATCAGTACAGCCATTATAGAAAACAGTGTGGAGATTCTGTAACAAACTAAAAACCAAAAATAGGACCACCATGTGATCCAGTAATTCCACTACTGTGTATTTATCCATAGGAAAGGAAATCAGTACATTGAAGAGGTATCTGCATGCTCATGTTTATTGTAACATTATTCACAATAGCTAAGATACAGAATCAAGCTAAGTGTCCATCAAGAGATGAATGGATAAAGAAAATGTGGTGTATACATAATGGAATACTATTCAGTCACAAAAAAATAAAATCCTGTTATTCATGGCAACATGGATACACCTGGAAGACATTACGTTAAATAAGTTAGGCACAGAAAGATAAATACTACACGTTCTCACACATATATGGGAGCTTAAAAAGTTGAGCTCATAGAAGTAGAGAGTAAAATTGTGGTCACTAGAAGATGGGAAGAGTGGAGATGGGGAGGGAAGGGGAGGGAGGAGTTGGTTAATGGATAAAAAAATTACAGCTAGATAGGAATAAGTTCTCATGTTCTATAGCACTGTAAACTGACTACAGTTGGCAATGATTTACTGTATATTTTCAAATAGCTAGAAGAGAGGATTGTGAATATTACCAACACAAAGAAATGATCAATGTTTCAGGTGATACATATTCTAATTACCTGATTTAACCATTATATATTATATACATGTATCAAAATATGACTATGTATCCCATAAATATGTACAATTATTATGTGTCAAATAAAAATAAAAGAAGAAATTTAAAAACAAATGTGGGACTTAGTAAATTTGGGATCCAGGTCTGGCTCAGTCACTGATCAGTGTCAAAACCTTAATGGGTCTCCGTTTTCTTATCTATATAATGGAAGAAATGTCACTTGAACACAATAATACTTGAGCTTCCTGTTCCACATAATTTCAAATGTGGCAATGAATATTAAAGCAATTTGAACTGTATACAATCCAATACAAACGCAAAAATGAATTATTCTTCCCACTCCAGAGGAGAATGAGGAATTCCATTAGGAAAAAATAATGCCTAATTTTTCTGTTCTGGAAAATATTCACAAGACCTTTTCTACTATTAAACTATGACTGTTGGGCTTTCAATCCATTATCAATTCAATTCTACCTCTAGTTCCCCCTCTGTCCCAGGCTTTTTCTCTGTAAAGCTTTCCTGTATCTGTGTCCCCAAGGATACTCTATTTTTTTCTTATATCTAATGTTGCTATTGAGAAGTCTGAGACCAAACTGATTCTTATCTCTTTGTAGGTATACTATTTTTTCTTTCAGGATGCGTTTAGAATTTTCTCTTTGTTTCTCTTAATGTTCACTATACAGTATCTAATATAGGTTTTCCGTTTTGCTCCTATTTAGCACTCTGACTCTTCCCAAAATGAAGGTTTTTTTAGCTATTTTTCCATTCCAGAGAATTCATCTACATTATTTTTTAAAACAATTATCTCCATTTTTATTTTCCCTATTTCTTAGACTCCTTTTATTTAGTATTATCACTTTTAGTTCCAAATTCCATATCCTTTAGCTTTTTTATATATTTTTTCTATTTCCTTATCCTTCCCTGCTGCCTCCTAAAAAAGTTCCTCAATTTTACCTTGAACTCACTAACTTGTTCTTTAGCTACATTTATCCAACTACTGATTCTACCAGTTATATTTTTTTAGGGACAAGGTCTTGCTCTGTCACCCAGACTGGAATACAGTGGCATGATTACGGCTTGCTACAACCTCAACCTCCCAAGCTCAAGTGATTCTCCTACCTAAGCCTCCAGAATAGCTGGGATTACAGGCACACATCACCACACTTGATTAAAAAAAAAAAAAAAAACTTCTTATTTTTTTGTAGAAATGGGGTCTCCCTATGTTGCTCAGGTTGGTCTCAAACTCCTGGCCTCAAGCAATCCTCTCACCTTGGCCTCCCAAAGTGCTGAGATTGCAAGCAAAAGCCACTGTATCCAGCCCTCAATTGTATTTTTTATTTTAATAATTATATTTTTAAGACTAGAATTTCCGCTTCCTTCCATGACTGAATAACTAGCACTGGACCTGCCCTCCTACCATAAGTAAGTAGAAAACTGGACAAAATATAGGAAACAATTGCTTCTAGACAGTAAACAAAAGGCAGTACAGAACTATGATCTTTGAGATAAAAGAAATAAATTATATAATCTCTGTGACTGCCTAGTTTGCTGCTTGAAGGCAATTTCTCGACCACAGCATAAGGATGGAAAACCCAAGCAGAGCACAGTGATCTTACTGACTTAGGAGACAGAGATCTGAGTACAGGTAGGCTCAGACAGCTAAAATTTGTGAGGCAGTGTATAAGAAAGGAAGAAATTATGCAAAGAAAGAACTCCAAAATTTGTCATAGGGCTCCCTTGAGTCTTTCCTGAATACTGAGTTGTGCATACATAGAGTGAAACTCCCATAAGGATGGGCAAAGAACAACTGCTGGAGGGCTGTAAGCTGAACAATTTCCAGAGCTCAACTAGAACAGGGAAATGTTTGATTTCCAATCAGCCAGAGTGAAGAAATGTCATTGAGTACCCAGGAATTTGAGTTGAGACCCCAAAATGATCACACATTCATAGTATCCTTGTCCTAGACTAGAGTGAAAGCTACCCTAGACCTATAATAACAAGCCTATAAACAAGCCTTGAAAGTTTAAAGCTGACATGAAAGTGACTTAACTGCCTGCCAAATAAAACTCAACATTCTTTAAAGTAAGACAATAAAATTCAGGCACTCAACAACAAAACATTCACAATATCTAGCATCTAATTAAAAAGTACTAGACAAGCAAAGAAACAGGAAAATATGACCTGTAACAGAAAAAAAAATAATAGATGACAGAAAAAAACAGAAAGGCTAGAATTAGGACACAAAAATTTAGAAACGCTATTAAAATATGTTCAAGGGTTCAAAAGAAAACAAACATAATGAGGAAAGAAAGGGAAAGAATTTTAAAAGGACCAAATAAAACTACTAGAGCTAAAAAAGTATATTTGAAATAGAAATTTTACTGATTAACATCAGATTAGACACTGCAGAAAAATGAGTAAATTTGAAGACATAGCAATAGAAAGTATCCAAATTGAAACACAAAAAGAAAAAAAAATGTATGAAAAAATGATAACTAGAGCCTCAGTGATATGTGGGACAATGTCAAGTGGTATCACTCATATATAATTGAAGGCCCAGACTGAGGATTTAGAGAAAACATCTGAAGAAATAATGGCTAAAATTTTCAAAATTTGATGATAACTATAAATCCATAGATTCAAAAAGTTCAACAAATTCCAAGCAGTATAAACAGAAAAAGAACCAGACCAAGGCACATCAAAATCAAGGTGCTAAAAATTAATGATAAATTAAGAATCTTAAATGCAGCCAAAGGAAAACAAAGCCTATGTATAAGGGAACAAAGATAAAGATTAACACTGACTTATCAGAAATAATGTAAACTGGAAAGCAATGGAGAGACATTAAAACAGTGTGATGGTTAATACTGTCAACTTGATTGGATTAAAGGAAGCAAAGTATTGATCCTGCGTGTATCTATGAGGGTGTTGCCAAAGGAGATTAACATTTGAGTCAGTGGGCTGGAAAAGGTAGACCCACCCTTAATCTGGGTGGGCACAATCTAATTAGCTGCCAGCATGGCTAGAATATAAAGCAGGCAGAAAAATGTGAAAAGACTAGACTGGCCTAGCCTGCCAGCCTACATCTTTCTCTCGTGCTGGATGCTTCCTGCTCTCAAACACTGGACTCCAAGTTCCTCAGTTTGGGGACTCAGACTGGTTCTCCTTGCTCCTCAGCTTGCAGACAGCCTGTTGTTGGATCTTGTGATCGTGTGAGTTAATGCTTAATAAACTCCCCTTTACATATATATACATATATAGAGAGAGAGAGAGAAAGAAAGAGTCTATTAGTTTTGTCCCTCTAGAGAACCCTGACTAACACAAGTAGTGAAAGAAAAAAAACCTGTTAACCTAGAATGCTATATCCAAGGAGGGAAAAAAACCTTCCAAAATAAAGCTAATTATATACCTTGTCAGGCAAACCAACCAAACCTGAGATAATTTCTTGCCAGCAAACCTGCACAAAAAGAAATATTATACCCAATGCCTGGATCTTGGTTTCTAATGTCATTCTGCAATACAAGGGACCAGGGATCCTCACAAAATGGCTGACTTTAAGGCTGGGGCTATGAACATACAAGAATAGCCTGGAGTATTGCATAGTACCAGAAAGTAAGAAAATGCTAAAAAATAAAAATGATAGGGGTATGCCAAAGGAACACATCAATCAACTAAAATTGCTTTCAAAGGTCAAAATTGGAACAATTGGAATAAGAAAATAAATAAAACAGTGTGAGATTATAACTAAAAACATAAAATAAACATTCACATGAGTCCTAACTGATGTAAACAAATAATTTCGTAAAAAAATAAATGAGGGAGAATAGAGAAACCGTCCCATACAAAAGAATTTTAAATCATATATGAGGGTACTTCTTCCCAAGGAGGTGGAGCATAACTCCTTACTCCTGAAATTTGGTCTGCACATAATGACTTCCTTCCAAAGAGTACAGTATGAAAAAGAGAGAAAAAGAACAACTTTTTGGTGGAGAAACTTGAAAAATACTACCTCAGCCAAGGGATCGAAGTTGACATCACTAACGAGAAGTCATGCTGATATCATGTGCCACTGATATAATGTGGTGAGAATGGCACTTTACCTCTGTGGTCTTTTTTCCAAGAACATATAACCCCAGTCTAAATCAGAGAAAAGCATCACACAAACCCAAATACAGGACATTTTACAAAATACCTAACGAGTAATCCTTAAAGCTGCCAAGGTCATTAAAAACAAAGAAGGTCTGAGAAACTGCCATAGTCAAGAGGTGCCTAAGAAGACATGACAACTAAATGTAACGTGGTATCTTAGATGTGACTCTGGGACAAAGAAAAAAGGCAAACAAAAATACAGTATGGACTTCAGTTAATAATAATGTAGCAATATTGATTACTTAGTTGTGTAAACCAAAAAGTATCTGAGACAGGTTTCAATTAATTTAGAAGTTTATTTTGCCAAGGTTAAGGACACGTGCCTGGGATATAGGTCTGTGCCATTCTCCAAAGATGATTTTGAGGGCTTCAGTATTTAAAGGGGAAAGCAGGTTGGAGGGGAAAGAGGGAGGGTGTGGTCACAACACTGAATCCTTATGTTACAAAAAGGGAGCTGGTAGGGGAATAGTAAATTATGTATTCATCTCATGCTTACTATAAGATAAGGTGAATATAGAGTACCTACCTATGGAGACATTTAGCTTTTTATCTGTAGCTATCTGTATAGGAATAAAAAGAAAAGCAGCTTCTTACATCACTCAGCCTTCAACTGATTTTGTTTTCTTTTGGCATAGTGAATTGGGGTCCCAAGTTTGTATTTTCCTTCCACATTTGTAACAAACGTACCATACTAATGTAAGATATTGACAACAGGGGAAACAGGATGCACCGTATAAGCTACTTTATCTAATAATGTATGTTATAAAAGAACTAATGGCCATGCCCTAGTCTACTCCTAATAGAGAGTTCCAAACGTCACAGAACCACTGTTAGTCCTATTTCCTGGCACCTTATGAAGAACAAATCTGGTCAGTCACTCCTCTGGTCAAGCAATTCATCAGACCTAAGAGGGGGTGAAGGAATGAATGCCAGAGTAATTGGTTCTCTCTCCGAATACTCATCAACTCCTTACCCCAGCAGGACTTTGGCCTGGTCCACCTACACAGGCATTCTGGACTATTGCAAATTGATCATTGCAGTCATTGAATGAGGCAATAATCATTCCAAGGCCACACAGGGGAGAGGCAGGAATAGCGCTCAAGAAGTTTTCCTCTGTCCTATCTTATCACTGCTGCCTCTGGATCCTCTGCACCCAACATTCTACGCACACCACTAGGTCAAGGCAGCATGCAGTATCCCGAGGGATTTCTCACAGTGTTATGGTTTTTGCTGCTGCTACTGCTGTTTCTAGAATCTATGTTTCTCTCCAGCTTCTACAGTTTCTCCAGGGTTCATTTTGGGGAGGGAAACAGCATCTCATTTATCAGGAATTGTAAATATAACTCTGGTTAGATGCTTCCTCTGTGCACAGAATTTTACTTGCATTACCTCATTTGATACTTTCAACAACTCTATGAAGTACATGCTATTGTTATACCATGTACAGATGAGGAAACTGCAGCACAGGAACATTAAGCAACATGCACAAGATCACACAGCTGTAAGAGATGGAAACAAAATTTAAACCCATTCAGTCTTAGAGACCAGAATCTTTGTTTATCGTCAGATACCCAGTGACTAACAGATTGTGAGTACTCAAAATGATTTGTTTAATATTTGCCCAATAATGAGCGAATGAATGGATGGTAAAAATTACACTACCAGCTTCACCAGCAATCTTATTCCTCATGTTTTCCTCTGTTTGATTGCCTTAGTATCTCGAAAATATACTATGAAGCCAGTCAATGTATCTAAGTAGTGCATTCTACTTTCAGTTTTTACCATTTAAAGAAACATATTTGCATTTCTAATAAATAAAACACTTGCCTTTTGATTTTTCTGAGCCAACACAGGTGACAAATTCTCATTACCAGAGCTCTATCTCAAAAGCTGGCTTGTGTGCTCACTTTGATTCCTTCTAGAAGTAGTTTCTTCAAAAGAAAGAATGTAAATGGCCATCAGGCATACAGGAAAGATGCTCAGACTCAACAAGTATGAATGAAATACTAGTTTAATATTAAAACAATGGCAAAATATCATTATTCAAACTAGCAAAAAATTAAAGCTAATTACCAATATAGGTAAGGGTTCTAGGAAACAGGCTTTCTTATACATTGATTTGGTCTTTGGAGTTTAAATTGGCACAGCCTTTTTAAAAGAAAATTTGCCAAATTCTAACACTTAAATGTACAGACATGTTGACTCAAGATTTTCATTTCTAGAAATTTATGCTACAAAAAAAGCTTGTGTTGTACAAACATATCTGTTGTAGCTTAATTTATATAAAAACTGGAATAAGTGAAATTTCTCTTAATGGAAGAATGGTTACATAGACTAAGACAATGGAATACTATGGAGTCATAGAATGAGAGAAACCTATATGTTTTTACAGGGAAAAGTATCCGTATTGATAAATGAAAAGTACAGAAAAGCCTATAAAATATTATTCAATATTTATAAACCAAAACTAATTTATATATCTGAATATATACATTTTTGATATTCACATGAAAAATCTAGTTATTCCAATCTATCAATAGTAGTTAGCGCTGGGGGAGTAAGATTAATGGGATGGTGGAGCCTCACTTTTGTAATATTGAAATTTTTTAACAACCTAATACCTCTTTTGTAATTTTTAAACATGTATATCTGAGAGTAAAGAAAGAAAAAAGGAAGGAAGGAGGACTAATATTTGCTTGGAATCCTCACTAAAATCAAATAGAACTACGTTTGAAAAAGAGCCAGGAATCATAAGGGCTTTGTTTTATTTGATGTCTTCTAGACTTGAGCTTATAGGGAAAGCTCTCTAGGCTCTCTAAGTTCTTGTGAAGAACTCAATCTCTCCTAACAGAAAACTCGTGTGTTTTTAGGTTGTTAAGCTAGTGATCGGGGCATGCCGAACCCTTTGGGGAGAGAAGAAATCCTGACAATTGCTTTAGTCCTTGAAAGAAAATGGATTTAAACACAAAAGGAAAATGTTCTCATTTTTTCTTATGTTAATGATTTGAATATATACACATACATGTACATGTACATATACATATATGTATGGATCAGCAGTAACTATCTTGCCTCAGCTACACATTAGAATGTTTCTTCAGTTGTCAGAGGTTGCTGGCCAGATTCTTGCTATTTCCAGTGTCTATAGTTAGGCAGATAAGGGGCCATGCAAAGTTATAGTGAGGATCTGAATAGATGAATGATCTGAACACTGCAAGAAGATAAAAGCCAGGGTTCTGGTGGAGGGTTGAATAGGCAGCCTCTTTTTGCCTCCAACTCCAGATGGTATGACCATCTCATTGTTAGACCTATGTTTCTCATAATATGTCTTGAGGGAAAAAAGTCTAATCTCACGTTAAAGATGAGTATCCTTCTTGATAAGACTATAATAGTGTATTCAGTCAGCACCCTGGCCTTTCTTGCTGTAGCTGAAATGAGTAGTTGTATAATTAACCAGAAACCGATTAATTTATGCAACGCTTTACCATCACTTTCATTTTCATCATGAAGACCACTCCTACCAATTCTGACCCTCACAACAATAGTAATCAATATTAAGCATACATAGCTTAGCTTGTTCAAAGGATGAGAAAAATAATGAAATAAAGTTAACAAGCACCAAAAAGCACAACTTACATTGTTACAGCCATATTTCTTTATATAACATATTCAGAATAGCAGTGACTACAGTTTGACAACCACTTCTGTGACCTATTGGCCTGAGAAACACAGCCCTGTAATTATTTAGGGGGAAATGGGCATGGAATTTAGACAGAAGGGATGTCCAATCAGTAGAAGATAAGTCTACATTTGGAGAGTAAAAGCAAAAGACTAAATTACACTGTGTAGGTATGGTAGACCCATACTTACCTAAGAAAGGTAATGAAAAGTTGGCACAAATAGGATGTCAACAATGTAAGTGTATCTCAACCATTCTGGTAGCAGGAAATCTTCACAAGATAATATATTTGATTTGAGCTTTTTCATAAGCTATAGTAAGTACAGAATCATTACTCGTGCCCAATCATTTAGGAGTCTGGAGTCTGCAAAACTCAAGGAGTAGGGGTTGGAGGCCCTTTAAATTCTTGCTAATGTGTGATCCCCAGACCAGTAATATAAGCATCACCTGGGAGGTCATTAGAAATACAGAATCACAGGCCCCATTCCAGACATAAATCAGAATCTGCATGTTAAGGTGCCCAGGTGAGCTGAGATTTTCTGCTCTAGATGTTAGCTGGGAGTTGTACTTGCCTAATTTCAAGCACCAGAGCCATGTCTCCAGTAACTAAATCCCAGCATCTACCCCGATTCCTAGTCTGACAGCCAAACTCTGAGGAGAGAGAAGTGCACAATAGTATTAGCTGATGGTCTAATCAACCAACATTTATTAAGCTTTTACTGTGTACCCAGCCAAGTGTTAGGTCCTTAGAGAGACAAAACAGGAAGCTCCCTGTTTTCAAGAACTGAATATTCTTGCTGGGGGAAGCATTTCCGTATGCCAATTCACTTGCGCACCTTCTCTCCCTTTCTTTCTCCTACTCTAGCCACAACAGAACTGATACCTGTTCTCCAAATGTGCCCTTTGCTTTTCTGCCTTTGTACTCAATATTCTCTCCACCTGCAACTTTTCCTGTCCACCCCATCTTCAACCTACATATCCCTCAAAGTCCAGCTCCTGCCTACCCTAGTTTACTCTGTCTACCATCCCCCAGAGTGCATTTCTATGTGTGCCTCTTGACCATTATCCAGTAACACTTGGCTTCAAGCTAGCTGAAAAGATTGAAGTTTTTTGAAGCCGAGAAGAAACTTCATGTGGAGTTTCCCATTTCTCCCAGCTAAACATAACAATTCTCTTCATTCTTGCACTTAGGGTGATCCTAGAACCATCTCTTCTTCCAAATATTTCAGTTCGTTGCCAAAGCACTGTAGAGGTTAAAGCATTGTTAAAATGTCTCACCTAGCTTAAAACCAAATTTTAGGACTTCATCAACCTTTGAAAGGTTTTATTCAGGGATCAAAATGTTGGTCCCCAAACACTGGACTTCCCCCAAAATATTTCTCACTCTCCTATATGGTTTACACAAAGCAACAAACACACGAACACACATAAACTCAGAGACCCAAAGCAAGTCACCTGCATTATCAAACACCGGGTGTAATTCTCAGTGGATACTCTAGATGGTAGCATTGTGCATTTTATTCTCCTATTCTTTTCATTGATTTTTCTAATTCATCATTTTATATGTCAGGAAAGACGTGTGTGGAGGGGAGAAAGGTCGAATATTAATTTTATATTAATATAAATCTATAATTAGTTGAAAAATAATGACGATATTAAAAGCTTTTCCAAAATTTTGTTGCCTCTTAGCCAATTTCCTGACTCTTCCCTATGGCTCAAATTCTTGGTCCATACCATTGACTCCATTATCTCATATCGCACTCACTGTCCAACCCTTTGCCATCTTCCTCACCCAACCCTTCTAAAATCATTATTTCGTTAACCTCCCCAGTGATTTCCTACTAGCTAAACCCAACTGCCCCTTCTTAGGGCTCATCCTAACTCATTTCTCTGAAACATTTGCGAGGTGATTAACTTCCTCCTCCCTCCTCTCAATTCTCTCAACTTCTTTATTTTGAAATTTTTCAAACCTACAAAAAACTGAAACAATACCACAAAGAGCAGCCACGTACTTTCACTTAGATTGACCATTTAATATGTTACCATACTTCCTCCCATTTTTTTCACTCTCCTTTACTCCCTCTCCTCCCGTTCCCACCTCCCCATCTCTTTCCAGACATCATGGCACTCTAAATACTTCAGCATACATTTCCTAAGTTGTAGATATAACCAAACCTGAAACAAATTTTTCAACATGTATCTCCTGGGAATAAGTACATCCTCCTATGACACTTCCTTGTTGAAACTCTTTCCTTTTTATGCTTGATTCTTCTTCTACTTCTGACCACACTTTTCTAGAGACATAAGGTAGACAGGGTGGAGAAGAGCAATGAATCTGGCCCTGGTTTAGCCACAAATCAACTCTGTGGTTTCCAAGAAAAACACATTTTGCTTAATTATAAAAATAACACACGCTCATTGTAGAAAACAGGGGAAATACAAAGTTTAAAGAACATAAAAACTATCTAAACCTACTCTCTGAGATGATTACTCCAAAAACATTTTTATAGTCATTCCCAAAGCATAATCTATTTTATACCATTGAGCTGGTATGATAAATAAAACTTTCTATCCTGTATTTTCACTTAACATTGAAAATAAGCATTAAAAACTTTTCATAAAATATTTTTATTGGCTGAACATTATTCTATTATTTTATTGAATGTAGTCTCAAAGAAAAGATGAAACATTCATTTTAAAAAGTAGCAAAAGGCTCAAAGGGCAATTCGTAAAGGAATACAAATGGCCAAAAGTTCATTAAAACAAGTATTGAACTAGTAGTAAAATTAAAAATGACACCATTTTTATCTATCAAACTGACAAAAAATGTTTTTAAAAAAAGATATAATAACCAATGTTGGAAAAAAATGAGAGGAAACATAAACACTGATGATTAGAATATGAATTAGTATTTTTTGGATAAAATCTGCAGTGCATAATTTTAAAAACCTTAAAAATATACATACACTTTAGCAAATATGTTTGTAGGAATTTATTTTAATAATATAATTGGGCCATTGCACCACAATACATGCACAAAGATATTCATAGCAGTGTGATTTATTACTGGTTGTTTCCAATCTATTGCTAAATAAAAATAATATGAAATTAACTCAGTAAATTATAACACGACCATACAACATAACACTAAGCAGCCACTAAGTATATTGTTCAATAATAAAATTATATGAAAATTATGATTTTTCTGTTGCACATTTCTATATTCCTTGAGTTTTTTCCAATAAGCACATATTGCTTCTGTAATGAGTAGAAAACAAAGATTTTTTAAATGTTGTAGAGATATTTATTAGCATGAAATATATTAACAATAAATTAATAATTGAATAAAACCATTTTTAGAAAATATGCATCGTATGATGCTATTTTAATGGCTTTAATAATATCATTTGCATGTCATACAGTTTATTTATTTAAAGTGAACAATTCCATGGTTATTAGTACATTTACAGAGCTGGTGCAACCATCACTATAATCTAATTTTAAAATATTTTCACCATCCAAAAGAAACTCCTCTCCCATTCCCCCATTCCCATCTTCAGACCTAGACTACCACTAAACTACTTTTTGTCTCTATGAATTTACCATTGTAGAAATTTCATACACATGGGATCATACCATACACAGTCTTTTGTGATTCCTTTCATTTAATAGTATTTTCAAGTTTCATCCATGTTGTAGTATGTATCAGTCATTTAATTTTTTATGAATGAATAATATTCCATTGTGTGAATAAAACACATTTTATTCATCCATTCATCAATTGATGGACACTTGGCTTCTTTTTGTTTCTCGGCTATTATGAATAATAGTGTTTGTGTGAACATGTTTTTACTTTTTTGATCACGAAGAGTGGAATCGTTAGGTCATATGGTTATACTAGGTTTAACTTTTGGAGAAACTATGAAACTGTTTTCCACAGAGACTGCACCATTTTACATACATATCAGCAGTGTATGAGGGTCACAATTTCTCCACATTTTCACCAACACTTGCTATTATCAATCATTTATTATTGCCATTCTAGTATATATGAAGTGGTATCACTTTATAATTTTGATTTTCATTTTCTTACTGACTAATGATACTGAGCACCTTTTCACATGCTATTGGCCATTTGTATATCTTCTTTGGAAAAATGTCTATTCAAACCTTCACTTGTTTGTTTACTTTTAAAAATTGAGTTGTCTTTTTATTACCGAGTTTTAAGAGTTCTTTATATGTTTTGGATACCAGTTCCATGTCATATATATGACTTTGCAAATATTTTCTCCCGGTCTGGGAGCTATTTTTTTCACCTTTTCAGTATCATTTAAAAGACAAAAGTTGTAACTTTACTGAAAATCAGTTTTGTTTTGTTTTTCTTTGTTTGTTTGTTTGAGACGCAGTCTCACTCTGTCACCAGGCTGGAGTGCAGTGGCGTGATCTCGGCTCACTGCAACCACCGCCTCCCAGGTCCAAGCAATTCTCTGCCTCCGC
Source organism: Callithrix jacchus (assembly GCF_049354715.1). Taxonomy (NCBI): domain Eukaryota; kingdom Metazoa; phylum Chordata; class Mammalia; order Primates; family Cebidae; genus Callithrix; species Callithrix jacchus. The sequence goes on from NC_133524.1 coordinate 96,837,739, forward strand.
CTCCCAAGTGGCTGGGATTACAGGTGCCTAGCGCCACGCCTGGCTAATTCTTTTGTATTTTTAGTAGAAATGGGGTTTCACCATGTTGGCCAGGCTGGTCTTGAACTCCTGACCTTGTGATCCACCTGCCTCAGCCTCCCAAAGTGCTGGGATTACAGGTGTGAGCCACCGCACCCGAACAGTTATCTTTTTTTTAATGGCTGTTGTTCTTGGAGTTATATCTAAGAAAACACTGCTTAACCCAAGGTCACAAAAATTTACTCCTATGTCTCCTTGTAAGAGGTTTTGTTTTGGTTTGTTTGTTTGTTTGTTTGTTTGTTTGTTTGTTTGTTTGTTTGTAGACAGAGTCTTGCTCTGTCGCCAGGCTGGAGTGCAGTGGGGCGATCTCAGCTCACTGCAACTTCCGCCTCCCGGGTTCAAGCAACTGTACTGCCTCATTCTCCCGAGTAGCTGGGACTACTTGTAAGAGTTTTATACTTTTACATCTTACATGTAGGTCTGTGATCCGTTTTGAGTTAACTTTTGTCTAAGGTGTACTGTGGGGTTTCAAATTTTATTCTTTTGTATATGGATATCCATTGTCTTAGCACTATCTGTTGAAAACGCTGTTCTATGTTCAGTGAATTGTCATGGTCCCTTTGTAAAAAACCAATTGATCATAAATATTAAAGCATTATTTCTGACCTCTCAATTTTATTTTTTTGATCTGTATATCTATACTATGCCAGCATCACAACTTGTTATTTTCAGGTATATTAATGTACAAAGAGAAAAAAACTGAAAATACATGGATCAAATTATCAAAAATAAAATATTCTATTGTATGTATGTACCATATATATTTAACTGCTTTCCTCTTTGGGGGAATTTTAAGCTACTTACACACTTTCACTCTAATAAGTAACATTGTGATGAGCATCCTTCCACAAAAACTGCTGTATTTCAAGTTACTTTCTTAAGGTAGATTCCAATCAGTGCACCCACTGAGTCAGGAGTAAGAGTATTTTTAAGATTCTGTAGATATATAGATGAGAGAAAGAAAATGAGAGAAAAAGCCAGAGGAAAGAAGGAAAGAAATTTGTGTTTGTATGTTTATATACATGTCAAAATTAATTTACACATAATCTGTATCAGTTTCTACCCCCAACAAGATGTGTTACTTGGAGAAAGTCACCCATAATCTCTCTTAGGTTTTTCATCTATCCAGTGAAGTTAACACAGCCACCCTTTACTTGTTTACAAGAATGTTGGAAGAATCAAATAAAATCCTTGGTACGATAGAGCTATAACAAATTTTTAAAGTTCTGTAGACATATAGGGTATTGTTAGTTCCATTTATTTTGTCCAATTATGATCAATATGCATTTAATGAGCATCTACTTCCTGCAGAGAACTATGAGAGGCACAAAAATAAAGCAAAAATTAATGAAAAGGGAAGAAAATGATTTATTGACAAGATTGCAAGCTACTTGGAGATAGAAACCATATTTCATAAAGGATGTAAGAAAAGTATTATAGTACGAAGGAATATGATAGCTATTATAACAGATGTTATAAACAAAATTGTTTGGATTCACAGAAGATGAGATTAATTTTAGTCAGGGAAATGAGAAAGACTTCCCAAAAGAGGTAGTATTTAGGGTAGGAGTGGAAGCTTGATGGAGGTTGTCATGTTTCATTAAGAAGACCATGTCTGTAAAGAGATATTTTTTAAGTTCATTCTATCTTTACTCTATTTCTGATTGGTTTCCCTTATTCTTATCTTTTCCCAAAATTACTATTTTATTTACCTAACTATAAAGTTAGCTTTTTCATGCCAGACCTGGAGTGGTTAAAGATACCTCCTGATGATCAAATACTTAGAATACTGTAACTTTGTTGTGCCTTCCCCAGAAAGTCTACCCTAGGTTTTCATGCAATTGAAAAGACCCATTTTTATACTTTCACCTCATCCACCATATAAGGAACTGTCGAAATTATTGACTCAGACTGATCAGATACGTTTTCATTTGTTGTGACCCTAGTCGTATTACTGTCATAATCAAAATGTGTTTGTTCTTCAATACTATTGACATTGTCTTGGGAAATAATTATCTATGGATCTCAACACTTCGGTATCTCTTGCAAGCAGAGACAATGATTATTTTCAAAGATTTTTTTTACAGCAAAGAGTCATGAAAGATTCAGATAGTGTCTCTCTCTCTAAGACAGAGGGCTGATTTGTTTATTGTTCAGTAAAATATAAGTTTCCCTCCCACTCTGCTCCTGTAGATAAGGTCCTCTAGCCAAACAATCTTCCTTATTGAGGGGATAAGACACACAGTTTTTGCTTATCCCTGAGTGATTGGTTTCAGTTTCCTGCCATCTTTCAAAATTATTGAAACAAGTCAATCACGTTCCCCAGAAGAACTAGGAGTCACCTTATCCTCTTGATACTACAAAGCTTACCTTCTAAAGCCCCTGGCTGTTAACTCTGTTCCCACATGTCACCCCTCGTGGCCCTGCATGTCATGTGGTGTCCTTCTCCACTAGGCTGTGAGTATATATCATTAACGAACTGCTATGGACCTTACCTGTCCAGCGTTGAGTTATGTGTTTGGTCACTTTAATAACCATGGGGGAGGAATCCGCCTTTATCAACGGGTTAAACAGGAGGTGATCAAGACATCCAGAATAATAAAAATAATGTATCCTTTTAGAGTAAAAGTTGAACAAGTTTATATACACCCGGTTATGTAAGATTTGGTTCCCTATGTTCAGGCTTCCTGGGCTATGATTCCACTGTGTTCACAGACTCTACCGGGACCCCTCTGCATCACTCTGTGGGAATTAGAGGGTAAAGGCTTGGGAAGCTGACATGAACACAAAGCTCCGACTGTTTGCTGTGCAATGAGTAATGAAATCCTTTGTCTCTGACCTAGAAGTTTCATATTTTCTGCAAGCATCCATAAAACTGGCATGGAAGTAGAGTAAAATCTCAGACCCTTCATAGTTCTTGACAAATTATACAGCCTGATAAAATTACCTTGTAATTTTCCTGAATGTCTCTTCTTTATTAATCAACCAATGTGTAAGTGCATTTTGCAGTGATTCTGAGTGATGCCTGATCTGTTTCAGTTTAAGTTAAAGCTTTTGGTCAATATGGTTCACTGACATTACAAGTGTTCTTTCTTAGGGATTATATTAAGACCCACAATATTGACATCCACTAGTTTAAAAATATCATTGCTAGCGCTGAGACACCAATGAATGAATGAATAAACAAGTCACTGAGATCACTGAATCAATTGAATTCAATTGACTGTTGCCTATAGTAAAAGAGTCTTAAATAAAGATGGAATTTTGGGGGATGTACACAGGAATTCTTATCATTCAAGTGTTCATTATCAAAGTCTACACAGTATGTTCCTGAAGAGAGCAAGTTTCCATAACATTTATGTTTATTAATGAACTAGCCATAGTAAAATTAGACCCCATTTAAACATCCCTCTTTGACTAACACTAGTGTCTATCCCTTGCCATTGCAGCAATTATCTTTTCTTCCTGTAAATATCCAACAACGTGCAGTGAAAATTTACAAAGTGAAATGGAAAATTTTGTAAAAGATGCAGAAGTATAAAGAAGATAAAAGATGTTGGAGAACTGCTCAAATAACTTACAAAGTCAATGACAAATCATGACCTGGCAAAGTTAGATAAGTTAACAATTGAAGAAGAGAAAATGAACGAGGATGATGACAGGACTGACATTTCAAAAGAGGACTATTTGAATAATAAAAGCTTAAGAAAGGTCTTGGAAAAATGATGCACTCTCAAACATTTTTGTAAAAATGACCCTCTAATAAAAGTCAAAAGTGAAGTGAAGGATATTGTTACTATGCTATCATATAAGTTTGTAAGAAAATTATATCCCCAAAAGCAACAATTCATTCCTTGTTTTAAGATTTAGAAACTAGCTGTATTCAAACCTATATCAAATGTAAGATAAAATCTCTTTTCATAATTGTTTCACTTTTGAACTAAAATCTCAATCAAATCTTTTATTTTTTCACTGTTTATTGAAATATTCCCTGTTTCACATACGTCCTCTTTAAGTGTTATTTTTTTCAGTACTAGTTTGTCCTGCATAATGAGTACTCCCTCTGATTACTTAGCTATATCAGAGGCGTATATATTCCACTCGCACAGTATTTCCTAAGGGTGGTAGTCATACTGCTGATAGTACACTAAATGATTTTAAGTAATTTGCAGATAGTCTTTTTTAATACTTATGAATTTATTGTAATATATGTTACCAAAAATACGATGCATTAATTAACCCAAGTTTTCACTAACTATTGTGACTTAAGACAAAGTTAAATTTTGAAAGGTGAATTGATTTAAACTAAACAAATAAAATGTTAATTATCACTTTTATGCAAATGGTAGGCATATGTGGCAAAAGTTACAACTCATAAATGACTCCAATTTAGGAAGCACTGTACTGGCACAAAGGTATCAGGCACAAATCTCAAGCACTTTCAAAAGATGGCATTTGGTGTCCAAGAATGTGTTCAGCAGGACAACAAAGTCTCACATCAGTGATAGGACAGGCTCCTTCACATCATAATTGTGGAATAAGTCCCTACTTTTCAGATACATTTAAAACTCTCCAGAAACAATTAGTTTAAAATAGGGACGCATTTTGTCATTTCCCCATCTCCTCCTTCTGTGTGTGACTCCAGCTTTCTCTACTCTCTGAACACCCTACTTCTGGTCCATTTTTACCAATTGTTAACTGAAAGCTTGGCCCTGTCCCACTTTCTATAGTAATCCTGGCTGGATGCCAGAGTACTTCAAAAGCCTCAACATTGACCACCTCCAACAGCAACGATGCATAATCCATTTCCCTTCAGTGAAGCCGTGTGTGTGTGTGTATGTGTGCGCGCGCGCGTGCGTGTTTGTGTGTGCTGTGGAGGGAGTCATAGTGATGACCTTCTATTTGTTTTCTCAATTCAAGTATCTTTTTCAGTAAATAGTTTTTATTTTAATTGATGGAAGAAAGGGAAGCAGCATCTCAAACAGATATTTGTACACCCATGTTCATGTTCCTGTTCATGTCAGTATTATTCACAATAGTCAAAAAGTGGAAACAATCCAAATGTTCACGGATAGATGAATGGACAAAAAAATGTGCTGTACATGTACACAAGAATGGTATTCAGCTTTTAAAAAGAAAGAAAGTCTAGCCAGGCACAGTGGCTCATGCCTGTAATCCCAGCACTTTGGAAGGCTGAGGCGGGTGGGTCACCTGAGGTCAGGAGTTCAAGACCAGCTTGGCCAACATGGTGAAACCCTGTCTCTACTAAAAATACAAAAAAAAAAAATTAGCTGGACATGGTGGCAGGCACCTGTAATCCCAGCTACTCGGGAGGCTGAGGCAGGAGGATCACTTGAACCTGGGAGGCGGAGGTTGCAGTGAGCTGAGATGGCGCCACTGCACTCTAGCCTGGGCAACAGAGCAAAACTCTGTCTCAAAAACAAAAAAGGAAGGAAAGTCTGACACATGCTACAACATGAATAAACCTTGAAGACATTTTGCTAAATGAAATGCAGTTGTCAGGGACTGAGGGAAGGGGAGAATGGGGAGTTAGTGTTTAATGGGTACAGTTTCATCTTGTGAAGATGAACAATTTCTGGAGATGGATTGTGATGATCGCACAACAGTGTGAGTGAATAAAATGCTTCTAAACTGTACACCTAAAATGGTTAAAATTGTAAACTTTATGTTACATATATTTTACCATAATGATGAATAAAGAGAAAGAGAAGAAGAGGGAGTATGAGGAAGGGGAGGAAAATTAGGTGGAGGAGGAGGAGGAGAAAAAAAGAAGTTGATTTACCCTGGAGAACTCACAGGACCAGGGCATACAGATACCAGAGGCCTTAGAAAACTAAGATGACACATGGGCTGATGTAGGGTGATTCGTTGTTGAAAGTTCATATATAATGTAGTTGAATGACCACCAGAGATTCCAGGCAATTCACCCACAAACAAAGGTTTACTCTGGAGAAATTGAACCAAAACAGACCTAGGGGAAGTCAGGAATAGATGTGGAGCTGAAAACAGGCGGATAAAGTGAAAGTCTACACACTAATTGTGGAACCCCTCAACTCCTGTCCCCTCTCCCCTGCTCCCAGAATGCCAGACAGCAAACATCTCCTCCCAGGAAGATTAATTTTCCTTTTGAGAAATGGAATAGCGTATAGAATACAGCCTTCAGATTCTGGCATTTGGGGGTCACTCAATAATAACATCAGTATACCAAAAGACTAAATAAGCAAACAATAAAAGAAAACAGGGAGAAAGAGATAATGCAAGTAAAAGAAATTTTATCTTTATCATTATTTTTTTAATCAATAATATATTTATATGATTCAAAGGTCAAATACACATAAGTAGGGATACACAGATTGGTCTTATTCCTATCCCTTCTTCCTTATCCACCCATTTCCACTTCCACTCTCCTACAGGTAATCATTTTATGAGTTTATTGTTTGCCATTTTAATACTTATATAAATAGAGTAAAAATGTGAATATATATTCTATTTTCCTTTATGTTACAAAAGATAGTATACTATGTACTAGTTTTCATCTTAAAAATATTTTTCACTAAAAGTCTATCCTGGAGATCTCTCCATATCAGTACATGATAATCTTCATTTTTGTTGTTGTTTCAATTTTGGCTTTTTTGCATTTGGTTTTTACTTGATTTTTGTTTGGTTTTTGCCTGAAACAGCACATTATGTATGCATGTCATGGTACATATGTAATTTTCTACATATCTATCTATGGGATATCTCTAGGAGAGCTTCCTCAAAGTTAAACTGTTACGTCGAAGAGAATGTAGATCTGTAATTGTATTTATTCCCAGATTCCCCTTCATAATAATTGTATACTTTTTCCCCCAAGGCCTTATAAGTAGAGCATAAATTTTGGATTATCTCCAAGGTGGAACATAAAAATCGGTATTTCACAGAAGTTGTGAATGTTTTCTTTTGTGAATGAGGTTGGGCATCTTTTTATATTTTTAGGGGATTTTTCCCATTTCTTCAAATTGTTCATGTCCTATGTTGATTTTTCTATTGGGTTATTGGCCTTTTTCTTCTCATTTTCTATCAGAGACTAGCTCTTTGTGACACAAATTGCAAATATTTTATCAGTTTGTCTTTCTTCTTTTGCTTGCCTTCTGCTGCTTTTTGCCACAAATACTTTTTTTTTAATGCAGTCAAATGTCCCAATCTTTTTCCTTAATGGCTCCTGGATTTTGAATCGTAGTTAAAAAGGCCTTCTCCCACTCTAATACTGTAAAGGAATTAACCTATGTTTTCTTCCAGTTCTTTTGTGGCTTAATTTCTCTTTAAATTCAAACAATCAATCTACTTGGAGTTTAGTCTGATATATGGCATGAGATATAGATCTAACTTTATCTTTTTCCAGTACCATTTATTAAAAATTCCTTTTTACCACATTGATTTGCAATGCCTCATACTAAATTCTCATATCCATGTAAGTCTATTTCTGGACTTTCTGTCCTGTTTCACCTGTCTATTCTTTCACCGGTACCATGCTCTTTTAACTTTTAAGGCTTTATATTTTAATATATTATTTTTCATTTTTAATATATGGTTTTTCTATTGCAAAGATTCCTGGTTATTTTTGCTTGCTTATTTTCCATATGAACTTTAGAATCTCCTTTCAGAAAAGAAAAGATGGTAGTTTATTGGAAGTACATTAAATTTATAAGTTAATTTAGAGTGAATTAACACCTGTATATTGTGAGTCTTCCCAACTGAAAAATAGAGTACATCTTTCCATTTGTTCAAGTATACTTTTGTCTTTCAGTAGTGTTTTTCTCAAATGTTTTGCACATTTCTTGCTAAATGTTTTATCTTTTTTTGTTGCTATTATAAGGAAGTTCTTCTCTATCATTGTACCTACTAATGGACTACTTATACATAGTAAAAAACATTGATTCTTGTACATTAACTTTATAGTCTACCATCCAACTGAATTCTTTACCTATCTCTCTCTCTCTCAATATACAAGTGTGTGTGTGTGTGTGTGTGTGTGTGTGTGTATTGGTGGGGGCAGCGAGAGGAAGAACAAGAATTTTTCAAAAAGAGTGTTTTAAAAAGCTATAATTAATATCTTCTGAAAGTTAAGAAATTATTGAATCTATACAACAAGAGCAAGAGTCTATGGAAAAGGGACAAAGAACAAGAACACATGTTTTTTCAGATAAAAGCACATTTTCTTTTTGTAATGCCACATCATCTATCTGCTCATGTGTGCAAATCTACATATTACACATTTTTGTGAAATAATACACCTTGAGTTTTACTATAGAAGGGGTGGAAAACTAGCTTTAAAAACTAATTCTAGGCCTGCTTCTGTTATTTATTACATCTGTAATATTAGGAAAATGAATTATCACCTTTGGATCTTCTTCTCCCAACTGTAAAATTGTACTTGATTATCTAATTCTATATGGTCTTTCCAGGGTCAATATATCTATGAATAAATTAATCAGTAAATGATTTGTTTCTTTTAATTTTCATTTTTTTTTTCTCACTGAGAGTTGTAACAAGTTTGTGACAATAACCTATTACTTTCACTAGAATTTAAACACAGCCAGAGGTTTGAGGAAGTTTGTGGCCTTTAAAGTTTGTGGACTGGAAACCATTACAGAGTGTTTTGAATTCTCTACAACCTGCAATCTTACTCAACAGTATAGGTCATCTATAGTATCACTTCTTTTTAAAATTTATTTTTATTATATATATTTAAAGTGTACAACATTATGTTTTGATACATATATACACATAATGAAATGATTACTACAAGTAAGTGAGTTAACATATCTATTACCTTCCTTAGTTGCCTTTTTTGTGTCTTTGTGATAAGAGCACCTAAAATCTACTCTCTTAGTAAATTTTTAATATACAATACAATATTATTAACTATAGTCCTTTTGCTGTACATTATTAGATCTCTAGATTTATATATCCCACATAACTTCGTTTGAACCCTTTGACTTATATCTTCCCATTTCTTCTCCCTTCCAGCCCCTGGAAACCACAGTCCTAGTCTCTGTTTCAATGTATTTGACTTTTTAAAATATTTTACATACAAGTGAGATCATGCAGTATTTTTATTTCTGTGTCTGGCTTATTTCACTTAGTTTAATGTCTTTCAGGTTCATCCACATTGTTGCAAATGATAGCATCTGCTTCCTTTTGTTTTTGTTTTTTAATTTCAGCTTTTATTTTAGCTACAAGTGGGTACATGTGTAGGATTGTTTCATGGATATATTAGACCCAGGTAGTGAGCATGACACCCAATAGGTAATTTTTCAATCCCTCCCTGCCCCCTGTAGTAGTCTGAGGTGTCTGTTGTCCCCATGTTTATGTCCATGTGAGCTCAATGTTTAGCTCCCACTTATAGGTAAGAATATGTGGTATTTGATTTTCTGTTCCAGCCTTAATTCACTTAGGATTACGCCCTCCAGCTCCACCTATGTTGCTACAAAGAACATGATTTCATTCTTTTTATGGCTGCATATTATTCCATAGTGAATATGTACCACATTCTCTTTATCCAGTCCAGCATTGATGAGCACCTAGGTTGATTCCATGTCTTTGTTATTTTGAATAGTGCAGCAATGAACATATAAGTGTATGTGTCCTTTTGCTAGAACAGTTTACTTTCCTTTGGGTACATACCTAGAAATAGGATTGCTGTATTAAATGGTAGTTCTGTTTTCAATCCTTTGAGAAATCCTAAACTGCTTACCACAGTGGCTGAACTAATTTACATTCCCTTCAACAGCGTATAAGCATTCCCTTTTCTCCACAGCCTTGCCAGCATCTGCTGTTTTTGACGTTTTAGTAATTGCCATTCTAACTGGTGTGAGATGGTATCTCATTGTGGGTTTGATTTGCATTTCTCTGATGATTAATGATCATGAGAATTTTTTCACATGTTTCTTGGCCACTTGTATGTCTCCTTTTGAAAAATGTCTCTTCATATCCTTTGTCCATTTTTAATGGGGTTGTTATTTGCTTGTTGATTTGTTTAAGTTCTTACAGATTCTGTATATCAGACCTTTGTCAGATGCATAGTTTGTGAATATTTTCTCCCATTCTGTAGGTTGTCTATTTACTCAGTTGATGTGGCATCACCCCCCAACTCTCTCTCTCTCTTACTCTTGCTTTCACCAAATAACCTTCTTGCTCCTCCTTCTTCACATTCTCCCATGAGTAAAAGCTTCCTCAGGCATCCCCAGAAGCTGAGCAGATGCCTTATCATGCTTCCTGTACAGCCTGCAGAACTATGAGCCAATGAAACATCTTTTCTTTATAAATTACCCAGTCTCCAGTACTTATTTATAGCAATGCAAGAACAGCCTCATACAGCTTGTGAAAATGAGATAATTTAAGACATAATTACATCTGAAGCATGATTACCACAGGTTAAAAGGTGGAAAAGAGGTCAGATTTTTGTTTTGGAATGCAATCAGAAATATTTATTTCAGAAAATAGTTTTAGCAGTTATATGACATTATAATTTTATTTATCCAAGATGTATTAAAATAATATTTTTCTTAGTCCCCTTTCCCTATTTTGATTCTAAATCAGATTTATTTATCATGATGACAACTAATATTTATTAAATGTGCCTATGTACCTGGCACTAGTCTAATCTCCATGCAATATTTTTTTTGCTTTTATATCGGCCCTACAGAGCACAAATTTTTCTTTAATCTCTATTTCACAAAATGATAGCAGAGCTTGAGAAACCTAAAATGATTTGCTCAAATTCATACAGCTAGTAAAATATAGGTATATAGCCTTGTCAGTCTGTCTCTAAAGCCCATGCTCTGAATGACTACATTTAATTTCCTTTAAATGAAGAAAGAAAATGGAAAAAAAAAGTACTTTAAAAGGTACAGCCTGATGAATCAGACCCCCAACTTTTAAGCATGTCATAATGTCCAGATTCACAATCACGACCCATTACAGACAATACAAAGTGGGACGTTGGGAACAAAGAGGTAATGGGAGATTTTTCTTAACATAAGGCATGAAACTTGAACTACAATAAAATTATCCAGAAATTCTTGTGGCAAATGGATCAGAATTTGGATTCGGTGTAATTTCAAAAACATAACAAAGTTTGTGTGATATTTATTACATAACACCATAATGTTTCATCAGCATGACATGCAAATATTCACACTAAGTGGCATAAACAAAGACTCTAAATAGACTTGCGTTAGTTCAGATCAGGATTTACAATAAAATTAGTTATGACAGAGTTTTCCTATATTGACATCTATATATTTTGAAATTGTGGATAGGAATTCATGGACTTATACTTCTCTAATTTTTTTTCCTTTAAAAAATTTATATATATATTTTTTTATTGCGTTTTAGGTTTTGGGGTACATGTTAAGAACATGCAAGATTGTTACATAGGTACATACATGGCAATGTGATTTGCTGTCTTCCTCCCCATCATCTATTTCTCCCCATGTTATCCCTCCCCAACTCCCCACCCCCCCACTGTCCCTCCTTTAGTTCCCCGACACAGACCCCAGTGTTTGATGCTCCCCTCCCTGTGTCCACGTGTTCTCCTTGTTCAACACCTGCCTGTGAGTGAGAACATGCGGTGTTTGATTTTCTGTTCTTCTGTCAGTTTGCTGAGAATGATGGTTTCCAGATTCATCCATATCCCTACAAAGGACATGAACTCATCATTCTTTATGGCTGCATAATATTCCATGGTGCACATGTGCCACATTTTTCCTGTCCAGTCTATCATCAATGGGCATTTGGTTTGGTTCCAAATCTTTGCTACTGTAAACAGTGCCACAATGAACATTCATGTGCATGTGTCCTTATAATAGAATGATTTATAGTCCTTGGGATATACACCCAGTAATGGGATTGCTTGGTCAAATACAATTTCTATTTCTAGGTCCTTGAGGAATTGCCACACTATCTTCCACAATGGTTTAACTAATTTACACTCCCACCAACAATGTAAGTGTTTCTATTTCTCCACATCCTCTCCAGCATATGTTGTCTCCAGATTTTTTAATGATCGCCATTCTAACTGGCGTGAGATGGTATCTCAATGTAGTTTTGATTTGCATTTCTCTAATGACCAGTGATGATGAGCATTTTTTCATGTTTGTTGGCCTCATATATGTCTTCTTTTGTAAAGTGTCTGTTCATATCCTTCCCCCACTTTTTGATGGGCTTGTTTGGGTTTTTTGGTAAATTTGTTTAAGTTCCTTGTAGATTCCGGATATTAGACCTTTGTCCAATGGATTGCAGAAATTTTCTCCCGTCCTGAGGGTTGCCTAAAAACATGATTTTATTCTGTTTTATGGCTGCATAGTATTTCATGGTGCATGTAAACCATATTTCCTTTATCCAATCTGTCATTGATGGGCATTTAAGTTGAGTCCGTATCTTTGCTATTGTGAATACTGCTGCAATGAACAACAGGTGCATGTTTCTTTTTAATACAATTATTTACATTCTTCTGGACATATACCTAGTAATAGGATTTCTGGGTCAAATGGTAGATCTGCTTTTAACTCTTTAAGAAATCGCCAAATTGCTTACCACAGTGGTTGAACTAATTTACACACTCACCAACAATGTATAAGTGTTTCCTTTTCTCTAAAACCTGCCAGCATCTGATATTTTTTTACTTTTTAATAACAGCCATTCTGACTGGTGTGAGATGGTATCTTGTTGTAGTTTCGATTTTCACTTGTCTAATAATTGGTGATGTTCAGCTTTTTTTCATATGATTGTTGGCCACATGTATATCTTCTTTTGAAAAGTGTCTGATCGTGTCCTATGCCCACTTTTTAATGGATTTTTTAAATTGTAAATTTGTTTTAAGTTTCTTATAGATGCTGGATATTACATCTTTGTCAGATACATAGTTTTCAAAAATTTTCTGCTATTCTGTACATTGTCTGTTTACTCTGTTGAGAGTTTCTTTTGCTGTGCAGAGCTCTTTAGTTTAATTGGATCTCATTTGTCAATTTTTGTTGCAATTGCTTTTGGCATCTTAATCGTGAAATCTTTGCCCATGCCAATGACCTGAATGGCTTCTTTCCTATGTTATAATCCAGGGTTTTGTAGTTTACATTTTACATTTAACTCTATAATTCATTTTAAATTAATTTTTATGAGACGTGTAAAGTCTCTGTCTAGATTTTTCCTTTTGCATGTGGATGTCTAGTTTTCCCAGCATCATTTGTTGAGAAGACTAATATTTGTCTTCCATGGTTTTTAGAGTTTTGGGTTTTACATTTAATTCTTTAATCCATCTTGAATGAATTTTTGTATATGATTTAAGGAAGGGTCCATTTTCAATCTTCTGCATATGGCTAGCCAGTTCTCTCAGCACCATTTATTGAATAAGGATTCCTTTCTCCATTGCTTGTTTTTGTTAAGTTTGTTGAAGATCAGATAGTTGTAGGTGTGTGGTATTATTTCTGTGTTCTTTATTCTCCAACACAATATTGAAGAAGAATAAAGTCAGAAGACTGACACTACCTGAATTCATGCTTACTATAAAGCTACAATAATACAGTCAGTGTGGTATTGGTGAAAGAATAGATAAATAGATCAAGTGAGCAAGATACAAAGTCTAGAAATAGATCACAAAAACATAATCAGCTGATTCTTGACAAAGGAGCATACATAAGCAATACAATGGAGCAAAGATAGTCTCAACAAATGATGCTGGAAAAACTAGATATCCACATGCAAAATAAAAAATCTAGACAGAGACTTTACACATCTCATAAAAATTAACCTAAAATGGATTATAGAGTTAAAATGCAAACTACAAAACCCTGGATTACAACATAGGAGAGAACCCAAATGACCTTGGATATGGCAATGACATTTTTTATTTTGCACCAAAGGCATAATTCATAAAAAAAAAAAGAATTGATGAGCTGAAATCCATTGAAATTTAAAACTACTGCTCTGCTTCAGACATTGTTAAGAGAGTGAAAAACAAGCCAAAAACTGGGAGAAAATATTTTCAAAAGACACATCTGATAAAGGACTATTAACCAAAATATACAAAGAACACTTAACCTCAACAATAAGAAAAAAAAATCCTGCTTTTAAAATGAGCAAAAGTCTCAAACAGACATCTCACCAAAGAATACACATATACAGAAAATATATACACATATACAGAGGCGCGGTGGTATATACACATATACAGAGGCGCGGTGGCTCACGAATATAATCCCAGCACTTTGGGAGGCCAAGGCAGGTGAATCACGAGGTCAAGAGATCGAGACCATCCTGGTCAACATGGTGAAACCCCATCTCCACTAAAAATACAAAAATTAGCTGGGCATGGTGGCACATGCCTGTAGTCCCAGCTACTCAGGAGGCTGAGGCAGAAGAATTGCTTGAACCCAGGAGGTGGAGGTTGCGGTGAGCCAAGATGGTGTCACTGCACTCCAGCCTGGGTAACAAGAGCAAAACTCCATCTCAAAAACAAAACAAAAGAAAAGATATTTAACACCATATGTCATTAGGTAACTGCACGTTAAAGAACAATGAGTGGAACAATATGGTGGAATGGAACAATGGCTTCACTGATTGTTCACCATCATCCCACCCAAAAGGACACCAATTTAACAACTATCTATACCAAAAAACACCTTCATAAGAACCAAAAATCAGGTAAGCATTCACAGTACCTGCCTTTAACTTCAAATTGCTGAAAGAGACACTGAAGATGTAGGAAAAACAGTCCTGAATTGCTGATGCCACCCCTCACTGACCTCCCAGCCGGGCAGCAGCTGAGTGGTACACAGAGCATTTCTCGGCACTCTGGGAGGGAGAGCACAGCAATTGTGATACATTGAACTCAGTGCTGCCCTGTTAGGGCAGAAAACAAAACCGGACCAATATTAGCTGACACCCACCCAAAGAGGAAGGATTTAAGCCAGCCCTAGCCAGAGGGGAATTGCCTATTCCAGTGGTCTGAACATGAGTTTGCTGAAGCCTCACCACCACTGCAAGCTAAAGTACTCTGAGGCTCTAAATAAACTTCAAAGGGAGTCTAGGCCACAAGGACTGCAATTCAGGTGAGTCTCAGTGTTGAACTAGCCCAGAGCCAGTGAACTGAGCAGCATGCGACCTACTGAGACACCAGCTGGAGTGGCTGAAGGAGTGCTAGCATCACCCCTCCTCATTCCCAGGCTGCACAGTTCATTGCTCCAAAAGAGACCCCTTCCCTCCACCTGAGGAGAGGAGAGGGAAGATTGGGGAGGACTTTGCCTTGCGTCTTAGATACCAACTCACCCACAGCAAGATAGGGCACTAGTCAGAGTCATAAGTCCCCCTTTCCAGGTCCTAGCTCCTAGATGGAATTTCCAGATACACCCTGGACCAGAAGGGAACCTGCTGCCTTAAAGGGAAGGACCCTGTCCTGGCAAGATTTATCACCTGCTAACTGAAGAGCTGTTGGGCCCTGAATAACCAGGAGCAATCCCCAGGTATCATGATGAAGGCCCTGGAGAAGATTCTGAGACTTGCTGGTTTGGGGTAAGACTCGGGACATTCACAAATGTGGTGGTAAGAAGAAGCAAGACTCCTTCTGCTTAAGAAAAGAGGAAAAAGTAAAGGGACTTTCTCTTGTATCTTAGATATCAGCTTGGCTACAGGGAGGTAGAGCACCAAGTGGACTCTTGGGATCCTAGATTTCAGATCTTGGCTTTTGAATAGCATTTTTGGACCTGCTCTAGGACAGAAGGTGTGCAGTGCCCAGAAGGGTGAGTCCTCGGCCAGTCAGCATTCACAAGCTGACTGAAGAGCCCTTGGGCCTTAAGATAACATAGCAGTAGTCTGGCAGTACTCCCTGTGAGCTTATAGTGGTGGCGGTCATGAAGTGAAGTTCATCTACCTTTACAATGGAGAAAGAAGAGTGGGAAGAACTGCATCTTGTGGTATGAGTGCAGCTCAACAAGTGTATTGTAGAGAACCATGGCCTTGAATGAATATAGGTGGCAGCTAGGGAGTGGTTATGGCAGGTCTTGGGTGAGACCCAGTGCCGTGCTGGCTTTAGGTCTGGCCCAGCATAGTCATAGTGGTGGTGGCCAGAGGGGTGTTTGTGTCACTCCACCATTAGCTCCAGGTGGATCAGACCAGAGAGAGACTCAGTTCACTTGGGAGAATGTAACAGAAGAGAACAAGCATTTCTGCCTGTTAATCCAGAGAATTTTCCTGAATTTTGTCCAAGACCATCAAGGCACTATCTCTACTAATCTGCAAGAACCACAGTGTTAATGGGCCTGGGGTATCTCCTAAAGCAGATACAGCTTAGATCACAGCAACCAAGTCCTTCTAAATATCTGAAAAACCTTCCCAAGAGGAAAAGACATAAACCAGCCCAGACTGAGAAGAGTAAAATAAACACCTAACTTTTCAATGCCCAGACACAGACTAACATCTGCAAGTATCAAGATAATTCAGGAAAACATGACCTCACCAAATAAAATAAATAAGGCACCAGAGACCAATCCTGAAGAAACAGAGGTCTCTGTCTTTCAGACAGAGAACTCAAAATAGCTGTGTTAAGGAAACTCAAAATGGCTGTGTTTGAGGAAACTCAAATAAATTTAAGACAACACAAAGAAAGAATTCCAAATTCTATCATATATAATTAACAAAGTGATTGAAATAATTTTAAAAGAATCAAGCGGAAATTCTACAACTAAAAGATGCAATTGGCATACTGAAGATTGCATCAGAGTCTTTTAATACCAGAATTGATCAAGCAGAAGAATGAATTAGTAAGCTTGAAGACAGGCTATTTGAAAACATAGTCAGAAGAGAAAAAGAGAAAAGATTTTTTAAAAAATGAAGCACACCTACAGAATCTAGAAAATAGCCTCAAAAGGGCCAGTCTAAGAGTTATGACCTTAAAGAGGAGGGAGAGAAAGAGCTGGGGGTAGAAAGTTTATTCAAAGGAATAATAACAGATAACTTCCCAACCCTAGATAGAGAAAGATATCAATATTCAAGTACAAGAAGGTTATAGAACATCAAGCAGATTTAACCCAAAGAAGACTACCTCAAGACATTCAATAATCAAACTCCTAAAGGTCAAAGATAATGAAGGGATCCAAAAAGCAGCAAAAAATTTAAAAAAAATTTTTTAAATGGAGCTCCAGATGAAGGCAGCAGACTTTTTAGTGTAAATCTTACAGACCCAAAGAGAGGTGCATGACATATTTAAGGTGTTGAAGGAAGAAAGTCTTTACCCCAAAATAGCATAACTGGCAAAAATATCTTTCAAATATGAAGGATAAATAAAGATTTCCCCAGAAAAACAAAAACTGTGGGATTTCAACACCAAACTCATCCTAAAAGAAATGCCAAAGAGAGTAGTACTTCAATCAAAAAGAAAAGAATGTCAATGAGCAATAAGATATCATGTGAGGTACAAAATTCACTGGGAATAATAAGTACACAGAAAAACACAGGATATTATAACACTGTAACTGATATGTGAACTACTCTTATTTTAAGTAGAAAGACTGAACAATGAACCAATCAAAATAATAACTACAAAAAATTTTCAAGACATACACAGCACAATAAGATAGAAACAACAAAAAGTTTAAAAGCAGAGGGACAAATTTAAGATGTAGAGTCTTTATTGATTTTCTTTTTATTTGTTTGTTTATGCAAACAGTATTGTTATCAGCTTAAAATACTGGATGATAAGATAGTATTTGCAAGCCAGGTGGTAACCTCAAACCAAAACATACAAAAGATAAATAAAAAATAAACAGCAAGAAATTAAATTATACCAGAGAAAATCACTTTTGCTGAAAGGAAGCTAGGAGGAATAGAAAGGAGGAAGAGAAGACCACTAAACAACCAGAAAACAAATAACAAAATGGCAGGAGTAAGTCATTACTTATCAATGATAACATAAAATGTAAATGGACTAAAATCTTCAATCAAAAGATACAGAATGGCTGAATGGAGGAAAAACAAGACCCAATGATCTGTTGCCTACGAGAAGCACACTTCATCTATAAAAATACAC
Organism: Callithrix jacchus; assembly: GCF_049354715.1. Lineage (NCBI taxonomy): Eukaryota > Metazoa > Chordata > Mammalia > Primates > Cebidae > Callithrix > Callithrix jacchus. The sequence goes on from NC_133524.1 coordinate 96,855,899, forward strand.
ACAGACTGAAAAAAAAGGGATGAAATAATATATTCCATGCTGATGGAAACCAAAAAAGAGCAGGAGTAGCAATACTTATATCAGACAAAATACATTTCAAGACAAAAACTATAGAAAGAGACAAAGAAGGTTACTACATAATAATAAAGAAATAAATTCAGCAAGAGGATGTAGCAATTTTAAATATATATGCACCCAATACTGGAGCACCTGGATATATAAAGCTAATATTATTAGAGCTAAAGAGAGAGATAGACCCCAATACAATGACAGCTGGAAACTTAAACACCCCATTTTCCACATTGGACAGATCTTCCACACAGAAAATTAGCAAAGAAACACTGGACTTAACATGCACTATAGACCAAATAATTATAATAGGTAATTGCAGAACATTTTATCCAACAGCTGTGGAATACATATTATTTTCCTCAGCATATGGATTATTCTCAAGGATAAACCATATGTCAGGTCAGAAAACAAGTCTTAAAATATTCAAACAATTTGAAATAATATCAAGCATCATCTCTGACCACAAAGGAATAAAACCAGAAATCAATAACAAGAAGAATTTTAGAAACTATCCAAATACATGGAAATTACATAATATGCTCCTGAATGACTAGTGAGTCAATGAAAAAATTAAGGACATTGAAAAATTTCTTGAAACAAATGATAATGTAAACACAATATACCATAACTTATGAGCTACAACAAAAGCAATACTAAGAGGAAAGATTATAACAAGTGCCTACATCAGAAAAAAAGAAAATTTTAAATAACCTAATGATGCATCTTAAGGAACTAGAAAACCAAGAGGCAACCAAAACCAAAATTAGTAGAAGAATAGAAATAATAAAGATCAGAAGAAAATAAATAATAAAGATCAGAGCAGAAATAAATGAAATTCCCGTGAAGAAAACAATACAAATGATCAACAAAACAAAAAGTTGGTTCTTTGAAAAGGTAAACAAAATTGACAATCCTTTAGCTAGACAGAAAAAAAGACAATATTAAAATAAATACAATCAAGAACAGGAGACAAAAGAAGGAGACATTACAACTGATACCATAGAAATTCAAAGTATTATTAGTTGCTACTATGAGCAACTATATGCCAATAAATTGCAAAATACAGAAGTGGACAAATTTCTAGACACATGTAACAGACCAAAATTAAAGCATGAATAAATCCAAAACCTGAAGATACCAATAATGAGTAACAATAGCCAAGTTGTAATAAAAAGTCTCCCAGTAAAGAAAAGCCTGGGACCTGATGCCTTCATTGATGAATTCTACCATACATTTAAACAAGAATGAATATTATTTGGAAAAAAAATGGAGGAGGGAATATTTACAAACCCATTGTACAAGACCAATATTACCTTGATACCAAAATCATACAAAGATATATCAAAAAAAAGAAAGAAAAAGAAAGAAAGAAAACTACAGGCCAATCGCTCTAATGAATATGGGTGCAAAAATCCTCAACAAAATAGTAGCAAACAGAATTCAACAATACATCAAAAAGATAATTCATTATACCAAGTGGGATTTATCCCAGGGATGCAAGGATGGTTCCACATGTGCAAATCAATCAATGAGACACATCATATTAATAGAATGAAGGACAAAAACCATATGATGATTTCAATTGATGCTGAAAAAGCACTTGATAAAATTTAACATCCTTTCATCATTTAAAAAAACTTGAAAAGCTGGGTATAGAAGAAACATACCTCCATATAATAAAAGCTATATATGACAGACCAACAGTGAGTATCATGCTGAATGAGGAAAAATGAAAGCCCTTCCTCTAAGATTTGGAGCACAACAAGTATGTTCCCTTTCACCACTGTTATTCAACACAGTACTGGAAGTACTAGCTAGAGCAATCAGACAAGAAAAATAAATAAAGGGCATCCAAATTGGAAAGGATGGAGTCAAATTCTCCTTGTTTGCAGATGATAAGATCTTATATTTTGAAAAATCTGAAGACTCCACAAAATCAATCACAATTGATAAACAAATTCAGTAAAGATGCAGCATACAAAATTGACATACAAAAATCAGTAGCATTTCTATATGCCAACAGTAAACAATCTAAAAAGAAATAAAAAAGTAATCCCTTTTACAATCACCACAAATAAAATTAAATACCTAGGAATTAACAAAACCAAAGAATTGAAAGATCTTTATAATGAAAACTATAAAATGCTGATGAAAGAAATTGAAGAGGACACCAAAAATGGAAAGATATTCCATGTTTATTGACTGGAAGAATCAACATTGTTAAAATGTCCATATTACCCAAAGAAATCTACATATTCAATGCAATCCCTATCAAAATATCAAGGACGTTCTTCACAAAAATAGAAAACACAATTCTAAAATTTATATGGAACTATAAAAAATCCAGAACAGTCAAAGCTATCCTAAGCAAAAGGAATAGAACTAAAGGAATCACATTACCTGACTTCAAATTATACTACAGTGCTATAGTAACCAAAATAGCATGGTATTACCATAAAAACAGAAGCATAGACCTGTGGAACAGAACAGAGAACCCAGAAACAAATCCACCCACCTACAGTGAACTCATTTTCAACAAAGATGCCAAGAACATACACTGAGGAGAAGAAAATGGCACCACTTCAGTAAATGGCACCAGGAAAACTAGATATTCATATGCAGAAGAACGAAATTAGACCTCTCTCTCTCACCATACACATATATCAAATCAAAATTGACCAAAAACTTAAATCTGAGACCTCAAACTATGAACTAGTATAAAAAAACATCAGAGACACTCTCTAGGACATTGGTCTGAGTGAAGATTTCTTGATTAATATGCCACAAGCACAGGCAACCTAAGCAAAAATGAACAAATGTGATCACATCAAGTTAAAAAGCTTCTGCACAGCAAAGGAAACAATCAACAAAGAGACATCCCACAGAATGAGAGAAAATATTTGCAAGCTACCCGTCTGATAAGAGATTAATAATCAGAATATATAAAGAGCTCGAACAACTCTATAGGAAAACATCTAATAATCAGATGTTTAAATGGGCAAAATATTTAAATAGACATTACTCAAAAGAAGACATACAAGTGGCAAACAGGAATATGAAAAGGTGCTCAATGTCATTGATCATCAGAGAAATGCAAATCAAAACTAAAATGAGATGCTATCCTACCCCAGGTAAATGGCTTATATTCAAAAGACGCAATAACAAATGCTGGCAAGGATGTGGAGAAAAGGGAACCCTCATACATTGTTGGTTGGAATGTACATTAGAACAACTGCTATGGGGAACAGTTTGGAGATGCCTCAAAAAACTAAAAATTGAGCTACCATATATTCCAGCAATCCCACTGCTGGGTATATATTTAAAAGAAAGGAAGTCAGTGTGTTGAAAAGATATCTGCAGTCCCATGTTTGTTGCAGCACTGTTGACAATAGCCAGAATTTGGAAGCAATGTAAGTGTCCATTAACAGATGAAAAGATAAACAAAATATAGCACATATAGGCAATGGGTACTATTCAGCCCTAAAAAAGAATAAGATCCAATCACTTTGATGGATCAAAAACAACATTAATGGAACTGGAAATCATTATGCTAAATGCAATAAACCAGGCATGGAAAGACAAACATCAAATGTTCTCATTTATTTATGGGATCTAAAAATCAAAACTATTCAACTCATGAAGATAGAGAGTAGAAGGATGGTTAGCAGAGTCTGGGAAGGGTAGTAGGAGGTGGGTAGGAGATGGGGCTGGTTAATGGGCACACAAAAAAATAGAAAGAATGAATAAGACCTAGTATTTGATAGCACATTATGGTGACTATAGTCAATAATTTAATTGTACATTTTAAAATAACTAAAAGAGTATAATTGGACTGTTTTTAACACAAAGAATAAATGCTTGAGGGTATGGATACCCCATGTTACATGACATGATCTTTACACATTGCATGCCTGTATCAAAACATCTCACGTAACTCATAAATATATACACGTACTGTGTACTCACAAATATTAAATAATTCTTTAAAAAGGAAAAGAAAAATAAGTAATTCAAAAATAAAGAATGAGAAACCACTGTACATCTATTAGAATAGCCCAAATCCAAAGCACTAACACCAAGTGTGGATGAGTCTGTGGAACAGCAGAAACTCTCATTCATTATTTGTGGGAATGAAAAATAGTAGAGTCATGTTGGAAGACAGCTTGGCAATTTCTTGCAAAACTAGACATACGCATACTATGAGATCCAGTAACTATGGTCCTCGGTATATATGCAAATGAGCTGAAAACTTATGAACACACAAAATCTGCACCCAGATGTTTATAGACTTTATTCATAATTGCCAGAAATCAGAAGTAGTCAAGATATCATTCAGAAGATGAATAAATAAATAAACTGTGATACATTCAAACAATGGAATATTATTCAGCAGGAAATAAATGAGCTACCAAACCACAAGAGAACATAAAAGAATCTTAAAAGCATATTGCTAAGTGAAAGAAGCCAATCTGAAAGGAATACATACTGTATGATTCCAACTGTTTGTCATCATAAATAAAGCAAAACTATGAATATGGTAAAAGGATCAGTGGTTGCCAGGGGTTAAGTAGAAGGGAAGGATGAATAAGTGGAGCACAGAAGATTTTTAGGGCAGTGAAAGTACTATGTTTGGTACTATAATGGTGGATATGTGTCATTATACGTTTGTCAAAACCCATGGAATGAACCACACCAAGAGTAAACTCTAATATAAACGATGGACTTTGGGTGATAATGATGTGTCAATAGAGGTTCATCAGTTGTAACAAATGTGCCATTGTGGTGTGGGATTTTGACAGTGGGGAAAGCTGTGTGTACACAGAGGCAGGGGGCATATGGGTCATTCCGTTATGTCCCACTCAATTTTGCTCAGAACCTAAAACTTCTGTAAAAAATAAAGTGTATCTTAATAAGATAGCAAAAGCAAAAAGATACAGATATGGAAACTGGAAAAAAAAAGATAATAAAAATTGAGGATCAATCCAGGAATCTAATATCCACCTAGTTTAGAAAGAGAGAAAATGTAAGGATTAAATTATCATATAAATAATGTAAGAAAATTCCCAGAACCAAAGGATGCAAGTCCACAGATTAAAAGGGCCTATCACGCGCTCAGCAAAATACACACCAAAAGAGACTGACCATTCTGAAGCGATTTGAGTATTGTCAATGGGAGCTGGTCTGCAGCAAGATTATATTATGAAATATGTTGTTCTTTTTCAGAAGCTCTAATTTAAGGGTTAGTAATACATCTAAGTCACTTCGGTGGAGTTTTCATTAGAATCAGTTGGCAGAGTTGTGTATGCCATTCAATTTATTCTGTTTCTTGGCTAGCCTCTTAACATTGAACATGAAGGAGACTGGATGAGAAAGTACAGATGGGTTAACACAAAATCATCCCCAGTATAAGAAAAAACACTCCAAGTACCTGGCCTAATGGAAGTTCTGTATCTTCATATATACAAGGCAGCCTCCTCATGGTAGATAACCAAAATGTTCATGAACTATTTTATATAGTGTGTTATTACCCACACTCTAGGCTGGATCTAGATTTTGAAACATTCTCTGGAAAAGGAAATGATTGGGTTTTCTGTGTTTTTTGGTGGTTTCCTAGTCATCTTTATTCACATAAAAATTCAAGCAAAAGCCCAAAAGTAATTTTTCAGGTCAATATTTCCAGGCAGGCAAATTTTATATGCCAGTCAGATTTATTGTAATAGGAATAGAATGAATTAAGTCAGCTGCTTCTAGATGATGTTTGTGATTGATTTTCCAGAACACCTTGGAGACTATCTGTTTATCTCCTCCTGTTCTCAGTTTTTTTAAAAATTGAAACGTTCTTTGGACAGGCACTTGCTATTTTCCACCTATCCTCCTTGGCACCTACTACCGTGCAGCGCCACATGTTCTTTTCACCCAAGTTGCTTGACTTTACCACATCTCACTGAAGTTTTTCTTTCTCCCTACAGTTGCTGCTCTTATGTCGAATTCTCTTTGAATAATCTTTCTTTTCTTGTCTCTCTCTCTCTTTCATAGTCACATTCTAATGACTCTTTTGATAATATCCAAAGGGCTTATTTAGAAAGAAGGAAGATCAGCAGGAAGAAAGACATCTCTTACTCCAGACTTTTTCCCATTTTAAAATATAACGTTCTATTCATCTTGTAGAATTTTTTAAGTTTTCAGAAGTGAATATTAATCAAGTCATAATGTGAGGCATTGAAGGAGTCCATTCACCTCTCTGACTCAATCTTATCTTTTATAAAAGGCAGTCACTAAATTGCCCAGAGCTTATCCCTTTTGAATAAGTAACTTCTTTTTTTTTAATCCACTGCTTTCTCATTGGTCTCTGCTTAAGCATTCTGAGTGGAGTCATCCTTGTAAAATGAAAAACTGAGGGAAAAAGTCTCTCCATGATTTGATGAGGGTCACATGGCTGGTCTGTGACATTAAGAAATAGCCTGGTAAACTCAGTACAGCAGACAATCTTCCCACTCAATTGTAAATCATTTAAACTCAGATTTAAGTATAATACCTTGCCTTGGTTTTTGTGCCACAGTAGTCATTTTATTGTTTCTGGCAGAGAAGGGAGGAAAAAATGAAAAGTAATATAGTGGTTGAAAGCTAAATCTCTTTAACAGACTAAGCTTTTTTTAAAAACTCACTGTTTTCCTCCAATTCCTTCCTTTTGCACCCCAGACTTGGTCTCACTTCAAGAATGTATAAAAAATTATTAGTTCATCTTCTCTGGGAATAACTATCCCTACCATAAGTGGGAAGAGTCCTGGAAAAGGAATCATGAGACCCAGGCACTTGTCCTACTGGGGCTGCTAATTAGTTGTGTTACTTTGGGCAAGTTGTTTCATGACTCTGACCTTCAGTCTTTCTATCTGTAAAAATAAGAGGTTGGAAGAGAAAATTTCTAAGGTTGTTTTAGTCCCAACTTAATTTGATGTTATGGTCAATAAAAGAAATACATACTGTGAATATACATACATATGAAGTAAATATTGAAGTAAGAAGAGACTAATTGGTCAGGGCAAAAGGCAATGCACATGTGTGCACACACACAAACACACACACAAATCCAAAGATGCATGAAGCTGAAAAGTATAAGATGGTGTTAGTAATTTAAGAAGGGATTTAGATACTGTTTGTTATGTCATCCATTTTACAGAGAACTTGAAGCCTTGGGTTAGATGGTCATTTTCCACCTGTAAGCTGTCCTTTCTTTTATAAGTTGATGCAGTTGTCAATCCAAAGGGATATAGGATAGTGTCTTACTTTGGGTTGCTATAACAGAATACCATAGACAGTGTGGATTAAACAAGAAACATTTATTTCTCACAGTTCTGAAGGCCAGGAAATCTTAAATCAAAGTGCTGGCAGATATGGTGTATGGTGAGGGCCCACTTTGAGATTTATAGACAGTTGTCTTCTCAGTGTCCTTACAGGAGAGAGGAAGCTCACTATGGTTTCTTTTATAAAAGCTTTCATTGGGGCTGGGCACGGTGGCTCACACCTGTAATCCTAGCACTTCCAGAGGTCAAGGCGGGCTGATCACGAGGTCAGGAGATAGAGACCATCCTGGCTAACATGGTGAAACTCCGTCTCCACTAAAAATGCAAAAAATTAGCCGGGCAAGGTGGCACGTGCCTGTAGTCCCAGCTACTCTGGAGGCTGAGGCAGGAGAGTCACTTGAACCCTGGAGGCTGAGGTTTCAGTGAGCCAAGATTGTGCCACTGCACTCCAGCCTGGCATAAGGCTCTGTATCCAAAACAAATAAAAAAATTTTTTTAAGTCAGCTTTCATCCCATTTATGAGGTCTCTGCTCTCCTGACCTAATCACCTCGAATAGGCCCCACCTCCAAACACCATCACATTAGGAATTAGAATTCCAACATATGAATTTTGGGAAGACATGAATACTCAGCCTATAGCAAACAGGTTGAATGTAAGGGATCTTGACCTTGAAAGATGAGCTTGTATGGAAGGATGGAATCTGACCAATGAAAGGTATTAGCACCATTTGGCAACCTACAGAGGATGAATACTATTGTTTCAGCCAGACACAGTGACATCATTGGCAACATAAGAGAAACTTGGCAAACATTCTATGTGGCTGTGTATGCACCCAGGTACAGAAATGTAGCCAAATAAATTCACTTTTAGGTATGTCTTTTCTCTATTACATTAGGGCAAATAAATGAGCTTAAATAACTATTAGATAATAATTCTTCCAGAACCATATTTCTCAGATTAGGTATAAATAGGAATTATCTGTGGGAAGTTGTTAAAATATAGATTCCAGGGTACTATTCCTGGGATTAAAATTCAGTAGGTCTGTTAATTATGACCACCAATGTATATCTTTAAAAGTACCTCTGGTACATTCTAATGCAAGTCAAATCATACTTTGTAAAAACACTGAGGCAGAGAGAATATATCAGGCCCCTTCTACCTGGAAACTGCTCATATATAGCCCATTAAAATAACTTCTTTCAAGCAAAAGAGTTCCCTACAGTGAATTTTTTATCATATCAAGAGGCATAAGCAATACATAGAAAATTCAGATATAATCCAAATCTAAAGTTATTGTGTATTTGGTCACTGAAAAAATATATAGGCTACTGATTACCTCCTCTGCCTCTAACATCTTACGATCACCTTTATTGGTTTTGTCCCTTGAGTGCTTTAGCACACTAATCTACCTCAGACATTATTTTATAAAAATTTTAAGAAGAATTTATAGCATTTCATTGCCCTCAGATTATTGACCATTTCCACTTTCTTGAAACCCTTTCTTCCCCTGTCTTCCATGACACCATGCTCTCAATATTTAAGGTCTACTATTATGGCAAGGACATATCAGTTACCTTTGTGAACCACAGGATCTATCCAGGACAACTATGGAAAAAAGAAGAAGGAGAAGCGAGGGGAGAGAGGGGGAAGAGAGAGAGGGAGGGGCATCAGGGAGGGAGATAGTGAAGGAAGAGGAAGAAAACAAGAAGAATTGAAAGGAAAGGCAGAAGGGGAGGGGAAGCAGGAAGGGGAAGAACAAGGGGAATGGGAAGAGGAAGAAGAAGAGGAGGAGTAGGAGGAGAAATAATGAAAGGCATCGGGTTGGAAAGAAAGAATTTAAAATATCTTTAATGACATTATCCTATAGTGAAAATCCTTAACACTGCACTAAAAAATAGAAGAAAATAGTAAAGCCAATAAACAAGTTGGACAATAAACAAAATAGTAAAGCCAATAAACAAACCCAAAGGACTATAAATCGTTCTACTATAAGGACACATTCACACGAATGTTCATTGCAGCACTGTTTACAATAGCAAAGACCTGGAATCAACCCAAATGCCCATTGATGATAGACTGGATTGGGAAAATGTGGCACATATACACCATGGAATATTATGCAGCAATCAGAAATGATGAGTTCGTGTCGTTTGTAGGGACATGGATGAATCTGGAGAACATCATTCTCAGCAAACTGACACAAGAACAGAAAATGAAACACCGCATATTCTCACTCATAGGCGGGTGATGAAAAATGAGAACACATGGACACAGAGAGGGGAGTACTAAACACTGGGGTCTATTGGGGGGAAAAGGGGAGGGCCAGTGGGAGGGGGAGGTGGGGAGGGATAGCCTGGGGAGAAATGCCAAATGTGGGTGAAGGGGAGAAAGCAAACAAAACACACTGCCATGTGTGTACCTATGCAACTGTATTGCATGCTCTGCACATGTACCCCAAAATCTAAAATGCAATAAAAAAAAAAAACAAATAACCCAATTTAAAAATAGTCAAGAGATCTGAATAGACATTAAGAAGATATACAAATGGCTAATAAGCAGATGAAAACTGCTCAACATCATTAGTGATTAGGGAAACAAAAATAAAAACCACAATGAAATACTACTTCACACCCACTAGTATTGCTATTATGTGTGTGTATGTGTTATTTTAACTTTTCTTTTTCTCTTTAAAAAGAGAAAAAGACTGGGCACAGTGGCTCACATCTGTAATTCCAGAACTTTGGGAGGCCCAGGCATGCAGACAACCTGAGGTCAGGAGTTCATGACAAGCCTGGCCAACATGGTGAAACCCTGTCTCTACTAATAATACAACAACAACAACAACAACAAAAATTAGCTGGGCCTGGTGGTTCTTGCCTATAGTCCCAGCTACTGAGGAGGCTGAGGCACAAGAATCGCTTGAATGTGGAAGGCAGAGGTTACAGTGAGCTGAGATCATGCCACTGCACTCCAGCCTAGGCAACAGAGTGAGACTGTCTCAAAACTAATAACAATAATAATAACAGTAACAAGTGTTGGAAAGAATGTGGAGAAATTGGAATGCTTGTACATTGCCAATGGAAATGTAAAATGGTGCAGCCACTGTGAAAAACAGTTTGGTGGTTCCTCTAGAAGTTAAACATAGAGTTATCATATGTCCCAGCAATTCCATTCAGAGGGATATACCTAAGAGAATTTAAAAACATATATTCACACAAAAACTTGCATTCGAATGTTCATAGCAGCATTAGGCTTAATAAGCAAAAAGTGGAAGCAAGCCAGTGTCGAGCTACTAATGAATGATTAAACAAAATGTAGTATGTATATCCATACAATGGGATATTGTTTGGCAATAAAGAAGAATGAAATGCTTAGACATGATACAACATGGATGAACCTTGGAAATGTCGTGCTAAGTGAAAGAAGCCAAATACAAAGACCACATACCATATGATCCCATTTCTATGAAATGTCCAGATGAGGCAGATTCATAGAGACAAAAAGTAGATTAGTGGTTGTCAGGGACTGGGAAAACGGAAAACTGAATCATACATTTTTAAATGGTGAATTTAATGGTATGTGAATTATATGGCAATAAAAAATAAATTAAGAGAACAATAGAATTGGGCTGGGTATGGTGGGTCATGCCTGTAATCCCAGCACATTGGGAGGCTGAGGTGGGCGGATCACTTGAGGTCAGGAGTTCAAGACCAGCCTGGCCAACATGATGAAACACCAACTCTATTAAAAATACAAAAATTAGCTGGGCACAGTGGCTCATGCCTGTAATCCCAACACTTTGGGAAGCTGAGGCAGATGGATCATGAGGTCCAGAGTTCGAGACCAGCCTGACCAACACGGCGAAACCCTGTCTCTGCTAAAATTATAAAAAATTAGCTGGGTGCGGTGGTGGGCACCTGTTATCCCAGCTACTCGTGAGGCTGAGGCAGGAGAATCGCTTGAACCCAGGAGGCAGAGGTTGCAGTGAGTAGAGATTGTGCCACTGCACTCCAGCCTGGTGACAGAGAGAGACTCCATCTGAAAAAAAAAGTGAAAAAAGAAGAGAAAATGCATATATTGCTTTATGTCTCATGTTTTAACAGGTTTGTCTGGGTGCGTTTTTAGGATGTGGGTACAAGTTGAGAGTTCTCTTATGGGCTTATTGAACTCTGCCACCTGCCTAGAGAGGCAAGAGGAGTGGTTCATATTTCCTATAGAGAACGAGGGGATTGCTTTGGGATCTGATCTCCACAATGCGAGAAAGAGCAATGACAGACTCTTTCAAGTCTCATTTCCCCATGTATTTTTGTCCTGGTATAGAGCCAACATGCAATGCGTTCCTTCAGGTTCAGTATCCCATCCTAGGGGAAAAAAAACCACCTGTGCCTGAGGTCATCCCACAGGACATGCGTAGCAGTTACTCTTGTTGAGGTCTTGTACTGAAAATTTGAGCTATTCGACCCAGGCATTTACATCCTCGTACCCTGTCTCAATTTCTAAGGTTTGCATTAAATTCTTTAGCTCAATTATTTTTACTCTTTTAGGGTCATTATGTGGTAGACTGAAGTGTTTATTAAGGTTTAGGGTTGGAATAGTCCCAGGCAAAAGGGAGGTTGAGTTCTTGATTAGTATGAGAACAAATCACCCTAGGGGGTTCTTCTCTGTGATGTTTGCCCCTAACCCATATACCCAAGATGCTACTTTTTGTTTTCAGTTTAAAACAGCTGAATTGTTAATGGTGATGAGTATAGGATTGCGTTTTAAATTCTGGCAGCTCTTTGGTGGGGAGTCCTTGGACAGATGTAGCTTATTCTTTAAGGGTCTTCAGCTTGGAGTTACGCACCCCATGTTTACTGTCCAACCCTGAAATTGGATAGTCCACCATACATCATCCTAGCCGGGGCAGGGTGATGCCCTAGTATAACCTGTATCTGGTTTAGGGCAAAGATATTTATCAGCCTGCGAGAGCTATCTTTGATTTTCCAAATTTCCTCAAGATAAGATCTGACAAGCATTAAATTTTATAGTTTGGGGTGTTACTGTCTTGGTTACATTAATTACCACCTGATTGGGTAGGTTTCCATTTTGCCAGTTTCCATTTTGAGCTTCTGCTCTTTGTATAGTAGCCCATACCAGCCTTATTAACTTCCGAAAATGGAGCCAGCCCATTTTTAAAAAGATTTTTCTCAGAGTTAACTTTAAGGGTTTCTCAGGTGACTCATGCATTTTCCGCTGGTCTTTCTCCCTCCCTTCTGGAGTTTCATTTACAAGTCCCTTAACTGGAGTATAGTGAGTCCACCCCCGTTCAGTTGTTCACACAGCTGTCTTAGTGATCAGAAGACAGCACTTGATAGGGACCTTCCCAGCTTGGGTGGAGCTTGCCTTCTTTTCAAGTTTTAATTAGCACCAAGTCTCCAGTCCAGAAGTGGTGAACTGTGAACTCAAGAGACACCCTTTGAGTCAAAAGTTCTTTCAACCTACGCAATGACCGCCTGGAGAATATGGACAATATATAATTTCTTTAAAAATTATACGTGGTTTCCATAGTAAGGAAATTTGTAGCTCTGCCCAAATATGGTAGCCCATGTAATAATTCATAGGGAGACAATCCCAAGTTTTTTCTTGGGGCTGTCTTAATCCTAAGGAGTGCTATTGGGAGACATTTAGTCCAAGGCATTTTAGTTTCTAAGATTAATTTGGTGATATGCTTTTTAAGAGTTTGATTTATTCTTTCTATCTTTACAGAGGAATGGGGATGCCAAGGGGTATGAAAATTCCATTTAATTTGTAAATTTTCCATAATTCCCTTTAACGCCCTTGAGGTAAAGTGGCTCCCATTGTTTGAATTAATATTTTTTACCAGGTCAAAACTAGGTACAATCTGTTTTAATATTGTTTTGACCACATTCCCAGTGGTGCCTGTTGGAAGGCAAAGGTTTTCACCCAGCTGGAAAGGTGATCTATGATCACCAGTAAATATTTTAGTCTTCCTACTTTGTGCATTTCTGTGAAATCTACTTGAATGCTTTGAAATGGTCTTAGTCCAGGAGGTCTTCCTCCTGTGGCCTGTTTTCTAATCACCTTTTTGTTTATTCTTTGACAAGTTACATAACTTCCACATACTCTTTTAGTGAGGGTATAAATCTTCATATACCCACAATTCCCAAGTATTGTATTACACAGAGCCTGAGGCTCCCAATGACTCCCTTTGTGTAATATAGACATTAGTTCTCTCATTAGGAGTTTACTTCTTATTTCTCTTCCACCAAGAAGTACTCATTTCCGATTTTTAGTTTGAGTGACCTTTATCTTGTCTAATTCTTCCTTCTCCTCTCTGGTAACCTGGGGCCTTAATACTACCTTAGAGATGTCTGGGACCAGGAGTCTTTCTTAGCAGCTTTATCTGCATGCCTGTTTCCTACAGCTTCTGTAGTGGTCCCTTTCTGATGACCATTTACATGAACTATGGCTACCTCTGCTGAAAGCAGGAGGCTTTCTGAAACCTGTTTGACCAGTTCCCCAGGTACCAATTATTTTCTCCTATTTATTAGGCTACACTCTGTCCAGATTTTCCTAAAAGTGTGTACCACTCCATATGCATATTTAGAATTAGTATATATAGTGCCTTCTTAGCCTTCAAGCAGCTTTAGTGCCTGGTTTAGAACATATAATTTATGGGTTTGGGCCAACCAGTCATTAGGTAGTCTACCTTTCTTACATAAGGAGAGTTTATTTTCATTAATGACAGCATAACAATTATATCTTTTGCCATTTATCACTCAGGACGACCCATTTACAAATAGCCTTATCCCATCATCTAGTGGAGCTTCCCTAAGTACTGATTTAACTTTAGTTTGGTATTTTATTATATTTGAGCAGTTATGATCTGATGTTTCTATGTTCTCCTCTCTTTTCCATAGGAAATTGCGTGGATTCAGGCAAATATTTGTTGTTATGACCAAATTATTTTTTTCTAGTAACGTGGCTTCATATTTTAAAATTTGAGAATCTGTTGACCATTTCGTGGATTTTTGATTTAATATATTCCTGATGTGGTGTAGGGTGCTTACTGTTAGGACCCCACCAAAGGTTAGCATTCTACTCTCTTCCACCAGCAGGGCTGTGGAAGCGACTGCTTGCACACATTTGGGCCACCCCTGACAAGAATCAAGAAGGACAGGATCAAGAAGCTTGGAAAAAAAGCAACAGGTTGACTCTTTCCTCCCCGGGTTTGAGTGAGCACCCCAAGGGCCATGCCCTGGTCTGCTGTTCCAAACAGATGGAATGGTTTCTCTAAAGATGAGAGGGCCAGGATGAGTGCTGTAATGAGGGTCTGCTTTAGCTCTTTCACTGCCTGAATTTCCTTTGAGGACCATTGCAAAGGATTGAGTTCCTCTTCTAGTAACTTAAGATACAGAATCTTTGTCTTTTAAGCATATGAATTAATCCATAATGTACAGTAGCCAGTTAAACTTAAATATTTTCAGAGTTCTTTCTTTGTTTTAGGCAAAGGTAGACCCACTATTCCTGATATCTTCTCTAACTTTATTCTTTGCTTCCCTTCACTAATCAGTGGTCCTAAATATTTAACTTTCTTTTCTACAAACTGCAGTTTGTTCTTAGAGACTTGCAATCCACCTTCTCCTAGGAAATTAAGCAAGCTTATGGTGATTTCTGATACCTCCCCAGAAATTAAAAGATCATCTACATATTGCAACAACTGGGTTCCCCTGGAAGTTTGGAATTCCTCTAGGACTTTTTCTAAGATTTGACCAAATAAGTTCGGGGCTTCCCTGAAACCTTATGGCAGCACAGTCCAGCAGTACTATTGTTTGTTTCCAGTTATAGGATTTTCCCATTTAAAGACAAAGAGGTCCCTACTCATAATGTCTAGGGGACACACTGAGAATGTGTCTTTTAGATCCACAACACTGAACCACTTACGATCATAGAGTATCTTACTAAGGAGGGTGTAGGGGTTAGGCACTACAGGGTGGTGAGTCTGGACAATTTGATTTATAGCTCTTAGATCTTGCACCAATCTATATGACCCATCAGGCTTTTTGGCTGGGAGAATTGGAGTAGTATGGTGACATGCAGGGTTTTAATAGTTCATCTTTAATTAATCCCTCTTTTACCAGTTGGATACCTTTTTTCCACTTCATAGAAATGAGATATTGTTTTCTGCAAACTACTTCTCCTGATTGTTTTAGTTCAATTTGTAAGGATATGATTTTTTTTTTTTTGAGACAGAGTTTCGCTGTTGTTACCCAGGCTGGAGTGCAATGGCGCGATCTCCACTCACGGCAACCTCCACCTCCTGGATTCAAGCAATTCTCCTGCCTCAGGCTCCCAAGTAGCTGGGACTACAGGCGTATGCCACCATGCCCAGCTAATTTTTGTATTTTTAGTAGAGACGGGGTTTCACCATGGTGACCAGGATGGTCTTGATCTCTTGACCTCGTGATCCACCCGCCTCAGCCTCCCAAAGTGCTGGGATTATAGGCATGAGCCACCATGCCCGGCCAAGGATGTGATTTTTAACCCTCCTCTGTTGCCTTCCCTAACCCACACAAGAGGATTAACTTTTCTCTCCTCCTCCCCTTGTAGGAGGCCCATTATTACTTTTATTTGTCCTTCCTTTATTTCTAATCCTAAACCCAATCTCACAATCAGGTCTTGACCCAGGGAGTTAGTTCCTGCTTCAGGAACATATAAAAGTGACACTTCAGTTCATTCTAGTTCTAATCTACTTAACATTTTCTTGAATATTGGAACCTAAAATCCCACCCCTTTTACCCCTGATACTGTTGATTTTTCCTTAGAGGGTTCTGTACCCTTTGGTTGATGAATTAGGCAGGAGTGAGCCACCCCAGTATCAACCAAAAATGTCACTTCTTCTCCCTCGGGTCTGACATTTAAATTTATCAAGGGTTCCTGGTGGGACCTAGTCAGAACCCTTGGCCCCCCTAGTCTTCATCAATGTCATTTTTCCATTCAGCACATTCTCTCTTTAAATGCCTTGCTTTTCATGCTTGTAACATCCATTCATAGTCTTAGGAGCTTTTCCCTGCATTTCCCTTCTTCTTCTGTGTTGAAATTATCATTCCTTTGACTCTCTTTAGGAGGATTTTGATCTAACCTTTTATTGACTACATCTTCCACAGAGGAAACTGATTTTCAACTTTTGTTTCTGTTTCTCTTCCTCTCTTCTTACAAAGACCTTCTGAGCTTCCCTCAGTAATTCTTCAATCGGTTTCTTATTCCATCCATTAATCTTTTGTAGTTTTTCTTGGTAATGTTAGGCCAGCTCTTAGTCACAAAGTTAACTTTCAAAAGGCTTTGCCCTACTGGGTCCTCCAAATCTAATCTGGAGTATTTTCTCATCTGATCTCTGAGCCTCCACAGAAATGCAGAGGGAGTTTCTTTTTCTTGTTGAATCTTGAATGCCTTTGAGACATTTTTGTATCCTAAGAGTCCACTCTTGGGACTCTTGGATCCCTTTAATTATTAGTTCCTTGTGGCCTTGTATTTGGGCCTGGTCCCTAGGATCATTATTATCCCATTTGGGATCAACATTTGGAAATTTTTTTCGGCTGGCAAGACTTCTTGCTCGGGAGGGTGTTGCCTCTCCCAGATGGTCATAGACACTCTCCTAATCATTTCCCTTTCTTCTCCTGTGAACAGGATATTAATGATAGACATCTTTCACCCTAGTTGTAAAAGCTGGGTCCCAGGCCAGGCACAGTGGCTCACACCTGTGATCCCGGCATTTTGGGAGGTCAGTGTGGGTAGATCATTTGAGGTCAGGAGTTCAAGAATAGCCTGGCCAACATGGTGAAACCCCACCTTTACTAAAAATACCAAAAAAAAAAAATTAGCAAGATGTGGTGGCAGGCACCTTAGCCCCAACTACTCAGGAGGCTGAGGCAGGAAAATCTCTTCAATCCAGGAGATGAAGGTTGCAGTGAGTTGAGATCCTGACATTGTACTCCAGCCTGAGCAACAGAGCAAGACTCAGTCTCGAAAAAAAAAGCTGGGTCCTAGGAATTGGTCCAGCTGGTCTGCTAAACTGAAGGGATCTTCTAGGAACGGTTTCATTTACTTTTTGAAATTCCTAACTTCGGTATTTATAAGAGGAGCATTTACAAAACCAATCTCTCCCTGTCCCATGGGAACTTCCCTAAGAGGGAACATGCTAGATGCCAGCTGTGTGGAAGGTATCGGGAAGTTCCCAATGTGCCTCGTACACTGTTCTAATTCTTTATATAAATTTGGATAAGGATTTAAAGGAGCAATTGGTTCAGCTACTCCATGGTCTCCAGTTCTTTCTTCCTTTAACTGTTCTGCTGCCCCTCAATCTTTCTGTTCCCTATTTCGTGAGATGATATATGGAGGAGGCAAGCATGGCATGGGTCCCAGGGCTTTTCACTGGGTGAGGGCTTTTTACTCGGCTCTTTTTCTTCTTCTTTTGAGGGGGCACATGTGGGCTAATTCCTTATCTAGCAGAGAGTGTAACCTATCTCTTCTTGTGAGGATGGGGTTTTATCATTTATATAAAGAATTAAATTTTGACACACTCAATCCTCATCTGAGCCAAATGTAGGTCGAAAGACCAAAGGCTTATAAATGGGGCCTTTGGGCCAGGTAAAAGAGCAATACGTATTATCTTTTGCTTTTCCTTGTCCCTGGTTTGAGGGTTGTCCCTCCAAATCTGCAGCATTCTCCCAAAGGACTATCTGGGGGAATGTCAGAGGGAATCTCTTTGGCTCCCTTTTTTCTTTCTCTCCTAGGCCTAAAATTTCTGTTTCTCATTATTGGTCAGTCTCCATATCTAAGCTTTTCCCTGAGTACTCAACCCCCACACTGGAGGTTTCTTGCACACCAGGAGAATCGCTTTGTCTATCTCTGACTGTCTTCCTCACAGGAAAACAGAACCACATATTGGGACTCCACATTTCGCTTAGTATGCAGGATACATCTCAGTCACACATACTCAATCTCTAAAAATGCTCAACCGCCAAGACAGTACTTATAGTCCAATTTTCGTACATTGACTCATGTATGAGGTTGCCTGGTTGCCACAGGGCCTGCTTTTCTCCCTGTGTCACCTCCACTGCCTCCTGAATAACAGTGTCAGGTTTGTCTACGGCCTCTGTAGGGACCCGGGATGCCTGGACAGAGCAGTCCACCTAAATCAGGTGGGACATGTCTCCCCTCTCGGCTGGGGTCCCACTCCACACAGGCACGGAGATCCCAGATCGGCCCCCAGGTTTGTGAGAAACACACTGTAAGGCCGGTTGCCTCGCCAGAGGCCAAATGGACACACCCATTCCTCTCCAAACCTGAAAACTACATCATCATTCTGAGCGCATTACTCAGCATCTGGCCTCTCCACTTGGGCTCCCCACACCCATTTCCGCATTCCAATCTCAGTCCTGCACTCAGCAGCAAACTAGGCACTCGGCCCCGCTGAAATTTTAAAAAATCCCGCCGAGACCTGCTCTATGGCAGCTTGCTCCGTACGTACGTCCTCAGCCGGCCCACTTGCCAGCAGCCCCGCCTGGCTGCCAATGGCGGCTCGCCTCGTCCGTGCCCAGTCCCTTCATAGCCAACGAGACTACCTCCGCTTTGTTTCCCCCGCAGCCAATCAACTACCTCCACTCCCTATACAACCCCACGCCCTAAGAAGAGAAGCGCGACTTCTCTGGCCCCTTTCCCGGACCATAGAACCTCGCCCAGTAGCTGAATAAATTGGCTTTTACTTTTTTACTCCGGTCTCCGTTTCCTCATTTAACTCCGCAATAAACCTTACATACACATTCACCCATCCAAACCCAAAGAATGAATATCAGCGATATGAAGAACAGCGGAAGTAAGACTTCTAATGGCGGTCTTGCAATACCGGATATCTGGTAGGCAGGCACACCCAGGGCAGTTACAAAAGTTAATTTATCTCCTAGCATGCAAGTCCCTCTTCTAGTTCCTGATTGGTCGAGTACCATAGGGTTACAATCTTCCTCTACGTTGCCTAAGTTTCATTATCCCCCTTATAAGGTTATACCCCATCCCTTTACCTGCTTAAGTTTCAACTTCCCAATAATGAAACTTACTTGAACCCTTTTACCGGCTGACACCTCATCTACATTCTGTTCACTTATCGTGACCTTCTAGGTTCATGAGCCATATAGTTTGTTATGTTCACAGGCCGGCTGCCAGTACTTAGATTTATTATGCCTTGAAAATGGACCATTTAAAATGTTTTCTTACATCACCCTATTGGATGCTGGGTCCTAGAGCAAAAAATTGGCAGATTCGGTTTCTGGTGAGGATCCAATTCCTGATTTATAGATGGTGCCTTCTCACCGTGTCCCTACATGGTGGAAGGGAGTCATGGGGTCTCTCTAGGATTTTTTTTCTTTTTAATAAAGGCACCGATCCTATTTGTGAGGGTTCCACACTTATAACCTAATCACCTCCCAAAGGCCGCACCTCCTAATATGGTCACTTTGGGAGTTAGGATTTAAACATATGAATTTGGGGAGGAAATAAACATTCAGACCATAGCAGAATGCTTTTGTAAAATCATATATTTACAAAAAACAGTAAAGAAAGCAATATACATATATGCATGCATATATATGTATATGAATGTGTATTTTCATTTGAATAGTAAAGGATATGAAATAATACTCGTTAAACTATTAATAATATTTAATATAAGAAACTTGGAGGGGTGGGGAACAATGCTGATTTGTTTTACTTTCTACTTTTGACAGATTATTTATCAGTGAAGGCATACTTGTTTAGTAATGAAAAAAATTAATCCTACCAAACTAAAGTTCTTTCAGTTGCTCAAACATATCATTCTCTTTCACATTTCAAGGTTTTGTTCATTATTTTCTTTCTGATTGGAACACTCTCTCTGACACCTTCACCTGGCTACTCATCTGTAAGTCTTGGTTTCTCTATTACTTTATTTCAGAAGCCTTCCCTGAGTACTCTTCTCCATATAACCTTGCAACTGAATTTAGGTGCCTTCCTCTGTGTCCCCTAGCACTCTGTATTGCCCTAAGATAGCACTTACCTCATGCTAGGCTGTGACTGTTGGTTTACATGTCTTCCCCACTACACTGTCTTATGCATTGCAGTATTCCCAGGCAATATTCAATATGTATTGAATTTATTAATTTATTTATAGACAGAACATTACTGAAAATGTTTTATTCCAAAGTGGAAAAACATGAAGAAATATGGAAGACAGTAAAGAAGGGAGAAAAGAAAGATAATTCAGAGATTTTATTAAGACCCAAATGAAAAGCTAAACGGAAAGGCAGAAAGAAGAAACAAGGCAACCTGGAAAAAAAAGAAAGTAATCTGAGTCATACAGTCTGTCATATTTTCATCTGTCTCATGTGATCAATATTCCACTCACACTGGACTACTCACTCTGCTACCCAAATACATACTTATACACCTGTATGACTTTGCTCCTGCTATTCTTGCAGCCCAGAACGCTCTTTCATGTTGTCCTCCACCCAAATCCTACTTTTCACAGGATTTTGACCATGCAGAAGCTTTTGACAACAGTTCACCACTGCCTTCTTTGTCAAATGAACTCTTCTCTTGGCTTTTGCAACACCTTAGTGCCTTTCCCCCATTTCCCTGGCCACTCTATTTCAATGTCATTTGCCAGCTCCATTTTCTTTGTCACCTGACTTCTAGTGCTAGAAATTCTACAATACAATACAGCCAGCCAAAGGATAAATGAAAAAGGCATGGTTACAGGAGGCTGAGGCAGGAGAATTGCCTGAACCCAGGAGGCGGAGGTTGCAGTGAGCCGAGATCGCGCCATTGCACTCCAGCCTGGGTAACAAGAGCAAAACTTCGTCTCAAAAAAAAAAAAAAAAAGAAAAGAAAAAGGCATGGTTAAAGGACCAGGGTAGCCCATGATGCCAAAAACCAGTGAAGCAGTATCAACCAAGTCCTGACGGAACAGAAGTGTGACCCAACAATTTTCTATCATAGCCTGTCATTTTGCCCTTCAATAGACAGATATCTTCAAGCATGCAAAAGGTCAAGAAATACAACACATATGAGCACTTTTTTAAAAAAATACTAGTAGATGACGAAATCTGGACAGTCAAAACATACGTCAAAATGTACGTCAAAAAAAGAACTCAGGAATAAAGAAGTTTGATAGAAGGACTAGTGGTAAGTATTGAATTAATTTAAGCACAAGAGCAAACAACTTAGAGAATTTTAGGTGGAGAACAGGGTGTAAATGTTATAAACCATGAGAAGGCACAAATAATAATATAGCTAACAGAAATCAGGAGATGAGAGGGAAAGTGCAGGAGGTACATTTCCTCATATTTATTATGATAATTTACTATGTGCCAGGCACTGTGCCAAGTATTTTACAAGTGTTAACTCATTAATTCCTCACAACAATCCAATGTAGTAGG
This sequence comes from Callithrix jacchus, assembly GCF_049354715.1. Taxonomy (NCBI): domain Eukaryota; kingdom Metazoa; phylum Chordata; class Mammalia; order Primates; family Cebidae; genus Callithrix; species Callithrix jacchus. The sequence continues at coordinate 96,877,741 of NC_133524.1, forward strand.
TACTTTTTTTTTTAAGCAGGTATGTTTTAATTCCCTTCCAAAGAGCAAATTGAGGTACATAGAGATTTTTTAAATGTGCCCACTTTTACATAACTAGTAAGTAGCACAACTGATTTGAACTCAGGCTGGCTATCTCCAGAATACATGTCCATAAACAACTACATAGAAAATCAGTCCACGCTATCAAAAATTGAGACATGGAGATAAAAATATAAGGACTTCAACCTCTTTATATTTTTCAAATCTTTGATTTTAACTTTAAAATAGTCTTTCAGGAACTACTAGTCCTTGAGGGGAAAGAAGTTTGCCAGTTCCTTGACTTACACTTAGATTTAGTTTTTTTGTTGTTGTTTTTCAATTTGGGAATTTTTAAAACATAAATAATGTGTTAAAATTTGTCTATCCATTTGTTAATCCTATAAAATGAAAGTGATTTCCAGAAAAATGCTCATTAATCTTAAAGAAGCTACTGTTTATTACTCACTATCAAAGTAAACACTTTATTTTTTACTTATTTATTGAGACAGAGTCTCACTTTGTCATCCAAGTTGGAGTGCAGTGGCATGACCACGGCTCACTGAAGCTTCAACCTCCTGGGCTCAAGTTATCCTCCCAACTCAGCCTCCCAAGTAGCTGGGAACACAGGCACATGCCACCATGCCTGGCTAATTTTTTAATTTTTGGTAGAGACAGGGGTCTCCCTACGTTACACAGCCTGGTATCGATCTCCTAGGTTCAAGCAATTCTCCCATCTCAGCCTTCCAAAGTGTTGGGATTACAGGCATGAGACTCTGGCCCGGCAAAATAAGCACTTTAAATGGATTACCTCATTAAGTTATCAGAACAACCTTATATATAAGTACTGTTTGTATCCTCTTGTTTTTCAGATAATAAAATTGAGGCACAATAATAGTTATTCTTGGTTGGTGCAGATTTGGATGAATTTTTTTTCTCTTTTTGTATTTTTATATTTCTCAATTATTTTTATAATGAGTGTATTTTTTTAATACAATGAAAGCCATTCTGAAACCATGTTTCAAACTAAATAACTGTGAAGATTCCCTGGGTCTCAGTCTTGAGCTCTCTTCTCCTTTTGTCCTGAACTCTCTTTCGGGACCATATAATAGACTACCATAGGTGTGAATACCATCCAAAGGCAAATGGCTCCCATAACTATATTTCCATTCAAGCACCTGTTTTCCAAGCTCCAGACACATTTGCCCAGCTGCCAACTAGACAACTCCTGTTGAATACGTCATAGACTATTCAAATTCAACATGTCCAAAACTACGCTCATCACTTACCCCAGACTGGTCCTCCTCAGTGCTTACTAACCCCAGTGAATGGTGTCATTCTCCACCCAAAGGAACAAACCAGAATCTATGTTATTTCTTGTTCTTCCCTTTCTCTCATTGTCTATATCCAATCTATTACCAAGTATATGCTTTATCTAAAATATGTCCCAAATCTGTTTATTTCTTTCCATTTCTGCTACCACTTTCTAGTCCAAGCCACTATCATCTCTTTCAGTTATCTCCTAACTGGTCAAGCTTTTAAAATTATTGTCCTCTTACAATTTATTCTTCTCACACCAGCCAGAGAGATGTTAATAAACATAAAAGGAATTCTCAGAACTTTTCAATTAATTTCCATTGTTTGTTGAATAACTTCAGTTGAGTACAGGGGCACATGCCTGTAATGCCAGCTACTTGATAGGATGAGGTAGGAGGATCACTGAGCCTAAGCCAAGCCTGGCCTGGGCAAAATAGCAAGACTCCATGTCTAATTTTAAATAAATAAATAAACTTCAAATACTTACCATGGTCTTTGTGGCAGAAACTATAAGTAACCTACTCAATATGTTTCCCCCTTCTATAAAAAAAAAAAAAGATATCATTAAGAGGAATCAGCTCAGTTGAAAATAAAACTTCCCCAGACCCCACTATAAGTAGGAGTAGTCATCTAACCCAGCTCTGGCCAATAAGATAAGTAAAAATCTTCAGGACAGTGCTTCCAGGAACACTATTACTTTCCTAATGGAAAGGGACAAATTTAGCTGCTGCATGTTCTTCTGCCCTTTGCTATCTCCCCTTTATCCTGCCTAGAGGTGGAACACCCATCTTGGAAGTATGATGATGGAGGCCACGCTCAAAAGATCACAGAACAGAAAGATGGAAGCGTGGGTCCTTGTACTTGAACTAGCTCTGGACTGCTGACTTTGAGACTCCCATTATGTGAGAAAAATAAACCCTTTATTTGGTTAAACTTTCATAACTTGCTTTCTACTACATACAGCCATCTGGAGAGTCCTAGCAGATCCAACTTTGAATATGCCTCCTGCCTACCTCTTCAGCCTTATCTCAAGTAACTCCTCCTCATTCACTGTATTACAGCTACATTGACTTTCCTTTTATTCTCTGAGTACTTCAACCCCTTTTCTGCTTCAGGATATTTGCATGTGCTGTTTCTTTGGCCTGGAATAATCTTTTCCCCACTCTTCACCAGCTAACTTCTACTCATTATTCAGGTTTTAGCTTAAGGGACATCTCCTTAGCATGGATTTCCCTCACCCATCCTGCCCAATCCAACTTAGGTGCTTTTATAGCACCTGCACTTTTCCTTCTCAGCATATATCATCATTTATGTACTTTTATTTGCAGGATTTCTTTTCCTTTTAGTTTAATGTCTGTCTACCCAACCAGACTCTGAGCTCTACAAAGGAGGGACTTTGTTTGCTTGTCCACTACTGAATGTATATCTAACTCCTATAACAATGCCTGCCACATAGGGGACACTGAATAAATATGTCCTGATCAGTGAACAGTCTATTGAACTATTGAAATGCCATGTCCTTTGTACCATTTTTCCTGCTTTTCTGAATCTGAATTAATTACTCTTCCATCTATGTTTCCATGGAATATTGCTTTGACTCTTGGTTTGATTCAATCTTTTTAACAAGTAAGGCATGTTTTAAAAGATCTCGATGTCTGTTCATGAGAAGAACACATAAAAACAAATTAAAAATACAGCATAGAAAGTATAATGGTTGAAGTATGAGCAAGATACAAAAATAGAGCAAAGAAAAGGGTGATTAACTTAACGATATGGAAGAGATGACACCAGGAAAGGCTTTCAGGGGGTGATAATATCTAGGAAGCATTTTGAAAGCCAAATGGGAATTTTCCAGGTAAACAAGGGAAGAAAACTCCAGGCAATGAACATAGCATGGGCAAATGCCCTACAGTGTGAAGAAGTAGGGCATGCTCATTAATAGGGTGTACAGTGTGAGGCAGGCATCAGAGGCATAGTGTGAATAGCATCATTGAGGGGAACCATCTGACCCAATAAACATAAGTTTCTCCATGAGACTGCTCTTGTGGCTTTTCCTTTTTCTCTCTTTATGCTTGACAAAAAATGTAGAACAAATAGAATTGTGACATATTTCATAATTTATGTAATCGATTTAATACACAATCATGTCCCAACAACTAGAAAATTATCTTCTTTGAGACATTAGGATGTGGAGGTAGTCATATGTACATTCCCCATTTTCCTGCCCAGCTGTGACCTCCAAGATGGCTCCATCACCGTAGAAGAAATAGTTCAAAATCAAGACTAGAGAGTTAGACAGTTTCCAGATTATGAAATGCCTACTATGTCACCATAGTGGCTTGGATTTTATAGGCAATGAATAGATACTAAAGGATTTTAAGCAAGGGAGAGATTATCCTCAGATTCGAGTCTTAGATCACCTTGAAGGCAGTGTGCGAGAGAAAAAGAAAACAGAATTCTATTGCAATAGTAAAAGTAACTATGAGAGCCTCAACTTAAACAGTGGTGATTGACAATGGAGAGAACAGAATTGCAGAGCTAATTCAGAGGCAGAAATATCTGGACTTAGTAATTGATTAGGCATGGGGATGAACAAGGGAGGAAGAAATCAAGGATCATTTGGAAGTTGCTATTCTAGAGGCTGATTATTGTGTCATTTAGTGAGAGAGGTGATACAAAGGAAGGGTACATTTGAAAGGAGAGATAATTCAGGTTGGGACATGTGGAATTTGAGGTATCTGTTGTGGAGATGTCTAGCAGGTTAGATGGACATATAACCTCTCTCTCGAAGAGAACAACCTGGGTAAGAGATATGGATGTTGAGACTTGTCATAAAGGATGACAAACTAAACTGGGGTGTTAGCAGTGAGCACAGGGAGAAAAGAAGAGCTTTCAAATTTATAAAAATTTAGAATAGGGCCTAGTGATTGATTGGATACAGGGATTATGAAAAAGAGAGAAAACCTCAGATTTTTGGTTTGCAAGACTGGGTGAGTGACAATTCCACTGTTATGAGCTGAATAATGTCCCCTCAAAATTCATATGTTGATGCCCTAACCCCCAGTATTTCCAAATTTGACTGTATTTTGTGATAGCATTTTTAAAGAGGTAATTAAGGTTAAATGAGGTCATATGGATGGGCCCTTATCCAATATGACTGATGTTCTTATAATAAAAGGAGATTAGGATACAGACATACATAGAGGGAGAATGTCATGTGAATATGGAGATGGTCATCTACAAACCAAGGAGAGAGGCCTCAGAAGAAGCCAACCCTGGTAACACTTTGATCTTGGACTTCTAACCTCCAGAGCAGTAATAATATAAATTTCTGCTGTTTAAGCTACTCAGTCTGTGGTATTTTGTCAGCTCTAGCAAACTAATATAGCCACCAACTAATATTGGGCATATGAGGGGGAAAGTAGGTTAGGAGAAGAAGGTGTTGAAAGAAGAGTTTGATATGGAACATGCTGAGTTTGAGATTCCTGAGGTATATCCAGGTGGAGATGTTCAGATGGCTTTGAAATTAAAAGATAGAACTGGGTTACAAAGTAAGGATGTGGAAATCATTGATATGTAGGTGATATTTATTTTCAACTGTAAGAAAGAATGAGGTCATCTAAGAAGTGTGTGTAAAGTGAGAATGATCAAGAAGAGACTCATAAGACAAAACAACATTAAAAAACAGACTGAGGAAGAGGACCCAAGAAAGGAGAAAAATCAGAGATAGAAGATGAAGAGAGATAGCTTAGAATTAGTCTTTATTTTATGCTGTTTTAATTTTAATTAGTTAAGTACATGCTGATATCAGCATTTAAAGGGCTTTAACTTAGTGAAGCAGGCAATATCTTATTCATTTCTGAATCTCGAACACCAAGCACAGTGCCTGACATTTAATATCCCTGCAATAAATATTTGTTGAACCAAATGGAATTGAAATTAGAACTTCATTCCCTTCTTTGTTTTGTTTGCTTATTTCTGGAGTGTGCAGCATGTATTGCCACTGATATTTTAAGTTCATAGTGAAAAATCATTTCAATGTGTCCTAGGCTTGGTCCCCATCCAACCCAACCCCCAGGACAATAGTTTTCATTATAACCTTCTGTCTTTGCCATTCTGGATGGAATTCTGTGCACAGAAGTTATATACATATATGGGTATATCTATGTAACAAATCGGAGCACAGGAGTCCCCTGGGCTCCCTCAGGCTCTGGTATGACATATTTGAGCCATATAAATTCAGCTTCTCCTCTGGCATCTGTTAGCCGACTCACTTGCAACTCCACCTCAGCAGTGGTCTCTCAGTCCTCTCAAAGCAGGGAAAGAGTACTGTGTGCTGAGAGACCATGGCAAAGAATCCTCCAGAGAATTGTGAAGACTGTCACATTCTAAATGTAAGTTGATTCATATTTTTCCCTTTCAAGCAGAAGCATGGTTTTATAGATTTATCATATTGCAATGTGAACATTAGAAAGTGGAATCAAAGGTGACTTTGAATTATGGCTTGCTTCTTGAGGTTTATTGTGTGTTGTGTTATTCTGTCTGTTCTTTGCTTAGGCAGAAGCTTTTAAATCCAAGAAAATATGTAAATCACTTAAGATTTGTGGACTGGTGTTTGGTATCTTGGCCCTAACTCTAATTGTCCTGTTTTGGGGGAGCAAGCACTTCTGGCCGGAGGTACCCAAAAAAGTAAGTAAATACAATTTATAATCTAATGCTTCCATTCTGAGTTTGATTGAATGTAATTAGTAGTGGGCATGTAAATCATTCTGAAAATGATAATCATTAAGTTTCTCTTCTATTTATTTTCTGGTGGTATAAAAAATTGAATCAACATTTTTCTCTCCTTCATTTGCCTAATTATTTTGGTAAGGGAAAAAATTTGTCTTCTGTATTTTGGTTAGTTATGGTAGGATATAGAATTACCCATTCTTCTATAATGCTTGTATTTAAGGAGTTAAGACTCCTCCTAGGAGCAAATTTTTTACTTTAAGAAAAAATGCTTTCCATCTTTCTTCAAATTATCTGGGCAGAAACTGATGGGAAAGTAATTATACTACCACATAAGGAGAAACCACCCAAAGTGGCAGCAAAGGATTTTCAGGGATTATGTTTCTGACTTAATGCATCTGCAGCGAGAACAGGCAGCAAGCTGCTTTTCAGGAGGAGCAATTCTCATACCTGACTTCACATTTATTTATGACTTAAAAAAAAAACCTAGAGCTTTTCAGCTGCTTGCCAGCTGCAATCATCACTGTCCCACTGAGATAGTAATGCCACAAGGTAGAAGCATGCGACACCAAGTCATTAATCACAGATTACTCAGAAAGCTTCTGATACTGGGGTCATTTGGTGAAGCTTGGCTAGCCACTGTAGTTTGTATTTCTGTACCTTAGTATTATTGTTACTCCTGGGCTCACACACAATGGACAAGTTTAGATATCACCCAAATAAAACTATAGTCCCCTCATGCTAACAATTTCTGTTAGAAAGATAATCAGCAAATATACAAACTACAAGTTGTGAAGACAGTTTTCTGGCTTTGCCCTGTTTTTCTGTTGATGTGTGGATTGCTGCTGCTGTTATTGTTATTGTTACTGTTGCTGATTTGCTGTCATGAGATGCTCATCTCTATTTGATAACAGATGTAGGGAGAAAAAAAGCACAAATCCAGGAAGGAGGATGAGACAAGAAAATGGGTTGGCATGGACCATTAGGAGCCAAAGGAGCAATAGGAGCAGGAAAAAAAATATGGGTCAGTGGGGAGAGGGTGAGGGGGGAAAATAGGAAATAAGCTGGCCAAGTGTCCAAAAGAAAACAGAGATATAAGGTATAACCACCCTTGAGTTCTCCACCTCTGTTGTCATACCCACTTTGATTTAGTCCCAAAGGATATCTTATCAAGTTTAACTAGGAAGGAGAGCAAATCAGCCAACTTTGCTTGCCTTTTTATTTATACCTTGCTCCAGAAAGGATTTCAGGCATCACCCAATGCCTATAGTTAGCCCTATCCCCCACGCCTCCCCTTACTGCTCCTTGCTTCTGAACTACTTACCATTCAAATATCTTTCTAGAGGAGCCACCTATCTTCAGGCTGGCAGGGTGGGTAAAGCAATCAAGATCAGGAAGAAAACAGCAAATTAATAAGAGTGCCAAAATGCATTCCGATACAATTCTCATACCACTTAGCTAATTCCCAAGGTGACATGTCACCCCACAAATTGAACCTTGGATCCTCTTGAAAATTATACATGAGTTAAAGGGCTATAAATCCTTTTTTTCTCCACAGCCATAATGTAGTTAACTGGACATGGTGGATAACTAGCCCTTTTGAACACCCTTAGATGTCTGCCTAAATAAGGGGCCAAATGGCCTTTCTTGTTTTATTGTTGTCATTGGTACTGCAAATGCTATTCCGAAAGAGCATATGTGTTTTTACAAACTTACAGTGCTGTTTGCCCCAGTGCAGCTATAAATGACTAGGTGGAGACCTTGCCTTTATATTGCAAAGTATCAGACTCACTGGCAGGTCCATGGTCTCCTCTGTTTCCTTATTATATCACCTTTACATCTCATTCTAGTTCTGTTTTTAATGACTATAAGGAGCAATCCTATGACACCTCAAACCAAAAGTAAAACTTTGCCAGTGCATGCACAAAAGAGGTGGGATATGCTGCTGAATAAAGTTAATCAAACATCAAAACTCTTGTGAAGTAATCCATTTTGGGATGTCATTTTCAGCAAAGAGAATCTCAGAAATGAACAAAGCTACTATGAAATAATCCAGATAGAGACAACAGGTGTCCCCTAGGGCAAGTTTCTCTACCGTGAACAAATGTTGTTGATTTTCCATTCCAGTGGGGAGTTATAATTTATTGTCTTTGATATTTAAGTCCTGGCCTTCATAAGAATAGGTTTGGTTCATTGAAAACTAGGAAATCAGCTTGGAATGTGGATGCTTTACTCAGTCCATTACTACTTTCAGGTCCCAGACAAGGAGCTGAGGAGACCATCTATGTTTCCAATGGCTAAGACTATCAATAAGCCTGCCTTAGAGCAACTTCAGAATTCCAGGAAGAGACTAGCAGTCAGATTAGTCTTGGAAGAGTTGCATAGGAAAAGAATCCAGGCATCTTGCCCAAATAAAAGACTACCCCTTAATGGTATGGCCATTAAGGCCATACCAAGAAACAACAGTTAGCAGATTAAAATCCAGGTTCTTTGGGCTTTCTTTAAAAAGTCTGGGAGACTTGTGGGGACTGTGGGCCCTTGGTAGAGAGAACTATGTATTTAACTATGCTTATTGGTGGCAGTGATTTGTTTGCTGTCCTGGGACTTCCTCCAAGCTCTTAGTGTTTGCTCTCCCTAGCATCCACCATGCCTCCTTTTTATTTTGTTTTTCAACATCTATGTATAATAAACAGTATTTATTTAACATCCCACATCTGGTAATGACATTTCCATGCCAGTAAGTTGTTCTCCTTACTCTCGCCTTCGTGTGTACACAAGATCCAGATTCCTATATCCAAATTGAGAACAAGCCATGCTTGACCCCCTCCCCTCACACACCTTAGGTGTGTGTGCACGCAGGTGTGCACGTGCATAGACACACACACACCAGAGAGAGAAAGAAACCAAAACAAGGTGAAACAAAGAGGACTAACTCTGGGTGAGCTGCTGCATTTTCTTACAGGTCCCAGGCCCCTGACCCACAGCCACATATAGGAGCCACCTAAGCTAAATGAAAACCAGGTCCATCTAGCTCTGCATTCAGCTTTCTTAAACAAGCAGAAGAGACCTATTCAGTCCCATCAGTTTTGAGAAAGCATCGCAATGAGGCTCCCCTTCCAGGCAGTGACTGCACTGGGATCACTGAAGCAGAATCGCCAAAGAAACATTATTGCTTAAAGCCCCCTGTATTACACATTTAACTGGAAACAGTCAGAAGCCAAGTCCTCAGCTAATTAATCCAACATGAAGAAAACAAATCAGAAAAATCCTAGCCCTTAAACCAACAGTTTAGAAACATAGCACAGACCTTGTAGCCCATCCCTGCCTAACCTTTGTGGAGTGAAGCAGAAGAATAACACATTTAATAAATGAAGGATGGTCCTTACTGCCTTATGTAGGAGCTGCCTGGTGACTTTAGGGTTGTTTGAAAGCCATCAGGACCACACCACAGTCAACAGATTTGTGAGGGTGTTCTTTCAACTTCTACATATGACCAAAGCAATGAGGAGTAGTAAGGATAAGCGGGCATTCTTCTGCCCTCCCGCCCCACCTCAGTTGCAGATGATCATTAAAACAGTCTCCACCAGAGTTGTAAGCCCACTATCATTCTAGGCTGAAAATCCTTTGCTCAGAAGAAGCACTTTCTTGATGAGTCTGATTGCACCTTTTTGTGTGTGCCTATTTCTTTGATGCCAGCATTAGTGCAATATTAACTTTCTTCACTCCTCTCTAGGCATACAAGGAAGACAACTCTCCTCCCCAGGTCCCCTGGGCTTTCCTTCACCACAGTCTGACAGGTGAAATGTGAGTCTAGAGAAGCATTAATATACCCTCAAGGAAAAAGTTGAAGGCATAGTTGGAATATTTTTGGCAGGGAGACTGAGCTTTACCAGATGGTACCATGTTGGCATTTTCAAAAAAAAGAAAGAATTCTTTGCATTTTCTTTTCCTCCTAAAGCCTTATGAGATCCAGGTCCACCCTTGTACAACTCTCGCTGGGCCAGCTGTTGTTCTGGGCTACTCAAGGGCAGCTCCCAGCAATTATGTGGAGCCAGGCTCTGGCTGTGATAGGCATGTTCTTCTTAGACAGTCTCTTCATTCTCCTGAGGCAGCATTTGTTGAACGACTTATATGACACCAGAATGAAGAGCCTGAGCCTTTAAAGACAGCTGTTCTGGAGTGGTTGAGAGTGAAATTGGGGCTGTAGAGGAAGTAGCCAGGATGATCAATAGGTAGCAGCAGTAGTAGCAGTCCAGTGATCAACCTGACAGGCTTACCTGAGCAAATCTCAGCAGAACTGACTTTGCTAACTACTTAACATTACAGCTGAAAAGGGGTGAAGGATAAAGATAGGAACTGAGTCCCTAGAGACACTCAGTGACTTGCCCAAAGTCACACAGCTTGTAAGTGGTGCGGTTAAGGTTGGAACTAGAGGCTAGTCTGAAGATTCTTTCCACTATTCTTCAGCTGCATTTAAGAATCAGAGATGGGGATAATGGGTAGGGGGAAAACTTACTGGCCAGCTCAAGTCTTTAGATAAAAGAAGTGGCTTTTTCTTGTTGAAAAAGAATGTCTGTGCTGCTTATGCCAATGTTTTCCAGGGCTGAGAACTGCTGATTGAAGATGCAGAGCTCGAACTTTGCATAAGAAACAATCTGTCTGTGCTATGTTTGTAAAGAAATACCCAGAGGACCTTTAATTCCCACAAGTTAGGTTAATAATAATATGGTACAGTGCATTCTCTTCCCTTCCTTCCAGCCTAACACCTGCTAGCCAGCTATTCTGAGCATGTATTTCACCTTTGGAGAGTATACCTCATAAACAGACAATAAAGGATGAAGATGGAGTGAAGAGCAGCTAGATTAATCACAGGCTTCAAAAAACAAACCTAAGCCAAATGTCCTCAAATCTGTGTCAGGACAGGCTAAAGCTTCTTACCCCCAAAAGAAATCCATCACACTGAGATCTGAGATAGCTTTACTTTTTATAAAAAGCTTTCTTTTCTGATGTCAGGGACTGCCACAGAGGCAAGAAAACAGGAAAAACTGTGAAAGAGGGATGTTAGGGCTCATTTGCTGCCTGAATGGAGGATTTAACTGGATGGAAGACAGAATTCCTGGACAGGGAAGAAAAATGTGTTGTGGCCTCTACGTGTTTTGTCAGTGTGGTCTTCTTGCACCTCTCACTGCCTGGACTTAACCACATATCTGTCTCGTTTCACTTGTTTCCTATTCCACTCCATTGGCTTCCTTGTTCCATTCCAGTGTTCTGGTTTTTATAGTTAAGGACAACCTTATGTGCAGGTGGAGCAAGAGCCCATTTGAGTGGTGCTGGAAAGATGCCCTTGCCCCCAAATATCTCCCATGCCTAGTGCCACTGTGCCTATTAGATTGGTGCAAAAGTAATTGAGGTTTTTGCCATTGAAAGTAATGGCAAAGTAATAAAATCCACCATTAGTACTTCATGTCTCTGAGTGAAGTATTGCACTCAAATTTTTAAACAGACAAATATTCATCACTAATATCTAAGTGTGAAATCATGGGTCAGATTGATTTCTTCCTTGTCATAAGGTACCTGAAGCACCACGAGATTCCTAGATGTCTAGACAAGAGACAAAGAGACAGACAGAGATGGGAAGAGAAGGGGGAAGGGCTATGAGGGTATGGAATGAACAGAATATGAAACTAGAACAGGAAAGGAAAGCTATAAGCACCAAAAATTAACTCTCTCTATTTGCCAATTGGGCAGGGGTATACTCCTCATTATATTCTATCCCTGCTCTGTCCTTCCTGGGATAAAGCTGAGTTGGAGACAGCTGAGATGAGCTACTTGTAGCCCACTCACACCTCTCTTCAGGCCAGTCATCCTGTCTCTGCTTTAGCTTGCTCCTGGAGAGGACAAAGCCATTTGATCTTGCATCTCCAGAAAAACCTTCAACCCTTGAGCCAGGAAGCTTAGTAGAGAGCAAAGAACTTGTGATGCCAAAGGCATGAGCTCAGTCTTCATATGGGCCAGTGAAGCTTGCATAGCCATTACCCAAGCAATGTGCTCCACAGGGACCCAGGCGAGACAGTGTGTCTGGATTTGCTCATACCCATCTCCAAACAGTCCAAAGTGGGCCACCAGCATCATCTTCCTAGATGAAGAACAGTCTGTTCCAAAAGGACACCTTTGATAGTGGAATTCCAATGGGGGAATATATAGCTCCCCACTCCTACCCCCTACCAAGGATTCACACATAAACGAAGTCATTCTGTTCCCACTCTACTTAGTAAGCTATCATTATTAACATAAAGCCAACAAGTTGGTTAATGAACACAATCAGAATGGACCATTTCTCCCCTACCAAAAAAAGTCTTTGCAGGAATGTTGAAAATAATCAAGATCTGCTGAGCTTGGCAGTTTCCAATAGTTTTCATCTAGCAAGGTGTCCAAGTAAAGTGCATTGCCAACAGTGCAGGAAAACTCATTCCACAGAAGCACACTGAAATTCTAAATGTCACCAGTAGGTTCCATAGTCTTCTACCAGTGATTGAAAATACAGCCTGTATTTTCTGTTTCGCCCAGGTAGGCAGTGTTCCAGCATCCCCTAGTCTCTAACCTCATTTTTCCATACAATAATCCATCAGTGGTGCTACTGATGAAATAAACACCCCACCCCAGCCCCCAATGGCTAGTGGCATCAAGATTTGTCTCAAAAATGGATAGTATTTCTAAAAAAATTTCCCCGTTGGGAGAGCTGAGAAGACTGGATCTGAAGTGGATGCCTCTCTCCTCTACTTAGGTCAGACAGACTGAGAGCTCAATTTGTTGCCATAGGTAGAGGTTTCTCTTCTCAAGCTGGCTGCAGAGCTGGAACTGAGGACATATTTATTGCTAGAAGCAAATAACAAACCTAAAGGCGTTTGCTACCTGTCACAAACCAGGCCAGACTTCCTGAGTTAACTCTGCAGTTGCTCAAGAGTTCTAAGTATTATTTGTCTTTCACTTTTAAAATTGGTTTTTTAAAAAGACCTTGCTAATACTCGAAAATCTCTCTTTAGGAAGATAAGGATGTGCCATTGGTGGGAAAAACTTATTCAACAAATACTTAGGTTCCAACCATGTCCAAGGCACTGTTGGGCTACCAAAAGGTTAATGACATTGTCTCTTGTTTTTCTCTTCAGCCGCTGCATTAGACTTGTCACCCTTGAAGTAACACTTGCTTCTACAAATGGTTCCGATTTGTTTTTCTACTAGAGTTGGGGAAAATTTGGCCAGGTTAAACTTACATTCAGTCACTGGCATCAGCAGACCCTAAAAAACGACTCAACCCGGTGTAAGTTCTCTACAGGGCTGCCACTGGGAACTGTATCATTAGAAAGCAATGTGTGCTCTCAACAAGACTTGCTTTTTCAGGCTTTAGTTATCCAATTTTTTTCATAAGGAAAGATGAACATGAAGAAATTCAATAAACAAAGGTGTCCTAATGTCAGAGATAAGATAGACTTCCAAAAGGCATCATCAGGTCTGACCTGGTTTGTGACAGATAACAAATTCCTTTATGCTTATTTGCTTTTACCTATTAATATGTCCTAAAATTATAAGTTATGGGATTAGTCCTAAACTGCAGTACCATATGGGACTGGTCCTCCTGGTCTTTCGAAATATAATTGCCTCTTTTAGAGGGCAGGAGAAAATCTGGGGTTTTGTCTTCTTTCTTCTTGGGAGGCTCCATGTTGCTTAACGCAGGACACTTGGCTCAGTTGGCTCAATTCCATGTACACAAAAGAATCTGCAGAAATTGAAGACAACTGAATACGGCTTGGGAAACAGAACCCAGGAATAAACTGGGTGGGGTTGGTTAGTTTATAAAGAGAAGACTAAGGGAAGGCAATAAATGTTTCCTGGAGTTTAAGGGGCAAAAGGAAGCAAACAGAGCAGGGTAGGACTCTTATGTAATATTGGCAAGGAGAAAGTCTTCAGATTCTAAAAGGATAAACTCAAGACTGTTGTGGCAGTATTAAAGCCCTGGATAGATAAGGAGACAAACAATATGTAACCATTCTAAGTGTATTCAATATGTAACCATTCTAAGTGTATTCAAATCTCTTTCTCAGCCCTAATGAATTTCATGTGCTAGGGGCGGGGCAGTGTGTGTGTGGGGTGATTACTTAACACTTGGAAAGGGAAGTTGCAGCTTAAAGAAGCAGCATAGATTTTAAGTGATCACTCAGCTTAACACAAGGGGAAAATACAGGCTGGTTTGCAAGATATCATTTGCTATTGAGTCAAGGAAGCCAAGAAAACTGCTGGAATTCTTAGTAATTAGCTCAGCAACTTGGCTTGAATTCAAAATACCAGCTCTGAAGTGATCCCCATATCAGCTCCAGCACCAAAAATCACCTCACATTAGGGACACACTGAGTATCTTAGAGATTGTTTTCATCTGTTCTCCCAGACCTATGACATGGAGCACACTTTCTACAGCAATGGAGAGAAGAAGAAGATTTACATGGAAATTGATCCTGTGACCAGAACTGAAATATTCAGAAGCGGAAATGGCACTGATGAAACATTGGAAGTACACGACTTTAAAAACGTAAGTTGGATGTTTTCCCCCTAAGGCTTTCCACTTAAAATATTAGAGCAGCTGAGTTTCACATTAAAAATAGCCTCCATCTAAAACTTGAATTCTAATGAAAAGTTAGCCTCCTCTAGCTTTCCATTTGAATTCAAATTTTGCTAGTCTGGGAGCCCGACAGATCATAGAACTTACTAATAGTGGCTATTTTGGAAAGCTTTATTGTCGTTTTGTCTGTTTTATAGGGATACACTGGCATCTACTTTGTGGGTCTTCAAAAATGTTTTATCAAAACTCAGATTAAAGTGATTCCTGAATTTTCTGAACCAGAGGAGGAAATAGATGAGGTATGTAAGAAGAGTAATTGTGGTGGCAAAAGACATTATTTATCAGATGCTAGCTATGTGCCAAACATTGTACTAAAAGCTTTATTTTTCTTTGATTCTCAAACAACCTTATAGATAAGTACTATTATTATCATCATTTTCAGATAAGGAAACTCAAACTCAGAACAAAAAGTGACTTGCTCAAGGTCACACAGCTAGTGAGTAGCAGATTGGCATCCTGAACTCAGACCTCTCAAAAAATTAAAGTGCATAATTTTAGGTGCAAGCCTGTATTTTTATACTTGGGCACCCATTAACATTATGTTGATTTGCTCTGAAACCAAAGATTTCTAGTAAGAGAGATAAGTCAGAGAAACAAAATCAATCTTGTCTCAGATAAACTGTTTTAAATATAAGAAAGTTCCAAAGCCACCTGGGGTTCTTGCCACTTTTGTCACACTTCAGTATTCACCTGTTTTAAAGATTGTGGTTCATTCACGTTACCGTTTTATGCTGGGCTGCAAATGGAGTAATTCACATTTAACTTCACTAGGAAAGGCAAAAGCAAGGAAGGTGAACACCGCAATGTGATACACTCTCTAAAAACTCTCTGAAAACACCCTGCTAGGCCAGCAACCTAGGGTACTGGTGCAATCACTGAATGGCCCCTGAAAACCTAATTGGAGACAGATGATAGTGTCTAAAATGCAACTATCTGTAAAGCCTTTGAGGCTCTTTATCATTTCCTGATATTTTGTCTATAATTACAGTATGTTTTTATCAATGGGAGGAGAAGGTCATACTGTGACAGCATATCCCCACTACAGCAAAGAAAAACAAACATTGGTTTGGTTTGGTTTAGTGCTTTATTGGCAAATCTAAAGTGGAATTATGGCAATGGCAGAGTGATCTTTCTATAAACTATAAAAACCTCTTTCTTTATTCTCTCTCTCTTCCCTGTTCTTTTTCACTTTTCTCCCACCCAGCTCCCTCCATCTTGATTTTCACCTACCCAATTATCTTTTTCTTTTCCTTTTTCTTTATTTGGGGATGGTGGGTGGGAAGGACATTTTTTCTTTCTCTTACCCAAGTCTTAGTGCTGTCATTGGCTTCCACTTTACTCTTTATTGCTACTGGTTTCCTCAGGGCCAGAAAAGTTACAGACCCTTGTTACTAGAATTCCCAAGAAAACAAAGAATGTTCTCCCAAAGATGATGCTCTGCTCCCAAGGTCTATGGTAGTGACAAAGTTTGGAGATTTTTTTTTTAAGTAAGCCTGAGTTAGATGCTTCTGAGGAACAGATCAACTTTCAGGATATTAGGAATGACTGTAGAAGGCAAAGGTAAGACAAAAGGAAAATCAATAGGATTAAAAAGCTACTATACATAATCACATATGCCTATTACCTACAGAAAATAATGTAAGCATTTGAGTAGGCCAGTGAGCAATGAGGACCTGAAGTGATATAATAGGATTTATTTTTCTGAAAGAAATAAAGGCAAAGGGGGCCAGGTGCAGTGGCTCATGGCTATAATCCCAGCACTTTGGGAGGCCGAGGAGGGTGAACACTTGAGGTCAGGAGTTCAAGACCACTCTGGCCACCATGGTGAAAACCCATCTCTACTAAAACAAAACAAAACAAACAAACAAACAAAAAATAGCCCAGCATGGTGGCATGTGCCTGTAATTCTAGCTACTGAAGAGGATGAGATGGGAGGATCACTTGAACTTGGGAGGTGGAGGTCTCAGTGAGCCGAGTTCTCACCACTGCACTCCAGCCTGGACAACAGCACAGGACTTAGTCTCAAAAAATATAAATAAATAAAAAATAAAGTCAAAGACTCAATAGTGTCTCATTTTGGCTCTAATTTAATCTTCAGTTAATTTCACCAAATATTTTAAATAATATAAGTATTCATTTCATTATAGTAAGAATTACTGTACCTTCAAGTAAATCTTATTTTTTATATTCCCAACACAGATTTTCTTAAATGAAACAAATCTGTGGTCCTGAATGACAAAAACCTTCTTTTGTACTTCTCTCCACACTGTATCCATGGCATGTGCATTTTAAACATGCAGAGCAGGTATATAAATAGCCCTGATTTTGCTAACAAAGCTAGTCAGCATACCAATCTCATTTTATACAATTCATTTCAGTGCATCTCAAGGTCATTACAGACTCAAGGACAAAGGTGCTAAGACTTTAGAATTGTAAATGATTCCAGGAGAAATTAGTAAGAACTAGGTATACAACACGATTACCTCAATACTAGAAACTAAAGAGAAAGTGGCATCCTTCACAATATAAGAAAAGCTGCTTAATGCAAAAATACTCTGAGATAAACTCTAAGCATCTACAACGAAAGGAATGCAATATTAGGAAGGCCAGTGAAGTCATAAACTGGAGACTTCACTTTAAAACATAAAAAGACATCCTTTGTACTCTATCTAGCTACCATCAATAGACAAATCTTGTAAAACCAACTATTAGATTCCATTGCTATTGAATTGATCTCACCAGTTTAGATTATAGGATTTTTTTCAGCTTCAGGTCAAATACTGCTTGCCACCCAAGCTGCAAGCATAAAATAAGGCAGGCTCCCAAGATTTATTTATAAAACAGAAAGCAAATGTAAATCACTCAGGGTTCCAGAAGCTCACATTAAAACATGCACAGACCCAGAGTACCCTGAAAATTATAAAGCACCCTTCTGACTTTGAGTGAAATGGTAACAGAGAAGGCTTCTATTTTAGCAAGCAGCCTTGCTGTTAGACCCAGGAGAGAGGAAAGATCAGTTGTTAACTTCCTTAAGGGCGCCCACTGAATGCAAGGGAAAGAGCTAGTTTACCAGCAGCCCTAGGATTAAATTTTTACTCACACTCAAAATATATTGTTTTCCAGCATCCCATAATGTCTCACTTGTTCTATTAATTTCTCTGCTGATCCCCACCCTAAGCTATTTTCTTCTTTCAGAATGAAGAAATTACCACAACTTTCTTTGAACAGTCAGTGATTTGGGTCCCAGCAGAAAAACCTATTGAAAACCGAGATTTTCTCAAAAATTCCAAAATTCTGGAGATTTGTGATAACGTGACCATGTATTGGATCAATCCCACTCTTATATCAGGTAAGACATTTGTATCTTTATCCTCCTTCTATTTTCTAAGACAGCAACAGGTTAATGTACCCAGCATTTAGACGCTACATTTCTAGGAAAACAAACGATCAGTTTGTATCTTCTTGGATGAGTCTATATGTACTGACTGCCAGTGAGGAAAGAATTTTTCACAGCCAAGTTATAAATCAGATAAATAAATTAATGCTGACAGGCTTTTAAATACCCTAGCAAATGTAACACCACCCTAAGGTGACTAGTGATAGTAAAAAGCTAATCTGTCTTTCTTTGCACATCTATATTCATTGCAGTTGGGATACCAGACTATTGCTCAAACCATTATTGGTCCAACCTAAGAATAGAAGAGAGAAAAGCAAAAGCAATGCTCTGTTGTCCAGAAGGATTCTCTGTCAAATGGTGGCATTTTCCTTAGAAGATAGGACAATCACTGCAATATAAATTTCTTTGTCATTGTTTTAGGAATTACTATAAATGTAGTTGAGGGCTAGAGGTCCAGAGTTGAAGAGCCCAGCCTTCAACTTCCAGTCAGCCCATAGAGAAGGTAAAGACCCCTGGATGTCTTACTCTGTTTAGCTAACATGGAATTTGGCCTCCTTCATTCTGCACAACATAGACTACTCTATTACCCAAGAGAGGTTATTCCCACCAATTTAAGCATCTGTGGGTTCTCTTTGGAGATATAAGAAAGGAGACTAAATGCAGTGTGGTATCCTGGACTGGATGCTAGAACATAAAAAGCACATTAGTAGAAATACGAATGAAATCAGAATAAAGTCTGTAGTTTAGTTAATAACCTTGTACCAATGCTAACTCCTGATTTTTTATCATTGTACCACAGTTATATAAGACAACATTAGGGGAAACTGCCTTAAGAATATGTGAACTCTGTACCACTTCTGCAAATCTTCCATAAATCTAAGATTATTTCTAAACAAAAAGTAAAAAAATAAATAAATAAATAAGACAAGAAACATAAGGGAAGTGGGAGGATGTCAAATCAATTCAGGCAAGCAAGAAATATTTATTGAGCATCTATCATGGGTAAAGTCATCATTGTAGGAGATACAGAAGTCCCCTGTCCTCAGTTTTTAATTTAGTATGCTAGTAAGGCAACGCAGTAAATGTTTGATGCCAAAGAAGCAAAGAAGTCTGTGTATGTATAAATGATCAGACTTGTTTTGGAAACTACTCTAAAATATCAGCTGAAGGAGCTTGGAAAAGTGGTCCGTGCCTAAATGATGCCAGTTTGAAGACACAATGATGAAAATCTCTCTCCCCAGCTGCTATTCCCCCAAGCGCTTCTTTCAGGAACATTTGCAAAGCAGTTGCATCACAACTTTGCATTTATTATCTTAGTTTCTGAGTTACAAGACTTTGAGGAGGACGGAGAAGATCTTCACTTTCCTGCCAATGAAAAGAAAGGGATTGAACAAAATGAACAGTGGGTGGTCCCTCAGGTAAAGGTAGAGAAGACCCGTCACGCCAGACAAGCAAGTGAAGAAGAACTTCCGATAAATGACTATGTGAGTTATGTTTATGTAAACTCTTGATAGAGGAGAAAAAAAGAGCCCTCACAAAACTTACTACCCCTCAGATCATAGTCATTGGAAGGAGAATGAGCATGGCTTTAACAAAAAATGTTTAAGAAACTTGGACTCTCCAGGAGGCTCATTCAAAATCAGTCTTGATCTCTGTAGATATATCTCCATGATCAGGCTAAGGAGCTTAATTTCACACAAGCCCCCAACTCATACAGTCTTCTAGTTCTCCCCTGCTCGGTGAGAACTCTTGCTAGTGAACCTTCCTCTCCCACCCCCAACACTGGCTTCTTCTTCTTTCAGACTGAAAATGGAATAGAGTTTGATCCCATGCTGGATGAGAGAGGTTATTGCTGTATTTACTGCCGTCGAGGCAACCGCTACTGCCGCCGCGTCTGTGAACCTTTACTAGGTTACTACCCATATCCATACTGCTACCAAGGAGGACGGGTCATCTGTCGTGTCATCATGCCTTGCAACTGGTGGGTGGCTCGCATGCTGGGGAGGGTCTAATAGGAGGTTTGAGCTCAAATGCTTAAACTGCTGGCAATATATAATAAATGCATGCTATTCAATGAATTTCTGCCTATGAGGCATTTGGCTCCTGGTAGCCAGCTCTCCAGAATTACTTGTAGGTAATTCCTCTCTTCATGTTCTAATAAACTTCTACATTATCACCAACAGCCTGATTGCTGCTGAACACACTGGGTAAGTGTTTGCTGAGAATATTCCCAGCAATTAAAATGGAGCTGACCTGTCTAACATGGATGACTATGTTGAGGCTCAGAAAACAATGCCCCAAAATGAAGGCCTCAGAAGCAAAACTTTTGCTCTGACCTTCTGCCTACCAGTCTCTCAGTCCCATTCTCTCCCAAGGCTAGCCATAGAAACTAGAATCCCTCTTCCTCAAGGCGTGTCATAGAAACCAGAATCCCTTTTGTCTAAAGCCAGCCGTTAAACCTAAAAATATTACTCTGATTTTCCCTCCACTTTTCTGTGTAAAAGCTGGCCATAAGGAAATTATCTGACCTATCTTGTTTGGCTGTAGGTAATAAGACTCCCTTCCCAGAGAGGATCCATCAGGTTTGGAAGTAGAAAAGGTCAAAGCATAAAGATACTTAAATACCATATTGTACTCTGCTGTGTTAAGACAGTGGAAATAAGGGGCTGATGATAAAATGTCTCCATAACTGATGCATTAAAAACATATCCTTTTGTGCATAGCCCCAGTGTTTAATTATATAAAAGACATATTGTGAACTTGCTTAAGTATCAATTAAGCTGCTGGACAGGCAGTGAGTCACAGCAGGCCAACACTAAAATATTCCAAATGTGCAGACTCAGCAAAGGAGAAAGCTAAACTAGCAAAAAGGGTCTCGGGCTCTCCTATAAACAGGAACTCAACTTAGGACAAATTCAACATTCCATAGCCTTTGCATCTGGCTTCTCTTTAGATCAGTGTCTGATTAGATACCTTCCTAAGGCAGTTGTCTAAAAAACAAAAACCCATGAATATTATTCACAGAAACAGACATCATAGGAAATTACTGAGGTGAGAAATCAAATGGGATTTTCTTCCCAAACCACAAAGAACCTGCAATATACCACTTTCTTAACGAAAAGGTAAGGCCTAGTTCCCAATCACTTTATACTTTGCTTGGAAAGGAAAAGGGAGCAAAGGGGAAAGGAAAAGAAGTGGTTAAAAGCTAAGGTTAACCTTGATGTCCCAGCCAGTTCCAGTTTCAAAATTCATGCTCTACCAATCTGTCACCCCTTCTAGTTTCATTTGAAGGTAGCATTCTTCATTGCTCAACTTCAAAGTTATTGTATCATGAAAATGTCTGTCTGGAATTTTCTATCAGAAAAGTATTTTCAAATAAAATCTTCACCAAGATGCCTGTGGGCCAGGAGTCATTTTCTCCCATTTAAGAGTTGAGGAAATTTATAGAAACGGCTTTGCCCAAGGTTGAGTTAAGATGAGCCAGTCATTAATTGGTAATTAGCAAACATGCCATACTTGGATTACCAATTTTCACAGAATGAGAGCACAATAAAATATATCTAACAATGCACGTTACTGAAAATATTTCTAATTAATGATTTAGAAGAAATCTGATTGTTTTAGAGTACTTTGATGATCATAACAAGCATTAATTTATAGTTTAAATAGTAAAATGTAAAAGATATGAAATTACTTTGAGGTTATATGAACTTCATGATGTTTCTATAGTTTTTTTTTAATAAGACTACTCATTTTTAACATTGCTTTCTTAGATCAGCCAATAATTTTATTTATTTTTTTCTATTTGTTTTATTTTTCCATAGGTTATTGGGATACAGGAGGTATTTGGTTACATGAGTAAGTTCTTTAGTGGTGATTTGTGAGCACTCAAGCAGTACACACTGCACCCTATTTATGGTTTTTTATTCCTTCACACCCCCACCCTTTCCCCCAAATCCCCAAAGTCCATTGTATCATGCCTTTGTGTCCTCATAGCTTATCTTCCACATATCCCTGAGAAATACAATGTTTGGTTTTCCATTCTTGAGTTAATTCACATAGAATAATAGTCTTCAATCTCATCCAGGTCACTGCAAATGCTGTTAATTCCTTCCTTTTTATGACTGAGTAGTATTCCATCATATATATGTGTGTGTGTGTGTATATGTATGTGTGAATATGTGCATATATGTGTGTATATATGTGTGTGTGTGTATCCACTCAATGATTGATGGGCATTTGAGTTGGTTCCACGATTTTGCAATTGTGAATTATGCTGCTATAAACATGCATGTGCAAGTGTCTTTTTTATATAATGACTTATTTTCCTCTGGGTAGATTCCCAGTAGTGGATTTGCTGGATCAAATGGTAGTTCTACTTTTAGTTCTTTGAGGAATCTCCACACTGTTTTCCATAGTGGCTGTACTAGTTTACATTCCCACCAGCAGTATAGAAGTGTTCCCTGATCACTGCATCTACACCAACATCTACTGTTTTTTGATTTTTTTATTTCAGCCATACTTGCAGGAGTAAGGTAGTATCGCCTTGTGGTTTTGATTTGCATTTCCCTGTAGATCAGCCAATAATTTTAAATTCCTGAGACACTCAAATTTATACAGTCTATAGTATACTATATATACCATGCTCTATGAGGGATATAAATGAAGTATAAAACATCCTCCCTATTTCCAAAGAAAGATGAGACACCCAAAATACATAAGCTTTAACATAGGAACTTATACACAACTAACTACAGTTCTATATGCTACGTGTATGTGCGCGTGTGCACACACACACACACACTAAGAGGTATAGATTATTCCATATCACATTTTAGGGCTCAGAGTTCCTGCTCACAGTCTTTTAATTCAGGAAGCATTTCTCGCTCAAATGAGATACCTCAACCTCCAAATAATTTCACAGTGGGAAAGTGTGATCCTCTTAATGAGTCAGACCACGAGTTAAAAAAAAAAAATACAAGGGCATGCTTAAAGAGGCATTTAAATTATCACATACTTCGCAGGGAGGTGGGGGTGGGGAACAGTATAGCAAACAAACAAACCCAAACACACCCATCTGTCACTTCAATTTAGGCCCAGGCCATGTTGGAAAGGAAAAAGTGTAATACCTCCCTCATCACAGATTTTTATCCCTCCTGTGAATCCTGTGTAGAGATATCTTATTTCATGCCTTAGATTTCCCTCACATCCACCCCACTGAAGCTAGAGTTGCCTCTCTTCCTTACACCCTTCCCTAAACCCAGCCTCCTCAAAGAGCAACATCAAATAATTTTGACCTCCCAAGCCAGAGACCTCACAGTAATTATAATGTATCCCTGTTACCCACTCCAGTCTCTTTTGTTGCCAAATCTTTTCTAAACCTTCCCCACCGGATTATTAGGTCATTTGTTACAACTTCCTCCCCTGTTGAAGTTCCCAGGTTATAGATGGAAACTAGCATAAATGCTTATACACAAAGTTTGCTTTTCACTCATAGATTTCATTAATGCCATTTCCTTTCCTGTATCTATAATAGCTACTTAATTACTACATTAAGGATCAGGCCTCACATTCAAAACATCCTGCTTCAAACCACCCTAAACTACCACCTTGTATCTCTTTTTTCCTCCTACTACCCTACCTACCGCTCTTGCTTTACTCAGGCACTGTAGTCTCATGTTCTGTCCAGTCATCCCATCTCCTTTAAAGGCTTGCCTCTCATTGATTTGAAGAGATTTTTCAAATCTCATTTTCCTCTTGCCTGAACATGGAATGTAAATTCTCTTTACTTCATTCTCTGCCTGTATAAATTAATACAGTCATTCCTTGGTATTTTTGGGGAATTGGCTCCAAGACCCCCATGGATACCAAAGGCCTCGAATGCTCAAGTCCCTGACATAATATGAAGTAGTATTTGTAGATAACCTAGACACATCCTCCCTTATACTTTAAATAATCTCTAGATTACTACTTATAATACCTAACACATGTAAATGCTATGTGAATTGTTGTATTTTTAAATTCATATTATTTCTTATTGTTGTATTATTTTTTGTTGTGGTTTTTCCACATGCTTTATATCCATGGATATGGAAAGCTGACTGTATATCACTCCATGCACTAACTTCTTACATATGATTTTAATGTGCAAATTCTACAAGAAAAGGGCCTATATCCTTTCCCATTTTGCTCTGTCTAGAACCTGGCACAGTATCTAAAGCATATAGGTGGCCTTTAAATAGTGTGTGTGTGTGTGTGTGTGTGTGTGTGTGTGTGTATGTGTGTGTATGTGTGTGTGTTTTAATTGAGGGCAATGAGAAAGAAGATGAGGAAGAAGATAGAAGATAAAGAAGAGGCTGTAAAAGAGCACAGTTACAAAGCCCAGTCTGAATATTATTTCAAAAAGTTGGCCTTCAGTTCTGTTCAAATTTAGGATACAAGTTCTCATTTTACTTAAATTCATTTTTTTATTCCTCATCTTTTGACACAGTTGAATTCCATGAGTGTAAGGAATTCCTCTAATCTCAGAATGATCAAAAGCATAGACGATTGCCCACAGCTTGATTATTTCCATTATATGAATGCAGACTTTTGGCATTTTATCTGAATTTTCAATGATTCTATGTATAAAAAAGCCAAAAAGCACATCTGCCATGAAATCACAAGAAATATCATATTACCTTTCAGATTCCTTGAGGATCTAAATTCCAATCTAGAAAAGTCAGGTGAGGCAAAGCCATCCATTGCTCGCACTCAGCATAAGTACACTATGCATTAGTGTGCTCAGCACCTTCCTGCACACCTAAAATGGCTCTTTGGCAGGACTAGGGGCAAGGGAAATCTATTTTGAGTCTTTATATATAAGACTCACTGTCTGGCTGAGTCCAAAACTGTGACTTTGGCTCCTAGAGTCTAACGCTGAAAGCTTACTGAGATATATATGGACCTTCTCATTCAGGCTGTCAGGAAATGCGTGGATCTATTTTATTTATACCCTTAAAAATGATTTCATTTTGGCTTTCCCTCTTTGAAGAAGTTTAATTCTGGGGCTTAATTTTGCTGACAGCATGCTGTTCCTAACAAGAAAGAAAAGTAGTTCCATATTAAAAACCAGGTTCCTGGCATTCCAAAGTCCTGCTCCTAAGTCTTCTCTACTCTCTTTAACCAATTTGCATGAAAGCTCCTTACCCAATGACTGCACTGATAATTTATTTAGATCAATATTCAATTCTGGCATTTGTAATCCAATAACTGGATAGTCACTTGTCTACTTACTGCTTTGAAATTTGTGTTCCATTGTCTACCTTCTCTTCCACTCTCTTAGCGGCACACTCAGGCCTATTGTTCTTGCTAAAGGGGGTCAGAAAGAGAGAGGCAGAATGAACCAAAGGAAATAGGCAAAGCCACAATACATTCCTCAATCAAAACAAACTAACAGCAACAAGAAAATAAAAACCCAGCATCTCCATAATGCTGAGATGATCTCTGACAGTGATATTAATATATTGTTTATATTTATCCTTCCCTGCTGATGCTATCATTTGCCATTCTGAATTTTCCACTAACAGCAATATTTCCACTGGTCTTACAGAGATGTTGCCTTCTAAAACACAATTAAGGCTCACATCCATATCAGTCATCAGTGAGCCGAAAGCAAGACACCTGCCAAGGGCAAGGGATTTAGGGTACAGGCCCTAGCCATAGTTGAGTTGCTGAAGTAGAGAGTAAAAAAGCAGCAGTGCGACTATTTAGAAATAAAGCACAAGGATTTGAACTTGTTTATTTTGCAAAGGAGCCATGTTGCATGTCAATTCACAAATTCACTGTGTCCACTGAAATTTGTTCTTAAAGGTGGGGGTTGTCTCTACACAGCAATATTGCTCCAGCCATGTGTATCTGGTGAGCCACTATGATGTAAATCTTCCATGTTCCCAATAATAGCTTTTGATGTTTGGGTTATGCTAAATCATATCATGCTGAATCAGAATGGTTTGTGGTTGACCTTTTATATTTCCTGTTCCTCCAAACTACTTCTCTTTTTGAGAGTTTCTTCTTACCAGGGCATGTCAGTCTAGGGAAATTGTTAAACTAATATGATCAAAAGGAAATGAAGAACCCAGAAATCTGCTAGAAACTGTGATATGGCAAATAGAAAATAGGTTATCCTTTGTTACTAGTCATTTACAAAATATTTTGCATGATAAAATATGCGCTTTTTAAACAATTGGAAAGTATCAGCTGGGTGAAGTGGCTCATGCCTGTAATCCCAGCACTTTGGGAGGCCAAAGCTGGCGAATCACAAGGTCAGGAGTTCAAGACAAGCCTGGCCAACATGGTGAAACCCTGTCTCTACTAAAAATACAAAAATTAGCCAGGCATGGTGGCGTGCACCTGTAGTCCCAGCTACTCAGGAGGCTGAGGCAGAAGAATCGTTTGAACCCGGGAGGCGGAGGTTGCAGTAAGCCAAGATCATGCCACTGCATTCCAGCCTGGGTGACAGAATAAGATCAAAAATACAAAGAAAAAGAAAAAGAAAGAAAGAAAGAAAGAAACCAAATTCTTTTCAGAAAGATTCAGGAGAGCAAGAATTCTTCATGTGCTCTCAGAGACCAAGAACTTCTGTCCCTCATTAACCAACAGTGATGGTTTTCTCAGAATCAGCCTATCAGTTATGCTCAGAGATCTGCAAAGCCCTGATTTCTCAAAGATATTTGTCTTACTGTTAAAATTAAGTTCAGCTGCATATGAAAGGAAATTCCAAAATGATGTAACTTAAACAAAGTAGAAGTAGATAGTCTAGGCTATCCAGTCAACTGACCCATGTACCTATCTGTCTATTCTGCCATCCTCAATATGTAGTTTTCATCCTCAAGGTCACCTAATGGTCAAAGATAACTCTAGTTCTAACCATCAAGTCTACATTCGAGATTGGCTTCAGAAAGATGTTGGACACCACAAAAGCACACCACCTAACCTTTAGGGAGCCTTCCACTTAAATGTCACAAGCCTGAACTTAGTCATATGGCCAAACATTGCTTCAAAGGAGACTGGTAGTATTCTTTGTTCTGGGTGCATTATCACTTCAAATGAAATCAAGATTCTGTCACTGAGGAAGAAGGTGAGAAGACATGTTGGAGAAGGTAATTGGCAATCTTGACAACATCTAGTAACTTGTCACAGGATCTAGAAACCCTACTATTAAAAAGTCATCCTTTTTGTATTAAGTTGCTATCTCTCAAATTCTCTGTTAAATGTAAATACGTTACTTGGAAAGTGATAAAACATTAACAAATTAGGGCCCATTCTTATATGATTGCAAACCATTCAGTGAGATGACCTTTTCTCTGAAGAATTAGAGCATAAATAAAAAGAACTAAAAATCCTAATGGAAAAATACATAAAGGATAGGTTAATGGAAAGCATCTAGAGGACTCTGTAAAGTCAAGACACTACAGGTCAAAAGGCTGAGGGTGGGAAAGAGCCAAAACCAATTTTGTTTACATCACAATTTTGCTGTAGACAAGCTCCACACATTTGAGTTGATATAATGGTATGGAATTGCTACAGTCTGCAGATATTATCCAAAGATAGTATATCACAAGGGAAACAATTCCACTTATTATCTTTTGAAAGATTTTTTTGTTTTTAATTTTTACCAACCAAGGGGTAAAAGTGGTACTAGGAGATATAGAGCTGATTGGATAAGGGAGAGAAACAAAACTTTCTAATAACTATAGCTCTTGCTCTTGAATCAAAATAGAGCACCATTTTGAAGAAGAGTATGAGGACAGGCTTTTCTTTTCAAAAATCCCCATTAGTTTTTGGAGTAAGGCCTTTATAAAATGAATATTATTCATGAAAAGGGTTTTGATTTGACAGACTTGAATTGACTAGAGAAAGTTCAAGTTCTACATTACGGGGAATCAAAATGTGTCTAGTAGAACAGAGTAAATTTCATGACACATCATACACAGAGCAGATGTGAGAATCTTAGGCCAGAGAAAACAAGTTCTATTTTACTGTCACCCAGGGAAATTTCCCTTTTCTTTCAGGTAGCCAGTAATCCACACTTTTTTTTCTAAATCTTGATTTTTTGCACCATCAGTGGATCCCATCAGTCATGGCAATGAATATGGCTTTGGAGATAATAAAAGGCTGTAACCAATTTATACACCAATCCCAAGAGCATAAACTTTTATATTCAGAGAAACTACAATGCCTATTTAGGCCACTAGTGAAAAACTAGAGAAAAAAAAAATACTAGTTTGAAACGTGTTCACAGTTTTCAGGCCAACCAACACAAACTGATTCCCAACAGCACATTTATTCTGAGCACTCAATAAACATTAACCAGCATTCCCCAGTATTTTGACCCAGTATTACATTTAGGCATAGTAAGAATGAAGACTACTTTAAGTACTGACATTTTGCTTCACAGAAATTCTATTTGTCTTGATATTTAATCAAATTCTTTTTATGCTAAACCTTCTTTTCCCAGTGCCTACATTTTATTAATCAACTGGTCCTTCACTTTAAGCTTATGAGAAGTTGTACAGAAAACAGTGAGAAAAGTTTTCTTTCATTTGAGGGTATTATTATCACGGTCTCAGATATTTTGACTTTGGGGACTTGAGGGAAGGTAAAAGAAAGCTAATCCATGTTTTAGCTGTTCCCCAAACCCTCCAAACTATTGCCCGTCCAGTTTCCTTTTAGATGATAATTAAGCAGTCTGCTGGAGCTGAGAAAAAAACACCTCAAACTGTGGAAAATTGAAATCTATGTTTTATCAGGCATGCAAGTATTTCCTTCCAGGTGTCTAATTCCACATGCCAAAGCACGTTGTTTTCAAAAATAGAGTAATTCAACATCTCACAATTTTTCTTACACATTTCTGGACGTTTCATACCCTATTCCAAAGTGTTCAACTGGAGTGCAGTTTACTCATGAAAGAAGTGCTCTATTTCACTTTATGGAATGACATGTCTAGGAGACCATATTTTTCAGTTATAAAAGTTTTAGACGGGTTTCATTCTACGTCATCTTTGAAAAATGAGTAATCCCACCCCGAGGGTCACATTCCTACCCCACACAGAACTGGCCCTTGTCTCTAATCATCCAACCAGAAGGATAAGATTTCCATACTAAAGAGAAAAAAGACCATCTCAGACTTCTTTGTTATACAAAGCTTATCATCAATAGACTGACTGTGCTCTCTACTGGTAAAATCAAGAGCTACAACTAGTATCAAAAATTTACAAAACACCTATAGAATTAGGAATTCAAAAATTGTTTACTGTGCCCACAAATAGGATATCTTGTCAATTGAGTTCAAAAATTACAAGAAAAGATTATTCTTTAGCCTGAGACCAGAAGCAAGTATAGTCAGAGCAGCTCCAGGATCAAGGTGAATAGAGATTCATACACTCGTACCATTTGATATCATTGTCAATATGTTACTAGTTGCTCAATGTGTTCTGACCAAACACAGTGGTCCAGTGGTTCTCAAACTTTAGTCTTTTTCAGAAGCTCCTGGGTTGCCTGTGAAAATACACAGACTTAGATCTGAGGTCCAGAAATTCTGATTCTGCAGCTTTGGGATGAAGCTCTAGAATTTGCATTTTATTAATTCTTCCCTCCCTTGGTGATTCTGGTGCAAGTGGCCCAAGGAATACATTTTGAATAACATTTATAGATTTTGCAAAACACCATTGTCAGAGGCTTTTGAACAAGAGGAGCTCCATCTTGAATAGGAACTGGGTAAAATAAGGCTAAAACCTACTGGGTGGCATTACCAGACAGTTAAGGCATTTTTAGTCACAGGATGAGATAGGTAGTCGGCACAAGATACAGGTCATAAAGACCTTGCTGATAAAACAGGTTACAGTAAAGAAGCCGGCCAGAACCCACCAAAAACAAGATGGCAACGAGAGTGAACACTGGTCATCCTCACTGCTACATTCTCACCAGCGCCATGACAGTTTACAAATGCCATGGCAATGTCAGGAAGTTACCCTATATGGTCTAAAAGGGGAGGCATGGATAATCCATCCCATGTTTAGCACATAATCAAGAAACAACCATGAAAATGGGCAACCAGCAGCCCTTGAGGCTACTCTGCATATGGAGTAGCCATTCTTTATTCCTTTACTTTCTTAAACTTGCTTTCACTTTAATCTATGGATTTGTTACAGCAAAGGCGTCCCAATCCAACCCCCAAGAGAGGATTTTTGGATCTTATGCAAGAAACAATTCAGGGCGAGTCTGCAGTGCAAAGTGAAAGCAAGTTTATTAAGAAAGTAAAGAAATAAAAGAATGGCTATTCCATAGACAGAGCAGCCCCAAGGGTGGGTGGTTGTCCATTTTTATGGTTATTTCTTTATGATATGCTAAACAAGGGGTGGATTATTCATGCCTCCCCTTATTTGACCATACAGGGTAACTTCATGACGTCCTCACGGCATTTGTAAACTATCATGATGTTGGCGGGAGTGTAGCAGTGAGGAGGACCAGTGGTCACTCTCGTCGCCATTTTGGTTTTGGTGGGTTTTGGTCAGCTCCTTTACTGCAACCTGTTGTATCAGCAAGGCCCTTATGAGCTATATTTTGTGTTGACCTCCTATCTCATGCTGTGACTTAGAATGCCTTAACTGTCTGGGAATGCAGCCCAGTAGGTTTCAGCCTCATTTTACACAGCTCCTATTTAAGATGGATTGACTCTGGTTCAGACGCCTATGGCAAATTCACCTCAAATTATTTATTGTGCAAGATCCAAGAACTCTCTCTTGGGATCTAGATCAGGACCCCTTTCCAGGAACACCCTGATAGTGTGGTCAGAATAATTACAAACTAGTATGTCAGCAATATTATCTTCGGAACTATGATCTCTCTGGTGGGACTGAAGGAAAGCCTTTTGTTTCCTTGGTCTCGTATTTGCCAGCTCTCTGCCTCCACCTGTTTTACTGACTCCTGTTTGCTGTTTGAGCAAAGGAGAGTATTTTTAATTAATAATAATAATAATAACTAACACTTATTGAATGCTTACTATTTGCCTAGTACTAACTGCTTTTCTTATATTAATTTAACCCTTATAGCAATCCTATGGATGAGGTAGAACTATTATTTTTCCTATTTTACAAATAACGAAACAGAGACATTGCCCAAGATTACACACCCTGTTAAGTGGCAGAGCCAGGATATGAAGGCAAGCCGTCTTCCCCAGAGCTCATGTACCTAACCATTCTCTATACTAACTATACACATTTCAAAAGGAAAATACTAGCCTTCTTCTCTTTGTGATTATATATATATTTTTTTAATTGCATTTTAGGTTTTGGGGTACATGTGCAGAACGTGCAAGACAGTTGCATAGGTACACACATGGCAGTGTGTTTTGCTGCCTTCCTCCCCTTCACCCACATTTGGCATTTCTCCCCAGGCTATCACTCCCCAGCTCCCCCACCCCGTTGGCCCTCCCCTTTTCCCCCCAATAGACCCCAGTGTTTAGTACTCCCCTCCCTGGGTCCATGTGTTCTCATTTTTCACCACCCACCTATGAGTGAGAATATGCGGTATTTCATTTTCTGTTCTTGTGTCAGTTTGCTGAGAATGATGTTCTCCAGATTCATCCATGTCCCTACAAACGACACAAACTCATCATTTCTGATTGCTGCATAATATTCCATGGTGTATATGTGCCACATTTTCCCAGTCCAGTCTATCATCGATGGGCATTTGGGTTGGTTCCAGGTCTTTGCTATTGTAAACAGTGCTGCAATGAACATTCGTGTGCATGTGTCCTTATAGTAGAACGATTTATAGTCTTTTGGATATATACCCAGTAATGGGATTGCTGGGTCAAATGGAATTTCTATTTCTAAGGCCTTGAGGAATTGCCACACCGTCTTCCACAATGGTTGAACTAATTTACACTCCCACCAATGGTGTAAAAGTGTTCCTATTTCTCCACATCCTCTCCAGCATCTGTTGTCTCCAGATTTTTTAATGATTGCCATTCTAACTGGCATGAGATGGTATCTCAATGTGGTTTTGATTTGCATCTCTCTAATGACCAGTGATGATAAGCATTCTTTCATATGATTGTTGGCCTCATATATGTCTTCTTTCGTAAAGTGTCTGTTCATATCCTTTGCCCATTTTTGAATGGGCTTGTTTGTTTTTTTCCTGTAAATCTGTTTGAGTTCTTTGTAAATTCTGGATATCAGCCCTTTGTCAGATGGGTAAACTGCAAAAATTTTTTCCCATTCTGTTCGTTGCCAATTCACTCTAGTGACTGTTTCTTTTGCCATGCGGAAGCTGTGGAGTTTCATTAGGTCCCATTTGTCTATTTTGGCCTTTGTTGCCAATGCTTTTGGTGTTTTGTTCATGAAGTCCTTGCCTACTCCTATGTCCTGAATGGTTTTGCCTAGATTTCCTTGTAGGGTTTTTATGGTGCCAGGTCTTATGTTTAAGTCTTTAATCCATCTGGAGTTAATTTTAGTGTAAGGTGTCAGGAAGGGGTCCAGTTTCTACTTTCTGCACATGGCTAGCCAGTTTTGCCAACACCATTTATTAAACAGGGAGTCCTTTCCCCATTGCTTGTTTTTGTCAGGTTTATCAAAGATTGTATGGTTGTAGATATGTTGTGTTGCCTCCGGAATGCCTCTGTTTTGTTCCATTGGTCTATATCTCTGTTTTGGTACCAGTACCATGCTGTTTTGATTACTGTAGCCTTGTAGTATAGTTTGAAATCCGGTAGTGTGATGCCCCCCGCTGTGTTCTTTTTGCTTAGAATTGACTTGGCTATGCGGGCTCTCTTTTGGTTCCATATGAAGTTCATGGTGGTTTTTTCCAGTTCTGTGAAGAAAGTCAATGGTAGCTTGATGGGGATAGCGTTGATTCTGTAAATTACTTTGGGCAGTATAGCCATTTTCACGATATTAATTCTTCCTAACCATGAACATGGAATGTTTCTCCATCTGTTTGTGTCCTCTCTTATTTCGTTGAGCAGTGTTTTGTAGTTTTCCTTGAAGAGGTCCCTTACGTTCCTTGTGAGTTGTATTCCAAGGTATTTTATTTTTTTTGTAGCAATTGTGAATGGCAGTTCGTTCTTGATTTGGCTTTCTTTTTTTTTTTTTTTTTTTTAATTTTTTATTGGATTTTAGGTTTTGGGGTACATGAGCTGAGCATGTAAGACAGTTGTGTAGGAACACACATGGCAGTGTGCTTTTCTTTCCTTCTCCCCTTCACCCACATTTGGCATTTCTCCCCAGGCTATCCCTCCCCACCTCCCCCTCCCACTGGCCCTCCCCTTTTCCCCCCAATAGACCCCCGTGTTTAGTACTCCCCTTTCTGTGTCCATGTGTTCTCATTTTTCATCACCCACCTATGAGTGAGAATATGCGGTGTTTCATTTTCTGTTCTTGTGTCAGTTTGCTGAGAATGATGTTCTCCAGATTCATCCATGTCCCTACAAACGACACAAACTCATCATTTCTGATTGCTGCATAATATTCCATGGTGTATATGTGCCACATTTTTCCAATCCAGTCTATTATCATTGGGCATTTTGGTTGATTCCAGGTCTTTGCTATTGTAAACAGTGCTGCAATGAACATTCGTGTACATGTGTCCTTATAGTAGAACGATTTATAGTCTTTTGGATATATACCCAGTAATGGGATTGCTGGGTCAAATGGAATTTCTATTTCTAAGGCCTTGAGGAATTGCCACACCGTCTTCCACAATGGTTGAACTAATTTACACTCCCACCAACAGTGTAAAAGTGTTCCTTTTTCTCCACATCCTCTCTAGCATCTGTTGTCTCCAGATTTTTTAATGATCGCCATTCTAACTGGCGTGAGATGGTATCTCAATGTGGTTTTGATTTGCATCTCTCTGATGACCAGTGACGATGAGCAGTTTTTCATATGATTGTTGGCCTCATATATGTCTTCTTTCGTAAAGTGTCTGTTCATATCCTTTGCCCATTTTTGAATGGGCTTGTTTGTTTTTTTCCTGTAAATCCATTTGAGTTCTTTGTAAATTCTGGATATCAGCCCTTTGTCAGATGGGTAAACTGCAAAAATTTTTTCCCATTCTGTTGGTTGCCGATCCACTCTAGTGACTGTTTCTTTTGCCGTGCAGAAGCTGTGGAGTTTCATTAGGTCCCATTTGTCTATTTTGGCTTTTGTTGCCAATGCTTTTGGTGTTTTGTTCATGAAGTCCTTGCCTACTCCTATGTCCTGGATAGTTTTGCCTAGATTTCCTTCTAGGGTTTTTATGGTGCCAGGTCTTATGTTTAAGTCTTTAATCCATCTGGAGTTAATTTTCGTGTAAGGTGTCAAGAAGGGGTCCAGTTTCTGCTTTCTGCACATGGCTAGCCAGTTTTCCCAACACCATTTGTTAAACAGGGAATCCTTTCCCCCTTGCTTGTTTTTGTCTGGTTTATCAAAGATTGTATAGTTGTAAATATGTTGTGTTGCCTCTGGTGCCTCTGTTTTGTTCCATTGGTCTATATCTCTGTTTTGGTACCAGTACCATGCTGTTTTGATTACTGTAGCCTTGTAGTATAGTTTGAAATCCGGTAGTGTGATGCCCCCCGCTGTGTTCTTTTTGCTTAGAATTGACTTGGCTATGCGGGCTCTCTTTTGGTTCCATATGAAGTTCATGGTGGTTTTTTCCAGTTCTGTGAAGAAAGTCAATGGTAGCTTGATGGGGATAGCGTTGATTCTGTAAATTACTTTGGGCAGTATAGCCATTTTCACAATATTAATTCTTCCTAACCATGAACATGGAATGTTTCTCCATCTGTTTGTGTCCTCTCTGATTTCGTTGAGCAGTTGTTTGTAGTTCTCCTTGAAGAGGTCCCTTACGTTCCTTGTGAGTTGTATTCCAAGGTATTTTATTCTTTTTGTAGCAATTGTGAATGGCAGTTCGTTCTTGATTTGGCTTTCTTTAAGTCTGTTATTGGGGTAGAGGAATGCTTCTGATTTTTGCACATTGATTTTATATCCTGAGACTTTGCTGAAGTTGCTTATCAGTTTCAGGAATTTTTGGGCTGAGGCGATGGGGTCTTCTAGGTATACTATCATGTCGTCTGCAAATAGAGACAATTTGGCTTCCACCTTTCCTATTTGAATACCCTTTATTTCTTTTTCTTGCCTGATTGCTCTGGCTAGAACTTCCAGTACTATATTGAACAGGAGTGGTAAAAGAGGGCATCCTTGTCTAGTGCCAGATATCAAAGGGAATGCTTCCAGTTTTTGTCCATTCAGTATGATATTGGCTGTTGGTTTGTCATAAATAGCTTTTATTACTTTGAGATACGTTCCATTGATAACGAGTTTATTGAGGGTTTTTAGCATAAAGGGCTGTTGAATTTTGTCAAATGCCTTCTCTGCGTCAATTGAGATAATCATGTGGTTTTTGTTTTTGGTTCTGTTTATGTGGTGAATTACGTTGATAGACTTGCGTATGTTGAACCAGCCTTGCATCCCTGGGATGAATCCTACTTGATCATGATGGATAAGTTTTTTGATTTGCTGTTGCAATCGGCTTGCCAATATTTTATTGAAGATTTTTGCATTTATGTTCATCATGGATATTGGCCTGAAGTTTTCTTTTCTTGTTGGGTCTCTGCCTGGTTTTGGTATCAGGATGATGTTGGTCTCATAAAATGATTTGGGAAGGATTCCCTCTTTTTGGATTATTTGGAATAGTTTCAGAAGGAATAGTACCAGCTCCTCTTTGTGTGTCTGGTAGGATTTGGCTGTGAACCCATCTGGACCTGGGCTTTTTTTGTGTGGTAGGCTCTTAATTGCTGCCTCGACTTCTGACCTTGTTATTGGTCTGTTCATAGTTTCAGCTTCCTCCTGGTTTAGGCTTGGGAGGACACAGGAGTCCAGGAATTTATCCATTTCTTCTAGGTTTACTAGTTTATGTGCATAGAGTTGTTTGTAATATTCTCTGATGATGGTTTGAATTTCTGTGGAATCTGTGGTGATTTCCCCTTTATCATTTTTTATTGCATCTATTTGGTTGATTCTCTCTTTTCTTTTTTCTCAATCTGGCTAGTGGTTTGTCTATTTTGTTGATCTTTTCAAAAAACCAGCTCTTGGATTTATTGATTTTTTGAAGGGATTTTCATGTCTCTATCTCCTTCAGTTCTGCTCTGATCTTAGTTATTTCTTGTCTTCTGCTAGGTTTTGAGTTTTTTTGATCTTGCTCCTCTAGCTCTTTCAATTTTGACGATAGGGTATCAATTTTGGATCTCTCCATTCTCCTCATATGGGCACTTATTGCTATATATTTTCCTCTAGAGACTACTTTAAATGTGTCCCAGAGATTCTGGCATGTTGTGTCTTCGTTCTCATTGGTTTCGAAGAACTTCTTTATTTCTGTCTTCATTTCATTGTTTATCCGGTCAACATTGAAGAGCCAGTTGTTCAGTTTTTATGAAGCTGTGTGGTTCTGAGTTGGTTTCCGAATTCTGAGTTCTAACTTGATTGCACTATGGTCTGAGAGACTGTTTGTTATGATTTCTGTTGTTTTACATTTGCTGAGGAGTGCTTTACTTCCAATTATGTGGTCAATTTTAGAGTAGGTGTGATGTGGTGCTGAGAAGAAAGTATATTCTGTGGATTTGGGGTGGAGAGTTCTCTAAATGTCTATCAGATTTGCTTGTTCCAGGTCTGAGTTCAAGCCCTGGATATCCTTGTTGATTTTCTGTCTGGTTGATCTCTCTAATATTGACAGTGAAGTGTTAAAGTCTCCCACTATTATTGTGTGGGAGTCTAAGTCTCTTTGTAAGTCATTAAGAACTTGCCTTATGTATCTGGGTGCTCCTGTATTGGGTCCATATATATTTAGGATCGTTAGCTCTTCTTGTTGTATCGATCTTTTACCATTATGTAATGGCCTTCTTTGTCTCTTTTGATCTTTGTTGCTTTAAAGTCTATTTTATCAGAGATGAGAATTGCAACTCCTGCTTTTTATTGCTCTCCATTTGCTTGGTAAATCTTCCTCCATCCCTTTATTTGGAGCCTTTGTGTATCCTTGTATGTGAGATGGGTTTCCTGGATACAGCACACTGATGGGTTTTGTTTTTTTATCCAGTTTGCCAGTCTGTGTCTTTTGATTGGTGCATTTAGTCCATTTATATTTAGGGTTAATATTGTTATGTGTGAATTTGATACTGCCATTTTGATGCTAGCTGGCTGTTTTGCCTGTTAGTTGATGTAGATTCTTCATTATGTTGATGCTCTTTAGCATTCAGTGTGATTTTGGAATGGCTGGTACTGGTTGTTCCTTTCTATGTGTAGTGCCTCTTTCAGGAGCTCTTGTAAAGCAGGCCTGGTGGTGACAAAATCTCTGAGTACTTGTTTGTTCGCAAAGGATTTTATTTTTCCTTCACTTACAAAGCTCAGTTTGGCTGGATATGAAATTCTGGGTTGAAAAGTTCTTTTCTTTAAGGATTTTGAATATTGGCCCCCACTCTCTTCTGGCTTGTAGAGTTTCTGCCAAGAGATCTTCTGAGTCTGATGGCCTTCCCTTTGTGGGTGACCCAACCTTTTTCTCTGGCTGCCCTTAGTATTTTCTCCTTTATTTCAACCCTGGTGAATCTGACGATTATGTACCTTGGGGTTGCTCTTCTTGCGGAACATCTATGTGGTGTTCTCTGTATTTCCTGAATTTGAGAGTTGGGTTGCCTTGCTAGGTGGGGGAAATTTTCCTGGATAATATCCTGAAGAGTATTTTCCAGCTTGGATTCATTCTCTTCATCCTCTCCTGGTACACCTCTCAAACGTAGGTTAGGTCTCTTCACATAGTCCCACATTTCTTGGAGACTTTGTTCATTCCTTTTTGCGTTTTTTTCTCTAATCTTGGTTTCTCATTTTATTTCATTGAGTTGATCTTCGACTTCTGATATTCTTTCTTCTGCTTGGTCAATTCGGCTGTTGAAACTTGTGCATGCTTCACGAAGTTCTCGTATTGTGTTTTTCAGCTCCTTCAATTCATTCATATTCCTCTCTAAGTTATCCATTCTTGTTATCATTTCCTTGAATCTTTTTTCAAATCTTTTTTCAAGGTTCTTAGTTCCTTTGCATTGATTTAGAACATGTTCTTTTAGCTCACAGAAGTTTCTCATTACCCACCTTCTGAAGTCTAATTCCGTCATTTTGTCACAGTCATTCTCCGTCCAGCTTTGTTCCCTTGCTGGTGAGGAGTTTTGGTCCTTTGTAGGAGGCGAGGTGTTCTGGTTTCGGGTGTTTTCCTCCTTTTTGCGCTGGTTTCTTCCCATTTTTGTGGATTTATCCACCTGTCATCTGAGTAGTTGCTGACTTTTCGATTGGGTCTCTGAGTGGACCAGATTGTTGATGATGAGGTCTTTCTGTTACTTGGTTTTCCTTCTACCAGTCTAGCCCCTCTGCTGTATGACTGCTGAGGTCCACTCCAGGCCCTGCTTGTCCTGGGTACACCTGTAGCAGCTGCAGAACAGTGAGGGATGCTACCAGTTTCTTCTTCTGCTATCCTTGTCCCAGAATGGTGCCCGCCTAATGTCAGTCTGATCAGTCCTTTTTGAGGTGATTCTGGATATTCAGGGGTCAGGAAGCTGCTTGAGGAGACAGTCTGTACTTTATAGGAGCTCAAGTGCTGAGCTGTGAGCTCCGTTTTTCATTCAGGGCTGTTAGGCAGATGTGTTTAATTCTCTGCAGCACAACTCTTAGAACCCCTTTTTTTTCTCAGATGCTCTGTCTTGGGGGGATTGGGGCTTTCTTTATGAGTGTCCATGGCACTATCCTGCCCAGCTAGGAGGCAGTCTAGTCACTATTTGCCTGCCGAGGCTCCGCCCTGCTGATGTGGTGTGGGCCCTGTTGCTGCGGGCTCTGCCCTGCAGCCACGGGCTCCGCAGCAGGCTCCGCCCTGCTGCCATCAGCTCCGCCCTGCAGGGTAGTCTCTCTGTTATGGCATGTTGCCTCGGCAATGGCAGGCTGCGTCAGCAATGGGAGTGTACCTCAGTAGGGGCGGATATCCTCAGTAATGGCGAACACCCCTCCCCCACCGAGCTGCACCGTCCTGGGTTCAGCTGTGCTCGTAGTGAAACTCTCCACCCAGAGCATTTCAAGTTGCCATTTTGTTTGTCCCTGTGGGGGTGAAACCTGCCGAGCCCGCTCGCCTGGCTCCCTGCCTCAGAGCGCCTCTCTTTTTTTTTTTTTTTAAGTTGAACGGATGGCTCTCTCCCAGGTGTTTCGGTCGCCCGCTGTTAGAGCACTGGGATCTGTGTGATTTCCCGTGCAGCTAGCCACTGCGCTGGCTCAAACACCACTTCCCAGGAATCTCCTGGTCTGGCTCACTGTCCAAGTCCAGTTTAATCAGATGGATATGCTAATCTGCCCTCCGAAATCTCAGATTGCCAGTTTAGCAGGGCACCCGGGCCCGTGTGTTTTGTGTGGATTGTTGGGGAGTGCCTGCGCTGCGGCGCTGGCCGAAGTGGCTGCAACAGCCGAACCGGCTGCACTTGCGTCCCGTCTTTCCTACCCCTGGGACTTTCCCCGTTTGTGGGCAACAAAGATCCGTCTGGAAATGCAGCTTTGACTCACCCTCTGAGCATTTGCTGAGAGCTGCAATCCCGAGTTGTTCTTACTGCGCCATCTTGGCTCACCGCAACCTCCACTTCCTAGGTTCAGGCAATTCTCCTGCCTCAGCCTCCTGAGTAGCTGGGATTACAGGCACGTGCCACCATGCCCAGCTAATTTTTTTTGTATTTTTTTAGAGATGGGGTTTCACTATGTTGACCAGGGTGGTCTTGATCTCTTGACCTTGTGATCCACCCACCTCGGCCTCCCTTTGTGATTATAGTTTGACTTTACCCACTAAGGTACAAAATTATTGTGAGTAGAAAAAAGGTTTTAAAATTTAGTCCTTTATCAGTGGCTTACTTGATCAAGTTCAGTTTCCCTGAAAAGTATGTGATCACAACAATATCCACTATGTCAGAGGCGTTCAAACCAGAGTAACTCCATCTTGAATACTGGAATGGGTAAAATAAGACTGAGTCCTACAGGGCTGCATTCTCAGGAGGTTAGGTAGTCTTTGTCACAGGATGAGATAGGAGGTTGGCAGGACTGGTATCCTGCTGATAAAACAGCATGCAGTGAAGGAGCAGGCCAAAACCCACCAAAACCAAGATGGCAACAAAAATGACCTCTCGTCATTCTCATTGCTCGTTATACATTAATTATAATACATTAG
Source organism: Callithrix jacchus (assembly GCF_049354715.1). Lineage (NCBI taxonomy): Eukaryota > Metazoa > Chordata > Mammalia > Primates > Cebidae > Callithrix > Callithrix jacchus. Next base: position 96,918,123 of record NC_133524.1, read on the forward strand.
CATGCTAAGAGACATTTCCAGCAGCACCATGATCTTTTACAAATGCCATGGGAACATTCAGAAGTTACCCTATATATTTAGAAGCAAGATGGAGTCAGAAAAAAAAAGGAGTTACCCTATATAGTCTAAAAAGGGGAGGACTCAGTTGAGGGAATTGCTTGCCCTTTCCCTGGAAAACTCATAAATGATCCACCCATTGTTTAGCATATGATCATGAAATAACAGTAAGTATAGTCAGTCAAGCAGTTTATGCTGCTGCTCTGTTTATGGAGAAGCCATACTTTTTTTTTTTTTTTTCAGTCTCGAATTGTTGCTGGGGCTGGAGTGCAATGGCGAGATCTTGGCTTACTGAAACCTCCACCTCCTGGGTTCATGCGATTCTCCTGCCTCAGCTTCCCAAATCGCTGGGATTACAGGCGCACACTACCATGTCCGGCTAATTTTTTGTATTTTTACTAGAGATGGGGTTTCACTATGTTGGCCTGGCTGGTCTCAAACTTCTGACCTCATGATCCGCCCTCCTCGGCCTTCCAAAGTGCTGGGATTACAGGCGTGAGCCACCATGCCCCGCTTTATTTTACTATTTTATTTTTTGAGATGGATTTTCTGTTTCCTTACTTCTCTAATAAACTTGCTTTCACTTTACTCTGTGGACTCGCCCCAAATTATTTCTTGTGTAAGCTCCAAAAACTCTCTCTTGGGGTTTGAATCAGGACCCCTTTCTGGTAGCAACTACAACACTTTTATAATGCTTTCTGTGTTCCCTGCAAATTCATTGCCAAGACACTGAAGCAACATTTCTAAAGTCACCAAGGAGTTGATGGCAGCAGTGAAAGAGCCCAGGGAATTTCACTTCAAAATATGTCACCCTGCTGTGTTGATTATTTTAAATTAAAGGTCCTCGAAGGTCAGTAGATACTGGAAGAGGATTTCATCCTTCATCTGCATTAAGACAGAACCTACAAAAAAGAACACAATTGCCTTCCATTTCTTCCCTGAAATTTCATTATCTATCCCAAGAAAGAAGATGGAGGAATACAGCCACACCTGGCCAGACTTTTTACAAAATGTCTGTTTCTCAGGCTCATTCAAATTCCAAAGAGTCATTTACGAGTTAATTTCTGTCTCCCAGGCCCATTTATTCTCCCTAATAGTTATTTACTACCCCTGAAAAGAATTGCGTATGTTCCCCATCTCCTCCTCCCTCATGAAGAAGGGTATATACGTCTCTGGTCCTCATAGGTTATTGGGTAATCACACTTGGGTGATTTCCCCAACCTCTCGTGCATGTTAAAGAAATTCTATATGCCCTTTTTTCCCATTAATCTGTCTTTTGTCAGTTCACTTTCTACGGCCCTTCAGATGGCTTTCTCTCTTCAAACCTACAGCAGCGTAGTAAGATCTCCACTCATCCTCCTTTTTTTCCCCTCCCCACCCAATCCTTGCATATTCAATCCCTTTACATACAAGTTCGATTTGAGTAGCATAATATGCATAGCCCAGGAATGGCCATGTATGAAAGACATAGAACAAGCTGTGTATTAAGCAAACTTGTCATGACTTTTGGAAACTGTGCTAGTGCCCAATAGATAAACAACATAGTTGAAGATGTCAGGCTAGACAAAAGAGGTGTTCTCTTTACTGTTGTCATAATAAATCTCTCTCTGAACTTTACTTGGCATTTAGGTATATTAGGCCTTCAAGTGCAGACCTTTAATTTCTTCCCTGTCTTTTTAAACCTCACATTAAATATCACTATTTTCTTCTCTATACACCCCCTCAAAAATACTTTAAAAGCCACTTGGACACAATAGTGTTCTTCTCTTGCCCTCTACAAACAGCTCACGAGCCCAGAGCATGTGCAGGTCTTTCTAGTTGCAACTATGAAAGAAAAAGGTTAGCAGTAGCTAGCTAAAATGTTTGTGAGCAACTGTTAAGTTCCACAGCAATTTGCAAGAAGGGGCTGCATTTATATCCTGAGTCATCATACCAAATTCCAAGGTGTAGAACTTCGTATTTCCACCAATTGCCATGAGTCTTGCGAGTATGAAGTTACCCAAATTCATGAAGCAATGCTAATAAAAAGAATTGATTGATAGCTTTATCCCCAGACTGGCTTTTACAAACCACTGGAAAAACCATGTTGGTAACAGGGTATGCTCTGTGATGGTCACACATATAAAACCTTTTTTTTTTTTTTCTTTCCTCTTGCTGTAGCAAAGCCTTATTTCAAAGTAGTTTTCAAATCATGTGTAAGGTAAATAGATATACTTATTCTAAGGTAAGTAAGTGAATTGATGGAATTGTGACATGGGAAAAGCCCCATAAAACTGCATACCTCAACCACACCCCAGCTTTCTATTGAAACTGCTCTCTATAACCCTAATGTGACAGGCAAGCAGTCCAAACCCGCGCCATCTTGGCCCCTGCGACTTGTAATAAGTAACTAAGGTCTGTAATTTCCATCCTACCCAGACAATGTGTAAACAAATGCTAACCTTGACTTTTGTGAACCACTTAAGTAACAATCAGAATGTCAAAAGTCCCTGGCCCTTGGAATGTCCAGAGCCCCTCACCCTCATCTCCGCCCAGGAGGTGATTTACAGAATCCACTCGCCCTCAGATCGTCTGAAGCCCCTCACCCCCACCCCTGCCCCTCACCCTCACTCCCAAGGTGGTTTTACCGGTATAAAAGTTCTTGACACCCTCCTTTCGGGGCCACGGGTTGGAGAGATGCAAGTCCTCCATGGCCGCCGGCAATAAAAACCCTGAAATTTGGCATACTTTTGTCTTGGTGTTGACTTTCTATGCTTGGGCCAGTACAACAGAATAAGGTACTATTATTTATTTATTTATTTAGAGACAGAGTCTCACCCTGTCGCCAGGCTGGAGTACAGTGGCTCTATCTCGGCTCACTGCAACCTCCACCTCCCAGGTTCAAGTGAGAACCTTAGCCTCCCAAGTAGCTGGAAATACAGGCATGCACCACCACTCCCAGCTAATTTTTGTATTTTTAATAGAGAAAGGGTTTCACCATGTTGGTCAGGATGGTCTCGATCTCTTGCCCTCGTGATCTGCATGCCTCAGCCTCCCAAAGTGCTGGGATTACAGGCATGAGCCACTGTGCCCTGCCATAAGGCACAATTTTATGAGCTACTGAATTAGCAAAAATTAAGATTTTTAGTGCTGGTAAATATAGGTGAAGAAAGATACGTTGACATAGTAGTAACAGGAGTGTAATTAGTGCAGCTATCTTGAAGGCAATTTGGGAATATCAGTCAAAATTAGAACTGCATATACTCTTTGACCAGCTATTATTCTTCAATTGGGAATCTAATCTAAAGAGATATACTTTCAATATATAAAAACAATAATTCAAAGGGTGTTCATTGCATTGATTGTGACACGCACACCAAAAAACAACTGGAAAGAAACTAAATTGCATTGATTGTGATAGAAAAAAAAACCTGGTTTAATAATAGGGCATGGTTACATAAGTTATGTTGTGTCCCTACTCTGGAACCCTACAGAAGATCAGCATGACCAGGTATTAAAAATTTTTTAAGAGGCATTTTTAAATGTGAAAAAGCAAGGCAAGGAATGGCTTATATAATAAAATAATAGCTAACCAGGTGGGACTTCTGAAATGGCAGAGTGAATATCTCTATAAATCTACTCCTCCATAAAATCAATGAAAATGCTGACAAAATTATAAAAATCAACTTCTTTTGTACAAAACTGGAAATTAACCAAAGGTCTAAAGCAATCTGAGGAGGATTTATTCAAGAAAAACCACTGTACCTATGTAAGAAAATTTTACAACAATTTTAACTTGGCCTTCTCCCATGTTCCTCTCCCTTGCTCCACAGTTCCCTTGAAAACCAGCCAGCTCCAGAGCTGTAAAAACAAAGCAAAACAAAACCAAAAATCAAAACCAAGAAAACAGCAGCCTTACAGCCACTAGAGGGGGCAGACTGGGTTTGGAGCTCCTCAAAAACTTGTATCCCACAACATTGTTACTGTTTGACTTGTCTCATATCTCTCTGGGAAAGCCCCATTTATACAGTGCTTTCATACATGACCTGACTCTGAGCTTGCTCAACAAGAAAAGCCCTATCTGCAGTGCATTTATAAAAAATAATCAGCGCAATTGTTTAACATCACAACTGCCTGCGGTGACTATACCAGTTTGGGCATTGGGCACGCTAGGGCCTGCCCAAAAACTTAAAAGAAAGATCTAAGGAATGCAATGTTTGTAGTGGGCTTTAAAGAGCTTGAGGCTGGCCTGGCCAACATGGCAAAACCCTATCTCTACTAAAATTAGCCAGGTGTGGTGATGCATGCCTGTAATCCCGGCTACTCCAGAGGATGAGGCAGGAGGATCACTTGAATCCAGGAGGCTGAGGTTGCAGTGAGCCAAGATCATGCCACTGCACTCCAGCCTGGGTGACAGAGCAAAACTCCATCTTAAAAAAAAAACTATTTACAAAATGCAAACAAATTATGGAGTTGCAAAGTACATTAATTGCAATGAAAGATTCACTACAATTGTTCAATAGCAGATTTGAGCTGGCAGAAAAAAAGAATCAGAGAACCCAAACATAAGTTAATTTAGGAAATTCAGTCTAAGTAATAGATAGCAAAAAGAACAGTGCTTCAGAGACCTGTAGTACACCATCAAGCATACCAACAGATATACAGTGTAAGTCCAAGGTAGGTGGGTGTTGAACAATGAGAACACATGGACACGAGAAGGGGAACATCACACACTGAGGTCTGTCAGGGGAAATAGGGGAGGGACAGTGGGGGGGGTGGGGAATTGGGGAGAGATAGCATGGGGAGAAATGCCAGATATAGGTGATGGGGAGGAAGGCAGTAAATCACACTGCCATGTATGTACCTATGCAACAATCTTGCACATTCTTCACATGTACCCCAAAACCTAAAATGCAATAAAAATTTTGAAGAAATAATAGCCAGAAATTTCTCAAATTTTATGAAAAACTTTGCTCTACACAGCTAAAAGAGCAACAAACTTTAGGGTCAACACAAGGATATCTACATCCAGTGACATCATAGTCAAGCTGTTGAAAGACAAAGACTCTTTAAAACACCAAGAGAAAAGCAACTCATCATATATAAGGGACTCTCAATGAGATTAACAGTGGACTTTTCATCAAAAAGGACAAAATGCCTTCTTGCCTCCAAGGAGGACAGAATGCATTGGGATGGCATCCTCAAAGTCCTGAAAGGAAAAAATTGTCAACTAAAAATTCCGTATTTGGCAAAACTATCCTTCAAAACTGAAAGAGAAATTAACACATTTCCAGAGGAACAATAACTGAAAGATTTTTTTCGCTAGCAGATCTGAACTACAAGAAATACTAAAGTCTTTCAGTCTAAAGTAAAAGAACTATACAATAACTCAAGTCCATATAAAGAAATAAATAGTACCAGTAAAGGTAACTCTGTAGGTAAACACAAAAGACAGTATAAATGTATTTTTGTAACTTTTGTCTTATCCTACCTTATTTAAAATGTAGTTGCATAAAGAAATAATTATAAAATTGTGTTGACAGACTAATAATATAATAATTTCTATGACAATAATAAAAAAACAGAGAGGGAATGGAGCTATATTGGACAATGATTCCGTATACTATTAAAATTACACTTCTATTAAATGGAACTAGATTTTTTTTTTTGAGACAGAGTCTCACTCTGTCACCAGGCTGGAGTGTAGTGGTGGGATCTCTGCTCACTGCAACCTCTGCCTCCTGGGTTCAAGCGATTCTTCTGCCTCAGCCTCCCAAGTAGCTGGAACTACAGGCACGCATCACCATGCCTAGCTAATTTTTGTATTTTTAGTAGAGACGGGGTTTCACCATGTTGGCCAGGATGGTTTCGATCTCTTGACCTCATGATCTGCCTGCCTTGGCCTCACATAGTGCTGGGATTACAGTTGTGAGCCACCTCGCCTGGCCTAGATTTTTTTTTTTTTAGACGGACTTTCACTCTTGTTGCCCAGGCTAGAGTGCAATGGCTCAACCTCAGCTCACCACAAACTCTGCCTCCCGGGTTCAAGCGATTCTCCTGCCTCAGCCTCCCGAGTAGCTGGGATTATAGGCATGTCCCACCATGCCAGGCTAATTTTGTATTTTTTAATAGAGACAGGGTTTCGTCATGTTGGCTGGGCTGGTCTTGAATTCTTGACCTCAGGTGATCCCTCAGCCTCCTAAAGGTCTGAGATTACAGATGTGATCCACTGCGCCTGGCCTAGGGCTTCCAATGTTTTTCTTTTTTTTTTTTTTTTTGAGACAGAGTCTTGCTCTGTTGCCCAGGCTGAAGTGCAGTGGTGCAATCTTGGCTCACTGCAACCTCCACCTCCTGGGTTCAAGCGATTCTCCTGCCTCGCCCTCCTGAGTAGCTGGGACTACAGGTGCACACCACTGTGCCAGGCTAATTTTTGTATTTTTAGTAGAGACAGGGTTTCACCATATTGGCCAGGCTGGTTTCGAACTCCTGACCTTGTGATCCACCTCCCTCGGCCTCCCAACATGCTGGGATTACAGGAGTGAGCCATCGTGCCCGGCCTTAGATTGTTTTAAGATAATAACTGTAATTCTCAGAGCAACCACTAAGAAAATAACACAAATGGGCCAAGCGCAGTGGTTCATGCCTGTAATCCCAGCACTTAGGGAGGCCAAGGTGGGTGGATCACCTGAGGTCAGGAGTTCAAGACAAGCCTGGCCAGCATGGCAAAACCCCATCTCTACTAAAAATATAAAAATTAGCCAGGTGTGGTGGCGTGTGCCTGTAATCCCAACTACTCGAGAGGCTGAGGCAGGAGAATCACTTGAACCTGGGAGACAGAGGTTACAGTGAGCCAAGATTGCACTATTGCACTCCAGCCTGGGTGACAGAATGAGACTCTGTCTGAGGAAAAAGAGAGAGAGAGAGAGAGAGAGAGAGAGAGAGAGAGAGAGAGAGAGAGAGAGAGAAAGAGAGAAGAAAGAAGAAAGAAAGAAAGAAAGAAAGAAAGAAAGAAAGAAAGAAAGAAAGAAAGAAAGAAAGAAAGAAAGAGGGAGGGAGGGAGGGAGGGAGGGAGGGAAAGAAGGAAGGAAGGAAGGAAGGAAGGAAGGAAGGAAGGAAGGAAGGAAGGAAGGAAGGAAGGAGAATAACACAAAGGATAAAAGGATATATGGTAAAAGAAATGACCAATTAATTAAAACAGGACATTAGAAAATGCATATTTGTTACAAAGTAAGGAAGTAATGGCAAAACAGAGGTACAAAAATGATATGACATACAGAAAACAAGTAGAAAAATGGCAGATGTCAGTCCTTTTTTAAAAATCAGTAATTACATTTCATGTAAATGGAGTAAACTCTCCAATAAAATATAGAGATTGACAGAGTGGATAAAACAAACACAATTCAACTATATACTATCTATGAAAAAAACTACTTTAAATTTCATATGGAACCAAAAGAGAGCCTGCATAGACAAGACAATCCTAAGCAAAAAGAACAAATCTGGAGGCATCATGCTACCTGACTTCAAACTATACTACAAGTCTACAGTAATCAAAACAGCATGGTACTAGTATAAAAACAGACACACAGACCAATGGAACAGAATAGAGATTTCAGAAATAAGACCAAGATGAATTAAAGACTTAAATGTAAAATGTATAATTATAAAAACCCTAGAAGAAAATCCAGGTAATATCATTGAGGACATAGACACAAGCAATGATTTCATGATGAAACTGCCAAAAGCAATTGCAACCAAAGCAAAAATTGACAAATGGGATCTAATTAAACTAAAGAGCTTCTGTGCAGCAAAAGAAACTATCATCAGAGTGAACAGACAACCTACAGAGTGGAAGAAAACTTTAGCAATCTGTTCTTCTGACAAAAGTCTAATATCGACTCTACAAGGAATTTAAACAAGTTTACAAGAAAAAAAAACCCCATTACAAAGTGGGCAAAGGACATGAAAAAAAAATTTTTTAAAGAAGACATACATGGGGTCAACAAACACATTCAAAAAAACTCAACATCACTGATCATTAGAGAAATGCAAATCAAAACCACAATGAAATAGCATCTCACACCCGTCAGAATGGCGATTATGAAAAAGCCAAAAAACAACACATCCTGGTGAAGTTACAGAGAAAAAGGAACACTTTTATGCCATTGGTGGGTGTAAGAATTAGTTCAACCACTGTGGAAGACAGTGTGGTGATTCCTCAAAGACCTATAGAAAGAAATGCCATTTGATCTAGCAATGTCATTACTGAGTATATACCCAAAGGAATATAAATCCTTCTATTATAAAGATATATGCATGCATATGTTCACTGCAGCACTATTCACAATAGCAAATATAAGAAATCAACCTAAATGTCCATCAATGAGAGACTGGATAAAGAAAATGCAGTACATATACACAATGGAATACTATGTGGCCATAAAAAATAACGAGATCATGTCCTTTGCAGGGACATGGATGGAGCTGGAAGCCATTATCCTCAACAAACTAACTTGGGAACAGGAAACCAAACACTGCATGTTCTCATTTATCAGTGGAAGCTAAACAATGAGAACACATTGACACATCAGGGGAAACAACACACACTGGGGCCTGTTGGGGAGTGGGGGGAGGGAATGAGAACAATAGGAAGAATAGCTCATGGATACTGGGCTTAATACCTAGGCGATGGGATGATCTGTGCAGCAAACTACCTTGGCACACATTTACATTTGTAACAAACCCGCGCATCCTGCACAGGTACCCCAGAACTTAAAATAAAAGTTGAGGGGAAAACAAGAAAGCATTCTTATTGCCAATTATGAAATTATCAAATATAAATTATATTTTTAGATTAATGTCAAACAGAACATGTAACATGTATAATGTAAAAAGGGTACATGAGGAAAGATGAGTAAGTAACCACTTCTAATAAATATGCTGATTTAAGAAATAGTATGGAACTCATTACCTTAGAAAACAGAAAATCAATAAATTCAACAAAATCCAAGCTGGCTTTCTGAAAGGATCAACAAAATTAATAAATCTTTAGCTAGATTGACCAAGAAAAATGAGAGAAGATTCAGATTGCTAAAACTATAAATGAGAGCACAGGCATCACTACCAACTTCAGAGAAATAAAAACATTATAAGGGAATAATATGGACAATTGCATGGAATCAAATTAGATAATCTACATGAAATGAACAAATTACTAGAATAACACACAAACTACCAAAACTAATTCAAAAAGAAACAAAATCTGTGTAGATTTATGACAAGTGATTGAATTGGAAATCAATAAACTTTCCATAAAGAAAAACACAAGTGGCTGGGCCCGGTGGCTCACACCTATAATCCCAGCACTTTGGGAGGCCAAGGCGGGTGGATCACGAGGTCAAGAGATCGAGACCATCCTGGTCAACAAGGTGAAACCCCGTCTCTACTAAAAATACAAAAATTAGCTGGGCATGGTGGTGCGTACCTGTAGTCCCAGCTACTCGGGAGGCTGAGGCAGGAGAATTGCTTGAACCCAGGAGGCGGAGGTTGCGGTGAGCTGAGATCGTGCCATTGCACTCCAGTCTGGGTAACAACAGCGAAACTCAGTCTCAAAAAAAAAGAAAAACACAAGTTCAGATGGCTTCATTGGTTAATGCTATCAAATGTTTAAGGAAGAATTAATACAAATCCTTCATAAAATCCTCCAAAATTGGAATTGGAGAAAACACTTCACAATTCATTCTGAGGCAAATATTACCCTTATGTTAAAACAAAGACATAATGAGAAAGCTACAGACCAATATCCCTTATAAATATATGCACAAAAACCCTCAACAAAATACCAAGAAGTCAAATCCAGCAATATAAAGAAAAGTTTATACATCATAACCAATTGGAATGTATTCTGGGAATGCAAGGTTGGGTCGACATATAAAAATCAATCAACATATTATATCTAAAATTATCAATTAGAATATTTTAAAAGACAAAAGCCACATCATCATTTCATTAGACACAGAAAAAGCTTTTGATACCATACAATACCTTTTCATGATAAAAATATCCAACAAACTAGGAATAAAAGGGAACTTCCTAAACCTGATAAAAGGTATTTGCAAAAAACCCACAGGTAAAATCAGACTTAAATTTAAAAGACTGAAAACTTTCCCCTAAAATCAAGAACAAGACAAAAATATCTGTGCTTACCACTTTTATTCCACATTGTACTGGAAGTTCTATCAGGAGAATTAAGCCAGAAAAAGAAATATAAATCATCCAGACTGAAAAGGTAGAAGTACAATAACTATTTGCATATGACATAGTCTTGTATATTGAAAATCCAGGCCAGGTGCCGTGACACACACTTGTAATCCCAACACTTTGGAAGGCCGAGGTCAGGAGTTCGAGACCAGCCTGGCTAATATGACAAAACCCTGTCTCTACCAAAAATACAAAATTTAGCTAGGTGTGGTGGTACATGCCTATAATCCCAGCTACTTGGGAGGCTGAGGTAGAATCGTTCAAACCTGGGAGTGGGAGGTTGCAGTGAGCTGAGATTGCGCCACTGCACTCCAGCCTGGGAGACAGTGCAAGACTCCATCTCAAAATAAAATAAAATCCAGAGAAATCCACGAAACAAACAAAAACTATTAGAAGTACAACAAGGCCATAGAATATATGATCAGTGTATGAAAAAGATTATATTAGACCCTCATCGCACACCATACAGGAAAATTTATTGAGAATTTTTCATAGACTCAAATGTAAGAGCTAAAACAATAAGATTTTTAGAAGAAAAAATAGGATGAAATCTATAAGACCTTTGAGTTAGGTAAAGGTTTCTTAGATATGACACCAAAAGCACAGTCCATCAAAGAAAAAAAATTGAAAAATTGGGCCTTAGGAAAATTCAAAATTTTGCACTTCAAAATGACACTATTAAGAGAACAAAAAAAACAATCAAAAAGACTGGAAGAACAAAAAACTGGAATAAATATTTGCAAAACATATGCAATAAAGGATTTCTATTCAGAATACAGAAAGAACGCTTGCAATTTAATAAGCAAACTACCCAATTTTAAAAATGGACAAAAGCTACAAGCATACTTTTCATCAAAGAAGATCTACAAATGGTTAATAAGCACAGCACAAGATGCTCAACATCAGCCATTAGGAAAATGCAAATTAAAACCACAATTAATACCATTTTGGACTTGTTAGAATGAGTATGAAAAGTAAAACAAACAACAACAAATGTTAGTGAGAATGTGCAAGAATAGAAACCCTCATGAAATGCCGATAGGACAGTAAAATGGTACAGCCACTGTGAAAACAGTTTGAGCCACTCTGAAAACAGTTTGGCAGTTCCTCAAAATGTTAAACATATAACTTCCATACAACCCAGCAATTTCATACCTAGATAGCTATCCAAGAAAAATTAAAACATATGACCGCACAAAGACTTGCAGGGAAATGTTCACAGCAGCATTATTCATAGTAGTCACATATTGGAAACAATCTGAATGTCTATCAACTGGCAAATTGACAAAGTACGGTATAATAGAATGCTACTCAGCAATAAAAGTCACAGACTACTAACACGTGCTATGTCATGGATGAACCTCACAACATTTTGTGACGTGAAAGAAGCAAGGCAAAAGAAACCACATATTGTATGGATTCCACTTACATAAAATGTCTATAAAAGATAAATCTTTGTAAATGGAAAGTAGACTAATGCTTGGCTAAGGTTGAGGGTGGGAACAGAGATTAACTGTAAATGAGCAGGAGGTATCTTTATTAGGAGGGTGAAAATGTTATAAAACTGATTTATGGTGATGATTGTACCACTCAGTAATGTTACTAAAAATCATTTAATTACACACTTAAAAGGGATGAATTTGGCTGGACACAGTTGCTCATACCTATAATCCCTGCACTTTGAGAGGCCAAGACAAGTAGATCCCTTGAGCCCAAGGGTTCAAGACCAGCCTGGGAAACATTGTGAAATTCCGTGTTTACAAAAAATACAAAATATTAGCTGGGCATGGTGGCGCTTGCCTGTACTCCCAGCTACTGGAGGGGTGGAGTGGGAGGATCACCTGAGCCTTGGAGGTCGCGGCTGCAGTGAGCCGTGATTGTGTCACTGCACTTCAGCCTTCAGCCTGGGTGACAGAGTAAGATGGTCTCAAAAAAAAAAGAGGGGCTGAATTCTATGATATGTAAAATATATCTCAGTAAAGACCCTTTAAATATTAGACTGACACTTACATAACACTGTTTAAAGTACCTGGCATATAAGCAACTCGTTTAATCCTTATAACACCCCTATGAAGCAAGTAATATTATTTATCTTTTCATAAATGAGGAAACTGAGGCACAGATTAGGTGACTTGCCAAAGTGCTCACAACCAGCAATTGGTAGAGATGGAACTATCCCAGACAGTCTGGCTCTAGAGTCTGTGATCTTAACCATGGCTTCCATTTGTGAGAAGAAAAAAAAAAAAAAGACTGTACAAATACACATGCATACGGCAATGTATGAAAGGAATCATAAAGCACTTTTTTTTTTTTGAGATGGAGTTTCCCTTTGTTGCCCAGGCTGGAGTAGAATGGCGCAATCTCGGCTCACTGCAACCTCCACCTCCTAGGTTCAAGCAATTCTTCTGCCTCAGCCTCCAGAGCCTCCCTCCCATGTAGCTGGGATTACAGGCATACACCACTACACTCAGCTAATTTTTGTTTTGTTTTCTTTTTTTTTTTTTTTTTTGAGAAGGAGTTTCTCTTTCATTGCCCAGGCTGGAGTGCAATGGCACGATCTTGGCTCACTGCAACCTCTGTCTTCTGGTTTCAAGTGATTCTCCTGCCTCAGCCTCCCGAGTAGCTGGGGACTGCAGGCATGTGCCACCACGCCCGGCTGATATTTGTATTTTTAGTCGAGACGGGGTTTCACCATGTTAGCCAGGCTGGTCTTGAACTCCTGACCTCAGGTTATCCACCCGCCTCAGCCTTCCAAAGTGCTGGGATTACAGGCGTGAGCCACTGCACCTGGCCTATAAGGCACTTTAATCAGTGATTCTCTCTGGAGATTGGGAATGAGGATGGGCAGCAAATCAAGACTTTCACTTATTACTTCATATTTCTTTGAACTCTGATTTTTTATACATTCATTTTCCATGTTCTTTGGGATATGTGTGTCTTCGGGCCAAGTTCTCAAATAATCACCATGGCATGTTTTTTTCTGCTACATTTTGTCTCGCCAGTGTCAAGAGTCCCAGGATGGGACTGAGGCCAAAAAGGGTTGGGTAAAAGGCTAAGGAAAACTTCATGAAAGAAGGGCCTGTGTTGCTTGCTCTACTTGGGCAAGACTGTCATTGGGCTGAATTCAAGGCTGCACTGAGCTGTAGTGTGCAGCTCTGAACTCGCTGGATCCCCTGGGGCACTCTAAGCAGGGCTGGCTGCTTCGGAAATTGCTTCTGTTCTGTAGGGGACTAGATTATCTGCATGCATGTGCACAAGTGCGAACGAATCCATTAAATGAAAGCAGGTGTTTGGACTTGTGCCTAAAGGGTAGGAGTGATTCTACCCCCATGTGTGAGTGTGTAGCTTAGGTATTTTTGTTCTTGTTTGTTTCACTTAGTATTTAAAGATACTGACAAGGGAATATGTTGTGAAAGCAACTAAGTGTGGAATATCTTTACTAACATAGGAAATACCAGTTTATAAACTTCCTAAAGTTTATAAACATTAGACTGTCAAGATGCTTAAAAGAAAATCAGAAGGGCTGATGTTTAGACCGTGACTAATTCTTTGTAATCATTCCCTTGGTTCGATAATGTTGTGGGGCTGAGGAGTAATAACACGGTTTGTTGGGGGTTTTTTATATGTATTTATTGTATGCTAACACCCTACAAAGGGCATATTGTGAGAGAATAAGATATTCTTTCACGAAGGTTTTCTCTTTAAAGATTTCATAGTAAATGAAGACTGATTAAAAGATATTTGGACAGGTCAGGCAATGCTTCATGCCTGTAATACCAGCACTTTGGAAGGCTGAGGTGGTCAGGAGTTCGAGACCAGTCTGGCCAACATGGCGAAACCTCCATCTCTACTAAAAATACAAAAGGTTAGCTTGGGGTGGTGGCATTCACCTGTAATCCCAGCTACCTGGGATTACTGCTGAGGCACGAGAATCGCTTGAACCTGGGAGGCAGAGGTTGCAGTGAGCCAAGATTGCACCATTGCACTCCAGCCTGGGCAACAGGGTGAGACTGTCTCAAAAAAGAAAAGAAAAGAAAAAAGATATTTGGAGGAGAAGAGAATATTTTTGTTTCTTCCTTCCATTTTCTGGCTATGGGTCCGTGTCACATAATCCCCTTTGCTAGTAAAATGCACCAAAATCCAATAAAAGCAGCATCAGCTTCAGAGTCAGATTTCAGTTCAAATCCCAGATCTGCCACTCACTAGCTGTGTGACTTTGGGAATGTTATTTAATCAAATCCTCAACTTGTTTGCTTTTGGGGAAAGTGAGGATAACACTACCTCCCCACACAAGGTAGTCTATTGAAGCAATTAGTAAATGCTCAATACACATTAGTTATCTTACCTCCCCCCTATAGGAAAAGAAACCTAAAAGGGGGCTGGGCTCGGTAGCTCATGCCTTAACAGGATAACCCCAGCAATTTGGGAGGCCGAGGGAGGCAGATCACCTGAGGTCAGGAGTTCAAGACCAGCCCGGCCAACATGGTGCAACCCTGTCTTTACTAAAAATACAAAAATTAGCTGGGCATAGTGGTGCATGCCTGTAGTCCCAGCTACTCTGGAGGCTGAGGCAAGGAGAACTGCTTGAACACGGGAGGTGGAGGTTGCAGTGAGCCAAGATTGAGCCACTGCACTCCAGCCTGGGTGACAGAGTGAGACTCCATCTCAAAAATAAATATATAAATAAATAAGACACAGAAGAGGGGAAAAAAGGTCTTTGTTCAAATGTCCTACCTTCTTTCATATGCCACTTTCCTGATGAGGAAGTACATGGCCTTCCTAGACAGGAAAATGTGTGCAGAACCTCTTAAGCTGTACCCTATGTTGCCCTGTGTACATAATGTAGCTACTTTACCTTTCTAGTAATGATTCCGAGTAGTTGTCTACTCTGCCTGCTATACACTGTATGCACCCATTGGTGAATTGTCTGTATCCTGGCAAGTGCCATGTCAGTTTTATTTGCTTTGTGGATGGTGCTAATAATTTTGTTTTCCCAGAAAAAAAGTGGTGAGAGACTTCGGCTGGCAGGAACGAGCCTTTGCAACTCACCACTTCATTTTTTTAATGAAAATTTTGAGGCTATGGTAATAAGAACACCATCAGATGAAGCATGACACTTCCAAAGAACTGATGTGTACCTGATAAATGCTGGTGGTTGAAACAGCTGACTCGTTTTCCCCATATCCCACACAGCATGTCATTCATTCTTGGTGAAAGAGCCAGGTGGGTCAATGTCAAATAAGTACTTACTGTTCATACAGTAGATGTTATCGGAGAAACATTTTTAAATGTTTAAGTGTTCAGAATGCTACTAAACTTTTAGGTATTAGAGAGGGTAGGAATATAAGCAAGCTGCTATGACCAACACACAACTAAAGTGCATGACCCAAGAATAAGAATTAGGCCTGATGATCATGCACATTTAATTCCTTAAGGTAAGTAAGGTCAGCATAATCTAAGAGCAAAATGCCAAATATAAGCCCTTGCGGTCAGCCACATTTGAAAAGGAGGAGGAAATTCAAACAACAAAATAAACTAGAAAGAACGGTAAAAGGGAAGAAAATCAGGCTGTTACACAGTCAAAACAAAAAAGAAAAATGTTTTTAGTGGTACCAAATGCAGCAAAGAGTTCAAGAAAGAGAAGTAGCAAAAAGTGATTTTACCAGGAGGAAGTTAGCAGTGGTTTCCGAGGTTAAGTGGTTTCTGACTGGGCAGGTGGTTTCTATTACATAAATGGTGGCTTATACAGAATGAGATGTTTAGATCTATCTCACACAGAACATTAAAGAGCCATTGTAATTAGACTCACTCATTCATTCATTTATTCCATTAGCATTTACTGTGCTCTTACAAGTGTCCAACACAACTAAGCTCCATGGGGTTAGGGTACCTAATAGAAAAACCATAATTAAATCTTAATGGCTTCTCTTTCACAAGCAATCTGGGTGAAGTTTTAAAGCAATGACTTAAAAATGAAAGTCTTATTTCCCTATAGCTGTTTCAGTTTATATATTCTTTTCTGACACATTAGCCTTTTGTTTTCCTTTTTAAATTAGTAAGGTTTGGTTTGCCACATCACGAAGTGTCAACCAAGAAAAGTAGCAAACTGAAAAAAGAATCAAATCTCAAACTATCTTATATATGCTGTGAGGAAAAGTAGAAATAGTATTAATATCTCAGGTTATTTTTTTCTACAAACACAAAGCCCTCACAAAATAGTCCAAAGGAACCAAAGTTTACTGTTTCATGAGAAAAATGCATATATTGGCTGGGTGCGGTGGTGCTGGGCTCCCAAAGTGCTGGCAGGCAGAGGTGGGCAGATCACGAGGTCAAGAGATAGAGACCATCCTGGCCAACATGGTGAAACTCCATCTCTACTAAAAAAAATACAAAAATTAGCTGAGCGTGGTGGCATGCACTTGCAATCCCAGCTACTCGGGAGGCTGAGGCGGGAGAATCACTTGAACCCTGGAGACAGAGATTGCAGTGAGTAGAGATGGTGCCACTGCACTCCAGCCTGGTGACGGAGCAAGACTCCATCTTAAAAAAAGAAAGTAAGAAAGAAAAAAAGAAAAGAAAATGCATACATTTCTTTATGTCTCATATTTTAACAGGTTTGTTTGCGTCGCCACCTTGGATTGTGATGGGAGATTAAAAACATCAAGTCTCAAAGATTCTTTTGTGAGCTCTGAGGAAAACCGGAAATGGTATTTATGTCTTGCGTTAGTTATTTCCCCAAAAGTTTGATGCTTACAACGTAAACCCAACAACCCACCTGGAATAGGCCATGGAAATCTCCCAAGCTTTCCACACTTTCAGAAAATATACCTAGAGATCTCTGCTTCTCAAAATGTCACCTTGCAGTGAACAACCTAGTCCCTGGAAATAAGGCAACCCACAGGATACATTTAGGACATCAAAAATGAATTATTTTAAACATGGATATACAGTGAAGTAAAATGTAAAATTCTTCAGATTCCTATAAAACAAGACTTAAAAGCTTAGAATCCCCCGCCTGCGCCACTAAGGGAACTCACTCTCTCTGCTGTTAGGATTGTCATCACGAAACGAGCAAACATACTGCCGCCAGTGGAAGCTGCATCTCTCTCAATCTAGCGATACCTCTTTCTAACCAGCTAGGCTAATTCGCAAACTATTAGAGACACGTGAACTTTCCTTTGTACCAGTTATCAGCAGGTGAAATGTTTCCTCATTACTTTCAGAATTAAGTATACAATTCAGTATGCACATACTCACATCAGCTGTAAGAGACTTTTCTAAGTGGCTATCCAAAACAAACCCATCTTAAAAAAAAAAACGAATCCACCTGAAGAGTGATATGTGATTTTTTCCTCTTTCTACATTCTATATTTTAATTTTCCTTTTTAATAATGAGGGAAAATTTTTTGAGACGATGTTTTTTTGAGATGATAGTTTTTCCTTTTTAATAATGAGGGAAAATTTTTTTTGGAGACGATGTTTCATTCTTTTCGTCCACGTTGGAGTTCAGTGGTGTGATCTTGGCTCACTGCAACCTCAGCCTCCCGCGTTCAAGGGATTCTCCTGCCTCAGCCTCCCAGGTAGCTGGGGTTACAGGTGCTAGCCACCATGCCCAGCTAATTTTTGCATTTTTAGGAGAGATGGGGTTTCATCATGTTGGCCAGGCTGGTCTAGAACTCCTGACCTTAGGTGAGCCTACTTCAGCCTCCCAAATTGCTGGAATTACAGACATAAGCCACTGTTCCCAGCCGAGGGAAAACATTTTAAAAACTCTAAACATAACCTTAAAAGATTATTTAAAACCATTGCAGTGAAAAATACGTATTTGAAAATTGCTCTGATAATCCTTTAAATACTTGCTTCTTTAATCTCAGTAGCCAAAAATCTGACTTGCTGTACTTAAGAGTTGCTATTTTTCAACTTTATTTTATTTTATTATTATTATTATTATTTTATTTTTTGAGACAGAGTTTCGTCTTGTTGCCCAGGATGGAGTGCAATGTTGCAATCTTGGCTCACTGCAACTTCTGCCTCCCAGGTTCAAGCGATTCTCCTGCCTCAGCTTCCCAAGTAGCTGGGATTACAGGCATGTGTCACCACACCCGGCTAATTTTGTATTTTTAGTAGAGACAGGGTTTCTCCATGTTGGTCAGGTTGGTCTTGAACTCCCAACCTCAGGTGATCCACCTGCCTTGGCCTTTGGGAAAGTGCTGGGATTACAGGCGTGAGCTACTACGCCTGGCCTCAACTTAATTTTCTTATCATCTTATGTCAAAAGCTAGCCATCAAATGTTCTAATGGAGAATATCCCTTTTCTCCAATAACTCCAAGCATTTTAAAACACATACTCAAAATTCATGATTATTTAAATTGTAGTTTTTGCCCATTTTGCTTTGTTTTGTTTTTTGTACTTTAGGTTCTGGGGTACATGTGCAGATCATACGGGATTGTTGCATAGGTACATACATGGCAAGGTGGTTTGCTGCCTCCATCCCCCTGTCACCTATATCTGTCATTTCTCCCCATGTTATCCCTCCCCAACCTCCCCAACCCCCCTGTCCCTCCCTTAGCCCCCCACAACAGACCCCAGTGTGTGATGCTCCCCTCCCTGTGTTCATGTGTTCTCATTGTTCAACACCTGCCTGAGTGAGAAGATGTGTTTGGTTTTCTGTTCTTGTGTCAGTTTGCTGAGAATGCCCGTTTTTTTTCTAACTGTAACTGATGTCCCCTAACCATCAATTCAAGGACTGTGGCAATCAGAAACTAGATAGGTTCTACTAATGGATGTATAAAGAGACCCAAAACCAAAGAAATAATTCCCTGACTTCAACTCAAATTTTAATAATTATTATTTTCCTTATCCTGAAGATACAGGTTACATCCCTCCCTATACAACTTTTCAATGCAAACTATACAATCAAAAGAGTCTGATCTCTAGGAGAACACTAATCATATGCTATTTTATAACATGGAATGTAGTTTTTTCACAGGGAACTTTTTTTTTATATTTGCACTTTAAGAATTTTTTTTTACATTAAGCTCTGGGATACATGTGCAGAACGTGCAGGTTTGTTACACAGGTACACATGTGCCATGTTGGTTTGCTGCACCTGTGGAACAGTTTTTTAAACAAGAACATTAAATTTTTAATACAGAGTTAAGGCCTCAGACTTATATTTCCTATCTAAACTCTGAGTAGAAATGTAGGGCTTAGCTTTCTCAGTGGAAAACAGCCACCATCCCAGCAGATTTTTTACAAGTTAATTTAAACACGATCTTTTTAGAGGAAAACAGTATTTATTGTATACGAGTTATACTTGTTAATCAAAGGCACAAACCAAAACCAAGACTTAAAGTTGACCATAATATTGACAATTAAGTCATATAAACCAGGTACCAGCTAAATTTAATGAAGATAAGTTCCACTAAATTCCTAAGGAAAATACAGTAATTCCGACACCATTGAATAATTAGAAACTTTCAAACAAGAGGGAAAATAATGAACATCATAATAAATGTTCCAATTGGGAGGCGAAGAAATGTAAATTGTGTGCTGAAACCTGATGTATCACAGAACATCAATAGTCCCTTTCAGTCTTGGATGCCTTAGACCCAAGGCCTTAGACTGTTATCACCATCTGGCAACCCTGATGAGGGATGCCATCTAATGACTGACTGAAATTAAATTACACAATGCAACTTTCTGCCTGTCAGCAGAACAGCAAGTGATAAAATATTTTAACTTCTTGGTGCAAATTATACAATCAAACCAGATAACCTTAACTGGAAAGGAGCCAGTTCAGAGAGGTCAATTTTCTATTACACTACATCAATAGCAAAGTCAGAGGAATCAATTTTTATCTTGTAACACTACATGAAATAGCAAATTCACAGTGCCTTCCAAAGGCCCCCCAACTAAGAAAAATAACAGTCAAGAGTAACACAGTCTTCATTTACAATTTACTAGCTCTTCCAGTGTTTCAGAGGGATACAGGGTTTCAATGATCTAACATGAATGGGACAGAAGGTGGACTTAGAACATAGCAAACATGCATCTTGATTGCATCAGCCTATTGGTGTAGTTTCTTGTTCTACATCCATCTTGATTGAATCAGTCTACTGGTGTACTTTTTCGGTCTATCAGTAAGTAGTATCATCAGTTCTCCAGCCAGGCAATTTTCTAATTCACAGGGGGGACTCTAAATGTCCTAAAATTAAAGAAAAAAAGTTAATTTACTTGTTACAGAAATTTCAACATCTGTATTTGCTTGCATACATTCTAATCTATTCCTGCTAATGAAGACCTTCCTATGTGTTCCCAGTCAGTGGCTCAATTAAAATGCAAAGTGTGCCCTAGGTATCAATTCAGCCAACAACAGTTCTCACAATATTTTACCACTTAAATACTAAAGCCGTTGAAACACACGTCTTCCCAAAATCTGGTTCCTATTAGACCAAATGAGTTAGACCAGATAGCCCACCAAAAACAGTTATCTATTAGACCAGATAGCCCACCAAAAACAGTTATCTATTAGACCAGATAGCCCACCAAAAACAGTTATCTATTAGACCAGATAGCCCACCAAAAACAGTTATCTATTAGACCAGATAGCCCACCAAAAACAGTTATCTATTAGACCAGATAGCCCACCAAAAACAGTTATCTATTAGACCAGATAGCCCACCAAAAACAGTTATCTATTAGACCAGATAGCCCACCAAAAACAGTTATCTATTAGACCAGATAGCCCACCAAAAACAGTTATCTATTAGACCAGATAGCCCACCAAAAACAGTTATCTATTAGACCAGATAGCCCACCAAAAACAGTTATCTATTAGACCAGATAGCCCACCAAAAACAGTTATCTATTAGACCAGATAGCCCACCAAAAACAGTTATCTATTAGACCAGATAGCCCACCAAAAACAGTTATCTATTAGACCAGATAGCCCACCAAAAACAGTTATCTATTAGACCAGATAGCCCACCAAAAACAGTTATCTATTAGACCAGATAGCCCACCAAAAACAGTTATCTATTAGACCAGATAGCCCACCAAAAACAGTTATCTATTAGACCAGATAGCCCATCAAAAACAGTTATCTATTAGACCAGATAGCCCATCAAAAACAGTTATCTATTAGACCAGATAGCCCACCAAAAACAGTTATCTATTAGACCAGATAGCCCACCAAAAACAGTTATCTATTAGACCAGATAGCCCACCAAAAACAGTTATCTATTAGACCAGATAGCCCACCAAAAACAGTTATCTATTAGACCAGATAGCCCACCAAAAACAGTTATCTATTAGACCAGATAGCCCACCAAAAACAGTTATCTATTAGACCAGATAGCCCACCAAAAACAGTTATCTATTAGACCAGATAGCCCACCAAAAACAGTTATCTATTAGACCAGATAGCCCACCAAAAACAGTTATCTATTAGACCAGATAGCCCACCAAAAACAGTTATCTATTAGACCAGATAGCCCATCAAAAACAGTTATCTATTAGACCAGATAGCCCACCAAAAACAGTTTTTACCAAGAAAGCAACACTCTCAACGACTGACTAAAATTGTGGTAAATGAAAACTAGGTAAAGGACTATGGAAAATGTCAATATTGGTGAGGAACAGAGTGCACCTGCCAGGGAACCTCACAAATAAGGTCATTATTGGGATTCTTTGTTTTCCCTCTCTGTAGGCTGAAAAATGTTAGAAAAGGGACCACTTACGATCTTTAGGCTGACATGTGTATGTAAATATATAAACTCACACAGGTACTCTTCTGTTGCATAACTTTAGAGAGTATGCACAGATAAGCTACAGCTAAGTCAGTACTTTCTGACCATGCCTTGTGTGTAGAGACCTAATCTGCCTGCACAGGGCTTACATAGCACCAGCTAGATTTAAATAGGCTAAAGGCATTCCTGACAAACTTAGTTCATGTATCACATACATAGGCTGGAGTAGACATCAACACTAACAGAGCTGAGGACCAAAATGAACGTACCTTAAAGGCAGAGAGGAATAGCCCCGCAGATCAACTGGGTTACACTATCTCATACTGGTTATTTGTTATGGCACGAGAGAGGCAGTAGGCGAGAAAGATTCCAATCAGCTAGAAATAAAATAGAAACAAAATTAAATACTAGGCAAAAGAGCTTGAAAACCTCAGACTATATTCTCCTCTCACTTGTAATTCGCTTATAATTTTCTTCCTTGAGTTTTTCTAGACAGTTATGTTTAATACTCTGCAGCATCTAGATCACATTCAAAGAATGTAAGTGAAATTTTATTGTTACTATGACCCAGAATTTCACAACTCTCACCAAAGGAATCTCACAACTCTCTCTCCAGCAAACTATCACTCAAGGAAAATTCAGTCGCAAATTTTGGAGAAACTTTTCTTACTCTCAGTTCCCAGAAAAAACGAAGACATAGTTTTGAATAAGTATCTTAACAAGTTAAATCTCCATCAAGGAGGAGAGAGCTTTTCCTAGAAAGATCCAGAGCAGTGCTACAATAATGAAAATGTTCTAGAACCCCTGTACTGTATGACATAGTAGGCAGCAGCCACGTGGCTACTGAGTATTTCAAACCTCCAGCAAACTGAGGTTTTAATTTTATTTAATAATTATAACCATTCAAAGGTGGCTAGTGGCTACTGCATTAGTGTAGATTTAGATATAGCTATGCTTGCTACTTTAAAAATATATTAAGACTAAACTTGAATTAGTCTTATTTCTAGTGTTTAATATAAACAAAAAATCCCCTGAAAAAAAAAATCGTTCAGAGCCACAAATCAAATGTCGTGCTACAGTGAGAAACACAGCTTGCGAAACACAGTTTGACCTACTACATGGAATTTACCCAAAACAACTGGTGCATAATGAATCTCCCACTCACAAATCAAAATCAGTATTACATACATAAAATAAGTCCAATCAAAACTCCACTATAAGAAAAATGAAGTATTTTCTCTTTTATTGAGATGGAGTTTCACTCTTGTTGCCCAGGCTGGAGTGTAATGGCATGATCTTGGCTCACTGCAACCTCCAACTCCCAGGTTCAAGCAATTCTCATCCCTCAGCCTCTCGAGTAGCTGGGATTACAGGCGCCCACCACCATGCTCAGCTAATTTCATATTTTTAACAGAGACAGTATTTTTTTTTTTTTGAGACGGAGTTTCGCTCTTGTTACCCAGGCTGGAGTGCAATGGCATGATCTTGGCTCACCGCAACCTCTGCCTCCTGGGTTCAGGCAATTCTCCTGCCTCAGCCTCCCAAGTAGCTGGGATTACAGGCACATGCCACCATGCCCAGCTAATTTTTTGTATTTTTAGTAGAGATGGGGTTTCACCATGTTGACCAGGATGGCCTCGATCGGTTGACCTCGTGATCTACCCGCCTCGGCTTCCCAAAGTGCTGGGATTACAGGCTTGAGCCACTGCGCCCGGCCCAGAAACAGTATTATCACTATGTTAGTCAGGTTGGTCTCAAACTCCTGACCCCAGGTGATCTGCCTACCTTGGTCTCCCAAAGTGCTGGGATTACAGGTGTGCATCACCGCACCCAGCCCAAATACTTCTGTACTGTGACCAGTAACTCAGAGTTTTGTGAAAATGCGATTTCTCTAAAAATGTCCTCACTATCCACGCCCCTGAAGCAAAAGTGAAAATCTTGCCAGGCACAGTGGGTCCTGCCTGTAATCCCAGCACTTTGGGAGGCAGAGGTCGGCGGGTCACTTGAGGTCAGGTGTTCAAGACCAGCCTGGCCAATATGGTGAAACCCCATCTCTATTAAAAATACAAAAAAAAAATTAGCCAGGCATGGTGGAGCACTCCTGTAACCCTAGCTACACAGGAGGCTGAGGTGGGAGGACTGCTTGAACCTGGGAGGTGGAGGTTGCAATGAGCCTATATTGCACCACTGCATTGCAGCCTGGGTGACAGAGTGAGACTCTATCTCAAAAAAAAAAGTGAAAATCTTCTAGCTTACACCTACAAGAGGGATGAAATATTTCTTAAGTAACTACAAAGACTTACCTGGAAGCAAGCAACTCCAAACGAAATTCCTGCAACGACTCCCATTTCTGACTCTATAATGGTCATCACCTTTATAAAACAACCCTAATGGGAGGAAACAAACAAAGATTAAGTACAGCACAAGCAGCATGTACTTTTCTTTATGGTAATAAGCACTTTGATCATACACCTCTGCAGAAAGGTGTATGTATCATAGCCTTTGGTTGTCATTTTATTGAAATCTACTCTCTTCTGTATGTTCTCAAAAGAACAAATAATTATTCCCAACTATTTCCACCTTTTGGATCATACATTTAAAAGTGTTACTTTACTGGAACCAAGGAGTTCAAGGCTGCAGTGAGCTATAATCACACTACTGCACTCCAGACTGGATGACAGAGACAGACACTGTCTTAAAAAAAAACACTAAATAGTAAATAAACAAAAAGTGTTACTTGCTAGCTGTCTGAACTCAAGTCTTACCCACTCTATTTCAGCTTACATTTATTAATATGAGGAAAAATTAAAAACTGAGTCAATTTTGCATTCAGTTAAGTCCTCAAACACTGTGAAACAGAAAGTTTTAAAAGGCACCTTACTTCATTGTTTACTTTATTTGCATCTCTCTGTGGAGTACAATCTTCAAGTTTACAGCAACTCTTGGGAAATCCTTTTTCTGAGTAATAATTAGTATCTGTCCAATCTCTATAATCGGTGACACCACAACAATGCAACTGAAAAACCCAACAAAAGCATTTATAGTTCGTATTACAACTTTGTAAGCAAACATTTAACCTAATATCCTCTAGTGCAATTTGTGCTCAAAACATTTACTATACTCAATGATCTCTCTCCTGAATTGATTCAAGAGATCAGCACTGGGTCCTTGATTACCACCATGCATGACAGCTTCGTATTGGCCTTACTTTCCTGCTATAGTTGGTACTAACAGTACTTGGACTATGATATAAGTAGGGAGGGAAGAGAACAGGTGCACATGTGAGGAAAATGAAACGTGTCACTGCTTTCCTCTACAAGTGGATAACATCTAGTACCAGGCTCTATTCTTTTCTCTGAGGCAACAGAGAATGTGTTCTCCTCTAGGTGGTAGTTGCCACTTACCGTATTTTGGATCTTGTCTACTGCATTGCTTCTATAATCTCCTGTAGAGTTATACTGCTTCAAAGCCTTCTCATAATTATTCTTAAAGCTGTTCTTAATCTATAGCAAATAAACACAATGTCAGTAAGAAAATCCTCTAGAAAGTTCTTTTGGTTTCAGGTAAAAAAAGTTCTTGAATCTGACCAATGGTCATTATCTTTGCCAGCAGCAACATGTATGGTAATCAACTTCCATGGTACAATCTTGTCCTCTAAGGGATATGAGTTCGCTGAGGGGACTACTAAGCAAAACATTAAAATATATGATGAGAACCACTACAAGTTCAAAGTGCTGTGGGTACATGTATTTATCTGTGTGGCAATGCAGTATTGCTGTGTTCTGTACCCTGCTAATTTTTCTCTACTTTAAGTACAAATTCGATGCCTATGGAATTTGTAAGCTACAAAGCCTTACTTTAGGAGACTGCGCTACCACTTTATAAGAACTCTCACTGATGAGCCTTCATTACTCATCGAATGATATTTGAACAACCCCGAGTTTACCTGATTTTTAATTCAATATTAAACTTTTGATGATCTGCATTAAGTATATCCAATCTTTTCAAAATGCAAGGCATAAGTGAAGAAGGTTATCAATTTTGTGCTTTGAATATTTTCCTATCAATAAAATTATAAATTGTACTATCTCCATGTTAATAGGTGTTTACACACAGAAAAATGACAGGGAATACAAGTAAGTAATTTTCTTCTGGTGACTGTCAGTCTTTACAATATTCTAAATTATTTGGTAGGCTAAGGCAGCTAGATCACCTGAGGTCAGGAGTTCAAGATCAGCCTGGCCAACATGGTGAAACCCCATCACTACCAAAAATACAAAAATTTAGCAGAGCGTGGTGTCGGGCACCTATAATCCCAGCTACTCAGGAGGCTGAGGCAGGAGAATTGCTTGAACCCGGGAAGCGGAGGTTGTAGGGAGCCGAGATCCCACCATTGCACGCAGCCTGGGCAACAAGAGGAAAACTCCGTCTCAAAAAAAAAATCTAAATTTTATTTTAAATTAGAAGTGGGCCAGAATTTTTACAAGAAGGCCATTATTGTCAGCTACAGGTTTAAGTACAGAGGTCTAACTCTTCTACTTAAATAAATCCATTTTTATCTCTTGGAGGATAAATTTAACATGCCAAGCTTCCCTAATTCAGGCTTACCTCATGTCTGAAAACAAATCCTACGATGGCAGCGACCAGTTCAACCAAAAAAATGAGAGTCAGAAACATTGCATACTGCAGGATAAGAAAGAAAGGCCAAGTCAGCATAAATAAGATACAGCACAGCTGCAAAGGAAGTCAAAGAAAAAATAATGGTCGTCTTCTCAATTAGTTCATCATGTTTTCATTGAAAAGGGCATAGGGAAAATAATAACATGTCTATTTTGAAAGTGGAAACTGGCCACTGAACTGTTACTTGGTAAGTTTTCATAAGGAACAGGAAAAATTGTAAAGGGCCATGACCAATTTCAAGAAAGGAATCCTACAACATACAAAACTTTTCTAAAACCAAGAATCAATTCTAATGAAAACAAGGACTCACCAATTTTAGCATCCATGCAGAAACTCGGCAGGTAGCAAAACAACCAAACGTGCCCAAAAGAATAATGACGGTACCAGTACCAATGAGCACGAAGGGGACGTTGGTGGCCTTCTCATTTAAAAGAGAAAAGTAATTCTCCAGGCTCACCTTGCCCCAAATGCCAACTGCTAGAAGGATAACGC
The DNA here is from genome assembly GCF_049354715.1 of Callithrix jacchus. NCBI lineage: Eukaryota > Metazoa > Chordata > Mammalia > Primates > Cebidae > Callithrix > Callithrix jacchus. The sequence goes on from NC_133524.1 coordinate 96,945,342, forward strand.
CAGTGATCTACGTGGGAAATTAGAAAACAGAAACAGTTATGCACTGTGTACAGCAGCATCTTCAAATCACAAAGCATGAGGTAATATTTAAGGCATAATAGGTGTGATATGCTGGAACATGGCAGACAAGGGGGCAGAGTAGAAGGGATTAGGAGGGATCTGCACACAAGAGTAGGCTGTGGACAAGGTATCTTTTTAAAACTCTTAGAATTCATCTTTTTGTGTGTAAACACAAGCCCATGGCATATTTGCCCTACAGATCAAAACTTCCTTAATTGTCTTACTCCAGCCTTAGGAAGAAAACCTTGAAGAGAAAAAAAAAAGGGTTTTTATGAGTTCCAGAAACTTTCCCCGTCCTCTCCAGTTAGGGATGAGCACAGGGTACAAGCAATGGTACAAAAGCAAGCCCAAGGATAGACTGGCGGGAGTGGAGGCATACCATACTTACCTGCGAAACACTCCTCTCTTATGAAGCAGTGAAAAGAAAGACACTATTATGGAAGTGTGCTCTCAAAGGGGCCGGGCAAGCCTTGCTTGCCTCTGTAAAGGTCCAGGGTCACCGTCTGCGTGCTATAGGGGCTTAACGCCCCAGCTCGCCTCCTGCATCGAATTCGAACGCTGGCAAGTCTGGGTCCCAGCTCAGCCTATTGGCTGCCTTAGTCCCGCACTCCGACCCCAGCGCCGGCGAGATGCCTGAGCATTTAGCTCGGGGCCCAGTCCCTCGTCGCCGGCGTTGGGGTCCCAGGCATGATGGCCGCCCAAACCCCACCCCATCCCCGACCTGAACTCCCGCCGTTCAGGGTCACACCCCCCCACACACCTAAAAGCCCGGGATCCCCTGCTGGCCCCAGGAGCCTCAGTCTCTCACCCAGAAAATGAAAGTGTAGATTAGTAGGACGCTCTTGAAACAAGTAATGACTGGTTTAGTCTGCAGTCTCCGAGACGGGGACGCCATGACCAGCCCGAGACCCTGCACCACCGCACTGGGCGATCAGAACACAGGGAGCGATAGGCGGAATCCCCGAGTTTCCCCGGAAACTGCCGAAAACTTACGAGCGTCCACAACTGAGAAGGGCCGGAAACACTGTACAATTTTCTAGAGGGTAAAGTCCGGGAGGCTGTCCGGAAAGTGGCGACAATTTCCGAGCGCCCCCTGCCGAAGGTTACCGAAAACTATATACAAAGGTTCTAGTGTCGGAAATTTCATATGTTTTTAAGTGGAGCTTTCTTCTTTGTTTTTTTTTTTTTCTAAGCTAAGGAATTTTTCCCGCCCCCCACCCCTCCCCTCCCCTTATAACTTCACCACATTGTTTCTATCACCAGCAGAGCCCGCAGCGCTCTGCGACTGGGCTTCCCTGGCCCCTGGTGCCCTAGAGAGAAGGAAAAGAATGAAGAGGTTAAAAGTGACCTAAGACAATACATGGGAAAATACCCACAAGAAATACATTTGCAAAAAGAAAGCGGATTGCAAAGCAATACATACAATCACATATGCTTAGACAAAAACCGAAAGAACAGTGAAATTTACCTCTGGTGGAATTAGACTGATTTTTTTTTCTCACTTGTCTGCTTTTCAATTTGTGAACATTGTTTTATGGGGTGAGGAGGGGAGATATGAACGAATTGAGGAAAATAGTCACCACTTGTTGAAAGAATTTCTAAGGTAGGTATTAAAGATGATAATGACTTTTAGAATTTCCCTGCAGGACTTTGCAAAACCCCAGTATTCCTCTACTCTTTTATCTCCTAAGTAATTTGGAAAGTTGAGGAAAAGTGTTTTAACATAATAGTGAAATGTAAGTTCAGCTCTTCGCTGCAAACTTTTAAAAAGGGTGCTATGGAAAATGCCTGGTGAGTGTGACCTCTAAAATGTTAAAACGGAGAGTCACTGTATATTCCAGCCACCCGTTTTTTCCGATCAAAACCCAGCTGATCACAGAGAGGTTAAAACCTAATGTTACGTATTGTGAACATATTGGTCTATGTTGTTACAGCACAGAAGGTGTGTTAAGGTCTGATTTCTCAACTAAAGTGTCAGCTCTTTGAAGGCAGAGACTGAGTGTTAAGTGAGTATGTGTTATCTCTAGAGGAATGGGGTTAGAAGGCTATATCAGTTCCCTATGCAACCCAACCCTTCGTCATTGACACAAACTTCTTTTTTATTTTTCTCAAGTTTTTTTGTCACAAACTTGACACAAGTGGCTATTTACTCTGTTACCATTGCAAAAAGACCTGCATTTGTGGAGGAGAGAGGAATACTCAAACTTTTCTGCTTGAAACATTGCTTTAAACATACACCTCAGGACCGGAACACAGGAAAGTTCCATTGACTTGCTCATACAGAGCTTCCCTGTGCTTCAAATATTGACCTAGGACCAGTTCCTATAACATCTCGCCAGACGTCTGAGGTACAAGACAGCAACTATTGGAAAATGAATTATTGCACTGCCAGGCTTTATACTAAGATGTTCTACTAAAATTTGAAAGACTTAATACACAAATACATGTAGAGAATAGATCAATGATACATCTATATACAACTACAAACAGTTTGAAGTCATCAGGAAATAGCAGATATTCAACATTTAAAGAACCACATAAGCCATAGTTATATGACGTGAGGTGGAGAGGGCTGTCTAAGTATATGCAAAGATTTCTTCCTAGGCTAAATGACCCCAACTGAGGGGTTCGTATACTAAAAACAAGGATCAAGAAAAGTCTTGCTAACTTCTTGTCATCTTAAAAAGAGGTTTCTCTGAAACTTAGATTTGTGCTGTGTCCTGGAAGGGATTTACAATGTGAGCCCAAGAGCAAAGAAATATATCTGTAGCTGAAGGAAAAATAAAATAGCAAAGCAAAAGCCACATCTTATTTCCAAGAATGTGTTGACTTTCCTCCTCACCCTTCCTCTGCCATTCACAACGCTGCTTTGTTTGAACAACACTCGGTGCCAAATTCAACCAAATGCTGACATGGAAATTCATTTTTCTATGGCCACAACACCTTGCACCATTGCCTCCTACTCTGGTACACCCACTTCCACCTCCCCACCCCCACCATGCCACCAAACCCAGAAACTAAACTTAGTTCAAACCTAGGCCTGGGTCTGTGTACAAACCCAGACCAAAGGGGCATCTAATCCCATTTAAGGCAATTTAAGAAGTGTTTCCCTAGGCCATTAGATAAATGTATTCTTTAAAGTTTTAATAATGACTGTGATAATGAGCATTGACTATATACCAACCACTATTGCTAAGAGCTTAATACACTTTACCTCATATGCATGCATCACAAAGACCTTATTATGAGGTTGACACACCTAGCACCTTCATTTGACAGATGAAGAAATAGGTTGAAAGAGGCCAAGTAAGCTGCCTAGGACTAAACCTGGGCAACTTCTGGGTCCTTCATCAGAAATGGGGCCCACTTTGTGATGAGACATAGCTGCTGTTTACACACAGCTGTCTCGGCCCAGAGTAATCCAAGTAAAGACTCCTGTTGCACAGATATTTAACCACAAACATGGGCTCCTTGCAGCCCCTGAAGCTTAAGAACCTCAATGATTGCCACAGTTCTGCCTTGCACTTGGGTTTTTGGGTTGAGTTTGACTTTTGCCTTCACTCCAATAGCCCAGTCACTTAGGAAGTAACCCTATCTGCCCCAGAGTGATGAGGTAGAGAGTTCAGCACTTTTTTTGGTTCAACCTCTTAATTTCTCCCTCTTTTTGAGCACGGAAACACAATATGACGCCAACAATGTAGGGAAAAATGAAAATACTTTAAGTGTTGTTACTGCTTGTTTTACATTGAACATTGAGTAGTCTCCCTTCCCAATTAACTTCCTGCAACCCTCAAGATTAGGTGTAAATGTTTTTCATTGCCAGACATCAGGCAAGGGAAATGACATAAACAAGGGCTCACTGTTAAGTCAGACCTCCTCTGTGCCACCTCCAACCTCCCCCCATACCTGCAATCTCCTTATGCCAATACAATCCCAACTGATTTCCTACTGCTTTTCCAACGTGAATGTTCTGCTCCATACCAAGTCAGCATGATCATCCCCCCAATAAACAAGTCCTATTCCCTAGTCCCTGCCCACCCTCAACTTCACTCAAAATTTCTGCTTCTACTGAATATCCAGTTCAATCCCAACTCAGTAAAAACGTCCCTCCTCCCTCACCTCTTTCTTTAACACCATAACTGTCTTAACTACACACTCACTCCTGTTAAGTCAGACCTTTAGTCAATTCCTGCAGTATCTGCTTTGCATTTCTACTTACCTATTCTACATCCTGCCATCTAGATGTTCAGAAACTACTGAAGAGCTAGTGTGACAGGGCCCCTACATCCCCCTTTTATACTCTCCTCAGTACCCTAGGACATAATGCCCAATTGATGAGTTCATTTGCTGCTTGGCCAATCCCTGTTAAGCTGATTGCTCAATGAGACCATAATTGGTCTCTGGGGGGTAACCACATAGTAGTTACTCAGGATTGATTGCTGAAATTAAATTAAAAATTAAATGTCTAAGTCATCCCAGTATCATACTATCAAAAAACAGAAAAATTAAATTAAGCACCTAGATAATGTCTTGGAACATTCCTACTCTCTCTTAGGAACCACTAAATAAATAAATAAATAAACAAACTGTATCACTCAGAATACATCTTATCTCTTATTCACATAATAACTTTACCATTTTCATTTTCTCATCCTTTTTCTAGCATCCCTTCAATTACCTTTGGCTAAGTGCCTATCACAGAATTTAAAGGTACATCCTACTTATTTTTTTAATATCTCATATTTTGTATTATAGCCATCAGATACCTCACTATTTAAACAGTTAATTAATATGTACAGTTTTAAACATCCATTTTCTTAATAGACCATCTCTTTATTCCTATTGTCTCTTGTGCATTCCCATTCTCCTTTTCTGAAATCCTATTTTGTCTATTTTTATTCATTTTTTTTCCATCCACTCCCTTCAGATGCTCTGTGAATCCTTTCCCTCCCTTTACTTATCTCTGACTCCAACTAGACTATGAGTGCTCAGAGGGCAAGAATCTTCTTTCCTTCTTCAAAAAACTCATAATATACAGTTTGGGACACATAGACATGAGAAATATTTTTAAATGGTATTAAAATTCACAATTCTATGTCCATTTTCTAAGAAAGTTGTTTCTAGTCTAGTCTTATTGAGCTTTGCTGAGATCCCAATTAGGGAAGTCAGTTTCCATATCTAATATTTCTTAAAACAATACCTTATTGACTGCTGAAGGGCTTCATATTAAAAGTCTTAAAGTTGAAAATGGTACTGAACTTTACGAAATAAGAAATTGAGTATGCCTGGATGCTATCAGTCTCCTTATCTACCTTGGTCTTATCTTCCCCACCAAACCATAGGGAGAGGTGTTTTACTTCACTTTATATCCTCACAGTGTCTAACATTGTGTTTTACACACTGAGTACGTGCTGCAGAAATGTTAGGGTTGTTATAATTAACCTCACTTGTTTTGAGTGAGCTCTTTATATTATTAATCCCAATGCTTCACAAGAATACTGTCCCCATCCTTGGACATATCCCCTTACTTTGATCTCCCTATGTTTTCCATATTCTCCCCCTTCACTTTCTTCTTTAACCTCTCTCTGCAACCCCTCTGTCCCACTCCTTCCAGTTTTCAGTGGGATCGAGGCCTTATGCAGCATCTTCACCCTGGCATGTGCTAGGCTTTGTGTTGGATGGCTGGGGATATGAAGAAAACTAGGATAAGGTTCTTGCCCTCTAGGTCCTCATAGTCTAGTGGGAGTCAGACATAAGTAAAGAACAACGCAAAAAGTGTGAGAAGTCCTAAAATTGAGATGTGTACCAAGTGCTGTGAGATAAAAGGGAGGCAAAGTTAACCATCTTGGGCTGGAATGGGCTGGGGGAAGCTTCTCAGCAGCAAGGATGGATAGAGTTTCAACAAGTCAAGAAAGGAGGGAAGGGACTACAGAGCAGAGTGAACATGTCTGTGCAGAGGGACCAAGGTGCAAAAGGAAGAAGAAGCTCAAGGAAGATCAAGAGGCTGAGTGTGTCCAGAATGAGGAGGCATGGGGTGAATGTTTAAAACTAGGCTAAGGACATAGGTGGGGCTTGCTTGTGAAGAACATGGTATGCAATGCTAAGGAGTTCTGTACTCTATGCCAAGAGGGAGCCAGTGAGGGGGTTTTTAAGAAAGAAAAAACTACGGTAGAATATATTACTTTGCTTGTTCCCTGTCTCTCATATTCCTCTCTCTCTCTCTCTCTCTCTCTCTCTCTCACACACACACACACACACACACACACACATTTAATATATTCCCTATTTTCTCACACATGAGTTTAAAATAAACTCCTATATCTTATTTTCTGGCCCTACCCTATTTATTCAACTTTGTTTCCTATCTCTCCCTGAAACCTCTTAGCACTCAGCCCCTCCCTGTCTGACCTAACAGTGAGCTCTTGTTGATTACGTTTCCTTTGCCTGAGACTAGACCAAAGCCCACCTCTTCCCAGGTGCCCCCTTTCCTCTGACCTCCTCCTAGAGTCCTTAAAGTCTGTAACAGACTTGTGGCAGTTTATTAGCATAGGGAGTTGTATTGTTTTCTAATTAATTGTGTCCCTCTTTCTCCCCCTACTAAACATAAACTCTGTGGAAACTGTAGAGTAAGCTCCATAAGATCAAGAATCACACATTACTTGCTCACCACTGTATCCGAAGTGCTTAGATTATAGTAGATGACCAATAAAGATTCCCTAAACACACTGTAATTAAGAACATGCTTGTTTCATGTCTGTTTCTTCCATTCCATGAGAGCAGGGATTTTTGTCCGTGTGTTCACTGATGTTTCTCAAATATGTAGAACCATGTGTGGAACATAGCAAATGCTCAACAAGTATTCGTTGAATTAATTATGGATTACAATGCCAGGGATTTTGTCTGTCTTGTTCACCACTGCATCCACCATTCTTGACATGGTAGATGCTTGATAAATTTATGGAATGAATAAGGCCACCATCATGTCTTCTTTACATAGCTATTACACTGTTAAGCACATACTGGATACTCAATACATATTTTTCACAGGTGGATTGGAAATGAAGCAGACTCAGGCTTGCTTTTGTATTCTGATAAGTACAATTCTTCCCCTGATGACTGAGAAGGGGTTCCCAATTTGCTTGCATACACAGGAGAACACCCTTTCTACAACAGCTTAACATTTTTCCTTCTATAACCACTGATTTTCCAAGAGGTAGAAATGTCAACAGTGAGGGGAGGGAGATTGTAAGTAGCTGGTCTGTACTATGGCAGAATAGTCTCATTATCAGATCTAAAATGAAAAAAAAAAGCTTGCTGAGTGAAATGTAGCCCTCCCTCAGAGACCACTGGGAAACAGCTAGATTTGCTCAAACAGCCTCCCACTAAAGCCTCTCCAGGCATGCTTTCCCTCCATTGTTAGGATGGGAAATCAGTCTTGATTCTCCAAGCAAGAAACACATGATTTTTTAATAAACAATATAATCTTTTTTTCTTTTTTTTTTTTGAGACAGAGTCTCTGTCGCCCAGGCTTAAGTGCAGTGGCACGATCTCGGCTTACTGCAACCTCTGCCTCTCAGGTTCAAGTGATCCTCCGGCTTCAGCCTTCTGAGTAGCTGGGACCATAGGCGCACACCACCATGCCTGGCTAATTTTTTGTATTTTAGTAGAGACAGGGTTTCACCATGTTAGCCAGGATGGTCTCGATCTCCTGACCTTGTGATCCGTCCACCACAGCCTCCCAAAGTGCTGGGATCACAGGCATGAGCCATTGTACCAGGCCAACAATATAATCTTAACAGAAACTGAAGTCCAGAGAAGTTAGGTCACTGACATGAGGTGAAAGTGTATCTGACCCTGTACCATATAGATTGCAAGATAGGTCAGAGTTGGGAGTCTAAGGAATTACAGGCGAAATTTTAGGGAATGTCAAAGTCAGCTACAGTCTTCTTCCCCTCTCTTTGGTGTTTGTGAAATTCCTTTTCATTCAATCCTGATGTCATGCTGAGTCATAAAAAGAAGTGTTCTTCAGTGCAACACATCTCTGGAGGCTGCTTAAGCCAGCCTCTGTGTTAGTCATCACTATACTCACAGGCTTGGAGCCAGTGCCATTCACATTCTCCCTGTTCTACAGCAGATGGACTGAATGAGTTCCTCTAATCCCTGTGTTCCTTATCCCCCATCGCTCTAAAACCCTTCTCTGAAAGAAGAATAACTATAGCTTCGGGGATAATATAGCTTTAAGGAAACTTTTGGCAGATGCGGACGTCGTAACATCTGGGCAGTGTTAACAGAATCCCAGAGGCCGGGACAGACCAGGAGCCACTCGTTCTAGGAATGTTAAAGTAGAAAGTTTTTTCCAACTGATGAGAGGAGCAGAGAGGAAAGAAAAAGGAGGAGAGAGAAAAAGGGCACAAAATACCATAAAACAGGTAAGATCTGCAACTAACCCCTCCACACTCCATTACCCCAATTCACAACTGTGAAGGGGATAAGGAGATCCAGGATTTAAGCAACATGGCTGGGGGTGGAGGCTGGGAGAGAAGTTCTTTTATGAAGCTGGATCATATGCTGCTTTTCATTTGTGCTGTGACGTGACTGCGAACACATGTTCCCACCACCTTCTCAGCCCACAGCAGAGGGATGGTTGACTCTAGTGAGTCAAGTATTCAGCCTGAGATTGGGGAGAAGCTGGGCAGGTAAGAGGTCACAGGTTCAGAGTACTGGTTCTGAAAAAGGAATGCCCCTGATCCAGAAAAAAGGAACTGGATGGAGGCTAGATGTGGGAGAGGGATCAGTGATTAGTTATCTAACTGTTCATTTTCCTGGAGCTCTCTTTAGTCTCCTCTTTCTCCTCTTTTCGTTGCCTCTTTTTGCTTTGATCCATCTCTTTCCTTCAGCTCTGTCAGATTTTCTTTCCTTCCTAGCTTCCTTCCCACATCTTTCTACTTCCCTTGCCTCCTTCGCTTACATTCACTTTTTTCCCATCCTGCTTCCCTGTCACTTTCTAGACAAAATCTGAAGCCAAGTAGCAATTAATTAGAAAATGATTTTTTCCCTTTCTTGGGCTTTGTATGTCCCTTAGGGAGTCTGGCCAGAATCTACCACCTTTTTTTCCTTCTATTTCTAGGACTGACTCCTCCCCTGAGCATGGCATTTCATTGAAAGCATGTGAGTGAATGTGTGCTTGCTGAAATGGCCAGTGGCCGGTTTATACCAATGGGCAGCAAGTTTTAATAGTGTAATTTATAAATTACTTGCCCACTGGGAACCACAAAACCCTCATCCCATTAGAGTGAGGACAGGGCATGAAGTGAGAGGGCAATTAGAGCTTGTTCACCCTCTCCTCATGTACCTTAGTAGGTCCTCCTCTACCTCGCTGACTTCCTGCTGGCTCAGCAGGGTAAAACTAGAGGGTTGGCTGAACTTGAAAGCCAGAAGCCACTACCAAACCACTAAGCCTTAAAACCCAAAGCTAAGAACAGAGTCAAAGTATAGTCACTGCCTGGGAGACTAGAGAAGGGAAACATTCAGTCCTGTCCAATACAAAGATGGTAATAATATTGTCTAATAAATAAATTACTTCCCTATGTGACAGGCAATAATCAATTCTGTGAGGTAGACAGTATTGTTCTTCCCATTCTATAGATGAGGAAACGGAGGCTCAGATAAATTAAGAAATTTGTCCAAGACCCCATAGCTAATATGTGACAGAACTGAATTCACATCCAGACCTGTGTAACTTCAGTGTTCAAATTCTTAGACCATATGTGCTAACATTTTCCCAGATTAGTGGCTAGGAAATGTTAGTTGAATGAATGAAACCTAATGGCAGCCTTTAGACCAGGTACCCTTCTGGTTCTATTTGACTTTATGTTGGTCTTTTCCTTTCTCAATGTCCCTCTCTGTAACTTGGACCATGAAGCATTTGCATCTGATCCCACCAGGGTTAATTGAAGATTGGTTGTTTTATGTCCTCCTCCTCCTGGGAGGAAAAGGGACCGTAAATAATGAAGAGAATCTTGTTATTCAATGACCTGTGACGTGAAAGATCCTTATGAGGGAGATAATATAAAAGGCATTCATTAATTATAAAATCTCTCTTCTTCCTCACAGATCGCATATTTCTGCTTCCCCTCACTTTTGGAAGTGAACTGATGGCTGACTTCTGAAAGTCACTTTCCTTTGCCCTGGTACTTCAGGCCATATACATCTTTTTTTGTCTCCATAATCCTCCCTTTCAAGGATGGCCAGTCAACTAACTCAAAGAGGAGCTCTCTCTCTGCTGATCTTCCTAACTCCAGCAGTGACACCAACATGGTATGCAGGTAAGTTCCAGGAGCTGTTGTCTGTTATTTCTAGGAAGGGTAGGTCCTAGACCAAGACTTGGAGAAGGAAGAGTTAGACCACAAAAAGAGACTCTTATTTTCTATACAAAGAAGTACTAAAGCACAAAAAAGATAGTTAAACTTTGCAACAGACTACCAAGGGAGGCTTTTAAGGCAGCCTAACATGAGCTATCTGAAATAGGCCACGCTAGTACAAACGTGGGGAGGTTGGACAACATCACCGTTGAGGCCGTTGTCACACCTGTTTGTGCACCTAGCTTCCTGAAAACCATTTTCTAATATGAAATCCTTTGAGTCAAATCGTTATTAATATTAATTCTTTTATGAGTCAAATACCCTTGTCAAGACCACAAAAAATGGACTTAGACCACATATCTCATTTGGAAAAAACAAGGGGAGCAGGCAATCTATTCAAGTGAAACAAAAATCCATCAGACTTCTTCCCATCCTCCCTTCCTGATTTTATTTATAAAATGAGATTTTTATAGCCGTTTTCTGCCAAAGCTGTTAATGGCAATACAGATCACATCCTTTTAATCAGGAATTTCCCAGTTTCTTCTCATTTGTTCTTTCCTTCAGAAGGGATGGGGATTTCTGGATTCCTGAACATTTCACTCTTCACCCAGGGAGCCAAAGAGAACAAACTCAGTGAGAAGAGGGAAAGGGGAGGGGGAAGGGATGAGGGCAGGATAATGAAGTGGCATACAGAGGTTTTATATGGGTCCCAGCTGGCATTTCAAGTGCTAAGAATATTCTGTGGCCTGCAGTGTCTGCCCTTACAGGGGCCGGTGGGGAGGAGTGCGGGAAGGAGACAGGCCCAACCAGTGGGGTTAGGAAATTATCCAGAGATGAGTAAATAACAAACTGCTCCCATCAGAGCCACAGTCATTGCAGCTAAAATTTTCCACATGCCCTTAGCTCCTGGTGGAGGCCTTTGGCAGTAGCTCTGTTTGTCTGGAACAGCTGCATCAAGCTTTAAAACAAATATGCAAACTTCTTCCCCTTTTTGGCTTAACCTGGCTTTGTAGGGGGCGAAGCACAAGGGCTGACATTGAGATGAAAAAATGCAAGTCAAGCCTTTGGCAGCGCATATCCTGTTTGGGGTTAAAGGCACCCCAAGTCTCCAGGAAATAAATATGCAACTGTCCTCCCCAACCTCCACTAGCTTCAGTTCAAGTACAGAGACCAAAATCCAGCCAAAGACCACAGGACTAAAGGAGTGAAGATTAGATGGCTTGAAGCCCAATTCCGAACACCTGTATGAAACCTCATGGCATGCAATGGTCTTTACCTTTCCCAAAACAGAAGCCTGAGCTGTTGGAGTCCTGAGGACAGAGCAGTGTTTTAAAACTTTGATTCAATTGAGGTTCTCAAAGGGCTATTTGCAAAGGTGGAACTCCCCACTTCCACGTGAATCACGAGTCACCAATCCTGAGGCGCTCAGGTTGGTGAGGTCTCTGCCAGCCCTACAATCCCTCTCATTCTTCCCTCTTCTATGCTTAGGAGGCCACATAATGAGAGACATTTCCCCTACATTGCTAGCTCAGCTCTTGGGCTTGCCTTCATGCATTTGTTCATTCATTCCTTCAACAAATATTTATTGAGCATTTTTTATGCATCTAGGACTGTTTTGTTCACTTCCACAGCCTTGTCTTCAAATGGGCATGGCACAGGAAAGCAGTCAAATGTGGATCCAGAACTGATCAGAAAAAGGATCCCGGAATAATCAGCAGGTGTTGGGAAAGGATAAGAATATAAATGAGGCCAGGCACAGTTGCTCAGGCCTGTAATTCCTGCACTTGGGAAGTCCAAGGTGGGCAGATCACAAGGTCAAGAGGTGGAGACCAGCCTGGCCAACATGGTGAAACCCTGTCTCTACTAAATATACAAAAATTAGCTGGGCGTGGTGGTACATGCCTGTGTCCCAGCTACTCAGCAAGCTGAGGCAAAAGAATTGCTTGAACCTGGAAGGCAGAGGTTGCAGTGAGCTGAGATCGTGCTACTGCCCTTCAGTCTGGTGACAGAGTAAGACTCCATCTCAAAAAAAAAAAACAAAAATAAGAATATAAATGAAGCAAAGAATGGGTTAAAAGTATGTGTTGGCATATATGTGCAGCCCAGAAAGTCAGACTGTATTTGTCATCATAAGCCAAGGATTAATATGAATCTTAAAATAGTATTTTAACTATCAATTACATTTCTAACTATACTTTTGTGAAGAGCAGTGCTTAGTGGGCCTGACTGTGCTGTAGAGGTTGGAAAAACCCAGTAAAAGACCACACAGTAACCAAGCACTGATTGATCTAAAGGAACTGAGGAATGATCCCCAAGTCCTTCCCCCAGGGCTGAAGAGGGACAAGCAGACAGAATAATTTAGGGAGTCTTCACCTTTAATTTCATTCTTATACCCATCTTAGTATTCCACCATTTGCAAAAAAGAATAAATACTCGGAGATAGGCAAAGAGGGGAAATGGGAAAATGGAAAGGTTTAAAGTGGCAAGGTGGTCTGAACCCTTTCTCCAACAAAGCATAGTTGGCACTGCTCCAGCTACTTCCACATCCTGATGGAGGCTGTAATTATCTTATTGAGTTTTCCCCACAGTTTTCCTACAACCCCTGTAATTTTGGCATGATGTAAGATGCTAGGTGGTCTTCAAACACCCCCGCTGCCACACACAAAGTTAAAAAGCTGTATTGCAAAAAAGATTTTGGACTTTTACCCCAGTTGGACATTGCCAAAAGCTCTCCCCTAACGACAATCTTCAGTGGAGTGTCTGAGTTTGGTATCTAGCGGGTCAAGCAGACCTGGGCTGGGATGCCCACTCTGCTACTTACTAGCTGGGAGACCTTGGACAACTCCCTTGGTTCCTCAAGCCTGTTTCTTCGGCTTTATATTTGAGAACATTAGTAAAGCCTATCCTGCTGACATGTTATAGTGACATAATGAGCTAATATATGTAATGTGCTTAACACAGAAGATGAGTGGAGTGATGTTAGCCATCATTGTCATAGTTGTTGTTGTTACTGTTATCTAGCCGCAGGGCTGACACTCCTGTTTTCTCTTCTGGTAAACAGTCCTTTGCCCCCTGCTGAGCATTTCTGCACAAGCTGGACTCTGTAACTGGAGCAGGGAGACCTAATACTTTAGAGAATCACACACATCTGGCCTCCTATTTACAGGACCTACAAGGCTTTGAGGCTAATACTGAACTGAAACAGCTGACGAGAATTCCATGACCGCCCCCCTCTTCCCCCACGCCCACCAAAGAAACTCCCATTAGGGGAAAAGAGAGAGCAAGGGAGATGAGGCCTGAGGAGAAATAAATTGGAAGCCAGAAGAATAACTGAAACTGGAAAACAGAAAAAAAAGAAAAAGGGGAAAAAGAAAAAATGAACTCTTTCCTCTGGAATGAGGGCAAACCAACGAGGACATGATTTCATAAGGCAAACTTTCAATTGATTCATTCCCTTGTTCACCAAGTTGGACTGGTTTACCAGTACCTCACCTCCCCCACCCCCACTCTGGGCTTGTGGGGAATGAAGGAGCTTTGTCATCTAGCTTTTTGCTCCACCCTTTAGTGCAGGGGGCCCTGTGCCTCTTCCCAAGAGGAGGCAGGTGAGCTTGTGGCCTGAGTGTTTATATGGGCCAAAGGGCTCCAGCACTAAAACCCAGCCCTGTCCTGGAAGCACACCCTCTCCTGGAAATGGGAAATTGTCTCTTGACACCAACACAGCTGGCTACCCTATTCTTGTGCGTGCATGAGGTCTCAGGGAGGCTGGAAGGAGGGCTTCCGGAAACCTCACTCCAGAAAGGACCAAGTTGTTTTCTAATTAGTTAGTATTCATGACCGATTTCCTGCCGTCTGGTGGAACATACTGTTTAGTCTCCCAGACAGCCGCAGATCTGCCTTCATTATGGACTGGGCCACTAAAGTGGATGGAGGTAGATTAGGAATGTTCTCTAGCTCAGCAGCTCCCTGTTGAAGTTTCTTCTGATTAGAGAAACAGGAAATTTATCCAAATGACTCTGCTTGCCTTCTCTGTTCTCCAAACCAGGACATCGTGCTCACAAAACTGCTCTCATTTCCTCCTGCCTTTAAGGCATTCCTCTCAGCCTTGGCATGCCACCCCCAGCAATAGTAATTTGATGGCAAAAAGATATGTGCCCTGTGGGCTAGTGGAAACCTGAGTAATTGTTTCTCTTTGAGGGCTGTGAGCAGGCCTGTCACTAGGGGAAAGACACAGGGTCTGTTTTTTCCCTCCTATCTGGGACCACAGTCCATTCTCAGAGCTTAGTCCCCAGTGTCTTACCAAGACTCCTGTGTTGCTTCAAGGAAATGGGTCATTTATAGTCCAGTTGACAGGATTGATGTATGGTCAGGTTCAACTTTTTTCTTTTAGGTAGAGTCCGTTAGTGCTCCCAGTAACTGGCCCCCACAACCATGAGCCTGCCCCCTATGCAACTGAGGTGCTGATTTTCACCCGCAATAATTATGCTGCCTTACAATGCAGGGTTTTCCCCACTAAATATCCACCTGACTCCCCACCGATGGAGTGCCATGTCCTAAGGAAGTGACAGAGTTGGATGAGGGGAAACTTGGGAAGGATTTGAATGAGAAATCAAGACACCATCTTGATACTGTCTTCCTTATTCTAGGTTCTGGCTACCATCCGGATGAAAGCTACAACGAAGTATATGCAGAGGAGGTCCCACGGGCCCCTGCCCTGGACTACCGAGGTAATGTACCCTGCTTCTCAAGCCCAGAAAAGTTCTTTTCTGGCCTCAGACCTAGGCCCTTCCCTGAAGCATCCCCATCAGGCTTGGCTCACATGTACCAAAACTGCAGCACAGGGAATCGGGGACCATGATTTCTAATCATGAACTTCGTTGCTGACTTACTGTGTGACCTCACCTCTCCAGCCCAAAGGTTGCCCATGCATTATTAATCATTAAGTATTGACTAGTTACTCTGTGCCTAGTCCTGTGCAAGGTAAGCCTGTGGGTGACACAAGGTCTCAGATAGGGTTTTGTCCCCATCAAGTAGCTTACGTTCTGTTGGGGGTGATGCAGGGGTTATAAAATTAGCACATGTAGGGCAAGTAAGTGTGAAGCTATGTCATGGCAGTAAATGCAATAGGGTTTAAGAAAAAGATGTCAGGAAAAGCGTCCTGAAAGATAACATTTAGACTATGCTTCTGGGTGGGATTTTGAGAAATGGAAAGGGGAGGGGAGAGCATTCAGCAAAGCAGATGGCTAAAAATATGAAAGTAAGAACAAACCTGGTAGAGGAGGGAGCTAAGAAGAAACCAGCCTGATTGCAGGAGATAAAATGTGGAGGGAGTAGTATAAAAAGAAAGCTAAATATAGGCGGGTTGCAGTGGCTCATGCCTTTAAACCCAGCACTTTGTGAGGCCAAGGCAGGCAGATCACCTGAGGCCAGGAGTTTGAGACCAGCCTGGCCAACATGGTGAAACCCCATCTCTACTAAAAATACAAAAAATTAGCGGGGCATAGTGGCGCCTGCCTGTAATCCCAGCTACTCAAGTGGCTGAGGCAGGAGAATTGCTTGAACCCTGTAGGTGGAGGTTGCAGTGAGCCAAAACGGCACCACTGCACTCCAACTTGGGTAATGGAGCAAGGTTCTGTCTCAAAAAATGGGTGGGAGGGGTTAAATATAAAGAGCGAAGCCAAATTAGGGAAGACTCCATGATCTAGGGACACTTCTAATGAGAAACAGGAAAACTCTCTGTGATGAATACTTAATAGTGACCGAGTTCTGCATTAAAAGGGAAGTTAGGCCAGGTGATATCTAATATCCCTTCTATTTCTGATTCTTTGTTTCTTTGCTTTGCAAGCCATGCACAGGTTTAGCTGTTGTACTAGGAGCTATAGGGAGTCCATCACATGTTTTTGCACAGGGGCATGACACAGTCAATTGTCATTTTAGAACATTAACCTGATTATTCTATGCAGAAGTAGGGGTTCAGTGGTAAACCTGAGTCAGGGAGACTGTCCAGGAACCAGTTACAGTAATGATGGCTAGAGATGACTGAGGGTGGTAGCAAAGAAATGTAGGGCACAGATGAACCCCATAGATGTTTCAAAGAAAGAGATGACAAGACTTGGTACAGACTTGATGTACCAAGAGCTAAGAAACAAACGTGTCTGAAAGCACTCAGACAGTACTCCTGAAAGAATTGTAAGACCCCTCTCAGAAAGACAATATTAAAAAAGAAAACTGGTTTGGTAAAGATGCTCTACAGGCAGTTGGAAGTGGAGATTAAGCTGTGTGAGCTACCAGCTTAGATGGGTTGTCTGAGGGAGCAGAAGGCCTGGACAGAGCTTTCGAAAACATCTGTAGACATGAATAGGAGAAGAGGAACCAGCAAGGGAATAAAAGGGAATTCGTGGTCAGTCATGTACAAGGATATCTGGACAGTACCTGGCATATTACAGAAGTCACAGGAGAAGAGAGTATTAAGGAAAGGAAGGGGTAAGAGATCAGTTGTGTCAAATATTGCAAAGAGATCAAATTGAGGGTAGAGGAAAGATTTTATTTGGCAAGAAGGAGGTAATTGGAGACCTCTGAGAGAAACAGTTTCAATTGAGACATTATCAGAGCTTTGGGCTCCTTTAAGCCCCTTTGTAGCTACCTTCTACTTATGTTCTTCTCACTGCCAAATGGTCCGGCCATACTCACTGCCTCTCTCTCTCTCACCACCCACTAACTCCTAAACTCTGTACAATCTGTTTCTCTCCCACTCACATATCTACAACCTGAAATGACATCTCTTGAAGATAACAGTTCTCTCCCATGAGAGAACCAATTCCCATGACCTTGAACTTGTCTCTCAGTTTCTAGCAGCAGTGAACACCTTCCTTTCTTCTTAATCCCCCTTCCTTGGGCTCCATGGCATCTTACAATTCTGGTTAGAGCTGAAACTGGGAAAGGAGATGGACTCTCTGGTGGTGACAATAGAGAGAATGAGGCTGGGATCTGGGATCTGAACTTGGGTCAACCCAGACCTGTCTCCTGAGCTGGTGGAGTACATCTCCAACTACTGCTACACACTTCCATTTGGAGATGTCTAAAACAAACATATTTCATCTCTCCCGAAAAAGGTTCTACCCACTGACCTTCCTACTTCTGATAATACTACCATCATTCTCTTAGTGACTTATACTTCAAAATACTTCAGGGTCACCTCTAATTGGCCCTGTCACCTTTTCCTTATCACTTCCTGCTAGTCAGTCACCAAGACCTGTCATTTCTTTATTAATCCATGGGATTAAAACTTTGACCTCACACATGGATAATACAGTTGCCTTTAACTGGATTATCTGACTCATATTTCCCCCTCCCCGACAGTTTCACAGACTGACAACCTCCTACAGTTTTCCCCATGTGAAATCTATGCTTTAGTCAGGCTGTGTTCAGTACTATGTTCCCAACTGCTTTAGCCCACGCTGAGCTTGCCCTGACCCATTTATTCTTTCATTGAATATTTATTGAGTACCTACTAGGTCCCTCTTCTGAAATAAATGTTTACTGTCTAGACACACTCATTTGGCCTTCATTCTGTACTGCCTGTTTGGTTTACTTTTTATTAGCCTCAACAAAAATGGTTCTGTGTTTAACTGTATTTAACTATATTTCTCTCTTTAACTGTTTTTACCTGTATCTAACTGTACTTCTGTATTTAACTGTTTTAACTGTATTTAACTATATTTTTTGTTAACTGTTTTTAACTATATTTACTGTATTTCTGTATTTAATTGTTTTCAACTGTATTTAACTGTATTTAAGGAGTCATGTGTGTTACTCTCACAGAGCCATGGCAAAAGGAGATCATGACCACTAGCATCCTGGGGCCAGAAGCCAGATTATGGGAGATTGTATATTGGAGAGGTGGTTAGTAAAAAGCAACAGATGCAGAAGGTACTTTCACAGAGTCTGGCAGCCCTATTATTAACACTAAGCTTCTTCATTGGTCCTTCTTAAATGAGCATAAAGCCCTTTAGAGAAATAGAAGCTGCATAGGTGCCTTTGGTTTAGAGGTCTAGTGTCTCATAGCTCTTTTTAGGACTTAGTCTCAGGGCATAATATGAATTGAGTGAAGTTAACAATGATGAGGGGGAGGGAGTGGCCAGAAAAAGTACAACCTGAGGCCCCAGCCTTCCATGTAAAGTGTTTGTGACCTTATAATCAATAACTCTGCAACTGTAGTGCTGAAGAACTTTCTGTAATTTGGAAATGGTGTTTCCAGATGTCAGTGGTGTGTCCCAGTCACATGCTCGAAACCAATGCTGGGAATCACAGCGTTTTGCTGCTTTACGAAAGATGGGACACTGGCTTAAACCCAGATACTGACTTAGGGAAAATCATTCACAGGGTTGAATATTTTACACATCAAATTTCATTTGGTTCTCACAATAGCCCTATGGAACAGTTTATTATCCCCCATTTTACAGACCAGGAAACTAAGCTCAGGGAAGTTTTAGTTTCAGAGAGTCACAGAGAATTTAAACTCAGACTTGTCTGACTCTGAAGTCATACTTAATCCACCTCTTTCATCAAAAATATAACTCATTGTTCTAGAAAAGAAGAGCAAACCAGAAAAAAAAAAACCCAGATCATTCTTTTAGAATAAATTGGCATGTCATTTGCTATCATTTTCACTCATCTTGCCAGTCCCTTATCCCGACTCCTAACTTGGAGTCAGCTGGGCTGCTGCTTTGCTTGCAGCTTGCCTCATCCCTAAGGAAGCTAGCCACACTGCCAGGGTTATCTGAAGAAAATAGAAGATAATGGAGAAGGCCCTTTCAAACCTGTTGTCAGCACTTTATTTTCTGTATACACCCTAAAAAGAGATCGATGAATAGCTACAGAAAGCAGAGACAATGGGCCTGAGTTCAAATCTCAGCTTCTCCCCCTTCCAGCTCCTGGACTCTGCACAAACACCTATTATGTGCCAGTCACTGTGCTATGTATTTTATAAATGTTATTTGATTTAAATGAATTACATGCTTGCTATATAGTGATATGGAACGATGTCTAAATACACTGTTATGTTTACCAAAATAGCAATGGAGGGAAAAAATAGCATAATATGCTAGCTATTCTATGTATTAAAAAGGAAGGAAAAATAAGAAGCTATACCAACATTTGCATTAAATGCACAAAGAAACTACTAAAAGTAGTTCTTTGGGACTGGTTGGTATAGGAGCAGGGGTTGGGGGAAGACATTTTACTTTGTAACTTTTTATACTTTTGAGGTTTTGAGTCATGTAGATATATTACCTATTCAATGAGGTCAGTGTTTACTTCAAAATAGTAGCCCATTTTATATTTGCAGTGGCAGACATTGTAGTTAAAAAGGACATGGGCTTTGAAGCAGATCAAGCTTGGGTTCAAATTTCAGCTCTACCCCCTGCTTGCTTAGGGATCCTGGGCAATCTGCAAAAGAGGGATGAACACCTACATACCTTACAGGGCTGTTGGGAGAACTGTATGAGATTATATATGTGAAAATGAAAACATGTAGCATGGTGCCTAGAACACAGGATATACAAAATAAAGGCTTACACATTTCCTACCAGAACATTTTGCCATACAGTATTTTCGGGGTTTTTTGTTTGGTGGTGGCAGGGGTTTGTTTGTTTGTTTTAAAACAAAGTTTTGCTCTTGTTGCCCAGGCTGTGGTACAATGGCATTATCTTGGCTCACTGCAAATTCTGCCTCCCAGGTTCAAGCAATTCTCCTGCCTCAGTCTTCCAAGTAGCTTGGATTACAGGCACACGCCACCACACACAGCTAATTTTGTATTTTTAGTAGAGACGGGGTTTCACCATGTTGGCCAGGCTAGTCTTCAACTCCTGACCTCAGGTGATCCACCCACCTCGGCCTCCCAAAGTGCTGGGATTACAGGAGTGAGCCACCACGCCCAGCCTGCTATACAGTATTTAACCACATTCTTTTTTTTAATCGATACATAATATTTTTACCTATTTATGGGGCACATGTGAGTGTTACATGCATAGACTGTGGAGTGATCAAGTCAGGGTATTTGCGGTATCCATCATCTTGAGTATTTATTATTTTTATGTGTTTGTATCATTTCAAGTCCTCTCTTCTACTTACTTTGAAATATATAAAACATTGTTGCTAAGTAAAGTCACCCTATTCTGCTATCAAACTTTAGAATTTAGTTCTTCTAACTGTAGATTTGTATCCATAACCAACCTCTCTTCAACCCCACTGCCACCCACTTACCCCTCCAGTCTCTGGTATCTATCATTCTATTTTGTATGTCTATGAGATTAACTTTTTTAGCACTCACAAATAAGTGAGAACATTTAGTATTTATTTTTCTGTGCCTGGCTTATTTCACTTAATATAATGTCCTCCAGTTTCATCCATGTTGCTGCAAATGACAGGATTTCATTCTTCATTATGGCCAAATACTATTCTATTATGTATATGTACCACATTTGCTTTATCCATTAGTCCACCAATGGATACTTAGGTTGATTCTATATCTTTGCCATTGTGAATAGTACTGTGATAAACACATGAATGCAGATCCCTTTGATATATTGATTTCTTTTCCTTTAAATAGATACCCAGTTGTGGGACTGCTGAATCATATGGTAGTGCTAGTTTTCTTTCTTTTTTGTTTTTCTTTTTTTTGAGATGGAGTCTTGCTCTTGTTGCCCAGGCTGGAGTTCAGTGGCACAATCTTGGCTCACTGCAACCTCTGCCTCCCAGGTTGAAGCGATTCTCCTGCCTCAGCCTCCCCAGTAGCTGGGATTACAAGTGCCCACCACCATGCCTGGCTAATTTTTGTATTTTTAGTAGAGATGGGGTTTCACCATGTTGGCCAGGCTGGTCTCAAACTCCTGACCTCAGGTGATCCACCCACCTCGGCCTCCCAAAGTGCTAGGATTATAGGTGTGAGCTGCCCTGCCCAGCTAGTCTTCATTTTCTAAGAAGACTGTTTTCCATAGTGATATTAGTTTACATTCCCATCAACAATGTATGCTTTCCTTTTCTCTGCATCCTCACCAGCATCTGTTATTTTTCTTTCTCTTTTTTTTTGAGACAGGGGAGTCTCACTCTGTCCCCCAGAATGCAACGCAGTGGCACGATTTCAGCTCACTGCACCTCCACCTCCTGGGTTCAAGCAATTCTCATGCCTCAGCCACCAGAGTAGCTGGGTTTACATGTGCCACTGCCATGCCTAGCTAAGTTTTGCATTTTTAGTAGAGATGGGATTTCACCATGTTGGCCAGGCTGGTCTCAAACTCCTGACCTCAAATGATTCACCTGCCTTGGCCTCCCAAAGTGCTGGGATTATAGGCATGAGCCACCGCACCTGGCCTGTCTTTTTAATAATAGCCATTTTAACAGCAGTGAGATGATATCTCTTTGTGTGGTTTTGATTTGCATTTCCCTGATGATTAGTGATGTTGAGCATTTTTTCATACATCTCTTGGCCATTTGTGTGTCCTCTTTTGAGAAATGTCTATTCATGTCCTTCGCCCAATTTTTTAGTGAATTGTTTGTTTTTCTACTGTTGAGTTGAGTTCCTTGTATATACAGGACATTATTAGTCCCCTGATGGATAAGGAGTTTGCAAATATTTTCTCCCATTCAAGAGGTTGTCTCTTCACTCAGTTGCTTGTTTGTTGTTGTTGTTTTGCTGTGCAGGAGCTTTTTATTTTAATATAGCCCTCTTGGTCTATTTTTATTTCTGTTTCCTGTGCTTTTGAGGTCTTAACCATAAAATTATTGCCTAAATCAATATCATGAGGAGCTTTCCCTATGTTTTCTTCTAGTAATTTTATACTTCTGGGTCTTACATTTAAGTTTTTAATACATCTCAAGTAAATTTTTGGATATGAGGAGAGATGGGGGTCCAATTTCATTATTTTGTATATGATTATCTAGTTTTTCAGCACCATTTACTGAAGAGAGTGTCCTTTCCCTAATGTATGTTCTTGATGGCCTTGTCAAAGATCAGTTGGCTATAAATATATGAATTTATTTCTGGGTTTGCTATTCTGTTCCATTGATCTATATATCTATTTTTATACCAATACCATGTTGTTTTTGGTTACTATAGCTTTATAATATATTTTGAAGTCAGGTAATATGATGCCTCTAGCTTTGTTCTTTTTTTGCTCAGGATTGCTTTGGCTATTCTGACTCTTCTTTAGTTCCATATGAATTTTATAATTGTTTTTTCTATTTCTGTGAAAAATGATGTTGGTATTTTGATAGAAATTGCATTGAATCTGTAGACTGCTTTGAGCAATATGGTCATTTTAAAAATATGAATTCTTCAGATTCATGAACATGGATGTCTATTTTTTGTGTCCTTTTTAATTCCTTTCATCAATGTTTTATAGTTTTCAGTGTATAGGTTTTCACTTCTTTGGTTAAGTTTATTTCTAGATTTCTTTGTAGCTATTGTAAATGGGATTGCCTTCTTGATTTCTTTTAACCACATCCTTGTTTCAATTTCCCATGGGCATTCTTTGGGTACAGTTGCTCAGCCAATTATGAATCTTTAACCGTATTGTCACCTCTCCTGTATGTCATCTCATCCACCTCAGTGGCATGAAAAGCATTGTCACATGCCTCACTTACTTCCACATAGCGCATCCACCATTTCCCCTGCTCTACCAGTCTGGTGACCCTACCCAAACAGGAAACTAGGTCAATCTGGAATTACTTGTTCCAGAGGGTTCCTGGAGATCACTACTTCTCTGTGTAACTGCCATAGCCTTATGTCTAAATATTCTAGCACACTATGCTATCGGTGCTGTCAGTGTCCCCAGGCTATAGCTCCCAGAGGCTACCTTCTTCCTTATTTGAAAACTGAGACTGTGTTTGCTCTTCCCTAGCCTTTCAATGCTTTGGTCTTTATGCCAGGATTCTTCTGAGTCAGAAAATTTGAACTTATTTACAATAGTTGGGGCCTCTCCTACTGTCTTAGCATTTATCCTGACCTTTATATTTCCCTTTACCATTCTTACTTATTCCACCCATTCTAATCTGATGTGTATTTTCTTTGACAGACTATGGGAGAGATATAGAATGGGAGTGATTGTTGAGGTCCCAGTCTCCCAAATAAAGTCTTTGTGATATGTGTTGTGGCCTTATAATCAACAGCTCTGCAACTGGACTGCTTAAAAGACTTTCTGTAATTTGGAGATGGTGTCTCCAGATGGCAGCCATGTGTCACTGCCAGAGGCTCAAAACTAATGCTGGAAGCCCCAAGCGTGGTGTTTACTGAAGAAAAGATTTCTCACTGTCATCTGTCTTTGTTCTCCAGTTGTACTCAGACAGAGGCTCTAGCCTTTCTTTGTTCATTTGGTGCCCCATTTACCTTTTTTTTTTCAAAGCTTGCTTTCTTCTTTTTTTTTTTTTTTTTGGTCCCTTAGGGTGTAGGAACTGAATCAGCTCACATGGGGCTTTAACATTCCCAACCCTAGGCTAACAGACCTGTGCCATGCCGTGTGTGTGCATCCTTGGGCAGGTTTATTTATACATATACCTGTAAACTCTGAACCCACTAAAGAGTCATCTATTTTGTACAGCCTGTGAGGCATCTTTATGATGCCTTTATGATTTAATGGCCCTTTAACCTTTTGTGTTCAGTACTGAACTGGGATTAGACTTTTATTCCTAAGAAGCCTTCTTTAATGTCACATTCCTTCCTCTCTCTAGTTTACATTTTTGTATTATCCTTTAAATTTTTATTTTAAACGTACATACAGAAAAACTCACTCTTTTTGGTGTACAGTTCTGTGAGTTTTGACAAATGCATACAGTCGTGGAACTCCCACCACAGCATGAGACAGTTCCATCACCTCAAAAATTGCCCAGTGCTTCCCCATTGATGTTATCCCTTACCTCTACCCCTAATCTCTGGCAACCACTTATCTGTACTCTGTCACTGTACTTTTGCTGATGTCCATATTATTTTTGTTATATAAATGGAATTCTAAAGTATGTAGTTTTTTTGAGTCTGGCTTCTTTCACTTCCCAAAATACATTTGAGGTTGACTGATGCTGTTGCATGTATCAGCACTTCATTCTTTTGTATGAATACACCACAGTTAGCTTAGCCATTCACCCACAGAAAGACATTTCCAGTTTTTGGCAATTATGAATAGAGCTACTTTAAACTTTCATGTACAGGATTTTGTGTGGACACAGGTTTTTATTTCACTGGCATAAATACCTTTAAGTGAGATTGCAGAGTCATATGGTAAGTGTACCTTTCTTTATAAGAAGGTATGGTATCACCTTTATAAGAAATAGCCAGAATATTTTGCAAAGTGGCTGTATTTTTGCAATTCCACCAGCCATGTATGAGAATTCCAGTTTCTCTCCATCTTCCCAAGCACTTGGTATTACCAGTATTTTTTTAAAGGTTAGATATTCTGATGGACAGATATATAAATAGCATCTCATTATGATTTTAATTTGTATTTCCCAAATGATTGATGATGCTAAAAACTTTTCACGTGCTTATTTGCCATTGGTATATCCTCTTCAGTGACATGTGTATTTATATCTTTTGTCCGTGTTCTAACTAAATTGTTTGCTTTTTCAATGTTTTGAGAGTTCTTTTTATATTTTAGATACTAGTCCCAGTTGATGGCTTTGTCTTTATGCAGAGCAAAAATTTTTAGTTTTGACAAGGTCTAATTTAATAATTTTTCTTTTATGAATTATGCTGTTGGTGTCATACCTAAGACCACTTTGCTTAGCCCTGAATCCCAGTGACTTTCTCCTGTTTCTTTCAAGCCAATGATCTCTCTTGAGTTAATTTTGTATAAGGTGTGAGACTTAAATCGAGGTGTGGTAGTTTTTTTTTTTTGTTTTTTTTTGTTTTTGCATGTGGAAGTACAAGTGCTCCAGCACCATTTGTTTGAAGGCTATCATCCATTGAATTGTCTTTGCACTTTTGTCAAAAATCATTTTAACACACCTGTGTATGGGTTTACTTTTGGGCTATTTTTTTCCCTTGACCTGTTTGTCTGTCTTTTCACCAACACCACACTGTGTTGATTATGGCACTTCTAGCTTGCTTTTCTTCTATTGCTACAGTCCCCCGATGGTGTTACACATTAAATATCCAGGATGGAGAAGCCACGTGCTACTCACCCAGGGGAGGAAATTATCACAGCAGCCTGGGCACGCGTTGTGAGCTCTCCTGTGACCGGGGCTTTCGACTGATTGGAAGGAGGTCTGTGCAATGCCTGCCAAACCGTCATTGGTCTGGAACTGCCTACTGCCGGCGTAAGTTGTATGTGTGTATATGCTGATGCATGTATGCGAGAGAAGCCAGCCAGCCAGCCACTGAGGATATATGACTGGAGGTGTTTCTAATAAGCCCTTCCCTCAAGTACAAATTGAGAATATTCCACAAGCCACCCAGCAGGGCCTTTCCTCATCCTAACATTCTAGTTCATTTTCTCTCCCTGTGGTTACTGCCCAAGCAATATAAGCATTTAAGTAGCAACCAGCTCTTCTGACTCAGGGAGCCAAGGAGTGCATAGACAGAGCTAAGACTTGGGCATGAGGTCTGATGTGGACCTACATCTTCTTCTGAAGCACCTAAGAATGTGTGGTCTTAGCTTCTTTTCCACTTGTGGTCAACTGCTGTACTTCCTGGCCTACAACCTTAGAAGAACTTGGCCGGGAAGCTATGAGACATCCTATTCTTCATTTTCATCTGAAAGTCAGAAGAAAAATCCCTACATCTAGAATGTGAAAATGCTAATATACACACATTCCAAGCCATTTTCCCCCTTCAGCTTCCAAATCTCTACCTCTTACTCAAGCTCCACAGACTTAGCAGCTGAGCTTTTTCTGTCCATATGTCCATGGCAGAACATCATTCGTAGGACATCCATGTATACACAGCCCTGTATTGGTCACTTCCTGTATTACTCAATTCCTCAAGTACCTCCAGGCTGCTTATAGATGAATGGGATAGAAACACAAATGTGTGCACATGAATGTCGCATAACTGGATACAGAAGTGCTGAGCATTCACAGAGAAATGAGGCTGGTCAGAGAAGACGCTGTAGAGGAGGGGAGAAGCTTGATAGCCAGGAAGCAGGCAGTCACCACACCTCTTTAGGTGACTGGAATTAAATTTGTTTCGGGACTTAGATCCCATCATTTTCAACAGGAATTTGAATCAGTCAGACACAATTAGAAAATATAGGGCTGTAAAGTACAAGTGAACATAAAACCAATTAAAAGAATGGTGACATACGCATTTCCAGGTGCCTACAATGAGTCAATTACTACATTTGAGCACTGAATCTAGTTTCGATTTTCCTTGTAAGAGACAAAAGGGCATATGCTTTGGATCTATCATTTTTCCTGTCATATGATACTAAGCAAACAAATTCATCTGAAGAGACAAATCTTTTCTCTTCACCCTGATTTCAAGGTCATTTTTGCATAGGTCTTTACAAAGGGACACTGGAAAACAGAAAATGCAATACTCTTTAAGTCTGGATTGGCCAAGAAACAGAATGAACATAGCTTATACAGATCTTTATTCAAAGCTTCAACAACTGAACTTAGGCAGGATCCAAATTTAGATAACCTAAAGGAATATATGGCCTCTTTCTCTTAAGTATCAGGTATCTCCCACAGACTTTGGCAAGCATAGGCTCACAATTAATCCAAGATGACAGGCTCTACCTCTGCTACATGTGGTGTCCAACGCACATGGATTCCTGTTTTTACCAAATACCACCACACCTGGCCCTCCAGGCACTGGTCTGATGTGTATTCTTGCCCAGAGAGCCAGCCCAAGCTGGCATGTAAGTTGAGCCTTAGCTGAGCAGTGCCTATGAGAGCCCCAAAATTATATGAATATGCCTGAAGAAGAAAAGAAGCTTTGAATGTGATCAAGGGCATCTAGCATTTGAGGAATAAGAGACAAAAACTAACAGTTGCCGAGGCCCTAAATGAGCCCAGTGGTTATATGCATTGTCTCTTTTAATTTATTCAGTGATCCTATGACATATCGACATTTTACTGAAGAAAACACTGAAATTCAAAGAGATGAGGTAACTTCTTAAAGTTACAGAGCTAGTAAGAGGTAGAGCTGGGATGAAAATTCAGATCCGTTTTTTTTTTCCTCTTGATAAGTTGTTTTACTTCCCCTTTTAAAATAGATCCTATTTGTTTAGAGAAGTTTTAAGTTCACAGCAAAACTGACCAAAAGATATAGATATTTCCCATTTATCCCCTGCACCTACACATGTACAGCCTCCCCCATTGTCAATATCCCCCACCAGAGTGGTACTTTTTCGTATGAACAAAAAATGGATGGATGAACATCGATTAATACATCATCATCACCTGAGATCCATAGTTTACATTAGGGCCCACTCTTGTTGTATATTCTATGGATTTTTACAATGTACAATGTTAGGTCTGATTTTGAAGTCCATATGCTTGGACAAGTAATTTGCTTTTTTGACACCCCCCCCCCATCCAAGGGTGCTGCTTATTTTAGGAAAATACAAAGACAATTAGGGAAAAAGGCAGTTAGGCACAAAAATGTAAGGGCAGTTCAGGTAGAGTTTCTGTACTTTCTGCTATCTCTGATATGGTTCCCCCTATGCTAGATGCCCAGGCATCACCTCCAGATAGGTGCACAAGCCACTGAGCTTGACACTTGGTTTTCTCTTAGAGATGAGATGCCACGCACTGCCATTCATCACGAGTGGCACTTATGCCTGCACAAATGGGGTGCTTCTTGACTCTCGCTGTGACTACAGCTGTTCCAGTGGCTACCACCTGGAAGGTGACCGCAGCCGAATCTGCATGGAAGATGGGAGATGGAGCGGAGGCGAACCTGTATGTGTAGGTAAGTGCTGGTTGCTTCTAGTTGTCCTGCTGCAAAGAGCCACTCGAGCATTATATCAACAAAAGATGTGGAATTCTCACCACAGAAGGCACTTCCCATAGCTATGAGGGTGGCACCCTTGGTATTTGCTAAACAAAATGATCTTTTCCCCTGCAGTTGGGCTTCTTTCCCCAGTTTCCTTGAGCACCTTGAACTTTTTACCTACCCAGTGGTGTGTGTTATTGCTACAATGGATCCCCTCCAGGTAAAGCAGGGGGCCCACAAGTCAGTACTTGATTTTCACCTTGGCAGACATAGATCCCCCCAAGATCCGCTGTCCCCACTCACGTGAGAAGATGGCAGAGCCAGAGAAACTGACTGCTCGAGTATACTGGGACCCACCATTGGTGAAAGATTCTGCTGATGGTACCATCACCAGGTGAGTCTGAATAACGGATGCTCCTTATGCCTTCCCTTGGCTTCTCTCAGTCATTCAGGCTAGTCACAGTGAAACTGCACAGGCTAAGGTGACAGTGAGGATGTGCCTCAGACGTCAATTCTAAGGGTCTCTTTGCTCAGTGTTTCTTTCATCCTGTCCCATGCAGGGTGAAGCTTCGGGGCCCTGAGCCTGGTTCTCACTTTCCCGAAGGAGAGCATGTAATTCGTTACACTGCCTATGATCGAGCCTACAACCGGGCCAGCTGCAAGTTCATTGTGAAAGTACAAGGTCAGAAAGAATTCTTTAGTTTCCATATTGCTCATTAATCCTGCTCTAAATATAATATAAATATAAATGATATATAATATTAATATATAAATATAAATGAGACACACCTCATTTATACTGGGAGAAGAGAAAAACAAATTCACCAAACAGGCTTATTTAGGAAGCCACCATTACGTGCACATACACATTTCTGAAACCTTGACTCCTCAACAATACTCTCATCAACAAGACTCTCTTTCTCCTAAATCCAGATAAAATTCACAAGGATACTCTTTATCCATTTATTTTCTTAGACTTCAAAATGATCACAGGTAACCAGCCTTCATTATGTCATTCACCTCTGCTAAAATTGGTGGTGTTGGCTTATCCTTCCTGTTTGCTTTGTGTTGTATTGTTTTGTTTTGCTTTTCTCATTATAAAGACAATACATACTTATTGTTGAACATTTGATAAATAAGAAAATATGTAAAGGGGAAAAATCTATTACCCCATCATCCAGAGGCATCTGCTATTAACTTTTTGGTATTTTCCTTCCAGTCTTTTTACTATACACACTTTAAAAAATATATACTTGAGATTATACTATATATCCAATCATAAATCATCCTTTTTTGCTTTTCATTAACAAAGTAATTTTCTCATGTTATTTTAAAATTCTTCAGAAATATTTGTAATGATAGCACAATATTCTACTCTAAGAGTATATCACAATTTGCTTAACCCTTCTCCCACCAATGAACATTTAAGATTCCTCCAAATTGTTTCTGCTATTATGAGGAATTCTGCAGGGTAGTCATCTTTACATAGCATGTCCATAAAGTCTGGAAACAGATGGCAATATTTTCTTTTAAAGATTGACAGTCTTTTGATGACAACATGTATGTTAACCTATGTTTCCAAACTTTACAAACCTTTGTCTGCATTTCAGATTTAATTTCTTAAGAAAGGAAAATTCTAGCTCCATCCCCAGCCATTGGAAATATAAAAAAGCCATTTTTCTGATCATCCTAAGTCTTCTGGTCTAGAAAGCCCAGCATGGGCACCCTCTTAGCCTTTCCTTCTTATGAGAAACACTGTAACTTCTAACTTGAGCTCCTTCCTGACAGTGAGACGATGCCCAACTCTGAAACCTCCACAGCATGGCTACCTCACCTGCACCTCAGCGGGGGACAACTATGGTGCCACCTGTGAATACCACTGTGATGGCGGTTATGAGCGCCAGGGAACCCCCTCCCGGGTCTGTCAGTCCAGCCGCCAGTGGTCAGGTTCACCACCAATCTGTGCTCGTGAGTGAAACCAGGCAATGGGGCGCATGGATATGGTGATCAGGGGAACTTGGGAGGATCTTCCTCATGGCACAGGGGTCTAATAACAATGTATATGATGTGGGAATAGAGGGTTCTGGGATGTGTCTAATTTAAAAGCCAACATTATCCCTTAGAATACTCCTACCCCAAGAAGAAGGGTTTAAAATCTCTAAGTGCTCTTTCAGGATTTACCCCAAGGGATGGGAGAAATAGCCAGAGATGCGTAACCTGAAAGACTGGAACACCTCAAGATGTGAGGTTACCTAAGCTGGGATGGAGGAGAAAGCTATACTCTTGACTGGTCACCTGCTTCTGCTCTAGCTATGAAGATTAATGTCAACGTCAATTCAGCTGCTGGTCTTCTGGATCAATTCTATGAGAAACAGCGACTCCTCATCATCTCAGCACCTGATCCCTCCAACCGGTATTATAAAATGCAGATCTCCATGCTACAGGTAAGGCCCACTCCCCTAATGACGGCTTAGCTCCTATAAATTACCGCTTACCTTTTCCAAATCAGAGTTGCTCTTTGCAGCACAAACCCTACCTACTTCCTGAAACTTTTTGTGGATAGAATTTGATCACTTTTACCATAGACATATTTAGCACATTTTAAAAAGTGCTTGGTTTTTACTGAAAAGGCAATAAAGTCACTGGAGTGGTGGCTGTGACTTGCAGGGAGCTGAGTGAAAGATGGGAAGGGAGTGTGGCAAAGCACTCTGAAGAGACTTACAGGTCAGCTATGATCAAATGTAAATGTTGGGAATTAACTATGTTTATGTTTTCAAGGAATAATAGCACTAACAAATACTTATGCAGTAGGTGCTAGGTATTCAGTACTGATCTGTGGGCTTTACACATATTCATCTAATTCTCACAACAACTCTTTGAAGATAGATAGATACTATCATTATTCCTGCTGAATAGGTGAGGAAACTGATGCATAGAGACTAAGTCACTTGCCCAAGGTCACTAGCTAGTAGGTGGTGGAGCTGGGATTGAACACAGGGAGTCTGGCTGCAGAATCTGTGCTCTTAGCCACTACCAATACCAGAAAAAAAAGAAAAGTGTTGTGATATCTCAGAGTAACATGAGAGAGTTGCATGGCAGTTTTTAACATAAGAGATACCTAGCCAAAGCCACTGGTGTGGGAGGGAGAGGACGATAGGACAGCATAGATATGACTATGGGCACTTATAAAAGAACAGGCTAGGTTACTGAAGATAATTCAGGGTGTGCTGACAAGACTAAGAGAAGCAGCTCTGGGGAGCTGCACGGGGCTGGATATCCATGTGGGAGAAAAAGCTACGTGGAGGTTTCTAAAGGTTGAATCTTAGAACTTGCCAAGTGAATATTCAGAGGCCCAGGATGGAAGCAGTTTTACAAAAAAAAAAAAAAAAAAGGCTCACGCCTGTACTCCCAGCACCTTAGGAGGCCGAGGTGAGTGGATCACGAGGTCAGGAGTTGAAGAGTCTGGCCAAGATGGTGAAACCTTGTCTCTACTAAAAATGCAAAAATTAGCCAGGCGTGGTGGCAGGAGCCCGTACTCCTGGCTACTCTGGAGGCTGAGGCAAGGAATTGCTTGAACCTGGGAGGCAGAGGTTTCAGTGAGCTGAGATTGCGCCACTGCACTCCAGCCTGGGTGACAGAGTGAGACTGTCTCAAAAAAAAAAAAATGAACCATTGAGGGTCTAGACTAAAAGGGACTTTATTCATCCAGAGATCCCAAAAAGCAGGCAAAGGCAACAGTTCAACTGGAAGCAAGGGAGTAAGAACAGGCACAGGAACCTGCCAGCAAGCATAGTGACTCTGAGGGTGAGGCCCAGAGGGGAAGCCCAAGGAGGAAACAGAGGTGGGGTGCCGGGGAGTATTCAAGGCCTTTTTAAACCTCTGTTAACTGGCTAGTAGGTGATCCTGCAAGACAAGGCAGGACAGAGATCCGAGGTAGGACTGCAGGCTGCGCTGCCCAGTGCAAGGAAGGTAACGAGGGTAATGAAAAGAGTACTGGGCACAATTTCGGAGAAATCCTGGAGACCAAGCGAAGGTCCTGGCCAAGTAGCCTAGTGGTAAAGAGCACATGCTTGGGCAGAGGGCATCAGCCCTCAGTTTGAATCTTGGCTCAGCATGTTATTGTCACCACCTAGCTTTTGAGGGATGTCGTGAGGATTAGATTATGTCTACAAAGTATTAGGTTTGTGTATTCAGTAAACAATAGCCATTATCATATCACATTGGCCATCCATTAAGAACTTGTGTAATTTAAAACCTATGCAAAGCTAAGCAATAGTTATGTTCCTGCAATTCAGTCACTGAATTTCTCTTTTCTACCCCACATTGCGTAAGTGGTTTCAGTAGAATGAAGGAAACACTGTTGGGGCGAGTACTTTGGGAATGACAGAGGGAACAGGTTGTTGTAGACCCCACAGTATGATCATGTGATCACTGGGGAGAAGTGGCTCCTTTCCCACACTGCTTCATGTGGTCCCAGGAGGAATCAGCCAGGTAGCCTTAGGTTTGAACGCACTGGCCTGTTGTGTAACATGTTCTCTCTCCCTCCCAGCAATCCACCTGTGGACTGGATTTGCGGCATGTGACCATCATTGAGCTAGTGGGACAGCCACCACAGGAGGTGGGGCGCATCCGGGAACAACAGCTGTCAGCCAACATCATCGAGGAGCTCAGGTCCAGGCTGGGAGGCTACTGAACAGGGGTGGGGCAGAAACCCTAAGCAGGACACTGGCAAAAGCGGGCTGTGGGGGAACCATCAGATACTACTCTCTTGGGGCACTTCTTGCATTTGAACTCTTATGGATGTATTAGGTAAGACCAGAGAGTACTTCTTTACTTTGGCAGAACATCAGAATCAAATAAGGGCTTAAAATACAGATGACCAGACCCCACCCTAAACCACCTTAGGAATGTGCTTTTATAAAGACACCTGAGGGGGCTCTGAAGCACAGCCAGGGCTGAGACAGTTGTTAAACCCAAACTTGACTCACATAAGCCCCTGCTCTTGTTTTCTGGCCTCATCTCTTTGCCTTCAGTCGCCAAAGGAGCAAAAGTCATTCTTTTTTTTTTTTTTGAGATGGAGTTTCGCTCTTGTCACCCAGGCTGGAGTGCAATAGCACAATCTTGGCTCACTGCAACCTCCGCCTCCTGAGTTCAAGGCAATTCTCCTGCCTGAGCCTCCCAAGTAGCTGGAATTATAGGTGCACGCCACCATGCCTGGCTAATTTTTGTATTTTTAGTGGAGACAGTTTTCGCCATATTGGCCAGGCTGGTCTGAAACTCCTGACCTCAGGTGATCTGCCCGCCTTGGCCTCCCAAAGTGCTGCAATTACAGGTGTGAGCCATTGTGCCCAGCTGTAAAAGGCATCTTTAGGCACTGAAATCTGAATAATATCTATCAACTCCTGGGGAAGAGAACATTAGAGGTGACAGGTGGTGGAAGAAGCTGGTCTTTTCTTTATCTATCCAGTATCACCATTCTAATGCCTTCACATATACTCAGGGCCAAGAAAGCCATCACTGATCTCTGTTCTAGAAAGAACACGTGCCTCTAGCGCGCAGTCTCAGTGGGGACAGAAAGATTCAATCCCAGTTAGGGAAGAGACCAGAAAACACTCAGAGGAAGGAGACTGCAGACTTGCAGCTACAAATGGAAGAGTTAACCAGATGGTATTTATCAACTTAAGGGCTTCCATGTATGATGTGCATACACAGCAAAGTCTCTGTAGCGGGTGGCTGCTGGAGTCACTGTGCGCAGCCTGCACAGCAATATGTAATAGCTCTGCTTAAAGGGGCCTACAATGAAAGCACTTCCTGTTAATAACAAAGCTGTCGCAGCTGAGATGAGGAAGGGACAGCTTAGCAGTACTAGATGTATAGGGGCAGCAAGAGTAGAAAAACAAAGGGACTTGAGATAGGAAGTGGAAGGGATGGGGACCAGGGATGATGGGCAAGGAATTAGTCCATGAGTGGAGCTGCAAAAAGTCAGAGGGTAGTAGAGCTTGGGGGGGATGGGTGCCCAGACAAGGTCTCATACCTCCCTGGGCTGCTCTCTCTAGGCAATTTCAGCGCCTCACTCGCTCCTACTTCAACATGGTGTTGATTGACAAGCAGGGTATTGACCGAGACCGCTACATGGAACCTGTCACCCCTGAGGAAATCTTCACATTCATTGATGACTACCTACTGAGCAATCAGGAATTGACCCAGCGCCAGGAACAAAGGGACATGTGCGAGTGAACTTGAGTTAGGGCATGGTTGAAGTCAAGGGAAAAGCTCCTCTAGTTAGCTGAAACTGGGGCCTAATAAAAGGAAGAAATGGTTTCCCACAGTTCCAGGGACAGGACTGAGGTGGGTGAGTTTGCCGAATCCTACAATGTTTCCAGGCATCCTTTTAGGGCTGTTGAATAGTTTCCCTAGAAGCTAGGCAGGGACTGAGGACATGCCCTGCCTGGGCAGTGGGTTGGGGGTAGAAGTTCTTCCTTTCCTAACCTAGGCCTCTGCCCAACTCGCCAAAGTCTTTCAGAAAAGTAAATCTTAAATTCACTCATGAACTGTTTTAACTGGTTCCTCTACCCTGAGGTGACAGCAGAGGGCAGCACCAGCACAACAGACAACCAGCTTAAACTTGAAGCAAATGTAGCTGGATTTTCCTCAAAGGATGGGGGAGGAGGGTAGCAGGGTACAAAACATTCTTGAACTTGCTTGTCATTTCCCCTTCTAGGGCATTGGGTAGCAAATGTTATCTGAACCATTGCTTCACAGTTAGGAAAACACTGCAGTGGGAAGATGTATCCAATCAGAGCAGAAAGGGACCCTCTAGCTGGCTAATGGGCAAGAACCCTTTCTTCCTAAGGTCTCCAGTTTCAGTAGCAAAAGACAAACAATTCTCTCCCTTCATCAGAGGGGCCCCCAACTTGTTACTTAGGAAACTTCAAAACCACCACTGCAGGTCGTAGAGAAAGAAAAGAAAAACAGACTCAGCCTCCTGTATTAACTTCTTCAGATACTCATCCCTTTATGAGAGATGGCACAGAGCAGGTGGAAGTCATAAAAGCACAAAAGCCTTACCAGGCCTAAAAATAAATTTGAAGTGGAGCCACACACAAATCCCTGCTCTGACTTCAGTCTCTCTCAATGGTGTGCCAGTGTCTGAAAGCAAAGTGTTTTCTCCCTTGCTGCTGAGAACCTTCTTTCATATAGTCAATGGAACCCAGAGTCATAGCTAAGACTCAGCAGCCTCTCTCCTTCAGCTTTTCTCAGGGGGTCATCAGTGGATGACTAGAGGGCAGAAGGAAGCAGGCTGGGTGGGGAGGCAGAGCTCATAATGCTGGAGCACTCACTGTGTGCCAGGTGCAGTTCTAAACACTCTACTGATCAACTCTGAAGTCTTCACAAGAACCCTATGAGGTAGGTACTATCATTAACCCCATTTTACAGATGAGGAAATTGAAGCTGAATGAGATTAGGCAATTTACCTAAGATCAGACAGCTAGTAAGGGGCAGAGTCAGGATTTCAACATCAGCAGTCTGGCTCTAGAGGCAATGTACTTAGACATTATGCCATCCTGACGCCACTTCTTTTCCTACTTTCCATTTAAAGACAACTGAAAGCTGTAAGCAAGGAGAACGTTTCCGTGTTCTATAATCCCACCCAGACACAAGGCTCAGGGTGGGCTCAGGATGAAAGAGGGAAACGAAAAGCTCTCAACCTGAGAAAATTCAGTCTTTAAAAAGAGTGATAGGGCATAAATCATGAGCCCAGAACAAATGGGGAGAGCAGTGAGTCAGAGAGAAGCTGCTTCCACTGGGGTTTTAGTGGAAATATCATTTTTTAAATGCAAAGTAAAAAATTAGGGAGTTGCTGGGTAGACTAGAACATGGAGGATATGTTCAAAGTTGGAGCAAAAAGGTCATGTCTCCCTCTTCCCTCTAGGGAAATATGGGAGCTGTGAGAGGCAGCAGGTAAGTTGTGGGCAGAAGACAGATACAATGAGTTCATGTGGGAAATTTCTGGTCAGACTAGGTCTGTGGTTCCAAAGGCAAAGACTGCACCTTGGGCGAGATGAATGCCCTTCCTTGTCTTTATCACTAACACTTCAAGTGGCAAACCAGGAAATGCTTGTAAGTTAAAGGCCCAAAGAGAGGAGGCCTACTTCCTCCTGAACAGAGGTCCACCTGGGCCTGACTCAGGAACATTTATATGCAACTGAGGAGCCTTTAATTTCTTTTGAATAGTCAAGTCAATCTTGCTTTCTTTAGGTAAAGTTTTACAGTAACCTCCTTTGTAGTCATTTGAAGATGAGGATTTGAGAAATCCCAACTCCTAAAGTAGGGGAGAGACAGCAGCAGAATAAGGCCCACAGCCAGACCCAAAGGGGCTAGCCCAACCCCTGTATATATTGTATCTCTTGCTTTCTGCCCACCTCTGCCCCATTTCTCCTCCCTGCACCACTCTCTCTTCTCCTGCCTGTCCCTGTTTCTCCCTTTCTCCCTTTCTCTCTCTGTCTCTCTCTCTCTCTCTCTCTCTCATACATACACATACACACACACACACACACACACACACACACTCAGAAGCCGTACAGTCACTAAGTTGGCTAGGTAATGTCCAAAGCATTCTGATTGTCCTTTTTGTAAATTAAACTTATTTCTTTAAGATATTTTAGATGAGTCATCTCTTCCTTTGACTCTTCACTCATAACACACATATCATTCTCACAGGAGGCCTCATAGTGCAGTAGAGTCAGACTTTGGTTCAAAGCCCAACTCTGTCATGTGATAGTGGGCTTGAGTTTCCTCATCTGTAAAATGGGAAGATTTCCTACTTCATAAGCTTATTGGAGAAATTAAAGAAATAGTATATGAAGACTTGTGCATAAAAAGCATTTGGTATATATTAATGCCCTTTTGCATAAGAGGTCAAGAATTGCTTGGGTTCTACCTAGAAATCAAAAGCCTTATTTCTGAGCTGGGTTACTTGGCACCTGTGTTATTTCTCTCTCAAAACTACATAATGGTAGGAGGAGTGAAAGAAAAAGTCCCCGCCTCCCAGAGAAACTGAAGGATCCAGAAAAAAGTGCTTATAGCAGGGAATGTCCTCCCTCACCTCCTGTATGAACATCTCTCTCCTTCCTCCAGCATAGGAGAGTCTACAAAACTAAAAAAGGTAGATACCAAACACAAAGGACGAGGGATGAGAGCTCAGCAAATGTATCAGGCATTTAAGGTATCAGAGAGCAATGTAGGCAAAAGCGAATTTTCTTCAATCAGCACAGGATGGTTAAGGAAGAGCATTTGTCTCTTTGGTTCTTATCCTTCAAGCCATGGGAAAAGCAACAGTGAGTTAGGACATCACAGACAAAAGCATTTATAGAACTAACACATGCAAACATTTGACAAGTGAGAAAGCTTTATTAAAGCACACATACATGTCAGGGGGGTGGGAAACAAAAGAGCAAGTTACAGCCCAGGATCCCAAGTTATGCCTTCCATTACAATAGCAATCCACACCAAATCAATCTTTGAAAACATTCCTCCATTCAGTTCATAAATACAATAGAAACCATTGTAGCTGCCCTTAATCCAGTGTCTTTATAGGAAATCAGCTAGCAGCTGACTCTGTTGAAACTGATTTCCTCTCTGCTATACACTCCTTCCACATACAGCTTTGGGTAGAAACGCTTATCAGAATAAAAAGGTCAGTTTGGATCAATGAGTACCAGAAGATGAAACTTAGCTCACCAGACCCTTCTTTGAAAAGCCTCTCAACACACTACGCCCATATAATATGTAGGTCAAATTTCGGAAACAATAGGAACTGAAAGCTCACCAGGCAGGAAGTCAGAATAACAGGAACACTCTGCCTACATTCACTTAGAGCCCTAACAGTCGCCAGCCTGGAGAAACACTGGGCTAGTTTAGATAACACTTGGTTCTTCTGGCTGATACAGTGGGATGTAGACAATGCTCTGTGTGACACAAACACTAAGACACAAACACTAAGGTGTGGTACATGAGGGTGAATATATCTCATCTTTCATTAGCAAAATGAGGAGCTCTCTCTCCAATGACTGCAATATCAGTTTAAAATGTAGAAAATTCAGCATAGGCTGTGAGACACTTTACCCTCAGTCACTGAGGTCCTCTGAGATCAACTCCTCTCACTGGGCATGCCCATGACTTAGCCAAAATCCATTATCTAACTAAAGTGCTTTTCTAAAGCAGCTCCATTATAAGGGTCCCCCAAAGGTTTAGTAAAGATGTCTAGAACTGGAAAAAGCTTGGGAATTCTGTTGGCATTTCAAAGAAAAGCATTAAGCCAAAGCAAGGTGGAAACAGCTTAAAAACTGGAAAAATTAAATTTAAAAGCCAAGTTCCAGAAGTTTATCAAGGTAGAACGTAAGTTAAAAGCATAAATTGGAGAGGAGAAAGAGGGAGGAACTACTCTCCTCTCCCCTGCATTCCTCTGTCTTTAGTAACTCAACCCTGTTTCCCAGAGCCTTAAAACCCAGACTGGTCCTAATGCCAAAGGTAGCCAGGGCTTCCTAGGGAAGTAGGAACAATAATAGCAAGACAGAAGATAAAAAGTTGTTTTAAAATATGTTTTTAAGTAAACCTTATAAAGACATAAGAGACAATGGACTCTGAAAATACACTAGATTATACACAGAAACATTTTGAAGAGATGCTTATTCTTGAGACTGCATCACTCTAGCCAGCATAATGAGATTTGTAAAAAATACATGTTTGTACACACACACACAAACACACACACACTCAATTAAATTATAAAACTTTGCTCTTGGTTTCTTCACTTCCTCTGACTTGCCCTTCCCAGGGCTGGACCTGCAGAAGAGGACAGGGACTCATAAACCCAGCTTCTGCTTGGCCATCGAGGAACGGAGCTGCAGAGTCCCTTCTGCCCAAGACCCTGGGTACTGTCGCATCTTCTGCCACAGGCTCACTTCTTCCCCAGTCGAGTCCATCCAGTCCACCACTTCCCCATTACTGATCCCTGAGGAGAAACACCAGAGGACGCTAAAGAGGGGCCCCACGCAGCCCACCAGGGAAGATGGGTTGTACAGCAAGAGTAGCCACCCCATAACAGGCAGTTTCCTATGAAGATGGGCTGATGGGCACAGCAGTCTGGGAAGTGCTTCCTGTTGATTCTGTACATGTATTTCTATACTCCTGAGACTCTGTCAAGAGATTCTGTTTTGATGAAATCAGACTCCAAATGGCACACAGTCACTAGAGACTTCCTGTTCTGAGGCTGTTACAGAGTTCTAGTGCCTGACACCTCATGCCAGAGTTGTTGCCAACTGTATTTAAACTTTTTTCTTTTTATTTATTATTATTTTTTGAGATGGAGTCTTGCTCTGTCACCAGGCTAGAATGCAGTGGCGCAATCTCGGCTCGCTGCAACCTCTGCCTCCCAGGTTCAAGCAATTCTCCTGCCTCAGCCTCCCAAGTAGCTGGGACTACAGGCACGCACCACCATGCCCAGCTAACCTTTTTGTATTTTTAGTAGAGATAGGGTTTCACCATGTTGTCCAGGATGGGCTCGATCTCTTGATCTCGTGATCTCCCTGCCTCA
The DNA here is from genome assembly GCF_049354715.1 of Callithrix jacchus. NCBI lineage: Eukaryota > Metazoa > Chordata > Mammalia > Primates > Cebidae > Callithrix > Callithrix jacchus. The sequence goes on from NC_133524.1 coordinate 96,985,285, forward strand.
GCCTCCCAAAGTGCTGGGATTACAGGCGTGAGCCACCACACCTGGCCAACTTTTTTCTTTTAAAGGTAAACACCTTTCCTCTAGCTGCAGACTCCAGGCCAGAATTGAGGATCATAGGTAGCCCCATTCCTATTCCCTTTTATATCACCCATTAATTCAGCAAACATTTATTGAGTGCCTACTGTATGCCAGGTACTCTTTTAGGCTCTGGAGACACTAGTAAACAAAGCAGAAAAAGTTCCTGTTCTCAGACAACTTTCATTCTAATAGAGAAGACAGAAAATATACAAGTAAACCACTAAGACTATTTCAGGTAGTGAGATTAACATTATGAAGTAAATAAATAGGGTGATGTGTAGTGCCTGGATCAGGACCTACTGTGCAGATGGATCAGTCTAAGGGACTCTCTGAGAAGGTGACATTTGAGCCAAGACCTGAAGGATAAGAAGGAACCAGAATTTCCATTCAGAGAAAACAATAATTGCAAAGGTTCTGAAGTAGGAATGAGCTTGGTATATTTGGAGAGCAGAAAGTCATTGTGATTGAAGCATGGTGAACAAGGGGAAGAGTGATACAAGACGGATCAGAAAGGAATAGAGGGCCCAGGTTACACAGGGGCCTGGAGGCATAAGAACTTTGGATCGTTTTCTAAGCACAATAGAAAGCCACTGAGAGATTTTAACAGGAAACTGACATGAATTAGCTTACATGTGTGAAAAAATCGGTCCAGATGCTTCATGTTAAATGCTCTGTGTGATTATTAATATATAAGTATATTAATATACAAGTGCAGAGACTGGCAGAGAGGGCAAAGAAGAGGATCCGAGACTAAGCTCTGCAAAGCACCAACATTTAGAGTTTGGGTACAGAATGAAGCACCTACAAAGAAAACTGAGAAGGGGTGAGCAGTGACTTAAAAGGGAATCACAGTACAGTGTCAATAGAAGCTCAGTGTTTCAAGCAAAGAGGAGTGATCCACTATGTTGAATAATGCTAAAAGTTCTAGTGAGATGAGAACAACATTTTGGCAAGAGCAACTGCTCAGTAGAATGGTGAGACAAAAGCCAGATCACAGTGAAGGAGAGCTGAAGGAGAGGTGAGAAGTGGAGGCAATTCTTTTTAAGAAACTAGAGTGTGGTCAAGGGAAGGTTTATTTTCATTTCATAAGATTGGAAATACCGGAGCATATCTGTATTTAACCCTGGTAGGTAGGGAGGATAAAACTGAGACATGAAGATTATAGAAGTGAGGTCATTGAGAAGGGGGAGGGAGGTGGTCCAGAGGACTTGCAGAGAGCTTAGCTTTTGCTAGCAAGGACCCTTATTTCATTATTAACAGGATGGAGGATGGAATGTATAGGTATATACATATAGGTAGGTTTGTAGATTTTTTTTGGTGGGAATATGATGGAGTTCCTGGCAATCAGGGTCACATTTATCTGTACACATATCAGTGCATGAGCTCATCCTTCCCCTAGGCCTGACACATAGTAGGCACTCAATAAGTATTGGCTGAATATTTACTGAAAGGAAAGAAGACAACTGTCATACAGAGGAGCTTTGTGTGTTGGGGGGAGGGGTGGTATTAGGAGTAAAATAGACAAGAAGCCTTTTAAACAAGAAAGGATAGGGGAGGGGATCTCACCAGTGCCAACACCCAGCCTGACCCCTCCCAGGAAGTCATTGCTGGCCAGGGGCTCCCGGTCCCACACAGTCAGTTCCAGGCACATGTGTTGTAGATCTTCCAGCCTCACACCATTGTAGACAAATGTATGGTTGTAGTGAGGATTCAGGGTCTTCTTCATCACAGGAGTTTTACGTTTACTGGCCTTGTTCCTCATGGGAAGGAGGTATCTGGCAGAGGGTAGGGAGTAATCAACAGCCTACCCAAAGCTGGCAGTATCTCTCTAAATTCCCCTTTCCCCTATCACAGGCCTAGCCCAGGAAGATGAACCCACACCCAGATCCTAGTACACACGCCCCTCATTGAATCTGCTGAAGCACAGTTCCCACTGCCTCTACTACATCATTCACCTGATTCAATTCCTTTAACCTAGAGAGAAAGTGAATATAAGAGTATTAGTGAGGCTATTCTGTGCTCCACTGAAAACGGGTTTTAAATATTTGGCTCTGTTTCTACTAGACAATTTATCTCTTTAAACAAAACCAACAGTAATATCTATAAGCTCAGCCAAACATGATTTCTAGATAAATTAAGTCAGTGGGTGATCTGTAATTTGGGGAAAGGTTAAAAATTGTTGGGGGGGGAAAGACCTGAGTTCCCAAATATAGACAGTCAGAACACACAGACTTTTATCCAGAATTAAGAGCATGAGTCAGACAAAAGTCAGAACCTGTCTACAACCCTCCTCTTTGGGTTATCAACACTACAGCCCAGTCAAAACTGGGCTCAGACCAGTGCAAAGGTGGTGGAGGTTTCGCCATTACCTAATTTCAGTAACAAATTTGGTTGCTGGGAGTGGTAGGACACACTGGATAATATCCACAGAGAAAGCTAAATTGGGTTCTTCCCTTAGCTCTCTCTTGTTCTGAAACTGGTTAGTTTGAGGCTGGTCGAGGGACTCACCCCTTGACAAAGCTGTCTGAAGTCCCTCCTGCTTTGGCAGCCGTCAAGTTCTTGGCTTCTTTGATCCACACCTGGAGCTCTCCCCCTTCCCCACCTTTACCTGTAAGGGATGTCAGCCATAGCAAGTGAGCCCCTTACACCTCTAGATTCATTTTGAGCCTTCTTTATGCAACACTTTCTTTCCTTGCTCCTAAAGACAGCAAGCTCCATAACAGAACCATGCCTGTCCTGTCTCCTCAGTGCCTAGCACAGTGCCCGCCAGTAAGCAATGGGCGCTCTACTAATAACAACCACAATATCAATAAATGCCTATTGAAAACTGGCTATGTGCCAGATACTATGTTAAGCATTTAATTCTCAAAACAACTCTATGAGAATCACACTATTTTTTCCCTCATTTTATGGATGAGGAAATTGAGGCTTAGAGACAAAAAGTTGCCTGATATAGGTTTAATGATTTAAAAAAGAGGGAACTCCTCCATTTGAGTTCTTGATTCCATCCCCACTTCACAGGACTCATCAGACATCATCAATTTCAATCCCCACCTCCCAATTTAAATATCTCTTTCTCCACTAGTCCCTTCCCCTCAGTCTAAATATATACTAATCTCATCTCTTTAAAAAAAAAAACCTCTAAAAGAAAATCTCCCTTTAATCTTATCTCTTCTTCAAGCTATTCTCCATCTACTTTCTTTCACCATCAATTACCCTGAGGAAAAACAAAGTCTACACTTACCACCTCTACTTCTTTGTCCATTCACTCAGCCTAGTTTATAGTGAAATCTGATTTCTGCTTTCACTGAAAATGCAATCTAATGCCAATTAGCCATGTCTTCTCAGACCTAATCTGGTCTGACCCCCCTGTAGTATTTCAATACTGTTGATAACCCCCACCCCTTCTTCTTGAAGCTCTCTCCTGATAACCTTTTACATCACTGATGTTTCTTTCTCTCCTCACCTTTTAACATGTTCCTGATCTCTCTGGTTCTATACTTGCCTCTCTTCTCTAGTCACCCTACATACCCTCATTGGGGGATCTCATTGATTCCCCCAAACCTTCTAGATGTGACTCTGCCAAAGGTATATTTTTTCAAAGAACTTGGGCTACACATTGCCAATGGATCAAGTGAAACTCTTTAAGTTCAAGGCCCTCTTCAGTCAGGCTCCCACCTCATGTCACACTCCAGCCCCACACCCACATCTAGCTTACCAAAAAAACTCCAATCCCACTAAAATAAGAGACACACGCACATACAACCCCACATTTAAAACTTTTGCTCATGTTAACCTCTTCTGAAAATGCTCTTCTCTCCTCATCCTCCTTTTGTGTCTGGTAAAGTTTTAAGGTCCAGTTTTAATGTTACTTCTTCTTCAAAGCTCTCCCAAATGTAACCAGACATAATTCACCACTCCTATATTTGTGTCCTTTTAGCACATGACTGTCTTTCTTGCAAAACTTAAGCTCCTCAAGGGAAAGCAAATATGGTTTACTCATCTACACAACTGTAGTCACTAACACAGTGCCTGGCATGTTGAATTACTCTTCCTCAACCTGCAACTTCCTGTCCTTTATACTTTACCACCTCTCCTAGCCACCCTTCTCAGCCCCAAAGTTTCTGTAGCTTGCCACAGCTGGACCAAGACCAAGTCCATTTAATAGCCTAAAAAAAGAAAAGAATGTCAACTCTAAGGCATTCCCTTCTGGTTGAAAAAAACACCAAGAGGCTTCCCTAGTAAAGGAATCTCCCGAGCAGATCCAGGGAACATCCCAATCTGATCTCTCCAATAGTGCTGGCCAGTAGCCAGCACCAGCCTTGCACAGAATCTGTGCAGAAGACTAAGAGCTAAATCCAGGTCCCCAAAGAAAACTCACTCTTTTTCCGGTCACCTCCAACAGGGGGTTTGGAGGCTGGGATGTATTTCAATGAAACCACCAACTCGCCTTTGTGTGATGGCAAGCCAGTCTGGGACTCAGCACTGATCTGAAACATAGGGAAACCCAACAGGTCAAGCTGGGCTTCTCAGGAATTGTTGGGACCTCTCCCTGAGAAAATTCTAAAATTATCCCCCAAGAACAGCATCAGGGCAAAAGAGGATACTTCTTCATATGAATATAATCCAGGGTCCCTAGGCCATGGCAGCCCCAGGTTTCTAAGGCAGTTTCGTTAGAAGGAGAACCAACAAAGAGTCTTCTGCAATACCCACTATTATGCCACTTTGGGGGTATAGTTACTAAATTCCAAATACTCTCAAAGATCTTCAAGCAAGGCTGCCATACAAACTCACAATGGACTGACACCATGATGGAGAATCGTGCTACCAGCATTGCTAGTCATAGCCAAAAAGTGAAAACAACCTAAATGGCAATCAATATAGATAGAGTTAAAGGAATAATTGTAGTGTCCTTGTAAGGCATATGGCTTACAGCCATCAAAAAGAATGCAGTGAATCAGTACATGCTGACATGGAAAGATATCCAAGGTGTAGGGTTAAGTCAACAAAGCAAGATGCAGAAAAATATCCCACTTATATTAAAATATATTCATATTTGTACATGTAAATATATATGTATATAAATGATGATTATCATTATCACTTATATTAGCCCTTACTATGTGGTAGGCACTGTTATAAGCACATTAAATGTCTCATTTGGTTTGATGACTGTCTCTATGAGATAGGTACTATTATCCCCATTTTACAAGTGATGGAAGAGAGGAACAGAGAAGTTAAGTAATTTGCTCAAGGTCACACAGTAATTGGCAGAGCCAGGATTCAAATTCAGACAGACTGGTTCCAGAGTCCATGCTTTTGAAGACTATACTACACTGCATAGAAAAACCCAAGATTCGGACAAATTTATCCTCACTTCCTCTAGGGAGGGGAACAGAATAGGGAAAGGAAAGAATGCTTTTACTTTTTCACTCTATATTCACATTTAGTGTCTTTTTAATGAGAATAGTTTATATCATTTGTATGATTTTTAAAAACACAACGTATTTTTAAAAAGAGGGCTTGCAAAAAAAAAAAAAAAGGAGGACGTTCATCCAGGTGCAGTGGCTCACATTTGTAATCCCAGCAGTTGGCTGAGGTGGGCAAATGCTTGAGTCCAGGAGTTCAAGACCAGCCCAGGCAACATGACAAAATCCCATCTCTACAGAAAGTACAAAAATTAGCTAATGTGGTGGTGTGGGCCTGTAATCCCAGCTACTTGGGAGGCTAAGTCATGAGAATCACTTGAACCCAGGAGGCGGAGGTTGCAGTGAGCCAAGGTCACACCACTGCACTCCAGCCCGAGCAACAGAGCCAGAACCTGTCCCTCCCCATCAAAAAGAAAAAAAGAGGGCTTGCAAAGATTTGAAGGCCAGGTGAAACTCTGTTACACGAATTTGAATATGCCACAATTATAAATTTTACATTTATTTAAGTTATCTTTGATCAACGTCTGTCTCTACCATTCAAGTCGAAGGGCCAGGAGACAGGAATGAAGCCTATTTTTGTTCATCCAAGTATGTCCAACACTTAGCAAAGTACCTGGCACAGGTGCTCCATAAATATTTACTGAATGAATGAATGAATGAATGGGATGAGTAGCAGGTGGCCTATTGTCTTTGGCTTTGGTTGGCAGAGCTGCTTCACTCTAATTGGCTCTCTCTGAATGACTTTGTTCCTTATGCTTCAATATCTAGAGCATGAGCTGGTGCAGACTAGAGATGCCCTTTTACCTGCTTGTATATATATATATTTTTTTGAGACAGTGTTTTACTCCCACAGCCCAGGCAGGCTGGAATGCAATGGCGCGATCTCAGCTCACTGTAACCTGAGTCCAAACTCAAGTGATTCTCCAGTGTCAGCCTTCCGAGCAGCTGGGACTATAGGCACACACCACCGCACCCAGCTAATTTTTGTAGAGATGGGGTTTCACCACGTTGCCCAGGCTGGTCCTGAACTCCTGAGCTCAAGCAATCCACCCACCTCAGCCTCCTAAAGTGCTGGGATTACAGGCATGAGCCACCACGCCTGGCCTTGCCTGTGTTAATTGGCTAACCTAGGTCCTCACCAATGCTGGGAAGCCAATAATCCATAGGTCTGGATCAATGTACCATACTCAGAAGATATAGTTTAATATATGTGAGAGACACAAAAGAATCAGGAGATTGATCCAGGCAAGGGAAAACTGCATGGGAGCAAATGGATCGCTAGGGGAAAAATGAAAAGAAAACCATAAATGACAAATGTAGAAATTAAAATCAATACATAATATGGGGATGGCTTTTTTGGTTGTTTATAAAATGTCTACACAATTTATTCATTTCTAGAAAATGTTTTAGAAAATTTCTGTGAGTTTCAGTGGACTCTCATTGGAGTTTAGCATTAGCTAAAAACTGGTATATTTGTTTCAGTAGCACATTTTTATTCTGGCTCCAAATATTTGCAAAGAGCAAATATCACCATGTTAATGTGGTTTCTTCTCTTTATATAAAGCAGTTTTATTCGCAGTAGTTCATGATGGTTTACAGCAACATTTCCAATGTAATTATATTGACTGTAGAGAATGACTTGGGTGCCAAATGGTTAAGAAATTCTAAATTTGTAATAATATGTTATAGTTTGGTAATAATTTCTTTCCTGTCTTTTTATTGATATATAATACTAGCATGTATTTATGGGGTACACGTGATATTTTGTTATAGCCATCACTTTGAACATTTATCAATTCTTTGCATTGGAAACATTTCAAATCTTCTAGCTATTTTGAAATACACATATTTTTGTTGACTATCATCATCTTACTGTGCTATTGAATGCATTCCTGTTTTTATTAGTATTTAAAGGGAAAATTTAATGTTGTCACTATTTTTTTTGCAAGGGCAACAGATATCAAAATATTAGATGTATATTTCCCTTCACTCAGCAATTCCACCAACAGGAATTTCTCTGACAGTTACATTCACAAAAGAAGACCAAAATATATTATAGAATAGTTTTAAGAGCAAAAAGGAATTCACACAATTTAAATGTCTATTAGTGGGGGAATGGTAAACAAATTGTAATACAGGCACATGAAAAAATACCATGCAGCGACAATTAAAATGAGATAGATCTCTAAGTGATGGCACAAAAGGATGTCCATGATATATTGTTAAACGAAAAAAAAAGAGATGTGTACAATGAGGTTCATGTGAGACCGTTTGTGTAAAAAATATATATATATATATATATATATATATATAAATACACGGATGCATATCTGGGCTGCTTAATACAAAATGTCTTTCTTTTTTTCTTTTTCTTTTTCTTTTTTTTTTTGAGACAGAGTTTTGCTCTGTTGCCCAAGCTGGAGTGCAATGGCGCAATCTTGGCTCAGTGCAACCTCAACCTCCCGGTTCAAGCGATTCTCCTGCCTCAGCCTCCCAAGTAGCAGGGATTACAGGCATGTGCCACCACGCCCAGCTATTTTTTGTGTGTGTATTTAGTACAGATGGGGTTTCACCATGTTGGTCAGGCTGGTCTCGAACTCCCGACCTCAGGTGATCCACCTGCCTCCGCCTCCCAAAGTGCTGGGATTTCAGGCATGAGCCACTGCACCCGGCCATACAAAATTTCTAGAAAGATACACAAGTAGCTGTTAACAGTGATTATTTCTAGGGAATGGAACCTACTTTCCATTTAATATACTTTACATTATTTTAATTTTGAACCTTGTGTATATAAGTCCATTTTGGCTTAATTTTCTTAACATGGTTAAAAGTTCAAATGCTTAAAAGGGGGATATAGAGACAACTAAATATTCCTTCTACCTCAGTCTCCATTCCTAGAGGCAGCCACCATGACTAGTTTCTCATCTAACTTCCCAAAGATAGTTTATGGACCATGTATTGTTTTAAACATTTAAAATGCTAGTGTAAAAAAAACTAAAGATGAACTTTGTCATATCATTGTATAGTTCTGATAATCGAGAAGTTGCTAAATAAGTCCCCTGTTTTAGCAATTTCATCTTAACCAGATGATTTCTCTACCCTATTTTATAAGGTAAGTGACTCATCTATAGTTGGCAAGTGACAGAACCAGGATTCCAATACAGGTCTGCACTCAGATCCCAGGCGTGATTATGCCATATTGCTACACTCTGGCCCGAATTGCCATCTCCAAAGTTATATTTTCCCTGGCCTCTGTGACCAAGAGTATAGCAATTGGAGCTCCATGAACTGCTTTACTTCCCCCTTGGAAGTAAAGCGGTAGCTTGGCAAAAGGGTGCAGATTAGGATATACACAGAAGGTTAGCTTGGAGAAGAGGTGTGAGTTAGGATGTTAGGATACACCCAGATTCTGGAAGGTTAGGAGGCAAAGCTTAGGACACATATGAACATTATTTCAAAGCAAAACCATGGCTTCATACTTTGCCTGATTTACACAGCACGCTGGATGTACAAATGCCTCTGAAATTGCTGTCAAACTCAGAAACACCAGCAGGGGACACTAGAACTCCAGAGAAGACTACATTCAAAGACACTACCAACATAGACCAGCAGAGGCTACTGCAGACAATTCTACCTCAAATCCAAACTGCATGAGTTATTAAAGCAGACTACCTTTCCATGTAAAGGGAGGCAATGATCCAGTTTCTTATCAAGCTTCCAGGAATCCATCTGGATCTCTGCCTCTCCAAGGAAAGTGTTTCTGCCAAAACGGCCGTGATGCCAAACTGAGAACTGCAGGGTCCTCCGGGCCAGGAGAGATTCTGGGATCTCATACTGGGAAGGGAAAGTAGAAGCCCAAGATGATTATTAGTTTAGGATAATTCCTCAGACAAGAATATTCCAAAACCTGAGCAACCATTCCTGAAGTCACTAGTCCTGAATACCAAATTCCTTTATATTCCCTAAGCACTTTGAGTTTCCTCACTCAAAGCCTCAACTTACCTCATTTTATAAAAAACCTACCATATTCCATAGGAAGATCTGGAAAATTAGATTTTCCTTGAGTAGGTGAGAGAATACTGAGTCGTCCAAAAACAACTGACAAGGAGATTCCTTATCTCAAATGTCTTTTTAAAATGAGATTTGTGGCCATGTGAATCTCCAACTTCACAACAATCCAGGAAAGGCGGAGCACCTTTGTTCTCTTCACTGGGAAATCAGGATGTGAACAGGTACCCAATGTATCCTCACACACAGACATGGCCCACTGAAACTCATGTCACCTGGCCATGTTGCAGAGGAATAGTTACAGCCTCGGGCACAAGACAAAACAGGTTCTTCTACCCTTGGGGTCTAGATACTTACCCTGAGGGTCTCATCATATAGTGGATTAATGGTATCCCGCTTGATACTAGTTTTTCTTTTTCCTTGGCGGGATTTGTCAGGCAGAAGGTAAGTCTTCACATACCTAGAAACCAAAGAGTATACTGAGTAATTTGCTGGCCTTTCTCAAGCCTGCTCTTCACTTTCCTGCTCTCCATATGAATATGGCATGGTGATATGTGATGTCAAAAATGTCACCTCAAGCCCTCTTAGACATGCCATTCTTGCTTTTTCCCCAATCCTGGTTCCTTTCCTACATCACACCTCCCTGCTCCCAAGGAAAGGGATAAGCTCTGTTCAAGAGTGCCCAGACAGATGCTGGGGTCTGTTCTCCAGTCTCAGAGCATCAGTCAGGTTCCAGAAGCACTCACGGGTTAGAGCGCTTCTTGGCTTCATCAGCATAGGCCAGCTGGTGGCACTCCTTCACATGGACGACGAGACTCTGTGTTTGCTGTTCATACTTCAGGGAAAAGGCAATCCTGCCAGTCACAGAGACGTTCCCGAAGTCACCAGCTTCACTGTAGATGCTCATCATGCTGCCGATTGTACTCTGAAGAAAAAGCACTCACGAACATCTGGGGAAGGCACACTCCACCCCCGCCACATTGTTCATATCTTCCCTCATGATAAAGCCACAGTCACTGAACAGAAGATTCAGAAGCCCCTGCAATGATCCAGTGCTGCCCACACTCCTTGACCCAGAGGGTAAAAGAGAACTACCAGGACTCATAACTGTTCAGGTGAATAAATCAGTTCATGGCTCACCTAGCCTCTTAGCTTCTCTTCTTCTCCTGGTTGTACAAATTTTAGTGTTCATTTTCATCTGCCCCAGGAGGCGGGCAGGGAGCAGAGGCAAGGTGCACGTAAGTCCATTTGGGAACTGTGTTATATACACTAAAACATCGGCTAGAATGGTGTTAGTCACTAACTAAAACAAGGTGGGTTTCTCTTATCCACCTTATGTCTATCAGGACCTATAGAGAAAAGAGATTCAGCCAGAATTGGGAGTGAGTGGGAAGGAGGAAACCCGACCAGAAGTGAAAAGGCACCTTCCTTTCTGGTAGTAATTGGTCTTGTGAGCTGACCTTCTCTTCCTGTGAATGTGAACAAACTCTGTTTACTCTTGTTCTTGACTCTTTCCCTAAATATCAATCTCCATGCTTATAACAGAACCAGGCCCTGATTCATAAATGTTCCCTTAACTTCATTATCCTTACTGGTGTTGTTGATTGTTAGCCATACCCTGATGTTGACTAACCCTGCCAGGGCCCCTCTCATGACACTCACTTTCCTTTAATGTTGGGAATTTAGAGTGCGCTATGATGAAGAAATCTGATCTTGCTCACTTCACAGCCTGGGTACCTCTTTAAAGGATAAGTTGAGGTTATTGCTCACAAAGCTGTGATGAAGAATGTCCCCAGCCTTAATTATCTATATGTAATAATCTCCAGGATGGGGACTCAGGAAGTCACCTAGATGTACACTAAGCATCTATAGTCTAAATTGAGGATAGGAACAAACAAACGCATCTTACTTACCTGAAAAGAGTGACTAGGATGGTTTCCCCAGGTCCCGAGTCTGCTCTAGGGAGGTGCTTCTTTTCTTCCTAGCACCCCAATATGCCTATACCCACAGATCTAATAGAACTTACCATGGAGGAGCCACTTTGCATGCTGCTTCTGGCTAACTTCTGGCGATGTAACTTCACTAAGTAGTCAATGTCTTCTTCTTCTTCTTCTTCTTCTTCTTCCTCTTCCTAGAACAATATAGATTCAGAATTAATAAAAGAAATACCTTTCTTTAGCTTCAAAGACTAACACCTTTCCTTTAGTGGGAGCCATAATTGTCATAAAGCTCCGAGTTGTATGTATATGCACATATTCTTCTTTTTATATGTCTTCCCATTTCAGGCTTCCCAGCTCTATTCCAACCATCCTTCTCATATCTCAAAGAATAAGATAAGAATATTTAATGTTTTTCATAAAAGCTATAACTCTTTTCCATTAGACTTTCCCCAACCCAGCTATCTCTTTATATTTTAACCAAGAGAAGTATTTATTTGATCCCCAGTCATATATCCAGCAATTTATTAGAAAATAAAAGAGATGGCCAGGCATGGTGGCTCATGCCTGTAATTCCAACACTTTGGGAGGCAGAAGAGTGTAGATTACTTGAGCTCAGGAATTCCAGACTAGGCTGGGCAATATAGTGAGACACCCATCTCTCCCAAAAAAAAAAAAAATGAATGAAAGAAATTAGCCAGGTATGATGATTCATGCCTAAAGTCCCAGCTACTCAGGAGGCTGAGGTGAGAGGACAGCTCGAGCCCAGGAGTTCAAGGTGGCACTGAGCTATAATTGTGCCATTACACTCCAGCCTGGGCAACAGAGTGAGACACTGTGAAAGAGAAAGAAAGAAAAGAGATAGCAAAGACAGTCCTTTCCTTTAAGCAAATCAGGAACCAGATTTACTTCAGAAATTTGGGGTATCAAGTTTCATGTTGCCTTTTCCTAAAGAATTAAATAGGTTGATTGAGAATCTCAGGTACTAAAGCCAAATCTAGATAAATAAAATTTCATATAGTGACAGTAAAATACAAGGGCACTTACCATATCTACATTGAGGCCTGGGACAGATTTGCTTCTGTCTCCCAAGGGGCCACTTTCTGGGCGAAGATCTATCACAGACTTGGTGTACTCTGAGGAGAAAACCAAAAAGCCAAATCAGAAGAAACCTATTCTTCTCCTTACCAAGAGCCCATCAAGGGTACTCAGAACTTTAGTCCCAAAAGACCAGTAAGGGAAACCAGTTACCTGACGGCCTGAGGATTTTCCTGGTATTCTTCTTAAATATCATCTCACCCTCATCCACAAATACCACATTTTGACATCCAGGCTGAGTTTCCTAGAAAGGAACAAGGGCACGAAAATGGAAAAGGACAGATGGACAGGTAGAAGGAGTAAGGAAGGATAGCCTTAAGAAGAATGAGGCTCAGATTTTCCCGAAACTATGACAAACTTAAAGGAAAGATTATGTGCCTAGGAATAGTACAAAACCTATTTTCTCACACATTTCAACCAAAACCTTAGAAAATGCTCCCAAGTGACTCTGAACTGAAATTTGTTTAGTTAAATTCCTGATTCAAATTCTGCCTAAGAGAATGGAGGGAGGGAGGGAAGAAAGAGGAAGAGAAGAATGAAGGGGAGGGAGGAAGGGAAAGATGGAGGGAGACAGGGAGGTAAAGGAGGAAGGGAAGGAAGGGAGGGAAGGAAGGTGGCTCAGTAACCTGCAGCTTACCTTTTCTACTTGAGATTTGGGAACAGACATCTTCTTCCATTCTGGAAAGAGGCCAGATTTTTCCAGAGAGTCTCTCCTGGAGATAGATTCACAAGTTATAACTAAGTCACCTCCTCCCCTTCCCCTTGCACCCAGAGATCAAAGCTCTATGGAAGGAAAGCCAGTGCCTTGGGTCATGGTAATAACCAAATTCAGAAGGTATACTTCACATCTGATTTACCTGGAAGGAATGCAGAAGATCAGATAAGCAACTTTGCACAAACACAAACACTCAGATCCCTCATTCTTAAAGGACAGCAGCATCAGTTGCTACAGGGCTAAGAAGAATACTCCAAGGTACTGGGGGAATTGACTGGGGAAGCCAATATGATCCAGGAAGCTGTGCTCAGAGCCAAATCAGTACACGTGCTACGGAAAAGACTTCTGGTGAGGTCAGAGGAAATACTCCATTCAACTTCCTGAGGACAGAAGTCAGGAACACTGATGCTGCAGAACAAAATCGCAACTTGGGTAGTGTGGAGATGAGAGAAATGAGGAAACCTCACCTGGAGGTGCTATCTGAGTCAGCTGTGAAGCTATCCAGACTCTCACTCTCAGTTTCCAATGCACTCTTTCCACTTTTCAGCTTTGGCACTTCAAATAGCACACTACAATAAAAACCAAGAGCCAATATTGAAAGGAAGCAGGTTCTACCTCTAGTCAGGCCTCTTTCCAATCCGTTCACAATTGTAGCCTGAGCGATTTTTCTAAAATAAACATGGGTGTACTTTAAACATATAATAATTTTAATTAAGAAATAGGGTCTCGCAATGTTGCCCAGGCTGGAGTGCTGTGGCTATTCACAGGTGCCATCATAGTGCACTATAGTCTCTAATTCCTAGGCTCAAGTGATCCTCCTGCCTCAGCCTTCTGAGTAGCTGGGAGTACAGGCATGCACCATGGTGCCCAGCTGAGAATACTTCTTTTTTTTGAGATGAAGTTTCACTCTTATTGCCCAGGCTGGAGTGCAGTGGCGCCATCTCAGCTCACTGCAACCTCTGCCTCCCAGGTTTAAGCAATTGTCCTGCCTCAGCCTCCCAAGTAGCTGAGATTACAGGCATGCACCACCACACCCTGCTAATTTTTTGTATTTTTAGTAGAGATGGAGTTTCACCATGTTCCAGGCTGGTCTTGAACTCCTGACCTCAGGTGATCCACTTGCCCTGGCCTCCCAAAGTACTGGGATTACAGGCGTGAGCCACTGTACCCAGCCTCAGTATACTTTTAAAACTCTTGAGCAGTTTTCCATTGCTTTTGGGATTTAGCTGAAACTCCTTAGCATGGCAAGAATATCCACATGATTTGGCCCCTGCCACCCTTCTCCACTCTCATCTTTCACCCCCACTCCTCCTCAAACTTTATATTTCAGAAAGATGAAGCTATTTTGGTTCTCTGAATATCCTGAAGCTCTCCATCTTCCCTCTTTTATCTGCCTAGGATGTTCTTTTCACAATGGCCACTTTTCTTCACCTGGCTAAATCTACTCCTTCTTCAGATCTCTCCTTATATGTCAATTCCTCCATGTCTCTCAGGCCACGCCCCTACCCTAAATCTGGATTAGTAAGCTTCCTCTGTGCTCCCATAGCATCCTGATTTCTTACCAACAGTCACCACATATGTAACTATTTGTTTATGTCTTTTAAACAAATTATTTATTTTGTTCAATAATTTAAACAAATTAATGTCTTTCTCCTCCATTCGGCAAAGTTCCATAAGACCAGTGACCACATATCTTATTTACCAATGTGTTCCCAATGCCTTGAAGAGAGACTAGCATAGAGTGTGTACCCAAGTATTTTTATTGACTGAATTCTTGAATAAATGCCCTCAGTGGGGCTGAGATACAACCATAAATAAGCAGTATGTCTAGAAGACAGTATTCAAGTGACCAGAAATCTTTTTTAGCTTAATTGCCTTCATGAAGGATGACTCTGGGAATTCAAAACAGCAGTTCTCATCTTTCAAGGAAAGGACACCATTCCTGGGGCCCCTTACCTCAAAGAATTAGTGAGAGAAGTAGGAAAAGGGGGGAAAAAATCCATTCTTCCTTGAATATCTCAAATAACTTCCCCTGGCTCCCAGGACACCACACTCTCCTGGTTTCCTCTTCCAACCTCCCTGGCTGCTGCTTCTCAGTCTCCTTTGCTCGTCCCTACTCCTCCTGTAGACCTCTAATATTTTAATGGTGTCCAAACTTCTTCCTCGGGCTGTTCCTCCTCTCTATTTAGAATTATCCCTAAATGATCTCATCTATTCTCATGGCTTTAAATATCCTCAATAAGTTAAAAACTCAATTTTATTTATTTTTACTTATTTTTTATATTTTTTAAGATGGAGTCTCTGTCACCCAGGCTGGAGTGCAGTGGTACAGTCTCGGCTCACTGCAGCCTCCATCTCCTGAATTCAAGTGATTCTCCTGCCTCAGCCTTTTGAGTAGCTGGGATTACAGGCTTGTGCCACCACACCTAGCCAATTTTTGAATTTTTAGTAGAGACAGGGTTTCACCATGTTGGCCAGGCTGGTCTTGAACTCCTGACCTTAGGTGATCCACCCGCCTCAGCCTCCCAAAGTGCTGGAATTATAGGCGTGGGCCACCGTGCCCAGCCTCAAATTTTCTCGTACTCAAACTCCAGACTTGTTTTTCCAATGGCCTACTCAATGTCTCCACTTGGATGTCTCAAACACAGCAAACCCAAAACCAGAGCCCTAACCCTCCTCCAAAGCTGCTCTTTGCTCTGTCTCATCAAATGGCAAATTTCTCCTTTCATTTCTCAAGTCAAAAACGTTAAGAATCATCTGTTACTCTTTTTCTCACATTACAAATAAAATCTGTTGGCAAATCACCTTCAATGTATACCTAGACTCTGATCCAGTCTCCCTGCCTCCATTGCCATTACTCTGGTCCAAACCACCATCATCAAGCTCCTGGATGGTTGTAGTAGCCTCCTAACTAATCCTGCTTCTTCCCTTGTCCCTATACAATCTATCCAGAACACAACAGCCAGAATGAGCTTTTAAAATATAAATCAGACATAGAACTATTATATGACCCAGCAATTCCACTCCTTGGTACCTACACAACAGAACTGAACAATAAATGTCCACACAAAAACGTTACGTGAATGTTCATAGCAGCATTATTCATAATAGCCAAAAGGTGGAAACATCCTAAATGTCCATCAATGCATGACTAGACAAACAAAATGTGGCATATTCATATAACCAATTATTCATCAATATAAGAAAATGAAATCTAGATACATGCTACAACATGGATGAACTTTGAAATCATTATGCTACTTGAAAGAAGCCAGCCACAAAAGGCCACATACTGCATGACTGAATTTATAGGCAATGTCTAGATTAGGCAAATCCATCAAGACAGAAAGCAGATTAGGGGTTGGGGTAAATAGAGGTGATTACTTAATGGCTATGGGGTTTCTATTTGGGGTGGTGAAAATGTTCTAAAATTAGATCGTGGTGATGATTGCACAATGTTCTCAAAGTACTAACAACCACAGAATTTTATATTTTTAAATGGTTAAGATGATGATTTTACGTTATATAAATTTTACCTCCATTTTTCATAAGAAGACAATATAAAGCTGTGTCCCTCAGAGCCATCTTTCTTACTTGGAGTAAAAGACAGAATGCTTACAAGTGCCACCAAAGTCTTAACATGATCTGCTTCTCACCTCATCTCTGTCCTCATCTCCTTCTAAGGCCTCCCTTTCTCACTCAGTTTCATATCACTCAAAGGTGCCAAACTAAAACTAAGATACCCTAAGGGTTTGCTCCTTCATTTGATTCATGTCTTTGCTCAAATGTTACCTCATTATTAAGACTTGCCCCGGCTATCCTAATGAAAATAGTATATGTACACACATTCATTCCTGGCATTCCCTATACCTTTGGTCTACTTCATTTTCTCCATAGCACTTGTCAACATCTGATATACCATACATTTACTTGATTATCTGTTTATCTCCACCCTCCAAATCTAAGCCCCAGAAACAACGGGCCTTTTTGTATTCAGCAGTGTATCCCAGGGCCTAAAACAATGCCTGGCAAATAGTAGGCATTCATAGATATTTGTCAATCAAACAAACTAATAGATGAACAAAGAATGAGGTAACCAAAATCCAGTAAAGAATAAACTCTCCAAGTTGTCACATGACGTTTGTGACAGTTCTGTGAAAATAGACAGCAGGGTTGAAATCTAGGACTTGCAAGAGGTGAAATGTTGGTCATTCCTTGAAAGATGTATTAGCTGTATAGTACAAGACATAGCAGGGGGCTTGATTTCATTTTTTACTTCAGAATCGTCCTTTTTCCCCTTTTGTCCCCCATATCCCTGCCAAAAAACCCAAGCAGAACCATTCCTCCAGAGGGGTAGTTTTAATGATGTCCCATGGAGAGTGGTTTTTGCTTGTATTTTTTTCCTAGAGATTAATATATACCAATCCAGAGCTAATATAAACAGCCCAAGGGCAAAAAGGCAATTATTTGACATCTGTGTAGTAAAAAATAGATTAAGAGATGGGAGCCCTGGGCTCTAACTATCTGTATGATCTCAGGTAAATCACTTATCCTGCTTTCTTTTCTGCAAAAATAAGGGGGTTGAATTAAATTATCTCTGAGTATCCATAATTTCATGGGAAAGATCATTTATGGTCACTTAATCTGTTTTCACATTTAGGATAAATAAGAGTCTTCTGGGTCCAATGAGACAAGAGATCACAGACAACCAGCAGCAGTAGGTTTCAGAAATTACATTCTGACTGATGATGTCAGATATGTTAATCAGGTTCAGCAAATGAAAGCCATTCTTATCCTTAACCAACAAAGAAAAAAGGGGGCCTCATCACCTGGAACAGATGAGTCAGCCACCCAAGGCTGTGTAGATAAAAATCACAGTACACATATACCATGAAACACCATACAGATGTCAAAATAATAAAACAGATCCTTGGTGCTGACACGGAAAGATGTTCTACAATTTTTTTCTTTTACACTTAGAGTAATAATTGACATAAATAAGCTGCACATGTTTAAGTGTGCAACCTGACATTTTGCCATATGTAGACATCTATAAAACTATCACCACAATTAAGTTAATGAACACATCTATCACTCCCAAAGATTTCCTCCTGACCCTTTCTAATCCCTCCTGCCCTTCCTGTAAGTGTTGATCTGCTTTCTGTCACTGCTTTCTAGTTTGTATTTTCTAGAGTTTTACATAAACAGAACCATACAGTATGTACTCTTTATTGCTTGGCTTCTTTCACTCAGCATGATTATTTTGAGATTCATCCATGCTGTTGCATGTATCAATAGTTCATTTCTTTCCATTGCTGAGTAGTATTCCATCATATAAAGAAATCAGTATATCCATTCACCTGCTGATGGACATTTGGGTTATTTCCAGGGTTGGGCTATTACAAATAAAGCTGCTATGAGCATTCACATACGAGTCTTTGTATAAACATATGCTTTCCCTTCTCTTGAGTAAATACCCAGAAATGAAATGACTTAATCACAAGGTAAATAAATGCACAATGAACTTTTTAAGATACTGCTAAACGCTTTACAAAGTAACCATGCCATTGTACAATCCCACCAGCAGTATATAAGAATTCCAGTTGTTTATAATAGCAAGAAAGAAATGTAGAAAAGAATTTTTTAAATCCAGTTGTTTTACATCCTCACCAACAACTGGCATGGTCAGTCTTTTTAATTTTAGTCATTCTAGTGGGTATGTAGTAGCATCTATTGTGATTTTTAGTTCAAATTTATTTAATGACTAAAGATGTTGAGCATCTTTTCGTGTGCCTGACATCTCTATATTGTCTTTGGTGAAATGTCTTTTGTGCATTTTCTATGTGATTGTCTGTATTATTGAGTTTGTAAAGTTATTTTTCTTTCACTTTTTTCACTTAACATGTATATTGTATCATCCTTTAAAAAGAAAAGAAATTAAAACTTAGGAACCCAACCCACATATGTATATTTAGACAGTTTGGTAGTCCATATGCCAAAACTATTTACAACTATTAATGATAATTATCTAGGGAAGAAGCAGTGAGGTTACTGGAGGACTTACTTATACATTTCTATATTATTTTTCAACAATCATATAAAATATGATAAAGTCATTTCCCTTTGGGTGAGTGAAAGTTAGGGAAAAACAACACATACCATACAAAAGCCAAAAATTAGCCACCACAAACGAATGGTTCAAAAATAAAGCCTCACAGTCATAGACTTCAAAAATTCATGACTAAGAAAATAGAAAATTGTGTTTGGCAAAGCTCCTTAACTAATCCCTTCAAATGTGGCAATTTGCAGATTAAGCAAATGAGTAGTCAAGAGAAACAGAAGTCCTCAAGATTTGTATCCCCAGGTACCACTGTAGAACCCCAACAGAGACAGTTAAGACTGCTGGAAAACATCATATTCCAGCGCACCTGTATGAGCTAGGGGATTAACCCAGATCTGGGACAAATAAGCCCTGAACCAAGACATTTAAGAGAATTTCAAGAGACCAAAACCCAGGACTTCAAATTGCCTTTTGCACCCACCCTCTTAGGTTTCAAGAAAAGAAATATAGAAAGCAATATTCAGTCCTTAAAGTATACCTAAGAATGGGGAAAAGATAAATTGTTTCAAGTTGAGGTGAGAAGAATTCACATATCAGAGGAAACAAAAGATACAGACAAAACTTCCCATATTAAAGTTGAGTAAAATGAAATAAAATAGTCTAGCAGATATATAAATAGCCATGGGGTGGAGAGAAACGAAAACAATTTGCAAGATGTACAAAGAACCGATTCTGGAGAAGAATTTAACCCTAACAAAACAAGTAGGTTTCTTGTGAGTGCTTTACACTACAGAGGAACTAAAAACATAAATTCAATGAAGTGCAAGAATTCAAATACAAGATGATAAAACAACAAAATAAGAGAAAGAAGACTACAGCAAAGAACAAACAAACCTAAATAAGATAATTCATTCAAATAAATAAATTAGAACCAGCAAAAAGGAAGGGAGGAGAAAAAGGGGAGGGGAGGGAAAATAACTGAAAACCAAATTAACAGCATGGAGGAATGGGTTGGGCTAATCATGGTTAATTGCTTTCACCATTTTTCCTATTGCATTCAATAGTAAAAGAAAATGACAAAAATAGAGGATAAGAAAATCCAGTGTCTCTGAGGTAGAGAACTTAACTAATAAAACAGAAAGAAAAAGAGTTCAGGGATATGATACAGAAAAATTTTCCAGGCATGAAGAAAGAACTCATCAAGGGCATATTGCATATAGGGGAAGATGATACAGAATGATCACCATTGAATTACAACCTTGTTAAGTTACTAAACTTCAAGAAAAAGAAAAGAAAATTTTCAGGTAAGTCTAATTTCTCTTTCTCTCTCATCCATAAGAAAGAAAAACAAGAGTGAAGGTGTCCTCAGACTTCTTCACGGTTACATTCAATGGAAGAAGACAATGGAATAAACTCCACAACATTCTGAGGGAAAGAAAATGTGGTCTGAAAACATATCCAGCCAATATACCATTCAAGTATAAAGGCACCTGGCAGACATTCTTAACATATAAGAATACAATAAATATAGCACCTGCAAACTCTTCTTGAAGGAACTCCTCAATGATGAAATCGAGACAACCAAGAAATAAATCAGAAATAAGGCCTGGTTTTAAGCATACAATCCTTTTAAGTATAAAACTAAAAGTAAGCAGATAAAACAAGCAGATGCTTTATGGTTATATAAGAGAATGTAAATATTATAAACCCTGACAAAGGAAAAATAATTTGAGTAACAAATAGGGAAGATAGAAGGAAATAATTGAGGGGAAGTGTAAGAAAGCTAACTGCTTCCTCTTTCACAGCAAAGCATCCACTAATAACGTTAAATATTGAAACAGGTAGATTTTTTAAATGACCACTAACTCCTCTCCTAAGTATCTACCTTAGAAAAATGAAAGCAGAAAAAAATAAAAGAAAAATGAAAACAGGCAAGGTGTGGTGACTCACGCCTGTAATCCTAACATTTTAGGAGACCAAGGTGAGCAAATCACTTGAAGTCGGGAGTTCAGGACCAGCCTGGCCAACATGGTGAAACCCCATCTTACTAAAAATACAAAAATTAGGTGGGCTTGATGGCATGTGCCTGTAATCCCAGCTACTTGAGAGGCTGAGGCAGGAGAATCGCTTGAACCCAGGAGGTGGAGGTTGCAGTGAGCCAAGATGGCACCACCACACTCCAGCCTGGTCAACAAGAGCGAAACTCCATTTTGAAAAGAAAAGCAAACAAAACAAAACATACATCCACACAGAACACTTAATGAATGTTCATAGCAGCATTACTCTTACTAACCAAAAAGTGGAAACAATCCAAGTGTTCTTCAACAGATGAACGGATAAACAAAATGTGATAAATACATATCATGGGGTATTATTTGGCTATACAAAGGAATGAAGTTCTGATACATGCTACAACATGGATGAACCTTGAAAATGTTAAGTGAAAGAGGCCAGTCAAAAAGGACCATATATTGAACCCAGATATATGGTCCTTTATATGAAATACCCAGGATAGACAAATATAGAGAGACAGAAAGTAGATCAGTGATTGCTTAGGGATGGGGGAGGGTGACAGCTAAAAGGGTTTCTTTCTGAGATGATGAAAATTTTGTAAAGTTGATTCAGGGGATGGTCACGCAAACTCAGTGAATATGCTAAAAGCTATTGCATTGTACATCAAAAATAGGCAAATTGTATAGTATGTGAATTATATCTCAATAAGGCTGTTACCAAAAAAAAAAAACACTAAAAAAGTGACCGACTGCTCAATGGCTTTCATAATATTTTTTCTTAACCTTAGAGGAATGTTAACAACTAATACCTTTTACATTAAAAATAATTTGTCTGAAGATCAGCTTTTCTTTCATTTTATTTCAGTGTTTTATTCTGTTAAATTCAAGTAAAATTAAACAGGATGATTTTAATTTATTATACTATGATCCCAGTATTAAAAAGATTTTTCAGTTTATCCATATAGTCAACCCATTATGGATATGCATAGAAGATATATGAAATAATTTTCACATAATGTGAAAACTGGGGTAGTAGGAATGTGGGTCATTTGTTGCTTAATAATGAGTATGTGTTATTTCTATTTGTCTTCCAATTGTTCTTATAAAGAACAAACTATTCAACCTGAGAAAGCTGACTGCAAAATATAAAAAAACAAAGTAAATATACCAAAATGTTAATGTCTACATACAAGCAATGAGATTAGGAATGATTTTTTTACCTCCTCCTTTACTATTTTCTGTATTTTCCAAGTTTTCCTATAATGAACATCTATTATTTTATAAACGGAAGAAAGTAAAATGAATAGCAAAAGAATTAAAGAGAGATTTTAAGTATTTCTTTAAACAATTACTTGATTCTTACCTGGGGTCCCTCTGCTGCTCCTGAATGATCTTTCTTCCCGGCCAGATGTCACCAACCTGTATCTGACGGTGGGACTGTTGCACTGCCTCTCTTTTACTTACTTCAAGACAAACAAAAGTATGCCAGGGTGGTGGTTATGAGTAAGGGAAAAATGAAACAACCCTCATAGCAAATCCCCTGAAATACACCATGCTTGCAGAAGGGATGACAATATAATTTTCCATTCCCCACAAACTGGCTGAGCCCATGGAGTTAAGATAACCAGTCAGAATACACTAGGATTCCATACCAAGAACTATCTCTAGACAGGTCCAGTACCTGCGGGTTTGTAGCGCAGGGACATCCTGATTATCTCACTACCTGTGCGAGAACCAAAGCGATTCACTGTCTGGTCATAAAACCACTCCCCAGTTGCTTTCTTCAACTCTCTGGGAAGAAATAAAAGAAAATAACAGACGGATAAAGAATGGTTCTTGTCTAATAAAGGCTGAGGAAAGAAATTCTCATCACAGCCAGGGCCTCATCTCCTCTCTACTCAGCCATAGGAGACACTCACATTTCCTTGGCGCACACCTTGCACCTCCAGGTACCATTGCTTTCGTGTACGCGGCAGTCTTGACACACCAGGTGATTACAACCCCGACAAGTATTGGTTTTGGGACTCAAACGGCCCAGGCTCTCCTGGCACCGTGCACAGGTCCGATCACTGTAGTGTTGGCTGCCCCTCTTGGCCCCTTTCCTTTTCATCTCCAGTAACTCATTCTTTAGTCGCCTGTCAAGACCCAAAAGAGAAGCACAAGTGGATTCAGGATATACATAGATTGGATGGAGAAGGGTTGAGAGATAGACAGTAGACTATTTGCTTCTGTGAAAGCAACAAACTCAGAGCCCAACGTGACCCAGTAAGTAGTGGTAAACATCACATATACAAATTCCTATGAAAGTCAGTTGGGAGACATAAGGAAAAGCCCAGATATTATTGCCCGAAGGCCTGGGACCCTATGCGTTTTGAGGAACTCTTACCTAATCCTTTTCTCATCTGCTTTTTGGACCTCCTCATCTCGCTGTAGAACATTGAGAATCACATTCTTTTCCTCCTCAGACAGAAAAGAAAGGTCCAGTAACTCCGACATGATTTATTCAACTTTTTCTTCTACTCTTCTTTCTTCAAGGCAACCAGACAAGGAGCGCTACCAGACTTGCCTGAAATGACAAAAGAACTAATTTAACACAGATGATTGACTCAAGAATATGCCCACAGCCCTAAAACCTTTCAGTAGGCTACTTCCCCCTGGAGCCAAGCTAAAAAGACAAAGTAGAAGTATCTGACCTATTTACTCTTCCTACTCCCATCCAAATCATGGTCTGAAAATGAAGAGCCTTTGATTTTTCAGAAAGAAAAAGTTATTCATGACTCTAGGAAAAGGATTGGTTATTCAGTATACGCATCTTAGTCTGGAAAGAACATAAACAGCTGAGTCAATCTCCCCCTCCACCAAGTGAGTCCTCAATCATCCAATTTTTAATACTTTAAATGTTCTCAAATCTTAAGCCCATTAACCCAAATAACCAGGCAGCTGGTCTCTGCAGTGAAGGAGCACATGAAGGCTCCTGCCACTTTAGGCCCAGTTCTCTACTTTTGAGCAGCTTCCATTCTCCCAGAAGTCAGTCAGCTTTCTGCTATGCTACAAAACTTCTACCACCTACTCTATCTCTCCAAGTTCTCGTCGCACTAGCAGACTACCTCCAGGATATCTTTCCCAAATTCATGAACATTTGTTCAGCACTACTCTGACATGCATTGTGTAAAGTGCTGGGGATACAGAGATGAATAAGACACAGTTCCTGCCCTTAAGAAATTCACAGAGTAGCAGGGGAGACAGACATACATAAATATAATATGATGCACTAAATGCCATCAGAGGGATTATAAATTAAGTGCTATGAGAACTTAGGGAAGAAAGTAACTCATTCTATCTTGCATAGAGAGAAGAAAGAGAGCAGTATATATGGGAAATTTTACAGAAGAGGTGGATTTTGCCTTATCAGAGGACAAATTTCCTGGTAGGGAAGAATGGTAGAAAAGATAGTTTGGGACCAGATTATATAACTCTTAAAAACTTTTTTAAAAATTTAAGAATTTTGGCTCAGCATGGAGGTGCTCGCCTGTAATCCCAGCACTTTGAGAGGCCCAGGCAGGAGGACTGCTTGAGCCCAGGAGTTCAAGACCAGCCTGGGCAACAGAGGGAGACTGAGTCTCTACAAAAAAAAAAAAATCAAAACTTAGCTGGGTGTGATAGTACATGTCTGTATTCCCAGCTACTCAGGAGGCTGTAGTGGGAGGATTGTTTGAGCCTGTGAGATTGAGGCTACAGTGAGCCAACATCATGCCATCACGTGTGGCCCACTCTAGCCTGGGCAACAGAGCAAGACCCTGTCTGAAAAAAAAATTAATTTTAAAAGTTATTGCATAGACAATAGAAATCCATCAAACATCTCTGATGTTGCTTTTTGATGCTGGGAAATCACATGACGAAATTCATTTTACAAAGACATGTTATAGCTATATCACTCTAGCTATAATATGAAAGACTGATTTAGAGGACAAATCAGAGGACAATTTAGTAGTACATACATTTTAAAATAGGCATACTACTTAAACAAGCAATATGACTTCTAAGAATCTACCTAATAGAAATATTCACACAAATGTGCAAAAGTATATGCACAAGAATGTTACTGTAACATTACTTGTAAGAACAGAAACAATTATTTAACAGAGGAATCATTAAACAGTATAATCCAAATAATATGTCCACATAATAAAACATTATGTTGGCATTAAAAATGTGATAGATACATATGTATTGAAATAAAAAGTATGAGTGAAACAATAGTTGTAGGACATTAACAAATGATCTATCATAAAGTATTTATCTGAATATTTGGATACACAAAGAGAAAGGTCTAGAACAAAAGCCACTATCATTGATTTCTCTTGAAGAGTAGATTTGGGAAGGGGCAACTTTCACTTTTTACTTTATATAGTTCTAATTTGTTTTTACATATATCTTCCATTTATATCTCAAAAAAGAGAACAATACAAATGAGGCAGAGAAATTATTATGATACTCCAGCAAAAGACAACATAGATTTACTAACTGTGCCTCTAAACAATTATACCAGTCATTTTATTTTTCATTTCATTTTATTTTTCATTTTTAGAGACAGAGTTTCACTATGTTGCCCAGTTTGGATTCAAATTCCTGGGCTCAAACGATCCTCCTGCCTCAGCCTCCCAAGTAGCTGGAACTATAGTCAGAGCCACCGTGCCCAGCAGAACAAGTCATTTTATATCTGATCCTTTGGCTTCTCATCTACAAAATGACCCACCTCAAACGTTGCTAAGAAAATTAAATAATGTGTGTTAAAGGGCCAATCACAATGTTTGCAGTACAAATACTTGCTGAATCTACTAAAATGATAAAGGCTTGAGCCAGGCAGCAAGAAAAAACAGAATAGGTTTGAGAAGTAGAATTGACAGAATAGAGAGACTGAGTGGAGAGGATGAAAAAGGTGAAGTCAAAGATGCCTAGTTCACATTAAACAACTGACTGGCTAGTGACAGCCCTCATAGCAACAGGAGATATAAGGAAAGAAACAGGTTTGGACCTAAGGCAAAAAATTTTCTGCTCTCCTTTGAAACTAGACTGCAAGCCCCTTTCATTTTTTTTTCTTTACTAATTGCTTTTTTTTTTTCTTTACTACAAGACAGTAGAAAACATAAACATGGAAAATCTATATAGGTTCCTGAAACCTCAATATTTCCTCAACTTGTATACTTCCTGGTCTATATTGAATTATAAGATATTAAGCCTCTTTCACATACCCTTTCTTAGATAGTCTCAGGGAAGTCTTCTTAGTTCTTATCCCTGAGGAGAATATATATTCTCCATAAAAACAAAGACTTTTTCAGCCAGGTGTGGTGGCTCACACCTGTAATCCCAGCACTTTGGGAGGCTGAGTTGGACGAATCACAAGGTCAGGAGACAATCCTGGCCATGGTGAAACCCGGTCCCTACTAAAATACAAAAAATTAGCCGGGTGTGGTGGCAAGCACCTGTAGTCCCAGCTACTCAGATGGCTGAGGCAAGGGAATTGCTTGAATCTGGGAAATGGAGGTTGCGATGAGCTGAGATCATGCCACTGCACTTCAGCCTGGTGACAGAGCTAGACTCCATCTCCAAAAAAAAAAAAAGAAAAGAAAGACTTTTTCAATCTTCTCCTCTGTATCTGTCCTATCACTTAATGCAATATCTGGTATGTAGTTTTGCATATGCTGCCAATATTGCTGATCACTGTCATTATCACTCCCAACAGTATCCTTTAATGAGAATTGACTATATGCCAAACAAGTACCTTACATATGTTAACTAATTTAATCCTTGCCACAACACCAAGAGTGAGTGACTATTATTACCCCCATTGTATAGGTGAGAATTCAGGAGAGGTTAGGCTAACTTGCCAAGAATAATGAGCAAGTAAATGAAATTGCAGGGATTCAAGCCCAGGCAATCTGATACTAGAGATGGTGCTCTACTGGCTCAGTCCAGGCAGAATTATAACCAAAGCAATTAAAAATACTAAACAGACAAATCAAAAGCATTGTGGAAATGAATTCCCATATGTGTGATTATGGCTCAAACACTGGGCAAAAGATCAGTGGCTCCTGGATAAAAGAGATATTATCAGTTACCTGTAAAAACCAAGGCTAGCACAGGTACACTAGAAACGAGAACAATACCAGATGAGAAATCTGGTGCTTGTGGAGAAGGAGCAGAATATTGTGATGAGAAAGGCACGTTGGCATAATAATGAGACCAAGTAATATCAAAATACAGGGAAGTAGAACTACTAACATTGTACATCTTCCCTTTCTTTTTCATTTATGGACCTGACCAACCAGAACTGTCCCCTCTGAAATCTTAAATTCAAGAATTCCCAGTTTCCTACCATAGCTTACTCCTGCTATATCTGTTCTTCAACCTTATTAAGACCACAATCTCTTGTGCCCCACATTTTCTCTTGGTCCACTTGCCTCCTGCTGATCTATTTTCCTTCCATACCCATCCTGGTCTCCAGATGGCTTAACATTTGAACCACTCTCACCAGTACCTTCTGCATCCGTATACCTTCATCCTTCTGCCACAACTGCCCATGAAAATCCCAAACCTGTGCTAATGCTATAGCCTGCTCTGTCTGCTCCCATGCCCAGGTTCTACATAATTCCTGGTCTATAACCAGCTGAACCCTCACTGTCACCCATAAATCCTGTTACTTACACTTGTTCAATTCCTTTACCTAGTCCGTTTGGGTTCTATTTAAGCCTTCATTCATCTCACGCTCCTACTTCCTTTCCCTCCAGTTCCATCAGACATGCTTGTCTCATACTCACAAAAAGATTTTTGCAAGTCCATCAGCCATGTACTCTGTCAACTCCCTGCCACCTCCTCCCCATCACTTGCCAATCTGACTCCTTTCAGAAAAGTAATATCCCACCCCGATTCCCACCTTCCACCATAGATTGCTGTTGTTTCCAACACTAACCCTGTTAACAGCCAGCTTGCTTGCAATGGGATCTTGCAGAATCAGTAATGAGGAGAAGAAAACAAATTAAGAACAAAAATTAAAAGGCAAGAAGAAAAATTAAGTGCAGAAAAAAACTGAGACAAAGAGAAAACAAAAGGTAAAATGATAAAAACGAGCTCAAGTATAGCAATGAATATGAAATTTATATATGAGCAAAATTTACCTTTGAAATACAGCGATTAACAGACTGGATAAAAGAAAAAATCCAGTTATGTGCCATTTATGAGAGACACATCTAAAACAGAAATTGAAGGGAAAATTGAAAGTAAAAAGATGGGAAAATATATACCAGGTAAATGCTAGCCAAAAGAAAACTGAGCTAACTATATTAATATCTATAAGTAAAAAAGACAATAAAAGCACTATAAAGAACAGATAAGATCACTACACAGAGATAATAAACATGCATGCACTAACAAAACATCACTAAATATACAAAGGAATAATAGAGAAATTTAAAAATCAACCATTAAAATAAGAGGTTAACATATACCTCTTTGTTGTTCCAATTATTAATGGTACAAGCAGATACAAACTAGTAAATACACAGACAAGTTGAACAACAAAATGAACCTGATTTAATGGAAATATAAAAAATTCTATATCCAAGTGGAGAATGACATTCTTTTTGAGTACATATAGAATATTTACCCCCAAAACAGACTATGTACTAAGCTATACTGCAAGTCTCCATAATTTTTTTTAAAAAATCCTTCTCATACAGACCACAGTCTCTGACTTCAAGGAAATTAAATAGCAAATTAATTTAAAATAAGATAATTTCTTATCACAATACTTTTTGAAAATTTAAAAAGACATTTCTTAATATCCCCCGTGTCAAAGAAGAGATCATAATGGTACTAAATCTATCCTTAACATCTTAGAGAAAAACCTGCCTCCTGCCTCACTACCATCACTATTCCCCATTCTATGGCAGAATGTTCTCTAGAAATTCAAAAGGAAAATATGAAAGAAAAAGACAGCTTTCATATGCAATAAACTAAGTGATATAGTTTTATGGTAAATAGTACATCATATTTTGAAAACTAGAACTCAGGAAAACAACGGAGGCACAAATACAGTTATAATAAGAAAACCAGACAGATGTGAAGTTAGAAAAGCTATGACTATTCAGATACTCCCAATTTATGGGTACTAGGGTTTAACAGAGAAACCAAAGCCCAAGAAAACTTGTTAAGACACTTCATTATATTCAGTCCCAGGTGTACAGTCAAAAAGGCAAGGTTATCTATTGAGAAGACCATGGCTTAGGTAACATAAATGTGAGAATCTGAGCTCAGATGGACAACTTGTTCTGTGTTAGTCCTGAGGTGTCAAGACTCAGATGAAGTATTTTAATGTAGCATCCTGTGGGACCCATGCCCATAAAAAGATATTTTAGAAAAGGTGGTTTGTTTGCTTAGCAATTATATATACTTACGGCTAAAAAAAAATCAGTATGTTAATGCAAATACTTCCAAAACTAAGGGAAAAACTAAATCTACCATCAAAATGAGAAGTTAACATACCTCTCTCAATTACTGATAGTACAACAGATGAAAAATTAGTAAATATGTAGACAAGTTGAACAACACAATAAGCTTGATTTAAAGGACATATGTAGAATTCCATATCCAATTAGATATATCCAGTCTATATCCTAATCCTAATGATTGAGAAATAATAACAATGAATGAAAATAAACACTAACACAACTGGTTTTCAAGAAGATGATAGGAGAGCTATCTCAAATTATTTCAAATTCTGAAGACCAGTTTTAAAAATGAAAAACTGGGCTAAACTTGACAGGAAACATAGAATAATGAAAATAGTGGTGGAAGACAGACTTGGATTCAAATCCTGGCTCTGCTATTTTTTGCTATATGACCTTG
The DNA here is from genome assembly GCF_049354715.1 of Callithrix jacchus. Lineage (NCBI taxonomy): Eukaryota > Metazoa > Chordata > Mammalia > Primates > Cebidae > Callithrix > Callithrix jacchus. The sequence goes on from NC_133524.1 coordinate 97,015,527, forward strand.
GGCACAAGGCTCAAATATTAAAAAGATGACTAAAAATATAGAATTTCTTGTAAGAATAGTACTCAGATTAAAAATAATAATTGGTGTTCCCAAAATGAAAACTAATGTGAATTAGGAAACACCAAGTAATGTCCCTAGCCTAGGCAGCAAATACAACAGATTTTGCTGTGTTACATGCTGGCCATACATAAATATGAAGATGCTAATACATCATACTTATGCTCAAACTAGAAACACCTACCAGATGTAACCTCTTTGAAGGTAGGCACTATATCTGGATATCATATCCCCAGGAGCCTGGCACAGTGTGTGACATACAGTATGAGTTCAACAAAAGTCTAGTGAATGTCTTCACCCAGAAATCTATTGGTGTTTACATATCTAAACTTAAACCCATGGAAATTGAAGAGCTGTAATAGAGCTGAGAGAAGAATGTTTTTGTTTTCCTGAGGCAGTGTGTGAGCTGTGCTTAACAGCTTGGACTCTGGGCCGGGCGCGGTGGCTCACACCTGTAATCCCAACATTTTGGGAGACTAAGGCAGGTGGATCACTTGAGGCCAGGAGTTCGAGACCAGCCTGGTCAACATGGTGAAACTCTATCTCTACAAAAAATACAAAAAAAAAAAAAAATTAGCCAGTCATGGTGGCTCATGCCTGTCTGTAGTCCCAGTTACTTGGGAGGCTGAGTCAGAGAATGACTTCAACCTGGGAGGTGGAGGTTGCAGTGAGCCAAGATCACGCAACTGTACTCTCGCCTGGGCATCAGAGTGAGATGTCAAAAAAAAAACAAAAAACAAAAAGCTTGGACTTGAGCCAGACTGCCTGAATTTGAATCCCAACTTCCCCATTTTTACTAGCTGTGTGATCTTGGGTAAGTTACTAAACCTCTCAGTACCTCAATTTCCTCACTTGTAAAATGAAGATAAAAATTGTTCCTATCCTTTGGGGCTTGTTTTTATAAGGTTAAATGAGTTCTTAAAATATGTAAAGTGCTTAAAGTAATGAGAACACAAAGAATGCTAAGTGTTACCTATTTTTGTCAGTTTGTATATGTTCATTCGTGCTTTCAGACTTAACTAGGTCTTAGAAAATAATATTTATTTGCTTTTAAAGGATACAGATGAATTGTGAGTTAAACTGTCTAGACATCAGTTAAAGTTTCAGGCTATTGTTTTTGTTATTTAATTTCTTTTTATTTCAATAGCTTTTGGGGTACAAGTAGTTTTTGGTTACGTTGATGAATTCAGAGTGATTAATTCTGAAATTTTAATGCACTTGTCACAGGCCACTATTTTTGAAGTGAAGACCTATGCTGACAGCCTTATAGATGACAGAAGATTTTCTTACAAATTGACTCATGCTCAAGGGCCAAAAGGCTGAGCTGGTATTAAATTATTCTTCTAAAGTTATAAGTAGTAATTATATGATGGTTTTACAAATACATTCTAATAGATTACCATATCCTGCCAAAGTGATATAATAAAAGTATTTTGCTGTTTAGGCTAAGGACAATGGATAATTTTGGTGAAATTTATGTCTCATTGAACATGAAAAAGTGAACCAGAGGCTTCAGAGGCTTTCAAAATATATTAATTTAACCAAGAAGCCTGAATTAAACTGCTCTTGTTAAACCAATGATACTATGTTTTACAGAAAAACTGATGAGTTTTATACTGATACGAGATTTATACTGCTGCAGGCCAGATTCTATATACTTTTGAACTGAATTATCTATGTCAAGAAATGTGAGGGTTCTATACTTTGTTCTAAAGATGAGAATTTAAATTGGGCTACAAATTACAATTGGCCATAATTGGGGATTATAAAATGTCAAGGTGGAATGAATTTCTACCCTGCCTGAAACAATAACAGCAACAACAAATGTACAAAATGCATGAAACAATGGTTTTTAAATCATTGAACATCAGGCAATGAAGGACTATGATCTCTGAGATGGGAAACAAATAAGGTGAGCATTTTGATTTTCCCAGCTTACTGTCTTAAGAGAATTTCCAGACAACGGTACAGAAAGGAAGAACCCAAGTAGAGCCTGGTGAACTCTCTACTAGGAGAGTGCAGGAGACAGAACTGAGAGTCTGGCAAAACCCAAGTAACTGGAGTTCATAGGACAGAGGACCTGAGAGAGCTGCACAGAAAGAGAAAGAGATCTTTAGAGGCCTGCAAAAGGTTTCACTCAAGTGTTTAGCAAAGGACTAATCAGTGCATGGTATGCCTATGGGAAAATTACTCTAGGCCAGGGAAAGAACTACCTGAAAGGATTCAAAAGAACAATGCCTGTCACTCACACAGGGATAGGAATAGTGCCTGTTTCTGCCAGCCAAATTGGAAGACCTCATGATTCACAGGACACTAGCTGAAGGACTCAGAAGGATCTTGACTCAGTAGTGGGAAGTAGCCCAGGTTGTTCTGGCTCTGCCTGACAAATCTAAACAGCAAAACCTAAAAGAGTCACTCTGTATCCAAGTAATTTAAGTGCATGCCAGAATAGAGCTCAAATATATTTATAATAATACAAAAATATGTAGTACTCAACGAGGTCAAATTCATAACAGTTGGTTCCCAGTAAAAAAACAGGCATACAAAAAAGCTAAAAAATATGATCCACAATAATGGGAAAAATCTATCAAAATGACCAAGAACTGACACACGTTAGAATTAGTAAACAAAGTCATTAAAGCAGTTATTATAGCTGCATTCTATATGTTCAAAAAGTTAGGTAGGGGACATGGAAGATGTAAAAAGTCTCAAATCAAACCTACGGAGAAAAGCTACAATGTCTGAGATGAAAAATACGCAAGTTGGGATTAACAGCAAATTGGACATCACAGTAGAGAAGAGTTATGAACTTGAAGACATAGCAATAGAAATTATTCAAGATGGAACACAGAAAGAAAAAACTGAAAAAAAAAAGGGAATTAATGAGCTGTGGTACAACTTCAAGCTACCTTCTATACATGTCATTGGTGTCAACCAAAGGAAGTGGGGGCAGCAAAAAATGTTTTTAAAAACAATGGCCCAATTTTGGTGAATACTATAAACTCGCAGATCCAAGAAGCTCTATGAACATTAAGCACCAGAAACAAAGAAAAATACACCATATGGCACACCATAAATTGCTTAAAACCAGAAATAATGGGAAAATCTTAACCTAGAGTGGTGGGATGGGGTGAGGATGGGGTCTTGGGGAAGGACACATTATATATATAGATGAACAAAGATAATGATAAAAGCAAATTTATCATTGGAAACAACAGAAGTGTAAAGAGAGAATGACCTCTCTAAAATACTGAAAGGAAAAAAACCCCATCAACCTATATAGAATTCTACATCCAGCAAGATATCATTCAAAAATCGAGGTAAAATAAAGATATTTTCAGACATGCAAAAGTTGAAAAAATTAATCACCAGCAGATCTGCAATATAAAAAGTGTTAAAGGAACTCTTTCAGGCAGAAAGAAAATATATAATACACAGAAATATAGGTCTACAAAAAGAAATATAGAGCACATGCAATGGTAACAAGGTGGGTAAAAATACTTTTTCTTATTATTTAAATCTCTTAAAATATAATTGACTCTTCAAAGGAAAAATAATGATATATTGTGAGGTTCAAAACATATGGTAGAACAAAGCTGGAACTTAACCTGATTTCAAGAGAGACTATAAATCCACAGTAATCAAGTCAATTTGTGGTGTTGGGCATGAAGATAGACAAATAGATAAAAGGAACAGAATAGAGAGTACGGAAATAAGCCCTTATGTTTATAGTCATTAGATTTTTTAAAATAAAGGTTAAGGGCAGTTTAGTGGAGAAATGGCAGTCTTCTCAAAAAGGAGTGCTGGAAAAACCAGATATCCATATGGAAAAAAAAAGCAAAGATTTCTGACATGACACGTAAAACATGATCCAGATAAATTAGGCTTTGTCAAAATTTAAAACTTCTGCTTCGTAAGAACTTTATTAGAAAATAAAAAGATAAGCCATATACTGGAAGAAAATATTTGCAATTTGTATATCTGATAAGGACTTATATCCAGAATATATAAAGAACCCTTCAGAACTCTATAATTAAACACACACACACACACACACAAATTTTAAAAATAGATGAAAGATACGAACAAACATGTCACCAAAGAAGATACACAAATAGCAAATAAACACATGAAAACATGCTCAATATCATTAATTATTAGGGAAATGCAAACTAAAACTACAGTGAGATATCACTATACACTTCTTAGAATGACCAAAATTTTAAATGAACCAAATGTTGGCCAGCATTTCAAGCAACTGGAACTCTCATACACTACAGTGGGAATGTGAAATGGTACAATCATATTGGAAAACAGCTTAGTAGTTTCTTATAAAGTTAAACATATATCTCCCATATGACCCAGTCTTTCCACCTTTGGTATTTACCCAGGAAAAGCAAAAGTATATGTAGGTCCCATGCAGTGGCTGACACCTGTAATCCCAGCATTTTGGGAGGCTGAGGTGGGTGGATCACTTGAGGTCAGGAATTTGAAACCAGCCTGACCAACATGGTGAAACCCCATCTCTACTAAAAATACAAAAAATTAGCTGGGCGTGGTGGCAGGCACTGGTAATTCCAGCTACTTGGGAGGCTGAGGCAGGAGAATAGCTTGAACAGGGGAGGCGGAGTTTGCAGTAAGCCGAGATCGTGCCACTGTACTCCAGCCTGGGCAACAAGAGCAAAAACTCCATCTTAAAAAAAAAATTAGCGAGTCATGGTGATGCATGCCTGTAATCCCAGCTACTTGGGAGACTGAGGCAGGAGAATTCCTT